>NC_141696.1:1180701709-1182188821 GCF_964263255.1 Lissotriton vulgaris
AAGCCAGCAGGGCCTAGGCCACGCTCGTCTCTGTCGAGGCGTCACCCACACCGCCGGGCCGACCTGCCCGTTGAAGGCGCCCCTCTCTTCCCAGGGCGGCCACTGCCACACTGATCCCGGACTCACGGAGCCGCTGTTTGCAGTCTGCAGATTGCAGAGTAGTGAGTGCAGAGTAGTGAGTAGTGAGTAGTGAGTGCAGAGTAGTGAGTAGTGAGTGCAGAGTAGTGAGTGCAGAGTAGTGAGTAGTGAGTGCAGAGTAGTGAGTAGTGAGTGCAGAGTAGTGCGTGCAGATTGCAGAGTAGTGAGTGCAGAGTAGTGAGTGCCGAGTAGTGAGTGCAGAGTAGTGAGTGCAGAGTAGTGAGTGCAGAGTAGTGAGTAGTGAGTGCAGAGTAGTGAGTGCAGAGTAGTGAGTGCAGATTGCAGAGTAGTGAGTGCAGAGTAGTGAGTGCAGATTGCAGAGTAGTGAGTGCAGAGTAGTGAGTGCAGAGTAGTGAGTAGTGAGTGCAGAGTAGTGAGTAGTGAGTGCAGAGTAGTGAGTGCAGAGTAGTGAGTAGTGAGTGCAGAGTAGTGAGTAGTGAGTACAGAGTAGTGAGTAGTGAGTGCAGAGTAGTGAGTGCAGAGTAGTGAGTAGTGAGTGCAGAGTAGTGAGTGCAGAGTAGTGAGTAGTGAGTGCAGAGTAGTGAGTAGTGAGTGCAGAGTAGTGAGTAGTGAGTGCAGAGTAGTGAGTGCAGATTGCAGAGTAGTGAGTGCAGAGTAGTGAGTGCAGAGTAGTGAGTGCAGAGTAGTGAGTGCAGAGTAGTGAGTAGTGAGTGCAGAGTAGTGAGTAATGAGTGCAGAGTAGTGAGTGCAGAGTAGTGAGTGCAGAGTAGTGAGTGCAGAGTAGTGAGTGCAGAGTAGTGAGTGCAGAGTAGTGAGTAGTGAGTGCAGAGTAGTGAGTAGTGAGTGCAGAGTAGTGAGTGCAGAGTAGTGAGTAGTGAGTGCAGAGTAGTGAGTAGTGAGTGCAGAGTAGTGAGTAGTGAGTGCAGAGTAGTGAGTGCAGAGTAGTGAGTGCAGAGCAGTGAGTGCAGAGCAGTGAGTGCAGAGCAGTGAGTAGTGAGTAGTGAGTGCTGAATGCAGAGTAGTGAGTGCAGAGTGAGTGTGCAGAGCAGAGATTGCAGGTGCAGAGTGGTGTGTGCTGTTGAGTGCAGAGTGGTGTGTGCTGTTGAGTGCAGAGTGGTGTGTGCTGTTGAGTGCAGAGTGCTGTGTATTGGCAATGTAAATGACAATGCCATCTATTTATGATTTAAAGAAAAAAAAGAAATGTCATGAGCAATGCCAATAGCTCCACCTTTAATGATGCCGAGACCATTGCATTGTAAATGCTTGTTATGCATGTGTTTGAAAACGAGGACATTGTGTATTGACTGACATTTATGAACTGCTTCTTTCCAGTTTTAATCTGTAACTTTTTTATCTGTGATGTATACTTGTACTTTTATGATTAACTTTGTTTTAATCGAATAAAGTAAGTTTGATTGGTTGATGATTGAAGTGGACAAACTTGGCATTCTGGAGTATGATTGCAGGTGAACTCAAGATGGAATTGGTTTTAAGCCACTAGCACAAGACAGGGTAAAGTCCCCACTGTCTCTAGAGAAGGGCTGGTGATGTCCACTGCAGCTATCATCCATAGCCTGACAGGGTACCCCATGGATAATCCTTCTAGTATGCTACTTCAGCAAGCCTTTCAAAATATGGGAACACATGGGTGTTGATTGCTGCACCAGAGGGGCATGGATTGGTCAGGTTCCCCAGGCCCAGCTGTATTTAGGTGCCAGGGAAGTCCCTCTTTCTTGCCATATGCAAATCAGTCTTGACGCTGTTCCCCATAGGAACAGTCCAGCCCAAACTGCAGAGCCAGATCTTCCCTGGACGGGAAACACTCATCCTGCGTCCAGTTTTGGGGTAACACCCTTCATCAGCCAGGGCAGCTTGAATCTGGGTGCAAAATGAGCAAGGGAACCACGTCTGGGCATATCCTGCTAACTTATGGCAAACAAGGCAAACACCAGGAGATGATAGACGGAGCGCTGAAACTTTTTAGACACTCACCCCGGCCACAAATCTAGGTTGAATCCATCATCGTTCTTTAGCTCACTTCGTCACCCCAGTTAAGACCCAGCATATGCAAATCAGTCTTGACTGTGTTCCTTGTGGGAACATTCCAGCCCAAACTGCCAAGCCAGGTCTTCCCTGGACTGGAAACAAGCATCCTGGGGCCAATTTTGGGGTAACACTCCTCATCAGCTAGGCTAGCTTGAATCCAGTGGCAAAGTGAGCAACGGACCCATGTCTGGGCAAACCCTGTCAACTTAAAGCAAACAAAGTACCATATTAAAATCTATCTTCACCTTGTTCCTCATGGTAACAGTCCAACCAGAACTGCCAAGCTAGGTGCCCGATATCCTTCGTTGGATAACATTGGGCATCAGCACTCTGCACCCGGCCACCCTGGTGCCGGCTGAGGGTGCTCTAGGAGTGCATCCTTGACCCTTGGGGGGGGACCCTTGTTCTAACCCCAGAAAACCAACTCCCAAACCTAAGTACTTACCTGTAAACTGATGCGTTAATTTCCTCCCCTATAGGATTGCATTGACTGCTTTTCTGTGAAAAATGTTTTAAATGTGGAGCTGGAAAATTGAATGAAACCTTAAGAAACTGTGTACTCACAAAAACTGCTTTACTTACCTTTTATTTAGGAAATGTCCCAGTGTGACATCTTTTTTTTTTTTTGAGAAGCAATTGACTTGGAAGTCCTTTAGACTAATTAATTCATGTGTGGTCTTATAGAGCGATTTGTTGCTTAGAGTATTTTTTACTTTTTCCCTTGCATTAAGTTGTTATGGATTGTAAATGAACTTGGTGTCAAGATAGGGCACCCCACAATAATTGATGTCTTTTGATGAAATTGTCTCTATGTGATGAATTCTATCTCTATATATTGTTTAATGTTGTAGAATATATATGTTGTTTTGTACAAATTGTAAATATGTATGTATAGTGTTTTTTCTTAGTTGAAACAATACAGAAACATTAAAAAAATAATGAAATAAAATAGGTATGAACAAAGTATACCTTACAAACTCCAATTGATATTGGTTTGTAGTTCTTAAATGTGAGACATGAAAGAAATGTGCAGCTAGTAATTCTTTGTATAAGTATCCAGTGTGACATCTAGGCATATTCCGCTGAGTGGAAAAAGTAATCTAGTAAGTATTCAGACAGTAACTGCAAAGTAATTTCAATTGTTTCTGACTAATTAACCTATCTGGATCCATATCAATTACATACAACTGCATTCAACTATGTCATTCCTGCAAAGTATTATTCCACTTACCTGCACCAAGCCTGGCTTGGTTCTTGAAATAAAATAAAACTAAATAATATTTTTACAAAACAAATTGGTCAGAGTTCAGTTTTTGAGTGTGTGAACTCATCTCTTGCCTGAGTGTGTACGATAAAGGGGAATATCCTGAACAACGACTCCGAAACAACGACGTTCGTATTTGGCTCCATGAGTCAGCGTATCAATTATCACCTATTACACAAGCACAGTTTAGTATTAAATGTTTTTATTGATTTTACAAAAGTTAGCAAACAGTAATGCCATATAAGAATCGCAGATCAGTCCGAGGGCCGACCCACCGAGCAATGTTAAGGAAGGTACAAGCCATCGGCCATGTCATGAGGAAGCAGTCTTATACACAGCAAGCCGCCAACAGCCCAACCTGGGCCGGACGCGTCATAAACACTGTGAGGTTGGTAAGCATCCCCGGGACCCCATTGCGTCCCCTGCCATTTGGAGACATGAAGACATGTTATCCGAGCTATGGAAGCTTTATGTCCAACAGTCTCTCTTCGAGCACCTTCCTTTTGCCCTACGGCCTAACAGCCACCCCTAGACATCGTCCCTCGGACACCCTTAATCAAGAAAAAGAAGGAAGACCCCCCTAAACAATCCCAACCCTACCCAGCCCCCGACAACCCCTTCCCCCATGTAACCCCACCCCTCCCAACTCCCCCAATCCCGCCTCCTTTGGTCCATGGTCCACCTTTACTCCCGCCGCTGGTCCCTCGCAACCTTCAGTGCCGAAGCAGTGTATTTTTGTCTGTTTCGATGTCCGTCAGCCTCAACAGTCGGAGATACTTAAGACACGTCACCTCCGTAAACTCAGAAGCCAGCAAGGATAGGAATGGCCTCCACAGCTCGGCATAGCGTGCCCTCTCCTCTGCCCTAGATAGGGATAGTTTCTCCATGCCCAGAACCATCCAGAGGCGGTGAAGCCAGCCCTGATATGTGGGGATGTGTTTTGATCGCCAAAGCGCCACTATATTCTGTACCGCTGACCCCAACGCGATCGCTATCAGACGACCCCTCCGCGATCACAATGGGTAAGTCAGTGCATTAGGCAACCCTAGGATTACATAGGCGGGAAAGCGGGGAATATCTGTTTCGAAATGTGTGTCTATGTCTGCTAAGATCTGGCTCCAGTATTCTTGTAAAAATATACAGTCCCAGAGTACGTGAACTAACGTGCCAACCTGACCACAGCCGCGCCAACACCGGGGATCCTGTCCACTATCCATTTCATACAGGTGTTCGGGGGTGTAATACCAGTAGGACGTGACCTTCGTAAGGGTGTCTGTAAGTACCATATGATAGGCCGAGTGCCGCGCTCTATAGTAGACTCCCTCCCACTCCTTGTGAGTTAGGGCTCTCCCCAGCTCCCGCTCCCAGCGCACCCTGCCTGCGTTGTAGGTGTATCTGTGTTTTTGCATGAGCATTTTATAGAGGTCTGAAATCAGTTGTTTATCATTAGTGCGGGAGATCAGCCAATACTCGAATTTTGTCAAGCGTCTGTCCGACGCGGACCTTACTGCGGTGTTAAGCGCCCAGTGCCTGACCTGAATGTAGCGAAGCCTCTCAGTTTCTGGTAGGCCGAATTCCTGCCGAAATCGCTGGAAGGGAATGACACCTTCTGGGCCATAGACATGATGGAGTGCGCAACAACCCGCAGGCTTTCAGCGCGCAAAAGATGTCTCGTCCATCCCCGGGTGGAAGTCTGGGTTCCCGATGATGGGGGTGAGGGGAGAAAGGAGGGTGGTGAGTTCTTGGCTATCCCCCACTCGGTCCCAGATCTCCAGAGGTACCCGCATGATGAGGGATGCATAGAGATTGGGAGGCCTGTGTTCCCGTCGCATAAAGGGGATTTCCTGCAGAGTCCGTCCAGCGACGGCCTGGTCTTGAAACAGCCAATGTTTCCCAGATTCCCATCTAACCCATTCCACTAGGAAGCGGAGCTGGGAAGCTTGAAAATACGTTGCCAAGTCTGGCATCCCAATCCCACCTTGTTCTGGTGCCAGCATGGCGATCCTTCGCTTCAGGCGGGGTTTTCTCCCATTCCATATGAACTGCGACAGTTCCGACTGCATCAGTTTTATCCAGCCTCGTGTGGGCGCAAGGGGAATCGTGCGAAAGAGGTATAGTATTTGGGGAAGAACCGTCATCTTAACAGCTGCCACCCTACCCAACCAGGACAGCGGATAATACTTCCATTGTCCCAAATCGCGTCTGATTTTCTGTCGCAGGTTGGAATAGTTGAGTTCTACGGAGGTCTGAAGGGAAGGTGCCAGTTGTATCCCAAGAAATGGGACCGCGTCCGTCGTCCACGGCATGGGGAACTCCGCCTGTAAATAGGCACGTGTGGTGGTTTCTAGTGACAAGTCGAGGGCCACTGATTTAGACATGTTGACTTTGAAGCCTGAGACTTGGCCGAATCGCTCGAGGCCTGCAATTCACACCGGGAGAGAACTCCGGGGGTTAGCGAGCGATATCAGCACATCGTCAGCGTACAGGCTTATGGTGTGAACGTCACCCCCGAACTTGATTCCCTGCACTTTCGGGTCGGACCGTAGAAGGTGCGCGAGAGGCTCCATATAAAGGGCGAACAATAGGGGGGATAGTGGGCAGCCCTGCCTAGTGCCTCGCTCGATTTCAAACCGGGGAGATGTGCAGCCATTGACTCGGACTGCAGCTGAAGGAAATTTGTAGCAGTTAAACACTCTAGTTCGGAATTTGGGCCCTATACCGGCCTTCAGCAGCATCCTTTCCAGATAAGGCCAATGCACACTATCAAATGCCTTTTCGGCATCGATGGCCAGCATCATAAATTCACCCTCTGTTCGAGCGGCCTTTTCTAGAAGGTGGAAAGCTCTTTTAGTGTTGTCTGAGGTCTGCTGTTCTGGAATAAACCCATACTGATCCGGGTCGATCAGTCCCCCATGTATGGTCCCAAGCGAGAGGCGAGGATCCCTGTATAAATCTTAAGATCGACATTTAAGAGGGAAATAGGCCTATATGCTCCGCACTCGGCGGGATCCTTACCCGGTTTAGGTATCACCGCGATGGACGCCTCCAGTAGGTCTCTCTGGATCGCTCCCTCCTCCGCGAAGGAGGTAAAGAGTCGGACGAGTAGAGGGGCCACCTGGCCACAAAATGTTTTATAAAAGCTCGCCGGGAAGCCATCCGGACCCGGAGCCTTGCCTAGTTTGAGCCGGGAGATCGCAGAAATCACCTCTTCCGGTCGGATGTCTCTGTCTAAGCAATCGATCTGATCCTGCGTCAACGCCGGCAGGGGGAGAGCCGCTAGGAAATCTGTCTCCGCCTCCGGGTTTGAGGGGTCAGCCGCATACAATTCCGCATAGAATGCACTGAAAGCCTCAGCTATGACTTGGTCTCCGTTCACTGTGATGCCATCGATCCCTCTTATCTCACGAACCTCCCTGCGCTGCGTGACCTCGCGGATTGTTCGCCAGCAAGCGCCCACATCTGTCCCTGCCCGTGTAATAGGCGTAGCGCAGTCATAAGGCTGCATATTCTGCTCTATCTAGATCGAAGGCTGCGAGTTGTTGGCGGGCAATTTTTAATTGCCTCCATATTCTCGGAGCCCCTGTTCTCCTGTGTATCTGTTCCAGTTCCCTGGTCTGCCATATGAGCTCATCCCTCTTGGATTGTCGTTCCACATTTTCTGCTGTCGAGATAGATATAAATTCACCCCTAAGAACAGCTTTCAGCGCCGCCCACTGTGTAGACAGAGTGGTGTCACCGTTGCTACTATGGGAGAGGTAGTCAGTGATCACGCTCTGGATTTGAGTGACCACCACCTTCCTCTGCAGCAATGAATCTCGGAGGCGCCAAACCCTACGCGAGCGTTGGGCAGCTGGCATGGAAAGGGAGGCCGTGACTGGAGCGTGGTCGGAAAGGGAAGCAGTACCTATGTCGGCTCTAGTGACAAACGCTTGAGTGGCAGTGGAAACAAGCAGGTAGTCGAGACGCGCATATGTTTTGTGGGCAGCTGAAAAGTATGGGTAATCCCTCTCCCCAGGATGAAGCGTACGCCATAGATCCACCAACCCTAGATCCTGTAATCTAGCTTTGCCTGCTTCTGTAAGCGCCCCCACCTGTGTAGTGTGTTGACAAGACCTGTCCAGTATGTTGTCAAAAAACAGATTTAATTCCCCGCCGAAAAATAAGTGATGGTCAGTCGTGTCAGTGACATCAGTGAGCGCTCTGTGTAGGAACTGTTCTTGGCCTTCATTGGGCCCATATATCGAGCCAATCGTAAGAGTCCTGTCCCCCAGTGCAAACCTGCATACTAACAGTCGCCCCTTGGTTTCAGCCAATTTCCCCAACACCTTGCCCCTAAACTTTTGTGCCACCAGGATCGCAACTCCCGCCTTCTTATCAGGGCACGAGGAAAAGAACTGGTGGGGAAATTTACAAGACCTCAGCCGGTGACAATCCCTGGCCAGAAGGTGCGTTTCCTGCAAGAGGCATATGTCCGCCAGAGACTGTTCCAACTGGAGCAAGATCGCTTTGCGCTTGACAAGGTTGTTCAGGCCGCGCACATTCAGCGTTAGGATAACTAGATCATCCATCATCATCTAGAGGTGCAAAACCTCAACCCGCCCCGCATGCCTCCCCGGGAGATCTAAGTCTGGTGTCCACGAGCCTGTCCCAGCCCACTAACTCCAAAACCCCGGCGCCAGAACCCACCCTACTGACAGTCGAACCATGGACCAAATTCCCTACCACACCCATTCCCCCCCCCCCCCAGAACTGCAAACTGTCATAGTCCCTCATCTAGAGATGAAAAGGAAAAAACCAGCACAGGGTAGTCTTACTAGTCTGTCCGGGAGCACTCTCCCACCGACGGCCATGTGGCCAAAACGGGCAACCAGATCACCAGGTCTCAGCAGGCTCTTCACCCTGTGGGGCCAGTACCGCCATCCGTGGCCACCGCATCCACTACGGCGCGTTGACCAGCTGCAATCTCCGTCACCGGAGGTTTCTTCACTCGTTTCCGCCGCCGCTCCTGGCTCCACTGGGGCCTGCGCGCCTCCGTCTCGGGTGTGGTTCCCGAGGCCTCGGTGCCTTCCTCGGGTGTTTCTATTCCTAACAGAGTGCAGGCCTCCGAGACCGACCGGAGCTGGTACTGTTTGTTCTCCAGTCTGAAGATGAGATGGAAGGGGTGACCCCAACTGTATGGGATATTGTTCTGTTGGAGATACGATGTGACGGGTTTGAAAAGACGGCGTTTGTGCAGCGTGAGGGCCGCCAAATCTTGGTACAGCAGCGGCGACGTGCCCTGAAATGCGATCGGGTGTTTCTGACGTGCCCTCTGTAGTATCTCTTCTTTGGTGCGGTAGTCTTGGACACAAACCAGTATGTCCGGGTGTGGCGCCGTCGCCGCACGGGGCGGCCCGGTCCTATGTGCCCTGTCTAGTACGAGGGGTGAGTCTAATGGCCGCCCTAGCACGTGGTTGAAAAGTTCTCTAGCATAGCGAAACGCGTCTTGGGTGGCCTCGGACGTGGCCACGTTGCGAATGCGAATGTTATGGCGCCTGGAGCGGTTCTCCAGGTCTTCCAAGTGGAGCTGAAGGTCCACCTGCTGGTCGTGCAGACGGATGATTTCTTGCTGTTGGGCCGCGAGTTCAGTGTCTCTATCGTCGCTTTTAGTCTCCAGGTCTGCAACCCTTTCCCCTATGCCGTCCATCTCACGCCGCACTTCTCTGATTTCGCTGGTAAATTCTGTCTTAAAGGTCTGAATATCGTCCCGCAGGGACGCAAAAAGGGATTCCAGAAAGGCCTTTGTGATGGGCTCCGACCCGCAATCGCTGTTTTGTTCCATCTTCTTCGGGGTCGGGACCACTGTGTCGTTTTCGCGAACAGCTCCTTCACAGTTTTGCCCCGGGGGGGCCTGCCCGTAGACATCACGCAGCCCCGGTAATCAATCCACCTGGCGGTCCCGCATTCTTCAGCAAGTCCATCAGGACCTCCTTCTCACCGTGCCTGCAAGGCGACTGCGGATCTCCGCGGGGCCAATGCACCCTGTCCGCCAAACTTAGCGCAGGCCCCTCCCTCTGGCTTGCCTGCACTCGGGTTCGACCGTCTTCTTGGGCCCTGGCGGGCCCCGCAACAACCAGCCACCTCCGCTCACTCCTGGTAGGCCACACCTGTCCCCTGGCTGTCTGGCCACTGCTCTATGCGCTGTCTGCGGGGTCCTCCTCACCGCTGTAGAGCCCCTATGCCAGTGATCGCTCGACCTCAGTCCTCCAGAACGGGGAGCGCAGCCCCCAGCCGCTAAATGGCCAACAGCCCCACTGGTGCCTCCGACCTCACACAGCTAGGCACTGCACTGCGTCGCAGTCCTCCCCAAGCCAGCAGGGCCTAGGCCACGCTCGTCTCTGTCGAGGCGTCACCCACACCGCCGGGCCGACCTGCCCGTTGAAGGCGCCCCTCTCTTCCCAGGGCGGCCACTGCCACACTGATCCCGGACTCACGGAGCCGCTGCACGGAGCCTCCGTTCATGTGTCGTGCTCCAGGCCTTGCTTCCGCCGCCCGTCCCCTCCGGTCTCCGGGCCTCCCGGCGCCTCCCGATGGCTCCGCCGTACCCTGGACCTCCGCGGCGATGCCTCCTCTCGTGCGTCCGCCTCCACCGTTGCCGCAGGTCTCCGCTCCGCACTCCGGCGATCGCCCAAGGCGTGTGCTGCAGACGACACCACGGCCGCCGGGACAGGGGTCCTCCACTCGCCTGCACACTGACGCGGGAGCTGGCCTCACTTTCGGCCCTGCGGGGGATGGGCGCCTCGCGCTCTAGGCTGCCTGATGCATGGAGCGCCTCACGTCCGCTGAGACCCGTTCCGCTGTGTACTCGGTTCCGGCAGTCCTCAGCCCAACACCGTGGACCAGGGTGCGCCAGAACCGGTGCTGAAAGCGGCCGCCGGCGGGAGCAGTGGAAACACACGTCCGCTCACTCCGCCATCTTGGCCACGCCCCACACACACAAGCACAGTTTAAAGAGGAATTAGCCCCCCGCCAAAATTTCACTCTAGTTGCGCATCTGAGTGCATTCATCATTCTCACACCACAAATTCCATAACAGACGTTATATGCCCTGATCTTAAACTAAACACAACACTGACACATTTGTTTACACGTGTAGTACAACGTAAAGAGCTGCAATAGTGTGAACTCACTGCACTTTCAATCCATTATTTGTGATTTTCAGTTCACCCCAACTCCAAGTTCTTAATCACAATAGATGATTCTGCCCTCATGCTGATAATAAATAAGCGCTCATTCTGTGATCAAGATACATGAAAAAGAAAACGACCACTAGATGGCAGGCTAGCATTCTGCATGATCGAACTTTAACATCATACCATGAACTTTATAATGTGCGCTCCAAACAGTTGAAGCTCCAGATAAGTAATCAGACACAAGGAAGTGGGGGAGGTGATGCTGTGATAGGTCGACTTAGTGACAGGCGATGCACTAGCATACACCGGCAATGTAGCATCACGTGTCACGATTGCAGTACGTGCAGGCATGGCTTGTGTGTGGGTGATTGTGCTTATTTTTAGGGTGGGTGGAATTGGTATTTAAGGAGTGGGGGGGATCGGCTTACTAGTTGGAAAACATTTTTTTATACCATGCATTCCTTTACCATGAAAGATTGTGGTAAATGAATGTGTGGGAAAAAAATTGTGGTTTCGACTGGGTCGTGGTTATGACCTCGTTGTTAGGGAAATCGTGGTTGAGGAACTCGTTGTTCAAACATACAACCTACAATAAATGCTTAACACTACCCTCTATAAAGCCTTACTGCTCGCCCACACTACTACA
Source organism: Lissotriton vulgaris (assembly GCF_964263255.1). NCBI lineage: Eukaryota > Metazoa > Chordata > Amphibia > Caudata > Salamandridae > Lissotriton > Lissotriton vulgaris. The sequence goes on from NC_141696.1 coordinate 1,180,712,937, forward strand.
AATAGAGAGTAAGGTATTATCTATATTTACCTCTGCCTACCTTTGGGGATCTATTGGACTCTGTGTATACCTTACTTTGGCATACTAGATACAGAGTTAGCTTCTTACAAATACTACCAGTTGGTATGGGCCCTCTTCCTTCAACTGTGCTAAGACCATTCCTATGCCATTCTCTGAAGCATTCGTCTGCACGATTAATTCCTTGGAGAAGTCAGGAACCTTGAGTACAGGTGCTGTACACATGGCCTCCTTGACGGTATTCAAGTCTTCATGACAGGCCCGTGCCCAGATCGCCAATCTGAGCTGTTTCTTCAATGTCACCTCTGTTACCAGAGCAACAATGGTGCCTTATCCCTTAACAAATTTAGGAGAGAGGAGTTGGTCCAACGGCTAGGGCGGTCGGCCTCAAATTTGGGGAACTTGGTTCGAGTCTCGGCAATGAAGCTGAACATCCTGTGATTCTGGACAAATCACTTAATCTCCCCGTGCCTAACAAAAATGAATGTGTCCTCATGTAATGCAACTGGTGCTATGTAAAGCGCTCTGATACCTGATTCAGGTCAAGTTTGCGCTATATAAAACTCTGTTAAAAAAATCATTCTTTTGTAGTATCCTGTGAGGCCTAGGAAGGTAATCACCTCAGTCTGTGTTTTAGGTGGTTGTCAGGTCATGATAGTCCCAATCTTGGTTTGGAGAGGATGACCTTGCCCCCGTTCAGCGGTGGCCCAGACACACCAGATAGACCCTACCCTATCTCGCACTTACTGACCTTGATAGTCAGGCCTGCCTGTTGCAGAGCCTGAATCACCCTCCTGGAGATGTTGCAAGTGCTCCTCCTAGTTGGAGATATAGATCGTAAAGTCGTCCAGATCAGTGGCACAGAAGACCTCCTTTCCAGCTAGGATGCTGCTAGCCAATCTCTTGAAGGTGGCAGGGCATTCTACAGGCCAAAGGGCATCACCCGAAATTGGAAGTGAGCCTCTAAGGTTGAGAGTTCTGACCTCTCTTTTGCTCCTTCAGTCAGAACAACTTGCCAGCACCCTGATGCCAAATCAAAAGTACTGAGGAATTTGGCAGTGTCCAGCCTGTCAATGAACTCATCAGCTGAGGGGATGGGGTATGAATCAGTCCTGGTGACTTAATTGAGACCCCTGTACTTCATGCAGAACCTACGTTCAGGGGTTGCGCCCAGTGGGGCAGCCGTTGATACTAGCACCACAGGGCTGGACCAGGGACTGTTGGAGGGCTCAATCACCCCTAACACCAGCATCTTGGAGACCTCCTTGATGCGGACTCCCACTCTGTCTGACAATCTGCACATGTTGATCTTCACAGGTAGGGTGTCCCCAGCATTCAGATCATGGACGCACAGGTGTGTGTGTGTGTGAGTCCCGGTGTGAGGGAGAAAAGAGAGGTAAACTGCCCCAATAACTGATAGCAGTCATTCTCATGCTCTGGGGCCAGGGTAGAAGAGAGAAGAACACCTTCCACTGACCCATTGTGCTCCTGGAAAGAGGAGGTCAGGGAGAGGCCCGCTCTCCTCTTCCACACCTTCATCTTTCACCAGGAGCATGCCCACTTCATACCTATCAAACTGTGGCTGAAGGCGATTCATGTGGAGCACGCTTAAAGGGTTCCTAGGGTTTGAAGATCTACCAGGTAGGAGACTTCTCTTTTTGCTCTTTCACATCATATGGGCCCGCCCAGCAATCCTGGGGAGCTCTGGAGTCTGGCCGGCTGGTCATACTAGAGCATTATAACCTCTTGACAAGAGCATCTTAACCTTTTGACTGGCCTCAAGGTTACGTTTTACATTTTCCAGAAGCAGTGCATTTGGTTGCGGAGGGCCAGCATGTAGATGACCATATCCTGGGGAGGTTTCCTGGGAGCTTGCTCCCACCCCTCTCTTACAAAGCTCATACATACCCTAACAGGGGGGTCATAGAGGAGTTCAAAGGGGCCAATAACTAATTGTTTCTGTGGCACCTCCCTGTAGGAAAAGACAAGGCATAGATGGAGGATGTCCCACTCATGCCTCATGGGCTCAGGAAGGCCCATTATCATGTCTTTCAAGGCCTTGTTGAATCTCTCCACAAGACCATTGATTTGGAGCTGATAGGGTATAGCACACTCATCCCACTTGGACTGCATTTACACTGACATGAAGGCAGTACCTCAGTCAGACACTACCTCCCTAGGGAACCCCACACAGGTAAAAATCCCTATCGGAGTTCTAGCCACTCATCAGGGTTCTGGCCAACACAGGTACAGTCACGGACCTCAGAGAGATGACCTCTGGCTAGTGGTGGTATTTTCCACCAAAACGAGCACAAACCTGTTGTTAAAGTATGTCTTGGGGTCCAAGGTCCAAGGGTCCAATAATGTTGATGTCTACCCTTTCAAAGGGAGTTTCAACAACAGGTAGTGGAGTCAGGGGAGCTTTGTGCTTTTTCCCTGACTTCCCACTGGCCTGGCTGGTTGGGCAGGACGTACAGTATTCATCTGAGGCCGTCTTCATCAAGGGATAATAAAAGTGTGCAGAAAGCCTGGTGAAGGTTTTGTCTTGCCCTAGGTGTCCTGCCAGCGCTATATGATGAGCCAAACCTAGTAGGAAGGTCCTGGAACACTGGGGGACCACAGCATGTGGGCTTACCCAGAACCAGGACCCTTAGGCTCGCCATATAGGAGGTTATTCTCAAAATAGATCAGGTGATCTCCAGAGGTGTCACCTTCTGCCTGGGCTTGGGCTTGCTCCCTCAAGAGTGGGACAGTCTCTCTGCATCTTGCAGAACTGGTGGGCCCACCCTCAACTTGCCAACCAACAAGCTCAGACATGTCACAAAGGGTGTCAATGTGCTCCCCAGTTGTTTCGGGCCTCCTCCTCAGGTGCCCCGTCAACCTCGACCATGGGGAATTCAGGGGCTGGTTTTTCACACCCTACCTCTCTCTTTCATGGCAGTAGTCTGGGCCATTGTGTTAGGCTGCAGACACCCTTGACTCCCTTCACAGGCAGGCATAGGCCGTGTGATCATACAGACCCATTCAGGCAATCCCAAAATCTCCAAGGGAGACCTGAGCTCTACTCCCCTCTAGATAGTGTGCTCCATATCATTGCCTAACAAACCATTTACAGGCATGGAAGGGCTCACAGCTACTTTCAGAGAACCTGAGATCACCCCCCCACACTCAAAGAGAACCAGAGCTATTGGTAGATCGCTCTCAAGATTGTCAGCGATTATGACTTGGTGGAATGTGTTAGGAAGGACCTGCTCTGATGACACCTGCTGATTCTTCACAGGAGTCATACTGGTTTATGTGTCTCTCAGAGCCTCCAGCAGTTGGCAATTAATGGTGAGCCACTGCCAGTACTTCAAAGTATTTTCAGGCAAATGGGCATTTGGCAGTACTTTTGAGGGGTCAGCCCAAACTTTACAATTAAAATAGCCTTCGTTGATTTGGTCCCCAACCTTTAGAATCAGAAGTGTGCTTGCAGGTGTGGTTTTAAGATCCAATATGTAGAGAGATAATTTGGGAAATCAAAAATGTCAATCGGGGAGAATTTGAAATTGAAATTGGTCCTAGGTGTGGAATGGTAGTGTATACCAAATCACTGAATGGCACTGCACAAACACCTAATCTCACTGCTGATCACCATTGTTAGAAATTGGGCTACTGGATGACAGGGGCATGGGCCTTGGTCAAGCAGGAACCACAATTCTAGTCACGTGAGAAGTAGGCTACACTAAATTAACCTATGCTCAACCTCAGGCAGCTTGGCACAGAGTAGTCAGGTCTAACTTTAGAGGCAATGTTAAAAGTATTTGTGCAACACTACTTACAGTAAAATGGTGATAACGCCAAATGATCCCTTACCAGTTTAGAAAATTAGCTCTGAACAAAAACAACAAATATCCAATTAGTAGACTCGGTGATATCAAAATGTAAAATGTATAGTAGAAAATAACAGCAAGAAGCAAAAAGCACCATTGAGGATATCTGGTCACGTCCGGCCGGGACAAAGTCACCAGTTTAGGCTGACCATTGTGGTGCACGGGCGAGCTAAGAAATCCACCAGGAGACAGTTCAGATATTTCTCTACCACTGTCCACAGAAAGGGAATGAGACAAATGGGTCGATCGCTATCAGGTAGGAAGGGACTAGAATAGATTTTTATTAAAGCTGGATGACTTTAGCAAGTTTCCACCCAGCACGCACCACCGCAGTGGACAAAGAAAGGTTAGTTAGGGTCACAAAGATGGGGATAAGAATCTCCTCAGCTTTATGTATCAGATATGGTTTAATCGGATAATCGGGGGAGCCCTACTTTACTGTACATACTAGAGCATTATAACCTCTTGACAAGAGCATCTTAACCTTTTGACTGGCCTCAAGGTTACGTTTTACATTTTCCAGAAGCAGTGCATTTGGTTGCGGAGGGCCAGCATGTAGATGACCATATCCTGGGGAGGTTTCCTGGGAGCTTGCTCCCACCCCTCTCTTACAAAGCTCATACATACCCTAACAGGGGGGTCATAGAGGAGTTCAAAGGGGCCAATAACTAATTGTTTCTGTGGCACCTCCCTGTAGGAAAAGACAAGGCATAGATGGAGGATGTCCCACTCATGCCTCATGGGCTCAGGAAGGCCCATTATCATGTCTTTCAAGGCCTTGTTGAATCTCTCCACAAGACCATTGATTTGGAGCTGATAGGGTATAGCACACTCATCCCACTTGGACTGCATTTACACTGACATGAAGGCAGTACCTCAGTCAGACACTACCTCCCTAGGGAGCCCCACACAGGTAAAAATCCCTATCGGAGTTCTAGCCACTCATCAGGGTTCTGGCCAACACAGGTACAGTCACGGACCTCAGAGAGATGACCTCTGGCTAGTGGTGGTATTTTCCACCAAAACGAGCACAAACCTGTTGTTAAAGTATGTCTTGGGGTCCAAGGTCCAAGGGTCCAATAATGTTGATGTCTACCCTTTCAAAGGGAGTTTCAACAACAGGTAGTGGAGTCAGGGGAGCTTTGTGCTTTTTCCCTGACTTCCCACTGGCCTGGCTGGTTGGGCAGGACGTACAGTATTCATCTGAGGCCGTCTTCATCAAGGGATAATAAAAGTGTGCAGAAAGCCTGGTGAAGGTTTTGTCTTGCCCTAGGTGTCCTGCCAGAGCTATATGATGAGCCAAACCTAGTAGGAAGGTCCTGGAACACTGGGGGACCACAGCATGTGGGCTTACCCAGAACCAGGACCCTTAGGCTCGCCATATAGGAGGTTATTCTCAAAATAGATCAGGTGATCTCCAGAGGAGTCACCTTCTGCCTGGGCTTGGGCTTGCTCCCTCAAGAGTGGGACAGTGTCTCTGCATCTTGCAGAACTGGTGGGCCCACCCTCAACTTGCCAACCAACAAGCTCAGACATGTCACAAAGGGTGTCAATGTGCTCCCCAGTTGTTTCGGGCCTCCTCCTCAGGTGCCCCGTCAACCTCGACCATGGGGAATTCAGGGGCTGGTTTTTCACACCCTACCTCTCTCTTTCATGGCAGTAGTCTGGGCCATTGTTTTAGGCTGCAGACACCCTTGACTCCCTTCACAGGCAGGCATAGGCCGTGTGATCATACAGACCCATTCAGGCAATCCCAAAATCTGCAAGTGAGACCTGAGCTCTACTCCCCTCTAGATAGTGTGCTCCATATCATTGCCTAACAAACCATTTACAGGCATGGAAGGGCTCACAGCTACTTTCAGAGAACCTGAGATCACCCCCCCCCCCACACTCAAAGAGAACCAGAGCTATTGGTAGATCGCTCTCAAGATTGTCAGCGATTATGACTTGGTGGAATGTGTTAGGAAGGACCTGCTCTGATGACACCTGCTGATTCTTCACAGGAGTCATACTGGTTTATGTGTCTCTCAGAGCCTCCAACAGTTGGCAATTAATGGTGAGCCACTGCCAGTACTTCAAAGTATTTTCAGGCAAATGGGCATTTGGCAGTACTTTTGAGGGGTCAGCCCAAACTTTACAATTAAAATAGCCTTCGTTGATTTGGTCCCCAACCTTTAGAATCAGAAGTGTGCTTGCAGGTGTGGTTTTAAGATCCAATATGTAGAGAGATAATTTGGGAAATCAAAAATGTCAATCGGGGAGAATTTGAAATTGAAATTGGTCCTAGGTGTGGAATGGTAGTGTATACCAAATCACTGAATGGCACTGCACAAACACCTAATCTCACCGCTGATCACCATTGTTAGAAATTGGGCTACTGGATGACAGGGGCATGGGCCTTGGTCAAGCAGGAACCACAATTCTAGTCACGTGAGAAGTAGGCTACACTAAATTAACCTATGCTCAACCTCTGGCAGCTTGGCACAGAGTAGTCAGGTCTAACTTTAGAGGCAGTGTTAAAAGTATTTGTGCAACACTACTTACAGTAAAATGGTGATAACGCCAAATGATCCCTTACCAGTTTAGAAAATTAGCTCTGAACAAAAACAACAAATATCCAATTAGTAGACTCGGTGATATCAAAATGTAAAATGTATAGTAGAAAATAACAGCAAGAAGCAAAAAGCACCATTGAGGATATCTGGTCACGTCCGGCCGGGACAAAGTCACCAGTTTAGGCTGACCATTGTGGTGCACGGGCGAGCTAAGAAATCCACCAGGAGACAGTTCAGATATTTCTCTACCACTGTCCACAGAAAGGGAATGAGACAAATGGGTCGATCGCTATCAGGTAGGAAGGGACTAGAATAGATTTTTATTAAAGCTGGATGACTTTAGCAAGTTTCCACCCAGCACGCACCACCGCAGTGGACAAAGAAAGGTTAGTTAGGGTCACAAAGATGGGGATAAGAATCTCCTCAGCTTTATGTATCAGATATGGTTTAATCGGATCATCGGGGGAGCCCTACTTTACTGTACACATAAGGGCTTTGAAGGAAGCGTTATCAAGCTGTTCGAATTCCACCATCTTGAACCCCTGTGACAAGTCTTTGATGTCAGGCATCCAGAACTGGAACTGGGGTTGTCACTTAAAAAGTGTGTTTAAATATCATTAACATTTAAATGTAATGCATGTGTGCTGTGAACACAATAAACAACAACAAAATAAAAAAGCTTTGGGCAAGTCAACAGATCTGGAGTAGGCTGCCAGTCTTTTGGCTTTTTCAATGCTTATTTTGTTTTATCATGGCTTCTCTACAACTTTATTGATAAGGGAGCAGCCAGGCCAAAACGAATTTAAAAAATTGCCTAAAAGGAAAAAAGATTTTGGTTTTAAAATGCACTCAAAGTAGTCCCTGGCACTGAGGATAACTACTTTGTCTGTGCATGTACTCCCTGTGAAAGAGCAGAATGCTGTCATTCATCGATAACTTAGCCAGTGGCTGAAGTGGGCTGAACCATTACCTCATGTTGTATGTTGTAGTGGACAGAAGACTATATGAATGACATAATAAGAGACCAATGGGCGAGAAAGGCTGACTGAAAGACCCTATAATTGAGACTATAATAAATATAATTTTTATAAAATCAAAAGGCCTTGGATAATCAGACCTAACAATAATAAAAACAAGAAAATATACTTTTCATGGCCCAGTCATACCACGCAGTACAGTGTCATGCTACTAGCAGTGCAAGGGAGCCACAACACACGTGTCCCCAACGTTACCCATGTTCTAGTGGCGATGGAAATTATATAAATGGACTGCGTCAGATAAAAGAGTTTCATCACCCATCCTAACTTGGCTCCCAGGTCAGCACAAGACAGGATAAGAACCTAATAATCAAAACAAGAATAATCACCGTAATGCAGCCGTGGGGAGGGGGCCCAAAGGATGCAGAAGTTGGCAAAAGCGGGAACAGAAAGATAAATTATTAAAATGGCTAAATCAAAAAAACGTATGACACAAATGGAGTGAGAAAACGAAGGAAGAAACTGAGTATGGGCTATAAAACAGATTAAACATAAAGGAAGGACAAGAGGATGATCAAATGAAAAAAGGAACAAAAAAATTAATGTGAATATGGAATAGGGAAATATGAAAATAAAATAAAATATGATTTTAAAGAATAGAGAGAAAAGAATTATATAAATAGATTATGATCAAATGAATTCCCACAAAAAGAACTGCAGTTGCTCAAAACTGCGTGCATACTGATAAACCATGAAGTGCACGATCTTCTCAACCTAATATGAACTTTTTTTGACTTGTAGTTATTTTGGTTGTTAATTTACTTATTCATATACTAACTATTGCGCGACCTCCTCTGATTTGCCTGTACATGAATTTTGACCTTATGTCCTGAATTTTTGTACTGAATTTTAACCCGATGTCCTGAATGTTCACACCCACCATCCTGAATATGCAGCCGTGCCAGTTGGTCACCCTAATCATTCCTCTTTCACGCGCACTCCAGACATGTCAGTCATTCCCTGGTCTTATCTCCTGGTGTTCGAGGTGGCAAAATGTTCACGTTTATTCCAACCATGCGTATATATGAGACATTAGCGCCCCCTTCCGGCACAGGTTGTAAAGAGCTGGGCCAGTACTTTTCAATCAGAGACTTTACACATTCGTCCTTCAGCAAAGACGCGCACTGTGCTTCCTGCAGGAGACGAGGAGCAGTTTTCAATTGTTAACAATTAGACCCACATAAACCGCATCTACGGACGCACTAAGGACGACCTGACCGAGCGGCCAGCATTGCACAGGGTTCGAACTACAGGTCTCCTGAAGCGAGACTCGAAGGCTGGCCCCTTCTGTTCACTATAATATTCACCGTATGAGAACAAGTACGTTTGTATTTATATCAATACAAACATTTCTTAAAAGGTATAACGCGGTTTACTGGACTAGGGGAGAACCTGGACAGAGATGCGGATATGTCCCAGTAAAAATCATTTAACTTGTACAATGTAAGGAAAGGGCGCCATGCAAGCAAGTTGTGAGAATAAGACGTACAATTAAAATGTAATTGATTTTAAACGAAGACTAAAAACAACCACGTTTGACATACGCTTGAAAGGCGCGTGCCTTCCCAGCGGCACCAGAAGCAGAATCCTGTGAAAGGAACACTTATGACCTAACAGGCGCTCCAATGCGATGTCACGAGGCGCAGAGTAAATGCAGGGGGGAGGCCGTCACGGCAGCGGAGAGAAAAGGAGAGACCCCTGTTGGGGAAGTATATCGGGTAGGATTGGATCTTATTCAGGTTAATAACAGGATCATTTTGTGACAAAAAAGTTAAATTATCTCAATAAAATGCACAATAACCGTGCCTTGCCTGCTCCCCCTGTTGAACTGAAACACATGGTATCACCCACACAGCAGTGATGTATGATGACACGCTGAAAAGCCTCCATTGTGACGTGTTCTTGGTATAAGAGGCTGGTAACCAGGCAGCTGCAGCATTACACTCGGGGACACCGGACGGGGAGGACCATTGCAGGCGGCTGCAGCTCGGGGCAGGGAGAGGCCGAAGCTGCGGGGGCTGAGCAGGCTCCGAATAGGAAGGGGAGCCCTCCGTCCCTCTTCCTTCCTTTCCCTCCCTCCCCCTTCCTTCTCTATATTTCTTCTCCTCTACCCTTCATTCTTCTACCCTTTCCTCTCCTGTCCCCGCCTCCCATCCAATGCCCTTCCCTTCCACTCTACCCTATCTCTTATAACCGTTCCCCTTCCCTCCCGTCTCCTTTCTTCCCTTTCATTCCTTTTCCTCTATATCCCATTGCTATTTCTCATCGCTTCCCTTGACTATCTCCTCTTCACTTCCCTTCCCTAACTCTCCTCTCATCTCCCCTTCCTTTCCAATTTCTTCTAGCCCCTTCTGTTCTCTTTTCCTTCTCATAATTTCCCTTCAAATGTCCTTCCCCTTCCTTCTCTGCATCGCCTCTCCCTTACCATTCTTCCCCTTCCTTCCTCTCCCCTCCACTCGCCTTCCTTCCTACCCTTTCTCTTTTATCCTTTCGCCTTCCATCCTCTTCATCTCCTTCGCTTCTCCTCCATTTGCTTCACTTCCCTTTCCATTTCCCTTAAATTTCCTTCCCTTTCTTCTCCCTCTCTCCTCCACTCTCCCTCCCCTTCCTCTTAAACCCTCCCTTTCATTGCCTTTCCTCTTACTTCCATCCATTTCCATCTCCCCTTCCATTTCATTCCCTTCCCTATCTCTCCATTACTTCCTTATCTCTCCTTCCTCTACCATTCCCTCCCCTTCTTACCTTCCCCTCACTTTCTTCCTTACATATTGCTTGTCTCTTCTTTAGGCCTCTTGCCTATCTCTCTTTTCCTCTCCTCACCTTCAATTTCCATCCCATCCCCTGTTCCATATCCTTTCCTTACCCGTCCCTTTCCCCCCCGGCCTCTCCATTCCCTATCTCTTGGCTTATCTTCTCTTGCCTCTCCTTCCCTTCTGTCCTTCCCATCTCTCCTCCCCTCCCCTCTCCCCTCCATTCATTTCCTTTACCCTTCCCCTACCCTTCTCTAGCTTATCTCTCCCCTCACTTCCTCCCTCCTTCCCTTCTGTTCCTTCCTTCCCTATCTCTCCTCTCCCATTCCCTTTATGCCTTTACCTTGCTCTCCTCTCCCTTTCCCATACATTCTTTGCTTTTCTATCCCTTCCCTTTCATCCCCCTACCCCTCCCTTCGATATCTCTCCCTTAACCTTCCCTTTCCATTCCCTCCCATGTCCTTTCCCTTCCTTCTGTCTCTGCTTTTCTTTGCCCTTCCCTTTTCTCCCCTCGCCTTCCCACCATCCCCCTTTCCTTCCTTGCTACCCCAATTTTTGTATCATATCCCATTCTCTACCCTTCCTCCGCTCTCTTTCCCATCACGTACCTTCGCTGTCTCAACTCTCCCCTTTCCTTCACCTCACTCCCCATTTCTTAATCCCTATCCCCTGCCTGCATCTTCCATTTCCTTGTCTCCCCTACGCTTCACATTCCTTTCCATTCCTCTTCCCTTCCCTTTCCTGTCCCTTCCGTATAGCTCCTCTCCCTTCTAACCCTTTCCTTCTCTTCCACTGCTTATGTATCCTCTCCTTTCCTTTCCTTTCCTCTTCCCTTTTATCTATTTCCTTCATTGCCTCTCCTCTCCCATCTGCTCTCCTAACCTTCCCGTCCACTATCCCCTTTTCTTCTCTTCTCTATCTTTCCTGTTCGCGTCCCCATATCTCTCCTTCCCTCCCTTGTCTTCTCTATCCCCTTAGCTATGTCTCCTATCTTCTCCCGTTTACTTTCCCCTGCATCCCTTCTCTCCTGCTCTTCTCTCCTATCGGCTCTCCTCACCTTCCCTAATTTTTCTTCCTGCCCTTTTTCTTTCTACTCTATCCCTTCCATATCTTTCCTCCCTACCCTTGCCTACCTCCTTTGCTTCCCCATCACTCCTCTCCTCTGCCCTTCCCTTCCTTTCCCTTCCCATTGTTTCATTTTCCTTCCCTAACTTCTTTCCTTTTCTGTCTTTTCTCTCCCCTACTGTTCCCTTCCCCTAACTTCCATTACCTCCCTCGACTATCTCTCCTCTACTCGAGCCTTCCCTCAAGTACCCTCCCCTCCCCTTTCACTCCCTCTTCCCTATCTCTACTTTTCTCTGCCCTTCCCTCCCCTTCCCCATCTTCTCATACCTCCTTTTCCTTTCACTTCACTTTTCTTTTTTACCATTTCTTTCCTCTCCAAACTCTTTCCGTCCCCACCCTCCTCATTCTCCCATTCCCCTCCATTCCCTATCTCTCCACTCTCCCCTTCACTTCCTTCCCTATCTATTCTCTCCCCGTCCCGCCTGATACAACCCTTTCCTTGCTTTCCTTTCCCTTCCCATTAGTTTCATTATCTCTTCTATCCCCTCCGCTTCTCTTTCCCTTCCCTTTCTTTTCTTCTTTCCCTTCCTTTCTTTGCCAATGTCTTTCCCCATCTACCCTTTCCAGGCTTTTTAGCTATCGTTCCACCCTTTCCTCTTCTCTTCTCTTCCCTCCCCTTCCCATCTGTACACTCCTCTTTCTCCCAAACCTTTCCTTCTCCGCCACTCCCTGTCCTCTCCTCTTCTCTCCCCCTCTCCTTTCCTCTCCTCCTTTCTCCTCTCCTCTTCTCTGTTCTCCTCTCTCTTTTCCTTTACTCTTCCCTTCCATTCCTTTCCCCTTCATTTCTCTTCCTTACTTCCCTAACTCTTCCTTTCCCTTTCCTAGTTGCTCTCTCCCCTTTACCTCCCTTCCCTATCTCTCCACACTTCTCATCTCCTCAGCGTCTCTTCCTCTTTACATACACTTTTCATGACGTTCCACCCTCCCCTCACCTTCTTTCCCTTTCCCAGTCACTTAATTATTTTGCTACCTCTCCTCTCCCCTCCTACATTTACTTCCCTTTTATAATATCCTTCCCTACCCTTCCCTGTCTCTCCCCCAAACCTCTCCCTCCATTCCTTTCATTCTTCACTATCACCTCTAGTATTACCCTATTATCCTCAATTCCATTCTCTTCCTTTCCCATTTCTCAACTTTCCTGCCTTGCCTTCTCCTCCCATCCGCTCTCCTCACCTTTCCTTGCCTTTAACTCCCCTCTTCCGTTCTCTTCTAGTTCCTCTGTTTCCCTTCCTATCTTTTCCCCTTCCTTCCCTTGCCTTTTCTCATATCCCCTTCCATCTCCTCCCCATCTCTTCTCTCCCTTTTCTTTTCCTCCTCATGCCTTCTCTCCCCTTTGTCTCTTCTAATCCCTTCCCTCTTCCCATTCCTTTCTCTCTCTTTTTTCTCCTCACTTCCATCCTTAATTTCTCTCCCCCTTGTTCCCCTCCACTCCCAACTTTTCTACCTATTCCTTCCATTGTATCTCCTTCCCTCTTCTCCTCCCCTTCCTGCCTTCACTTCCCATTTCCCTTACACTCCTTTCCCTTAGCTTTTTCTACTTTCCCGTCTAACCCTCCCTTCTGGGAAACAGTTAAAACTCCTTTTTTAACTGATAATAATGCTGGCCCCTCTTTGGATGTTGCTATAACTGCAGAAGACTGGGTACAGCACTTCTCAGGGGTTTTTGGGGAGATTGAGCCCGAAGACTTAACTTCTCAAGATCCTCTCCCGTTGGTGCAATACCCGATAGAGATACAATTCACACTCAAAGAAACAACTAATGCTATAAAATCTGCAAAAAATGGCAAAGCACCGGGACCAGACTCTATTCCTATGGACCTCTACAAAATTCTACCTGAACTATGGGCTCCCCTTCTGACTAAAGTGTTAAACGCAGCAAAAGACACTGGCCTTCCTGACTCTTGGTCAACCTCGATCCTGGTCCCCATTTTTAAAAAAGGCAACAGAGACAGTCCAACCTGCTACCGCCCCATATCCCTCTTGGATTCAACTGGAAAGATGCTAGGGCGTATACTTCTAAATCGACTTCAGGAGTGGTCAAAAGAGCAAGGGGTACTCTCAGACCTCCAATACGGCTTCAGAGCCGGGCTAAGCACCGTGGATCAAGTCCTAAATTTAACATTACTTGTAGGAAAATATGTAACAGCGAAGAAATCGTGCCTTCGACTGTGTGGGACACTCGAAGCTCTGGACAATAATGCTACAAATGGGGATAGAACCACCTATAGTAGACATCCTCCGTGAGCTATACTCTGGCGCTACGGGAAAGGTCAGATATGGAATAGCAGGACAACTAACTAACAGCTTTCCAATTCAGAAAGGGGTCAGACAAGGGTGCGTGCTGGCCCCTTTCCTATTTACACTTTATACGAATGGTTTAGAGGCTGCACTGCTTAAGGGCGTTAAAGATCTGCCGGAAGCCGGTCGTCGACAGATTCCAGCGTTACTATACGCCGACGACGCGGTAATACTGGCAAGAACACCTGTCCAGCTTCAGAGGGCCCTAAATAATTACTGTACCTTTATGACCAGTCTCGATCTAAAAGTGAACATAAGGAAAACTTATGTAATGCACATTGGCAACAGAGGGAACAAAGAGAAAAAAATCTTTGTGGACAACCTGCCTCTTGAAAGAACTAACATCTATCCTTATCTTGGTATAACTATTGATGAGGCGTTTAATTGGAGAGAGGCAATTAATTCCAGAAAGTTAGCTCTCATAAGAACAGTCGGCGCTTTAAAAGCATTTTCACTTCGTTTGGGAAAAAGACCACCCAACGAAATGATTAAGATATACAATGCAAAATCTATCAGCACAGCCACTTTTGGAGCAGGAGTCTGGGGTACAACTAATGTAGAGCAACTCCAAAAAATCGAAAACTCCTTCCTAAAGTTTTTATTGGCTGTTCCCAAAAGCACCACCACATTTGGTTGTCACCTTGAACTCGGAGTACACTATATATCGGACATCATTAAGATTCAGCCTATCATGCTATGGCGTAGAATTTGGGCCAGAGAAGAATGCCACCTTACAAGAACAATAATAGAGGACTGCATGAAACTAGACCATATGAATAAGATAAAATGGTTGGCATATGTAAAATCTTTTTTCACTGACATCGGCCGTCCGAGTTTCTTTGAAGACCCACCATCTGTAACAGACATTTCAAAAAAAGATCTAAAAACACTTTGTCTGTCACATTTATCTGAACTCCGAATGCTGTGTGAAATAGGTAAACCCTCAGTACAACAATGCTTAATGATACAGCTGGTCCCAACTATCCAACCTTATTTACAGTACCATTTGTCGCAATATGAAAAGTTACTCCTCACTCGTTTCAGGCTTAACATATATCATTTTTTGGTTCTATTTCCCATTCAGAATGTATGGACTCATAACACTGCAGTGTGTCCGTGTGACTCTATGTCCCCACAGTCTACAATACATGTCACATTTTTTTGTAAATTTTATATGGAACTACGCAGGAGGTGGATATTACCACTACTAAAAGTTATGAACATCCGTAGATGTCGCCCTGCCTATTTAGCCCTGCAACTTCTGGAAAATTCTTTGATGACAAAATCTGTGGCACAATATCTAAAATTATGCATTAGGCACCGTACGAACCTGTAATGATGTGTAATAGTTTTAATAATTTTTCTACAATGAATGAATAATGATTTTTAATATTTATTGTGTTTTTATGTACTTTTATGGTTTTCACATATGGAACCCGAATAAAGATATTTTGATTTGATTTGAAAAGGGAAGTAAATGTAGGAGGGGAGAGGAGAGGTAGCAAAATTAAGTGACTGGGAAAGGGAAAGAAGGTGAGGGGAGGGTGGAACGTCAAGAAAAGTGTGTGTAAAGAGGAAGAGACGCTGAGGAGATGAGAAGTGTGGAGAGATAGGGAAGGGAGGTAAAGGGGAGAGAGCAACTAGGAAAGGGAAAGGAAGAGTTAGGGAAGTAAGTAAGAGAAATGAAGGGGAAAGGAATGGAAGGGAAGAGTAAAGGAAAAGAGAGGAGAACAGAGAAGAGGAGAAAGGAGGAGAGGAAAGGAGAGGGGGAGAGAAGAGGAGAGGACAGGGAGTGGCGGAGAAGGAAAGGTTTGGGAGAAAGAAGAGTGTACAGATAGGAAGGGGAGGGAAGGGAAGGGAAGAGAAGAGGAAAGGGTGGAACTATAGCTAAAAAGCCTGGAAAGGGTAGATGGGGAAAGACATTGGCAAAGAAAGGAAGGGAAAGAAGAAAAGAAAAGGGAAGGGAAAGAGAAGCGGAGGGGATAGAAGAGATAATGAAACTAATGGGAAGGGAAAGGAAAGCAAGGAAAGGGTTGTATCAGGCGGGACGGGGAGAGAATAGATAGGGAAGGAAGTGAAGGGGAGAGTGGAGAGATAGGGAATGGAGGGGAATGGGAGAATGAGGAGGTGGGGACGGAAAGAGTTTGGAGAGGAAAGAAATGGTAAAAAAGAAAAGTGAAGTGAAAGGAAAAGGAGGTATGAGAAGATGGGGAAGGGGAGGGAAGGGCAGAGAAAAGAAGAGCTAGGGAAGAGTGAGTGAAAGGGGAGGGGAGGGTACTTGAGGGAAGGCTCGAGTAGAGGAGAGATAGTCGAGGGAGGTAATGGAAGTTAGGGGAAGGGAACAGTAGGGGAGAGAAAAGACAGAAAAGGAAAGAAGTTAGGGAAGGAAAATGAAACAATGGGAAGGGAAAGGAAGGGAAGGGCAGAGGAGAGGAGTGATAGGGAAGCAAAGGAGGTAGGCAAGGGTAGGGAGGAAAGATATGGAAGGGATAGAGTAGAAAGAAAAAGGGCAGGAAGAAAAATGAGGGAAGGTGAGGAGAGCCGATAGGAGAGAAGAGCAGGGGAGAAGGGATGCAGGGGAAAGTAAACGGGAGAAGATACCTTACCCCTTCCCCTCCATCGCCTGTCTCCTTCCCCACCCTTTACCTTTATTCGCGCTCTCCTCTCCCCAACTCTTTTCCCCCTTTTTATACCTTCCCTTCCCTTTCGCCCTCTCTCCTGCCCACCTTCACTATCTCGTGTTCCCCCTCCCTGACCTTCCCTCATTTCCCCTTCCCTCCCATCCCTAATTCTACTTTTCCTTCTCTTCCATTTCCGCTAGCTCAAAGATACAGCAGACTGAACTGAGCATGAAAAACACAAAACATCCAACCCTTTAACAAGACATTCATTTTTTAGTGTTCAAATTTTTTATTAAACGTATTTTTCATACATAATAAACAAACGCATTGCAAGGAATATAAACATCCATTTGCATCTAAATATAATATTTATAACATGAATGGGGTGCTAATGGTAATTTTATGTATGCGTTTTGGGGTGCAAAGGGTAATTTGAGATTTGATGGTGGGTATGGATTTTGGAGTGACAAGTGTAATTTTAGGGTTCAGTGTGGGTATGGGTTTTAGGGTGCAAAGGGTAATTTTAGGGATCAGGTAGGTATGGGTTTATGTGCGCCAAGGGAAGTTTTAGGGTTAGGGGAGGTGTGGGTCTCTATGGTGCGAAGGATAATTTTGGGGTTTATGGTGGGTATGGGTTTTGGACTGTAAAAGGTTATTTTAAGGTCCAGGGTGGGTGTGGGTTTTGGGATGCCAAGGGTAATTTTAGGGTTCAGGGTAGGTATGGGTTTTGGGGTGGCACGTGTTTTTTTTAGTGTTCAGGGTGGGTATTTGGTTTTGGGTGACAAGGTTGAATTTAAGGTTCAGGGTGTGTGTGGGTTTTGGGGTGCCAAGGGTAATTTTAGGGTTCAGTATGGGATTGGTTTTGGCGAGCCAAGGGAAATTTTAGAGTTCAGGGTGGGCATGGGTTTTGGGGAGCCAAGGGTAGTTTTAGGGTTCAGAGTGAGTTTGGGTTTTTGGGTGCTTAGGGTACTTTTAGGGTTTGGGGTGGGTATGGGTTTTGGGGTGCCAAAGTTAATTTTAGGGTTCAGTGTGGGTATGGGTTTTGGGGTGCTAAGGGTCATTTTAGGGTTGAGCCTGGGTATGGGTTTTGGGGTGTCAAGGGTAATTTTGGGGTTCAGGGTGGGTATGAATTTTGAGGTGCCAAGGGTAATTTTGGGGTTCAGGGTGGGTGTTGATTTTGGGGTGCAAGGGTAATCTTAGGGTTCAGGGTAGGTAAGGGTTTAGTATGCCAATGGTAATTTCAAGGTTCTTTGTAGGTATGGGTTTAGGGGTGTCAAGGTTATTTTTGGGGTATGGGGATATAGGTTTTGGGGTGCCACGGGTAATTTTAGGTATTGGTTTTGGGGTCCAGAGGGTCATTTTAGGGTTCAGGGTAGTAATGGGTTTTGGGGTGCCAGGGGTAATTTTAGGTTTCAGGGTGGGTATGGGTTTTGGGGTGCTAATAGTCATTTTAGGGTACATTGTAGGTATGGGGTGCCAAGGTTTTATGGGGTTATGGGTTTTGGGGTGCTATGGGTAATTGTAGGGTCCAGGGTGGGTGTGGGTTTTGGGGTGTTGAGATACTTTAATTTTCGAGTTCATTGTAGGTATGGGTTTTGGGGTGTCAAGGTTATTTTTGGGGTATGGGAATATGGGTTTTGGGGTGCCACAGATAATTTTAAGTATTGGTATTGGGGTGCAAAGGGTAATTTTAAGCTTCAGGGTAGTTATGGGGTTTGGCGCACCAAGGATAATTTTAGGTTTCAGGGTGGGTATGGGTTTTGGGGTGCTAAGGGGAATTTTAGGGTACATTTGGTATGGGGTGCCAAGGTTTTTTTGGGGGTGTTTTTTGGGGTGCTAAAAGTAATTTTAGGGTTCAGGGTGGGTATGGGATTCGGGGTGCTAAGGGTAATTTTAGGGTTCAGGGTAGGTATGGGTTTTGGGGTGCTAAAGGTCATTTTGGGGTTCAGGGTGGGTATGAGTTTTGGGCTGCCAAGGGAAATTTTGGGGTTCAGGGCGGGTGTGGGTTTGGGGGTGCCAGGGGTAATTCTAGGTTTCAGGGTGGGTATGGGTTATAGCGTGCCAATCGTCATTTTAGGGCTCAGGATGGGTATGGGTTTTGGGGTGCTAAGGGTAATTTTAGAGTTCATGATGGATGTGGGTTTTGGGGTGCCAAGGATAATTTAAGGGTTCGGGGGGTGTGGGTTTTGGAGCGCTAAGGGCAATTTTAGGGTTCAGTATGGGATGGGTTTTGGCTGAGCCAAGGGTAACTTTAGAGTTCAGGGTAGACATCGGTTTTAGGGAGCCAAGGGTAGTTTTAGGGTTCAGAGTGAGTATGGGTTTTGAGGTGCTAAGGATCATTTTAGGGTTGAGCCTGGGTATGGCTTTTGTAGTGCAAGGGTAATTTGGGGGTTCAGGGTGGGTATGGGTTTTGGGGTTCCAAGGGTAATTTTGGGGTTCAGGGTGGGTGTGGGTTTAGGGGTGCCAAGGGTAACCTTAGGGGTCAGGGTGGGTATAGATTTTGGGCTGCCAAGGTTAATTTTAGGGTTCAGGGTGGGTATGGGTTTTTGGGTGCGAAGGGTCATTTTAGGGTTGAGCCTGGGTATAGGTTTTGTAGTGCAAGGGCAATTTTGGGGTTCAGGGTGGGTATGGGTTTTAGGGTGCCAAGGGTAATTTTGGGGTTCCGGGAGGGTGTGGGTTTAGGGGTGCCAAGGGTAACAGTAGTGTTCAGGGTGGGTATGGTTTTTGGGGTGCTCAGGGTAATTTGGGGGTTC
This sequence comes from Lissotriton vulgaris, assembly GCF_964263255.1. Lineage (NCBI taxonomy): Eukaryota > Metazoa > Chordata > Amphibia > Caudata > Salamandridae > Lissotriton > Lissotriton vulgaris. Next base: position 1,180,731,966 of record NC_141696.1, read on the forward strand.
AGAGCATGTGTGGGTTTAGGGGTGCCAAGGGTAACCTTAGGGTTCAGGGTGGGTATGGGTTTTAGGGTGTCGAGGATAATTTGAGGGTTCAGGGTGGGTTTTGAGGTAGCAAGGGTAATTTTAGGGCTCAGGGTGGGTATGGGTTTAGGGATACCAAGGGTCGTTTTAAAGTTCAGTGTGGGTATGGGTTTTGGGGTGCCATGGGTGATTTTAGGGTTCAGGGTGGGTGTGGGTTTTGGGGTGCCAAGGGTAATTTTAGGGTTCAGTATGGGTATGAATTTTGGGGTGCAAAGGGTAATTTTGGGGTTCAGGGTGGGTGTTGGTTTTGGGGTGCAAGGGTAATCTTAGCGTTCAGAGTAGGTAAGGGTTTAGTATGCCAATGGTAATTTCAGGGTTCTTTGTAGCTATGGGTTTAGGGGTGTCAAGGTTATTTTTGGGGTATGGGGGATATAGGTGTTGGGGTGCCACGGGTAATTTTAGGTATTGGTTTTGGGGTCCAAAGGGTCATTTTAGGGTTCAGGGTAGTAATGGGTTTTGGGGTGCCAGGGGTAAACTTAGGTTTCAGGGTGGGTATGGATTTTGGGGTGCTAAGGGTCATTTTAGGGTACATTGTAGGTATGGGGTGCCAAGGTTTTATGGGGTTATGGGTTTTGGGGTGCTATGGGTAATTGTAGGGTCCAGGGTGGGTGTGGGTTTTGGGGTGTTAAGGTTATTTTTGGGGTATGGGGATATAGGTTTTGGGGTGCCACAGATAATTTTAGGTATTGGTTTTGGGGTGCAAAGGGTAATTTTAAGCTTCAGGGTAGTTATGGGTTTTGGCGTGCCAAGGATAATTTTAGGTTTCAGGGTGGGTATGGGTTTTGGGGTGCTAAGGGTAATTTTAGGGTACATTTGGTATGGGGTGCCAAGGTTTTTTTGGGGGTGTTTTTTGGGGTGCTAAAAGTAATTTTAGAGTTCAGGGTAGGTATGGGTTTTGGGGTGCTAAAGGTCATTTTGGGGTTCAGGGTGGGTATGAGTTTTGGGGTGCCAAGGGAAATTTTGGGGTTCAGGGTGGGTGTGGGTTTGGGGGTGCCAGGGGTAATTCTAGGGTTCAGGGTGGGTATGGGTTATAGCGTGCCAATCGTCATTTTGGGGCTCAGGATGGGTATGGGTTTTGGGGTGCTAAGGGTAATTTTAGGGTTCAGGATGGATGTGGGTTTTGGGGTGCCAAGGATAATTTAAGGGTTCGGGGGGTGTGGGTTTTGGGGCACTAAGGGCAATTTTAGGGTTCAGTATGGGATGGGTTTTGGCTGAGCCAAGGGTAACTTTAGAGTTCAGGGTAGACTTCGGTTTTAGGGAGCCAAGGGTAGTTTTAGGGTTCAGAGTGAGTATTCGTTTTGGGTTGCTAAGGCGAATTTTTGGGTTTATTGTAGGTATGGGTTTTGGGGCGCCAATAGTAATTTTAGGGTTCAGGGTGGGTATGGGTTTTGGGGTGCTAAAGGTAATTTTAGGGTTGAGCCTGGGTATGGGTTTTGGGGTGCCAAGGGTAATTTTGGGGTTCAGGGTGGGTATGGGTTTTGGGGTGCCGAGGGTAATTTTGGGGTTTAGGGCGGGTGTGGGTTTTGGGGTGCCATAGGTAACCTTAGGTTTCAGGGTGGGTATGGGTTTTAGGGTGTCAAGGGTAATTTTAGGGCTCAGGGTGGGTATGGGTTTTGGGGTAACAGGTGATTTTAGGGTTCAGTGTGGGTTTTGGGGTGCCAAGGGTAATTTTAATTTTCAGTATGGGATGGGTTTTCGTGAACCAATAGTAATTTTAGTCTTCGTGGTGGGCGTGGGTTTTGGGGAGTCAGGGGTAGTTTTAGGGTTCAGATTAAGTATGGGTTTTGGGGTGCTATGGGTAATTTTAGGGTTCAGGGTGGGTATGGGTTTTGGGGTTCCAAGGTTAATTTTAGGGTTCAGGGTGGGTTTGGGTTTTGGGGTGCTAAGGGTCATTTTAGGGTTGAGCATGGGTATGTGTTTTTGGGTATCAATGGTAATTTTAGGGTTCAGGGTGTGTATGGGTTTTGGGGTGCCAAGGGTAATTGTAGGGTTCTGGGTGGGTGTGGGTTTTGGGGTGCCAAGGGTAATTTTAGGGCTTAGGGTGGGTATGGGTTTTGGGGTGCCAAGGGTAATTTTAGGTTTCAGCGTGGGTGTGGGTTTTGGGGTGTCGAGGATAATTTAAGGGTTCAGGTTGGGTGTTGGTTTTGGGGTCCCAAGGGTAATTTTAGGGCTTGGGGTCGGTATGGGTTTTGGGGTACCAAGGGTAATTTTAAAGTTCAGGGTAGGTAGGGGTTTTGGGGAGCGAAAGGTAGTTTTAGGGTTCAGAGTGAGTATGGGTTTTAGGGTGCTAAGGGTAATTTTAGGGTTCCTTTTAGGTATGGGTTTTGGGGTGCCAAGGTTACAAGGTTATTTTTGGGGTTATGGAGGGTATGGTTTGTATGGTATGGCTGCCACCGGTAATTTTAGGTATTGGTTTTGGGGTGCAAAGGGTAATTTTAGGGTTCAGGGTGGTTATGGGTTTTGGCGTGCCAAGGGTAGTTTTTGGTTTCAGTTTGGGTATGGGTTTTGGTCTGCTAAGTGTAATTTAAGGGTGCATTGTAGGTAGGGTGTGCCAAGATTATTTTTGGGGTTATGGGGGTATGGGTTTTGGGGTGCGAAGGGTAATTTTAGGGTTCAGGGTGGGTATGGGTTTTGGGGTGCTATGGATAGTTTTAGGGTTCATGGTAGGTATGAATTTTGGGGTGCTAAGGGTCATTTTAGGGTTGAGAAAGTGTATGGGTTTTGGGGTGCCAAGGGTCATTTTGGGGTTCAGGTTGGGTGTGGGTTTTGGGGTGCCAAAGGTAATTCTAGGGTTACGGTTGGGTATGGGTTTTAGGGTGCCACTGGTAATTTTAGGGCTCACGGTGGGTGTCGGTTTTGGGGTGCCAAAGGTAATTTTAGGGTTAATTGTAGGTATTGGTTTTGGGGTGCTAAGGGTACTTTTTGGGTTATGGGATGTATGAGTTTCGGCATGCCAAGGGTCATTTTAGGTATTGGTTTTGGGGTGCAAATGGTAATTTTAGGGTTCAGGGTGGGTATGGGTTTTGGGGTGCCAAGGAACATTTTAGGTTTTAGGGTGGGTATGGGTTTTGAGGTGCTGAGGGTAATTTTAGGGTTCAGGGTAGCTATGAGTTTTGGGGTGCCTGGGGTTATTTTAAAGTTCAGGGGGTATGGGTTTTGGAGTGTCAAGGGTAATTTAGGGGTTCGTTATGGGTTTTGGAGTGCTATAGGTAATTTATGCTGGGTATTGGGGTGGTAAGGGTATTTTAGCAATTTAAGGGGGTATGGGTATTGGGGTGGTATGGGTTATCTTAGGGTTTTAGGTTGATTAAAAAAAGTGATATATATATATATAGAGAGAGAGAGAGACAGGGAAGGGCACAGGACAGTAGAAGGGGATGGGTGGAGTTAGAAGGGTATAGGACTGAAGATAGAGATCGGTAAGAAGATAGAAAGGAAGGGTATAGGAGGAGAGAGAAAGAATGGAAAAAGAAGGGAAGGAAAGCAAGAAAAGAGAAGAGGAGGGACAGGAAGGGAAGGGGAGGGGGAAAGGGCAAAAAGGGAAGAGGAAGTGAAACAGGGAGGGGAAAGAAAGAGAAGCGGAAGCATAGGAAAGGGGAGGGAAGGGGAAGGTTAGGAAAGGAGAGAAACTGGAAGGAAAGGGATTAGGATAGGAGGGGTTGGAAGGGGATAGGACAGATGACAGGGAAAGGAAGGGAATGGACTGAAAGGAAAGAAAAAGGAAAGGAGGGGAAGGGAAGGGAAGAAGAAAAGGGATGGAAAGTTGGGGTTGGAAGGGTAAAGGCGGAGACAGGGAAGGGCAGGGAAGGGAAAGGGCAAAAGCGCAAAGGAAAGGGAGAAGGGGAAAGGAAATGGGAAAGAGGAAAGGGGGAGGGAAAAAAGGGGTACAGAAAGGGGAGGAGAAAGGTTAAGGAAATATGGAATGGAATATAAGAGGGAGGGGAGAAGGGAATGGAGAGGTAAAGTATGAGACAAGGAAGGTGTATAGGAGGAGACAAAAGAGGTGGGAAGGGATATAGGAGGAGACAGGGAAGATAAGGGGTATAAAAGGAGACAGTGAAGGGTGGGGGTATAGAAGGAAACAGAGAAGGGGTATAGGATTAGACAGGGAAGGGAAGGGGTACAGGAGGAGACAGTTAAGGGAAGGGAAGGAGGATAGGAGGAGGCAGGGAATGGGCATGGGAGACAGGGAAGGGAAGAGGTATAGGAAAATGCAGGGAAGGGGTATAGGAGGAGACAGGGAAGGGAATGGGTATAGGAGAACACACGGAAGGGGTATAGGGGAAGATGATTAGGAGGAGACTTGGAAGGGAAGAGATACAGAAGGAGACAGGGAAGGGGAGAAGCATAGGAGGAGGCAAGGAAGGGGTAAAGGAGACGGAAAGACGGGTTTAGAAGGAAAAAGGGGATGGGGAAAGGGAAGGGAAGAGAGGGATATAGGAGGAGACAGGGGATGGGTATAGGAGGAGGCATAAAAGGGGTATAGGAGATAGGGAGGACGGGTTTAGGAGGAAAAAGTGAAAGGGCATAGGGAAAAGGGGAGAGGGATATAGGAGGAGATAGGGAAGGGACGAGAGGGGCATAGGAGGAGTCAGGGAAGAAAGGGGAAAGGGTAATAGGAGGAGAGAGGGAAGAGAAGGGAAGAAGGAAAGGGAGGGAAAGTGGGGATTGGAAGGGACAAAGGAAAGGGGGAAAAGGAAAGGGATAAGGGAAGGGGAGGGGAAGGTTAGGGGGAAGGGGAGGGGAGGAGATGAAGGGAAGGAAACGTAAACAAAAAGGGGAAAGGAAAGGAAGAGAAAAGAAGAGAAGTGAAGGGAAGGGGGAAGTAGAAGGGAAGGGGTGAGGGGTATATGAGGAGACAGGGAAGGGAAGTGAAGAGGTATGAGGGGACAGGGAAGGGAAGGAATACAGGAGGTGACAGGGAAGGGAAACAGTATAGGAGATAGGGGAGTGGTATAGGAGGTGACCGGGAAGGATGGGGTAGAGGAGGAGACAGGAAAGGCAGGGGTATAGGAAGAGACATGGAAGCAGAATAGGAGAAGACAGGGAAGGGATATAGGAGGCAGGGAAGGAAAGGGCAGGGGCATGGGGGAGACAGGGAAGGGTTATATGAAGAGGCAGGGAAGGGAAAAGGTACAGGAGGAGACAGGGAAGAGGTATAGGAAAAGACAGGGAAGGGAAGGGGAAAGGGAAAAGAGGAAAGGGAAGAGAAAGAAACGGGGGAGGAAAGGGAACAGACGGAATGAAAGGGAAGGGAGAAGGGAAGAAGGGGGGGGGAAGAATGGAAGAGGATGGGTAAAGTAGGAGACAATGAAGGGGTATAGTTGGAGACAGGGAAGGGATATAGGAGGAGGAAACAGTGAAGGGAAGGTGTATAGAAGGAGGCAGGGAAGTGAAGGGTATAGATGGAGACGGAAGGGAAGGGGGGCATAGGAGACAGGGAAGGGAGGGGTATAGGAGGAGACAGGGGAGGGGTACATGAAGAGGTAGGGAAGGTAAGGGGTATAGGAGCAGTCAGGGTAAGGAATGAAAGGGAAGGGGTATAGGAGAAAACAGGGAAGGGGTATAGGAGGAGACTGGGAAGGGTTAAAGGAGGAGACAGGTAAGAGAGGGGAGGTGTATTGGGGGAGGCAGGGAAGGGGCAGAGGAGACAGGCAAGGGAGGGAAGGAGTATAGGAGGAGGCAGGGAATGGGTATAGGAGACAGGGAAGGAATGGGGTATAGGGGGAAAAAGAGAAGGGGTATGGGAAAAAGAGAAGGATATAGAAGGAGACAGGGAAGGGAAAGGTAATATGAGGAGACAGGGAAGGGAAGAGCAAGAAAGAAGGAAAGAGAGGGAACGTGGGGGTTGTTAGGATATAGGCAGAGACAGGGGAGGGCAAGGAAAGGAAATGAAGAGAAGGGGAAAATAAAAAGGGGAAACGAGCAAAGGAAAGGGGAAAGGGCACAGCACAGAGAGGATGAGAAAAGAAAGGGGGAGGGGAAAGTGAAGGGGATAGGAGAGGGGGTGGAGGGGAGGGGAGGGATGAAGGGAAGGAAAGGTAAAGGAAGGGAGAAGGGAAGGGGGTATAGGAGGAGACAGGTAAGGGGAGGAAAGGCATATGAGACAGGGAAGGGAAGGGGTATAGGAGGAGACATGGAAGGGAAGGGCAGGGGTATAGGTGGAGATAGGGAAGGGAAGGGGTATAGGAGGAGACAGGGTAAGAAAGGGAAGGGGTACAGGACACATGGAAAGAACGGGCAGGGGTATAGGAGAAGACAGGGGAGGGAAGAGAAGGGGTATAAGAGGAGGAAGGGAAGAGGAAGGAGAAGCAGAAAAGGAAAAGGGCAAAGGAAAGGGGAAAGGCGAAGGAAAGGGGGAAGGGGAAAGGAAATGGGGAAGGAGAGGGGAGGGGAAATGGGGAAGGAGAGGGGAGGGGAGGGGAGGGGGAGGGGAAGGGAAAAGAAGGGAGAAGGGAAGAAGGGGAGGGGTATAAAAGGAGACGGAAAGGAAGGGGTATAAGAGGAGACAGTGAAGGGAAGGGGTATAGAAGGAGACAGGGAAGTGAATGGGGTATAGAAGGAGATGGGAAGGGGTATAGGAGACAGGGAAGGATAGGGGTAGAGGAGGAGACAGGAAAGGCAGGGGTATAGGAGGAGACATGGAAGAGGTATAGTAGACAGGGAAGGGAAGGGATATAGGAGACAGGGAAGGAAAGGGCAGAGGTATGGGGAGACAGTGAAGAGAAGGGGTATAGGAAGATGCAGGGAAGGGAAAGGGGACAGGAGGAGACAGGAAAGAGGTATAGGAGGAGACAGGGAAAGGAAGGGAAAAGGGAAAAGGGGAAAGGGGAAGGAATGGAAAAGGGGGAGGAAAGGGAACAGACGGAGTATGAAAGGGAAGGAGGAAGGGAGAAGAGAAGAAGGGAAGGGGGAAGAATGGAAGAGGATGGGTAAAGTAGGACAGGGAAGGGGTATAGTTGGAGACAGGGAAGGGGTATAGGATGAGGAAACAGTGAAGGGAAGGGGTATAGAAGGAGACAGGGAAGTGAAGGGGTATAGAAGGAGACAGGGAAGGGATATAGGAGCGGGTAGGGAATGGAAGGGAAGGGGTATAGGAGAAAACAGGGAAGGGGTATAGGAGACTGGGAAGGGATAAATGAGGAGACAGGTAAGAGAGGGGAGGAGGCAGGGAAGGGGCATAGGAGACAGTTAAGAGAGGGAAGGGGTATAGGAGGAGGCAGGGAAGGGGTATATGAGACAGGGAAGGAATGGGGTATAGGAGGAAAAAGATAAGGGGTATGGGGAAAAGAGAAGGATAAAGAAGAAGACAGGGAAGGGAAGGGTAACATGGGGAGGTAGGGAAGGGAAGAAAAAGGAAGAAGGAAAGAGAGGGAAAGTGGGTGTTGGAAAGATATAGGCAGAGACAGGGAAGGGCAAGGAAAGGAAGGGAAGGAGAAATTGAAAAGGGGAAAAGGGCAAAGGAAAGGGAAATGGGTAAAGCAAAGGGATAAGGAGAAAGAAAAAGGGGAGGGGAAAGGGAAGGGAAGTGGAGGGGTGGGGGATGAAGGGAAGGAAAGGTAAAAGAAGGGAGAAGGGAAGGGGGAAGGGAAAAAGGAAGGGGGAGGGGTATAGGAGGAGACAGGTAAGGGGAGGAAAGGCGTATGAGGCAGGGAAGGGAAGGCGTTTAGGAGGAGGAAGGGGGGAAGGGAAGGGGTATAGGAGGAGAAAGTGAAGGGTATAGGTGGAGACGGGAGTGGTATGGGAGGAGACAGGGAAGGGATAGAGGAGACATGGAAGGCAGGGGAATAGGAAGGGAGAGGGGATAGGAGAAGACAGGGAACTGCTATAGGAGACAGTGAAGGGGTATAGGAGGAGACAGGGAAGGGAAGGGGTAGAGGAGGTCACAGAAGGGGTTTAGGAGTAGACAGGAAAGCGGTTTGGAGGAAAAAGGGAATGAAAGGGAAGGGGTATAGGACACAGGGAAGAAAAGAGCAGGGGTACAGGAGCAGACAGGGAAGGGAAGGAAAGGAGTATAGGAGTAGGCAGGGAAGGGAAGAGGAAGGAGAAGCAGAAAGGGAAAAGGGCAAAAGGGCAACGGAAAGGGGAAAGGGCAAAAGAAAGGGGGAAGGGGAAAGGAAATGGCGAAGGAGAGGGGAAGGGAAAGGCAACGTGAGGGGAAGGGAAGAGAAGGGAGAAGGGAAGAAGGGGAGGCGAGGGGTAAAGTCGGAGATAGGAAAGGGGTACAGTTGGAGACAGAAGAGGAGGGAAGAGATATATGAAAGAGGGAAGGGGTATAAAAGGAGACAGGGAAGGGGTAAAGGAGGAGACGACAGTGAAGGAAAGGGGTATAGAAGGAGACAGGGAAGTGAAGGGGTAATAAAGGAGACAGGGAAGAGGTATAGGAGGAGACAGGGAAGGGAATGGGTATAGGAGGAGACAGGGAAGGGGTATTGAAGTAGACAGGGAGGGAAGGGGTATAGGAAGAGGTAGAGAAGGGGTATAGGAGCAGACACGGTATAGGAGAAAACAGGGAAGGGGTATAGGAGGAGACTGGGAAAGGAAGGGATACAGGAGGAGATAGGTAAGAGAGGGGAGGTGTATTGGAGGAGGCAGGGAAAGGGTATAGGAGACAGGTAAGGGATGGGGTATAGTTGGAAAAGATAATAGGTATGGGAAAAAGATGGGTATAGAAGGAAACAGGGAAGGGAAGAGAAAGGAAGAATGACAAAGGGAGGAAAGTGGGGGTTGGAAGGGTATAGGCAGAGACAAGGAAAGGCAGGGAAGGGAAATGGAGGGAAGGGAAGTGGAAAATGAAGAGAGGAAAAGGGCAAAGGAAAGGGGAACGGGCAAAGAGAGAAGGAGAAAGAAAAGAGGGAGGGGAAAGGGAAGGGAGTGGAGGGTGGGATAAAGGAAAGGTAAGGTAAAGGAAGTGAGAAGAGAAGGTAAGGGAAAAAGCAAGGGGGAAGGGGTATAGGAGGAGACAGGGAAGGGGTAATAGGGAGACGGGGAAGGGGTATAGACAGGGAAGGGGTATAGATAAGGAAGGGAATGTAAGGGGAAAGTATAGGGGGAAACAGGGAAGGGAAGAGGTTTAGGAGGAGAAAGGGAAGGGAAGGGAGGAAGGGAAGGGGTATAGGAGGAGAAAGTGAAGGGTATAGGTGGAGACAGGGGAGTAGCATGGGAGGAGAAAGGGAAGGGATAGAGGAGACAGGGAAGGCAGGGGTATAGGAGAAGACAGGGACTGGGTATAGGAGGATACAGGGAAGGGGTATAGGAGTAGACAGGGAAGGGGTATAGGAGGGGACAGAAGGGGTTTAGGAGATGACAGGAAAGCGGTTTGGAGAAGACAGGGAATGAAAGGGAAGGGGTATAGGACACAGGGAAGAAAAGTGAAGGGGTACAGGAGGAGACAGGGAAGGGAAGAGAAGGGGTATAGGAGTAGGCAGGGAAGTGAAGAGGAAGGAGAAGCAGAAAGGGAAAAGGGCAAAAGGGCGAAGGAAAGGGGAAAGGGCAAAGTAAAGGGGAAGGGGAAAGGAAATGGGGAAGTAGAGGGCAAGGAAAAGGGAACGTGAGGGGAAGGGAAGAGAAGGGAGAAGGGTAGAAGGGAAGGCAAGGGGTAACGTTGGAGATAGGAAAGGGGTACATTTGGAAACAGAAGGGGAGGGAAGTGATATATGAAAGAGGGAAGGGGTATAAAAGGAGACAGGGAAGGGGTATAGGAGGAGAAGACAGTGAAGGGAAGGGGTATAGAAGGAGACAGGGAAGTGAAGGGGTAATAAAGGAGACAGGGAAGAGGTATAGGAGGAAACAGGGAAGGGAATTGGTATAGGAGGCGACAGGGAAGGGAAGGGGTATAGAAGGAGACAGGGAGGGAAGGGGTATAGGAAGAGGCAGGGAAGGGGTATAGGAGCAGACACGGTATAGGAGAAAACAGGGAAGGGTATAGGAGGAGATTGGGAAAGGAAGGAGATAGGTAAGAGAGGGGAGGTGTATTGGAGGAGGCAGGGAAGAGGTGTAGGAGACAGGTAAGGGATGGGGTATAGTAGAAAAAGATAAGGGGTATGGGGAAAGAGAGGGGTATAGGAGGAAACAGGGACAGGAAGAAGGAAAGAGGAGGAAAGTGGGGGTTGGAAGAGTATAGGCGGAGACAAGGAAAGGCAGGGAAGGGAAATGGAGGGAAGGGAAGGGAAGGGGCAAATGAAAAGAGGAAAAGGGCAAAGGAAAGGGGAAAAGGCAAAGAGAGAAGGAGAAAAAAAGAGGGAGGGGAAAGGGAAGGGGGGAGGGAATGGAGAGTGGGATAAAGGAAACGTAAAGGAAGTGAGAAGAGAAGGGAAGGGAAAAAGCAAGGGGGAAGGGATATAGGAGACAGGGAAGGAGTAATGGGTAGACAGGGAAAGGGTATGGATAGGGAAGGGGTATAGATAAGGAAGGGAATGGAAGGGAAACGTATAGGAGGAAACAGGGAAGGGAAGGGGTTTAGGAGGAGAAGGGGAAGGGAGGAAGGCAAGGAGTATAGGAGGAGAAAGTGAAGGGTATAGGTGGAGACAGGGGAGTGGTATGGGAGGAGACAGGGAAGGGATAGAGGAGGCAGGGAAGGCAGGGGAATAGGAGGAGTCATTAAAAGTGAAGGGGTATAGGAGAAGACAGGCAACGGGTATAGTTTTAGACAGGGAAGGGGTATAGGAGAAGACAGGGAAGGGAAGGGGTATAGGAAGGAACATAAGGGGTTTAGGAGTAGACAGTAAAGCAGTTTGGAGGATACAGGGAATGAAAGGGAAGGGGTATGGGACACAGAGAAGGAAAGGGCAGGGGTACAGGAGGAGACAGGGAAGGGAAGAGAAGGGTATAGGAGTAGGCAGGGAAGGGAAGAGGAAGAATCAGAAAGGGAAAAGGGCAAAAGCGCAAAGGAAAGGGGAAAGGGCAAAGGAAAAGGGAAAGGGGAAAGGAAATGGGGAAGGAGAGGGGAAGGGAAAGGGAACGTGATGGGACGGGAAGAGAAGGGAGAAGGGAAGAAGGGAAAGGGAGGGAAGGGGAGGGGCAAAGTCAGAGATAGGAAAGGGGAACAGTTGGAGACAGAAGGGGAGGGAAGAGATATATGAAAGAGGGAAGGGGTATAAAAGGAGACAGGGAAGGGGTATAGAAGGAGAAGACAGTGAAGGGAAAGGGGATATAAGGAGACAGAGAAGTGAAGGGGTAATAAAGGAGACAGGGAAGGGAATGGGTATAGGAGGAGACAGGGAAGGGAAGGGGTATAGAAGGAGAAAGGAAGGGAAGGGGTATAGGAAGAGGCAGGGAAGGGATATAGGAGCAGACAGGGTATAGGAGAAAACAGGGAAGGGGTATAGGAGGGGACTGGGAAAGGAAGGGATACAGGGGGAGATAGGTAAGAGAGGGGAGGTGCATTGGAGGAGGCAGGGAAGGGGCATAGGAGACAGGTAAGGGATGGGGTATAGTAGTAAAAAGATAAGGGGTATGGGGAAAAAGAGAGGTGTATAGAAGGAAACAGGGAAGGGAAGAGAATGGAAGAAGGAAAGAGGAGGAAAGTGGGGGTTGGAAGGGTATAGGCAGAGATAATGAAAGGCAGGGAAGGGAAATGGAGGGAAGGGAAGGGAAGTGGAAAATGAAAAGAGGAAAAGGGCAAAGGAAAGGGGAAAGAGCAAAGAGAGAAGGAGAAAGAAAAGAGGGAGGGGAAAGGGAAGGGAGAAGGGGGGGGAGTGGAGTGGAGGGTTGGATAAAGGAAAGGAAAGGTAAAGGAAGTGAGAAGAGAAGGGAAAGGAAGGGAAGGGATACGCACGGGGGAAGGGATATAGGAGGAGACAGGGAAGGGGTAATGGGGAGACAGCGAAGGGAATGGGTATAGACAGGGAAGGGAAGGGAATGGAAGGGAAGGTATAGGAGGAAACAGGGAAGGAAAGGGGTATAGGAGGAGAAAGGGAAGGGAGGAAGGGAGGAAGGGAAGGGGTATAGTAGGAGAAAGGGAGGGTGTATGTGGAGACAGGGGAGTGGTATAGGAGGAGACAGGGAAGGGAAGGGAAGGAAAGGAATAGAGGAGACAGGGAAGGCAGGGGAATAGGAGGAGATAGGATATGAAAGGGAAGTGGTATAGGAGATAGGGAAGGAAAGGGTATGGGTATGGGGGGAGACAGGGAAGGGAAGAGAAGGGGTATAAGAGGAGGCAGGAAAGGGAAGAGGAAGGAGTAGCAGAAAAGGAAGGAAAAGAGCAAAAGGTCAAAGGAAAGGGGGAAGGGGCAAGGGGAAGGAGAGGGGAGGGGAAAGGGAACGGAAGGGGAAGAGAAAAGAAGGGAGAAGGAAAGAAGGGAAGGGAAGGGGTATAAAAGGAGACAGGGAAAGGAAGGGGTATAGGAGGAGACAGTGAAGCGAAGGGGTATAGGAGATGGGAAGTGCAGGGGTATAGAAGAAGACAGTGATGGGAAAGGGTATAGGAGGAGACAGGGAAGGGGTATAGCAAGGCGCAGGGAAGGGGTATATGAGTAGACAGGGAAAGGAAGGGAAGGGGTATAGGAGGAGACTGGGAAGGGTAGGGATAAAGGAGGAGACAGGTAAGAGAGGGGAGGTGTATTGGAGGAGGCAGGGAAGGGGTATAGTGGTAAGGTAAGAGAGGGGAGGGGTATAGTAGGAGGCAGGGAAGGGGTAAAGGAGACCGGGAAGGGATGGGGTATCGGAGGAAAAAGATTATGAGTATGGGGAAAAAGAGAGGAGACAGGGAAAGGAAGGGTTATATGAGGAGACATGGAAGAGAAAGGAAGAAGGAAAGAGAGGGAAAGTGGAGGTTGCAAGGGTGCAGGCGGGGATAGGGAAGGGCAGGGAAGGGGGAAATGAAAAGGGGAAATGGGGGAAGGGCAAAGCAAAGGGAGAAGGAGAAAGGAAAGGGGGTGGGGAAAGGGAAGAGGAGAGGGAAGGGAAGGGGTGGAGGGATACATTGAAGGAAAGGTAAAGGGAGAAGAGAAGGGAAGGGGAAAGGCAAAACAGGTAAGGGGGGAAAGGCATAGGAGACAGGGAAGGAAATAGGTATAGGAGGAAGCATGGGAGGGAAGGGGTATAAGAGGAGACAGGGAAGGGGTATAGGAGGAGAAGGGGAAGGGGAAGGGAAGGGGTATAGACAGGGAAGGGAAGGAAGGGAATGGAAGAAAAGGGTATAGGAGGAAACAGGGAAGTGAAGGGGTATAGGAGGGAAAAGGGAAGGGGTATAAGAGGAGAAAGGGACGGGTATAGGTAGAGACAGGGAAGTGGTGTGGGAAGAGATAGAGGGAAGGGATAGAGGAAGAGACAGGGAAGGCAGGGGAATAGGAGACAGGGAAGGGACGGAGTATAGGAGAAAAAAAGGAAGGGGAATGAGGAAACAGGGAAGGGAAGAGTGGGGTATAGGATGAGACAGGGAAGGAAAAGGGTATAGACAGAGATAAGGAAGGTGTATAGGAGGAGACAGGGAATTGAAGGGTAATAGGAGGAGACTGGGAAAGGAAGAGAAGGGAAGAAGGAACAGGAGGTAAAGTTGGTTGGAAGGGTATAGGCGGACACAAGGAAAGGGAAAGGAAGGGCAGGGAAGGCAAATGAAGGGAAGGGCGATATGAAAAAGGGAAAAGGGCAAAGGAAAGGAGGGAAGGGCAAAGCAAAGGGAAGAGAAAGGAAAGGGAGATGGGAAGGGGATGGGAGCGGAGGGTAAAGGGAAGGGAAGTTGAGTGTTTGTGAAGGGAAGGAAAGGAAAGGAAAGGAAAGGTAAATGGAAAGGGGGCGGGAAGAGAAGACAAAAGAGAAGAGAAGAGGAGAGGGGTATAGGAGGAGACAAGGAAGGGGAGGGAAGGCCTGTGAGACAGGGAAGGGGTAAAGGCGACAGTGAAGTGGTATAGGAGGGGACAGGGGAGTGGTATAGGAGGAGACAGTGAAGGAAAGGGGTAGAGGAGGAGACAGGGAAGGCAGGTGTATAGGAGGAGACGTGGAAGGGAAGGGGTATAGGAGGAGACGCGGAAGGGAAGGGGTATTGGAGGAGACAGGGCATGGGTATAGGAGGAGACAGGGAATGGAAGATAAGGGGTATATGAGGTGGCAGGGAAGTGAAGGCAAAGGAAAGGGTACAGGAGGAGACAGGGAAGAGGTATAGGAGGAAACAGGGAAGGCAAGGGGAGGGGTATAGGAGGGACAGGGAAAGGAATGGGCATAGGAACACAGGAAAGAGGAGGAAAGGGAAGGGGTGTAGGAGGAGATAGGGAAAGGAGGGTTATAGGAGGAGACAGGGAAGGGAAGCGGTATATGAGGAGAAAGGGAACGTATATGGGAGGAGGGAGGGAAGGGGTATAGGAGGAGAAAGGGAAACGTATGGCAGGAGGAAGGGAAAGGCTATGGGAGGAGGAAGGGAAGGGGTAAAGTAGGAGGAAGGGAATGTAAGGGGTATATGAGGAGGAAGGGAAGGGTTACAGGAAAAGACAGGAGCAGCTATAGGAGGAAATAGGGAAGGGGTTTAGGAGGAGACAGAGAAGCGGTTGGGTTGGGTTAGTTTGGAGGGGTATACAAGAGGAGGCATAATGAAGGAAAGGGAAAAGAAAGGAAAGGAAAGGAAGGAAAGGAAAGGAAAGGAAAGGAAAGGAAAGGGTGAGAAGGCAGAGCATGGTGGGGCAGAGTAGGGCAGGATGGCAAGGCAGAACAGGGAAGGAGGCCAGGATTGGAGGGCAGGGGGGCAGGAAGGCAAGAGGGATGGGCAGGAGGGCAGTGGGGTAGGGAGAAGGGTGGGGCAGTGGAGCAGGGTGGGAGAACAAGAGGGCAGAGTGCAAGGAAGCAGGGCAGGGGAGGAGGGCAGAGCAGGGCAGGGGGCAAGGCAGGGTAGGAGGGCAGTATGGGTGGTAGGGCAGAGGGGCAAGGCAGGAGGTCGAGGGGCTGGGGGCAGGGCAGGAGGTCAGGGCAAGCGGCAAGGGAGGAAGGTAAAACAGGGGTCAGGGCTCCAGGAGTACAGGGTAGGCCAGGAAAGCAGAGCAGAAGGGAAATGCAGGGCACGAGGGAAAGGAAGGACAGGAGGGCAAGGAACTGCAGGAGGGCAGGAAAGGACAGGAGGGCAGGGAATGGCAGGAGGGAAAGGAAGGCCAGGAGGGAAAGCGCAGAAAAGAAAGGAAGAGGAGGAGAGAAAGAGAGAGGGGTGGTGTGGGGGGAGGAAGGTAATGGAAATGAGAGAAAGGAAAAGAGAAAAGAAGAAAAGAAAAGGAAACGAAATTAAATGAAATGGACGGAAAAAGAGAAGATGAAAAGGGGAAAGGGAATTGGAATTTCAAGTCAGTTTCAAGTTTGGTTTCAAGTTCAGTTTGGTTTTCAGGGGAAAGGGTATTAGAATTTCAAGTCAGTTTCAAGTTCAGTTTGGTTTTCAGGGGAAAGGGTATTAGAATTTCAAGTCAGTTTCAATTCAGTTTCAAGTTCAGCTTGGTTTTCAGGGGAAAGGGTATTCGAATTTCAAGTCAGTTTCAAGTTAGTTTTCAGTTTGATTTCAAGTTCAGCTTTCAGTTTGGTTTATTCACTCACCTTGTCTCCTTATTCCGTCCTACCCCTCTCTCTCTCTGCCCCTCTCCGTTTTCGGAGCCTGCTCAGCCCCTGCAGCTTCGCCCTCTCCCTGCCCGAGCTCCAGCCGCCAGCAGCGGTCCTCTCCGTCCGATGTCCCCGAGTGCAATGCTGCAGCTGCCTGGTTACCAGCCTCTCATACCAAGAACACGTCACAGTGGAGGCTTTTCAGCGTGTCATCCTACATCACTGCTGTGTGGGTGATGCCATGTGTTTTAAGATTAACGGGGGAGCTGGCAAGGCACGGGTATTACGGGATTTGTTAAGTAAATCAAACTATTTAAATACAAAAGCTCCTGCGATGAACCCGAAAGAAGATCCCCCCCCCCTACCCGACACCCTTCCTCAACAGTGGTCTCTTCTTTCCACTTTACTGGGAAGACGCCCCCACCCCTGCCCTGCATTTGCCCTGGGCCTGGTGACATCACAGTGAAGTTACATCATAAACGTTCCATTCACAGGATTCTGCTTCCGGTGCCGATGGGATGGCACGCGCCTTTCTAATCAATATAAAATGCAGGGTTTTCTAAGTCTTCATTTAAAATAAATGAAACTTTTTATCATAGGCCGCATTCTCATCACTTGCTCAAACAGCGCTCCTTCATTGTACAAATTAAATGATTTTTACTAGGCCACATCTGTCACCGTCTCCAAGAGGGGAAGGGGGAGGGGGGGGGGGGGGGGGGGGGGTATAACGGTTAGAGCGGCCGACCTTGAGGTTCGGGTCTGGCAGGAGGCTCAAACGTCCTGTGGTTTTGGTCAACTCTCCCCGTGCTTAATAGTGAATGTGTTTCTCTGTCATGTAACTGGTGCTTAAGTGTAGCGCTATGATGCCTTCGGGTTGATTTAGCGCTATAAAAAACTGCAACAACAACATCTCCCCGTCTGCCCTGCTCCTCCTCTCGAGTACTGTCCATTAATCCACTCCTTCCTGCGGAGAAATTACCTATTTAAATTTTATGAATTGCTCGAAGAATATTTACAATTTACACTTTCTACTGTTTCAAATCCGTTGTACAGAAATGTAACGGGATTAAAAAAGCCATTCCACTCATTGACAAGTAGAAGCACTTCCCGTCCCACTGCCCGTCCCCGCACATTAATACATTGATTCCTGCCCCTCCCCAGGGATGGACCTCCCGAAACCCCCTCAGTCCAAAGCCTCCAGGCATGACTTCCCTTCTAGCCTCTGATCCCCAGTCGCTGTGACATCTCGCGGTCCCCAACCCGAGGCGTGACATCATCATCAGACCCGGAAGTCCTCGAGCTTCACTCATGAATACAAACTCCCTCACCTCCTAGGAATGCAGCCTCAGAACCCTGGTACCTATCTAGCAGCAGTGGTAAGGTCTGTGCGGAAAGCCTCATTGCACTCGAGGCGATTGGTGTTATTATGATTTCAGTGAAAGTGAGAGAAAAAACGAGCACTGACATAGAATGTCTTTGGGAAACAAGTCTTTCTCCTTCCCTGACAACATGATTAGCAAGTGAGTGGTAAAAGCGTGAAAAAGTCAATGTTTGGATGAATGATTGAGCGCCTCTGGTGGATGAATGAATGAATGTGTGTATAGATCAGTGCTTCCCAAACTGTGCGCCGCGGCACCCCGGTGCGCCGTGATTAGAATCCATGGCGCCGCGCCACCACGCACAATGAAGAAATTGGAGCCTCAGAAACTTGCAGGTCAGGGTTTGAAATGCCACCTTAAAAATGTTTTGGCCGAAGAGCGCACTGCTGTACGTGCGTCTGTATGAACAATTGAACATGCGTTTAGATGGTAGTCTTCACATTACTCTGCCCACGCAGCTCAGAGCGTTTCAGTCTCGTTGTTCCTGCCCGCAGTGTTGTGCAGTGCCAGTGCCTCGCCTCGTGGGACCCTCTTCCCAGGGAATTGGGAGGGAGGGGTGAGGGGGGGTGAGCAGACACCAGACCAAATTGAGAGTGTGCAAAAGGCCGCTTTTATTGAAACAGGTGCATATTCACAATAATACAACCCTGGCAAACGCCTCACAAAACTAGACCTCACTAATTAAAATATTACCTTACAACCCCAAACGTCAGGCCCGCCCCTAATACGTCACAGTCCCCGCCCCCACCCAGCACAACATAATTACAATTCAAACAATACAAAAACCTGCATAATCATTTAAACATCACCCCAAAGCAAAAGCATGACATCACATTTCAAAAATTGCCCACCAACAACTTACGTTACCCAAAACCGTGTAACCACCCCACGAAACAACTATTTAAACTTTTCCAGCCATAACCCAATTTTACCAAAATCCCAACAACCTTCCTGTCCCTGCTGACGAAGAACCCCCAATTTCCGCCACCCAGAAAAGAGGGGGGGAAGGAATTACCCTCCTCTCTTTCTGCCCCCCAAAACTGACCAACAAAAGTACCCAAAAGACCTCAACCC
The DNA here is from genome assembly GCF_964263255.1 of Lissotriton vulgaris. Lineage (NCBI taxonomy): Eukaryota > Metazoa > Chordata > Amphibia > Caudata > Salamandridae > Lissotriton > Lissotriton vulgaris. Next base: position 1,180,750,004 of record NC_141696.1, read on the forward strand.
AGGAAATTCTGAATCTTCAAACACCTGGAGAGCACCTCTCGCAATTCCAACAAATACAAATCCATCCCGATACGAGACAGATGAACACCATCGCCGCGAAAAAACTCAAGAGTGTCATAACGGATGTCCTTATGGGACACCCGCCCAAAACCCAGATCTCTACAAAAACGGGAAACTTCCAAGTTCAACTTCCTACGCGCCTTATCAACTGCCCTAGGCTTAAGCGCACCCCTCCAAATTCTTCTGGGGACCAATTCTGTCCATAAAACATGGCAACCCGACCACTGTTGACGAATGAGGGAAAGATCCTTCTTCATAGTTCTCAAGAGCACCACCCCCTTCACCCCACAAAGATCGTTTTCCCCGAGGTGCAAAAGCAATACGTCTGGACAAATACCCCCCACCAACCAGGAATTCAAGGCCGGAATGAGCTCCCTCCAAATCATACCCCCTTTCCCATTCCACACAACATTAAACAGTCGAGAATTAAAACCAAGTGTGGGGCCAAAATAACTCTGTATAGCTTGAGCTTCCGCACCTCTAATGAAGGAATGTCCCACAATCCAAATTGACATGACAGATGATCGGGGGCCAGCCACCGAACCTGAAAAAGAAAAGCAGCATCAAATTCAAGAAAAATTAGCATCCGCAGGCGCCGAAACAGGATCATTCCGCACATAGCGCCTAAAACAGTTGGAGGAGGACCAACGCCCTAGAGACATAATGTCTTGCTGCGACCAACCCCTATTGTGAGCTTCCGTGGCTGCCCCAATCCTGAAAGAATGTGTACCATACTGTCGTTCATCCAGGCCAATGAAACGCAGCGCTTTACGCAGCACCATGCGCAGCTGATACTCAGTCACCCTGGAACAATCCCGATGATGAAACACAGGGCCCTTAATGGCGGCCCCCGAACATTCCCTCAAACGCCTAGCCCACCTCAAAGGACACGTCTCAAGAGGGGAAGATGCCTCCAGCCAAATGCCCCTCCCTCTGCTATGTTGATCCGTTTTCGCGCAAGCCAACCAAATGTGCAATCCTGACTCTAAAAGACGGACATTGCCCCACCCCACCCCAAGACCAACTTTAGATCCTAACAGCTCGGAAACCCTGAAAGCACCAAAAAACATCCAAACCATGAGAGTGGAAAAAAGACAAACCTCAAACTCGTCAAAACAAACTGAGGGCAAAACCTGTAAAACTCGTGCTAAAGTCTGCCAAGACAAAGGTTGGCGAACCAACTGCTCCCGACCCCTCTCCCTAGACCAACCTTCCAACATGCGCTTACCCACCTCCCCCGCTGAAGGAGAATAGCCCCACAGTAACTTGCCCATGAACGCTATACCAGCCAATTTCCCAGCAATTGTCACACGTGTCAGACCCCTGTCCATCAAGAGCAGAATGAACTGTACCACATCCTCACATCGCCTCCAACCCGGAGCGCGCCAGCCGGCCCCAGATTCCAGAAACTCCTTCCAGGCTAAATCATACGCTGCCCTAGTGGAAACAGCCAGCGAACCTACCACCAACTGCAAAACCCTGTCTCGCCTACAGTCCACAGGTGATCTGGCATGGGGGTCGGCATCCGGTCCGCCTCCGAGGCTAACCCATGGAATCTCTCCCACTGTGAACGAGACAAAGCATCCGCAATGTCATTGTCCACCCCAGGAATGTGCAAGACCTTAAAACTGATGTCATACGTCAAGCACCCCAACACAAAGACCCTCAAGAGCTTCAAAATTTGAGCATCCCTGGCCGACTGCCGATTGATAATGTCCACCACAGCTTTATTATCAATTCGAAACAGCACTTTCTTGTGAGCAAACTCATGGCCCCACAAAGTCAAAGCAACCACCACAGGGAATAACTCAAGGAACGCAATACTCCTGCCTCCGTTCTTCCATGCAGCAGGCCACTGTTCAGCGCACCATCTGCCTTGCCAGTAAAGACCAAAACCATCACCGCCTGCAGCATCTGAAAAAATTTGGACATCCCAAACCCAATCTTCTTCTCTGTACAAAGGAATGCCATTGAACGAGTGTAAAAAGGCCACCCACATCCGCAGATCCTCCTTAACACCTGCTGACAATCGGACGTGATGGTGAGGTAAAAACTGACCAGATAGCGCTCTACCCAGACGCCTGCAAAACGTTCTACCAGCCCTGACCACCCTGCAAGCAAAATTAAGATGGCCTAGCAGCACTTGAACTTCCTTCACTGTCACTTTTGTCTTGTTCAACATAGCATGTAATAGGTCCAACATTTTTGTCTTTTTATCCACTGGTAAACGTGCCTCCATGACATTCGAGTCAATCTCGATACCTAAAAAAGACATGGTCGCGCAGGGGCCCATTGACTTTTCCGGTGCCAACGGCACACCTAAGAAATCCATCAGGGTTTGGAAGGTTCGCAAAGCAGTCTGGCAAGCTGAGGAATTGGGAGCGCCCACAAAAAAGAAATCATCCAGGTAGTGGGTCACAAGCTGGTGTCCTGAAGTGTTGGTGAAAAACCATTGGAGAAAGGTGCTGAAAGTCTCAAATAATGCACAGGAGATGGAACAACCCATTGGCAAGGCCTTATCAACATACCACTTCCCCTGGAATTGAATCCCCAACAGATCCCAATCCCCAGGATGTACTGGCAACAAACGAAATGCCGATTTGATATCACATTTAGCCATCGCCGCACCAGTGCCGGCAGATACAACCAGGGCCATGGCCACATCCACTGAAGAATAAGATACTGAAGCAGCTTCGCCATCAATGAAATCGTTAACTGACGAGCCCTCCGGCCATGACAAATGTTGAATCAACCGAAACTGCCCAGGCTCTTTCTTAGGAACCACACCAATTGTGGAAACAATAAGATTTTCCAAGGGCCAATCATCAAAGGGACCCGCCATTCTCCCTTCACGCACTTCCTTATCCAATTTGTCTTGTACCACAGTGGGATGTTCATTGGCTGACAACAGATTCTTGGACCACCGCCGCAACCGCGGCCCAGTATAACCCAGACGAAAACCTTCTTGAAAACCATCCAACAATAACTTACCAGCCTCAGCATTTCCATAACCTCTTCAAGCCACCGCCAAGTGAAAATGATTAACTGGCGTACGAGCCTTTGGGCCCAGCCCCAGAAGTGTTCTTCCCCCCCCTGTTAGGCTGAGGTTGCTGTGCAGGACCTGGGGAATTTGCCGGCTGCTGTGACCATTGTCTGCCCCCTGTAACACGGGGCCCCCAACACCTTGCCAGAGGGTGCGTTCTACCACATTGGGAGCACTCATGCCTGAACTTACAATACTCCCTGGGGCAATAACCTCTGTTAAAATCCCAACAGGTCCCATTGGCATATTGGACTGACGCTGCTGCACCCACCCCTCCCCGAGTGGGCTTACCCTGAAAGGGCCGATAAGGTAATGGATATCCGCTGGCTGTAAAAATCGTCTTTCCACCAGCAGATGCCCCCATAGTGTGTTGCCACAAATCATTATCCAACTCCCCCCATTTTGCTTCAGAATCCCAAGCCATCCGGGCTCGGAATTCCTCATCATACTGAGACCAAGCATAACCACTGCCAGTAATCTGTGCCTTCCTGATCACATCCATATACTTAAAAATTGCCACACAGAGCTCCGGGAATTTCTCACAATATACACTAGCATATATAAGAAAAGCCGCTGTCCAATTTTCAATGGTCAAAGGTACCTTGGGGCGCTTGGCCAACTCGTACTCCTCCTCCTTAGAGCCCTCCTTGGACCTAACTTCCCTATGTAAAAGCTTCAGTAATTCAACATATTCCCCTTTCCAAATCCTTTCCTTAGTAGATAACATTAAATGAGCGCCCAAAGGTTTCGTGACGCCCATGTAAGGCAACTTCTTTATTTTAAGCTCCTTACTGTGTGGGGGATCTTTACCTACCTCCATGGGTTCAGTTAAAGTGCCAGAATCCACCTTGGAACCCGCACCCCCATCACTTGTACCCACTCCCTGATCTTTAACATAACGACCTTTGTGGAGCTTAAGGTCCATACCCTCCAAAGGAGGCTCACCCCCAGTTCCCACAGATACCATCAATGGTTTGTCCCGCGGCCCCTCAAGCTCACCTGGATTCAATAAAGGAAGCTGGGCCGGCCTCACTCTCCATGCCAGATGCTCAACATCATCACCCGTCCGAGGAACCCTCACCGCGGGGCCGCTCTCTCGAGTAGGTCTGGAAACTGTAGCTTTCGGACGCACCACCACCGGTGCCTGTAAAACATCATCAGAAGCGTGAAAGAGCCCCCCCCCCGTGCACCCTCAGCACGTAACTCGCCCTCCTCAGGGCTTTCCTCATCATAATCCAAAACAAGGGATTCCTCCAACCTAGGAGGGGCCAATACCACTGACGGACTTTTGAAACCAACCTGGGCCTTACCAGCCCGTACTGACACCTGAGGCGGGGGAGCCGACTGGACCCGTCTGTACTCCCCCGAACGTTGACCAGTTTTGTACACCTTATCCAACGATGAATCCCTTTTTTGATGAGAAGAAACATTTGGGGCCAGCGAGGACGCGCCAGCCCTGCTTCTGCCAACCCCGCCGATATCCAGAGAACCTGACAATGGGGCCAGCGAGGACGCGCCGGGCCTGCTTCTGCCAACCCCGCCGATACCTGTAGAAAGAGAAGTTGGGGCCAGCGAGGACGCGCCTGCCCTGCTTCTGCTGATTGCGCCGAGATCTTGAAAAGAAGACGTTGGGGCCAACGAGGTCGCGCCGGACCTGCCTACGTTGACCGCGCCGGGATCCCTCGCCGGTACGGGGTATGCCGCGCCAGGCTCCACTCTCCCTTCTCCTCGGTGTAACTGGGCCGCGCTCCACCCTACCAAGTCTGCCGCTCCACGACGTTCTCCAAACTGTGAAGAAAAAGGCTGAACTGATGTGCCGGGACCCTTACTACCAGAACGACCAAACCTATCAACACCAGTAGCCACACAAAACCTAGAATCCTGAAACTGTAACTGACCAGGTTCCCGAGAAACAGTCTCCTCAGACCGAACAGGCAACCCCGGGCGAGAAACGGAGGGCTCCACGTCTTCTCCACCACTACTCCAGTCCAACAGCTCCTGAACAATCTTAGACGCAGGACCCGACACCAGCCCACCATGTCCCTCCCGCTGAGTATCAGACCGAGGCTGCTCCATTCTCCCAAAAGATCTGCCCCCCACAGGCAAACCCGGAAAACTCAAAGTACCCCCAAAACCACTCAACATATCAGTCCCCTTAATAGGAGGAGCCCTGGCCGCATCACGAATCCCCACAACCCAAGAAGGGAAAACATCCAGGCCTTCCCAAGACCTGGCACCCACCTGCCTACTACCACTCTCTTGTAGGGAAGAAAGAACAGTACCACCCACCGAAGGCTCAACGAACCCTCCAACTGACCCAGATACATCCCGCTGCGCACTCAACAGACCACGACCAGCCTCCTGCCCCTGTGAAACTGCCCTCCTCTCCATCTGCGCCCACTCCCCTTCCCCCACCGAGCCACTCAGTACCGACAGCACCTCCCCCCGAGTTGAGGCAGGGGGGAAAACAACAGGGGGCTATAAGGAACAAAAGCAGACCCAGACATCAAAGGCCCTGACTGCACCACACCACAAGAAACACTACTGACAGGCACAATATCTCCGGGAGCACGGGCCGGCGTCGAAACACGATCCCCACCAGCCCCAGCACCCGAATCCAATTGTATCACATGTTCAACAACTCTCTGAGCCCCAAAACCAGTCAAATCAACAAACTGGCTATCCGGCCCAGGAGCCGGCAACCCGCCATCACCTTCAGCACGAGGCGCGAGAATTTCGACGTGCGCATGCGCGCCAACTGCCGGCCCGTCGCCCAACGGCTCCGCGTCAGGAAAAACGGAGGCAGAAGCAGAGCGCTTCCTGCCTCCACGCTTACCGGCCCGCTTGCCCCTTGCAGCGGGGACCGAAAGCGACCGCACCGGCAACCCTTCAGTTACCAGAGGAGCCGACGCCCCTCCCTCTTCCAAACCCGCCTCGCGCGGAAAACCGTTCCTCCCTCAGAATGAGCCCCAGTTTCAGGGACTACTCTCCTAGAGCGTGGGTGGCCCCTTTCACTTACCGCCTCCCAGCGAGACCTCTTAGGCGACTCACAAGCCGCGACCGCCGCCGCCACACGTGCTGAGGCCTGCCGCCGAGGACGCGAAGTCCCAGGCACATCCCCCAACACCAGGTCCAAACGCCCAGCTTCACTAAGGAGACGGATAGCCTCCAGAACACGGTAGTCTTCTCCTGACATGACGAAGAGAACAACAAACCAACAAAATTTTTCCAATTAAACTAATGAGCTCCCGGCCACCAGGTCATTCAGCCTAAAATGGTGGCCGGGAGGAGGAGTCAGGGGAATATATACCTGGGCTCCCTCAGTAGGAACCAAGGGAGCCCAAAAGAAGCCCAAGGCTGGCGGTCCACAGGCACCGCCCCCCACTGGCCCCTCCCCATCAGCCCGGGGGGAGGGGACCTCCCTGCGGTCGGCTGCCCCCCCCCCCAAGCCCCCCATCGGTAAGTAAGGGCTTGTAGTGAAAGCTAATTATGACCAAGGGCCGTGACAAATCTCACTCCATTTAGTATTGTGCCTTGCTATGGTTGATACTTGTACTATGGGCATGAGTTTATGATATGACACGTAATCAGTTACATCGTATGAAATAAATGTTTGCATGTACTTATGTCTTATAGCACAACGTTCATGAATTAACCTGTGTGCCACAAATAGGGGAGGCGGTTTACTCTGTTTTTTCTTCATGAGCAAAGGTGCAGTTTGATCAGTGTTCAACAGGATGCATATATGTCATGTGCCTGTCCAGAAGAAGCACTGTTGGAGTGTCTTACGATGAACCATGAACATAAAATCGCCATTATTAAACAACTATTACTAGACTGCACACCAGCTGCAAGTAATTAGCTTACATGATTTTTTCATAAGCACATTTTAGCAGTTCCATTTACTAATAAATAAAATATTTTGCCTGCAATCAATTGATTTTGGTGACATCACAGAAATGGGACTAGGACCCAGGACTGCAGGTTCCAAGGTCAAAATTAAGACCTTTTGTTTCAATGCTAATAAAAAGATGTTTCTCAAATTTTGGTCCCCCAAGCCAAATTAATCTCTTACCTATTTTGCAACTTCCCTAACCCTCACTAGAAAAAAGGTGCCTTTCAACATTTACAAAATTGATTTTTGTGATGAAGAAGCTAAAATTGAAACACTTTCACAAAACGATCTTCTTGCTCGCGCGTGGCAGGTTTAAAGTATGAACTGATGTATTGTGGACTGTAAGTATATTTCTTACTTTCGTCTCTGCAAAGAAACTTACATGAAGAGATATGATATACTCTTTCCTATTGTCTGCTACGTCTGCTTTCGTCTTCCTCATTGTATCGTTTCTCACTTAACAAGTTTTTATCAAACAAATGTTATCTTTTTATTTTGTTAGAAATATGATTATAATACCTTGATTGCATCCCAATTAAATTAAGGAAGACAACAGGAAGTACTCCCGAGGTTGGGCTTACATCTCCCCCACCCGGCTACCAGTGAAAAAATGGTGGGGAGCCACGGCCAACTGCCAATTAGGTCAAGGGAGCCATGGGTCAAAAAAGTTTGGGAACTACTGGTATAGATGGATCAATGGGCACCACGTGCACTGAGTGACTCAGTGCATTAATAGAGGGCCCGATAGGTGTAAGGATGGATGGATGGTAGAGAGGCGAGTGAGTGAACGGGTAAATGAAGGAGTGAGTGCATCAACGGATAATGTGGTGGGGAATGGAAGGCTTCGGTAGCTGTCATTCCTTAAATGGGTTACAGGGCTCTGGTGGGAGTGCCATGCCAGCACTTGTTAAATGATTCCATGCCCCGTGACAGTCTGTTTCAAATCATGCCCTGTCATTTAACAAAGCAGTGCATTCTGGGAGATATTCCCATTGAACTGGACAAACACACAGAAATAAAACAAGACATCCCAGAAAAGCCCAGGACTGGAGAAGTTATTTCTGGTCACATAGAGTCACACTTATTCTTCCTGCCCCTGCTCTGCTGTGTCCATTAAGGCAGCCGGAAATGACACACAGCTTGCTCTGGCTCTAATTTGTCATGGCTGCCCTTGTGAGAGAGGCCGGGAATGGCCTGGCATCTTAATCCTCCAAAAAAACAGGTAACAAGTGCCAAACTGTTCCTCGCAATATACTCTATGGGTTAAAGGGTGTCTTCAGTCTTTGCATATAGCCCAGAACCGCCAGATGATCAGCAGGATTGTTGTACTGCAGGTGGGAGATTGGCATCTCACTCCTACCTATATAGCCTTCTAGCCAGGCTCGACTGGCGCTGAGCATTGATGAAACCAATGAGACTAGTATCAGAGAGAGGGTTAACCCAAAGGAGTCACTGGGACCTGGGTATTTAGCGTTAAGAAGAAGGGGTCCCAGTAAAGAGGACGTATGAATAGAGAGAATTTGGACAAAGAAAATACAAATAAGTGCATCTATAATGTTTTAATCACATTATAGGGAAAAAGTTATCAAAACCAAATGTACATTACACAGTTGTATTAGTGCCCCTGGGGGTAGGGGGAACGTGCAGTCGTGAGGGTAGTGTGAGGGGAAATCGTGGCAATAAAAACACGTATTATTCAGACATTTATCATAAGTTCAATGTCAAATGGACAGCATATAGATACTGAATCAGCTTGAAAGTTCAAAGTACACATGCCCCAAAGTCCATATTGTGCAAAATTGGGGTAGGAGGAGGCTGTGTAGGAGCTGAGAAAGTCGACGTTTCGACCCTGGGGAAGCAGGAAGCGTTAAAATCCTTGCAGGTGGGCCTTCATCAGGACGGGAAGAGGGTGACGGGGCAGGCAATCTGAATTTGGGTAAATATTGAGGATCAGTAAATTATTTGCGGAGCTGGGTACTTAATAAGTTACGCAAGGGTATACATGTTAAACAGACTAACCTGATATAATCAGTGTTGCTGGGTTAAATTAATTAGTTGAGGTCGGTATGAGCATTCAATCCTAAGTAAAGAAAATAAAATTAAGTGCCCATTAGCAGTATGAAGGGTATGTTCATATCAAGGGCTGGTGGAGAGAAATTATCTCTGAACTTACTTGTGAAAATAAAGTACATATCCCACATGGGTAATGGAAAACGAAACGATCCGGTGCTGGGCTGGGGGACCACTCCAATTATCTGAGTAAAGGAGGACATATATCAGAATGGAAAGTGGGCCATTATTAAAGTCACTCAAGGTCAGATATAAATGATGGTAGAGATCGGTAACGCTTACCGATTAGCAGGAAATCAATCCCGTGTCCCCGTAGAAGGAAAGGATTAGTCAGAATCCGTGACCTGTTACAAAGGAAACATGGGGGATCATCAGTTGTTGGGCCCATGACGGGGCGCGCAAACATAGATCAGGGTTAATCTCGGGAGCCATGTGGGGAGAAAGGCTTACCGGTCTGTGGCGGCTTGGTTGGAGCGCAGCGTCTCTCTCGGCTGTCTCGAGGAGAACGCCGAACTTCCGGGTGTCTTGGTTGTCATGGCACCGGGTGGGTCACATGATAGTGGATAGTGTAGAAAGACTAAAGAGTGGGTGGTAGTCATAGTTACCCGATCGAGGGTAAGAATGCATCGGTATCTCAAAATCGAAATCGATTTAACATAAGTAGTGCAGTATACTCGGATCAATTGTAATTCTTGTTATAGGCACAAAGGGAATGTGGATCATAAAGGACGTTAACGTAAGGATATAGTCCTAGGAATCTGTCCGTGTGGGGATGGACATGCCCTCACTACTCGAAGATAGATTCTATCATCAAATTAGTGCAGATGTACATTGCGCATGGTCATACTTAATCACCCTGTGACCCTGTGACCAGAGGTGTGAGATACTATAATGCAAGAATAATCAGGGGAATATACAATAAGGCATATATCTGAATTAAAAGACATAGCAGCATATGAGTATTAATGCGCTGAGATGTGATCATGAACAGTAGTACTGCGAACCTATCACATGATGGTTAAGGCAGTGTCTATGGTACACAAAATTTCTGTCAGACGGTAGGGGGGGAATGGACAGTAATGGTTCATTTCCTGTTACAGTGAATTGTAGCCAACAAGAAGGGGCAATAGTTGTTCTCCATGACGGTATGTAAAAAACAAATCTCCATAAACCATATGCATCAGAATTCAGAGCCATATATATGTACAAAACTGCGTACCTATCACATGATGGTAAGGCAGTATCAGTTCGAAAGTGGTTATGCATTACCAAGAATACCCTAGACTGGTCAAATTGAAAGTTTGAAAATACGAAATTTAGGGTAAGGTAGCAAGCTGAGAGAAAGAGCTGTCATGTTCATTTAGACCACATTGGATAGAGTTGAAAAAGAACATCCATTTGAGTTCTCTGATGTTCAATATAGTTGTAATGTCACCTCCTCTGGGGCCCAGGGAGGCTTTTTCAATCACCATCACCTGTCCGTGTAACCTCATTTACATCGGCCAAACTCAACAGAAAATCAAACAGCGCATCTTACAACACATGAGCAGAATAAGATGTGAAGTGGTAGGGGCTCCTCTTGTAGACCACTTCAGATCAGCTTCACACCCTCCGGAAAGCTTGAAATGGATTGTGATTGAAAAAGCCTTCCTGGGCCCCAGAGGAGGTGACATCACAACTATATTGAACATCAGAGAACTCACATGGATGTTCTTTTTCAACTCTATCCAATGTGGTCTAAATGAACATGACAGCTCTTTCTCTCAGCTTGCTACCTTACCCTAAATTTCGTATTTTCAAACTTTCAATTTGACCAGTCTAGGGTATTCTTGGTAATGCATAACCACTTTCGAACTGATACTGCCTTACCATCATGTGATAGGTACGCAGTTTTGTACATATATATGGCTCTGAATTCTGATGCATATGGTTTATGGAGATTTGTTTTTTACATACCGTCATGGAGAACAACTATTGCCCCTTCTTGTTGGCTACAATTCACTGTAACAGGAAATGAACCATTACTGTCCATTCCCCCCCTACCGTCTGACAGAAATTTTGTGTACCATCGACACTGCCTTAACCATCATGTGATAGGTTCGCAGTACTACTGTTCATGATCACATCTCAGCGCATTAATACTCATATGCTACTATGTCTTTTAATTCAGATATATGCCTTATTGTATATTCCCCTGATTATTCTTGCATTATAGTATCTCACACCTCTGGTCACAGGGTCACAGGGTGATTAAGTATGACCATGCGCAATGTACATCTGCACTAATTTGATGATAGAATCTATCTTCGAGTAGTGAGGGCATGTCCATCCCCACACGGACAGATTCCTAGGACGATATCCTTACGTTAACGTCCTTTATGATCCACATTCCCTTTGTGCCTATAACAAGAATTACAATTGATCCGAGAATACTGCACTACTTATGTTAAATCGATTTCGATTTTGAGATACCGATGCATTCTTACCCTCGATCGGGTAACTATGACTACCACCCACTCTTTAGTCTTTCTACACTATCCACTATCATGTGACCCACCCGGTGCCATGACAACCAAGACACCCGGAAGTTCGGCGTTCTCCTCGAGACAGCCGAGAGAGACGCTGCGCTCCAACCAAGCCGCCACAGACCGGTAAGCCTTTCTCCCCACATGGCTCCCGAGATTAACCCTGATCTATGTTTGCGCGCCCCGTCATGGGCCCAACAACTGATGATCCCCCATGTTTCCTTTGTAACAGGTCACGGATTCTGACTAATCCTTTCCTTCTACGGGGACACGGGATTGATTTCCTGCTAATCGGTAAGCGTTACCGATCTCTACCATCATTTATATCTGACCTTGAGTGATTTTAATAATGGCCCACTTTCCATTCTGATATATGTCCTCCTTTACTCAGATAATTGGAGTGGTCCCCCAGCCCAGCACCCGGATCGTTTCGTTTTCCATTACCCATGTGGGATATGTACTTTATTTTCACAAGTAAGTTCAGAGATAATTTCTCTCCACCAGCCCTTGATATGAACATACCCTTCATACTGCTAATGGGCACTTAATTTTATTTTCTTTACTTAGGATTGAATGCTCATACCGACCTCAACTAATTAATTTAACCCAGCAACACTGATTATATCAGGTTAGTCTGTTTAACATGTATACCCTTGCGTAACTTATTAAGTACCCAGCTCCGCAAATAATTTACTGATCCTCAATATTTACCCAAATTCAGATTGCCTGCCCAGTCACCCTCTTCCCGTCCTGATGAAGACCCACCTGCAAGGATTTTAACGCTTCCTGCTTCCCCAGGGTCGAAACGTCGACTTTCTCAGCTCCTACACAGCCTCCTCCTACCCCAATTTTGCACAATAGGGACTTTGGGGCATGTGTACTTTGAACTTTCAAGCTGATTCAGTATCTATATGCTGTCCATTTGACATTGAACTTATGATAAATGTCTGAATAATACGTGTTTTTATTGTCACGATTTCCCCTCACACTACCCTCACGACTGCACGTTCCCCCTAGCCCCAGGGGCACTAATACAACTGTGTAATGTACATTTGGTTTTGATAACTTTTTCCCTATAATGTGATTAAAACATTATAGATGCACTTATTTGTATTTTCTTTGTCCAAATTCTCTCTATTCATACGTCCTCTTTACTGGGACCCCTTCTCTTTAACGCTAGAAACCAATGAGACAGCATCCGAGCTGCATGTTACCTGGATGAGGTAAGTGTGCAGGAACGAGGTCTGGGGTGGGTGTTGGAAATTTGCTCTCTCTTCAGCGTCACCCGGATTTATTGGCCTTATTGCTGAACCCTATTCTTGCTGGCTATGCAACTCTGCGCACTTTACCCCTGCTAACCAGTGGTAACATGCTTGTGCTCCTCTTTTCAACATGGCAAAATTCATATACTCCTGATTGGCATTTTTAACATAGCTATAAGTCCCTAGCATATAGTACCCAAAGTGTACCCAGGGCCTGTAAGTTGAATGTCACCCGTGCGCTGCGGCACTCATTGTGTCAACCACTGCAGTGATGGAGTAAAGCATGTTTCCATAGCTACCACTGTAGCCTGGCTGTGCAGTTTTAACCTGACAATTCAACCTTTCAAAATAAACCCCTTTGACAGGCCCAAACCTTCCTTTTAAATATGAATACGTCACCCTTAATGTAGGCCCTTTTGTCCATTGGGCAGGATGCCAGCTATTTAAAAGCAGGATATGTAGAAGTTTAATATTCTGCATGTTCTTCCAGTGAAAAAACATAAAAGCTATTTTCACTGTAGCGAGGCTGGCTGCTTCCATAGGGAAGTGCTGGATTACATTAAAACACCTTATAATGCTAATTTCAAGTTTGTAACAACTAGCAAAATAATTCAAGGACTCTTTTTAATAGTTAAACAAACTACAATTTAATGGTAAAGTCACATTTTTGTCCAACTGTTACAGGAAAGACACGTTGGAAAAGTTACTGTTTACCTGCCTAAGGCCTCGGTGATGCACTTCAAAGGGGCCTCCCTTGTCACAAGGAGATGTATCTCGCACCTGGGCCTGCCACTCCACTTGTCCTTCTAGTTGCAAGGGGGCACCAACCCCAGAGGGAAGAGGTGCTCCCCCAGACCTGGTTTAGAGGCTGTGAGCATCCCCTTTGAGATTAAAATGTGAAATTCTGCTTGAATGTCACATCCTGCTTGACAGGTCTGCTGGAGTTTTACATATAACATTTGGGGTGCACTTCAAAGGAGGACAAGAGAATGATAAAACACTTTATGTGTACCCACTGTCTGGATGCCAAAAGCTCAGCTTTGATTTTATCAGAATTTTGTCTCTGCGTTTGTTGGGGGCGCAGGGGCTGTTCAGAACTGGATTGTAATGATAGATGTGTGAGGGCACAAGGATTACCCTAGTATACTCCACACTTAACCCCAGCCCACAGAATCCAAGTTTAGTGTGGCTGAAGACTTTACCCATTTTGAAAATGTTCACATTTGTAGGGTTAGCTCTTTGAACCTGTCTCCTATTGTTTAGGGCACCCTCAGGGGTCATTCCCGCCCACTAGGTCATGCCATTAATACATGTGGCATCGATTGGCACACACTTCAGGATAGTCCCGGTGGAGTTCTGGACTTTTTGGTTCCGTCCAGAGGTGTCAGGGAACAACACCCGAAGACCCCGGAGTTCCACCTGTCTTGGTGCACAAATAAACAGAAACACAGGCTTCTCGATGGTGGCGTCAAAGACCAAAGGTTTATTACTGCAGGGACACAGAAGTCACAGAAACTACGCATGGGCAGTGTCTAGGAGCCTGTTCGATTTGTACAAAGAGGGTTGCTCCTTATATACTAAAAATTGGGCTTCAGGCAAATTCTTCACATGTTAGTACATTCCCAAACCTTTGTGTCTTAAACAATAAATATTTGGCGTTGCACAGGAATCGTCGACAATTTCTGATGCCAAAACATTACGAACGAGGGGTTCCCACTTTTCCATCATAATCTCATGTTGACTTTTCATTCAAGACCCGGACCGCCTCATCGTAAATTTCGTTACCTCCCCCTAATAAAGGCCCAGAAGGAAAGGAGCAGAGCCAGGTGCAGAAGATAGAAAAGCAGGATAAGGGATGTTTGTGGGTTGTAAATGGGCAAGGCTACCGGCTTCGGCCGCCTAATCATGATCAGGCCAACGACCACAAGAACCAGTATAGCAGGACTGGCCTCGGGCAGAGGAGGCAGCCTTTGTCGAGTCATGCAGCTACAGCGTGTTCTGTTCCAAGGTGCACGTGTCACTGGAAAGGTGAATCGCCGGCTAAGGCTACGTGTCCTTAATCGAAATGAAGTAATCAAAGGTTATTGCGTATGTGAGGGCAAGAAACACAAAATGGCTGCCATGATCTAAGATGGATGCCATGGGTAGATCGGAAAAATGTTCGTAACAGTAGTACTCTTGCTCGTAGCGTAGCGAAAACACCAGGATATGCTAAATGGATCATTTGCGGTTCGCTGATACCAATATTATGTATTTCCGACAATATTGAAAACACGGGTTCAAATCGTCACGGAACCTCAGACCCTCCTTTTGCCCTTACATAGGCAATTACTCAGTCTATGTCAGAGTCTAATTCTATGCTCATCAGGTCAATGACATGTTGTTGTATCATCATCCTTTCTCGCGCCTTTTCTCCCAACGCAGGTGGTTTCCTAAAACAGGTTGCAGCACAAAGACTACACAGAGCAGGACCACACTGGATAATCAGGCAGCATGAGAATAGGAATACTAAGATGACACCAATGACCATCAGAACCTTCCATCCCCACGCTGATATCAGAGTCCAAAACCACTCCATGAAGGACCAGTTTCCCTTGTCTACGTGTATAGAGTCGGAAATCTTGTGTAGTTTAGAGATCGCCTCATAGACTGTTGGAGCATTATTGGGAATAAAGACACAGCAGCTCGATTGGATCATTCTGCATACCCCACCTCGATCTGCAAGTATTACGTCTAGAACCATACGGTTCTGCAACGTCATGAGTCTATCCGCCTGAAGCTCAGCTGTCAAATTGCTAAGGGCACCAGCAGTTTCAGTAATAGTAGATTCAACTACCCGTGTTAGCTGACGTATGTTTCTACTATTGGCCATAGGCCCCCAGAACGGAAGGAAGCCTTTGAAGAAGTCTCCAGCTTCCTGACCAGCGGTGTCTTCCTTGCTGAAAACACCTCTTGCTACTCTGATTTTGTGGTAGTCAGAAGAAGCAGTGTATGTTGGAGGCAACAGTCGAGCAATATAACATGAACCTGAAAAGTCAGCAGGCAACCATGTATACGCTCTGTCTTGACAGATGAAGTAGGTACCCCTAGCAGTAAGAAAAGCAGGGGAAGAGTTAGACGGAAACACGTAAGTCTCTACGCACTCACTCCTCCCTAGCTGAGCTCTCGGATTTCTCCCATTTCCTTGCAAACAGACCTGACCTCGGTGAGGTACGACCCAGATTGGAGTGGAGCTTTTACGCTTGCTTTCTCCCAAACTAAGGCGATACTCTGAAGAATTCCAAGTCAAATATACTCGTAATTCGTCTCTAGGGTAAGATGGAGTATTATTGACGTCCTTGATCATGTCAATAATTCCCTGGACTAAAGCTTTGTTGGCAGAGTTATATTTAGTGGAACGTGGTGGACGCGGAGGATAGGTTTCAAGGGCATAAGCAAAGATGGTTTGAAAGGCCTGAAATGATCCATTATAGCTAAAAGGCAAAACCAGGTAGGGAATGCCTTTATCCATAGTGTGGGGTATCAAGCCACACACCCAGCAGTCTGTAGTGTTAACTACTAGTTGGTGTTGGTGCAAGAGCTGTACAAAAGTGTTATTAATGAATTCTGAGCGTCGAGCTTGCTCATGTTCAGGAAACGAGTGAAAAGAGTGTATGGAAGAAACAGTAGAAGTAGCAGGATCAAGGGGAGGTACTGTAGTTACTGGCACAAAGATTACATTTATACCAAAAACGATTCCACCCACCAACGTTATTAAAACAATTAAAAATGTAATAGCACATTGCATCAGAAAACATTTACTATGAAGGATTCTGTAAAGTCTGTTTCTGCGAACATAAATCACATTTTCTCGTTGCAGCGCAGGAAGCTCCATCTTCTACAATCCGCTCGCGACCACTGATGATGTGTACGTAGATGAAAATGCCTCTATCAGCCCTGGGAGTTCCCAGAACTAACAGAAAGATCGACCTTGTGTCTGACCCCCGCAGATTCAACTAGGTACACAGCCACGACCCTACGGCTACCCAGACGGCAAGGCAATTTTAAAAACAATAAAACAATAGCAAACTTCCTGGCTGAAGGCAAAAGTTCAAAATTTCAAATATCACAATAGGCAGTTTCCTGCTTTATTTGTCCATATTACGAGATCGTAAGTTGTACCTTAGTTTTGCAGGAACCGTTTGATCAGGAAACAGTGTGTTGTCAATAGAGTTTGCAATGTTCAAGTTCGCAGATGGCAAAGTTTCTTCTGATGCAGAGGGAAAGTGTTCAGGAGTCAAAGAAGTAGTTTCAGGAGGAGAGTCAGAGTTCGGAGTGTCAGTTATCAATTCGGCATCGCTGAAAGGGATAAACTTGGGTGTTTGCTCGAATTCAGAGGCACCAATTCCCTTCTTCACCCAGTTGTCGTAAGGAAGTGGTAGGGGCACACGTTTGACATGAGTTGCATGTATCCAGTGCTTGCGACCAGCCACACGAACAGCAGTTCTCGTTGCTAACAACACCTGGAAGGGGCCAACAAATTTGGGCTGAAGGTTCTTTGTCCTCGTAAAATTTCGTACCACAACGTGGTCGCCGGGTTTCAGCTGATGACCTGGACTCTCCGGAGGCTTTGGCAATGCATCGAAAACCTGTTGGTGAATAAGACTCAATTTAGCAGTCAAGTCGTAAAGGTAATCAATCAACATTGGATATTCTAGAGAACAAAATTCCTTTGGCCTTGGCACTCCCCAAACATTAGCAGGACGGCCGAAGACAATTTCGTATGGACAAAGCCCTACTCTAGAATGCACAGTCGCTCTCGTTGATAACAAAGCCAAGGGTAGTGCGTCTGGCCAGGATAAACCCGTGGATGCCTGTATTTTAGCAAGTTTTAGTTTGAGGGTGCCATTGTAACCCTCAACTAAACCAGCAGACTGGGGATGGTTTGCACTGTGAAATTTTTGCTTAATACCTAAACCGGCACACACACTCTGCATAACTTTCCCTATAAACTCACTTCCGTTATCTGACCATACAATCCGTGGCATTCCAAACCTAGGGAAATATTCTTTGAGAAGAATTTTGGCAGTAGATAGGGCAGTATTGTCCTTTAGTGGATATGCTTCGATCCATCTGGAGAAAGCACAAACTACCACCAGGACGTATTTTAAGTTATTGCACCGATCCATGTGAATGAAGTCTAACTGAATCACTTCAAAGGGGCAAGAGGGTGGAGCGAAATGACCAGCAGGAGTAGGAGTGCCCTTGCCAGGATTATGCATCAGGCATACCATATAATTTTTCACCACTCTCTCTGCACATTTACTAATCCCATCATTCTTCCAAACTGGGGCCAACATTTTACAGATTCCTTTAGAACTTATGTGCGCTACTCCATGTGCCATTGTCACCACTGCAAGCACATACGCATCAGGCAACATCCAACGCTGTTGTTCCGACAAGTCAATCCAACACCCACTTGAATCCAACTTGCCCGTGCTTTCTTTCCATGCACGTTTTTCCTCCTCAGTTGCCTCTTTCTGAATCTCTTTCACACTTTCCACTGTATCCTCACACATTCCAGACTCGGAAATCCATCTTGCAGATGTTGCAACATACATTCTACTCATCATATTTCTAGCTGTCTGTTTAGCAGTCTCATCAGCAAAAGCATTCCCACGACCAACATCATCCGTGATTGCTTTATGCGCACTGCATTTCACAATCGCAACTTCAGTCGGCAAGGTTAGAGATTCCAACAAGTCGTTAACTAACTGACCATGTTGAATCTTAGTCCCATGGGACGTAATGAAACCTCTTTCTTTCCACAAACGGCCAAAATTATGGGCCACGCCAAACGCGTACTGACTATCTGTGAACACATTCACTCTCTTTCCCTTAGCTAAAACACACGCTCTTGTTAGGGCGATTAATTCTGCAGCTTGGGCAGAATTCTGACTCACTCTTGCAGTCTCCACAATCGTCCTCAAAGTCGTTACTGCATAAGCAGCAGTCACATCACCATTCTCCAATTTAAAACATGACCCATCAACATACAACGTGCCATCCGGATCTGACAATGGGGTGTCTTTTAAATCAATTCGTCCTTTTGTCTCTTCCTCGGTTCTGAAACAACAATCATGAGGTTCGGAATCACTCGACTCTTGATTAGCCGGCAACAGTGTTGCTGGATTCAATACATTGCATCTTTTGATCTGAATATGACTCGCTAGCAATGTCAGCTCGTAGCCAGATAATCTCGCACTGGTAAGGTGTTGTGTCTTAGTTCTGTTCATGAGTGTATCCACAGCATGAGGAACCATGACCACTAGCATGTTATTCATCACCAAACCAGCAGATTGTCGAATGGAAGCCGCAGCTGCCGCTGTAGCTCTCAAACAACTAGGTAACGCTCTAGCTACCGGATCTAATGTTGATGAAAAATACGCACAAGGGCGTTGTTTATCACCAAATTTCTGTGTCAGAACACTCAACGCGCAACCTTCTCTCTCGTGAACATAGAGCGTGAATGGCTTGTTGTAATCGGGTGTGCCCAATACAGGAGCTGAACAAAGTGCATTTCGTAACTCAGAAAAACTCTCCTGACATTCAGCAGACCATGGCACCGGACTCGGAACATTTTTCCCAGTCAAAGCTACCAATGGTTTTGCTAAAAGAGAAAAATTTGGGATCCACTGCCTACAGTAAGAGGTAATACCTAAAAAGGCACGCACTTCTCTCTGTGTGCGAGGAACACTCATCTGCGTAATTGCTTTTATTCTTTCGGGGGTCAACTTCCTTCCCTCCTTTGACAAGAGATGACCTAGGTAGGTCACTTCTTGGCAGCAGTATTGCATTTTCGAAGGTGACACCTTGTGATTCAATTTAGACAAATGATGCAATAACGAAATTGTAGCTGCTTTGCAAGTTTCCTTGTCATCGGCAGCCACTAGAAGGTCATCTACATACTGTACTAGAGCAGAACCTGGAGGAAGTACAAAGGAATCTAACTGACTTTTTAATGCCTGACTGTAAATGGATGGGCTCTCACAATAGCCTTGTGGAGCGCGTTTAAATCTGAAGCTTCGACCTCCTAGACAGAAGCCGAAAATATCTCTACTTTCTTCGGCTATCGGAATGCTGAAAAAGGCATTTTTCAAGTCGATGACTGAAAACCATGTGGCTGTAGCAGGAATCAATGTTAACAAGGCAGTAATATCTGGAACCACAGGAAACTGCGGGACCACAATCTTATTAACCTCTCTGAGATCAATGACAAACCTATATACTGGAGGCTTTGTAGGATCAGTTCGTTTCAAAATCGGTAATACAGGACTGTTACAGACATTTCCTCTAGTTTCTTCAACCACACCTTTCTTAATCAAATCTTGCACAATCAGTAAAAGTGCACGTTCACCTTCATTAGAGATCTTGTATTGAGGAATTCGTGGAAATTTTACATTTGCTTTCAAGGTGACTACATATGGTGGTATTTCTAAAAGGCCTACATCGTTAGGACCAGTCGCCCAAAGAGTATCAGGGAGTGAACGCAGCTCTCGCGGGAGTGCATCCATTGACAAGTACATCGGAGAGGTGATTCTTTTACCCAACGTAAGCTGTACTCCTTCCGGAGAACAGTACAATGTCGCATATAGACGTTTTAACAAGTCTAAACCAAGCAGATTTTCATTACAACCTGTCGTCAAAATCAGGGGTGCTTTCAATTGACACGGTCCAACAGAAATAGACAAAGGACCAGATACAGGGTTGTAAACAGGGGCGCCTGAAAAACCTACAGAAACATTTGTTAAGCCGGACAAAGGTGCGCCAGGGAGTTTCGCATGCATGATCGAACTTTTTGCGGCACCAGTATCCAACAGAAACGGTTCGACTACACCTGATGTTGCTACTGCGACATAAGGCCCACTCTGATCTACTGGAACTGATACTACTCCCTCTCTCTGTCCATGGCTGTCCTAGTACTCATTTTGTTGAAATCCCTCATCATTTTCACAATAGTCTTCAACATGATACTGTTGAGATCTATTTTGTTGAGCAGACTGTCCATTTCGTTGATCAAAGTGATTGGAAGGGCGATCATTTGTCTGTGGAGGCATAGCACCTCGTCCTCGACCTCTAGAATTCTGCACAAAACCACCACGACCTCTCTGAGCTGCTGCTGCGTTATTTTGCGCTAAGACTGGACACTCATTTTTATAATGACCTTCTTTCTTACAATACGCACACTGATTCCACTGGTATTGTGGCCTAGGTGAACTATAATCTGTCCTTTGATACGATCCTTGCTGTGTATTAGTCTGATTCATGTGAGGCGGATATGCCTGTTGCAAAAGGACTTTAGTCTTTAAGTCTTTCGTTTTCTTATCCGATTTCTCTTTCTCCTCTTTATCCCTATTTTCATAATACTGTGCAGTTGCAAGTATTTGCGCAGTTGTAGAGACAGCCCACGCACTCTCGGAATCTTTTAATTTATTGCATAGCTCAGGTAGCAAATTGTGTACGAATTTATCGACAAACAATCTCTGTCCTCCTTCTGTGCTCATATCCTGACCACTATGATCTACAAAAGTCTCTTCGAACCTCGTGAAAAAGTCGGAGACACTTTCGTCTTTCTTTTGCCTGCATGCGGCCAACTTGTCCCAATTAACACGCAATGCGGGCATCAGAGTCTTCATTAAGTCGATTATCCTACCTGGAAGATTAGCAATTAGAGGTTCGGGTTTGGAACCACCTATTTGCTGACCATCCGCTGCAATGATAGCTGCCCAATCACCACCTAGGGCAACTGGATGATTCTCTTTACGAATTGTAGCCCAAATTGGTTGCGGAACTACATTCCCAAATAACATGTCAATGTCCGCCAGATTCATCACACAGGCCTCAACTGTTTGCGCTAATTCCTTATAGTATCCAGCAGGATTCTTACGCGGGTCTGGCAAGGCCTGCTTCACTGCTAACACTTCGGCTCGCTTCCACGGAATGTGTATCCACACTCTCTGGAATTGCGCCGGAGCGGCTGCAATACCACGGACTGCATCAGCTTGCACAGCATCGCGCCAAATCGGAGGAACCTCCCTCATTGGATATTGTCGATTCTGCTTCGTACTACCTTTCTCTAAGTCTCTCGGTGAACGAAGTGATGGATCATTCCTATAACTTAAAATCAGTTCCATCGCTTCTTTTATATTTTGACCTACTATCATTCCTGCAGCAAACTCTTTCTGAACCTTAATTAAGTCTTCTAAATTCAATTCAGAGTCATCTTCTTCTAGTTCCTCACGTAAAAGAGAGCACATCTCGTCAAAGACATATCGTTGCGTTGGTTCATTCCACTGCATAAATGTATCTAGTACATCTCTCGTGCTATATCTCCTACTTTTCGAAATCCATCTGAGAGCCGTGGAATCTAATATTCCCCGTTCCTCAGTACTTGGGAGCTGACTACGTCTTTGTACAGAGTCAGAAGTAGGAGTCTTAATTAAAGATTTATAGAAAGGAGATAGAATGTTAGAGACAGAATCAGTGATTCTTCGACGAACAGAAAGCGGAGTCAACATACTGGCAGATGCAGAGAACACAGTAGCAGTTGGAACAGATAGCGGGACAGTAGGAGTATCGAGGAAGATAGCTTGTGGAACAGTAGGTGTAAGCGATACAGGTATAGGTAGAGAAGTCGGCAACCCAGGAAGAGGAGGTGCTGTAGGAACGTTTACATTAACTATAGGAGGTACAGGAACTTGATTCTGAGGGGCAGGAGCAGGAATACCAGGTTGTCCAGTAACCGGCAATTGAACATTTGGTACAGGTGGAGCCGTAATACCCTGTGCATACGGTGGTGGGGACCGTAACAAGTAAGACAACAGAGGATCGTTTTCGGGATCCTCTACTATCTTAGTCGTACTCGATGGCAAGGCAGGATAGCATTTATCTATCGCTAAGTTACGCTCTCTAGTGGCTATCTCCATTGCCTTCTCAGACTCGTTATCTTGCAGCTGCTTAGCCGCTTGTTCTAAAGTTAACTCTTGCTCTTTCTGTTCTTTTTTCAACCTTTTAATCTCTCTCTGTTTAGATTCTTTTCGCCAGTAACGGAAAGAATCAAACATTGCCGGCCGGGCTTTCTTCTTAAACAATTTCACTTCTAGATTGTCAAGGATTTCGGGTTCAAAACTACCATGCAGTGGCCAACTAAGGACACCGTCCTTTTCAGTGTATCGGACCCACACCTCATTATAAGATATAGGACCCACACCATGCTTACAGTAAAGATCATATAGAGGAGTCCCAATCGGAGGAACCAGACATGAGTCCTCCAATCGTGAATCACTGTTGCAACCAAAACACGACAACATACAATTTCTCCGACTTACCATTTTGTAATCCGGAACACAGAACAAACAACACAAACAAGAATGTGCACTCGAACCAAGAACTTAGGCCTACCAAAAGAGAACAAATGTATCGATACCCAAACTAAACCAAATAGATTATCGTAACCAGAACAACCAGTGATAATCTTACGAAACCAAACCAAACTTAGAACCAAAAAGGATTTTAACAACCCTCACGAAATAACCAGCTAGCAACCACTAAATACTTAACTGAGGCACTGAAGACGTCACCAAGGAGAAACCCGTCACGTTTCGCCGTACTAAGGACTGCACCTCGGGTCCAAGACAGGGCGACGGTCAAGGCAACGGCCCACTGCAGCCGTCCTGAACGGGAACCCTCGTGGAAGAGAACTTCGGGCCACTTTTGCGATATGCCGGGATCGATGAAGTGGGGCGCCTCCCTCAGGAATCTTCACACGAAGCTTCTCGAACTCTTCAGGCTTTTGGACCGGTACCGAATGACGTCGCCCCACGTGGGGCGCCAATTGGAGTTCTGGACTTTTTGGTTCCGTCCAGAGGTGTCAGGGAACAACACCCGAAGACCCCGGAGTTCCACCTGTCTTGGTGCACAAATAAACAGAAACACGGGCTTCTCGATGGTGGCGTCAAAGACCAAAGGTTTATTACTGCAGGGACACAGAAGTCACAGAAACTACGCATGGGCAGTGTCTAGGAGCCTGTTCGATTTGTACAAAGAGGGTTGCTCCTTATATACTAAAAATTGGGCTTCAGGCAAATTCTTCACATGTTAGTACATTCCCAAACCTTTGTGTCTTAAACAATAAATATTTGGCGTTGCACAGGAATCGTCGACAATATCTGATGCCAAAACATTACGAACGAGGGGTTCCCACTTTTCCATCATAATCTCATGTCGACTTTTCATTCAAGACCCGGACCGCCTCATCGTAAATTTCGTTACCTCCCCCTAATAAAGGCCCAGAAGGAAAGGAGCAGAGCCAGGTGCAGAAGATAGAAAAGCAGGATAAGGGATGTTTGTGGGTTGTAAATGGGCAAGGCTACCGGCTTCGGCCGCCTAATCATGATCAGGCCAACGACCACAAGAACCAGTATAGCAGGACTGGCCTCGGGCAGAGGAGGCAGCCTTTGTCGAGTCATGCAGCTACAGCGTGTTCTGTTCCAAGGTGCACGTGTCACTGGAAAGGTGAATCGCCGGCTAAGGCTACGTGTCCTTAATCGAAATGAAGTAATCAAAGGTTATTGCGTATGTGAGGGCAAGAAACACAAAATGGCTGCCATGATCTAAGATGGATGCCATGGGTAGATCGGAAAAATGTTCGTAACAGTAGTACTCTTGCTCGTAGCGTAGCGAAAACACCAGGATATGCTAAATGGATCATTTGCGGTTCGCTGATACCAATATTATGTATTTCCGACAATATTGAAAACACAGGTACAAATCGTCACGGAACCTCACCGGACGAGGGGAAGATCAAAAGAGAACTAAATCTGCTGTCTGAGAAGAGCGTAGAAGACTGGAACCTTCCCTTCTTCTAGTACCCTCATTAGCGAAGTGGACACAAAGAGTCAAAATGCTGACCTCTTGTTCAATCTACAGGGACACAACAAGCTCCAAGCGGCTTATCTTCAACTGACCAGCTGATCAGTAGCAACTAGACCTGGGCTTGACTCCACCTGCCACCCTATGAGTCTCGAAGTCAGTGGTTCCCAAACTTTTTAGAACCACAACACACTTTTTTGAACGACAAACTTTCGTGACTCACCTACCTTTAGTGGACTTCAGACAGACTGATTTTTTTTAATGTGCCTAAAGCATTGTTTAGTACCACATTATCATTTACAGATGGCACATTTTCCCATTGAAATGGCCTCTAACTTTGCACAGACATACTGTTTACTGATAAAACTTTATAGCGCACAAGTGATAATGTGTGGAATGTGTACTGTGGTTGTCTTGTTTGTCTATACTTTTATGATCCACAGCAATCAAAACAAAGTTCTATGATGATAATGTGTGTGGAAATCTGGTTCCTGGTATTATTTATCATTTGTGCATCGCAATGTCTTGATTTGTTTTGATCCTATTAAAATCGTAGTTTCCAGCACACTGCAGAATTACAAAGTAATGTGCTTAATTATGGCTTTTCCTAACAGCTGAATGTATACAGTCCATTTACAGGTGTTTATGTTTTGGTGTGTGGTGCAAAAAAAAAAAACAATATCACACTTTGCTGTGCTCCAGCAAGATTGACACATAATTCTCTTTAAAAACTCCTCCGACTTTTCAGTCAGAGAAAGAAAAATACACACGAATTCCATGTTAAAAGAATCAGCAGCAATTTGTCGGAATACATAGCCTAAGATTTGATCTTTGTGTTTGAAGCACAGCAAATGCGACATGATAAACACAGCATTTAAAGGCATCTTTATTTATTGCATGGACTTTCCCAACCCACCAAAAATCGGTAGGTCCCGAGCCACAGTTTGGGAAATGGTGCTCTAAGTGTCTCCCTTGGGGTCCTGGTGGGCTTTAGAAGTGTTCTCCTGTGGTGGATTGGGACTAAAGTCAGAAGATAAAATGTTTGACCAGGACAAACTTTGTTAGTGTTTCTGACCTGCACTCAATCGTGGTCAGTGTCAAATTGCACCTAGGACCCGTTCTACTGTGACCATTAACTATTATTGTCACTTTGGGCTCAGTCGCGGCAGGCAAGACTCGGGAGTGGTGGGGCAGGAGGGTTGCGTGCATGGGGGGGTTAATTTAAAATTGAAAACTTACCTTCACCGGCAGCCTACATGGAGAAAATGGAGTGCATATGACTGGTTTGGTCGGCCCAAAGGGCTGACTAAACAGTCAGCGCCACAATAGTGGGTAAGCCACTCCTCCCCTCCCCTAAAGCAGGCCCGCCCACCCGCCAGCCCCCAACCAAACACTCTGCTTTCTCGCAGAGTGAGAAGAAGAAACCTAAAATCCCAACTAAGATCCTTCAATCTAGCCCTCGCCGAAGTTCCGCGCATCCACAGATCCACCATGGGAGGAAGATCCTTCTCCTACTTGGCGGCCAAGACCTGGAATTCTCTCCCCACTCACCTCTGCCTTACACAGAACCACGTTTCCTTCAGAAAGGAACTTAAAACCTGGCTATTCGATAAATAATGCACCCCATCCCCCAATCGCCTTGAGACCCTCTGGGTGAGTAGTGCGCTATACAAATTCCTGAACTTGAACTTGAACTTGAACTTCTCGCACTGTGAGAAAGCAGTGGGATGACGCTCCTCCGCCCACATGGAAGTGCCACCCCTGTTGGGAGTTCTTGGTTCAATTCTTACTTAAAACTTTGAAAATTCATATCTCCTGTTTCCCTTATTGGATGTTTGCCATTTTGTTTATTAAATTGTACTCTGTTTTTCTAATTTGTTTTGGAATTTTGTATTGTTTTGCATTTTGACTTTGATACTGTGTAATATTGCATAAATACTTACACATTGCCCCTTAGTTAAGCCTGTTTGCTTTGTGCTATAGTTACCAGGAAATTGAGCTGGGGTTTAATTTGTGACTTTAGTGGTTCACCCTGACAAGGATTCTGATTATTACTTGAGATGGGTACTTACCTCCCTCAACTAATAATTCAATTTCTTGCAGTGGTGATAATGTAGTTGACAAGTTAAAACGAAATAGATCCAGCTTGGGTGTTGGGTTGTGAGATATTTTCAAAAGCACAGAGTACATATTTGGAAAGTGGATGCCAGCAGAAAGAGTAGGTGTAATCCTCATTGAGGGGTGAATGGGTGGATACCAGCAGCCTCAAGGCAGGTTTGACACTGCAGATTAGTGACCAGTTGCCCTTGTTTCAGTGAAGTAAGGGAGGTCAGAGATGCAGGAGGGACAATATTAGCATCTGGTTCACTTCAATGCATGGTATAGTGACAGGCTCACCCATGGAGGGGGCAAGTGGAAAGTGAGAGGGTGGAAGTGACAGTGAACCATTGTGGAGGAGCGATACACCCAGATAATTGTCAGTCAGGGAGTTAAATGGTCATCCGTTATGGTAAGGATCGGCTTGAGTGCTCTGAAGTCATTGTTAAGAGGCAACGAGGGACAAAACAGTGGCTGCAATTACTGCCCGGGGTAACGTTAAGGCTTATGGTCCCTTGTTTTGGAGGGGATTAACGGTGATAACCAGTTGCACTGACTCGAAACAAGCAAGAGCTGGATCCACAGCATGGACAGCCCAGGGACAGGCAGCAGCAGAGGGGGGGTTCAAGCGAAGTCATTTACAGGTGGATTGTTACAGCAAGGCTGAAGGGAGGTAGTAACCCCTTTGCTCTGTGCACCTTTGATAAACGTTTTATCTCAATATCTGGAGGGCAGTGAGAAATGAGAGCAGACCTGGAGCGACCAACAACAGGTGACACTCCAGATCACCACCAGGTGACAAGTTGCATTTGGAGCCCAATTATTCCCCAAACTGGCGAGCTCATAAGATTGTTCTGCAAGTAAAGTTTTACTTCTTAGATGCTTTAATATTAATCTGTGCAGACGTATAACGTTCTCTTTAAGAAGGGTAGTTTAGAACTGGAGGCATGTGGCAATATGCACATAAAAAAGAAATTATTCTGCAGAGTCTGAACAAGCAAAACTCATGGTAAATAAACATTATGTTAAAGTCTACTACATATGTTAATCTATAACACTGCCAGAATACACCACACCAGAATGTGCAGTTTTCATTGCATAAATATAGTTTTGCATAGTTTGCAATTACTGGTTTGCAAGGTGTT
This sequence comes from Lissotriton vulgaris, assembly GCF_964263255.1. Classification (NCBI taxonomy): domain Eukaryota; kingdom Metazoa; phylum Chordata; class Amphibia; order Caudata; family Salamandridae; genus Lissotriton; species Lissotriton vulgaris. Next base: position 1,180,778,011 of record NC_141696.1, read on the forward strand.
TGCAGATTTTCCTGATTGCCTTTCTTCTGCCTTGAACATAACATCAGCTGGTACCAAGAACTCGTAGGCATCTTGTTTGCTAGTGCATAACTTGCTCAGCTTATTCCTCGAGTACTCTGAAACATTGTCACATGAGTAACTTGCAGTCATTTTTAGGTCTCGCTGAGCCAGCACATGCGCTGCACTGCGAGAAATTTAGTAAACAGGCTTTTAAAAGTGCTACCATAGGCTTTTCCTGGCCTAAATCTTGTGTGCACATGTGTGTGCACACGTGCAGCAGCCATGTGGGTTTCTGTCAAGCCTCATTAAGCCTTCCAGACTTCCAGCACGTGAATCCCCTCCCCTACCCCCTCCCTTCTTCCACTCCCTCCTCGTCAGTTTCATTTTCCTTTTCACTTTCAGGGGTGGCCGCATCACTTTTGCTTGTTTTTTAAATTTCCTTTAGTTGCTCCACCACTCGCGGACTTAGGCTTGTTTTCTAAATTCTCTGGCCGAGAGCAAACCCGAGGACAAAGCCGAGCCCCATGGCTGCTGATTGAGCAGGAAAGGCTGGCTCGCGCCGACCGGTTCAAGGCATTTATTCCCACAAGGACAGCAATTCACTGTGAAATATATACTGCCATCAGCACTGTCCCACTTAGCCGCCCCCCACGCAAAGCTGGACAAATGTTCTCACCTTCATTTTTCCGACAGAGGAACGCTATCAGGGTAGACATAGGATTTCAGCTTTTTCCTGTCTGCAGCTACCATTGCTCCCAGCATGCCAATGCGCACAGCTGTCAACCGACCCTACATAGGCCTCGAATGGAACACACTGCCAGTCATTTATGCAACTCCCAAAGCGCGCGGGCAATTGTATGACTGCATATTTAAGAAGAAAGGGCTTGGCGCTCACCTCTTTCTACACCTGTAGTACGCTGTATTTCCATACAGTCGAACCTACGGTAAAAAATGAATATAATTACAGGGAAATATAATGGTAAACGGAATTTTGTGGTAAGGTCTGTGTAATTATGTATCGCTCCTTGGTTTTGGGGCACTGCTGCTTCATTCGTTTATTTCTCATTCCGAGCCCAAGCTCAATCATTCTCTCTTTTAGGGCATGCTTTCTAAAGAATAGCAGCTAACCAAAAATTTCCCCCAAAAAACCGAATGGTATCTGCAGGAAGGAGAATACAAAAGGACACTCCGCATTATATAAGCATTCTTATTCTTTTTTGTTCAACAAATATGTCTAGTGGAACGAAACACGATGAAATCGTTGACATAATGAGGATTTTCAATGAAGAAACTTAGAATGAAGAATTGTAGTTCCTTTTATTTAGTTTTGTGATGATGTATAAAGACTGCATGGCACCAACTGATGCCTTCAAGCCACTAGGACACTTCAGCTCAGATGCCCCATCTGAGAGAAGCGTTAGGGAGTCCTCTTTCTCCAGATGAAGTAGAATACTTTTTAATTGAGTAACTGGGCTGGAATTTTCTCCATTCAATTTGAGCAAAACCTTTACACTTTTAGGTACTTCTACGTACACAAAATGCTAGGATCAGTATTACATTCCACAGCCATTAATAGATCATCAGGTTACGACATAAGTATCAATACCACCTCAACTACCTTCCAAAAAATTAATTCTGTATCACTGCATTTCAATCATTTACAGTCGTTCAATATTTGCCTATTCCCTCTATAAAGAATTAAAAGTCAAAACAAAATGGAGCCTCTGAAACGACAATCGGGTACAACTTTATTGTCGTCTTTTATTTTGCCTTCCAAGCAACATTATAATATTGGAGTTCCTTAAAATATACATTATCTGGGGAGGTGGCCAAACAAAGAGAACTGAAGACACACCGAAGGGCTGCTCTCAGGGACCTAACTTCCACCACAATGCTTTCAAAGAGAAAATTAAGTTATGAAAAACAGCAAACCAATGGTAACATAAACAAGCATTGGCATAGCCAATAGGTCTCGCATTTGGGACCTTACAAGTATTTAGTAATGCAGCACAATATCCTTGGTGCAACAACATTAACTGTTGCATGGCTAAACACGTATAAGGTCCCAAAGGCGAGACCTAGTGGCTATGTTATGGAAAGGCACATGCTGCTTGGCCCTTTCTCATGAGCCCCCTTCAACATATTCGCACCAGTAACTTGCATGGATTTTGTGCACAAGTGCATAATTTGCTTAGAAGTTCACAACCACTGCACATTTTTCATAGTTTTTGTGGAAAATAATTGAAGTTCACATGAAAAAAAAGAAAACTATTCTTATAGTCCCAGTCAGCACATATATCACTGGTGGATTGGGGTGAGCCGGTGGGGAGAATATGTCCAGAGAAGGTGCCAAGATCTCTTACATGGACTGTTTGTTGGTAGTGTGGCACTAGTTTGCAGTTTCTCTTATGCTTTCTGTTGGCGTTTAGATTTGGGGTGGAAGATTTTTGCAAAAGAGTAACATTCCAAGTTGTGTGGCTTATGGAGCAGAATTCCTAATTTAGCATTCTTCAGAGCCGCCATCTTGGGTTCTAAGTGTCTGTCCTTCTTTCAAGTATTTTAGCGGACAACAAATTGCTAAGCAGAAACGCAGGTGGTCCTACAATATATGCTAATGAATACACTAGAACCCACAGTGATGCAGCTAGCCATGATGTGAATCAGGGGCACAACTAGACCTGAACTTCGGGGTGGGTGGAGGGGGGGGGCTACTAGTACTAAAAATGATGGTGGAGCCATTTGTCACACTGGGAACCATTCAGGTTTGGAAGGCCAATAGTTCAGGGTTTAATGTGGTAATGCATGGAAAAGGCATGTGTGCATGCCTGTTCTATCATGCTGTAAGCACATTAAAGCCAGATCTTTTATCTTCAGTGCATTCCCCTGACAAACCGACCACTGTTGGAGCGCAGAGTGTGAACACCAGACCTGCAAGCATCAGATTTCTGCAAGATGGTTGCTAGCAAGCAGGTCCTATGCATGTCTGAGGAAGCAGCTTAGCACGAATGCCATAGGCCTGGTGCAAGCAGAAGAAATGGCCACTTTTAATGCTGGTGTGGTAGTAAATACAGCAATTGTCAGGGTTCAACGGGCCCGCCGGGCTCTGAGCTCCGGTGCCACTGCACCTGCTGCACCAATGATAGCTACGCCCCCTGTCCGATGCACAGAAAAGAAAAGTGTCTTATCTGATTAAAAGAAGCATGAATTGCATAATGATAAAATGCTTCTAAGGAACAAGAAGATGAGTGTGGGAGGAATCTCCCAATGTGCCCACAAATGTGCTCCCACATTCACTGAAAAGCAGACTTGAGGTGTGAAGAATAAACTGGAATACAGAAAATTGTAGGGAGCTTCCATCTGGCTGTCACAACATGAGAGGGGCCCACAAACAGCTCAACAGGAAGGAGTATACACAGAGAATAATAAGCGAATTACCTCTTCACATAGTATAAGCACGCATGTGTTGGTATTTCTATAGCATTAACCTAGCCCAAGAGCAACAGAACGTTGCACATTATGGGAAGTGATGGAAAATGATGCTAGACTGTATTCATCAAGTGGTAGATTAAATATTTTTGTTGCACACACTTACAGCAATATCTCCCACATTTACATTTTATGGAACAATTTTTTTTTATTTGAGTTAATTGGTAGGTGTCTCGACATTTGTACACAGCCATTTGCCTACAGCCACAGGGGCCGGCGGCTAACAAATGAGGCATTAAGTGAGAATAGAACACTATTGCATTAATGCCGACATCCCAGAGGCTGGTAGCGCTCAGAGTTAAGTCCAGCAATTAGATAAAGCCTACTCTGTCAAGGACCTCATAAGTCCAGAAACGAGCACCCACCTAGAAAGAGAACAACAAATAAATAAAGAAAACCACCCACCCAATCGCCTCCCATGAAGAAGGAAAACAAAGGGGAACCCGTACCAAGATATTAGGGGTCGCAGAGCGACCCATGCCCCCCACCATGCCCACCCTCCAGTCCTCCCTCTCACGTACACAGGGCGTCACCTACTCCGCAGTTGATGGTATTGGACGTAACACTTGCAGGAATTTGGGGCAAGTGACCTCACGGAGGTCCTTCGACAGCAACGTTATGAAAGGAGCCCAAAGCTCTGTGTATTTCTCACTCTTCTGATTTTGGACCAGCGAGAGTCGCTCCATGGCAAGGGTCATCCAGAGCCTGTGGAGCCAGGCCATATGATCCGGGACCGTGGGAGTACCCCAGTGGACTAAGATCGCCTGGCGAGCTGCGATTAGTGCCAATGCCATCAGCCTGCCTCGAAATGACCGTAATGGGAAGGTGAGTGGATTCGATAGCCCTAGCAAAGTGTAAGCTGGGAAACGAGGGAATCTCAGTTTCAAATGCCGTGTCAATATCATTAAGTACCTGTTCCCAAAAACGCTCTAGCCTCAGGCAGTGCCAAAGAAGATGTGCGTGAGAGCCTGTCAAGCCACAGCCCCGCCAGCATTTTTCAGTGTGGTTTTTGTCCCATTGGTGGATCCGTGCAGATGCTACTTTAAATGTAAATTCAGTCCCTGCAGTGTTGTATGCCGTGTGGCGAGCCCTATAATTAATATTGTCGCACTCTTTGAATTTGAGAGCCCGACCCAGTTCTTCTTCCCACCGGAGTTGGCCGCAAGACGACTACCTGTGTGTGCGCTGAGTGAGGAGAACATAAAGTTCTGCTATGAGGTGCTTATCATCGATCTTGTTCGCTATCCATTTCTCGAAAGGGGTAAGCTTACGAGAGACGTGTGGCAGATAGGCCTTAGTGGTAGCCCAGTGGTGGAGCTGCAAATAATAGAACTCATTAGTGTGGGGAAGATCATAGTCTTGTCGAACCCGATCAAACGGGATGAGGCCCTCAAGATCAAATAAGTGGCCAAAACGCTTACACCCAGCTTTCCTCCATCTCTGAGCAACTGCAGTCTTAACTCCCGGGGGAAAATCTGGGTTGTCTACCATCAGCGTCATCGGGGATGGAAAGGTGGTAAGACCTTTCAAGACTGCCACCTTGTCCCACACCTTCATTGTCGCCGCCGTGACCGGGGAGGAGTATAAGCCCCATGAACGTGACGGGCGGGGAAGCCAGATTTCACGCCAGACATTCATGCCAGCACCTGCCTGGTCCATAAAGGTCCAGTGCTTCTTTGAAAGTGGGTGATTCCACTCCAGCACGTAGTGAAGGTGCGCTGCCTGGAGGTATCTGTGAACTAGAGGCAGATTCATCCCTCTGTCCCCTTTGGGGCGCGATAGCTGCACTACCGAAAGGCGTGCTTTCTTATTGCCCCAAATGAATTTATTCATGGCAAGCTGCAAGGTCTGCAGTGCTTTAGGTGGCGGAACTAACAGGAGGGTCTGAACTAAGTATAGTATGCACTGCAGGATCGTCATTTTCACCACGGCGATGCGCCCAAACCAGGATACACTGTGTTTAGTCCACCCGTCCAGCACTTTGTACGTCTGAGCCACTAAGGTTGAGTAGTTCAGCTCTAGCGTACGTGGGAGTGAGTGGGTCAGAAGAATGCCCAAATAGGGCACAGGGTCACTAGACCAGTGTTGGGGAAGAGTCTGCCTGAGGTCTTCCACCTGTATTTGCGGTAAGGACAAGTTGAGGACCTGGGACTTGCTAAGGCTGAGCTTGAAACCGGAAAGCCGACCAAAGGACTCAAGCTTGTCAACCAGCGTGGGGAGGGAGGTAAGAGGTTGTGCGAGGGAGAGGATGGCATCATCTGCATAGAGTCTTATCTTGTGGATGTCACCTCCGAACTTGAGATGCTGGATTCTCGGGTGATTGCGGATTTTCTGCGCAAGGGGCTCCATATAAAGTGCAAATAAGAGGGGCGAGAGGGGGCACCCCTGCCTCGTACCCCAGGCGATCTCAAAGGGGGAGGAAGCCCATTAACTCTAACAAATGCCCGGGGTCACAGTAGATACACTGCACCCATTGAATAAAGCGGGCCCAAACCTGAAGCCCCGCAAGATGTCAAAGAGATATGTCCAACATACTCAATCGAACGCCTTTTGAGTGTCGACGGAAAAAAGCACATCTCCTACCTGGGAGCGGTGAACACTGTCTATGAGATAGAGAATGCATTTGGTGTTAGGAGGGGAGCTAACTTGTGACAGAATGTTTTATTAAACAGGGCAGGATAACCGTCAGGACCCGGAGATTTGTCAAGCTTCAATCGAGAAATTGCTGAGATAACCTCGTCCAGCCATATTGGGTCTCCTAAGGGGTCTGCCAGCGCCTTTGGGAGATGAGTAAAGTTGCTAGAATCCAAATAGTCTTGAGCGTCAGGGGGATCAGGTGTATCTCCTCTAAAGAGAGAGTGGTAGAAGCACCGGAATTCCTCAACGATCTGGGAGTCCAGGTGGATCTCCCCGCCTGTAGGCTGCTTGAGGGAGGTAAAAGTCCCCGCCACTGCCCTGGCACGCAATCACTGTGCCAACATTCGCCCACATCTGCCATTACCTAAGTAAAACGAAGGCGAAGTAGGGCATATTCCGCCCTGTTAAGATCTAAGCTTTTAAGAAGCATCCGCTTCTCTAGTGACCGCCACACCCTCGGGGCTCTGGTACCTTTATATATATATCGCCTCCAATTCTGCCACTTCTTTTTCGAGGCCCGAACGGACTTCCTTGCGTCTCCGAGCGTCAGTAGATGAATTCGCAATGAATTCCCCACGAATCACTGCTTTGAGGGTTTTCCAAACAACAGACAGGCACTTCTCACCAGTGTCGTTGTGTTGGATGTATTCTAAGATCTCAGCCCGAACCCCATCTACAGTGGCAGGTGAGTGTAAGAGTCCTACGAGCAGCCCCCATCTGGCAGGGATGTGCCCGCCCCTGTCAAGGCGTATAGAAAGAGAGATATGTGCATGGTCGGAGACTGAGTGCATGGTGATAGAGGCATCACTGATTCTGAGGAGAAGCGTCTGCGAGAACAAAAACATATCTATATGCGTATATGTCTTGTGTGCCGCCGAGTAGTGGGTGTAATCGCGCATGTCCGCGTGCTAAAGGCGCCAAACATTGTGAAGGCCGCACTCAGCCAGCCATTGCTTACCCTCTGGAGAGATAGCTTCCACGTGCGTGGAGCACTACCCCGTGCGGTCTCAGTCATTGTCTATGACCAAGTTGAGGTCCCGACTCACCACCAATGCAGAGTCAGGGGAGGCCAAGCCTTCGGTAATATGTCAATGGAGAAAAGGCTCCTGCTGTGTATTGGGTGCATAAATGTTAATTAGAGTGAGAAAAGTGGACCCCCACTGAATACGGAGAGCCAGAACCCTGCCCCTGGACTTATAGAAGGTAGTCAGCACCTTACCATCAAATTTAGCCCCCGGAAGGATTGCTACCCCATTCTTTTTTGCTGCGCCACATGACCAGAATTGGTGAGGGAAGCAAGCAGATGAGTCTCTTGTAGCATGCAGATGTCGCCATATGCCTGTTCGAGTAGGGAAAGAATCGCAGCGCATTTGGTAGGGTGATTCAGGCCCCGAAAATTGAGGCTCACAAGTTTTAGGTCTCTAGTCATAACCAATGGGGTTAGCACACAAGGCACACCCATAGGGTTGAGGAAACAGAGCGCAAATAGGGGCCAGAGAGCGTGTGGGCAGACAAGGCAGGGACGCAAGCGCAGGTCCCGGTACGGGAAACCCCTTAAAGAAACCCCTACAAGTGTACATAAAAAGGCAACCCAGAATAACTCAACCCCATGAAGGAACAGTAGACATAAGTCCATCTGCAAAGAAAAACCAAAGGGGTTCAGGCCACTGGTGGCAGACCACTGAACAGAGTACCTGGCGAACCAAGAAAAACAGAAGGGCATTCTATTGGGCAAGGAAAGGTAGTCGACCCAGGAGCCCCTCCTACCTCGCTCCATGACATCCATCCCGTATGCTGAACTGGGGTGCTAAAGGGGAACACGGGCGGTCATGGGGTTGCAAAAGGGAGGAGATCACCGCTTCCCAGTCCTTCGCCATCTCCTCCGGGTCTGGTTTCTCAGAGGCCATCGCTTTCCCAACTGTATGCCATTGTGACAGTCTTCGTGCGACCCGGCCTTTGGGGCTCTCCCTCCGCTCTGCATCCACCGTGTTGTCCAGCTCCAGCAGAGCAAAAGCCTCTGCAAGAGAGCGGATCTGTCCCAATTTCTCTTGGTACTTGAATATGATGTGAAAGGGATGGCCTACATGTTGGGAATTCCATTGTCACAGAGGTAGTAGGTGACCACTCGGAATTCTCTTTGTTTGGCAAGATCCTGGAAGAGGGCCGGGGAGTGCCCCTGGGAACTGGATCGGCTGGGCCGCTCGAGCCCTGCGTAGGATCTACTCCTTAAGCTGGATGTCATGCAAGCAGACAAGCACATCTGGTGGGGAGGCCTTCCCTCCTCTGGGCAGGCCCACGCGATGCACCCTGTTCATCTGAATTTCTTGCAGGCCGTCGTCTCCTAAGATCTGCCATGGACATAGAATCGCCATGGGATTGCTCGAATGCGGATATTATTCCGTCATGAGCGATTCTCCAAATCCTCTGCATGGGCTTGGAGGTCCAGATTTTGATCCTGCAGCCGGATTACTTCCTGTTGTAGCTGGTGCAAGTACTCTTTGCGGCGTAGTTCGTGCTCCTTGAGGGCGGCCACCCTCTCTCCTACCTCATCCACGTCTCGCCGGACTTCTTTGAGGTCAGCAGAGAGTTGGCCCTTCAAATCCAATATGTCCTCTTTGATGGCAGAGATTAGCTCCATCATGAAGGCCTTCATGGCTGGTCCATCTGCTCCGTCTATTTGCTCCGGGTGCCCCGAGTTCTGGGGTGTTGCGTTCACTGCGTCAGGGCCAGTTGTCTGCTTTGATCGCAAGTCCTTCAGGGTTTTCTCCCTCTTTGCTCGGGCTGACACCATGGTGCTGGGCAGGGCTCACGGGGGAGGCAACAAGGGATCCACTAGGATGTCACCCAGCAGCCCTCCAGGCTCGGAAGGATGACAGTGTCGGAACTCAAGCCGGAGCATGCTCCGGGGGACCACCTGGCCGACGCTACGTCGCTGTAGGTCTGCGGTACCCGGTCACTCGCCTCAATCAGGCCTCGTGCTGCCGGGGCGATTCTCTTGCTCTACGACTCCCAGTACCCGCTTGGCCAGGTGGCGTGTGCAGAAAACCAGGCCTTTCTCTGCCCGGTAGACCAGTGAGGGCCCCAGTGGTGTCGCAGGCGGGAAAGGGGCCTATACAGCGCCCAGTTTCCTCTCCCAGCCCCCCGGCAGTGGAGCAGGTCTCTCCCTATCCTAGCAACAGTCTCTGAGGCTGTGTCCACTGACAGTTGTTGGGGCTTCAAGGGGGTGGCACGATGATCAGCTAAACTACCCCCACAGTCAGTGCCAGGCGTGTGATATGGCCACTTTGCAATCGGGCCCTCCGCTCTGTGCAGACTTGAAGATGGCCGACGGGCCTTCCCTCAATGAATATGACAAAGTCCCATGCAACACTGACTGGAGATCTGTCACTGCGGCAGTGTGTTTTCGTCCCTCCGGCCTCGCCACTACATCACTTTGTAATTGCTCCATCCCCTGTCCCCAAACAGCTATATGGGGACCGAACCTGAGTAGACCTTCCTACGGTGACGGTTCGAAAAAGTCTGGCAGCTGTGGCGGTGCTCTTTGCACCGGTTTCTGACCTGACCTGAGGGCCCTGCAGAGGCAGAGGAAGCGGGGGTTGCCGCGCACCTAGATGGAACTGCGATCTGCCCTAGACGGCGCTGATTCAGTGGGCCCCCGAGCCCTTGCATGGCTGGTACATGGCCTGGGGGGTGTGAGTGGGCCCGTTGCTGAAGGAAAGCTGCCCGACGTGAAGATTTACGGATCTTTTGGCTAGGCCTCCGTGGACCACCCGCCATCTTGTCTCCTTCCAGGCCGGGATCGTGCTCTGGGGAGCACCTGGTCCGGGACCTGTCCTCGCTCCCCCACTGAGGCCTGGAAACGGGCAGACCGGGCGATTATTTCCCCGGCGCAGCAGCTGGCCCCCACCACGACTGTAGACTTGCAGTGAAGCGCAACAGATCTTTAGATCGCCCGCTGTTGGACTTGGCCCTTCTGGCAGGTTCACCCCTGAACTTTTTGCTTTTTACATGTGACTTAGGGATGGTGATTCTTGGTTTCTGTGCACTTTCACTGTGTCCCAGTGGAATGTGCGTGCGCACTCTGAGTGCATGGAGTAAGGTTGGCCTGCCCTCCCATAGGAATGCATGGGGAATGTCTGTGTCACCGGTAGTTCCTGATGCATGAGGTGTGCAGGCTCGAGTTTGGTATGTGCGGACTAGTGTGATTGAATGCTGCGCAATGATGCGTGCAGCGTGTTTGTGTCTAATATGGAAGTGCCACTTCTAGAAGTGTGCCTGTCTGTGCAGTGAATGTGCTGGCTTGTGATTGGCTGGAGCTGGCTGGTGTGCCAGGCTCCATGGGTCTGCCCCGGTGGTGAGTGTTGAGATTAGCATGTGTGATGTGAGGGAGTGGTGCACCTGGGACCTGAATAGGGCTGGACTTTCCCACACACAATGCTGGCTCCACCCCCTGTGGTGCGACTGATGACCCTAGCCTGGCCAGTGAAAGGAAAGGGTGGCTGAGCACATCAACAGTGCTCCAAAACTAGCTGCAACTGGTTTTTCCCCCACCCTGAGACAAAGGAATTCACTATATAAAAAGGGGCTGTGTCTCCTTACAAAATGTTCTTGTTCCTGACTTGAATCTACCAGGGGCGTGCTGCTGCTGGGGCCCAGGGGAAGGCTTGCCTCCATGGGCCCTGCCCAGCTCCTGGATGCCTGGAGGACCCCTCTACTTCCTGAACCCTGGCAGAGGGGGCTTTGCTGATGGTGGGGCCCAGGAGGGACAGCCATGGGGGCTGTCTCCTTTCTGGACTGCCCTGTGTGCTGGCCTCTGGGCCCTGCTTTGCCTCCCTGACCTCCAGGACTTGTTTCTGTTCTGTTCCCCTTGCCCCAGGACTTGATGCTGCCTGTGGGCGCCCTGGGAGCGCGGGGCTTCTCTCCCCTGTGGCCGTGTGTGAGGGAATCCCGAGCGCAGGGATTCTCCCTGTGGTGGCCCCTTCATTGCAGGTGCCCACCCTGCATTATGCTCGTTATGGTATTTTTTTTATATACGGGAGCCCACCCCGTTTATGTGTTCCTCAGCGAGTGCCCACCTCGCTTCTATCTCTTAATTGGGTGTCGAGGGTGCCCACCCCTCCTTTTGGTCCCCGAGATTCACCGCCGGCCTGGGAGAAGCACCGGAAGCCGATATCTGGCCAGCCGCCTGGTAGTGGGCGGGACCTGGATGACGTTGTTTCCGCTTCCCCCTGCCTGGGGGAAACCCTGGTCTGCTGTTAGCCCGGAGCCTCGCGGGCTCCATTTCCAAATCCCGGCCCGAGATGGGGGGCCGGGTGAAGCCGGGCAGCTGGTCAGGCGAGGCTCCCATTACCGAGGGAGAGCCCCGCAGCCGCCAGAGAATGCCCCCACCGCAAGTGCCGAGCCGAAGAGACGCCGCGGAGAGGAGACGCCGCCTCCCAGCCGTCCGGTGAGTGTGGGCGTCCCCGCGGGTCACTCCCCAGCGCTTCTGCTGTCCCTGAGTCCACGAGGGACTCCAAAGCCGGGGGCAGTTGTTTCTTTCTGAGTCCCCAGAGGAGGGACTCCACCGAAGGCGCCAGCATTTATCTCAAGCCCCCGAGGGGCTCCAGGGGGCAATTATTGTTAGAGCCAGAGAGGCTCTTGGCTGGCGTTTAGTTCTTTTTGAGTCCCCCACGAGGGACTCCCACGATCCCGGGCATTCTGGGTGGTAGAGCGGCCCCGGCAGGCAGCGGGCCGCTCCCCCCACACTGGGCCCAATTCCTCCAGAGTCCACAAGACTCCAACGACGGGCATTGTTGTTTTAGTGCCCACGAGGGCTCAGGGGGCACAGTTGTACGTCCAAACCCCAAGGCTCCAAGGCCCACATTTGTTTTCAGAGCCTAGAGGGCTCCCAGGTGTGCAGTATTTGTCCTAGAGCCTAGAAGGCTCCCAGTTTGCGCAGTGTGGGTTCCTGAGGGGCTAGCGAGAGCCCCTGTCGCAATTTGCTACAGCTGCCCAGCAAGTATTGGGCAGCTGCACCGTTTAGGGTTCTTTCCTTTCTAGGGACTTGTTCTTGGACTTAGGAGTGAGACGCACTCCTTCATCCCTACCTTGGCGTTCCCCAGCTGCGCAGCACTTAGTGCCAGCTGCAGCGTTTAGGCCCTGTCCTGTCTTGTCCCTCAGCTGCCCAGCAAGTAGTGGGCAGCTGCTACGTTTAGGTTTTGGCGCAGTGGCGCAACCTGGACTTTGATGTAAGTTCTGTGCTAATGTGATTTCTGCGAACTATTCTGTGCTGCACCTCTGAATGCGTTTTAATGCGTCATGTGCCTTGTTCCTTACACCTCTGAATGTGTTGTTTATGCATCATGTGTTCTCCTGTGCTGCACCTCTGAATGTGTTTTGATGCGTCATGTGCCTTGTTCTTACACCACTGAATGTATGTTTATGCATCATGTGTTTTCCTTCCCTACACCTCTGAATGTTGTGATGCATCATGTGTAATCTGTTCATGCTTACCCCTAAATGTATGGTGATACTTAGGTGGTTGTTTTCTCCTAGTACAGGTGATGCTAGTGAGGTCCTGGTTCCCTGCGTAACATTCTCCTAAGGTGGTTAGGGTTGCGTGGGTGGTACTTACCTCTTACCAGTAGTTACTGGTTGTGTGTTCTATTTGCTATTTGGTGCTACAGTGATTTTATATTCTAAGTGCTAATTTTAACAAGTATCCTAGTTCTAAAAGTGCATATTCCTGACAGTGGCCCATGTGGCCCTGTCCTGTACATATCCCCTGTAAATTCTGCCCGTGCCTGTTGGCACATTGTAAAGTGTGACTGTGTTTCTATTTAATGTGCTTTGCAATACAAAGGCTATTTTTACATATACTTTGTGTGGAGTTATTTTTGTGGGGGGCCTAGGATGTTGTTGCTGGTGGGTGCATGCGCAAATGCTTTACACATCGCCTCTGAGATAAGCCTGACTGCTCGTGCCAAGCTACCAAGAGGGTGAGCAGGGGTTGTCTTGGCGGGTGACTTCCTTACCCTGACTTAGGAATGCTGGTTTCTCCCTGGCTTTGGCGCAAGCCTTAGCCAACCAGAAATCCCATTGTTAACACCCGCCATCTTCGCTCCCCTCCGGCGTGGTCTGAGTACGCAATCCGGGAGCCGCTGAGCGGGAGGACCTGCCGGACATGCTGCACAGGGCACACAGGAGAGACCAGCCCCAAGGACTGTCTGTCACATTTACATTTTATAAACTAGTACAAAGCTCCCCCCATTTGGAAGGAGACACCCTGTTGCACAGCTTGAGACATAGACAGGATTGTCTATAAACAGTTCATCAAGATTGATTCCACCTCATGTTAGGGTTCAAAAAGTATTTAATGCGATTTTTGGCATACATGGTGATATTATGATTTGTTCCTTTTTTGTAGAGTTGTCCCCTGAGGAAGGGCTTTTTCATCAGCCCGAAATGCATTGGGGAAGATATATGACTGGATTATGTTGACGTTGGATAAAATTCATGAACTTTGATTTATGTTGAACTTTTGATGAAACATTAAATACTTTTGGAACCCTAACATGAGGTGGAATCAATCTTGATGAACTGTTTATAGACAATCCTGTCTATGTCTCAAGCTGTGCAACAGGGTGTCTCCTTCCAAATGGGGGGAGCTTTGTACTAGTTTATAGATTTCCGCTGTGAGGTACAGACAGCGTTCGACCCCGTTGGCACGCTACAAAGTTAATATTTGGATTAAAATCATCGAACTATCACGCTGTGCAGGTCCCTCCCTTACTGCTTTGATTCAAACATTTACATTTTAGTCAAAATTTGATTAAGTGATTTTCCACAACTATTCTATTCTATTCTGCAGATTTTATATTGTGCACGGCTACTCGGGGGCCTCCCAGTGTTGCAACAGAAACCGTAGATCATTGTGGGCTGCAAAGGAATAATCCCTAAACAGCCAGGCCTTCAAGGCTTTACAGAAGGTCAAATGGTGCTCCACTAGACAGAAGTTCAAGAGGTAAGGTATTCCACAGTTTGGATGCCAGAAAAGAGGTGGAGCGTCCACCCCAATCAGCTCTACGAATCCGGGGAACCTTCAATAAATGAGGAAGATAGAAGAAGTCTCCCAGGCAGATATTGGGATGCCAATGGTCCTAACAATAAAGGGCTTTTACTATTAATTCCCCTATGCATAACGCAGTGGCACTTGAACTGAACTTGGCATTACATCGGAAGCCAGTGGAGGTATTTTAGAGCCTTAGCAGCAGACTGATGTTAGGTATGTTCATTAGAAGTCGGGCAGCAGCATTTTGTACAATCTACAACCTTCTGACAACGTAACTGGGTGAACCAGGATATATGGCATTCCCGTAATCAAGGCCTGATAGGACAAGGGCCTGTATGATCACTCTTCTGGCTGTAGATGAAAGAAGGTTCTTCACCTTCCTGAATAATGTCAAGATGCTATAGCAGCTGGCAGCAACCTTTTTTACTTGATGGTCCATCTTGAGATTGGGGTCCAGTCACATCCCAAAGCTCTTTATTGAGCTTTTTGGAGAAGGCAACTTGCCAGTCTGGTAAGGGGCTTGGGGCATTACTGCAGAAGTTATTACCCAGCAGCATACCTTTCATCTTATCCTCATTGAGTTTATGGAACCAATCTTATTATTAGTATTAAGTGACAATCCTGAGGCAATACACAACTGTGTGCTTACAACCATATTGGCCGGCAGTGTGGGGTCAAAGAGAGAGTTACATTTACACAGCTTCAGTGCCTACAACCCCGGGGCTGGCAGCGATGCCTGGATTGTGTAGAAAACCTAACTTCAATAATGAGAACAAATCTAGAAACAACACAGAACTGAATGAAGAGATAAGCAAAAGTCCCTCCCTCCCACCCCTCAAAGGAAAAGAAAAAAGATCTGCACCTGTCGTGGATTCATTAGCGTTGATACTGCCCTCCATGAGCTCCTAGACTTCTTATAAGGTCTGCCCCACTACATGCGGGACGTCTTCGCCCCTTCTACCTCAGGAATCAAATGCAAAATTTGGAGATATTTGGGGCATGTTACCTTCCTAAACTCCTTCGACAGTAGCTGGATGAATGGGGCCCATAATTCGGCATAGGGTCTCGCCCTTGTGATCTTTAACTAGTGAGAGGCGTTCCGTGGCGAGAGTCAGCCAAAGTCTATGCAGCCAGGCCGTGTGGTCAGGGACATTCGTGGAGCCCCATTGCGCAAGGATCGTTTGTCGCGCTGCTAGCAATGCCAGTGCCATCTGTCTACCCCTCAGTGAGTGAAGGGAAAATGTCAGCACGTTTGATAGCCCCAGTAGTGTGTATGCAAGGAAGCGTGGGATCTCAGTATCAAAGGCTTTGCCAATATCATTCAACACCCCCTCCCAGAAGGGCACCAGCCTTGGACAGTGCCAGAGTAAGTGCACTAAGCAGCCGCAAAGGCCACACCCCCTCCAACATTTCTCAGTATGATTTTTGTCCCAGCTATGAATGCTGGCTGGAGTGAGATACCAATAGGATGTGACTTTGTATGATGATTCAGTCCATGCAGTGTTATCGGCTGTGTGGTCTGCCCTGTAATGGATGTTCTCCCAGTCTTTGTCCGAGAGGACCCTCCCCAGCTCCTCCTTCTATCGTAGTTGATCCTTTGTACGCCCCCCCCCCCCACTTCTGCCCTGTGGCAAGCATAACATACAGTTCTGAGATCATATGTGTTTCATCCTGTTTGCACGTTAGCCACTTCTCGAAAGGGGTAAGCGGCCGAGAGGCTTTCACTAGATAGGTCAGTGAAGTGACCCAATACCTAAGTTGCAGGTAGTGGAAGTCGTCCGACTTGGGCAGACCATAATCCAATTGCAGTTGTTCATAGGAAAGTATGCCCTCTACATCAAACAGCGAAACCACCCTTTAACACCCCACTTTTCTCCATCTCTGAAAGACCTCAGATTTACGGCCTGGTGGGAAGTCTGGGTTGTCCACTATTGGGGGCATCGGCAAGGGGAATGTTGTCAGGCCTCTCCTAAATGGCATGGCATCCCATACCTTTAGAGTCGTCACAGTGACAGGGGAAGAGTAGAAACCCCAGGCCCTTAAATTACGCGGGAGCCACGCCTTCCTCCATATATTTGCTCCAGCTACCGCCTGGTCCATAAAGGTCCAGTGTTTTTCAGAGAGCGGACGATTCCACTCCAGAATATACCGGAGGTGGGAGGCTTGAAGATATCTATGCACCAGTGGGAGATACACCCCTCCGTCCTGCTTAGGTTGTGTCATTTGGGAAATGGGTAATCGCGCCTTCTTCCCTCCCGAGACAAATTTGTTAATGGCTAGTTGCATAGCGCCTATAGCTTTCGGAGGGGGGTGGCCAGGGGTAGAGTCTGAAAAGCATATAGAATCCACTGTAGCACATCATCTTTACCGCTGCTATACTCCCAAACCAGCCTAGTTTTAGTCTCAACCACCTATCCAGGGCTTCGTCGTTTGTTCCACCAGAGCGGAGTAGTTCATCCCCAGCGTTTTCGCTATCGCTGGAGCCAGGAAGCTGCCCAGGTTAGTTATGGGTTGCTTGACAGATTTTAGGGGGAATCTCTCCCTTAAAATCTCTTCATGTGCCTTGGGGGAGGAAAGGTTAAGAATCTTAGGTTCACTTTAAATCCTGACACTTTCCCAAAGGCCTCCAGCTCGGCCACGAGGATGGGCAGACAGGTGAGTGGAATGGAATTACGTTGTCCGCATTAAGGCTTATCTTATGGACATCACTTCCAAATTGTAGCCCCTGTCTCTGCGGGTGGTCCGGAATCCGTTGGGCGGTATACAGAGACTGGTAGAATTGACCAAAGGTCGCTGCTATCTGAGATCCCAGTGCACCTCCTCGCCTGAGGGCGTCTTAATCGATGGTATAGCCGCCGCCAGAGTTTAAGCTCTAAGCCTCTGAGCAAGCAACATGCCACATTTGTTGCTGCACAGGTAGAATTTATGGCGGAGATGGAGTAGGGCGTACTCAACCCTATTCATATCTAGGGGCTTTAGGAGGAGATGTTTCTTCTCCAGTTCTCTCCATACCCTTGGAGCATCTGTGCGCTTATGTACAGTTTCCTGCAAAAAGTACTGTCGGGTGTAACCAACTATTTCTTATGAATGCAATTCAATTCAAAACAAGTTATTTTCTGCACAAGTTAAATGTTAAAGCGTTTTTAAGGAACACAGCGTAGAAACACAAAAACCACAAAGAAATCAGGGGGCATATTACCAAGCAATAGCGATAATTATCGCTATTGCTTGGTTAGCGGGAAAAATTTACCGCTGAGCTGCGGCGATTTATACCGCAAATAAACCTTGGTATTACCAAGGTTTAACGCAAATGCGATAAAAATCGCCGCAAAGCATGAATATCGCTGAAAAGTCAGCGATATTCATGCATTACCGAGCTAATGCTCTTAGCCATGTTATCCACCTCCCATTGGATAACATGGCTAAGAACTGCTCAGGGCAGGTGTTAGCTTTTGGAGATATTCGCGCTTAGCGCGAATATCTCCAAAAGTTGGTAATAGGAGATAGCGATGTTAGCAACTGTTTTCAGTCGCTAACATCTTGGCACGCCCACTTTGCATCTCATTAGTGATAAATATCACTGATATGCAAAGCGGGGCCCAAGATGGTCGCTATCTCCTACTAGCTGTCGCTAACTGGTGTTAGCGACAGCTAGGTAATAGGGAGATAATTTTATCTCCGCTTTCTTGGCTTTTAAAGCCAAAAAAGCAGAGATAAACCCCCTTGATAATATGCCCCCAGGTTTTTAAGTAATTGGGATATTTTATATAAATGATGCAATTGATATAAAATATCCCAATTCCTTAAAAACCTGATTTCTTTGTGGTTTTTGTGTTTCTACAGTGTGTTCCCTGAAAACGCTTTAACATTTAACTTGTGCAGAAAATAACTTGTTCTGAATTGAATTGCATTCATAAGAAATAGTTGGTTACAACCGACAGAAACACTGTACTTTTTGCATTACTATACCCATGTTCTGAGGGAGACAGGGTCACCCCATTGTTTACTGAGTATGTATAGTTTCCAGCTCTCCCACCTCTTGTTCAATGTTCTGACGGATCTCCTGATGCTTTCTATTGTCAGCGGAAGAGCCATAAATTCCCCCCTCGTTACTAATTTCAGGACCTCCCATATCGCTGCCGACGAGGTGTCCTCCCTTTCATTATGTTGTATGTATTCTACAATTATTGATCAGATCACCTTCACCGTCTCCGGTGACTGCAACAGGCCCTCCCGGCGGCGCCATCTCGTGTATTTGTTGCTGGCCTCAACTGATTGAATGGTGACAGTGATCAGCGCATGGTCCGACAGGGACCGTGGCTCTATATTTGCTTCACGCACCCTATGCAGAAGCGCTGTGGAGGCTAGAAAGTGGTCTAGGCGCGCATAAGATTTGTGTGTAGCTGAGTAGTATGTGTAATCCCATGTTTCTGGGTGGTGGTGGCGCCAGACATCATGCAGCCCATTATCTTTGAACCATTGTTTACCCACTGGGGATAGTGCCCCTATCTGAGCTGACCGCTGGTTGGAACGGACCTTGGCATCATCCATTACTAAGTGAAAGCCACCTCTCACCAGGATCGCAACGTCAGGAGATGCTGGACCTTTTGAGAGGGTCCTCATAATGAAGGGGTATTGGTGCGTGTTTGGCATGTAGATATTAATTAAGGTGAAAGGAGTGGAGCCCCATTAAATTCTACGTGCGAGAACCCTCCCCTTCACCTCATAGGGTAGAGAGAACTTTCCCTTCGAATATTGCTCTAAACAGGATAGCACTCCATTATTTTTTACTGCCACTCAAGGACCAGTACTGGTGTGGGAATCGGCATGTTCTCATGCGGGCAGTGTCTCTAGCTAATAAGTGGGTTTCTTGTAACATGCAAATGTCATTGTCTGCATTCTCCAGTAGGGAGAGGATGGCAGCGCGTTTCACAGGGTGGTTGAGGCCCCGTACATTGAGGGATACGATCTTTACATCCTTACCCATGTGGTGTATCCGATGTTAAGTGGTATATGGGGGTGTATGCATAGTAGGATGGGTGAAGTGGGGTGGGCCAGGGAGTGTGCGGCGCTACCCTTGCATATCTGGCCTCCCTATGACCGGTGCAGAATACACAAAAAAAGAAACCTCATGCAAGAAATCATTATAAACTTTCCCATCAGACTGGGTGGAACAAGAGCAAGCATTCCTAGAGACAAAAGTTTGTCTCGGTAGAACTGGGTAAGGGGGCAAGTGCCCACGGCTAAGCTCTAGGGGAAGGTGAGGGCGGTCTCCGACTCCACCACTTAGTTGTGCTCATCGTGCTTCCTGTAAGCATTCAGCTGGGGGACAAATGGTACGGGCTAGTGGCCAGCGAGGAAATAACTGCTTCTTGTTCCTTCACTTTAGTCGCTGTGTCCAGTCTGTGGAAGAATGGGTTCCTAACCATCGTCTGCCAGCGAGGTTGAGTGTGCCTCGATCCCTCCAGGGATATACGTTGCATTTCCGTGGACATGGGCTTCGCAATTCCCAGGACATCCCTGGCCTCCTGAAGTGAACGTATCTGTCGCAGCTTACCCTGATAGCGGAATATAATGCGGAAGGGATGACCCCAGGAGTATGTGATTCCTTTCTCTTTTAGGTGCATCGTAATCAGCCGAAATTCACGTCGCTTGAACAGGGTGTCAGTTGGCAGATCTTGGAAAAATGTTGGAGAGTTACCGTGGAACTGCAAGGGGTGAGCGGCTCTCGCCTTCTTAATAATCAGTTCCTTCAGTCGTGTGCACAAACCAGAATATCCGGCGGTGGAGCTTTACCACTTCTCGGCAACCCCAACCAATGGACCCTGTCAATCTGGATGTCAGCTGTGTGGTCGTCGCCCAACACCTGGCGAAAGAGGGCCACAACAAACTCCCTAATGTCCTCTCCCTCTGCACCTGATTTCACACCTCTGATGCACCCATAGTTGCAGCAGTAACAGTTTTGCAGTTCTTCCGCATGTCCCTGTTGCTCAATATTCTGCTCTTTAGGCTGGAGGATTTCTTGCTGCTTCATATTCAGTTCCTCATCCCTTCTGTTTTCATGCTCTTCAAGGGTCGCTACATGGTCGCCTATTTCCTCAACATCACGTTTAACTTCTTCCTCATCGAGTTTAAATTTACAACCAGCCATCTAACTGGCTGCTTCCTGGAGACATGGAATCAAAAACAGCTGTCTGGAGTTGGGGTCGAGGGAAATTGACATGACCTACTGGGTGTCATCGGCATTTGAGACCAATGAAAGCCCAAATGAGAGCACGATGTTGGTAAGGAGGAGCATATAATGATTAAACGAGTGAGGCTCAGGGAGGAGCCCTAAGGAACCCCACAGCTAAGGGGAAGTCTGATGAGTTATAGGACTGATCCAAGACCTGAAAGGTTTGGTTCCCCAGAAAATAGTTGAGCCATTCTAGTGCCCGGCCCTTGACACCGGCCTTTGAAATTCTCAGAGTGAGAGTTAGATGGTCCACGGTGTCAAAGGCAGCACTGAGATCTAAGAGAATAATGGCTGCAGATCCTCCTTGATCAAGGAGCCGTCTCCGTTCCTGGTCCACCTCCAACAGCGCTGTTTCAGTGTTGTGGGCGGACGCCCATCTGAGTTGGATGAAGCACTTCCTTGGATTCGAGGACAGGGGAGAGATTTTATTAACATGTTTTGTAGACTCCAGGTAACAAGGAGATAGGCCAATAATTACTGAGACAGAGATGGTGAAAATTCCTTTTTTTTAAAATTGGCCTGACTATTGCATGCTTTCATTGGTGAGCGGCCTGTTCAGAGGAGAGGGAGATGTTGAGTAACTGTCAGCATAGGAGCGACGTATTTAGTGAATAATATGGAGAGGGGGCTGGGTCCAAGGGAGAGCCTGATCTTACTTTGTTTAGAAGATCATTTACAAGATTCACTGTGAGACTGGAAAGGCAGTAAACAGACCCTCTCGTTGATCCAGTGTTAGATTACTACCTACAAGGAGCATCAGCCAAGTTAATATAGTGTCAGAGAAAGAGGAATATATAGCCATGATTGTTTTCTGAAAGTAACAGGCCAGATTATCACTGTGCTCGACTAAGGCATCCGGAGTGAGACTAATTGTTGGGGGCTGAGTAATGTATTAAAAATCTCTTTAGGAGGGTTAGAGGAGTTAGCAATTTTGGAGAAGAAGAAGAAGGCTTGAGATGCTTTAATTTCTGTGTGTCTTATCGTCTGATGGATTTCCTATATTCAGATTTGCAGGGCTCATCCTAAGTCTTTCTCCATCTTCTCTCCAAATGTTTGCACTCCTTTTTCAGGGACATCAAGTGGGCATTAAACGAAGGAGATGTATGGGCCAGCTGGATATCTGTTTTGCCATCTGACTGGTAGAACTCTGTCCAGTGATTTAGTAATTTACTCGCTAAACTGGTGGGTGGCCAGGGCAACATGTTCCGAGAAGTTGGGTTATGATGTTTACATGACATCTAACCAATTACACAGATTATGTTTGGGACAGGCACGGTCCAGCAGCACAACTGCACTATTTTCAGTCAATGCCAAGTTGCATTCAAGCCAAGGTCCTCAGATTGACAGTTTAGGAACTAGATCACACCTCCTTCCTTAGTTGGCATATTAGAACTTTCAAAAAAAGCCTTAACATTTGATTTCACCACTCCTTGTAAATGCTCATGTTCTGTTGATGTTTTGACTTTAATAAATACATATAGAAAACCTGGGTCTCTTTAGGAAAGACGTAGAACAAAGACAACAAAACAAAACCTAGCTGTACAGGAATGCTCCTTGTTTGGGATGAATTCCCTTTCCCACCAGAGGTGTATGATTCTTCAGTGGGAATCTCCTCACACCATGACAGCTAATCACCTTGGGGGTTACAACTACCTCTCTAAGAGGGAGTGTTGGAATTGAAAATGTTATTGCCCCTTGCCCATCCATGCTTATTACTGTGTTATGCTCTGGATTCAAGCAAGCCGGGCTGAAGACGGCTGGAATGCCAGAAACCGGTGTGCATGAATGTGTGAATGGTAGTGGGATGACTGTGATATGTATGATTAGCGACTATATGATGGTTTGATAGTGATTTTATCCTGTTTTGTTTCCTTTCTCATTATTTGTACTAATTCATTAATGATGTACTGAGGTTCATCCAATATATCTAGCAACCTAATTTGGTTAATAAATAGCTATTAAATAGCATTTTCCAGTCTTGAATAGAATTCTTTATTTGGAAGACATTAAGAGATATGAGTTGTAGTATCAGTATTGGCGTTTCTCTCCTGTTGTTTTACTTTCAAAGATCAGCAGCTACTCACGCCAATACCAATTGTGTTAGACGGGACCTGGAGGGTCGGCCGAGGACAAGGGGAGAGGCCTCCGGGGAGAGCCGTCTCCTAGCGATCGTACAGACAAGTAGCTTCCCCCCCACAGATGGACACCACACAAGGATAAGGTTTAACGCTTTTTATATGTAGTTCTTAAAATAAAGTAAGACGGTACAGTGAGATCAGGATACGAGGATCCTCTCAATTCTAGTCTCTGGCAGGGAAAGGGGGTAGCGGGACAGTCTTGTTACCAATCTGGCCTGGAGGTGGACTGATGATAGCTCACAATCCTCGAGCTCGGCGTTCTGGAAGGTCGGGCCGCGGCAGCGCCAGCAGGTCCCGAGGAGGTCGTAGATAGCCACGGGCCGCGGCAGCGCCAGCAGGTCCCGACGAAGATGGTGGTTGCAAGGGGGCCGCGGCAGCGCCAGCAGGTCCCGACGAGGACGTAGGTTGCAAAGGGCCGCGGCAGCGCCAGCAGGTCCCTACGAGGATGGAGGTTGCAGAGGGCCGCGGCAGCGCCAGCAGGTCCCTACGAGGATGAAGGTTGCAGAAGGCCGCGGCAGCGCCAGCAGGCAGGACGACAGTTCACAAGGCAGGGCTGCGGCAGCGCCAGCAGTCCGTCAAGGATGAGTTCTTCACGGTGTCTCTCGACTCCAGTATACAACTGCCTTCCTGCTCTGGAGCTGCCCCAGTTATAGGTCTGGCGCCCTTTGATGTCCGGACCCTCGCGCTTGGAGGTCGGGAGGTCCGGGATGAGGGAGTCCAGACACCCAGCAGGGGGGTGGAGCCAGCGCCCGGGGAGGCTGGGGGCGATCGGCACCTGGCGGGGGAGAGCCATCGACACTCCTCTCTCCCATTGACCTGCCAAGTGGTCCGTTCACCTCCTGGGTGGATGGTGGTGCTGGGATGTCGGGGCCTGGCCAGGCCCAGGGTTGGGGTCGAGCTGAGGCCACGCGGCCTCGTGGTGCAGTGTCCAAGATGGCGGCTGGGCCCGGGCAATGGTGCTGACAGTGGCCCGGGCCGGTGACACAGAGATGTTCGAGGGCAGGCGTCCCGTAGGGGACAGGTTGCGGGTTGCTTCTGTGGGTAGCACATGGAGAGCCGGTGTCCGGGCTCCGTCATGCGGGGAGGGAGCGAGCCCTTCCTGGGGCCTGTCCAACATGCGTCCCCCCCAGCTGAAGGCGGGGAGAGTCACCCATCCTCTTGGGGACTCTCCTCGTCGAGGCGGAAAAAGCGTGACAAGCCATCCGCGTTGGCGTGGTCTTGGCCCGGGCGATGTTCCACAGTGAAGTCCATCCCCTGCAGGGAGATGGACCATCGCAACAGTTTGGGATTCTCCCCCGCATCTGCATTAACCATTGCAGGGGGCGATGATCTGTTTGTACCCGAAAGTGGGTACCGAAGAGGTAGGGACGGAGCTTCTTGAGGGCCCACTCTACTGCAAAGGCCTCCCGCTCGATGGTATTCCAGCGCTGTTCTCGGGCCAGCAGGCGTCGCTGATGAAGGCCACTGGTTGGTCGACTCCCTCGGGGTTCAGTTGGGAGAGGACGGCCCCAATGCCATGGTCTGAGGCATCAGTCTGGACGATGAACTCACGGCTGTAGTCGGGGGCCTGGAGCACAGGGGCGGTGCACATGGCGGCCTTCAGCTTCTCGAAGGCCGCTTGACAGTCCGGGGTCCAGTTGACTATTTTTGGGTGTTTCTTGGATGTGAGTTCCGTGAGGGACCCCACAAGGCTGCCATAGTCCTTCACAAACCGCCGGTAATATCCGGTGAGCCCCAAGAAGGCTCGTACCTCAGTTTGGGTGACGGGGGCTGCCAGGACTGGATGGCAGCGATCTTGAGCTAGAGAGGGGCCACCAGACCGCTCCCCACTTGGTGCCCGAGGTAGGTCACGGACCCCTGGCCAATTTGGCACTTGCTGGCCTTGATTGTGAGGTTGGCTCGTTGAAGGGCCTGCAGGACCTCTCGGAGGTGGCGGAGGTGGTCTGCCCAGTGGCGGCTGTATACCGCGATATCGTCCAGGTAGGCGGCGCTGAATTCTTCGAGGCCCGCCAATACCTGGTTCACCAGTCGTTGAAAAGTGGCTGGAGCGTTTTTCATGCCGAATGGCATCACGGTGAACTGGTAGTGTCCATCCGGGGTGGAGAAGGCGGATCGTTCTTGGGCCCTAGGGGTGAGGCCGATCTGCCAGTAGCCCGCTGTTAGGTCGAAGATGCTCAGGTAGCGGGCAGCCCCCATGCGGTCAACCAGTTCATCTGCTCGGGGGATGGGATGAGCGTCGGTTCGGGTGACAGCGTTCAGACCCCGATAGTCGACGCAGAATCGGAGCTCGGGGGTGGTGCCCGGGGCAGCTGCTTTGGGGACCAGTACGACTGGGCTGGCCCAGGGGCTGTCTGAGGGCTCGATGACCCCGAGTGTGAGCATTTTGGCGACTTCTTCTTGGATGCAGGCGCGCACCCGATCTGGTACTCGGTACGCCCGGTGTCGGATAGGGGGACTGTCCCCGGTGTCCACGTCGTGAAGGCACCAGGAGGTGACCCCGGGGGTGAGGGAAAACAGGTTTGCAAACTGCAGCAGGAGGGCCCGACAGTCTTGGTGCTGCTCCGGGGTCAGGGCATCGGAGAGTCGGACCCCGTCCACTGAACCATCTTTTTCACGGGTCCTCAGCAGGTCAGGGAGGGGCTCGGAGTCTTCTTCCGCCCCACTGTCGGTAGCCATCAGTAGGCTGAGCTCCGAGCGCACGAAGTGTGGTTTGAGTCTGTTGGTGTGGAGGACCCGGAGGAGGTTCCGGGGGGATTCCATGTCGATGAGATAGGTGACAGGGCCCTTGCGTTCGATTACCTTGAAGGGACCTGTCCATTTATCTTGCAAGGCACAAGGCTCGGTGGGGGACATCACCCACACCTGCTGACCAGGTTCAAACTCGATGGAGGAGGCATGTTGATCGTACCATTTCTTCATGTCCTCCTGACTGGCCTCAAGGTTGGCTTTAGCGATCTCCCTGAATCGCCTGGTCTGATTGCGGAGGGTCAGGAGGTACTTATAGACGTCTGGAGGGGTTTTCAGGGAGGCCATTTCCCATTCTTCTTTCACTAGGCTGAGGGGCCCTCGGACAGGGTGTCCGTACAGGAGCTCGAAGGGGCTAAAGCCGAGGGACTTCTGGGGGACTTCTCGGTAGGCGAAGAGGAGGCACGGGAGTAGCACGTCCCACTGGCGGCGTAGGGGTTCCTCTAGCCCCATGATCATCCCCTTGAGACTGCGGTTGAACCGCTCGACCAGTCCGTTTCCTTGCGGGTGATAGGGGGTTGTGAATCGGTAGGTGACTCCGCACTGCTGCCAGAGGGATTTCATATATTTGGAAATAAAGTTCGGGCCCCTGTCGCTGACGACCTCCCGGGGGAAGCCCACTCGAGAGAAGATCCCCATCAAGGCTCGGCCTACCACTGGTGCTGTCACAGTTCGAAGGGGAACGGCCTCGGGATAGCGGGTGGCGTGGTCCACCAGGACCAGGATGAATCGGTGCCCTTGTGCTGTTCGGGAGTCCAGGGGCCCCACAATGTCTATTCCCACCCTTTCGAACAGGGTGGTGACGATGGGGAATGGTTGCAGAGGTGCCTTGAGTTTCCGGCCGCTCTTTCCGCTGGCCTGGCAGGTGGGGCAGGCCCGGCAGTGGTTGGAGACGTCATTTCGCATCTTTGGCCAGTAAAAGTGGGTTACCAGGCGGTTGTAGGTTTTGTCTTGCCCCAGGTCCCCAGCCAGGGGGACATCATGTGCCAAGTTCAAAAGGAAGTCTCTGAAGCAGAGGGGCACCACCAGCACCCGACTGGCCCCCAATTCCGCTATTCTTTGCTCGCTGTACAGTAGGTCATTGTCCCAATAGATCCATTGGGCCCCTGCGGTGTCTCCCGCGCGCTGGGCGAGTGCTTGCTGCCGGAGTCCCTCGAGGGAGGGACAGGTCTTTTGCTCCTGCCGGAATTGTTCCTGGGTGGGCCCCCCCTCTTGACGCCACTGAGCCAGGTCTGGAAGGTCTTGGGGCTGAGCGGGCCCTTCTTGGGTTTGTTCTGGGGGGCCAGTCTGGACGGTGTCTTCCTCTGGGGCGATCGGGGGAGGAGGAGCTGGCCATTCGGGTTCTTCGGGTCTGGGGATGGTGCGGGCGGCCATGGACCGGGTTGTTACGCACGCCCAGTCCGGGAGGCCCAACATCCCCAGGTGCTCTCTTCTTTCAACGGCCGCCCACGGGGAACTCTCGAGATCGTTCCCCAGGAGGCAGTCCACGGGGGCATCATCGTGGACAGTCACTTTTAGCATGCCGGACACTCCTCCCCATTCGAAGGGAACGCAGGCCATCCGACACAGGCTCTCAGAATTGTCGGCCGATCGGACGGGGCAAAGAACGTTTGGCAGGATTTGTTCTGGGGTCACCAGGTGACAGCGGACAGCCGTCACACTGGCCCCCGTGTCACGCAGGGCTTCGGCCTTGCGCCCATTTATGCTCACCCACTGGCTGTATTTTCTGGTGTTGGCGGGTAGGGGGACCCGCGGGATCATGTCTCTTCCACCTAGGCAAGCTAGGACCATGGCGGCAGGTTCCCACTCGGGCTGCTCCTGTTCGTACTCTCCATGTTCTTCGGAGATTTGCTCTTCTCCTAGGGCGGCGGCAGCGACCTGGCGGGGCCCGGGAGTCTGGTTCTTTGGGCAGTTCGGGTCGCTGGCATAGTGGCCGATTCGCTGGCACCGGTAGCAAGTAACGTTGGCTCGGAACCCTGGGCGCATCGGGGGGTTTCCCCGACCGGCCGGGGGCGGGGTGGTGTTGGCGGGACCGGCCGGGACGGCCTCTCTGCCCCGGCCCTGGCCTCCTCCTCCTCCTCGGGGACGATGGTGACCCTGGTTGGTTCTGTTCTGCTCGTTTGGCCCACTCCGGGCCACTCGGGTGCTTTCCCATTGGTCAGCCTCAGCGGCGAGCTGCCGAGGTTCAGTCAATTTA
Source organism: Lissotriton vulgaris (assembly GCF_964263255.1). NCBI lineage: Eukaryota > Metazoa > Chordata > Amphibia > Caudata > Salamandridae > Lissotriton > Lissotriton vulgaris. The sequence continues at coordinate 1,180,805,499 of NC_141696.1, forward strand.
CTGTCGAGGAGGTGCTGCCTGAGCTCGACAAAGCAGTTGTTGGAGAGGTGCTCCCACACAATGAGGTTGAAGAGTTGCTCGTAAGTGGTTACATGGCTCCCCTTTATCCATCCCTCGAAGGCTCGGCTGAAATAGTTCACATATTCTACCCAAGTCGTACCCGGGATCCGTGTGCAGTCGCGGAACCTCTGGCGGTACATCTCGGGGGTGAGCCCATATCGAGTGAGGAGAGCGGCCTTCATGTGGTCATAAGACGTCATCTGATGGTCCGGGAGCTGTAGCAGGGCATCGCGGCCTTCATTGACGAACCTCCCCCATAGACCGGCTCCCCAGTCACTTCGATCGATCCGGTGGGAGGTCATGGCGATGTCGTAGGCCTTGAACCACTGTTGTATGTCGTCGTTCCGATAATATTCTTGGACGACATCTTTAGGGATGTGGACCTTTGGTTCGGTAGCGCCTGGGGGGCGCGGTTGCTCGGGCACCCCTAGTTCTTTGTTCTGTTTCCGCATTTCTATCTCTGCGAGCTTGCGCTCGTGTTCGTATGCCAGTCTTTTCTCTTCGAGTTATCTTTGTCTTTGCTTTTCTTCTCGCTCTTCTCGGAGCCGTAAGTATTCTAAGTTTATCTTTTGTTCTGCCAGTTTCAGTTCTCCGTCCAACTTGAGCCGTGCCAATTCTAATTCGTGGAGTCTGCTTTTTTCTCGTTCTTGGATCTCTTCCCGGGAGAGACCCGCTCTTCTTTCTTCGGTCGGAGTGGTGTTTGTCTCTGGTGCTTCGGCGTTTTGGTCTCGGGGTCTGGCGGTACCTGTTTCTGCCCAAGATTCTAGGGCGTGTTTGAAGTCCTCTTTCGTGCTCAGACCGGTGGTAGCAATGCCTAGTTCTATGCAAAATTGTTTTAGCTCTCGATGGCTGTACTCTTCAAGTTTTTCCATCTGGAATTTCTCTGTGGATCCGCTCTCTTTGGTCGACATTGTGGTTTAGTCGTAGAGCGAGTTACTCTCTGTACGATTACGCGTTGGTTCGGATCGCGCCGCTGGCCACCAATGTTAGACGGGACCTGGAGGGTCGGCCGAGGACAAAGGGAGAGGCCTCCGGGGAGAGCCGTCTCCTAGCGATCGTACAGACAAGTAGCTTCCCCCCCACAGATGGACACCACACAAGGATAAGGTTTAACGCTTTTTATATGTAGTTCTTAAAATAAAGTAAGACGGTACAGTGAGATCAGGATACGAGGATCCTCTCAATTCTAGTCTCTGGCAGGGAAAGGGGGTAGCGGGACAGTCTTGTTACCAATCTGGCCTGGAGGTGGACTGATGATAGCTCACAATCCTCGAGCTCGGCGTTCTGGAAGGTCGGGCCGCGGCAGCGCCAGCAGGTCCCGAGGAGGTCGTAGATAGCCACGGGCCGTGGCAGCGCCAGCAGGTCCCGATGAAGATGGTGGTTGCAAGGGGGCCGCGGCAGCGCCAGCAGGTCCCGACGAGGACGTAGGTTGCAAAGGGCCGCGGCAGCGCCAGCAGGTCCCTACGAGGATGGAGGTTGCAGAGGGCCGCGGCAGCGCCAGCAGGTCCCTACGAGGATGAAGGTTGCAGAAGGCCGCGGCAGCGCCAGCAGGCAGGACGACAGTTCACAAGGCAGGGCTGCGGCAGCGCCAGCAGTCCGTCAAGGATGAGTTCTTCACGGTGTCTCTCGACTCCAGGATACAACTGCCTTCCTGCTCTGGAGCTGCCCCAGTTATAGGTCTGGCGCCCTTTGATGTCCGGACCCTCGCGCTTGGAGGTCGGGAGGTCCGGGATGAGGGAGTCCAGACACCCAGCATGGGGGTGGAGCCAGCGCCCGGGGAGGCTGGGGGCAATCGGCACCTGGCGGGGGAGAGCCATCGACACTCCTCTCTCCCATTGACCTGCCAAGTGGTCCGTTCACCACCTGGGTGGATGGTGGCGCCGGGATGTCGGGGCCTGGCCAGGCCCAGGGTTGGGGTCGAGCTGAGGCCACGCGGCCTCGTGGTGCAGTGTCCAAGATGGCGGCTGGGCCCGGGCAATGGTGCTGACGGTGGCCCGGGCCAGTGACACAGAGATGTTCGAGGGCAGGCGTCCCGTAGGGGACAGGTTGCGGGTTGCTTCTGTGGGTAGCACATGGAGAGCCGGTGTCCGGGCTTCGTCATGCGGGGAGGGAGCGAGCCCTTCCTGGGGCCTGTCCAACAGCGAGATGTGGTCTAACAGCCTGAGCTGCTGACTTTGGAACTGGGTAGTTTGAATCCCAGCATCAGCTCAGTGTCCTGTGATCCTGTGCAGATCACTTATCCTGCCTGTGCTTAAAAAAAATCTGATTTTGTGTTATTTAATCTGGTGCTTGTGTAAAGCGCCATGATGCCTTTGAGCCCCAGCCCCCCACCATGAAAGATGCTATTGGCAGAAGAGTCTGGTCGCTGCATTTAAAAGACAAAATGTATTTCTTTACCTTTTTAGAATTTATTTAGTGCTTATTACTCATGATATGGGTAGTAAGCACTATATAAATGCAATTCCAAAGCAAGACAATTTGCTACTTCTACCTTGTTTACTTGAAAGCAGAGGAAGACGGCAGAAATTGCTTTTGAAGTGTTGACGCAGTCCCTTAAATAGAGCGTTAAAGAGCACACATTGCTTCTCTTTAAAACAATAGTGATCAGTAAAGCACACTGCCATACACATTTGAACCCCCACTGTGAGGTTTTTGTCCTGGGTGTTGTGGTTCATCTGTGACCCCTATCGCCTCCTTTAAGGACACTGCAGTTGCAAGATAAGCTGAAGGGGTCTGTTGGAGAAAATGTTTGTTCAAACGCTCTCTTCTTCATCTGTAGTTTTCCCGGACTTTCCCTGGGACAGACACCCACACAGCTGCAAGCCTGCAGCCTAGGCTACGGAACACATAGGGGAGGAGGGCTGAAGCCCTTACAGCCCATTGAGCGTTGCTAGCCTGAAAAAAATTATATCTCAGTTATTTCACCAAACACTCGTGCACCACGCCTGGAGTGTATTCTGCAAACCATGTTTGGTTTGGTTTCTGTCACATGCCATGCGCCCCCTAAATGTTACCCGGAGGTCCCGGCACAGCTCATCTGTGTCCCAGTAGCTGCCTGGCTGTTAACATAGTTACATCATGGCAACAGGACCCCCCCGCCCCAAAACATACCTACAAACCCGCAAATAACACACAAGACACAAGTGTTATGTTGGGAAAAACTTGCTGCAGGTTTATTACATACAACATTATGTAATCATGATGGGTTATCTAACGGGCGATCCAAGGGCAGGCCGCATTCTCGCCGCCTGATGAGCCAAGCAGCACCGTGGCGAACCACCTGAGTGCTGCCCCTAATGGTAATTATTTTACTTGCGCCCCTAGTGGGACGGAGCGCAGTTAGGCAAGCCCCCGGTTGCACAGGCCCACAACCACCCGAAGGACTACTGGGGCGCCGACACGGGTTATGCTTCCAGATCGCCCTGTAGCTCCGCCTGCAACCAAAAAAAGGATACATTATAAAGTTCAACCAATTTCCCCCCAGCTGACACTCAGGGTAAGAGGTAGGGAGGGAAAAGAGTGTCCTAGTAGCATCTGGAGGTGTCCGGGGCGGCAAAGAGGCATCTAAAATGGCGAGGGGAACTGAAATACCCCTCGCCCTGTCTACCGCCCCGGGCGCACGTCACTAGCCCAGCCCTCTCCCTGCCGGGACTCCTCCTACACCCAGAGGAGTGAGTGGCCAAGGAAGACAGAGGGCGCGGGGGGGAGGCCCTCTGTAACTACGGTGCCGCCCTCCTGATGGCCACCGGGTGGCCTCGGGCAGCCGCATAGTTACGTCATGGCAACAGGACCCCCCCGCCCCACAACACACCTACAAACCCGCAAATAACACACAAGACACAAGTGTTATGTTGGGAAAAACTTGCTGCAGGTTTATTACATACAACATTATGTAATCATGATGGGTTATCTAACGGGCGATCCAAGGGCAGGCCGCATTCTCGCCACCTGCCCGCCTGATGAGCCAAGCAGCATCGTGGCGAACCACCTGAGTGTGGCCCCTAATGGTAATTATTTTACTCGCGCCCCGAGTGGGACGGAGCACAGTTAGGCAAGCCCCCGGTTGCACAGGCCCACAACCGCCCGAAGGACTACTGGGGTGCCGACACAGGTTCCCGGACCTCCCCTGAGGTCCAGGTCTTAGGCTCTGGCACCCCTATGTGCCTGCTGAGGTACAGTGCTGCACCTCTCTGCTTCCGGATCGCCCTGTAACTCCGCCACAGCCCGGCCGGCGGCAACTGCCGCCGCGGGTGCCCCCTACCACCTAACTTCCTATACTATTTGCAGCCTTTGCACTGCAGTGCTTCCTGTAAGTCCAATAGAAACAGGTCCATACCGACTGGAGAAAGGTGGACACCATCAGGTTCAAAGTAACCTTTTATCTTGTCCTGAATCATTTCATGCCTGATGAAACCAATGCCCCTCTGCAAGGTGAATTTACGCATGTCGCCGTTCATTCTCCTCCTTGACTTCTCTATTGCTTCGCCTGACTTAGCGCCCTGCCATATCCTGCGTGGTACCAATTCGGACCACCATACTTCACAACTTCCCATTAATCTGCAAACTTCTCCCAGGTCCACTTTCATTTTTTGCAAAAGTGTTGACCTTCCCAGGTTGGTGATGTCATTGCCCCCCAGGTGGATGACCAGATGATGGGGAGGTGCCCCCCTTGAAGCTAGGGAGTCTTTGAGCCTAGGCAAAAGGCAAGTCCAGCGCATGCCAGGGAAACCCATCCACATGCACTTCGTGTTGGAGAAAACGCGCATCCAGTTCCTTATGGCCGCCCATCGGCCTAACCTTGCGACGGATGAATGCCCCAAAACCCACACTCTTGAACCTGTTAAAACAAAGGACACAATTTCACCTTTTGTTCTTTATTAACACAAATGGTACAACACAGCAAACACTGCACACGAAAATATCACTTAGACCATCACTGCAAACTTAAAATCGACCCATATCTTATGGACGTATGTAACGCTTATAACAAAGGGATTCCCAGCGCCCAACTTTTTGTATGCTTGCCGCTGGCATGCCAGCGCAGGAAGCCGCAGTGGCCGCCCCTATTCGAAAAGAATGGCTGGAGAACTTCTTTCCCTTATTTACAAAACCTGCTCTGGAGAGACAATCATAATTTTGTCCATCTGGTACCTGGTGAGCGGGCTTAGATCCTCATGCATGAGGAGGTAACCTGCTGCTGTTGGTCGAAGGGCGAGGTAGGCACGGACCGCTGAGACTGGACAACCTATCTGGTCCTCTAATGGAGCCAGCAAAATGACAACCCCTTTCCTAGCCTGATCTGTCTTTGACTTCCTGAGCGTGATAGTCAGGTTGGTGTCTACATTGACGTCATCCCTGCCCAGAGCATCCCCTGAAATGTCACTCTTGGATCGTGCAACCAGCTCGCTACTACGAAAAGCTCCGAAGAAAGCTAGGCAGAAAGCTGCCGCAAACAAAGAGGATTCGAAATGAGAGTGTGCCACGGCTTGCAACGCCACCAGCATAGACTGCAGAGTGCGAAAATCAATGGGGGCTCTATTGTCCGGAGTCCTAGGTTCGTCCCTTGCCCACCCCTTTAGGGCTGCCCTGATGATGAAGGACTGGGCTGGATCACTCAAACCCTTCAGCTTGGCATCATTGCTAACAGCGGCTAAGTGGCAACAAATCCAGGAGTGAGATTTGCCCTGCTTCTTTGCCCAGACAGTGAAAGCCTGTACTTTGTCTACAAGGGGTACTCCCGCCAATCCCATGCCTATGACTGCCTCGTTGAAAATCGCCAGGTGCCTCCCATAACGCTTCCTGGTACCTGGCGCCAATGCTCTCTCCCCCATTGCTCTCAATTCTTGCTCCACTCCAAGATGCGCCATAGTGCCGGTGGGAAGGGGGTCATCTTCTTTCTCGCTTGCGGGCAGGCCGCACGGAAACGGTCCCACTGGAAACGAGAAAGAGCATCAGCTGCAACGTTAATGACCCCAGGAATGTGTCGCGCCCTAAACTCCATGGTGCAGCGCAGGCTCCTTCTCGCTAACTTCCTCAGCAGGGAGAGGACCAACGGGCAACTGGCCGTCTGCCCATTGATAGCTTGGACAACCGCCATGTTGTTCGACCAAAAGAGGACCTTTCTGTCGGACAAAAGGCCGGGCCAGAGATGCAGAGCAATGACAATAGGGAAGAGCTCCAAAACTGTGATGTTGGCAGTGATGCCTCGCTTGCGCCAGGCGTTGGGCCATTCTTGCGCACACCATTGTTCGCCCAGAATTGCACCAAAGCCCTCCCTGCCTGATGCATCCATGAACATACTGAGTTCAGGACTGTCAGCCCAAGGTGCCCTCCAGATGACCGTGCCGTTGAAGTCATCCAGGAACTCCCCCACATTTTCAAGTCCTGCTTCAAGCCCGCTGACAATTTCACGAAGTGGTGGCGTTTGACTACTTTTGCAGTTGCCCTAGCTAATCGCCTAGCAAAGACCCGGCACGCAGGGATGACACGTGCCGCGAAGTTGAGTTTGCCAAGGAGGCTCTGGATGACGCCCAGCGGTGCCTTGTTCCTCCCCAGCAGATCGCGGATGTCCCGTTGCAGGTCCTGCACCTTCCCGGCAGGGAGTCTTGACACCCCATTAACTGTGTCTAGCTCGATGCCCAGAAACATGAGAATCTGTGCCGGGCCCTCGGTCTTGCCTGGAGCCAAAGGTACACCAAGGTGTCTTGCCAGATCCATGAAGCATGAAAGCCCTTTGCTGCATTCCTCAGTACCTTCCCTCCCAATGAATAAGAAATCGCCCAGGTAGTGAGTCACCGCCCTGACCTCATATCTCACCGAGAGTGACCACTGCTAGAAAGAGCTGAATGCCTCGAAGAATGCGCAGGATACAGAATAGCCCATGGGCATGCACTTGTCAAAGAAATACTGGCCTCCCCACTTGAAACCCAGCAGGTGATGGCTCTCAGGGTGAACCGGCAAGAGTCTGAATGCTGCCTCAATGTCGGCCTTCGCCAACCACGCCCCCCTCCCTGCTCTCCTGATGATGTCTATGGCCACGTCTAGTGAACAGTAAAATACAGAACATGCCCCCTCATCCAACCAAGAGTTAACAGAGTCCCCCTCCGGGAAGGATAGGTGATGGATGAGCCTAAAAGCCCCCTGTTCCTTCTTAGGGACCACTCCTACGGGGGACACCACGAAATCCGGAAGGGGGAGAGGTCAAACGGGCCTGCAACCCTCCCCAAAGCCAGTTCTTTTCGGCTCTTCTCCGACACTACCTCGGGGAGGTCCCTAGCTGATTTCAGATTCTCTGCGTCCCTGCTGACCCTCGGCCCCAAGTAAGGGATTTTGAAACCTTCTAAAAACCCTTCCGACAATGTAGCCCTGTCTTTCGCATTGGGATACATCCTCAGAAGGGGCAGGAGGTTGGGAATAACAATTGGGGAAGGGCCTTTCGAATGGAGGGAACAAACAGTTGTGGTAACCCAAACAGAAGTGACGGCTGACATGTCGAGTTGCAACACAGGGTCATGTGGAGGCGCAGGAGACGGGTCGGTTGGCAATGGAGAATGGGCTGGAAAGGAATTGTCGGGCTGTTACTTTTCTTGTTTCTGCTGGCCCCCAGCTGAATCCCGCTTGTCGCATGACGAGGCAGGATGGGCGCCGCTGCACTTGCTGCATGTGTGAGCGAATCTACAAGCCTTGCCCCATGTACAGTTCCCCGCATTAAACAACCTGCAAGTTCCAACGAAGGATCTTTTGCCACCCCTGTTGTAAGCACCTCCTCCTCGCCCCCCCGAAAGGACTGTTTGAAATGACCTTTTTTGTCTTGTCTCTGGCCTTTCCCTGCCTCCACTTTCTTATCAACGGAGCTGGCTTTAGCAGTGACTTCCGCCTTACCCTTGCCCATGTACTGCATCCATAGCCTAACCTCCATTTGATCCCAATCCAGTTCGGGACACACTGCCATCTTTTTTCTAAATTCGCAGTCGTACTTTTACCAACCCATGCCCCCGCTCGATTCTGCCTCATCAGTGATGACGCTTGCGTATTGAAACAGGCCCTGCGCATGCTCTGGGAAACGCTCTGTGATGACTGCGGCTAAGATAGAGAATGCCTGCCTCCAATTCTTGATAGATTTCTCAGGCCAGGCCTGATAGCATACCTTCTTCTCCTCATCCTTAGCCCCCATCTTCCTAATGTCCACCCCATCGGCCCGATCATGAGGAGGGAGAAAATATCAATAAATTCCCTACGCCAGATGCCTTCCTTTGCCGCCTGGGGCACCTGCCAAGCTAAAGAGCATTTCCCTGAAAGCATGGGAGCCATGGACATTTGTGGTGCTGCTGGCACGCTGGGCGATGATGTGCTTGCCACAGGGGTGGATGCTACAGGTGGCGCGGGAGGCGCTTGTACGGCGGGGGCAGGAGGAGACAATGCTGAAGTGAGGGGCGCTAGCGATTCGCTTTGCTGCTCGGCAGGGGGCGGAGGGGCCGGTAGGACTGCTCGCTGGGGAACCGCGACGTTGCTTCTGCCGGTTCCTACTTGTGAAATTTCGCTTCCCCACACTTGTGTAAAATTTGCCTCTGCTACTGCCACAGGAGCAGGTGCTGGTGCCCCTATCCCGCCCCCCGCAACCATATTTTCGTCGCCTGCCTGCTGCCCAGCTGTCTTTAGTCTTGCTCTAATCTCAGCCATAAAGTCTGTGAGGGTGCTGGTGAGCTTACCCAACTCGTCATGTGTAGCAAAGTTCGTGGGTGGGGCCACGGCTGCCCTGGGGGGGGGGAAGCGCTGACCACAGTGGGAGGGGACGCCGCTGCATGGACTATCACATTCCTGACTGGCTCGGTAGTGCGGCTTTTGGCAGGAGCCGGTTCCGCTGGAAAGTCTTTGCATGTGGGCCTCTTCAATCTCTTGGACCTCGTGGTTGACATGTCCTCTGTTATCTCGGGTTCTGCCGCTGGTGGCGACAAGACAACCCCGGAATCCCCTGGACCGTTATCACTCAACCGCTCACTGGCCCAAGCCACCCCTTTGGCCTTTATCAGGTCCATGAGTGCCTTCATTTGTGTATCCTGAGAAAGTCCTGCTTGAGACTCGTCAACTTGGGACATCTGGGAGAAGAGCGGGGGGGATCCCTGGCTATCCATTCCGTCTCTTCAAGCTCGGATCCTGAAAAAGAAAGGCTCCATGAGCTTGATATAGGGATAACGGTGTGCGGCCTAGAGCAAGGACAAGCCTAGCTGGTGATAAAAACCACCGGCCTACCCCCCCATTCAATGAGAATCACCCCAGTCGCTTCCTGTTCCTGCCGCCTTGAGCTAACCCCGTGAGCAATGATACATACCTCTAGAAATGTCTCACTAGAATGCAGTGCAGATGCGTATGCGAATGTTTTGGTACGACAGGTGTCTGAAAGGAAAAGGAATCCATGAATATGACGCTGAGACCTTGTGTGCCGATGTGTAAACAGCCATGGCCTGCTAGATGAACACTATACCACACATCTCACATGGTCGGTAACTGGGCGCCACCTGATGGTCCCATTGCACCTACACCTTAGGCCCAACTTCACCCGCATTACCTGTACTTTTGTTAATTACTGTGTGTCCCTGCACACCCAGCACGTCACCTCCTTCTACACCTGAAACAGAAGAGACCATGAGCACAAGCAACGAAAATTCTATGCTGAAATTACAATGCCTGTACTGAACATACTGTCCCTTTCCGCCCTTTACATTGGCGTGCCGCCCATTCCTTGACTTTGCCTGCAACTACCGATAGTTTCTATACCATGTTGATAACCATAACGTGTGGAAAAGGCATTTTGTCCACATAACTCTGAGCTTCCCTTGATCCCAATTGGCCCCGTGCCCCCTATTAAAGCAGTGTATCGAGCACCGCCATAAATACTGTTGTGACCGAAAAAGGGGGGGGGGGGTTGTATGGGGGGGCACACATCCAGACCCAAGGTGCTCGCATGTCGTGGCAGACAAAGACCACACCATCATGCACCGCGAGCTGATTGTTTGGGTGCCATGGACCAACCACCCAACCCCCAGCAGCGTGTAGACTCCCGCAGGAGCGAGGCCACCCGTGGGGGAAACAATCAACTTGTAACTTGCTCACACCGATGAACCCCGATACCGACCAGCAAGGCGCTCAGAATGGTGAGCGCCCGCCCTACCCCGAACGCCCTAGCGACCCCCAGGGACCCCTCAGCGAACACGGTGAAGTCTGGCACCCCCACCTCCACAGCGGCCTGCTAACTAAGCAGGCCGCCTAGCCTCGCTCAAACTCTACAAAGAGGGAGTAGGCGGAGGGGGGGGGGGGGTACCGGCCAGCTAGGCCTGCACTTACCGGTGAAAGTTGCAAAAAGAGTGTCCTAGTAGCGTCTGGAGGCGTCCGGGGCGGCAAAGAGGCATCTAAAATGGCGAGGGGAACTTAAATACCCCTCCCCCTGCCTACCGCCCCGGGCGCACGTCACTGGCCCAGCCCTCTCCCTGCCGGGACTCCTCCTACACCCAGAGGAGTGAGTGGCCAGGCAAGACAGAGGGTAGGGGGGAGGCCCTCTGTAACTACGGTGCCGCCCTCCTGATGGCCACCGGGTGGCCTCGGGCAGCCGCAGATTTGCAGGGCAGGGAGGAGGTGGAGAACAGGTGGGAATAATAATAATATTTTTTTTTAAAACACCTGCTTGCCACATCGCCCCCCTTGCTTTTTCAGGCACAAACTCCCAGAGTGCACTGCGGCCAATCCTGTTGCTGCTTTCATGCTGCTGAAAGCAGCATCACAATTGGCCTGAATGCTGATGTTTTGTGCTTTCAGTTAGACTGGGAGCCTGTGCCTTCTCTCTCCATCCTGGCAACGCACCTGGGGTTGAAGAGAGCTTCAGTGCGCATGCCATGATTAGATTAGATTAGAATACTTGTATAGCGCATGGCTGCCCCAGCAATGAGGCGACCGAGCACTGAAGCAGAGCACAGCGTAAGGAAGCAAGGCAGAGAATTAGCAGTGGGAGAAAAGCCAGGTCTTTACCAGCCTTCTGAAGGCCAGGTGATCAGGATTGCTATGGATATGTAGAGGGAGGGAGTTCCATTAAGCGGGAGCCGGCCATTTAAAAGATCAACCACCTGATCTGGTCCTTTGCATTCGTGGAATTCTTGCAAGTAGCAGATCCGCCGAGCACAGCGCTCGTGAAGGTACCTAATGGGCGCATAGATCACTCAGGATTCTTGGGCCGATGCCTGTAAGCATCTCATGTGTGATACAGAGTGCTTTAAAATGAACTCTGAGTAGCAGTGCCCAATACACCCTCTCCAGCCTGTCATCACCCTGGCCCCTCCCCCAAGCCTCGGCTCCGCGAGAAAACTTAAACAATGATAAACAAAGGTTCATTATTGTTTTATTTTTCATTTTTTCAGCCGCCGGCAGGTGGGGTGACGCTCCTATGCCATTATGTAGGAGCCGCCGCTGCTGTGTCCACCTACCAATGTCCACTGTAGAAGGGACCTATTTGTGATGCATGTGTCTACAGTGCTTGGGGGGTTGATTGCAGTCTCCAGACAGTGGCATGCTCCAGAAACAGATGTTACTTGAAATAAACACTTCCTTTGAACCCAGGATTTACTCTGTGGCCTCAAGATGACATCATGCCTGGAGAAGAGATGGTGCAAGGATGTCTGTGCGATTAAGCAAATGGTGAGCACACAAAGTTCCACTGTGGAGTGGAAACACGTCTTGTGTAGTTCAGTTCACCAGCAGAGAAGAACATCTGTGAACTTTTTAACTGTATTCACTCTTTTTTTGCACTTTTCAACTGCATTCACTCAATATTCAATCAGGCAATTTCAGCAATCACATCTGCAGGATCTGCCCTGGGCTACCTTCCTAGATGACTTCCTTTCCTCAACAAGTTTCCTTCATCAAACAACTGAATCAGCTCTTCCAAACTAAGGGGCAACTGTTGATTAATCACAAAGGCCAATCACTCAGTGCTGCTGAGAGTATGACATCATCCTGGGTCCAATTAACACTCAAGCGAGCAAAATTGATCCATCGTTTTATGTATGAATTTAGCTCTGCCTGATTACTACTGTTTACGTTTTTCTTGGTTTTACTGGTTGCGGAAGAACCCAATTTCTCCGGCAGGTAAAACCATCTGGAAAACTACCTGAGTCTTTGGCTGCAGCAGAGCCAAGTTTTATTGTGCTTTTTTTTAATGGAGTAAGAATACAATGCTTCCGCCAGGTAGAAAAAACCTTCCTTTTACTTCCCTACTCCACCCACTGTACAAGGGCAATTATGCCGCAAGTAAATTACTGTGCAGTAAATCCTCTTCAATAGCATGCAAATCATAATCAGAGCCCCAGAGGTTATACCTTTGGTGACTCGCGGCAAGTGTGTTTCCGTAGAGCCTTGGAATTTCCAGTGCTTAATTTGAGCAGATGGTTTCCGGTGCTCAGCACCAGCACTTAATTGTCAGCACCAGCACCTATGACAGTCTGCCACACAGTTGATCTGTTTTATTAAATTCAGAGATGAGCACAACAACTGTTGTTTATTAATTCAGTATACATTAAGAATGAGCAATACCTGCTGCCAAAGCCATTCTATTAACTTTGGGGGCCTAAAATTGTCAGAATTCTCATACTTGTAGGAGTGTGACTTATTACTTATGCAGCAATGGGCAGTGCAAGAGGAAATGTCTTGCTCAATAGAGGCCTGGCATTTTTTTTTACAAATTAAGCACTGGATGGGGTTCTCTAGTTGGCAGAAGTAGGTACCTTTGACCAAATAGGGAGCCCTTCTTCTAGTCAGGGCAACGGGGATACACACTTTAGATAACCCCTGCTCACCCCCTTGGTAGCTTAGCATGAGCAGACAGGCTAATCCCAAAGGCAATGTGTAAAGTATTTGTACCAACACTCTCAGTAACACAGTGAAAACACCACAAATGGACACCAAACCAGTTTAGAAAAATAAAATATCTTTATCTAAACTAAACAAGACCAAAAAGACAACAAATCCAACATACAGAAACTCAGTAGAATGTCTTTAAAAAGGGTTGTTGCAAAAATAAACTTGTAGATGATAAATTCGACACTTTAGTTTTAAAGTACCTGGGATGCGTAACACAAAAACAAAAGGGGTGCAGAGAAGGCGATGCGTTGATTCTTGCTGCGCGCCGATGCGTCAAGATGGCGCCTCGATGCATTGTGTTGCGATGATACGGTGCGGTGTGAAACAATAGCGACTTTACTGCAATGCGCCAACGTGGATGCGATGAGTGCACGCCAGACGGCTGTGCGGCAAATTTGGTAGTTTTCCAAGCAGCGACAGGCCCTTGGACACGCTTCCCCAATGATGCGACAGCCCTGCGACACGTTTCTCCTTTGATGTGACAACACCCTCTGACGGCGAACAGCGGCAGTGGCAACACACTTCCTCTATGATGCAACAGGTACTGGCGAGGAGGAATGATACCCCTGTTTCTGTTGTTTTTTCCCCTGTTTTTTATTGTTGGTCCAAGTCTGTTTAGGACCCTTGGGGCGATCATCTTTGTCAGACTTCGCCGCCTGCGTTTGCTATTGCGCTATCTTGGCAAAAGGCTTAACAACTAGACTATTACGGCCAACGGTTTTATAAGCCGCCGTGATAATTCTCGGTAACTGACGGGGTTTCTCTGCATCGGGGACATCACAAAAGCATTCGACACCTAGAAGCTTACTGCATCTCCCTTAACGTTAGCAAGGACAAGTTCAGAAACTACGTCAAACACTCCCACGAGTCTCATTCCCAATTCAACAGCCGCCTTCGGCCCATGCTCATCCTGAACATGCCTAATGACAGAGGGAAGGACAGACATTGACGGGGTGCTGAAGCATCTCTTATAGACTGCCGCAAAAATCATACCCCATGTAGTACAGTCAGTCACTTCAGGCACTTGTCTTTCTGCAAACTAATTGTCAGAATCCTGTGTTTGTCCACAGGAGTAGTATTGGGAAATACTGCCTCCAGTTGGTCAAACTTCTCGGCAAGCCAGAAAGGCATTTCATCCTTATCTTGAGGACGCTTGCCCACAACCGCATTAACCATGATAGTACTAAGCTTCAACCCGTTCAGCCCAACTGGATGCGCCGAAACGCCAGGACCCCTACCTGGAATGTTGCGGGAAATATAATGAACCAAAGCCCTAATAACCGCTACTGCAGAGACATAAAGGGGCCTCAATTCAAGTAAGGGACATTTCCCTGCACGTGGGTGCAGGGTAAATACAGCCAAAACAGGCAAGAAGAGGCTGGAATGGACAAAGGACCTAACCTAATTGGTGTAAGAGGGTGGGAAAGGGCGCCATCAAACCAAACGCAGAAATCGGAACCTCCTGTGTCCTATTAGGAGTGTACTCCGCAGGCAGGGCAGTGGGAGTGTAAGTATGAAACACATTAGTGTCTGCATTAACCGCAGGACACGTAACCCACGAGTAGAAAAGCTCAAATGGGTGTGCTGCGTCTGCCTCTACTACAAAAACCACTGCCATGCCTTCTAGGTCAACGGTGAAACCCTGCAAATGATTGCGTACAGCCAAACAACTGTACACTGGGATATCAACTGCCATTATGACACAGAAAGAAAAGAGAACAATGCAATGTAATAAAGCACAACTGGGTAGCAATTCAAACAGAAACCGTTTATAATGTATCAAGCTTGAAAAGACCTATTTAATTATAGGTAGGTTTATCCGTCACCACTGTCAACCGGAAACAATAGTGAGGGGGTCGTGGACTGATACAAGCACTACTCGAGAGTCTCACTATAAGACCACAACGTTAGGTGTGCCATATCGCAAGGATTCTGCTCCTACACAGAACTGTGCACAGAGACCCAGGACCTCAGTGAAATGTGGTGTACCAAAAACTCACCCTAGTGCCTAGAAAACCCCAACCAGCTAGCATCATTGTCACATTAGCTCTTCGTCCTATAGCAAAGCAACCAATGATTAGACAACCTAGAACATGCGACCTAGGATAAGCTCAGGAATGGTGGGATGTAAGAACACTCTTTTGTTATACTCTCATACCAGTCCACAACAGGAGTAAAAAAGAGACAAGGGTAAAGTTAAAATATTTACTTTAACGACGTTCTCTAAGGTGCAGTATCTTTGCTAACATAAGCAGACATATTACACAAAAGGCGAAATCATATTACTATGATGATGAAAACAGGTACAATAGCGCCTAGTGAATCACCCTCCCTAGCTAGGAACTATCTGGCAGATGCATCATTGTCCTCTTTTGCGAGTCCTTAATAGCGAATTTTAAGGAATCGCTATTAAAGACTCGCAAAACGGGATGCATGTAGGAATCGCAATGTTATTAGCGATTCCTACATATTCCTTATTAGCGATTCGGTAATAGCTAATCGCTAATAAGGAATGGCTTTCCCATTCATTCCTATGGGCCTAAAGGCCCATAGGAATGAATGGGAAAGCCATTCCTTATTAGCGATTAGCTATTACCGAATCGCTAATGTTTTGCTATTTCAAGGGTGCCAGGGTGTCCAAAGGACACCCTGTTGCACCCCTGAAATGGACCTGCGCACAAATGTTACACACACACATGCCCTAAGGGCATGTGTGTGCGCAACATGTAACTTGAAAAGTGCACAAAAGTGCATTTTTCAAAGTTTTAGCAAATTACCACGAAGTTCAACTTCATGGTAATTTGCTCTCCCTATTAGCGAATTCGCTATTTTTTTGGGTTTCATGCATTGCATTTAAGGAATCTCATTTTGGGATTCCTTAAATGCAAGAGCAATTTAAGGAATCGCTATTTAGAGATTCCTTAAATTGCGATTTCTGCATTTGGGATGATGCATCCCAAATGCAAAAATACCGGGAGCAAACGGACAGATTCTGAGAATCTGCCCGTTTGCTCCCGGTATTTTCTTTGATGCATCTGCCAGTAAGTCTTATAAACTAAAGAAGGTCTCTTAGGCTTGCTTGGGGGACCCCATTACCTCTCAGCTCAGCAAGAGTGTATCACATCAGGATCAGCCAAGGCTCTCTGCATCACTGGAAACCGAAAATCTTCCAAGTGTCTAAAATCATGACTGCAGTGTGATAATAAAGGCGCCAGGATCTCGGCTGGCCTGCAGCTCCCATTTGTTGTGTCTAAGACTGTTAGCCGATCAGTACGAAAAACAGTTTCTATGTTATGATAACCTTGATGGCTTCAGCACTCACTGTGCAGACTAAGGCCACGATGCAAGTCTAGGGATGTCGAAGACAAGCTCTTCTCATGTAAAGCATTTTATGTAGCCTAACTTACAACAACAATTATATGTAGTGTTGTGTGCAAAAGCGGCAGAAATATAAAATGGCGTTCAAACTTCTAATAAGCTCATGCTAACATAACTGGGAACACAACTAGGTTCAGGCTTCACTACAAATTTTTTAAAGAACACTTTGAAATTTGAAGTTTTACCTTCTCATAATGATTGTCAATGTTTTAATATGTTTCCCTCTAAAGGGTCTGATGGCAACACTATATTATTGATTAATTTTTATAATAACTCATTTGGAAGTGAAATGTTTAAAGTTGTTGCAATAGTGGAGGAATATATGAATAAGATAATAGGGCTAAGCACAAAGGAACCAATGGTTTTTTGGATAGGAGACTTTAACGTACATCATTGTCCTGCTGCATTAACCCCAATGTGTGGATTTGTAGATGAAGATGGAGAATCAAATATGCATTTTTCTCATAACGCTCATGGGAAATGCATTTTTCTAAAAGATTTGGAGATCATGAACCCACGATCTGAATCAACAGGTCTTCCGCTAAATACCTTTTGCTCCTCTACATGTTGTTCCTCAATTGATGTTATAATAGCCTCAGTAGACTGGGTGAAAAGCTCAACAACAGGAAAGTTGAATTCCTGGGCTTCAGTGACCATGCAGCTATAACATGGCATGTGAACTGCACGGGTATTTTTGGCTCCACTTTGTCACATATGAAACCCTATATAGCGAAAAAGAATGGGATAACATTGAAGTGGGGGAATATTGATAAGGCTGTTGTTATTCCTCATGTAGTTTCAAACTCAATGAAAGAAAGAGAAATATGTCTTGACTCAAATCAGGACCCAGGGTCCATCACTAAGGCTTTTGAAACTATTTTGCGAGAAGTAAAAAGGAATCTCCCTTAAAATGGAAATGCAAACCTAAGGGACCCTAGTGGTTCGATCGTGATTGCACTAAAGCACATTTTAGCCTACGCCGATTACTTAAGACCGTACCTAAAAACCTCCAATTTGTAAAGCAGGCCCGCTTAACTTACACGGTGGCGAGGAAGAGCAGGTTAAAGAAATTGAAACTTGGGATAAATTATTGGTTGCATCCATCACAAATAATGTAAGGGATTTTTGGTTAACGATTAAACGCCCCATTTTTAAAATCAAACTCTGAGCCGAATTTGGATACGCATGTGGACGAGGACTCTTGGGTGGCGCACTTCAGTAATATTTTTAATGCCCCACCTGTAAACGCTGAGCTAATGGATGTAGAGCTGATCCCATCCTCTAGCACTATTCTTACTATTAATATAGGGGAAGTATGCTTGGAATGTAGCAATGTACAAGTAATAAAGCATAGGTTTTGATGGCGCTCCAATAGACTTTTTTACAGATTGCCCTGATTTATGGAGTCCTCTGCTTACTAATATTTTTAACTCTTTAGCAAGAGAGGGACCTCCTGCCTCTTGGTTTAAGGCCATTTTAGTACCAATTTTGAAAAAAGGAGATAAGCAAGACCCTAGGAACTTTAGACCTATTTCTCTCTTAGATAGCACAGTAAAATTGATGGGTATTGAATCGACTTGAGACGTGGGCTTTGACTAATAAGATTTTGATACCAGCACAATACGGTTTCAGAAAAGGGAGAGGCACTCAAGATCAATGCCTGAATTTGAGTTTGTTCATAGCAAAGTATACCTACGCAAAGCAGGGAAATTTATATCTAGCCTTTATCGATCTTAGCGCGGCTTTTGATTATGTGTCTCATCCACAGCTGTGGAGAATTATGAGGGAAATGGGGTAGATCAGGCAGTGATCAAATTCATTAGACGATTCTATTCAAGAGCTGAAGCATGTGTCATGTATGGGTCACAGGTAAAATGTACTAGGGGGTTTCCTGTAAAAAGAGGAGTTCGCCAAGTGTGCGTTCTCGCCCCTTTTTTATTCTCGCTTATACTAACGGGAGAGAGTCTAAATTGTTAGATTCAAATATAGATGTGCCAAGAATAGGAAAGTTGCATATGCCAATTTTATTATATGCAGACAATGCAGTTTTAATTGCATGAACAAGAAAAATCCTACAAAAATTGTTAAATACCTATGTGGATTTATGAAAGGCCTTGATCTCCAGACAAATTAATCTAAGTCATTTGTTTTAATTACAGGGCCAAAGCTGAGCAAACCTCCTTCTTTTTTTTATCTCAAAACGTAAAGTGACACAAACAGAGTCCTTCTCATATCTAGGAGTCACGCTTGATTCTCAGACCTCTTAGAGGAATATGGTAGTGAATCGTGTGGTCTTGTTGGAGAAAAGTACAAATGCAATACGCTCATTTTCAAATAAGCTGGGAACGAGAAACCTAGATTTTTTAAGAAAGGTTTATGGGGAGAAATCTAGGACAATAGCTACGTATGGTGGAGGGGTGTGGGTCCATGTTACAGTAAAGAGGATACAAACAACAGAGGATTTGTTTTGGAAATCAATGATGAGTCTCCCAATTGGTTGTTCTAATTTTAATCTACATGAAGAATTAGGCATCACTTACATAACTGATTGGATAAATGTTGCACCTATTCTTTTATGGAACTCAGTATGGTGTAGAGACACAGTGTAACTTAAGCAACAAATAATACGGGATTGCTTATCCCTCGAGCATAGGGATAATATTTTATGGTTAAAGTATGTGAAAGATACTTTATATACTCTTGATCTCAGAAGCTTATTTGTATCCCCAGAAAAATGTGCCTCTGTCTCTAAAAAAGCATTAAAGGCCCGCTTAATAACCACTGCTAAAGATGGGACATTGACTGTCTACCGTAATAAATCTACAGTCAAAGAATATATTGAAGGTCCATTGCAGATTGAGGGTTGTTAGACCTGGCATCTTTGGCGTGGTTTCCACCTATCTTTTTACCTCTACCTCCTGTATTTTTGATGCTGTGCTGGATTTCGTTTTGCTGGTTTAGATGCTTTGGACACTCTGCCACTGCTGATCAGTGCCAGAGTATAAGTGCTCCCTATGTAAATTGTTATCATGATTAGATATACCCGTTTGGCATATTTGTATCACCACAAAGTCCCTAGTAAAGTGCACGGGGTGTGCCAGGGCTGGTGATGACAAATGCTACTAGTGGGCCTGCGGCACTGATTGTGCCACCCACATGAGTAGCTCTAAAATGGTGTCTCGGGCCTTCCACTGCAGTGCCTGTGTGCAGTCTAGGAACTGCTGTGTCCTCCTGGTCAGTGTCCCCACTGATCAGGCCTACCCCTTCCCTTTTTGTGCACATTAGTCACCCCTATGGAAGGCCCAAGGTACCCCCCCTGGGCAGGGTGCAGTGTATGTGAAAGGTAGAGCATGTACTGGTGCAGGTGACATGCTCTGGTAGTGAAAGGCAGCCATTTTCGTTTTTCACTATTGTAAGGCTATCTTGCTCCATAGGTTAACATGGGGATGCCGGCTACAGTGGCTACCAGGATTTCTTCCCATAGGAACAATATAGGACAAAAGAGTCTAGTATCCCTGAAATCAGAATTTAATAACACATCTTTTAGGAAAGGTTGTTTTTAAATCCTGTGTTTGAGAACAGCACTTTTAGAAAGTTGCTGTTCTCTTGTCTGACCCTTCTGTGTGCCTTGGCCTGTTTGTGTATTGACTGTCTGGTTTGAGAGTGACAGGGGCTGGGGATTCCCCGGGAGGCTGGCTGAGTCAGCCCTAGGCTGAATGACTGCATTTGCAACCTGAGTGGTGGGAGGAGTTAGCACCTGGGCCTGAATAGGGCTGTGCCTGCCTGCCACAATGCTGGCTCCACCTCCTGCTGGGCGTCTGACGACCCTGCCCCTCACTCTGAAAGGAAAGGAGAAGCCAGGAAAACAAAGTACTCAAGAAACACCCAGAACTGGTTCAGACCGGGCTCAGGGCCCACATGCACAAAGAGAACAAAGACTTTAAGGGATATAAGTACAGGACCCCTGACAACAGAACATTAGATCATCCTGGAATCAAGAAGGAACCTCTGCCAAGGAGAAAGCTGAATCTGAAGAAGGAAAACTGTCCTGCTGTTGCTCTGCTGGACTGACCTGTTGCTTTGCTGCCAAGGAGAGGGGAAGGACTTTGCTGTTGTGCTGTGTCCCCTGTCTTGAAGGAATCTCCAAGGGCCTGAGAAGAGCTGGCTCCCTGTTCTGAAGTCCCAGGAACAAAAGGACTTCACCCCCAACTTCCCTGAACTCTGCTGAGAGAGTTCTGTCCTTCCTAGAGTGCTTGATCCAGTTGTGGGGCCTCTGGAAGTTGTACCTGTGCTGGGAAGCTTGAAACTAAGCTTGAGAGACTTTTTGCAATTGAAAAGTTATCGCATCGCTCGCTGCGGAGCGCATCCCCGACAGTGCGAGGAAATTCCCGCCGCTACGAAGGCCGAGATTGTCGCAGCGCCTGTTGCCACTGCAAGAGCCGTCGCATCCTTCGTTTGCGGGACGCACCAGACCGGTGCGGGAAAGTCTAACATCGCTGTGAGTGTTGTCGCTGGGTGAGATCGCCGCACTGCTTGCTCGCGGACCGCATCACGCCGCTGCAAGTGTCATCGCAGGAGCCATCGCATCGAGGAACTGTGAGAGAGAAGATCACTGCTGGTTTGCGCATCGTCGCCCCGGAGATCGTCGCAACTCCAGAGATCGTCGCATCGTGCCTTTGCGAGAACAAACTTCCTACGGAACCTACGCAAAGGAATCCATACAAGTGGCCTTCCTCCCCATACAGACCGGATTCGTCGCAACACGCCCGCTGCTGCAGCGGGGCTGTCGCATCGCCTCCCCAGGGTCTCAGGAGCAACGCATCGCTTGTTTTCCACCGCACCAGCTTCTGCTTTTGGAACTTTGTCGCAACTAAAAGGTACTGTGAGTAAACGTGACCCAACTGTGAACTTTTCACGCATCTGTGGATTATTTTATCGCAACCTAAAGAACTTACATTACAACCTTAAGAACTCTTTTGAAACCATATCCTTGAACTGTGTATGTTGGATTTTTGTCGTTTTGGTCTTGTGTAGTTTAGATTAAATACCTTTATTTTTCTAAACTGTTGTGGAGTCAGTTTGTGGTGTTTTCACTGTGTTACTGTGAGTGTTGGTACAAATACTTTACACATTGCCTCCTGAATAGCCTTAACTGCTCGTGCCAAGCTACCTAGAGGGTGAGCAGGGGTTATCTCAGAGGGTTTCCTCCTTACCCTGACTAGAATCAAGGGTCCCTATTTGGACAGTGGTACCTACCTCTGCCAACTAGAGACCCCCAGTTCTAACAAGGGTTTATCTTTCTATTTGGAATTTGTAACAGCCCCACGGAACAGGTTTATTCCGTTAAGATTTCGGCTTAACTTTATTACCTGCATGTTGGGCCATTCTGCTGGTATCTTTGCCCAAAAGAACTCATGTGTTGCCCATGTGATGACACTTCGCAACAATCTGATTTGCACATTTTCTTCTTCTGTAAATGTTATTGTAAACAAAGGCAAAGGTTTCTAATTCCGCTTTTACGTACGCACAATTTTAGACAATGTCGCCTGGCCTTGCATTTTTTACGTATGGTGTCTGATCCTTTGACTTGTAATACTGTTGCCTCCTTTTTATGCATGTGTTTGAAAACGAGGAAATTGTGTATTGGCTAACATTTATGAAATGCTTCTTTCCAGTTTTAATCTGAACTTTTTTATCTGTGATGTATACTTGTACTTTTTTGATTAACTTTGTCTTAATCGAATAAAATAAGTTTGATTGATTGAAGTGGACAAACTTGGCATTCAGGATTATGATAGCAGGCAAGCTCAAGATGGAATTGGTTTTAAGCCAATGGCACAAGCCAGGGTAAAGTCCCCACTGTCTCTAGAGAAGGGCTGGTGATGTCCACTGCAGCTATCATCCATACCCCATGGATAATCCTTCTTGTATGCTACTTCAGCAAGCCTTTCTAAATATGAGAATGCATGGGGGTTGATGGCTGCACCAGAGGGCCATGGATTGGTCAGGTTGCCCATGCCCAGCTGCATTTGGGTGCCAGGAAAGTCCCTCTTTTTTGCCATATGCAAATCAGTCTTGACCCTGTTCCCCATAGGAACAGTCCAGCCCAAACTGCAGAGCCAGGTCTTCCCTGGACGGGAAACAATCATCCTGGGTCCAGTTTTGGGGTAACACCCCTCATTAGCCAGGGTAGCTTGAATCCAGTGGCAAAGTGAGCAAGGGAAGCACGTCTGGGCATATCCTGCTAACTTAGGGCAAACAAGGCAAACACCAGGAGATGATGGACGGAGCACTGAAACTTTTTAGACACACACCCCTGCCACAAATCTAGGTTGAATCTATCATCGTTCTTTAGCTCACTTTGCCACCCCAGTTCAGACCCAGCCATATGCAAATCAGTCTTGACCCTGTTCCTCGTGGGAACATTCCAGCCCGAACTGCCAAGCCAGGTCTTTCCTGGACTGGAACAAGCATCCTGGGACCAGTTTCGGGTTAACAATCCTCATCAGCCAGGCTAGCTTAAGTCCAGTGGCAAAGTGAGCAATGTACCCACGTCTGGGCATATCCTGCCAACTTAGGGAAAACAAAGCAAACACAAGGGGATGATGGATGGAGAGCTGAAACTTTTCAGACACTCACCCCAAGTCACAGATGTGGGTTGAATCCATCATCGTTCTTTAGCTCACTGCGCCCCCCCCTCCACCAGTTCAGACCCAGTATATGCAAATCAGCCTTGACCCTATTCCTCATGTGAACATTCCAGCCTGAATTGCCAAGCCAGGTCTTCCCTGGACTGGAAACAATCATCCTGGGACCAGTTTTGGGGTAACACTCCTCATCAGCCAGGTGAGCTTGAATCCAGTAGCAAAGTGAGCAATGTACCCACGTCTGGTCATACCCTGCCAACTTAGGGAAAACAAAGCAAACACAAGGAGATGATGGATGGAGCGCTGAAACTTTTTAGACACTCACCCCAAGTCACAGAACTGGGTTGAATCCATCATCGTTCTTTAGCTCACTTTGCATCCCCCCCCCCAGTTCAGACCCAGCATATGCAAATCAGTCTTAACCCTGTTCCTCGTGGGAACAGTCCAGCCTGAATTGCCAAGCCAGGTCTTTCCTGGACTGGATACAAGCATCCTGGGACCAGTTTTGGGTTAACAATTCTCATCAGCCAGGCTAGCTTAAGTCCAGTGGCAAAGTGAGCATTGGACCCATGTCTGGCTATACCCTGTCAACTTAAAGCAAACAAAGCAAACACAAGGAAATGATTGACAAAGTTCTGAAACTTTTCAGACATTCACCCCCAGTCACAGATCTGGGTTGAATCCATCATCGTTCTTTAGCTCACTTCGTCACCCCAGTTCAGATTCAGTCATATGAAAATCAGTCTTGACCTTGTTCCTTATGGTAACAGTCCAGCCAGAACTGCCAAGCCACGGGCCCGATATCCCTCATTGGATAACATTGGGAATCAGCACTCTGCACCCGGCCACCCTGGTGCCGGCTGAGGGTTCTCTAGGAGTGCATCCTTGACCCTGGGGGGACCCTTGTTCTAACCCCAGAAAACCAACTCCCAAACCTAAGTACTTACCTGTAAACCGATAAGTTAATTTCCTCCCCCATAGGATTAGGATTATACTGGCGGCTTTTCTGTGAAAAATGTTTTAAGTGTGGAGCAGGAAAATTGTATGAAACCTTAAGAACTGTGTACTCACAAAAACTGCTTTACTTACCTTTTATTTAGGAAATGTCCCAGTGTGACATCTAGGCATATCCCAATGAGTAGAAAAAGTAATCTAGTAAGTATTCAGACAGTAACTGCAAAGTAATTTCAATTGTTTCTGAATAATTAACCTATCTGTATCCAAATCAATTACATACAACTGCATTCAACTGTGTTATTCCTGCAAAGTATTATTTCACTTACCTGCACAAGGTCTGGCTTGGCTCTTGAAATAAAATAAAATAAAATAATATTTTTACAAAACAAATTGGTAAGAGTTCAGTGTTTGAGTGTGTGAAATCCTCTTTTGCCTGAGTGTGTACAATAAAAGGGAATATCCCGAACAACGACTCCGGAACAACGAGATCCGGAGTCACGCAAGCCAAACAACGACTTGCCCGAACAACGACTCAGCCTTAACCACGCATGTGCGTGGTTAAGGCTGATTCTGTCTAGGTTTTTTGTAGGTCGGGTGTGCTCCTTTGTAGGACTAGCATGTCCTTCCTGACTCTGCCGTAGAAGCGAACGCAGGTCTGAAATGTCACTCTGGTGCATTCTTCAACGATGTCTTTCTGCGATTCTGGCCTAAACCTTTCTGCCAGGCTGACATGCAACAAATCAGACATTCATATTTGGCTCCATGGGTCAGCGTACCAATTATCACCTATTGCACAAGCACAGTTTAAAGAAGAATTAGCCACCCCCCCAAAAAAAAATTTCACTCTAGTTGCGCATCTGACTGCCAACTATCAAGTTCAAGAATTTGTATAGCGCACTACTCACCCAGAGGGTCTCAAGGCGCTTGGGGGAGGGGGTGCATTATTTATCGAATAGCCAGGTTTTAAGTTCCTTTCTGAAGGGAATGTGGTTCTGTGTAAGGCGGAGGTGAGTAGGGAGAGAATTCCAGGTCTTGGCCGCCAAGTAGGAGAAGGATCTTCCTCCCATGGTGGATCTATGGATGCGCGGAACTGAGGCGAGGGCTTGATTGGAGGATCTTAGTTGGCAGGTGGGAGTGTAGAAGGACAGTCGTGTGTTGAGGCATTCGGGTCCCAGTTTGTAGAGGGCCTTGTGTGCGTGGGTGAGGAGACGGAACGTTATTCTCTTGTTGACGGGAAGCCAGTGGAGGTCTTTCAGGTGACCAGTAATGTGGTCTTGGCGAGGGATGTCCAATATGAGTCTGGCTGATGCGTTTTGGATGCGTTGGAGTTTTTTCTGTAATTTGGCTGTGATTCCGGCGTAGAGGGTGTTTCCATATTCCAGTCGGCTAGTGACCAGTGCGTGGGTGACAGTCTTTCTTGTCTCGGAGGGGATCCAACGGAAGATTTTTTTGAGCATACAAAGTATGTTGAAGCAGGAGGATGAGACGGCGTTGACTTGTCTGGTCATCGAGAGGGAGGAGTCTAGGATGAAGCCCAGGTTACGTGCGTGGCCTGTGGGTATGGGTGCTGTGCCCAGGGCCGAGGGCCACCATGAGTCGTCCCAGGCAGAGGGGGATGATCCGAGGATGAGGACTTCCGTTTTGTCTGAGTTAAGTTTTAGGCGGCTGTTTTTCATCCATTCGGCTACTTTTTTCATGCCTTCGTGAAGATTGGTTTTGGCGGTGTTAGGGTCTTTGGTGAGGGAAAGGATCAGGTGGGTGTCGTCGGCGTAAGAGATGATGTTAAGGTTGTGTTGTCGCGCGATGGATGCGAGTGGACTCATGTAAACGTTGAAGAGGGTGGGACTGAGCGATGATCCTTGTGGTACTCCGCAGATGACTTCGGTGGCCTCTGATTTGAATGGGGGAAGTTGGACTCTCTGGGTTCTCCCGGCGAGGAACGAGATGATCCAGTCCAAGGCTTTTCCTTGTATGCCGATGTTGCTGAGGCGTTGTATGAGGGTGCTATGACAGACTGTGTCGAAGGCGGCGGAGAGGTCGAGTAGGATGAGGGCAACTGTTTCTCCGTTGTCCAGTAGTGTTCGGATGTCGTCTGTCGCTGCAATGAGGGTGGTTTCGGTGCTGTGTTTGGCTCAAAAGCCGGACTGTGAGGTGTTGAGGGAGTTGTTGGATTCAAGGAAGGCGGCGAGCTGGCTATTGACGGCTTTCTCAATGACTTTGGCAGGGAATGGGAGGAGGAAGATGGGGCGGTAGTTCTTAAGTTCAGAGGGGTCTGCTGTGGGTTTCTTCAGGAGGGCGCTGAGTTCGGCGTGTTTCCAGCTTTCTGGGAAGGTAGCGGAGTTGAAGGAACAGTTGATGAGATCACGGAGATGGGGTGCGATGATGGAGTCTGCTTTGTTAAAGATGTGGTGGGGACAGGGATCGGTTGGCGAACCTGAATGAATGGAGTTAATTAGGCGGGTGGTGTCTTCAGTGGTGATTGGGTTCCAGGCGCTAAGGTTGTTAGAGGGCGGTTTAGGTTCGGAGGTGGGTGGAGTGGATTGTTCTTTGGGAATGTTCTCAAAGCTGTTATGTATGTCGGCGATTTTGTTGTAGAAGAAGGAGGATAACGAATCGCAGAGGTCTTTGGAGGGAGTAATGTTGTTTGAGGCTGCGGTGGGGTTGGTAAATTCTTTGACGATGTTGAATAGTTCCTTGCTGTTACGGGCGTTGTTGTCGAGTCGATCCTTGAGTGCTGATTTCTTGGTGGATTGGATCATTTGGTGGTGTTTGCAGGTGGCTGTCTTGAAGGTGGTCAGGTTGTCAGTGGTTGGGTTTTTTCTCCATGTTTTCTCGAGAGTGCGGCACAGTTTCTTGGATTTCTTAAGGTCATCGTTGAACCAGGGGGCCTTTTTGCTACCCTGTTTGGTTTGGTGGTTTTTCAAGGGTGCTAATTCTTCAACGTTGTCAGTGATCCATTGTTTGAGTTTGGTGGCAGCTTGGTTTGGGTCCGATGAGAGGGCGGGAGGGTTTTGGTTGAGCGATGTGAGGAGTTGGTCGGTGGTGATTTTGTTCCAGTTTCTTCGCGGAATAGGTTGTGGGGTTGTGGGTCGAGGTAGTTTTGTTGCTGAAGTGAACACAACTATGGTCCGTCCAATGGAGAGTTGTGGTGCGATCGAAGGAGATGTGTTTGCTGGAGGTGAAGATTGGGTCGAGCGTATGTCCGGCTACATGGGTGGGGGTGTCAACAAGTTGTTTGAGTCCGAGATTGGCCAGGTTGTCCAGAAGGGTGGTGGTGTTGCTGTCGTTTTTATTTTCCGGGTGGAAGTTGAAGTCTCCCAGTAGAATGTAGTTCTCGGAGGCGAGGGCATGTGGGCTGATGAATTCAGTGATGTCTTCGCTGAATTGTGTGCGGGTTCCTGGTGGCCTGTAGATGAGGGTTCCTCTAAGTGTGGTCCTGGGGTCGGTGTGGATCTGGAAGTGGAGGTGTTCGGTGGTTGCAAGGTTATCGTCAAAGCTGGTCGTGATTTTGATGGTGTTCTTATGGACGATGGCGATGCCTCCTCCTGTTTGGTTGGTGAGGTCTTTTCGGATGATCTTGTAAGCTTCCGGGATGGCTATGGCGATGTCGGCTGTTGATGATGCGTTCATCCAGGTTTCTGTAAGGAAGGCGATGTCCGGTGAGGCAGTGTCGAGTAGGTCCCAGAGTTCAGTGGCGTGTCTGTGGACCGAGCGGGTGTTCAGCAGGATGCACTTCAGGTGGTTAGAGTCTGGGCTGTGTTTGGAGTTAGTGGAATTGGTGTGGGTCTTGATGCAGGCGAACTTGCAGGATTGGCAGGTGAATGGACCGTGGGTACGTCCTGGGGCAGCTTCGTAGCATTGTGGTGTGCGTCCGGGGTTAAGGGCTAGGAGGGTGTTGGCATCATATGTTATGCGGGCTTGGTGGATAATGCGGGGGCCAGGGGGTCTGGCGCTGGGCGCGGTCCAGGCGCGGACGGGCTTACCTTTGGCACACCTTCGGCGCGACCGCTGCGCGTGAACGCTGCGCGGAAATGCATCTGTCATATGTGGATAGTGGAGGGGGAGGGGCGAGGGAGGGTCAGCTGGGAGGCGGGGGGCGGGGTGTAGAGACAGGCCAGGAGGCAGAACAACAACAGCAAAATGGCCGCAAAATAAACAAACACCAAAGCAGGACGATATTGGGGTGCGGAGTAACGCTATGGGCAGTAGTGGCACCGGCACGATCGGTCAAAAAGTAATATACCGATCAGTGCGAGCCAAACAGTGATGGAAATGGGCAATAGGGCAGTACGATTTAATCCAGGCGCAGAGAAATTAAAGATGATGCACAGTGACGCGAGCGATTCTAGACAAGCAAACAAATGTAGTTACAGCAATGAGCACTGGGAGCAATGAAGCGCTACGAATACATTAAAGCACAGAGGAATATGATCTACAAAGCGACGCTTACGATTTTACACAGGCACAGCAGATGCGGTTACAACAGTGAGCACTGATCGCAATGAAGCGCTGCAATTCAAATCAGGCAGAGAGGATTTGAGATTAAAAGCGCCGCTTACGATTTTAAATTAAACACAGGAAATGCAATATCAAGTAGTGCGCGATGAGAGCAAACAAGAGCAGTGATACTTAAGTGGCCAGGGAGCGTAGTGGAGCGACCGCTTCTGAACGAGTCAGGACGGTCACAGCGCTTCACCAGGCGAGACAGTCCAGAGCTACGAGTGGGAGGGAGGGTCAGCTGGGAGGCGGGGGCGGGGTGTAGAGACGGGCCAGGAGGCAGAACAACAACAGCAAAATGGCCGCAAAATAAACAAACACCAAAGCAGGACGATATTGAGGTGCGGAGTAACGCTATGGGCAGTAGTGGCACCGGCACGATTGGTCAAAAAGTAATATACCGATCAGTGCGAGCCAAACAGTGATGGAAATGGGCAATAGGGCAGTACGATTGAATCCAGGCGCAGAGAAATTAAAGATGATGCACAGTGACGCGAGCGATTCTAGACAAGCAAACAAATGTAGTTACAGCAATGAGCACTGGGAGCAATGAAGCGCTACGAATACATTAAAGCACAGGGGAATATGATCTACAAAGCGACGCTTACGATTTTACACAGGCACAGCAGATGCGGTTACAACAGTGAGCAATGATCGCAATGAAGCGCTGCGATTCAAATCAGGCAGAGAGGATTTGAGATTAAAAGCGCCGCTTACGATTTTAAATTAAACACAGGGAATGTAATATCAAGCAGTGCGCGATGAGAGCAAACAAGAGCAGTGATACTTAAGTGGCCAGGGAGCGTAGAGAAGCGACCGCTTCTGAACGAGTCAGGACTGTGCATTCATCATTCTCATACCACAAATTCCATTCAGACGTTATATGCCCGGATCTTATGTAGTGTAGTTCCTATTTTCCCAATAGGCTCTGCACATTGGAATAACATAAACAGCAGTGTAAAAGTAGGACTGAGGTCATCTAGGTCTCTACTGACTATGTTAGACTTAATTTGGGTTTGCCAGCTAGCTCAGAGGTCACTAGAAACTTTCTCGAATGAATAGGGAGGGGTTAACTTCCCTGATTCAGACAAGAAGAGATTCAGCTCCTGACAACCGCATAAACATGACAACTTTGCTCCCTCAAAATAAAGAGTGTATCTCTAGAGTCGTGTGAAAACAATAGACAGCTATTTCACTCAGTCAATCATGCATACTTAGTTTCACCAGAGTGCAGAGAAATAGAGAGACGGGCGTTTTCAATAAAAAGGTGTTATTTTATTGAGCAGTCTTTTTTCTCACGCAAGAGAAATGAATTGCCACAATTGCAATACTTATTATGAAGTAAAGTGCGTACAGTAAAAGTAGTATTACGAAATAATACTGTAAAAGCATAGATATGGTTTCTTAGCCATATGATACTTAAAATAGAAAAAATATATATACATACATAAAACCATTGACTAACGTACTCAACTGGTGCTTCTAACTACGCCTACCCCGATGTACCTGACCTAGGCCTAATACTTGGGAAGGAGTAAGTAAGTAGCAGTTTAAGTTATGTTGGTTAAGATTGCTTTTGCCAAGGATCTGATTCAAGAATTCCCTTTAAGGGTTTAGTCAGCTCCGTACCTTAGTAATAGAATGTGGGTGGTCTGGTATCTCGTTCTTCAGGACTCGATCTCCCAGCAACCCGCAAGGGGGACTCAGGAACACCGGAGCTGGATTTTCTCGGCGTGAGAAAAAGTAGCTTCTCCAGCACGTCAAAGGGGAGGGGCGGCTTCCGTGGGCTCTCGCATCAGCTGGGCTCTCGGGCAAGTAGATAGCCGCTCTGCTCCAAACCACCGCGTGTTTGTTTAAGGCAACTGTTGGTATTTTATACCTGAAAGGTGCCGGGTTTGATGTAAGGTTGGACAGAAGACGTCACTAAGAACTAAAAGTTCTTGCTGGACTCCAGGAGTTCTTGTTCAAATCAAAACAAAAGCAGGGGGGGAATTTCCCGGGCTGCTGGAGGCTTGGTTTGTTTAAAGAACGCGTTGTGCTTTCTAGGAGTCGATGGGAGTAGCCGTGCTGTGCTTTGGACTGCATGGGCTATTACTGAATATCGATATGATTCTTATGCCTTTGTAGGGATATTATTGATTATGACCGCACAACGGCATGAATCGGGAATATCGAATTAGGGTCCTAGATAGAAGTATAACACCCACTCCACGGATTAATGTCCATCATTACTAAAAAAACTAAGCAATAATAAACATGTAACAATGCATGTGTGTTTTCCAACCCACCCCAAAATACCTATCGCATTTGAAATGGTACATGGTAAATACACGAAAATGAGTATTGGTACTGTACGCTTTTCAAGCAGTGTCATCATTCATAAAAATGCATATATATATTTAGCTGAATGATTTGCGAAAATTTACACATGAAATGGCTCTGAATACAGAAAAGAAGGTCGAGACCATTCCATCACATATTTATACAAAATGCTGTATGTGCTAGAGGCTGAGGTAAAATATTGTCTCTAGTATCCTAAAAATAGAAGCTCTGTTCTCTAAGAATAGTTCTACTTTAAGCAGAGTACCTTGTGCCAAAAAAAGTAAATATTTTGGAAATGGAAAAAATAATTTCGTTTTCAGGGGAAAAAATAGTTCACATTTTTTTTCAGTAACTTTGTTTATCAAAACTGAAGGCTGAATTCAGAGTTCAGGGAACGCTGTATGATCATTGTTTTTTAAGAATTATTCTCGTTGACTGGAGAGAACATCATATCAGACAGACTCGCAAAAAAATGGTCTACAACATCAGGTGAAAGTTCGACCAAGTTCGAAAATGCTGCGACTGTGCAGTTCGGAGCGTGATTGCTATCATCGATGTTTGGATCAGCAATGCTCACAGAAGGTTGTACCTGTATGGTGCTGCTTTCCTCTCGTACCTCACCGCCACCTACTCGTAGTGGTGAAGTCTCAACGATTGCCGTCATCAGAATAGGTAGCCGCTGGGGACAACACGATGCATTAGTCGTTACCGGACCTAGCAAAGTATCCATATCCTTTGGTACTGCTGATGGTAGTGTAAGACAGATGTCTAACACGCATTCTTCTCCGCATAGCAGACATCGAAGCACAGGTAAGATGCAATCCTGCCAGATTGGTCTGAATGAAAGAAACCAGGTTGTAGTTAGATCTCTTAGCCGGGCCAATCCGAGGACCTTAGTGATACGGTCTCGGTATCGTATTGCTAGGATCGTTTCTTCCATCGTTGCTAGAGTCTTGTCTGTGGATTGGCTTGCCATATCGGAGCAGAAGGAACAAAAATAAAATTCCTGCCACAAGTCCCAAGATTAATGGTAGGCCGCCAAAGACAGAATGGACAAAATTCGGGACGATGCCCAGAACTGTTTCAAAGGGTGCTAACAGTCCCAAAAAAACTGTCTTAAATACATGTGCGATGCCACTGGTATCAGACATGTTTAAGATTAGGCTTAACATTTCTGCGAAATGCGCGGGGCAATTTGTCGATAAAAGAGAATGTATCTCTGCCGATGTCCTTGCCATTTGCAGATCATACGTTTCTTTTGATGACGTTAGAGGCACAGTTGTCTGTAAAAAAATAGACTTCATTCTGCTTAAAGTTTCAATTCGAATAGAAGAGATATTCAACGAAGGCCATAACCCAGCCCCCGTATCTGGATTGCTGTGTGGATACAATACTTGCATACAGCAAACGACCCTGGAAGTTACAGTCACAAGATAAGCTTTCCCTGGCACCATCCCACAACAGCTGTGGTCACTTATTAAAATGTAACTCCCGTTACTAAGTTGTTTGAAAAATGGCTCTATCTGTTTTGCAGGACTGCCATGCAGGTGACATGAAAGGTTATTTGAAGACCCTTCGCAGGTTCCATGCAAGTTAATACCTTGACACAGAAGTGTACCGCTTAGTGATTTTTTACATTTGTTACCACTAAGGAATACATCCCTTTTCCCTTCACTATAACATCTGTGTGTATAGGGTAAATCCCATGTTGATTTGATGTATTCTTTACCCAACTTTTCATACTGGCCTGCAGGTATATACTCTTGGCAGTATTTAAACTGGAAAGTTGTTATCGGAATTGAAATTTTCCGTGTATTATCCATTCAATGACAGGTCTCTCTGACATTGTCAATGGTAATCTCTCAAGTTTTTCAATGCTCAGAATCCTATAATCTGCTCCTTTTTGTGCCAAACTGATTTGTTTATCAGTAAGGTTAAAGATACCGAATAATGACGTTGTGTTGATTAAACGCCATGGTACGTAGCCTGAACGCAGATTTTGCAACGTCCAACCAAGCTGTACAATAGAAAGTAATTGAGACTGTCCATGTTGTAACATTAGTAATTCCTGTTCTATTATATCAATAGCAGATGATACAATGCTTTCCAATGAATATATTCTGGAGGACAGAGTCGTTAACCCATTGTCCACTACAGAAAGTGATTTTTCCAAATTAATACGATCAATTTCTCGTATTTTCTCTGCTGTTTCAATTTTCATTACTTTCCAAGCTTCGTTGTACGCAGCGTATATACCGGCCGCTATGAAACGTTTTTGAAGCTGTTTGCGTGGTCCCATTATGAAATCACGCAAGTCTGCACCGTCTTTAAGTAAAGTCAAGTGTTGCTTAATTTCAGCCAGTGTGGATTTCTGTAGCCACTCAAGGCATAGCTTCCCTACACTGTATGTTGTAACTATCCCTGGATGTTGTCTCTGGGAGTATCTTGGGTCTGGCCTGGTCATTTTGAACCCCTGTGTTTTGTTCAGGAATCTATCTTGACAGTTGTTTGTGTCTGATGGCCAGATCAACCACTTTTTCCATTCAGGATGTGTTCTGTTTTGGTTAAAAATATGGGTTATGTCTATCTCCACATCTGTAGTGCTATCACTATCAGTAATGGGTTTTGGAATAGACGGTGTATTTAAGTCTTTTATCTTAGCTAAGCCAAGACAAGTAGTTTGTTCAATTGTGTCATTCAAAAATATCATTTGTTCTGGGATCATGCAGGCATTAAATAATGCTTCCTGGCCTTGTACTTGCCAATCTTTGGTGCCCCAGACTGTTTTTGTGTCAATGTTGTTTTACCAAAATTCGAAACCAAATGTAGACATTTTGTTATAAAAAATTTCCGAATAAATCAATTTAGTATTTGTCAACATTGTTTTCATTACTGTCCTATTTATAATTTTAAAATAAAACGTTTTCGGATCACTGATGTTAAACCCTGAGAAGGACTGGAATTTCTCATAAAATGTTTCCGAGCTGCCTTTTGGCGGTGTTGGACAGTGTTCCCATTGGTTATAAGATAAAACATTTCTAGGCTGTGCAGTTTTATGCAAATAGTAATCACCAAAGTGGTTATAACAGTATAGCTCTTCATAATTCGATGAACCCTGTAGGTAATCATGTTCAGTAAATTTGGCTGACATCTGACATCATATTATTAATGTTTTCAAAGTCCCAATCATCAGAGAAAGTACTTGGTGTCACAAAGTCACTTAATGAAACCTTGAACTGGTGTGGATACTTCAAGAGCTCAACCGGGCCAAAAATGTCATATTCAGTTCTATTGGTTTGGCTGAGATGTTTACTGATGATAGTTCTCTTTTTTCGATGTGGGAGGATGTGTGAGGCTTTAGGACCAAGTTGATGTTCTGACTTGCTGTGTCCATTGTACTATATTTTCCATCAATTAATTTTCCGAAACATAGAACCATGATGAGCCAAAGCAGGAGAGTAAGTACACCTAACACAACCCATAATTCAATCCATGGTGAAATCAGATATGTTTCTTTTAGTTAGAGACAAAGTTCCATTATTTAGTCTTTTAAAGTTTTTGTTACATGCATTTCTTCATGCTCACTTGGATCTTCTGAGAAGTCGTCAAAGTTGATGAAGTAGCCAGATGCAGTTCTGTCAATTGTTGGGATTTTTTCCGGATTTTCATTTCTTTTGCATTTTTCTTTGTTTCATTAGAATAGTCAGAGGCTACATCATTGTAGATTGGTGTTTCTTGACGAACTGTTACTATTTGGGTTTCAAGAGGCACAAGTTCCATGTAAGCATGGGCGGAAAATCCGTTTCGCTCGCGGATTTTCGGTAAATTCGCAATCCGCGAGATTCGCGAATCTCCCGCAAAATCCGCAAATCCGCGAGCAGCGGATTTTATGGCTTGCTCGCACTGTTCGCGTGAGTTCGCGGCTTCCCAGTACAACTTCGCGCCCCGCGAATAAGCGCAAAATTGCAGAAATACGATCTTAGCAAAACTGAAACTACTTACCAGGTTCAAAAGTTCAGGCTCATCATTAGTAGCCATTTCCTGTAGTGCTTCCTGAGGGGCCCCTCCAGAGTTCAGTTGCCAGTTGCAACTATTATGTGACCCTGCTCTGAACCTCAGAATAGTTACACATATGCCACAAAGGTCCTGAATTACAGCTAAGGGAGACAAGCAGGAGCCAGGCTGGAAGTTCAAATCCATTAATCAGCCCCTAATTCATTATTGTCAGTTGGGGCAGGGCAGGTGTTGTAACTAATTTTGCAACAATGAAAGCACTTAGCAAGTGCAAAAGATCACTAATCAGGAAGCACTAAGGAAGCAGGTGCCAGCTAAAAAAATATTCTGTGACACATTAATCAGCCCCAAATTAATTCAGGTCACTTGAGGCAGGGAAGGTGTGCTTGCTTTGCCACAATAATGTACACTGACTGGACAACCAGAGGGTGCTGTGATGAAACAGAGGGTGGCATGGGTGGGCCAGAGGGTGGCATGAGTAGTCAGAGAGTGGCAGTGGTGACAGAGAGTGGCAGTGATGAAGAAGAGTGTCCCAAACAGGCTGGACACGTAGAAACAACAAGTTCGCGAAACTTGCGACCCGACAGGTAAGTTCGCGTGTTGCGAAATTGTACAAAACCCTCGCGAACTGGCAGAAACCCGCGCGAACACACAAAAAAAAAAAATCCGCAAATTCGCGAGAATTCGCGGATTTTGCGGATTGTGAGTTCGCAAATCCGCAAAATTCGGGAACGCGAGATTCGCAAAATTCGCCCATGCTTAGTTCCATGGCATTATTGCATAGTCCTTTTTTATTCACTGCAGGTTTATCAAATTTGATTAGTCTCTCAGCATGAGCCTCTTGGATTGTAGCAAATTTTGGTATTCTGCTATTTCTTGGGAGTCCACTGGGCCTACTACTTATTATTGGCCACATGATTGTGGTTTTACCAGGTCGATGGATACAACTCGGCTCTCCTTTTTACCAGCAAGGGGTGGTAGTACAACTGCTCTCGTTCCGCTGATGGCTAAGACAGGTACAGCTTTTCTGTAAGAAGGCCCAAATTCCTTCTTCACCGCAATCTTCTCTCTGACCAGATCCCCAATTTTTGGAATCCAGACAGGTCTTTCTGGGACAGGTGGTTTTTCTTCAGTGGTTGTCGGCTGTTGTTTCAATTTTATGTTACTCAGGCTTTTTCTTGTTTCATTTAGATCCTGTAAAACAGCCAAATGGTCTTTGATATCAAAGCATCTTTCTTCTACCACTGAAGTGTGACAGTCAAGATCCTGAATTAGCATTCTAGTACTGAACAATAGTTTGTATGGAGTGAGACCTTTTAGAGAATTTCTTGGCAGATTATTAAGACTACGTTGGACACTTGTTAAATGTTTGACCCACCCATCACCCGAACCTAATACCCTCGCCGTTATAGATTGCTTTATGTCCCGTTTTTTTCTTTCCACTACCGCATTTCCCTCAGGATGGAAGGGAGAAGAGTACCGCAATGCGATGCCCATGCTGTTCATGGCCTCTTTGTAAGCTCGAGAGCTAAACGCAGGACCCTGATAAGAATGTAGCATGCCAATTGCGTATGTGCCGATAAAGACTCGCAAATCTTTTATAACAGTTCTGGCGCCAGCTGAATGCTGCTGGTCTACATATTCAAGTTAATTTGTCTTAATAATTATTGGGACGTATTCTTCTGGTTGGATTTCTGTATCCTAGAAAGCCTGAAGCTTTCTAACAAAGATGTCCGGGCAGTATTCTGGTCCGGTTCACAGCTGCGATCTCTGTTGCAGTCTGGACAATCCATTGCAAATTTGTAAATTTGCACGCTCATTCCCGGCCACCAGTACTCTGATTGTAATTCTATTAAAGATTTCAAGATCTGTTGGTGCCTCGATCCCAGTCCCATGTGTGCGCTTTCAATCAAGAAAACTCTCCGGTTCGTGTTTGGAATTACTCTATCCCCCACTCCAGGGATTTGAGCAAACTGAACGGAGTTTGCATCAATTATGTATGTATTACTGAGTGGATAGTTGAGAGGTAATGCTGCATAATTGCCTTTTAATGAGGCTTTTACCGCTAGCATGGTTTCCCCATCTTGGTGTTCTTCTGAACGCTTTTCAGTGGCTACGGAAGCCGGTTGAACCGCTTCCGCTGTGGCTGAGTTAGCCAATTAATTCCCTGCAACGTGAACGCCATAACGTTGATGATTCAGTGCGTGTATCACGTGAGTCTTCTGTAGTTCTTTCTTTAAAAGAACTACTTGTTCCCAAAGCGATTTATGCTTTATTGTGGCACCTGTGTCATCTTTGTAACCGTTTTTGCTCCATGTCTGCATGTCACTGTTGTAAGACTTGACGCAGAAATGCGAATCGCACACTATTAGTGTCGGGAATTCACGATCGGCATTTTCAAGCGCCATCTTTAACGATCTTATTTCAGCTTGTCCAGCTGAACAGTTTCTGATTGATTCAGTTTTGGTAATCATTGGTCTGAATTTACCAGAGCGCCAATGACCTTTAACAATCGCGCACACTGCTTCGTATGATTTTTCCACTACATTGTAGTGTTGTGCAAATCTGTCCATGTACATTACACAAGTGTACTTTTCTAGAGGCAGAATTTCGATTGGCAGAGAATATTCTTGTTCGTACTCTAGATCACCCAGTTTCTTCAGTTTTGGGTCAAAATAGTATTTCACGTCTTCTGCAGCAAGAATATTTTCCCATTGTATCCATTTTGGATCTAATGCCACAGCATTTAAATTGCGTGTAGATGTTAATGCCTCAAGGGCTGATTCTGCTGTAAAAACAGTTATCCTTCTGCCTTGGGCTTGGGCTCTTTCTTTTGCTACAGCAGTTTGAACCGCCATCAGAATTTTTTCTGTAGAACTGGATTTCATTTCAGCTTTAGTGTACAAATGTGATTTGTAAGCTATAGGTACCGTTTCTCCCTCATTAGAGGTCAGGTATGTGAATCCGCATCTTCCTGGGATGACTCGGATTACAAGATTGCGTGTGTTTTCACGTGTTTGCAAATTTGTTTTAGTTAACATGTCTGTTTGTAGTGATCTTAAAATTTCTGTGTGTTTCTGAGTCCAATTTATTGATTTGAAATCAGGTCTTATTAATTCATAGAGAGGTTTAACTCTCTCTGCATAATTTAGTATGTATGTTCTTCCGAAATTCAGGAAACCTAGTATTGATTGTAAGTTCTTCAGCGTTTTTGGTGCTTGGAATACAGCACATTTCTCTAAGAAATTGTCTGCCAGGCTCTTGCCTTCACTTGCTAACTCATATCCTAAAAATAGGACTGTTAGATGGGCAATTCGTGACTTTTTAAAGTTGAATTTGTAACCCTCTGAAGCGAACCCAAGTATTATGGTGTTCACTCTTTTTAAGTGAGTCTCCAGGTCATCATCTGTGAGGTAGATGTCATCGACATAGGATAATGCCTCATCGTCGTAGATTTGTAGTAACTCTGTTACCCTTCCTGAGAATAATCCTGGGCTATTCTTGAATCCCTGTGGGAGTCTACAGAAGTGTTTTTGTGACCCCATTATTGAGAAAGCGGTCAAATACCTGCTTTCAGGTGCAATGTTTTGACAAAAGAATCCATTAGAGATATCTAAGGTTGTTTTATATTTTTTGCGTATAATGTTATTCATTAGTGCTGCACTGTGTGAGTTTTGTACTGCAAATGTTTTACAACAGGAGTTAAGGTGTCTGTAGTCCAAAACTAGACGATATGAGTCGTCTGGCTTGGAGACAGGAAACAAAGGATTGTTCATTTGTGAGGAGGATGTTTCAATCACCCCTTGATATTCAAGTTGATCTAAAATCTCTTTGACTTGCTTTTTAGCTTCTTGTTTAACTGGGTACTGCCTTTGTGCAGTGGGCTGATTTTTTAACTGGATTTTGTGGTGAGGTGAATCCTCATCCCATCCTACATGGTTTTTATATAAAGCTGGAGCTTGGGCTACTGCCCATTTTCTTGCAAGTGTATATTTTTTATGAATTGGTATATGATTAGAGAAGGCAGGCATAATTATTTCTTCACAATAAAGATGCGGATTGCGCACTCCTCTGTTTAATCCTAAACTGAAAAAGTGTGGTGTGCTCCAGGGATATCACTCCCCGACATCAGAAGTGTGGTAATCAAATAAATGTCTGTGGCACTTAGCGTAAGCGCCAGCTCCTTGGGCACAACCTTTCAGAACATGTTTCTCTTTGTTATTCCAAAATAAAGACATTTTTTCACATAAACTCTTGTTTCAGATTCTTCTTTTCATTTATTTCATGTTGTCTTCACATGAAAACGATTTTTCTCAGATGATTATAATCAACAAATGTCATGCTTTAAAGCTGATACAACACATATAGGTACATCACTACCCAATGCATTTCGGACGGTTTGTCCTTCGTCAGGGGTATTCTGTAAACAAAATGAACATTCTATGTATCAAATCCTCCGAAAAAATGTCTAATTACATGTATATACAACATAAGTGCAGCGAGTTTTAAAAGTGCTTTTAAATCGCTTTTCACATCCCAAGTCATATTCAGTGGTTATTCAATGTGCTCTGTGTAGTGCCCGAGTGTTTATAAAAAATGATAGACTTAATTATGTGTCTAAGATAGAGTATAACCCATAGTCTCGGCAACTCAACCATTAGGGTGACCATTCAACGTGGTTGCGTGCAAAAAATAACGAACGTAGCATAGACCTCAAAAGGAAACTGTGACATGCATTCGTGCGCATTCTTTCAAGAACTTACTTGTGAGATAGTATAGACCCATGCGTCTACTTCGTTCGCCCCTCGCTACCGAGTGTAGAAAGTACCGGCGTATATACGGAAGTGAAATCACCCGTGTGCTATCAACATAAAAAAAGGACTCTGTATA
This sequence comes from Lissotriton vulgaris, assembly GCF_964263255.1. Classification (NCBI taxonomy): domain Eukaryota; kingdom Metazoa; phylum Chordata; class Amphibia; order Caudata; family Salamandridae; genus Lissotriton; species Lissotriton vulgaris. The sequence continues at coordinate 1,180,845,167 of NC_141696.1, forward strand.
CGGCGGCCATCTTATAGTGGTGTAAATCCCCAATCGGATATGAATATGAAAAACGTGATGTGTAAATAATGTAACTGACGAGTGATTTAAAAAAGAAGTGATTTAAATGAGTGAAGGATGTTAATCCTGGGGTGCAAAATCAGTATGGTATATTGCCTTTTCAAACATACACTTTATCATACAAATGTTTCGCAAAAGATAACATAAAAACTCCATCCGGTCATTTAAACCAAAAGGTTTGGAAGATTGCAGGAACTTAATCCAGTGATTTTCGCGTTTCAATAGAAAGTTGTTATTGTCTCTGTCATCACGCTTTTCCACGACCTCTACAGCAGCAAATCTGAATTGGCTGACGTTGTGTTTGTTTTCCTTAAAGTGTAATGCTAGAGCAGATTTTGTATTTTCAGTTCTTATATTGCTCTTATGTTCATTGATGCATACTTTCAGTTTACGTTATGTTTTTCCAGTGTAAACCAGTCCGCATGGGCATTTGATTATGTAAATTACATTTTCTGTGTCACATGTAGCATTCAATCTTAAATTGATGTTAGTGCCCTTCATTGGATATTTCATCGATGGCCCTTTCATCATGTTGTTACAGTTTTTGCAGTTCAGACATGGTTGGTTGCCTTTGAAGGTGACAGAAGAAGTTGTTTTGGGCTTCTTGATAATTTCTTTCAAATTGTTCGCCCTAGTATACGCAAATAGTGGTTGGTCTTTGAAAATTTGATTGAAATCCTGTTCAGTACTGACAATTGGCCAATGTTTCAATATTGAGGTTTTGTATGCTTTTGAAACAACTGAAAATTTAGAGACAACTACAGGTCTATTCATTTCATCTTTTCTTCTGACCGCTAAAGCGTCTTGTCGGGTGATCTTGTCACATTGTTCCTTGGTATTGGTTAGGATTGATTGAGGGTAACCTCGTTGTCTGAAACGTTCCATCATGTTGGCAGCTTGTTCTTCATATTTATCTGAATTAGATACTATCCTCTTGACCCTGAGTAGTTGGGAGAAAGGAAGATGGTTCTTAAGAGGTTTTTGATGGAATGACGTATAATGCAGTATGTTTTTTTTTCTGTTTCCTTTCTGTATATGTTGGTTTCCAAACGATTGTTTACTCTTGTGACACTCACATCCAGGAAAGTGATTGTATTTTGACTCCTTTCAGCAGTAAATTGTATCCAATCATTGATGTGATTGAGTTGTGTTAATGCTGTTTCCAAAGATGTTTGATCGCCTTGCCATAGGACAAATATATCATCGATATATCTCAAGAACAGCCTGGCGTGTGTATCCCAAGGATGATAATTCAAGATATAGTTCTCTTCAAAATGGTTCATGAATGCGTTCGCATAGACCGGCGCTGCACAGTTGCCCATGGAAGTTCCGGACAACTGTACATAACACTGGCCCTCCCATGATAAATAACTTTGATACAAAGTGAAATGCATCAATTGCAAGATGAAAATCTGGAAATCCATCTCTAAATCAGAGTTTAGTAAAATGTTCTCTATAGCTTCCAAGCCAAGATCATGTGGTATACTGGTGTATAACGCTTTCACGTCTATGGAGCATAACCAGATGGGTTCATTGTCTTCAAAAGTGATGCCATCTATCTGATGCAAAAAGTCTGTTGTGTCTTTCACATAAGTGCGAGATAGTTGGATCAAGGGTTGTAGGTATTTGTCAATCAATTTGCCAGTGTTCTCATGGATGCTACCTCGAGTTGAAACGATTGGTCTAAATGGTGGGTGTCTTAGATCTTTATGAATTTTCGGTAGCATATACATGCTAGGGGTTCTTGGATTACTTGGAGTCAAATACTGTTTGGTTTTTTGATTGATGACACCATTCGCATGTGATGTGGTTAGAATGTTAACCAATACTTCCATGTATTGTCGAGTTGGATTTTGTTGCATCAGACTATAGGTGTTGGTATCTGAAAGATGCTCTTGTACTCGTTCTCGATAGTAGGTAGTGTCCATCAGGACTAGGGCACCCCCTTTGTCTGCTGACTGGTATGTAATCTCCTCTCTTTTGGCTAAGTTGTTGAGAACTGAGTATTCCGTGTTAGACATGTTGATCAATTTTTTCTTCCTTGTATAGTTGAAGCTCGAGATGTCATTTTTTACTAGGTTTTCAAAGATATCCAGAGATTTGTGGCTCGCAGGTGCCATGAACGTACTTCTTGTTCGTAAACCTTTCAGTTGGTCAACTTGATTACTATCTATTGTTGGTGCGATGTTCTCAAAGAAATGTCTTAAGCGCAAGGTGTGCATGAATTTGAATAGACTAACCTCAAGCTCTAGTTCGTTGGTGTGGCTGGTTGGAATAAAGGAGGTGCCTCTTTGTAATACTTTCATTTCTTGTTCTGACAGAGTGTAAGATGAAATGTTCACAACTAGGTTGGTTTCTTCTTTGGTTTCTCCACTCTCTTGCTGAGTGTTGTGTTCCTGAGATCCCTTTCCGTCAGACCGTCCGAAATGCATTGGGTAGTGATGTACCTATATGTGTTGTATCAGCTTTAAAGCATGCGAGATGTGGCAGAGGAGACCTGTACGATTTTCTACCCCTTCCCCGGTCACTTACCTGTGTCATACATGTGGTGAATGACTCGTGTGAGGCAAACTGCGGAAATCCCTGTATCCATTCCCGTGGCTCCCACGACCTGATGGAGGACCTCAAAATGAGACCCGAGTGGCCGCCCATCGACTCCAATGCAGCTCAGAGGCTGCCTCTATCCACACGCTAATGCCACATTGGAAGGCTTCCTCGGCTCCTGCAGAGCAGATCCTCCCTCTCCCAACCCCGCATGTGGAAAATTCCAGCAAACTCTCAATCTGGGCAGACTGGTAAATTCCCCTATCCTAAATTAAGTCTATCGAACATTTAGCCATTTGTCTTAGGGGGTGTGTGCACCTATTCTTGCTTTCTCCCTAGAGGTCTTGGTTGCTCCCTACCCCATGTTTCCCTCCTAGCCTTAAATAGGTAGGTTTGTATGCATGCGTAAGAGTACAATATTTGTGTGCTTGTGAATCCGGTAAGTGGGTTGAGGTATTGTGGCTCTCATATTTTCTTAAACTATAACATTCCATTATTATTCATGTTTCTGAAGGCTGGCTACTTGCTTTATAGATCAGATGGGTGTACACCATTCTTGATTACTGTACCACACCTTTGTTTTATATTATCATATTAGGGGCAACCACAGATGGGTAAGCAATGCAGAGGATTCGAATTATGTTGAAGAAGGGCACTCTAATAAAGTAGATTCCTAGTTAAGTACGGGGTTAGTAAAAATGAAGTGCATTAATCAGTACCTCAAAGCCCTCTCCATCGTGACTGTACGTGGTTGCAAATGTGCCAGAGGAAACCATAGGAAGGTCAGCCTTGAAATACACCAATATACTGTTACATGTAATGAGACGTTTGCAGTGGGTTGAAATGTGGAACCATGATATTAATGCAGATGCTTATGTGGATACTGGTGCAGGCCTCATCTGAAAAGCTTTATGATGCGAAGCCTTTCCATACAGTTTGTAGTTCACCAGTAAACTTTGATGGGTCCATCAGGTAACCTCCATGAAAGTGTCGAGAAGAGGCGCCGCCTAGGTTTATGCCTGTAATGCTGGTGTAGCAGTCAATTTCATTTATTTCGGACTTTTCATTTATAACATCAATGTAGCGCATTGTATATGTTCTTTTCCAATACCAAAATAGAATAAAGCTCAGATACATAAAATATCTACTGCACTGTAAAACAATTTTTTAAACTCTACTTAAAAACCTTCCAGCTAAAAAAAATTATACAGCCTTAGTATGTTCCTGAGCTCTCAATTATTCAATGTCTTTGCACGAGTGGCTCGTCTAGGCTTTTTTTGTGTCTTGGACATTCCAGTATAGATGTTATTGTGGGATGAATATAACTACAAGTTCCAGAATGCAAAGCAAAGACTTGGAGAGGATGCAATACACATTCATTAAACATACTTCATTCTTCAATGTAAATTCTGCACATTGTATTTAAAAAATAATAATTTGGTAAATAATAAAAATTTGGGGTTAGCACCACCATAGGTAGTAGCCAACTTTCACTCATACAGAGCATCTTGGAAATTGTGTTTGGACTGATATTATTGACCACAGAACTTGACTCCGAAATTTCAGATCTCTGAGATAAGCTGGTTCTCTGAAGACTAAGTGATGACTTTAGTGACGCACATCACTTGTCCAGATTATTTTTGCAGTAGCACTACCCTCGAGGTCCAGAACAGTAACAAGTGACCAGGAATAATTAAGCTGAATGTCCTCTAGAGAAGCAAGAATACCAGTGTTAACAGTTCACTTCAACAAGGACTCATCCCCGACTCCCTCAAAATTGGACAAGTTACACCTATACTCAAGAAACCAACAGCTGACCCTACTGACCTAAACAATTGCCGTCCTATTACCGATATTCCCACCCTTGCAAAACTGTTGGAAAAATGCATACAACTCCATTTGACAAAACACATTGATCAGTTAGACCTCCTCAACCCTCATAATCAGGCTTCCGAGCAGGGCACAGTACTGAAACTGCTATGACACACATAATTGATGACGCACTCCAAATCCTAGATCAAAATGATACCTGCCTCCTCATCCTTCTTGACCTCTCCTCAGCATTTGACACTGTCAAACACATGAACTTACTCGAGCTGTTACACACCAAAATGGGTCTATCTGGGACTGTTCTCAAATGGTTCACCTCCTTTCTGCATAACAGGTCTCAGAAATTCAAGAGCAACAACTTGATGTCCCCACCAGTGCCTGTAACATTAGGCGTCCCACAAGGATCTTCTCTATCCCCAACATTGTTCAATCTGGTCATGGAACCTCTCACCACCTTGTTACAAGCATCTAATGTACACTTTCACATGTACGCCGACGACACCCAACTATATCTCAAATCACAATCCCCCAAAGACATCAAACTTCTGAACTCAACTCTCAGAAACACCCAATCATGGCTTGCCGATAATCACCTCAAACTCAATGCTCTGAAAACTGAGTTCCTTCTGATCTCACCTCCCGTGAAAATCTCCACCACTCAAACTTGGCTTAAGCACCTAACTGCACTCAATGTCCAACCTACCATCGTGGACTCAGCGAAATCCCTAGGCATTACACTTGACGCCAACCTCAACATGCAGCAGCATATCAGCAAGGCAACTAAGGAAGCAAATTTCCAAATCAATACCCTGAGGAAACTTAAACCCTTCCTACCAGCCAAGGACTTCCAATCTGCAGTACAAGCCCTAGTCATTCCTCGCTTAGACTACGGTAGCGTCGCCCTTTGCGGACTCCCTCTATCTACAACTGCACCCCTGAGAGCCTCTTTGAACGCTGCAGCGAGACTCATCACTGGATCAAAAAAACACTCACATGTTTCCCCTGACCTAAAATCCCTGAACTGGCTACCTTTTGAAGCCAGAATACACCTGAAAATTGCCTGCATGACGCACAGAGCTTTACACTACAACTCACCCGGCTACCTCACTCAGAAGCTGACAATATCTGGTGGCACAAGAACCACTAGAAGCACAAAGAATCTTCTTCTGAAACCTCGTAGATTCCGGAAGGTTAAAACATATAAACGCTCCTTTTCAGGAATGGCACCCAGGATCTGGAACTCACTCCCTCCAGAAACCAGACTTATCTCCTCCACTACATTCTTTAAGAAAGAAGTAAAAGCTATCCTCATGACTAAATTCACCTGAACTTGTACTTTGGATCTATTTGAGACTCTGCACCTATCTGCACTATTGTTTGTCTGATTGTCGATTTGTATCATTGGTTTTAGTTGATTATTATGCTCCCCCATGTACCTACCCTATTTTGCTATTCATTTTTTACCTACAACTATTCTTTGCTCAAAAGTCTGTTAATCACCCCCTTGTTTCCTTACCCCCTGTTTTTGTAAAGTGCTCTGATATCTGCAAAGATCTTGTTTGCGCTATATAAAACTTTCAAAATAAATAAGCAGGTATTCGTTGACTGATAATTGTTTGGGATGGAGGCATTCCCCTTCCACTACTACAGTGCAGAATGACATTCAGGACAAAGAGATGACATTTAATGTCTAGGGAGCCTCGAATTTCTTAAATATATAAAATTTCAAAGTTCTGATCCCACATTGGATAACTACGCCCACAACAGCAAAGAACTATTCAACATCGTCAAAGAGTTCACCAACCCCACCGCCGGCACCAACGACATCACTCCCTCCCAAGACCTCTGCAACTCCCTATCCTCATTCTTCCACAACAAAATCGCTGACATACATAACAGCTTTGGTGACCAGTCCACCCCACCCACCTTCAAACTAAAACCCCCCTCCAACAACCTTTGCACCTGGAACCCAATCACCACTGAAGGCACCATCCGCCTGATGAACTCCATCCACTCAGGATCACCAACCGACCCATGTCCCCACCACATTTTCAACAAAGCAGACTCCATTATCGCACCCCATCTCCGAGACGTCATCAACTGCTCCCTCAACTCCGCTACCTTCCCGGAAAGCTGGAAACATGCCGAACTCAGCGCCCTCCTGAAAAAACCCACAGCAGACCCCACCGAACTTAAAAACTACCGCCCCATTTCGCTCCTCCCATTCCCTGCCAAAGTCATTGAGAAAGCCGTCAACAGTCAGCTCGCCGCCTTCCTCGAATCCAACAAATTCCTCGACCCTTCACAGTCCGGCTTCCGAGCCAAACACAGCACCGAGACCGCCCTCATCGCAGCAACAGACGACATTCGAACCCTACTGGACAATGGAGAAACAGTCGCCCTCATCCTACTTGACCTCTCCGCAGCCTTCGACACAGTCTGTCATAGCACCCTTATACAACGCCTCAGCAACGTCGGAATACAAGGAAAAGTATTGACCTGGATCGTCTCATTCCTCGCCGGAAGAACCCAGAGAGTCCGCCTCCCCCCTTTTAGATCAGAGGCCACCGAAGTCATCTGCGGTGTACCACAAGGATCATCACTCAGTCCCACCCTCTTCAATGATACATGAGTCCCCTCGCATCCATCGCGCGCCAACACAACCTCAACATCATCTCCTACGCAGACGACACCCAGTTGATCCTCTCCCTCACCAAAGACCCAAACACCGCCAAAACCAACCTACACGAAGGGATGAAAGAAGTAGCCGAGTGGATGAAGAACAGCCGTTTAAAGCTGAACTCGGACAAAATGGAAGTCCTCATCTTAGGATCATCCCCCTCCGCCTGGGACGACTCATGGTGGCCACCGGCCCTGGGAAACGCACCCATACCAACGGACCACGCACGTAACCTGGGCTTCATCCTGGACTCCTCCCTCTCGATGACCAGACAAGTCAACGCCGTCTCATCATCATGCTTCAACATCCTACGTATGCTCAAAAAAATCTTCCGTTGGATCCCTATCGAAACAAGAAAGACGGTCACTCATGCACTGGTCACAAGCCGACTGGACTACGGAAACACCCTTTACGCCGGAACCACAGCCAAACTACAGAAAAAACTCCAACGCATCCAAAACGCCTCAGCCAGACTCATCCTAGACATCCCCCGCCAAGACCACATTTCCGGTCACCTGAAAGACCTCCACTGGCTCCCCGTCAACAAGAGAATAACGTTCCGTCTCCTCACCCACGCACACAAAGCCCTCTACGACCTAGGACCCGAATTCCTCAACACGCGCCTGTCCTTTTACACCCCAACCCGCCAACTACGATCGTCCAATCAAGCCCTCACCGCAATCCCACGCATCCAAAGATCCACCATGGGGGGAAGATTATTCTCCTACTTAGCGGCCAAGACCTGGAATTCTCTCCCCACCCACCTCCGCCTTACACAGAACCACCTCTTCTTCAGAAAACAACTAAAAACTTGGATATTCGATAAGTAAAGTACCCCCACCCCTCCCTCAAGCGCCTTGAGACCCTCTGGGTGAGTAGTGCGCTATACAAATTTTAAACTTGAAACTTGAAACTTGGGCAAGTTGATGAGCGATAAGTAAAAACATGGCAGGCTAAAACTATTGTTCCGATCGTTCTGGCCTAATGACGTTGTCTCTTTGCCGGTTCAGTGAACCAATGCCTAGTATGCTAAAATGTATGGCTAATGAATGTCCACATTTCTTTTGGTTCTGGTTGTGGTAAATGGCAAAATATGAAACTACTTCAGAATGAGGCGATATCCATAAAAACAGTCCTACCTAATTTAGTCGCACTCAGACTACACTAAATAGGCCACCAGCTAGATCAAGGATATGCTTGTTTCTCCCCCCTCAACCACGTTAAGCGGAAATTGTCAAAAATCTTAGTGTCCATTCTTGAAAGGCTTGGGTGGTTTTTTAGCCAGCTGAGTCGCAAAGTCCTTTGGAGGACTTGAGATAAAAAAGCAAAGCTACAGCAATGTCTTCAATACCAAAGATATATACAGAAGGTGGTCATAAAGATGTGCAGTAGTGCCATGTCAAGACAGTGAATCTGGAATTAGAGTGAAGGTGGTAGTAAGTTTACAGTTGTACATCAACGTACAGTATTTATGGATATTTTATACCTTCCATTTGATGTACTCTGCACCTATGTAGTGCAAGTAGGTCTTATTGTGATGTAAAATCCAGCATCATTTTAACATCCATGAAAATGTAGTGTGGAGCTGTTATGGCTTGGGAATACTGTAATCTGACTTGGAGTTGTAAAGGGTTTTGGAAAAGATAAAGTCAATGCCACAGCTTCAGTATGCTTGGGAATAGCATCACAACAAGCAACCAGGGCATGCAGGCGAATCACTCTGATGTTCACGTATAGCGGATAACCTTGTAGAACCTAGAGTGATGCTGGCTGTGTGTCGTGCACAAACTCTGTGGAGAATCCTTGCAACATACTGATGTGCATCAGAAGCTGATGCTCAAGGGCCACACTTAGCTACAGTCGATTTATTCCATCATCTGAACATTGCTTTTCTTTTGATGTACATCTCGCTTGTAGTCCCGAGTTGTGGTGTGGGAGTACAGCACAAGGAAATCTGTCTTCATCTCCAGAGTGGTAGCACAGTTGAAGGATCATTGTAGTGTTCTGACTTCTCAAGCGTATTAACTATTATAGTTAAAGGGGCATTAGCAGAAGAATACGCAGGTTATGGGGACAACCATTCAGGTTAGGGAGACTCACATTTAGCACTTAATACCATTAATATCGTAATCGATCTGAAATTGTCATTATGCATTACAAATCTTTGAGTAACTCCATATTCCCAGTACTTTATTGGAAAACTGCCACCGTACCTTTGCATATACCACTTGGAGGCGTCATATTTTCCATAGTAAGTCTACTGAGGACCCCATATGTGACTGTTCGGGCGTACAAGCATCTGCCGTCGGTTCTGTGGCTAAGAGATCACAAACAACACCAGGTCTTAGCACTTAAAGTAATTACTGGTGCGCCCCTGGAGTCCCTGAACATTTCTCTGCTCCTAAGGATACAAATTATCTGCTCTCGGCTGTACTTCTAAATGGGGCGATATTGAGTCATTAGAATGTGCTGCAAGTCCACGGTAGTTACCGGTTTTGTTAACTCCAATTTAATGCTCTAAAATTGAAGTCTAACCGGTGAAGAAAATGCTTAATAATGCTGCCACGTCCAAACAAGCATTGGCATAGCCAATAGGTCTCGCGCTTGGGATCGTATAAGTATTTAGTTATGCAGCACCATATCCTTGATGAAACAACACCAACATTTGCCTGGCTAAACACTTATAAGGTCCCAAAGGCGAGACCTATTGGCTATGCCAATGCTTATTTAATATATATATATGACATCCATATGTTTTTTTGCACAGTTTTCATAGGGATGATTGATAGTACGATGTAGTGTGTAAGTGGACCTATTGTGTGTGTATTGCTCAGCATTTTAGGGAGGGCTTTTTGCATTTGGTAAACCCTCCCCACTTTCTACATTAGTATATGTAACATATTACGCTCTGCACAACTGCATAAATGCTTTATATTGGATTACTAAATAATATTTCATAAAGATAGCTATTAGTATATAAAAATTCATTTGTAACCTTAGCAATATGGGCATGAAATGTGATATCATTTAAGTATCCTTTTTAACAGACTCCACTGTCTTGCAGGGGGGACACTATTGCCATTGTATCCAAAAGACTATGTGGAGGAGGAGGAGGATGAAGCAGATATGTCTTCTGAGATTGATTTGGATGAAGAGAGACTTGAGCCAAGATCTGATGATGATGACATGTAAGGCCGCAACATATGGCTATGAGTATTTAAAGCACAGAAAAGTTATTCTATCAACAAAGATGTTCACCAATGAGGTGCTCCTGCAAGACAGTTATTTTTAAAGTTTAAATATTTTCTTGGAAGTATGCACTTGCAGCACAAATAATCAGGTTACACAAGATATCAAGTGCTACGTTCAGTATATATATCACCTAATCAATACCAACATTTCAAAGCAAAATGTTGTCCAAAATGAAACCGATCCAACCAGAGGGTGCTGACACCTAGCGACTAATGCCAGCTCACTTCAGTTTCTCTCCTCCTTTGCACAGCAACTCGTGAAAAACACTCTTCGGATGCACGAGGAACATGGACACTCAGCCTCCTCACCATTTCACCATTAAATAGATCACAATGGCGTACTGTGGCCCTCAGTTTGACCCATAACATTGCTTGCTGAACACACTCATTCTGAAATATGGCAAAGTGCTGCTTCAATTCTAATATTTGCTTGTCCTACTTAACAGCATTATCACATTCAGCCTTCAAAAATGCAAAATATTCATCTTGCTTCTTGATCTGTTTCTGTAGAGTGTACAACACATTTTCTTTGTCCTGTAACCCATCTTGCACTTTGCTCAACTCACCATAGCTTGCATACCATTCTGTAATTTATCTTGAAGCAACTGCCTCTCAAACGTATGCTTTTTCTCTAACTCAACCAACTCAAAAACAGTTCACCAGCTAGATTAATTGACCGTTTATTCTGCTTAGCTTCAGCAGTCGCCAAGATTCGTTTAGCCACATGTCAATATGCTAAATATAATTGGCTGGCGCAACATTGGGATCATATGTTGTGCCCACTATTATAGGACTTAGGACTCAGTCCCCAACTCCTGAAAAAAAGTTGAGAAAGGGTGTAGCCCAAATGGACTCCTGTTGATTAAAAAAAGAATGAGGGGATCTGCAGTACAACAGTGAGGCTCCCGTGTCATTTCACAGACTTACTGTGGTCCTGCCAGAGCAAGCATCCCTACCATGGTGCTGCAGCTCCATAAAAGCTTCCATACCATGGTGCAGGATCCACAGTACCGGTTCTTGTACTGAGGGCTGGCACCAGGGAAGGAAGTCTGCAGTACACTGTGACAGGTATGTACTGTTTACCACACAGTTTTTACTAACATGATTGGTACAACGTAGGTCAGTAGAATGCAGGTAAGTACCACACAAGCCTTTTTTGGCCTGTTTATGATGCAGTACTTTACAATGCAGGCAAGTGTTTTTTTGAAATGACATTTTTAATGTCATAAAAAGAAAGGGTAAGGAATGGTTAAGGGATAGGTACGTGTAAATGGGGGTAAGGTTTTAATTAGGGGTTTGTGATCAGTAGAGGGTAAGGAAGGGTAGACTTTTTAAAGATTCGGGGTGGGTACAGATAGAGAGGGTAAGAGGTGTTAGGGTTCAGGGCAGGTCGAGGTAAATGGGGTAAGGAGTTTTTATGGTCCAGGAGTTTGTAGATGTAAAGGGATTTAAGGGTTAGGGGCAGGTAGAGGTAAAAGGATGTGTCTTTTACATTTGATGGCCAGGTAGAAGTAAAGGGAGGAAGGGTTTTTAGCGGTCAAGGGTGTGTAGAGGTAAAGGTAATACGAGATTTTTAGGGTTCAAGTGCAGGTAGATGTAATGGGTAAGGTTTTTTTTAGGGATTCAGGGTTTGGTAGAGATATAGGGAGGTAAGAGACTTTTAGGATTCAGTGGCACGTAGAGGTAAAGGGACATAGGGTTTTTAAGGGAGAATATATATGTGTGTGTATGTATATTTTTATAAAAAGGGGTATGGGTGGGCTCTTTAACAATCTCTCTCTCGCTATATATATGTTTATGTACACATTTAATCATATATAAAATATCAGCTGTTAGAATACATAATGTGCTTCAAAATACCACGTTGTAAAACAACATAATGTTGACAACAATGTGTTGTAAACATCCATGGTAAAGGCATGCATTATTAATGAAGTGTATTATAACAGCTGATATTCCCGTGGCACCATCGTCTGGAGAAGCCCAGTAGCCAACCCCTGCAGTGCATGGGCAAAGGCAATGTGAACCAGTGGCTGGTCACCCACAGAATGTATGGTGAAGTATCTGGCCAGGGGCCGGTCACTGTGGCCAACTCCTGCTGCTCATGGCAAAGGACGTGCACAGCAGGGTTTGGACGCCTGCTGAGGGTTGGCCACCTTGGAGAGTTGGGCAGAGGGCTTCGCTTGACATTAGCCATAAACAGAGGTGAGATCCCAAAAAATATTGAGTTTAGGATATAATAAAAAAAAACAAAGAAACTCACTCAAAAACCAAATGTCAAAGTGACATTAGAGTTAGGCTTGGTAATAAGATTGTAACATACATTAACCACTTGGCTGCTAAGGCAATATTTTTCTTTTCATTGATTTTCCATTGAAATCAATGGAAAGTCCATGACGAGTTACCCTTGTCATTAGCGGCGAAGAGGTTAAAAAACACTCCAGAAATCCACACAAAAAAACCTGTTAAAATGCAGTTACAGTTACAAAGCAAAACCTCAAAAACACTGAAATTTGCCAAATAAACTTCTGTGAACTAATTATAACTTGCACCCTGTCACTCACAGCTTAAGACTTCACGTGTTATATCACTCATTACACGTTAAATTACATCATTGGTGACATCACTGATCACATTTTAATTGACGTAACAAATTACATCATCTATGGTACTACCTACAAACTAGAAACAGTTATTATCACACGACTCGAGGGCAGAGATCCACAGACAAGCCCTTCTTCAAATTCCACAAACGTGTACCTCCAGATTTGGACGGAGGTCTTTTTCCTACCAGGCCCCATTCTATTGCGATAAACTTCCCCTAACAATTTGCTTATGCAGAGAGCTGGGTACGTTAAAAAAATTCCTAAAAACCTGTCTGTTTTAGTCAGTTTTTCACTAGTCTTATACTTCAGCAGAAGCGCCAAGATATTTCTTCAGGGATGATTTGTTGCGCTATACCAAGAGAGCATAACATAACCAACTCGAATATCATTTTAAAAAAGAAAATTGGTGGGGAAAGCCCTAAAGTCATGTACCACATAAAATTACTATGTGTACATGTGAGGCAACAGAATGGACATTAGCAATTTCTGTTTCTTGAGAAGACTTGCTCAGTTTTGTGCCTAGCACCTGTTTTGTTTGTTTGATTTTTGGTCTCACAGAAAACCTTTATTAAGATTCTGCTTAGATGAGCACAGAAACAGGTGCCCTTTATGCTAAGGCAAAAAATCACAAATAGGTAGTAAATTGTCATTGCTTATTTTGACAAGACCAGCATATTCTACCTTTTCACCACAAAAGAAATGTCACCAAAGGTGACATGAGATGATAGGAATTTGAAAGAATTAATGAATTTCCTGCCAGCTATCACGGGAAAATCTACATTTTTCATAACAACATTTCCAAAGGACGGCACTGCGGCCGATACTTTTTCAGTAGCAAGAATCTTCCTTTGCAGCGTACTTTACCTTACCATCCTCCAATCCACTTGTTTTTCTGGAAATTGAGATAATCATGGATTTTAATTATTCTCATTAGCTATGATTGGTGCTAGTTGGTTCAATGCTTCGCTCTTACATTAGCATTACTACTACAAAATATATCTTTATACACAAATTACTGAAATATTATCAAGTTTTTTTTAGAAAATGGAGCATATTATCTTAGCGTTAACCTTCCTCTGTCACTGATAACCTTAACATCCAATTTATTTGAACATGTATAATTTGGAGTGAGAGAGGGATTGTATGAAAGCTAGCTCTTGTGAGAGGTGCCTTAATTCTGAAAACATTTTTCAAAATAAATTCAATGTTCCTTCTGACCTATATCATCGCATTATCTCCTATGTTAAGCTGATTTTGTAATATTTTGTTAATGTAAGTTAATAGTCTAGTCAATCAAGATAATTATATATTTTATGACGGTGACTTGTTATACTAAAATCCCATTTACAAATTCATGCATTACCATACATAGAACTATCAGTCAATCTATTGTTCTGTACAGTTCTATCAAGTTATGTTATTATTCTTTATGGTATTGAATTGTAATATAGCTATTGGAATCAACATCATCCTTAATAATACAGAGTTTGACCCCTTCTTATTTAAACTAAACTTACAAAATCTCAAATATATAACCAAATTGATAACATAATATTTTAAAACAATGGTTGCAAAATCCTTTTACAAAGGATTTTTGGTATTTTGGTAAGAGTAGTTCAGTTTTAACTGCTTTGATTATCATTGTTCTTTTCTTCAGAAATTTTGAAGACTCTGATGACGAACTGAGAGAAGCGTTGGTAGAGTCTTTGGAACAAGTTATACTTCCCAAAGAAGAGATATTGAACGACGAAGTAAAAACAGAAGATATATGCCTAGAAGAGCAGAAGTCTAGAGAAAAGCAGAATTTCCCAAATTCCCCAGAAGAAAAAGTGCAAAAAGAGGACATGTTACAAGAAGAAAAGAATGAGGCCATACCCATCAAAATACCTTTAACAACTGAGGCAAATTTACAAAATAACTCTGCTTCATCTCGCATCTGTGCCGTTGAATAGAAATGGAGGGATTTGATTATATATTACACAGTGGTTTCTCTTTCTTTTTTAAAGGAAGAAACATTTTTGAAAGTTGTACCTAGCCAATGTGTTTGGGGTAAAATATTCACTGTGTAATAATGCTGTGAAGCATTTCTATGTCAGCTGATAGGTGGGTGGTGTGAAATCCACAAACAGAAGATGTGTGGCTTACAAAGATGTGAGTGTTAAAAAAGTACAAACCTACATTTCCCAGTGTTTAAAAAAATCTTTTTATTGTATTTTCTCACAAGCAAACAGTATGTAAAATGATACATGGAGCAACCAAACCCCCAGCTTGCTGCAGCACACAGATACATATGAAACGGCAAGTCACAGAGTCAGCCTGAAATCAGATTAAAGGCAGTTAACACTCAGTTCAGAAAGTCGAGGATTCCATCCCAGAAGGCCCTCACTCTGGAAAAACGGCAGAGTGTATGGAGCAGTGCTTCTTACTGTCCACAGCCCCTCGGGCAGCAGTTCGTGTCACTCATTCTCCTTAACGCAGAGCTGAGTACGCGCATAGTATGCCTGGTGTAGAAGCTTCAAATGAATGAGCCAGAACCCCATCCGGATAGCAACCTTCATGGGGCATTTACAATATACCCCCACTCATTGTCCTCTGAGTGGGGGTTGCAGCCTCTGTAACAGGCCTGGCTGTTGCTGAGAAGTGTGGAATACATCTGCGCAATATAGCATGCCTGCATAGCGGGTGACCAGTGCCTGATACTCCAATGGGCTTTTGTCCTCTATATCGTAAGGGCAGGGGATCCGCCGAGTCAAGATGGACCTAATCAGTAGATATCATAAAAATGACCCCCCCCTTCCCAGTCCACCCCAAAGGCATTTAATTCTGGATTTGAACGTCCATGAGCGTCAGCCACCCTTTGCCTCTCCAGAGATCACCCACTTTGAAGATGCCGATCATATATCAGCACCGGTGGCCCGACACCCTTTGCGGCCCCGCCATCGTACCCGTGTCCCACAGCGGTGTCTCCAGTGTCAAACAACCCGCCCATTCCAGCCTGTGTGTCACAAGCTCAAACCACCAAGACGGTCAGTTTCAGGAGGGTGGTTACTGTCCATGCCCCGTAGATTCACCGTGTGATCCCATGGGGCTCCAGCGGCCACCTGTAGGCCATCAGGGCTGACTCCCTATGATGCGCAAAGGTTCAGTTATTGACCAACAGCAGGTGAGCGGCCCAGTAGTACAGTTATAGATCCAGCAGGGCAATGCCCCCTTCCAAACTGACTCCTCGTCAGTGTTCTAAGAGTGATCCTCAGGCACCACCATCCCAGGAAATTTCCCTAACCTCTGCCTCCACCCTTTATAAGAAATGATCGGGGATCTCTAAAAATGAATTCTGCACCAAATAAAAGAAGATAGATCATCTTATACAAGGCTACCCTGCCCAGCAGGGGCAGAGGGAGGTGACACAAGTGTTCCACATCCCTGTGGAAGTTCCTGCAATATCCGTCCTGTATTTTTATCATAAAACAGATTGTCTTCTGTCACGTAATTTTCCAGGTAAATGAACCCAAGGTCAGCCCATACCAACAGCTGGAACCAGTAGCCCTGAGGCGCCCAACGGGACAATGGGTATGCTCTGGACTTACCCCAGTTAATAGCTATGCTGAAGAAGAAACTGAAGATTTGCAGGATCTCCATGACACTCGGTAAGGAGCAATCCACATTTGCTAGGTAGAGCAGGACATTGTTCACATACAGGGAGATCACATCCTCCCAGTCACCATCCCAGAGGAGATCCTGCAACACTATGTCCCGCCGAACCCAATTCGCCAGCAGCTCAATCGCCACTGCAAAGAGCAACAGAGAGAGGGGCAACCCTGTCAGGTGCCCCTACCCAATTTATTTTCCTCTGACTGCAAGCCATTCAGCCACACCCTGTCTGTCGGCCCATGGTGAAGGAGGCTCACCCATGCCCGATACACGGGCCGAAGCCCATACAGTCAAGAAGAACCTGCAGATAGAGCCAGTCCCAGGAATCAAATGCCTTCTCAGCATCCAATGCAAAGAGAAGTGCCAGCCTCTGTATGTGGAGTCACCTGGCCAGACAGCCGAAGAGCCGCTAGAGATTGTGACGCATAGATCTATGCTGCATGAATCCGGATTATGTGCCACTACGACATCTATCACCTGCGATAAGCAATTCAACAAAACTTTAGCAAGTTTACTTTCCACATTTAGAAGAGGAATAGGCCTGTACAAGGCACAATTCTCTGGGGGCTTCCTGGGATTTTGAAACAACACTATCTGCGCTTGCAGAAAATCCAGGGTCCTGGGGAAGTTCGCACCTCATCTGAGCCTCACAGTACAGAGAATGCAAAGGCTTGATCACCCTACTCTTAACACTTTTGAAAAACAGCGGGGGGAAGCCAGTGGGACCAAGGACCTTCCCACTTTCGATTTGGGCTAGGGCTTCAGGAATTTTTCTCTCTGTGATCACGACCTCAAGAGAATCCCTAGCTTCCCTACTCAGTTAAAGGCACTGGGAGGTCACTCACAAAACCTTGCATACCCTCCACCACCTCCTCAGAGAGGCTGGAAGTATAAAGAGCGCTGAGGTAGCACGCAAAGGTCTGAGCAATCATCACTATTCTACTCTGCCGTGCCCTATAAAGTTTCCTTGCCTCCTGATGAACAAGCAGCCTATATTCCTCCCTGAGCTGCACCAGACTCCGAGCTTGTTCCAGGTACGACCGCTCCACAGGTGGCTCCTGAAATGTGGCCCCAACTGCCCATCTCTGGCCTCTGCGGCTCCTCACGAGCACTCCCCATCGCCCCCAATCAACTGCAAGGAGAGGTTGGGCTGGGACGGATGATGCAGGATACTAGCACCCGCAGTCCAGTGGTGTAAGGGCTCTGGGCTATGCATCCGACTCTGTTGCCACTGCTACGCTGCCTAATTTCCTAGTGTTGTACATAAATACAGTGTAGTACTGTTGCCATTCTAAGACACTTAAAGTGAGTCAAATAGCATAAAATATTTACAAAAGCATCCCGAAGTACTAGCCAAGAAAAGCAATAAGAATAAAAACAAAGTAGATACGTCCAGAATATATTATGAACCTCAAGTGACTGGGTTCCATTCACAACCATAGGTTTTGTATTGATGTTATTAAGGTAGCAAACACAAGATGATGGACGAAGTGCTGAAACGTATATATACTGGTTTGAAAAAACAAGTAGGTCACTGAAATCAATAGTAAATCATTAATTTGCCCCTATATTATTTCCATTATTTTTCCCCATCTCCAAAGTAGGCGAGGTACACAAATCACCCATATGCAAAGCAGTCTTGACCCAATCCCCATGGGAATAGTCCAGCCCGAACTGCCAGGTCAGGTCCTCCCTGGACTGGAAACAAGCCTCCAGAGACTGTTTCCGGGGTATCTCCCCTCATGAGCCAGTCTAGCTTGAATCCAATAGCACAGCAAGCAAGGGGCCCTCGCATGGACATACCATTGGCCACTTGGGGCGAACATAGCAAACGCAAGATGATGGACTGAGTGCTGAAAATTTTCAAACACTCACCACCAGTCAAGAGATCTGGGTTAAATCCATCATTCTTTTGCTCACCATGCCACCCTAGTTTAGAGCCAGCCATATGTAAATCAGTCTTGACCCTGCTCCCCATGGGAACAGTCCCGCCCGAATTGCCAGGCTAGGTACTCCCTGGACCAGAAACAAGTATCCTGGGACCGGTTTCGGGGTATCACGCCTCATCAGCCTGGCTAGCTTGAATTAAGTGGCACAGCGAGCATGGGACCCACGTCTGGGCATACCCTTGGCCACTTAGGGCAAACATAGCAAACACAACAAGATCATGGACTGAATGCTGAAACATTTCAAACTCTCAAACCTAGGCAAGAGATCCGTGTTAAATCAATTGTTCATTTGTTCACCATGCCACCCCAGTTTGGAGCCAGCCATATGCAAAGCAGTCTTGACCCTGCTCCCCATTGAAATAGTCCAGTCCAAACTGCCAGGCTAAGTCCTCCGTCAGCCAGAAACAAGCATCCTGGCACTGGTTTCAGGGTATCCCCCCTAATCAGCCAGGCTGGCTTGAATTCAGTGGCACAGCGAGCAAGGGATCCACATCTGGGCATACCCTTAGCCATTTAGGGTAAACATAGCAATTAGGGTACCAGCTACTTATATCTGCACTTTTTAAAGGCAATTTGAAACTAGGCAATGATTAGATGGCTCTTAGCTGGTTCAAGGCTTTCCTGTCAGATAGATCTTTTAGGGTCTCTATTCCACCGTATCTCTCCAAGGAATGTCCCGTTGAACAGGGAGTACCTCAGGGGTCTGCCCTCAGCCCCACCCTGTTCAACGTTTATGTCCTTTCTCTGGCAGAGGTAGCCAGGAAGTGCGGGCTCTCACTGGTGTCCTACGCCGATGATACCCAGCTGGTGGTAGCACTAAAAGACGAGAGCGGCCTGAGTGTGCAGAATTTTAAACAGACTCTCGCAGATATCACCAGCTGGATGTCATCAAACTACCTCCAACTCAATGCCTGCAAGACAGAGGTCCTGCTGCTAGGTAAAGATACAACAGCCTGGGGAAATAATTGGTGGCCTGAGACTCTGGATCAACCACCTGTGCCCAAAAATGTGGTAAAAAACTTAGGAGTATGGGTGGACTCTGCCTTGAACTTTACCCATCATACTAAAAAAGTGGCTGCCACATGTTTTGGTATTTTACGAAACCTACGGCCTATTTTAAAATACTTTGACCACCATACCCGCCAATTGGTGGTACAATCAGCAATTCTCTCGCGGTTGGACTACGCTAGCTCCTTGCTGCTGGGAACTAACGTAGCCGAGAAAGCCAGACTACAGCGAGTTCAAAATGCCGCCGCAACAGCTCTGACAGGTCTTCCGCGTCACAAATCTGTCACTACTACCCTCAAGAGTCTACATTGGCTCCCTGTAGAAAAGAGGATCCATTTTAAAACCTTATGCCTTGCTTTTAAAATTCTGAAACTTGCTTCCCCCCCATGCTATGTCCACTCCTCTCATCCTACGTTCCTCGACGCACTTTACGGTCGGAGGGACAGAACCTGGCCACTATTCCCCACATTAAATTAAGTCGAATGGGCGGTCGCTCATTTAGATACCTAGCGGCCAAGCTCTGGAATGGACTCCCAGCCCAGATTCGTGAGATGAAGGATCTTCTATCCTTCAGAAAAGCCATAAAAACTCACCTCTTCTGTTAGTTATGTTGTGTCACCTACAGTCTACATCTTCAGCAGTCTCCTTTGGATACAGACAGCTAGCGCCGGGACGCCCCTTGGCTGGGGCAGCCGTGCGCTATACAAACACCTATAACATAACATAACATGAGAGTTTTTAAAAATTGCAGACACTGCTGGATGGTCACACTTTTCTTTGATTAATGTGTGAACGCAGCTGCCATTGAGCATATATTATAGTCAAAATTAATATTTTGTTTGCTATGTAATACTGAGTTCAAGGCATTGGAGTGCATGAAACTGACCATTCTTAATATAGCAGTAGTCCATGGAACATGAGGCACAATACAAAGAGCTGCATGGTTATATATCTGAAATACACTTACCTTTCCCAGATTAGAACCCAGGCCTGAAGGCTCATTGACCAGGAATGTGTCCACGAGACCCTACCTTTCTAGTCAATGGCTGCGATTGAAAGCACTCCCTGACATGATTAGTGTGATTACCCCCGAGAGCAGAATTCTGGACTAGTTGTTAACAGATAATAATTATGTTGGGGAATTGTTGTTCAGTTTGGAATTCACATTAACTGCCACCTTTAGTAACATGGGATTCAAAATCTGGTAATTCCAAGATATTTGTGTAGAACCTGAGACTTCTAGGGTAATGACTTACTCAAAAAATCCCAAAATATCTTATGCAGTTAGACTGATGGATGTTTCTGCATGGCATTTCTCTTTTTAGAAACTTGACAAACATTTTAGATATTGTTCTATTATTGTGCTATTATATTTTAAATTATTTTATGTATGGGGTCTATACTTCCGTCACTTTGCTAGTTCAGCTATTTTAAGTAAGAGGCCATATATTTATATTTTATAGGACTCAAAATTATGTGTTCATTTGAGGACTGGGGACCACCTTAGCTGTTTACACTTTTTCTCTGGGAATAATTGCACTTTCACCATATTCGTGATTCAACTTACTCAGGGAATTCGCTACTGCTACAAAATGTCTGCCCATGATTTGGGACATTGGGCGCAGGGTAGTCTAGAATCAAAATATACCCCTAGATATAATTAGGATTGTGAGTTTGGCAAGGAGGGGAATCCTTCACGTTGTACCCTGCCAAAGTCTGTGTGCCCTTATTTAGAGACGAATAGACCTTAAGTAATCCATTAACATAGTCACATTGGCTCAGTCAACAGAATACTTCCTCTGACGGTCCAAATGAAGTAGGGGCTGTTAGAGGAGAAACAATACAGCAATTGCCCTAATTAGGGGGCATGGTGAATTTTGTTTTTCTTGTCCCTCACTGCTAGGAAAAACCTGGTGGTAAGGGACAGGAAAAAAACTAGAATGACTCCCCACAACATGGAAGAAAACTGCCCGGGTGTGGGGGAGGGGGGCATTCTAGGACATTGAAAGGAACCAATGTGATGAGGCATTCTTTCAAGGTACAAAGCTGACACCACTGGGGCGAAAGTATCTCTAAATGTGTTGGCTGGAGTATCATCAGCATGAGTGAGGTAGTGTCCTCATACATCCCGGTAGAATCGACTCCATCTGTCAAAGACTAAACCCGGACCGTATCTTCTCACGTTTTTCTTCTTGTTAGTACAAGCCGCATATGTGAAGATCTTTATTTCTTTGTATCTATTAAAATCTATGGCAATTCTAACACAGTAAGTCTACAATTAATTGATTGTCGTAAGCCCACAACTGTGTGATCACACAATATGGTGCCTTCTGCATAATGCAGAGCTGGGATACACTTGCTGCCCAAATTAGGAGAGGACAATTGGGATTATTGCAATATCTCTGCAAAAGATAGACATAAACATTAAAAACCAGTGTGGATAGCTGAGGCATTGTTTCTTTTCCTGATAGTACACCACTTCATATTTACACATGTACCAAACCTCTGGGTTTATTCTAAAATAATTTGTTGGCACCTTCATTATTTTCCTTTGACCTTCATTTATGTGGGGTGTCTACTGGGTTTTCAGAAGGCTGATTGATGACTAAGCACGGATGCTTTATACATTTAAATCCACCAAAACATGTTCAAATACCCAAGTGACCATCTCTTGGTCTTTTAGGTGGAAGTTTAATTTCATTTCATTTAAGTTGTTGCTATTTGGGCTATCTGCCATTTTAATTTTCAGTTAAAAGGGCTTATGAGTACTGGACAATGCCATTCCCTGTCAGGAATTTACTAATTGTTTATTGATTCTGGACCAATCACTTAAACAGACATATTACACTGCCGATCGTTTTTAAAAGTCTCCCTCTGTTTTCATTTTCTGGGTTCTCTGTCACTTCTGGAAGTAACCACTCCAGTTAATCTCTCTCGTCGGTCTGTATCAGAAAAGGATGCCACCTTCTTGCTTAGATAGATGCATATTGCTTCCTTGAGGGCAAGTATAACCAACTTATCTCATTAATGTTAGAAGGACACAACATCGTTGAGCTGTTATTTCTGTTGCCATCAGTCAAGCAGTCTATTGTCTTATAACACCCATAATGAGATCACAACAAACAGTGACGCCCTGACCTGCTCCATTTTTCAACACTGTTTTAAGCAAAAATTACCCTGCCACCATCATGACTGTTAGAAAAGTCTTGCATTACATTTGACAACTTCAGAATTGGGATATGGCATCTTTTGACCACTTCATGCCAGGACCATTAGATCGTTTTAATTAACCAATCGAGTCTATTTAGCACATCCATCCAGAAAGGGGTGATCTACTGCATAGCTATTGCATATGGGAGCGAAAACCTACTTGTTGATTACAGAGCTAGTGCATACTATTTATTCTAAGTAGTGCCCCTTATTTTTGGTGAGATATATTTTGTTGGATCACTCTTAATAAACAGCATTTATGTAAAGTTCAACATCACTGTTGTGTCCAATTGATATATATTTATTTCTTGGTGTAGTTGCTTTGACTCCTGAGGATCAAAGTGTTCAAGCCATGACATGAGCCAGTGCATTTCCTGTATACCACTTAAATAAAATGTATTATACCTGATTAAAAGATAAAGCATATCATGAAAGTTCATTGTCGAGTAAGGTGAAGTTAAATTAAGATTGTCAGATTCTCCAATGAATTAATTTTCTGAGTTATTATCAATACTGAGGTAGCTGGTTGAATCCAAATTTTTAATATGGACTGCTATGATTTATCTAAATATTATGAATTTCCTTAAATAGGGGAGTTTTAAAATAATTTTCAAAAAGACTTTGAATCGCACCTGATTTTGTTTTGGCGCTCTTTGGGTTTTGTTACAATCAGTATATTAAACATCATTCATATTCCTTTGTTTATGACTGATAACAATTGAGCATATTCCACATTGTGGAGTTTTGAAAATATTTCTATTTGAATCAATTGTAGTCATAGTTTCGTATTCATATACGATATTGAGAATTTATTTATGATGTAATCT
This sequence comes from Lissotriton vulgaris, assembly GCF_964263255.1. NCBI lineage: Eukaryota > Metazoa > Chordata > Amphibia > Caudata > Salamandridae > Lissotriton > Lissotriton vulgaris. The sequence continues at coordinate 1,180,868,783 of NC_141696.1, forward strand.
AAAAAGGTACGTGTAGCTATTTTTTTCCTTTTGGAAAAGTTAACAATTGACAATTATCAACCATATATTCGGGTCAATGGATGAACTTCCTGAATTACATGATTTTAATACTTTTTTGTGTCAACGTTTTTCTTACAATATTAATGATGACCATATTCTGAGATGTAGCTTAAAATAGGCTGAATATGTGAACAATCTGCAGTGGTAGGTGGACTTACAGGTGCCAATGTCATGGTGCCAGGCATTTATCTGCCTGCCCTGCGCCATGGATTTACACATCACATTGTAACAATTGCTTGTAGAGAAAACAAAAAAGGAAGAGAGGTGCAGGCGTATGAGTGAGAAGTACCACCCGTAAACAAGTACAGAGGCATCAGGGCTACTCTCATAGAAAAAAAATAGAAAACAAACGAGGACATGTGCTACAACATGGGGTCAGGCTGCGGAAGCTGATCACCGCTTCTTCTGTGAATAGCTCATCCTTATAGAACACCAACAGAGATCACGCTGAAGGTGACCCATGAAACATGGTGGTATAGAGGAGTGGTAGGAGAAAGGGAGCCCATAAACAAATGATTACAAAAATAGATAAGTATTTTACTTGTGAATGGGCATCGATTAAACTTCCAAGGTGAAATATCCTAGAACTGCATAAAGTATATACCTCTCTCAAGTTCAATATTACTTTAGAGGAAATGCAAACACTGCAAGTATATTAGTGCAAAATTAATAAATCTCCTTTAAAATAAGATTGTGAATTTTATGAACAGCTAAATGGGTGAAAGTGGTTATTTGGCTAGAATGACCTAAGATTCACAAATGTCCATCCAGCTCAGGGCTGTGCTCATCACGATTGAGGAGTCAGGCAGCGGGTCTAATTCAGGGGCTATTTCTTCGGGTCAGGCAGAAACAACATAACACCCAGTGTATTTGCCCATGAAGGACAGAGGGGAAGACAAAAACATTGCAGCCCTAGGGAACACCTATTCTGAGGCAGGCGTCATACATCAGCAGCGAGGCTGTGCGGCCTGCTAAAGGAATAAGAAGAACAAGCATCCCCGGAATCTACAACTGTTTGGTTTAGACAGGCATCAACTTTGGATAGCCTTTTTCGTGGAGGTGCAGAGTGTGTTCTCTTTTCTTGGACTAAGAATATTTTGCTTGGCACACATTTGGGTTAATGCTTTGGATGTGGGTTCAACAAGGGTCATTGGTGACTGTGTCTTTGGATCCTAGGGTTTACCTGTGACAATTTGTGATTCAGAGCTGGACAGATAAGGTACTCCATCACAAATGCAATGGAGTACCCTGTCCGCCAAACGCTTGGCTTGTCCACCTCATGTAAGGACATGGAGCCCTGAGCTTTCCACTGATGGAGCTGTCCTTTTCTCTGTAGATGGAAAGCGTCATCCAACTGTGAGATGAAGTAGGGGTTCTCAGAGGAAGGGCATTACACTGCCCATCCTATTTAGGGACGGTGTAATGTCCTTTATTTCTATCCTTTACCATCAGGAAGAACAGGAGAAAACAAATCATGACCCCACACCCAGGAGGAAACCTCCAGGGAGTGGGGGTCATTAGTATTTATTTTCAAATACAAACACCCACTTTGGGATTGTGTTTCTGAAAAACAAAAATATATAAAAGTTTGGTGAACGCCTGTCAGAATCTACGGAGGCCGTTCATCTAACTGTACCTTGAGGGTACTGGAGTAACAGCGGTTCCTTTCAAGGTATAAGAGAGGACGGCTGGGCCAGCGGTTAACATTTATCCCTATGTCTGGGGATTGTTTTGTGACTGGCCCCAGAGATGGGGTTACTTGTAGCGATTTCTGTGGATTCTGGTGGGCTCTCAGTAATCGTATTAGGGGTGTATTCCATTATGCTTCTGACCTCTGTACTTTGTCGATTCTCATCCTTTTATTAGTGTCTAAGATTAGCTTTAGTACACGTTTAACCTATGGTTCCCGACCATTCTTTGTTCCTCCCTGTCCTCTTCATACCATTGCCCTGTCTGAAGGTGCTTGGTGTTAGGGGTCCATTGTGGTGTGCTACCATCAGTACTGTTTTTGTGAGACATCTGCAGATCCTTGTAGTTTGTCACATTAACGTTGAAAACGTTTTGAAATTTGATATCTGATGTTAAAACAATCTGCGAATGTTTATTTGTTTAAAACCCTAGACGTCAAGGAGGTATCGGCAACTATCTTCAGAAAAACTAAGGCCCATATTTGCACAGGTTTTGTGTTACTTTTTTTAAAAAGATTCAACGCAAAATCCTTTTAGTATTTACAAAGAAAGGCAAGTATCTGTTTGTGCTGCTTTATAACAATAAAAGAAAGCAGCGCAGGGCATTGCGCTGCCTAGCATTACTTTGCTTCAGTGAGGTGGTCCATGAGTGGTACATTTTGACACAAGCCCATATGTACAAAGGCTTATGGATTTGCCCTACAATCCTGTGCTTTCCTGGTGCTAGCATAGCAAGCATTAATATCTTTAATTCCCTGGTTATTTCCTCTTTGCATCTGCGCTGCAATGTGCAGCACCCATCAAAGAGGAAATGCCCTCAAAAGATAGTTTCGGTGCAAACAAACTATCCTGATCACAAGCCAGACACTGTTGCAGAATGGGGCCAAAATGCCCGTGTTAGCACTAGGCAATACAAAGTGCACCCGCACATAGAGAAAGTAGAATTGCACTATTTCTTTGAAGATATGATGCAGTTCGTCTCTTTCTAGGTGACGCAACACAGAGCTGCAACTTTTTTTGCTGTACTGAGGTGGGCAACTTTTTATTAAATCTAGCCTCAAGATTCATGTAGGAAGGAGGTGGGTGATAATATTCCATATGACAAGGCGGGCACTTTTATCTAATGAGGAATAAGCCTAAAATTGATGTAGAAAATCTAAGGTAATAGGTATTATAAATTGAATTTAAATCCTGTGGTCTGAAGGACTGGTGACATTGGCATGTGTTTCTTAAATATCTAGTACCAAATTGGAAACTATTTTAATGGGCCAACTGCAGCTTTGGTATGAATAAGTCGTGGACCTGGGTGAATCCAGGGGTGGCCGCTCCATAATGGCAGAGAAGCGTCGCCCCACTGCCCAGAGCTAGCAGATCATAAATAAAATGCTAATAACACAATGTTATTATCATTTTATTTATTGCTCTCTGAGCCGCGCAATGGGTATGGGACGGGCCGGCCATGCCGTGTGCAATTAGACATGCACACTTATGTTTCTCCAACCCAGCTGTGTTGCTCAGCAAGGTTGGAGAAAAGCCACAGGCTCCAAGGCACTGTCTGAGTGGCAAACAAGGCCGCTCAGACCAATCCTGGCACGGCTTTCCTTCTGTAAGAGCAGCGTCTGGATTGGGTGTGGAGCCTGTGCTCTGAGGCCCACCCATATCCGGGCTGGGTCAAAAAAGAAACGGGCGGCCGGGAGCAGGGCAGCAAGCAAGTGTTATTTTGTATTATTACCCAACCACAACCCCCGCTCCCCCACCCTAGATAGGCGGCGGCCGCCACTGGGTGAATCATCTGGGAGTTGAACTGCCAAACATCTTTGGACAGTCATGGTGCTTTGCAGACCTTCACAGAACAATTTTCGCCCCTGAACTAATTAGCTGATGGGATTCAGGCGCTGCAGAAAATAAGGTGTTCTGGTTCTCTAGCAGAAATTAAATAATGTATTTGTGGGATGAAAAACCCCAGTATGGTAGCAATTTAACTTGAATGCTTGAGAGCCTGCAATGGAGAGGAGGCTCTTATAATGCAACAGTGCCTTTCATTTTTCAAAGTTCTTCTGCATTAAAAGTTACAAGTACAATATGTTCTGCTAAAACAGACTGGTGTTTGCCCTCTGTCAAAGGGGGGACTACACTATGCCTAGCCCATCTGAAAGAAACAGGTTAGTATTAGATTCCTTACCTTAGAATATCCCCAGGCATCAGTCTGGATCCGGAAACGTTTGCGTAGCAGTACCCCTGCGCGTCGGTAGGCGTCGTCTGCAGGCGTCCCCTGCGGCTCCGCGTCCGTCGTCGGCGTCGTGCGCCGTGATGACGTCGCTGGAGTATATAGACGCCGCCTCCGTGCGCTGACGTCAGTTCTTCTTTTTTCTGCGGCAGTTAGCGCAGATCCGGGAAGTGCAGTACTCCGGTCTCTTTTTGACCAAAGTTTTTTGATCTTTTGATCTATCTTTACGGTGCCAGTAGGATGCCTGGTTTTAAGAATTGTGATGACTGCGATCGCACGATGTCGGTCACGGACCATCACCGACTCTGCCTCCGATGCCTGGGCCCCGACCACGACGTGGACGCCTATGTCGATTGCCGAGCTCTGACGAGTAAAGCCAGGCGGGAGCGGTCCCGCAAGCTGCTCGAGCTGCGGGTGTCGGCCCCGCGTCGAGAGAGGTCCCGGTCCGGCCGGAGGTCGAGGGAGCGGTCGCGGAGCCGCCACGAACGCTCCGGAAGTCATCACCATTCCTCCGGTTCCTCAGGTAGGAAACACAAGAAGTCGGGGCGTTGTCATCGTACCCCCGACTCCCCCCGACGCTCGCGCGATGCGGCCGGGGGTTCGGGTGGCCCCACCCCTGCGGCTCCGCGTGAGCCGCCGGCGCGGCCTGCTCCATACCCTACGGTCCTTGGGCAAGGCACGACGCCTGAGGAGATAGAGGAGTTCCTCATGGCCATGAGGAATCTGTCTTCTCCGACGGGGCCTACGGCACCTTCGGGCCCTGTGGCCCCCTCCGGAGGCCCTAGCGGGTCGGGTGCTTCTGCCTCGATGCCGCCGGGTGCTCCGGCCCCGGCGCCGCCGACGGCTCCGGCCCCGGCGCCACAGGGGCCTTCTGGATCGACGCCGGCTGGCCAGCCGACCTCTCCGGCGCCGATCCCATCGGGGTTGCCCCCGACGCCGTCCCCGGGCGGCGCCGCCCCCATACCCTCTCCGACTCCGGACGTGGAGTCGGACCGGCTTCGCCCGACGCCGAGTCCGACGCCGATGGGGCCTGTGGACCCCGGGGAGCCAGTCGACATTGTTGATTCCGAGTATGGTGAGGATGTAGATTACGGAGAGGATTGGGAGGGGTCTGAGGACCCTCTGACACACGAATGTCAGTACAATGTGGACTGGACGGGTGACTTGGGTGACGCCAGTGGGCTAGATGAATCCCCTAACCCTGGCTTTGTCTTGCCTCCTACCGTGGCTTCGGAGGAGGGGGCAGCTTATTCAGTGGTGTTGATGAAGGCTGCCAAGGCCTTACACCTTGAGCTCCCCGTCGCGGCCGTGAGGACTAATATCCTCAGTCATGCCCACAGGAGCCACTGCTGCCGTTCAACGAGGCCTTGACTGACGTTCTTCTGGGCACGTGGTCCAGGCCCGCTTCAGGTTCGCCTGTTGATAGGAACGTGGCCAGACGCCATTGTCCGTGTACGGATGACCCCAAGTTCCTGTCCACCCATCCCACCCCTGAGAGTCTGGTGATCCAGGCCTCGACTTCCCAGACCGCATTCCCGTCGGCCCCGCCCGACCGGGAATCCAAGAGGTACGACCAGTATGGAAAGAAGGTCTTCTCGTCCCTGAGTCTGGGACTGCGGTCTTGCAACACCGCGTGCCTCTTGGGCCGCTACACCCACTCTCTGTGGGATACGGTCACAGACTTGCTGCCAGAATGCCCTCCGGAGGTACGGGAAAAACTCGGCAAAGCTATGATTGAAGGCCGAGACGCAGCAAGGTACTCCATCAGGTGTGGTCTTGATACGACCGACTCACTGGGCAGAGCGATGTCTACGACAGTGGCGATTCGTCGCCACGCCTGGCTGAGATCCGCCAACTTTTCGGCTGATTTCCAGAATACATTGATGGACATGCCGTTTGATGGCAGTCGCCTGTTTGGCGACAAAGCGGACCACGCGCTGGAGCGCTTCAAGGACTCCAGGGTCACGGCCAAGTCCTTGGGTCTTTCGACCCAGCGCCAGCGTTTCGCTCCTTTCGTGGCCAAGGAAGGGGCGGTCCCACACGTGCTGCCAGCCACGTGCCGCAACAAAGTTATCAATGCAGTGGCGGCCGTGGAAACCGCCGTGGAGGCGGTCGGGGACAACGGCGAGGTCAGACCACACCTCCCCCCGCAGCATCCGCCTCAAAGCCATCCTAGTCCGTGCTTTCAGGCCCATGTGACGCCGGTGGGTGGCAGGGTTCGCCATCACCACTCCCACTGGTGCACCATCACTTCGGACAGGTGGGTGCTGCAGATCGTCCGAAGGGGCTACTCCCTCCCCTTCGAGACTAATCCTCCAGCCATGCCACCGCAGAACCACCGTGTGTCGGGGGACCACTTGAAGCTTCTGCAGGAGGAAGTTACGACCCTCTTGGCCAAGGGGGCCATCGAGCGCGTTCCTGGGCCAGAAGTAGGACGTGGTTGCTACTCCCACTACTTTCTGGTGCCCAAGAAGGACAAAGGGGGCCTACATCCTATCTTGGATCTACGTAACGTCAACGGCTTCCTCCGGAAGGAGAAGTTCAAGATGTTGACTTTGGCTCAGGTCTTGGCTGCTCTAGACCCACAAGACTGGATGGTAGCGTTGGACTTGCAGGATGCGTATTTTCACATCCCCGTCCTGCCGGCCCACCGGCGTTACCTGCAGTTCACGGTAGGCCACAAGCACTTTCAGTTTATCGTGCTCCCCTTCGGCCTTACCAGCGCCCCACGGGTGTTCACAAAGGTGATGGTGGTGGTCGCAGCCCATCTGCGCAGGTTAGGGGTTTCAGTCTTCCCCTACCTAGACGATTGGTTGTTGAAGGCGGACTCGCCCCAGACAGTCGTCCACCACCTTCAGATGACGGCAGACCTCCTGCACCAGCTGGGGTTCTCCATCAATGTGCCGAAATCACACCTGTGTCCCTCTCAAAAGCTCCTTTTCATCGGAGCGGTTCTCGACTCGGCGCAGTTTCGGGTTTATCCTCCGGAACGGCGAGTCCAGGATATACAGGCTTTGATTCCCATCTTTCAGCCGTTATTCCGGGTTTCGGTCAGGTTGACGCTGCGGCTGCTGGGGCTGATGGCTTCCTGCATCCTTCTGGTGCATCACGCCCGGTGGCGGATGCGGGCTCTGCAGTGGGACCTGAAGTTTCAGTGGGCCCAGCATCAGGGCAACTTGTCCGACCATGTCTTGATCTCGGAGGGCACTGCGAGACAACTGCAGTGGTGGCTTACGGACCGCGATTGGGTCAGAGGCAGATCCCTCTCCCTTCCCCAACCGGAGCATGTTGTTGTGACGGACGCGTCCCTCCAGAGCTGGGGAGGCCACTTGGGAGAGGCAGAGATCAGAGGCATCTGGTCTCCGGCGGAGTCCCGGCTCCATATCAACCTGTTGGAGTTGCGGGCGATTCGTCTAGCGCTGAAAGCATTCCTCCCCTTTGTCAGCGGGAGTGTAGTGCAGGTGTTCACGGACAACACCACCGCCATGTGGTACTGCAACAAACAGGGCGGGGTGGGGTCGTGGACCCTTTGCCAAGAGGCTCTGCGCCTCTGGCAGTGGCTGGAACATCATGGCGTGACTCTGATGGTTCAACACCTGGCAGGTTCTCTGAACGCCAGGGCGGACGAACTCAGCCGTCGGTGCTCGATGGATCACGAATGGCGTCTGAACTTGGACGTGGTGCAAGGTCTCTTTCTGCAATGGGGAGAGCCTTGGTTAGATCTATTCGCCACAGAAGAGAACGCGCAATGTCATCAGTTCTGCGCGTTGGAGTTTCCAAGACGGCACTCGCACGGCGACGCCTTTCGGCGCGAGTGGAGTTGCGGTCTGTTATACGCCTTTCCTCCTATACCACTTCTGCCCAGAGTGCTGAAGAAGATCAGGCGCGACCGGGCCCAGGTCATCCTTGTGGCTCCGGACTGGGCTCGAAGGTACTGGTATCCCGAGCTACTCAGCATGTCAGTCGGTCCCCCGATCCGCCTGCCCCTTCAGGAGGACCTTCTGTCGCAGCAGCAGGGGACGGTCCTCCACCCGAACCTGTCCAGTCTCCACCTCCATGCGTGGAGATTGGGCGGCGGCAGTTGAGGCCATTTGACTTGCCTCCTGAAGTCTGTGATGTGATTCTGGCAGCCAGGCGTCCCTCCACTAAGTCGGTATACGCCTGCCGGTGGAACAGATTTGTGGCATGGTGCACAGCAAAGGCTGTGGACCCTCTTTCTGCCCCTCTTTCCGAGGTTCTTCTCTTTCTTCTCTCTCTTGCCCAGCAGGGCTCTGCTCTGGGCACTATCAAGGGCTACCTTTCTGCCCTTTTGGCCTTTCTGAGGCTGCCTGATCAACCTTCTTTGTTCAAGTCCCCTATTGTAACAAGATTCTTGAAGGGCATCACACACATGTATCCACCTGTTCCGTTTGTGATGCCTCAGTGGGACTTGAACCTGGTTCAAACCTTCTTGATGTGTGCTCCCTTTGAGCCACTTCATTCCTGTCCTCTCCGTCTCCTGACTTTAAAGACGGCCTTCCTGGTTGCCATCACCTCTGCCAGGAGAGTGAGTGAGCTCCAGGCTCTTTCTGTCAAACCTCCTTTCATGTCCATTCATCCAGACAAGGTGGTTCTGAGAACTAGACCTTCTTTCCTGCCCAAAGTAGTCTCTGCTTTTCACATCGGGCAGTCCATCACCTTACCCTCCTTCTTCCCGCCTCCGCATCCTTCAAAGGATGAAGAGCGGCTCCATCGTCTGGACCCAAAACGTGCGCTTTCATTTTATATGGATCGCACACGCAAGTTCCGGGTGGATGACCAACTGTTTGTTGGCTACGTGGGTGCGAAGAAGGGACGGGTGGTGCACAAACGGACCATCTCTCGGTGGGTCGTTCTGTGCATCAAGGCGTGCTACTCTTTGGCTCGGAAGGAGCCTCCTGTTGGGCTGAGGGCCCATTCCACTCGGGCCACAGCAGCTACTACTGCCCTGGGCCGGGGAGTCCCCTTGCAGGACATTTGCCAGGCGGCTACGTGGGCCTCGCTGCACACTTTTGCGAGGCACTACTGCCTGGACAGTCAAGTCCGGAGGGATGGCTTCTTTGGCCGTTCTGTCCTCCAGGACTTTCTGGTGTAAGTTTGTATTGGTTCGCAGACCCACCACCGGGGTTGGTATTGCTGGGGTATCTATTCTAAGGTAAGGAATCTAATACTAACCTGTTTCTTTCAGATGAACAAGTTACTTACCTTCGGTAACGATATATCTGTAAGAAACAGTAGTTAGTATTAGATTCCTTACCGCCCCACCCATCCTCCCCGTTCTGCGAACTGATACCTAGGGTTAAGGTCATCAGTCAGTCAGTCATAAGCTTTTATTCGATATGCAAGATATCTTATAAGCACATTTATAATACAATCAGTATAATGTACAAAAAAATAAAACATTGCCACAAGAGTCAGTATAAAGTATTAAAAGAGATAAAAGGACATAAAAGACCGTTGATAAATTAACTAAAAAGAGAATTAAACAGCTACTGACAATCTCTTACATCGAATAAGCCAAAACTGCTTTAAAAATTTAGCTGTTCCACGCACAATAGGGGGGGAAGTGTCCGTGCTTAGGATACGCAAGGCTACTAAATGACTACGTGTGCCCATATTTTGGCAGAGTGGTTTCAGCCAGAGACTCCTAGGCCTTGCGTAATCCGGGCATTCAAATAATATATGCGCAATGGACTCAACCTTACTCGGGCAACATGCACAGTTGGGAGAAGTACGGGCCGCTACTGACCATTTCGATACCAGAGCACCTAGCGGGAGGGAACCAACTCTAAATTTAAAATAGAGAGCTCGGTCAAGGGGGAGAGTGATTAAGTCCAGGTAGGGTTCAAAGGCCACAGTGTCTTTAATTTGTAAAAAGGCCGCAGTGGACCTGCAGTGGTTAGAGTTTGTAATTAGACGCTCCGCAGTCCATTTCCAATAAAGCGCCTTGACAACTTCTTTTGGGGGGGCTGAACGAGATGACCAGCAATCTCCTAGGCCAATATTCTCCAAAAGTTTTTTGGTGTCACTTAACCATCTTATCTTAGCCCAACCTCCCTGGCTCATTATATCTCCCAGGGCATCAGCATAGGATTTTAATTCTTCGCTCCTCCAAATCCGTGCCCACAACAGGAGCGGTCGAAGCTGGGCCTGGTCTTTGATGTTTTTACATCCCGTGTCAAACCACACTGGAACTGATGGTGTGCTCAGTGGAACAGAGATGAAGGATTTTAAAAGCTTACTCTCCGCTGTCACTAGGGCATCCACTCGGCAGTGGCCCCACAGTTCTGCCCCATACAAGGCTGATGTCGCTACTTTGGCCTTGTAGATGTCGAGTACTGGGGTAAGTGAACTCCTAGTTGAGGCCCTATATTCCCTCATGAGAGCCCCTCCTACTCTCCTATGATTAAGAACCATTTTGTCAATATGGTTTGCCCAAGTCATCCTATCCGTAATCCGGATACCAAGGTAGTCGAATTCGGCTACTTTCTCTAGGGGGATAGAATTAAGTGTAGGTGGGCGGCCCAATTTTTTAGGTGGATTTACAACTAAGTATTTCGTTTTGTCCACGTTTATTATTAACCTTTTTGCAACACAGAACTCCTGGAATCGTGTTAGTAATTTCTGCAGGCCTTGTGGGGTCTTCGAGATCAGGAGCGTGTCATCCGCAAAAAGCAGGGTTGGGATGCGGACACCTCCAAGACAGGGGGCGTCGGCTGGTTCTTGTTGTAGATGTTTTACCACCCCATTCAGATATAGTGAGAATAGGGTGGGCGCCAAGACGCAGCCCTGCCTTACGCCCCTGGACACTGGTATCTTTTCAGTGAGCTCTCCGTTTTTTCCCCAGCGGACCTGTGCAAAGGTGTGGGCATGAAGGCTTATGAGAAGGGACAAGATGTAAGGTGGTAATCCCAACTCATGAAGCACCCTCCAAAGCTCTTCCCGGGGGACTAGGTCAAAGGCAGTCTTCAAGTCTATAAAGGCTAAGTAAAGACTACCCTTGCCTAGTTCCACCACCTTCCACCCCAAAAGGGACAGCCTAAACACCTGCTCTATTGTCCCCATACCAGCCCGGAAACCTGCCTGAAAGTCTGATAGGATTTTATTTTCCTCCACCCAATGGAGAATCCTACCAAGGATAGCTTTACCAGCTATCTTTTGGGTGGAGTCTATCAGACTTATGGGGCGATAGTTGCCCGGGGTCTCCCTACACCCTTTTTTGTAAATCGGGACCACCACCGCCCCTTTCCAGGATTCTGGCACTACTCCTCCCCTCATAATATCATTTAGGAGAGCTGCTATGATCCTTCCCCATTCCGCTGGGTAAGCCCTCATGAGGTCACCCGGAAGGCCATCCGGGCCCGGTGCCTTGCGCGGTGCTACCCAGCCTATAACCCCCTCAATCTCTAATGGAGTGAAGAGGTCATAGGCATGAGGTCCGATTACTAATGCGAGGTCCCTTCCCACGGACAGTTCCCCATCTGGAGGGAGGTATAGGGACCCAAAGTGTTTTACCCAGCTTTGAGGCGGGATGTTGCAGGGTCTCATGGCTTCATCGGATTTACTCCGTTTACTTATGAGATTCCAAAATGCCCCTGAATCCCTAATTTTACTAGCCTGTAGTAGGTCTTCCCAATATTTGTCTTCCCACTCCCTTTTAGCCAAATTGAGGGACTTTTTATAGGCCTTCCTTGCTTCCTGGACCATGCTTTGGGATTTGGATTTAATCGCCTCAACTAACTTTGCCTTGTGGCCCCTACATGCTTGGGTGTACCAACCGTCAGTTGGTTTTTTAGTTCCTTTATTGCCCGACTTTTTGGGATACAGGGTAAACACGTTGGTTAAGGCTTCAATCAGGGAGACAAAAAACCCACTCGCTTTACCCACCCCTTCTAGGGACGTTCCGAGGGATGTTATCGCATGGTTTAAATGGGATTGGATTTCCCCAACCTTTTCCTCGGATAAAACCAGTTTCGCCCATTTTATTCTTCTACCACATGGGGAGACTTCCGATTCATCTGGTGGTACGGGTGCCAGGTTAATGCTGGCCCTCCTTAAGGGTTGCCACCACTGTTCCATTTTTAGAGAGAGTGAGTTGTGATCACTTTCTGTCGAAGGGACCACCTGCATGTCCCTTACATAAGGCCATAAGCACACATCTATTAGAATATAATCCAGCCTAGAGGTGTGCCCTGGTCTATTGTAGGTATGGGCACCCCCCCCTATCCGAGGAATTTCTCCCGTTCACTGCCCTTAGGTTAAATTCAAGACTCAGGGAGTATATCTGGAGCGCCACCTCTGTCCACCTTTTAATCGGTGGGATGTCCAGTGCCGGGATCCCCCGCCTAGCATCCTCCTCATCTTGGTCGAGGGAAACGTCTGAGCCCAAGGGTTCGAACGTGCAGTTCATATCACCTGCAACCAAAGTGCGTGTCTTATATGGGGTGTTGTTTAGCAGGGTCTCGAGGAGAGCTATTACTGGAGACTTTCTCCCACCCTTTGTACCCCGGGCATACACATTATAGACGTTTAAAACAATTCTTCCCCTTTGATCTATAAGGGTGATATTTTGTATGTCCGGGGAACCTGTGGGAGATTCCACTACTCTGCAGTTTAGAGAAGCCGCGACCCAGATGAGAAGGCCGCCTGAAGGTCGCCCTCTCCCAAATTCCGAGACTCGCGCAGTGGAGGAATAGGAGGAAAATCCCACTCTATGGACCGGGACCAAGCTCCATGTTTCCTGGAAGAGACACAAGGAGTGCTCATCAACCCATGCAGTAAAATCCAGAAGAGCCAGTTTTCCTGCAATCCCTGCGACATTCCAGCTGAAAACCTTAAAGGCTAGGTCCGTCACAGCTGGAGGGTCGCTGGGAGGCTGAATGCCCCTATCCATAGAACTCCTCCTAAATATCCGAGGAGAACAGGGATCCTGTGGAATGGCCATCGAGTCTCCCAACCCACTTGCAAGATTTGTTTGGTTGGATGGTGCTCCTACTGGGTCTTCTCTGCTCACTGTTTCCAGTCAGCAGGGGCCTATTGCCCACATTTGGTTCTCCCTATTGCCCCCTACAACCCCAGCCCAGTTTGGACCAAAAATGGGGGAACTTACACTTCCTCCATTTGGGCTAACAAGGTGTCTAGGGTAAAAATACGAAATATCTACCAGTTTAACCCCCGGGGCCCCCATATTTTTAATAGGAGTACAAATGGATGGTACTACTCTGGGGTCTTGGAAATTTATAATTACACAATCCCCCTCCTGCATTTTTTTCCCTTGCCCTACCCATCCCACTCTGCGGACACTTAAAATAATGCCGTCCACACCCAGGGGGATTGGCTTATTTGCCTTCAGCCAGTGGATACACTTGTTCTTGAGTGATTGATGGTTTTCCAACTGGCCTTCCTTTAGGGGGGGCACATTAACCATGACAGCAACAAAAGGTTGACAGTCTGGTGGGAGGTTAATCGGGGGGATCCGTCGTGCTATATTACTGGGTGCCGGTGGGGAGGTAGATGGGGCAGAATGTTGGGTTACAGGCCTAGGGGCTTTCCCTGTTGTTAAGCCACTCGGTTTGCTACTCCCCTCTGGTTTTTGTTGGACTTCCTTTTTACCACCAGTTATCTGTTGCTGCTTTTGTGGAGGAGGCTTGGGCTTATTTTTATCAGGCTCTATATGTGTTGATGGTCCCTTTTGACTTGAGCCTGCTTTGGGATGGGAAGGAGATTTAGGAGTTGGGATTACTGGACTATTAGGAACGGCTTTGTTTTGAGATGTTAGGGACTTAGGGCCTCTCTGAGCTGTTTGTTCATTCCCCTTTGCACCCAAATCCTTATTTTCAGTCACTCTAGTTGTTTGCTTAATTGTTGTTTTGAGAGAGTGAAAGCCGTCGTGGGTTGACTGCTCTAGTTTGTCAATCCTCTCCCCTAAACCCTTGACTTGTGCTAGTAACGGTTTCAAGAGGGTATATACCTTCTCCAGAATATTTTCAACTGCTACTAAGTCAGGTGGCTTTGAGACCTTGGCTGTGTGTGGCCCCTTGGGAGCGATCAGAACATCCCCTTCTTTGTCGGTTTCGTTCAACATAGGGACACCCCTTGTAGATCTCGTACTAGATACAGGAGACTTCCTTACTCTTTGGTAAAGGGCGGCCTGTCTCACTAGCCTACCCTTTTTACGTTTGCGCGGCTTTTTACCTATGGGCAGAAACTCCTGCCTAATGTCAGGATTTTCGGTGTTAGGTGGAGCCCCAACTAACTTCCCATCTGATATAACTGTGGGGGATGGAAGCAATTTCGGGGACTCAGGATCTCTGGTGACATCACTTGTGGGAATAGGTGGTAATGATGTGGACAAGTTACTAGGGCCACCGTTTTCCAATGTAACTATAGGTAGAAGAGCGGCCAGATTTTCCAGCCTATCTATATTTTGCTCTATACCAATCAACTGGGGGGGGGTCTGAGGGAACGTTGACCACACTAGGAGGGGTACCTGTTTGAACCCGGACGATGGCTGGTGTGAGCGACTGGGCGACTGCCCCCAAGGATGAGCGTCTTGAGGGGAGGTAAACTTCAGATAGACGCCGCTCAGACATAGCGATCTCCTTTTCAATCACCGCCGCTACCCTGGTGATAAAACGGTCCATTGTTCCTATGACAGGACTTGCGGCATTTGATCCTCTTTCAGCTTCGCTCCTTAGAGGCTTTCCTGAACGGGTAGACATGGTTTGAGCAACGGAGCTGGGACAGGCACCGGGCGTATGTCCTCACGGCTGGTAGGAGAGAAAGGGACGTGGCCCAGCCCAGCCTTGTCAGCCCCTGACTGCCACAGACTGCCCGCCCTTTGCTTGGGCTTCGCTCGGCGTCCCGCCAAGCGTCGAGCTGTTCAATATGTAAGGGCGTTGCAGGCGGGGGCGTGTCTGAATGTGGGCGCGTCCGCCTGTGCAGCTGGGGAAGCAGGGACTCCTGGTCTTCTGAGTCCCTGCTGAGCGCCGATCTGCTGGTCCTTCCAGGCGCCGATCTGCTGGTCCTTCCAGGCGCCTCCCAGCACTTTCACCTCGCTTCGCGTCTCCCTCCTCCTTCACGCCGCGAAGCGGCACCCGCGGAGCGGGTGCGGCGAGAGGCAGCGGCAACACAGGTGAGCCCGAGTAGAGAGACAGACCCAAAGGCACAGGGTCCAGCAACAACCTCCACAGCGTCCAGGAGTATCCCGCTAGAATGAGGGAACACGCGCCCTTTCACCTGGTCAGGCGGGGGCGTGTCTGAATGTGGGCGCGTCCGCCTGTGCAGCTGGGGAAGCAGGGACTCCTGGTCTTCCGAGTCCCTGCTGAGCGCCGATCTGCTGGTCCTTCCAGGCGCCTCCCAGCACTTTCACCTCGCTTCGCGTCTCCCTCCTCCTTCACGCCGCGAAGCGGCACCCGCGGAGCGGGTGCGGCGAGAGGCAGCGGCAACACAGGTGAGCCCGAGTAGAGAGACAGACCCAAAGGCACAGGGTCCAGCAACAACCTCCACAGCGTCCAGGAGTATCCCGCTAGAATGAGGGAACACGCGCCCTTTCACCTGGTCAGGCGGGGGCGTGTCTGAATGTGGGCGCGTCCGCCTGTGCAGCTGGGGAAGCAGGGACTCCTGGTCTTCCGAGTCCCTGCTGAGCGCCGATCTGCTGGTCCTTCCAGGCGCCTCCCAGCACTTTCACCTCGCTTCGCGTCTCCCTCCTCCTTCACGCCGCGAAGCGGCACCCGCGGAGCGGGTGCGGCGAGAGGCAGCGGCAACACAGGTGAGCCCGAGTAGAGAGACAGACCCAAAGGCACAGGGTCCAGCAACAACCTCCACAGCGTCCAGGAGTATCCCTTTCAGGGCCCTAGTTTCAAATGGCACCAGCGTTGTTTTTTTACATGGCTCTGCGTGTTCTGGCGCGGAAAAGCTGTGTACAAAGAACTGACGTCAGCGCGCGGAGGCGGCGTCTATATACTCCAGCGACATCATCACGGCGCATGACGCCGACGACGGACGCGGAGCCGCAGGGGACGCCTGCAGACGACGCCTACCGATGCGCAGGGGTACTGCTACGCAAAAGTTTCCGGATCCAGACTGACGCCTGGGGATATTCTAAGGTAAGGAATCTAATACTAACTACTGTTTCTTACAGATATATCGTTACCGAAGGTAAGTAACTTGTTCATTTGGTCGAAAACGACGTTGATACATAAGTAAAGGTTAGGTTAGGCTGATTTATAAAGCGCAACAGCTGCCCCAGCAAAGGAGCGACCAGTGCTACGAGCAAAGAAGGCAGCTAGCAGCAAAGAATCCATCAAAACAGCAGAAGGAAAAAGCCAGAGAGACGACCACACCTAGAGGGCTGGGAAAAGATAAGTTTTCAGGGCCTTCCGGAATGTCAAGTAATTGTCCATACTCCGGATATAAACAGGCAGGTCATTCCACAACTTAGCAGATAGAATGCGAAAGGAGCGTCCACCGGCGTGGGCCTTCCTAACCTGAGAAACAACTGTGAAGTGTAGACCTGCTAAACAAAGGTGACGGGAAGGGGCATAGGCGGAGAGCAGGTCAGCCAGAATCCCAGGAGCTGGGGAAATCCTAAAAGCAAAACAGAGACTTAAACTGCACCTGTTTTGCCACTGGCAGCCAGTGAAGCTGACGAATGGCAGTGGAGGTGGAACAGCGGTGAGACAGGCCTAGAAGAGTTCTGGCGGCCACATTTTGGACTCTCTGCAGTCTCGCAATCTCTGTCTTGTTGGCCCCCAAATATAGCGAGCTGGCATAGTTCAGTCTCGACAGCACGGATGCCTGGACAATCATCTGTCGGATGGATGCGTCAAAGAACCCCAGCAGGGGTTTAAGCCCGCGCAGAATGCCAAAACATGACGCCCGTACCTTCTTAGTCTAGGTTTGAAAACTCAAGGCCGAGTCCACCCAGACCCCAAGGTTCTTCACCACCTGTTTAGGGGTGGGTGCGGGCCCATGGTGGAGGGCCACCACTGTTAACTCCACAGCTCCCGGTCTTTCCCAACCAGCAGAACCTCAGACTTGCTGGCATTGAGCTGGAGACAGTTGGCCATCATCCACCCTGCGACGTCCACTAGACCACTCAGGAATTTTGCAGCGTCATTCAGACAGTCATTGGAGAGGGCGACAACTAGTTGTGTGTCATCGGCGTTTGACACTATAGTCAGCCCTCTCCTCTTGGCTGCCTCAGCTAGGGGCTGAACATACAGGTTGAAAAGCGTTGGACTCAACGCCGAGCCCTGCGGCACTCCTTGTTTGATAGAATGGGGTCTGGAGGCGAAGGGAGGGGCTGACACCAGAAAGGACCTCTCCGAAAGAAAGGAGATAAACCAATCCAGGGTGCAACCCATTATGCCAGCCTCCTTCAACCTCTGTATCAAAATCTGGTGAGAGACCGTATCAAAATGAGGCAATAAGATCTAATAGGATTAGTGCCAAAGTACGTCCCTCATCCAGTGCTGCTCTTAGTTGTTCGATCGCAGCTAGGAGGGCAGACTCTGTGCTCAGACCCGGACGAAGCCCACACTGGGAGGAGTCCAGTATGTTATTTTCCTCCAAGTAACCTGACAAGATAGAGTTGACATAGGCTTCAGAGAAATTGTGGACCAAGGAAGTAGGGGGATAGGGTGAAAGTTCTCTGGTTTTGTTGGATCAAGGGTGGGCTTCTTTAATAGTGGCATCTCCCTGGCCTGCTTCTATGACCTAGGAACCTTGGCCATTGACAAGGACATGTTAATCACCTTGCTCAAAGGTGTTAATAGCACAGGGAGAAGTCTTATCAACTGGTCAGGCTTCATAGGGTCAGCCGGGGAGCCAGATTTAATCTTACAGCAGAGTGCACGTAGCACATCCTCGGAGATTGGCGGAAAGGTAGTCAGTGTATGAGCGACAGGGGTTGCATTAGATGTAGAGTGTAAATGTAACAATTACTCAAGAGGGGTGTGGCTGGGGATTTGCATGCTAACAGCCTTTACTTCATTGGTGAACTACACATTAGTATAACCTGGTTCGCTTTCAGGTTTACATAATATTATCCTATTCCGCTGGTTCAATCAATCAATCAATCAATCAAGAGTATTTATAAAGCGCGCTACTCACCCGCTAGGGTCTCAAGGCGCTGGGGGAGGTGGGGGGGGGCTGCTACCACTCGAAAAGCCAGGTCTTGAGTTGCTTCCTGAAGGAGAGATGGTCCTGGGTGAGTCGTAGGTGGATGGGGAGGGTGTTCCAGGTCTAGGTCTGCCAGGTAGGAGAAGGATCTACCTCCGGTGGTGTTTCTGCGGATCCGTGGGACGGTGGCGAGTGCGAGGCTGGCGGAGCGGAACTGGCGGGTTGGCGTGTAGAACGTGAGGCGGTTGTTGAGCTATTCGGGGCCCAAGTCGTGGAGAGCCTTGTGTGCGTGGGTGAGGAGTCTGAACGTGATCCTTTTGCTGACGGGGAGCCAGTGCAGGTTCCTCAGGTGGGCGGAGATGTGGCTGTGTCGGGGAATGTCCAAGACGAGTCATGCTGAGGCGTTCTGGATGCGCTGGAGTCTTTTCTGTAGTTTGGCGGTGGTCCCATCGTAGAGGGCGTTCCCGTAGTCCAGACGGCAGGTGAACGAGGGCCTGGGTGACTGTTTTCCTGGTTCCAGTGGGGATCCAGCGGAAGATCTTACGGAGCATGCGGAGTGTGTTGAAGCAGGAGGAGGTAACGGCGTTAACTTGCCTGGCCAGGCGCACATGGTGGTGGTGGGGGATGTAGGTTCGGTGGTGGGGTATGTGTTCTGAGCGCCGAAGCTGTCGTGTATGTCGACGATCTTACCATGAAAAAAGGTGGCCAGAGAGTTGCAGAAGTCTTGAGAAGGCGTGATGTCGTTGTCGCTGGCGTTGGGGTTGGAGAGCTCTTTCACGAAGTTGAAGAGTTCCTTGCTGTTGTGGGTGTTGTTGTCCAGTCGTTCTCTGAAGGATGACCTTTTGGTGGTGCGGATCAGCTGGTGGTGTTTGCGGGTGGCGTTCTTGAGGGCTGTCATGTTTTATCCGTTGACATGTTGTGGGGCCAGGCTTTCTCGAGGTCACGGCAGGATTTCTTGGAGTCTTTGAGATCGTTGGTGAACCACGCGGCTTTCTTGCTGTTGAGGTTGCTGGGAGGGTTTTTCAGTGGAGCAAGGGTGTCGGCGCAGTCGGTGATCCACTGTGTGAGGTTGCGGGCTCCTTCGTTGGGGTCCGTGGTGTCGGTGGGAGGGTTTAGGCGCAAGGAGGTAGTGAGTTGGTTGGTGGTGATCTTGCTCCAGCATCTTTGGGGGGTTTGTTGAGGGCGGTGGTGGGTCGTTGTTTTCCTGAAGTTGAAGTGAACGCAGCTGTGGTCGGTCCAGTGGAGCTCGTTGGTGTGGCTGAAGGAGATGTGGTTGCTGGAGGAGAAGACAGGGTCGAGCGTGTGGCCGGCGTAATGGGTGGGGGTGTTGACCAGTTGCTTGAATCTGAGGTTGGCAAGGTTGTCTAGTAGGGCGGTGGTGTTGTTGTCCTGGTCGTTCTCTGGGTGGAAGTTGAGGTCTCCTAGGAGGATGTAGTCGTGGGAGGCGAGGGCGAGCGGGCTGATGAAGTCTGCGATGGCCTCGCTGAAGTGTGAGCGTGGTCCCGGGGGTCTGTAGATGAGGGTTCCTCTGCGGGTGGTCTTGGGGTCGATGTGAATCTGGAAGTGCAGGTGCTCTGCGGTGGCGAGGGTGTCGTCGGTGTTGGTCGTGATGCGGATAGTGTTTCTGTGGGCGATGGTGATGCCTCCTCCGGTCTGGTTGACGCGGTCCCTCCGGATGATCTTGTAGCCCTCCGGGATGGCAATGGCGATGTCGGGGGCTGAGGAGGCATTCATCCAGGTTTCTGTGAAGAAGGCGACGTCTGGTGCCGTTTTGTCCAGGAGGTCCCATAGTTCGACAGTGTGCCTGTGGATGGAGCGGGTGTTGAGCAGGATGCACTTGAGGTGGTTGTTGTTGGCGGCTGTTTTGGCTGGCGCGCAGTGCAGGACCGAGTGCAGGTGAAGTAGCAAGCGTAGCAGGTGAAGGCTCCCTGGGTGCGTTTCGGGGTGGCTTGGTAGCAGGCTGGATGTCGGCCGGTGTTGAGAGCTTGGAGGGTGGCGGTGTCGTAGCTCAGTCGGGTAGGCTGGCTCTGGCGGGGTCCAGGGGTTCTGACGCTGGGTGCGGTCCAGGCGTGGACGGGCGTAGACGGGCTTGCCTTTGGCACGCCTTCGGCGCGCCCGCTGCGCATACTCGCGGTCCTCGCCATTTATGGCGAAGTGGGAGGGAGGAGCAGCTGGGAGGCGGGAGTGGGAGACAGGAGAGGGGGCGGGCCGCAGGAGAGCAGCGGCGGGGAGCAGAGGGGGTAAAGAGCGGGAAGGCGGAGCGGGGGAGAGCGAGGGCAATCCTGGGCAAGCCTGGTGATCGGGGCAAGCCTGGGCAAGCCTGGAGAGCGAGGGCAAGCCTGGAGAGCAGGGGCCCTAACGAGAGGCGGCAGCAAGAGGGCCAAGCAGGCAGCGGCAGCAGAATCCGGGCACACGGGGGCCGTGCGGTAGTGGAGTGACCGGGTCAAGGGTTGAAAATAATTCTCTAAATCTTGGAAATCTAGAAGACTAGTTTTACAGATCGAGTGACAGCATTTCTATTTTTCCAAGGCATAGGACTTGTGAAAATCTCTCGATGCTGTGTTACAAGCAAGCAAGTATCTGGTGCTCATCTAAACCTAATGTAAACAAACTAAAGTGTTACTGAGATTCTCAAATGGGCACTCAGAGGTATCTTCCTGATTGTTATGTGGTTTCTCTCTCTGAGTTTATGAAGTAAAAGCCAATTGTTTGTCTTTGCAGTTTTCTGAAATAAGGCATGTGCACACTTTGCTGCTAATACATATCTACGGTTACAATGTTGTTAACCACATGCCTTAAACAGGAGTGTGATTACTTATTTTTTAGTTGTGTTTTCTTTTTTCAAAGTAACAATGCGTAGGCAAGGAATATTATGTAGTTAATCTGAAAACATGCAATACTCTTATTGTAATGTAAAGATGTAGAGTTGTGGTAATATGTATTGTGTTATGTTTTTCTACTAGAAACACTGTAGGCTGTTAAATAGGCTAACTTAGCTTATTAGGGGACCTCTATAATACTTCAAGAAGCAAGTGGTGTCTTTGTTCAGTTCGTATAGTAACACTCTCTTTTATAGAACCTATGTAGTAATTACTGTGAAGCTATTAAGTTCTTGACTTAACAAACACATTATTTTCCCCATTTGATGTTGCTTGGTTTCTCGGGTACATTTGCCTTGCAATGTGGTATGAATTCTGAGAAGGACTGATGTCAATGTTAGCAGAACAATATTCTATACTCTTTTGTCTTGAAACTTGCATGACTAATAATAAGATACAGCAGATCTCAAAGACTTTTACAAAGTTCAGTAGTCCACTCCCAAATGCCCAGCTGTATATATTTACCTCAAAATGATAATTCTTTTTGTAGTACTGAAACGGAAAACAATAGGAAAATTGTAGATGTGAAACAAACTTGTTTTAGATGTGGATAATTCACTTATCTGTTACTGTGTGGATCAATAAGAATAGTGCTGCTCCAGGTTTTTAAAAGGCACTCCCTCTGGATCATATTGTCTGCTGCTGAGAAGAACGTAGCGGGAGCAACCTGAATCTTTGGCACAGTGGCAATGCACCTTCATCAGATCACCTTGGCAGGTTGGTACCAGTCCCCCATCAGTTCACAGAGCAAAAGTTGGCAGACCCAGCTTTCAAGAAACTTAAAGAGGAATACACTTTGACACCAGCAAAGGGTGTGACCTTGGGGGCCAGCACTTAGAGGTCAAGATTCACTCCAGCAGAGGCCAGCAGCAGGGTCCTGGGCAGGTCCAGTTGGAACTGTTCAGCAAGGAATGCAGAAAAAGGCCTCTTGTAGCTTGATGTGTCCCTGTATCCCAAACAAGAGGTCAGCAAAATGACCCTTGGAGTCACTTCCCGGGTCCTAGGTTCAAGGCATGCACGTCCAGTCTACCTTCGGGTTATTCAGACAGAAGGGCAGTCCTTTTTCTGATTCCCTACAAGTCCAGTAATGTTCTGTGGAGGGTACCAGGGTTTCCACATTTATGGCCAGTGCTAGACTGTGGGTGGGGAATCTTCGTGCCCCTCTCCAACCCAATGGGATAAAAGAACCCGGGGGCGGTGGTGCTACCCACTTTTGCAGCACTGCCAGTGTGTTTTACTGTAAGCTATCCCACAGTGCTTCTCTCTACCTAAATACAACACAGCGGAAGCATTCTTCTCCTGGTCAGAGCTCCCCATGCCCACCCAGACTTGTGACTATGGTAATGGTTTAAACCTCCCTTGTGGTCACTCCAAGCCAGTCTGGGGCAGCTACCCCTCTCACTGGGTTTGGAGCCCAAGACAAAGGGAAACAGGCCTAGATGTGAGCTACATCTGCAAGTGACATGGTAGGCCCCCTTTGAAGAGTAGGAAGGGGCTTGGCATTGCCGTCCAGGCCATCCTGCTGAAGATGGAAAACACCTCTCCACACTCAAACCTTTTCTCCACAGTCTAGGAGCAATCCACATCTCACTGCAGAAGAGCCATTCAACAATTAGGTGACACTGGACACTTCAGAAAGGTCTTTTTGGCTAGGGTAGATATATGACAACTTTCTAAAAGTGTAATTTCTACAATAGCAATATAACATCTGGTTATTCTTAAATTGGATTTTAAATTACCATGAAAACGAGCCTTGAATGAATTTTCTAGCTGCTCCCAAACCAAAATTAAGCATTATAAGTTGTTATATTGTAAGTCCATGTTCCTCTATGTGCTACCGTGAAAAGCTACTTTGGGGGTCTTTTACTGCTGTCACATTTAAAACCTTAAATAGAAATTTCCTACTTTTTAAATACCAAGCACATTGTCCTTTAGGCATTTAGGGCCTAACTTAGGGGTGACTTATAAATATCAAAAAGGAGGATTTAGGCCTGGCAAAAAGTGTATTTTGCCAGGTCGAAATGTCTGTTCATCAAAAGAAGGCAACAATCTGGGGTAATGCAACACAAAATATGGACATTTCCAACAGTGATGAAAAATTGGTTGTAACACCTAGCCTAATTCCAACCCCACATGTAATCCTAACTCTACTTATTGTCAAACTATTGTTAGTTCTTATTTCCTTTAAGATTAGCCTTACTGACATTTTATAGGAACATTTGTACAGTGTCAAATTTTGCAGATCTGCGGTCTGCAAATTCGTGCGAAACCGCAAAACAATCCGCGAATTCGCTGATTTTCCCGAGAAGTCACAGATTTTTTTGCGATTTGCACTCTACTCAACTGGAGTACTTTCTACTGGATAATCAGTAAGTGCTACCTCGTTGGGTAAATGTATAGTGCTTTTCCTACACTGCAGCTGCGTAAAGGGCCAGAAGATTTGTCTCCACTGACCATGTGTGCCTGTAACTTTGCCACCGCACCAAAACGCGCTGAGGTCCCTTGAGTGAGCTGTCCATCATAGTTGGGAAAGGGCGGGAAGATGTTTGATACCGCTTGTGTGTGGTGCGGGGCCAAACGAACGAGGCTTCTATGCGTGTCAATATGCCTCTTGTGTATACAGGGTCAGAGAGCGAGCAGGGCAGCAGGTGAGGAGAAAGCAGCCTCCTGATCACAGGAACTACACGGGGTTTGCGCTCGAGAAACTCAGAGATTGAAAGACCTCCCTCGAGTATTACAGCTAATTTTCGACTGCAGATATGGGGTTAAAGCTCACTTGCCCAGCCTCGACCGTGCTCACTAATGTTTTGGGCTGATTAAAACGTTACTGAAATTGAGCTTCAACTCGGGCACCTGCTATATCTGTAAGTGCTTCCTGTTGAGGTTTAATTTTTGTGACAGGAGCCTCATGCCAGAATGAATCCTGCCCTGCATAGTTATCCACAAAGATGCCATCATTTTGTGCAATACCTCTACTCAACTGGAGTACTTTTACTGGCTAATCCAGTAAGTGCTACCTCGTTGGGTAAATGTAAAGTGCTTTTCCTACACTGCAGCTGCGTAAAGGGCCAGAAGATTTGTCTCCACTAACCATGTGTGCCTGTAACTTTGCCACCGCGCCAAAAGGCGCTGAGGTTCCTTGAGTGAGCTGTCCATCATAGTTGGGAAAGGGCGGGGAGAAGTTTGGTACCGCTTGTGTGTGGTGCGGGGCCAAACGAGCGGGGCTTCTATGCGTGTCAACATGCCTCTTGAGTATAAAGGGTCAGAGAGCGAGCAGGGCAGCAGGTGAGGAGAAAGCAGCCTCTTGGTCACAGGAACTACACAGGGGTTGAGCTCGAGAAACTCAGGGATTCAAAGACCTCCCTCGAGTATTACAGCTAATTTTCGACTGCAGATATGGGGTTAAAGCACACTTGCCCAGCCTCGACCATGCTCACTAATGTTTTGGGTTGATTAAAACGTTACTGAATTTGAGCTTCAACTCTGGCACCTGCTTTATTTATATCTGTAAGTGCTTCCTGTTGAGGTTTAATTTTTGGCCCACAGGAAGCACTTTCAGAGTTAAAGCAGGTGCCAGAGTTGAAGCTAACTTTGTAACCATTTTAGAATGGCGCTGGTAAGCTGCCAGAGTTGAAGTTGCAACTTGCAAGTAAGCAACTTCAACTCTGGCAGCTTGCCGGTGCCATTCTAAAATGGTTACAAAGTTAGCTTCAACTCGAGCACCTGCCTTAACTGTACGTGCTTCCTGTGGGCCCAAAAAAAAATCCGCCCGCGAGCGGATTTGCGGATTTTTCGGCAATTTCGCGAGATTTGCGGATCGCGAAATTGCCGAAATTCCGCGAGCGGAACGGATTTTTGGCCCACAGTTACTTAATGCCTTTTTCAAGGCTGTGAAATGCTTGATTATTGATGTTTATCACATACTGGGCTCTCTTTTGGAGGTGTTGGGGAGAATAAAGAGTTGCTTGTGCGCGAATCAAAATACTAGTCAGTAAGCATCAAAGCTATTAGTTTGTACTTGTAGTACTACAAAGGGCCAGATGTAGGTGGCCCAATACCGGTCGGTAACGGCCGAAATTACCGAATTTTGGCCGTTACTGACCGGTATTGGGCATTTGGGATGTAGGTAGCCTAAATTGCAAATTAGGTAATTTACCGATTCGATATTTTAAGGAATCGGTGAATTACTGATTCCTTAAAATACCGACTCACTAAATTACCGAATTTGCAATGTAGGGAGTACTCAAATGAGTGATTTTCCCATTTTAGGATTCGTTATTTACCACCATCTATAAGTTGGTGGTAAATAAGGAATACCTTTGAAAATGCAAATCTGTGCATTTTCAACTGTGCCATGTGGCAGACATACATGCCCTTAGGGCATGTATGTGTGCCACATCTGCACACAAGCACGATTCAGGGGTGCAACAGGGTGTCAAAGTGACACCCTGGCACCCTTGAATGTTTCCCTCATTTTACCGAATCGGTATTTACCGAGTCGGTAATTGCCATTCATTCCTATGGGCCTATTACCGAATCTTACCAATTTGGTAATTTTTCCTGAAAATGTATCTACATCCCATTTACCTATTCTTAAATACCGAATCGGTAAAATTTGGTATTTAAGAATAGGTAAATTGAGATTACCTACATCTGGCCCAAAGTGATTAATGCTTTCTGGGAATGAAGGTAATTATCAGTAATCTCTTTTCTGAAAGGCATTAAATTCCAGAGTTGGTTGTCTGGACAGAGAAGTAGATTTCATTGTGTGGACTCTCTCTGAATGAAGGTGCCATCAATAATGGGGGAAGCCTTGGGTGAAGAGAAATTATTTTGTGATCTGAGTGTAGTTTTTGGTGTAAGAATAGTAGTTCCACTCCATGTACTGCTCTGTGAGTTGTGCTCAATACTTTGAACATGATCTTTCACACTACTGGGAGGTAGTGTAGGAGGAAAACAGGTGTGATGTAGCCTGCATAGGTAGGATAAGGAGTTGTATTGCTATGGCTTTCAGATTTCTTTCTAGCTTCCTCAGCTGTAATAGGGAGTGTTACTAGATAGAGTCCATTAGCAGACTGAAAGGGCAGTAGTACAAGAGCGACGACAGTCTGGATCTTTTGCTAGAACCTAAGGTATGGGGAAAAACTTCAAAGACATTTAATCATGTAGAAGCTTGATTTGGCAACTTGATTGACTTGTGGTTAAAGGAATAATTTAGAGCACATGGTCATCCCTAAATTACTAATTTCAGAAGAGTACAATGGTTGGGTCAGCTCCTGAAGCCAAATGGTGATGGTTTTTCCAATTGCCATATACAAGAATCTTTTCGCGTGTTGCCTTTAAAATGGTTAGCAAACATCCACAGTCAGTGGCCTGAAAACATTTCCCCATGGTACATGAATGAAGATGGGCTAAAATATCTTTAAAATGACTGAAGTGTCATCTGCATAAATATAGCAGTAAAAATTGAAGGCGCATAGGAGCTCTGGTAGTGGTCTTAGGTAGATATTGAGCAGGAAGGGGGCAATGGCAGATCGTTGTAGTTCACCAGCTGATAAAGTGGGAAATAATAAGGGAAGCATCTTGACAGCAAGAGTACATGCACTCTCTTTCAGGATAGTTCCTCGAATATCAAGGACAAGTAGTCTTTAAGGAGGGAAGGTCGGCAAGCAAGGTCAAAGGCGGACGAGAAATCAAGTAGAGCCTCCATTCCCTATATTTTGTGGTCATTTTGATATCATCCCATGTTGTAGTAAGTGATCCCTTAGTGCCACAAACAGAACAGAATCATTTTGATAAGCAATTGTGATGATTTGAACTGCAAAACAATACACAAAATACAGAAACAAACATTCCTCAAACAAATACAAAAATGATTGAATATTTAATTTAATCCACACAAAAAATCTAAATTTTAATGAGAAGTTTGTCACTTTTATATACTCAATTGAGGTCTCACATCTTCAATACTATATTCTGTTTGATGCCCATGCAATGCTGCTACAAATCACTCGGAGAATACCAATTTTTTTTATAACTTTATTTATCATTTTGACAGTACACGAAAAACATAGGATACATTGATATGCAGTTACATCATTTCACCAATCCTCCATCATTATTTATTTAACACATATGTAAATCATTGTGCCGCTATTGTAGCTTTTATCAAATACACTTTGCATAAGTTGTTCCCTCCTTTACCTCCTGTATGCCTTATTTTTAGCCGTTAGCCCTAGCTCATTCCTTTGGCACTATCTCCTTGTATAATTCCTGTAATTATACCACATTATTTATGAACTTCATTCTAGAAGCTGTCTCCCCTGGCTAGGTCGTGTGTCTCCTTCCTCCTGCTGTCGAAGGTTTTCTCGTAAAGGCTGCCATACGTCCTTTGGGCGACATGTGGGTGGTTGTAGCTCAGCATGTAGCTCACTCATAATGTTGCAATATGACATGCTCTTGAGCCACCCTTTAATTGTTGGTTTCTGTCTGCTACCCCAGCGTATAGCTATTTTGCGCTTCGCTAGAATCAGTGCCACTGCTGTGAATCTGCAATTACTTTTGGGCAGCGTGTCCACATAACCCATCAGCGGCAATTACTGGGAGGGGGTCAGTTATAGCCCAGTCATCTGCTGCATTATGCTAAATTCGTCTTGCCAATAGGTGTTTATTATATTACATGTCCAAGTCATGTGTATGAAAGAGGCTGCTAACGCGTTGCACTTAGGGCAATGCATTAACTTAGCACTTTTTATGTGGGTCATCTGCTGTGGTGTAACGTAAGCCCGTCTAAGTATCTTGAAATGAATAAGCTTGTGTATATGATTACAGCATCCTTCCCATATCTTGTCGGTGAGTGGCTGCCCTATGTCAGTCGACCAGGCGTCCCTAACTTTGGTAATATACAATATAGAGCACAGAAAAATTGTTTAGGAGACTGCCTCTATTGTCAGTTAATTTTAATTTCAAAACAATTGAATAGAAAAATACAACTATGTCCACGGTCTTATATGGTCCAAAAGTTAAACAATCCAATTGAAATATTGTCCATTTATACAAATTTCCATAAAGCTTCAAATATCATTGAAATGTTGTAGTCACATTGGTGCAGACAGCTTACACACGTTTCGTTGTGTATACGAAATCTTCAAGGCTTGAACGCGGTCTCAAATGGGCATATAAGTAGAGTACTAATTCTTCTTAACCTTTTGTGGAAGAGAAAAGAAAATCTTTGGAAAGGATTGCACTGTCAAGCGTCCAAGGAAAAAATAGTGCTTTACGACACTTGGGAGGAATGTGTCTCGTAAGGTCTACGAGACCAAAGATAAGTATCTAGAAGGCACACTGCGTGTCAATAGTTGTCTGTGTATTCTTAGGGCCCGTCTGTAGCACACTAAGGAACGGAAACAGTCTTAAAACAATTAGAATAAGAGAGACTGTAGACGAATCCGTATAGAACCCCGATGTATAGTAGCATCAGTGGTCTATGAATGCCCCAAATGAGAGGCACCCCATTCGGTAAGTATGGTCCCGCACGGTAGAACGAAATCCTCCTAACTTTAGTGTCATGCTGTGGCATCAAGGTGAGACTGTAGCATCAAGGTGAGACATGCCTTATATATACAAGAAGCAACATGCTCCCCGCTATCTTTAATGACTGATGTAAGCGGCTCAAACTCTTCAGGCTCAGTAGGGTAGGTTGGGTTTACATTCCTAAGTGTGTTTTGTTTACGGGCCAGTACAAACTGATCCATTTAATTTGCGGGTTTCTAACGCGCTAGAATCGACTCCCGAAGGAGTATCTCTGCGCAATAGACCGCTGGGGAACCCGTCCTGGCTTTCCCTGTGATACTGGGTATCTCCAAGGTGAAACCAGGCATCCCCGGCGTATGTGGGGGGCCGTTGCGGAGATGAGGCAAGCTAATGCCCAGAGTTGCCAAGTGTGATCTCTGGTTAGAGTAGGCACCGAGGTGAGAATTATCGAGTCCGCTGACCCTGGTCCATGACCCTGCCGCGTCGGGAATTGAACCCTGGTCCCGGGCCGTCCTCTGCTCCCGGGTCTGCCACCTCTAACCAGTGAGCCACACCACTCCATGAAAGTGGCTGTCAAGAAGCAGGGGTCTTCTGTCCGGGAGAACACGTGCCCACCAGGGAACAAGTCGCCTAAGGTGTCTACCCCCAAGTGTCAATGAAAACACTTCGGATTTGTCCCAATTAGTGTGAAGGCTGGATAGGGCTCCGAAATCTTCTATTTCCCCTAGCAGCGGCTGGAGGTTAACCTCTGGTGTGCGAACATACAGCACCACATCATCCGTATATAAGGTCACTAGTACCGCCCCATGTTTTAACTGGAGCCCTCTGTTAGTGATCCTTCTGGCAGTACCGTATGAGCGGGTCCATTGTAATTATAAAAAGTAATGGAGATAAAGGGCATCCCTGCATGGTGTCTCTAGTTATGAGAAAAGGTTCTGTTATCATGCCAATGAATCGAATACGGGCGGTCGGTGCAGTGTACAGTAGTTTATTCAAGTGTTCAAAGCCCTTCGGAACGCCCATATTAGCCAATATAGCATGTAAGAAGGGCCACTCCACCGAGTGGAACACCTTCACCGCATCTAAAAATGCAGCTACTGCAGGGGTAGCCAGATTTATTGTGTTAACCACAGAAAAAAAGTTCCTTAAGTTTAGAGCTGTGGATCTGCCTTATAAATCCGGTTTGCGCTGGTGCTATAAGTTGCTCCATAAGTAGGGACAACCTAGTCGACAGCATTTTTGCTTACATTTTATACTCAAAATTGAGCAAAGAGAGCGGCCGATATGAGCACACTTTTCAGGATCTTTTCCAGGTTTAGGCAACAATATCAGGACTGCCTCTTTAAACGAGGGTGGAAGTATTCCTTTCTCTAAGGCTTCTGCATAAACCTCTAGTAAGTAGGAGGCCAACAGCCTCTTATATGCTTTGTAGGAGGCACCAGAGAACCCATCAAGGCCCGGGGCCTTGGATCCAGCCCTAGCCTCAATAGCCTGTTCTATCTCATTGGTTGAGAATGGTTCACTTAAGAATTGCCTGTGCTCATTAGGGAGCCAAACCATAGCTATCTTGCTTAAGTATTCCTTAATCCCATCTGCACTAGTTGCTGCCTTTATGGTGTAAAGATCCATGTAGTATTGCAATAATGTCTGCTAAATGGCAGCCGTTCCCAAAGCCTTCCCTCCGTCTGGCTCTTGCAGCTTGGTAATATAGGTCTGCTTATAATGTGGCCGGAGCAGCCGTGCAAGCATGGGAATTTATCGCTTCAGTATATTCTGCCAATAATTCTGTCCTGCGGTTTATATAAGGTGTGTTATCTCGGGGCTGTCTTGCCATGTTCTCTCTACCTAGTTTGGCTAGTTCTTCCTCTAATCTAGCTAAACTGCGTTTCAGGTCCCTTAGCACCGCCGTCTGTGTGGACATGCATACCCCTCTGATACATGCTTTAAAGGCCTCCCATAGAGCACTCTGCGTGGAGACCGACCCCGTATTCAGTGCAAAGTAATTCACTATTGCTGTACGCAGTTCCTCTCTAAGGACCGTGTCTCTCAACGCTATGGTAGGGAACCTTCAATGCCTCTCGAACCTTCCCTCAGCCGGTACTTAACTGACAGGAGTACTGGGGAGTGGTCTGATAGGGTGCGGGGCAATTTACTACTGTTTGAACCCATGGAAGCACCGGTCGCAATAACAGCCAGTAATCTAGTCTTGTCCATGTGTAATATTGTTGTGCATAATGAGTATATTCAGTGCTCTGAGGGTTAAGGTGTCGCCATGTGTCCTTCAATTCCCAATTGTTAAAAATTTCTGTTAATACCATGTGGGACCGGGGCTTGCTTACCGGGGACTCAGCAGGACTGTCCAATCTGGGCTCCAGCAGAATATTCAAATCCCCTCCCAAGAGAATATAATCGGCTTCTAGAGTGTCTAATTGCGAGTGGAGCTGTTCATAGAAGGCTGGATCATCTGTATTTGGGGATTATATATTGGCCAGCAAGACCTTGTGCCCTGCCAGGACCCCTATTACCAGAATAAAATGTCCTCCTGGGTCTATAAACGTTGCAGTATGTACAAAGGACAATCGTTTGTTAACCAGTAGCACTACTCCTCGAGCACATGTGGTATAGTTTTAAAAGAACCTGTGGGGACCCCAGGCAGATGCAAACTTATGTAGAGAAGAAGGTGATAAGTGTGTTTCTTGTTGATAAACGATGCTTGCGTATTGTTGAAGCTCATATTGAAGTACTAGTCAACATTACTTTTGATTGTTAATGCCTCGTACGTTCCATGTCAGTAGGGCGACTTTCGTGCTATGGTATATTTCTACCTAATGTGCCATTGTGAATAGTAAAGCATACTATGTCTTCTCTGTAGGATGTGGGTAACGCATATGACTGTCAACTGAACTGGTGTGACTGCATATTTTAAACTTTTCTATACCTCTGCCCCCTACCCCACCCCCACCTAGTGGCTGCCCACCAGGTGCTTCCCTATGTTCCCAAGGATTAAATGTTGATTAATACAACGCTAACATGGCAAACTTTCCAATTTCAATACCATTGTGAGCCCACTGAGGTAGTGGCAACGCCACATGGGCACCCCGCGCACTAGCGCTATTCTGTAACATTAGTCCCACTACGCATTCTTCTCTGTATACTCAGGCTGGCCCCCCTCTCCACAACCCCACGCCACTTATCTTCAGTTAAGGCAATATCAACAGACAGTTCACACAGCTCCATTCTTCCAAAAGGACAAATCAACTAGCTGTGAACAGGTCTGCACTCGTGCCCGATTGGGCTCCCTTTGATGCTCCTCCTGGGGAGGTGCCACCATGTAAATCGCCTGCCCCCGCATGCTGCTTGCAGAAGATCTGGACATATTCAGGATTATTGAATATTTTCGTCTTCCCATTCACATCTACTTTTAGGGCTAGATGTAGGTAGAAAAGATTTACCGATTTTAAATTACAGAATTTTACCGATTCGGTAATTGAAAATCGGTAAATCTATGGGTCCGACATGTAGGTATTCCAGATGTGCTGGAATACCGAATCGGATGAATTCAGTATTTACCGATTCGGTAAATACCGAATCGGTAATGCCCATTCATTCCTATGGGCTTTGAAGCCCATAGGAATGAATGGGCATTACCGATTCGGTATTTACCGAATCGGTAAATACCGATTTACACAAGAGTGCAGGGGGTGTCACTTTGACACCCTCTGTCATCACCAAAACAGGCACGGGTGCCATGTGGCAGGCATGCCTGCCCTAAGGGCAGGTCTGCCTGTCACATGGCATAGGTGTGCATGCACACATGTGCATGCACACCGGAATCGGTATTTTACCATCAAATTGGATTTGATGGTAAAATACCGATTCGTTAAGGCTCCTGGGACTCTGAAGAGTCCCACCTACATATGGGTGGCTCCGAATCGGTAAATTTACCGATTTCTTATTTTACCGAATCGGTAAAATTACCGAATCGGTAATTTTACCGATTCAGTAAAATAATACCCCCTACATACCATTCGCCTATTTACCGATCTGTAACGGCCGAAAATACCGATTTTTGGCCGTTACCGACCGACCTACATCGGGCCCTTAGAGTCTTGCAGGACATAGCATCCCACAGCGAAGGCCTAGCTTCTGCACTGCAGCCTTCGCTCCTGCAAACTTGCCCCTGCAAACTTGCGCCTGGCGTCCTGCACCAATGCAGTGACGTCCGGATATATGGAGACATTTGATCCCTGCCAGAACAGAGTTTCAGCTTCTCTGGCGAGGTGAGGAAATATAAATTCTATGGTCAAGTTGTGTTCCCTAGCGTGTACCCCACCGTCTCCATATACCAGCTTAAAGTGCATGTAACTTCCCTCCTGCGCCTGCTATGAAGACGCAAATACATTTGCGTCCAACGTTAACATGTCCTCTTTCAGACCCACCCTGAATGGGTTAAATAGTCCGTTCCTAAGTATGCTATGCCAACGTCTTTTTGTAGTGTACCTTACACGTTTTCAGCTCTGGCAAAATAGGCCCTGAATTTCTGCCATCGAGCCATTTTTCTGGCTTCTGACTCTGAAAGCCTCAGCCCAGGCTGCCCCTGTACCCGTGAACTCTGACTTACTTCCAGCGCGGCCCACCGCGCTCAGCTCAGCCTGCTGCCTGCCAAGACTGACTACAACCTTCGAATTATCTGTTCCGCTCCTCGAAAATACATTCCTGCCTACTAGTTCCAGTAAACATCCCCCTCAGCTGCAGAGCAAAGGGCCGACCTGTCTCCGTGCAAGTAATTCATAGCCTCTGTTACCATGCTCCCATGAAAGGCCCATGCCCCCACGCTTCTAATGCAGACACCCAGGCGCTTATACACGCACTCACAGTCAGTATAGAATAGCTTCTGCCCCAGAGACCTTTTCCGTCCAGATAATATGGTTCCCAAACATCAGATATCAGATATGATAGAAGTACAAGTTGATCTGACATGCCAGACTTCTGTCTCTTTCCGTCAGTGGAAATGTCAAGCCCCCTGCACCCTCCAGTTTCACGTCAATCACACGTCATGCAGCTGCGCGCGCATCCAAGCTTCCGATTTCTGCTGACATTGCAACATTTCTGTTTAGTGCCACCCCCTTGTGACACCTACCTGTGACGTTTCTAGCACACACCTCTAGTTCACGCCTAGTCCACGCCTTCTGATTACGTACTAGTAACACGTGGATACTGTTATCTTGTCTTCTCTCAGCTGTTACGCCTACTATATTGCTTTCTATGGTGTAAATTAAGTATATAAGCTATGTATTGTCAATAAAACTGTGCTCTATCCCTTCTTCCACCCCTGTGGTGGGAAGAACATGATATCCAGGTCTTGACCATTCCTTTTTAAGGAATAAAACCCCTAAGAACTCTAACACCACGGACTCTGTCTTTTTCTTTCCGATTTGAGTTATTATTGATTAAGTACTTACCTGCATAGAAATTAAGACGGTAAATTATATATTTACATCATTTTGGCGCCCGAACAGGGACCCCTCCCCCACCTCACGCGCCGGTTGGTGCGTTGCAAGCTCTGTCCCCTGCCATCAGTTAGAAGGAAAACTACGCGTACCGGCAGGATTTCCTGCATCTCCCTCTGGCCCACGGAGGTGACGAAGACTGCGATCAGTACCCAGACGAGGCGGTGAGGAGTGCGGAGGATCCCGGCCAGAGCCTAGCCGAAAGAAGCAAGGTCCGAGGTGTCAAGAGGCCCACCCGTTTTCCGAAGTTTTCCAAAGTTTTCCGAAGTTTTCCGAAGTATCCACGTGCCGAGTCGAGTCCAGTCCAGTCGAGTTTTCCGAGGCCTTCAGTTTCCGTGCTTCCCGGTGAGTACCATTGCTGGGACGTATCTAGACGGGTTTGGGTACACAAGTCCGGTCTGCACTGTTTTTAGACAGTGTATCTGTACTGTTTAGCAGTACATCCGTTATTCAAGTTTCTGCGCTGTTTTAGACAGTGTATCTGTACTGTTTAGAAGTACATCCGTTATTCAAGTTTCTGCGCTGTTTTAGCAGTGTATCTGTGCTGTTTAGCAGTACATCCAATATAGGGGGTAGTCATATATGTTTCAAAATGTCTTTTCATGTGATTAATGTCGTGGTATGAATGTGACCGTTTTTTAATGTGCATTATTGTATTCTTGTATAACTAGCTGTATTCAGTATTAAGTAGTTAGGGTTGAGCATTCAGTATTAAGTAAACAAGATGCCGTTTTTCAACAAGTTAAAGCAGATAAGAACTAGGAAAGGGATACTAGAGGAAGCAATTCCTATCCCCCCTAGGGACACTCCAGGAAATTTTATGTACCACAAGCATGGCTTAGATGCCATATTGTATCTAGATTTATGGGCTGACTATACTAAGCATCTAGACGAAAGACACAGATGGCCTGTTACCGGAACATGGGATGCAGAGTGCATCATGAAGGTAGAAGAAGCACTATGGAAAAAGAAAGCCAGACAATCTCAGAAAGACGCCATAGAGTTTTGGCGTAAGGAATCACATAAGCGTGCTGAAAAAGCACTACGTAGAGAAGACAGACTTAAAGAATCAGACAAGGCCCAAGAAAACGAGTTAGTTACCGAGGGGATCCGAGTAAAATCAGAGCAAGTAGACCGCGCACGAAATAACCTCGTAAACGGTATGTATCTCGCGGCCGAGGGTTCGCCTGAGGCCATTTCAGAAATACCGAAAAATCTGCCGCCACCATTGGTTCCAACTAAAGTAACTCATAGGACCACTAAAGACATATT
The DNA here is from genome assembly GCF_964263255.1 of Lissotriton vulgaris. Taxonomy (NCBI): domain Eukaryota; kingdom Metazoa; phylum Chordata; class Amphibia; order Caudata; family Salamandridae; genus Lissotriton; species Lissotriton vulgaris. Next base: position 1,180,904,094 of record NC_141696.1, read on the forward strand.
CCTGAATTCCTATCTAAAGGATGTAGCACCCGCTTACACCAATCTGCCTGTCCGCGCCCTGCCTAACGACAGGGACGGGGGTGGTAACCCGCCCCAAGATCATATTCCGTCAGTACCACAACAGAATCCTCCTGTTCCACCACCTCCACCACTTCCCGTACCTAAAGTTGATCTACCGAAACCACTTCTACCTGATCCTACTAAAAGAAAAATTCAAGTTCAGGTACAGACTCCACAGAGAGATAATGCCCAAGCTTCCGCCTCAGGGGGTGCGACCGGGGGTCTTCACACCCCGCCATTAACACGCAGGTTACAGCTCGGGGATTTGCGGAATCCTTTTACGTTCAAGTCACCCCGCCTTGACATATTCAAAGAAAACCTTTCAGTTTGCAGATATGATCCAGTACCCGGCAAAGACGATATAATGATGATGGCATCACTACGGTTAAGATCTGCTACTGATTTCCTGCTGTGCTATGCAGGAATGAAGGAACGCCTAGATAGAATATATGAGTTTGTTCAGACTGGGAAAGACCCTGACAGTATTAAGGATGCCATGGAGCGTCAGAAAGTTGACGTTCAAGCACAGATACTACGTTTTTTCATAAATTGCCTAATAAGAGAACGAGACAGGCCTGAGACAGATCAGAGCGAGTTAGATGCACTAAACAAGTGGGGTCAAAATATATCTGAAGGAAAACACGACAAGGGGACCTGCATAGCCAGTATGTACAAGAAAATTAGAAAAGCAGTGATAGATATACACAAAGAAGAAAAAGAAAAGGCTTCCTCCGAGGAGGAAGAAGGACCTGAAGAATCAGAAAAGACTACAGATACTATAGCGTATGTAGGTAAGGGAACTTACCTTAGGAAAGGTATTCGTCCAGAAAGCAAGAGGGTTTTTCTCTCTGCCTTAACCAACCCGAATTCTTCTGAACATCAGTTCCAGGAAACTGATAAAAGACTCCGAGAGAGAATGGGGTACCATGTACTCTATTCTATGGATGAACAAGAACTAGCTCGGTCAGCCATATTATGGTCTGAAAATCCCGACATATATAATGATGACACGGTAGCACAGACATTTCTGAACCTTTCCCCAGACGAGCAGAAATTAGCAGGTGTATACATGATTCAGCACCTCCTCACGAAATACAGAAACCAACATTCTGATCCAGGCCCCTTACCCGAAATATTAGAAGCACTACTCATGGATAGATGGAGAGGTCTAAGTACCAAGTTAATACAAATAATTCTAGAACAACGACATAGATATAACACTTTTGTAAGCTCCGAATATGTTCCCGCCCCGCACCCAGAAAGAAAAATGTATCATATGGAACGCCTGAGTGGCATTGAAAGTCAGAACCCCTTACGAGAAGTACACCCAGTTATGGGTGAGGATCATACCTTGAAACGCGTGTATGTACACACGCCACTGACTAAGTTAGAACTGTTAGAAATGAAGAAACTAGTACCCTGCCATGATAAAGACCCTGCAGGTTTTCACAGAGAACTTAAAGACATGTTACTGATGGGGGATTACACATACGAAGATATCATGAAAATGTTAAAGGTACTGCTGCCCACGGGCATCTACGAGAAATTAAAAGAAAAGGAATGGGAGGTGGGAGAGAAAAAGATTGCATGGGCAGAAATAGAAGATGAAGAGAACAAACGTGTCCCAGGGGTAGGCCTTGGGGAGAAAACTAAAGCATTACCAGGTTTGATAGTACAGGTTCTGCCAAGATTATTGACAACTAGAAAAGAAGACTGGGATGCAATATCAGCATGTAAACAGAAACCCGACGAAGATACTAGTGACTTTTATTCAAGATTCGAGAAATGTTTTATTATTAATAGTGGTCTTAAACCAAGTAGCGAGTCGTACCCGCATCTTTTTGTATCCAAGTTAGTTGAGAATTCCCTGTTAGCAGTCAAGAATCGTGTATACAAGGTTGAGAGTACATGGCAAGCAAATACGCCATCCCAGATGTTACAAATGTTACAATACCATCAGAATAGAATTAGAGAAGAACAAGATCAGGAACAGAAACGTATGAAAGACACGAAAATGAAAATGTTAGTAGCCCAGTCGGTCCATACCGACGGAAACAGAAAGGGTACGACCCAGACAAATCATTCTGCAGCTCCCGTTAAAGGGACATGCAACTATTGTAAGCAGCCAGGTCACTACGTACATGAATGTCCAGTTCTGAAACATAACATAGCAACAGGTAAAACTAAAGAAAGACCGCATCCACCAAGACAAGATCAGGCCCAGCAACAGACCTCACAGAATGTACAACCTATGCAAAACACACAGCCTATGCATGCTTCATCTCATACAGCACAGACAGTAGCGGTACCACAGCCCACCGCTTCGACTCAACAAGTTTCCCAACAGATGTACCAGTATGCCCAATCTGCTTATCCAGAGTATCAACGATACACATGAAACAGCCTAGAGAGGGAGTTTGGCTTGCCTCTTATTGAAATTCCTGTAGATCAAGAGGGTCCTTATGTACACAGTCAAGTATTGGGAAAAGATAGAAAGTTTTTAATTGACACAGGGGCAAGCCGCACAACAATTAGTCATAATGAAGTCCCAGGGGCACCCCTCTCAGGCTCACAAAATGTTTCCCTTGGTTTTTCAGGACAGCCCATTGTAAATGAAGTATCTGAACCAGTCTCCCTGGCTTTGGGTCCATTATCACGAGTTACAGACTTGTTACTTACGAAATCATGCCCAGAAAATCTGTTAGAAATTAAAACATTGAAGGCTCTAGGAGCCATAATCTGCTGTTCCCCGGAGGGGGTTAGACTCTTTCTGCGGGATTTCAAGGGCCATTATGTCTTACGAGAATTCGATGTCAGATTAAAAAATGTACCAGATCACTTGTGGGCAACAGGCCCAACTGATGTAGGTTGTATGCATATCACACCATACCGTGTTACACTCAAGACAGGAGTAGGTCTACCACGAATCAGACAATACAAGTTACCACCCGATGCTGTAGTGGCTTTACTGGAAATCATTGAAGAGCTCATAGCCCAAGGAGTGGTCGTAGAGACCGACTCCAATATCTGTAATTCACCCATCATTCCAATTCTTAAACGTACTGATCCCAATGCACCGCCAGTATATCGGCTGGTGATTGATCTAAGAGAGCTGAATAAATGTATTGTACCACAGTACCCTGTGGTCCCCGATATCTCTTCCTTATTGACTGCTATTGATTCAGAAGCAACCTTCTTTACTGTAATTGATCTCAAGAACGCCTTCTTTAGTGTACCTATTGATCCAGAGAGCCAATATCTCTACGGATTCAGTTTAAATGGACGAAGTTTCAAATTTTCCCGCGCACCTCAAGGATTCACAGAAAGCCCCAGCATCTATAGTCAAGCACTGAAAAGACAACTAGATTGTATTCAAATGCCAGTTAACACTGCTTTACTGCAATACGTCGATGATCTGCTGATCACCGCACGAAGTGAGCCCGAATGCGAACAAGCATCACTGACAGTCTTACATTTTCTGGCCGACAAGGGACACAAGGTGTCTCCTTCGAAGCTACAATTCTGTGTTCAGCAAGTTGTGTACTTGGGTCACTTGCTGTCCAAAGTGGGGAGACAGCTCACTCCCGATCGCATTCAGTTAATTGTAAATATGCCACGACCCCAGACACAAAAGGAAGTGCGGGCCTTTATAGGCCTCACCTCGTACTGCAGACAATGGATTCCTCAATATGCATTTCTAGCTAAACCACTCATCCAGTTAACGACACAGGAGGCAGCGACTTCGACTGTCCTCCCTTGGACTCAGGAACATACACAAGCCTTTGAGGAACTAAAGAAAGCATTATGTCAAGCACCAGTTTTAGCGACACCATGTTACAGCAAACCGTTTACACTTTTTGTTACAGAACGTGATGGTACAGCATTGTCTGTCCTCACTCAAGATCAAGCAGGTTCACATAAGCCTTGCGCTTATTTTTCAAGTACATTGGATTCAGTAGCCCAGACACTCCCTGCGTGCTTAAAGTCAGTAGCAGCAACAGCATTAGTAATCAGACAGAGCGATTCAATTGTTTTAGGACATCAGTTAACAGTACAAGTTCCACATTCTGTAGAGGTTCTGTTAAACAGAACCCAGACTCAACACTTGACTATAGCACGACTGACAGGTTATGAATTGACGCTATTCCAGCCACACATTGAAATCAGACGCTGCAGCATTCTGAACCCCGCAACACTGTTACCTACAATTATGACAGATCCAGCCCCGCATGATTGTATAGAAATCATTAATGCAGTAACAAAGCCCCGACGAGACTTAACAGATGTTCCACTGACAAATCCAGACCTGACACTTTATGTGGATGGTTCATGTATGCGAACAAGTACAGGAGAATTAGTGGCCGCATATGCAGTGACCACTGAAACCGAAGTAAAAGAAACACATCGTATTGACACACTGTCCGCTCAAGCGGCAGAGCTTATTGCTCTGACCCGAGCCTGTATTCTAGCCAAGAACAGAAATGTTAATATATATACTGATTCCCGTTATGCGTTCGGAGTTGTACACGACTTCGGAATGTTATGGCAAGAACGAGGTTTTCTGACCTCTCATGGTACCAAGATCCAACACGGTCCCCTCATTCAAGCACTGTTAGAAGCAATACATCTGCCTTCAGGCATATCCGTCATGAAGTGTAAAGCACATACTAAAGTTACAGATTCTGTTTCCCAGGGTAACGACCTGGCAGACCAGACAGCAAAACATACAGCACTGACTCACACTCAGACAACGGATGTGACAAAGACAATAGGACCGACAAATTGTATGACAGTCAGGGATCCCGCACTAGATGTAATCGACATTCAGGCACATGCTACTCCAGATGAAATAAAGAAATGGACTGAACTAGGAGGGATCCAGACAGATCAAGGTTGGATGACAAAGGGAAAATCCACATGGTTTCTCCCTGATTCTATGGTTCAAGTCATGATCAATACAGCACATAGTCCAGCACACCTAGGAGAAAAAGCGATGTTAGACAGTTTACAAAATCTTTGGAGCAATAAACACTTACGAGCAGCAGCAAAACAGAAAGTGCGTACTTGCATGATCTGTTGTCAGTTCAATCCAGGTAAAAGCGTCCCTGTAGAGCAAGGTGGATTTCATCTTCCCGATCACCCTTTTGAAGTCCTCCAGATGGATTATATCCAGATGGACCGTTGTCGAGGATTCAAATATGTCCTCGTAATTGTTTGTGCACTGTCCCGTTGGACCGAAGCATACCCAGTCCCAGATTACACTGCTCCGACCACTGCCAGGCAGTTGGTTCGTGAATTCTTCCCACGGTACGGCATGCCTCGTGTCGTATACTCAGATAACGGTCAGCCATTCTCATCCGAATTAATGAAGCAGGTTTCCCTATTGCTAGGATACCAGTGGAAATTCCATTGTGTCCGACATCCCGAAGCCGCAGGCCTTGTAGAAAGGCATAATCAGACACTAAAGACACGCCTTGCTAAAATATGTCAAGAGAAAGGGGTCGACTGGATAGTCGCCCTGCCAGTGGCACTGTTCTATATGAGGATGGTTGCCCACTCGAGATCAGGACTATCCCCGTACGAAGTGGTCTTTGGTAGACCACCGAATATGTGGGGGATGCCCATTCCTAAGAAAATTACTGATGTTGATTGCAATATGTTGACAGATTACCTTGCCTCCTTGATGTCTGCACTCCAATCATGTCGTTCACAGGTTGCCGCAGCTTTCCCCGACAACACTGATGTAAAGCCACACGATGTCCGTCCTGGTGACACAGTTTTAGTACGAAATTTCGACAGGAAAAGTCCGCTGGAGCCCCGCTGGAAGGAGCCAAAGACCGTCCTTCTTACAACGAGGACCGCAGTGAAACTGGAAGGCAGAAAGGGGTGGGTCCACACGAGCCATATTAAAAAATGCAATGAACTGAAACCAGACCCAGGCTCGTCCACCCCCACCAAAGACTGTATCAAAACTAGTGACTTTAAAGTTTCCGAACGAGAGAAAACTCCACAAGAAGAGTACAGATCAAAGCTCCGATCTAGCAAGTCAGACAGTTTAATTGTTTAAGTCCTCCCCTAGGTGAATCGGTTAAATAGTTTCTGACATGTATCCCCTAGATCGAGATAGAGAGAGAGAGAGACAATTCAAGAAACGTACATACTGCAAATCACTGCGTAGTCACTGTATAGTGACATTATTAATCATGTTTTTTCTAAGTCTTCTAATTATTGTTGCAAGCATACTTCTCCCTATCTATTACCCTATTTTCAAGCGTGAACAATCTGCTTACAATGTATCTGCTGAACATTCTTTTAGCGAGTTACCTCCACATGAACTTTCTTACAGACTTGCGCTGCGCAACAACACTTTCATTAGTATGCTACATCATTCCCATCAGACGAATAATGCTACAAACTGCTGGATATGTGGCCGACTCCCTCCTTACCAGAATTACAAGGGAGCTCTGCCCCTCTTTCCGTATCCGTTCACTCACAATGGGTCCTGTGGTGCATGGTTTAAAATAATTAATTCCTTAGATCCTGATATTGCTGTTTTCGATGGGGGCTGGGTTTGGGGAAACTTGAACTTGGTCCTGCTCGACGTCTGTTCCCCTGATAAGGAGGGACTCCCCACTAGAATAGGAACTAATCTAGAAAATGAAGTATATGGACTAGGTAATTACACAATTAACCTTATGATTCTTACTGTTGAATCTGAAGCTGCACCAGTTCTGCCCGCTATGTCAGTATTACCAGTCACTGGTGAATTATGTGTCAGGAAGAAAGGTTCAGTACACTTAGGTCATAGTAAATGTACTACTGTGGTCGAATTCAGTGATCATGGTAAATCGTCCTTTAAAGCTATCCGTCATTCCTATTTTGTTTGTGGTCATACCGCATACATACGTTTACCTCCAGATTGGGATGGTACCTGTTACATTGCATTCCTTCTGCCACCTGTTTTTCTAGCTCCTCCTGATTATCACAGAAATCCAAATCTAGTAAAGAATAGACTCAGAAGAGATATCTCCCTTGTCGACTACACAGAAACGGCATGGGAACAGTACACCGATTTTAATAAAGGATTCTTTTTCTTTTTAGGCCCTGTCCAAAATAGTAAATTAATACGCAGATTAACTAGAACACTTGAAGCAGTAGTGAATGAAACTGCCTCCGCCCTAGGTAAATTAACCGAAGAGCAGTCCGCCATGCGGGTTGTTGTTCTTCAGAATCGTCTTGTTATTGACGTCATCTTGGCAGATAGAGGCGGAGCCTGTAAGGTCATCGGGTCAAGTTGCTGTGTTTTCATTCCACAAAACGCACCATCTGTATATCAAGCTATTACACGTCTCCATAAAATTGCAAATCAGATACATCAGAATCCAGGCACCTGGACTTGGTCCGGTTGGTTCTGGACAACGTTAACAGCTTGGGGATGGAAGATCCTATCCTTCCTAGGCATTGGCCTAGTCCTAGTATTCAGTTGCTGCCTGTGCTTACAGTGTGGGCCAGCGATTTGTGGACTGTGTGCCACTTCATGTATTGAACATTCCAGTTTCCTTTCAAGACGTAAAAGAAAGAAAGAAGAGCAAATGATGTTACAAGAACAAACTGATCGATTCATGAGGATCGATATATCATGAAGGGTCCGTAGGGAACAAGGAGGGAATGAGGAAATATAAATTCTATGGTCAAGTTGTGTTCCCTAGCGTGTACCCCACCGTCTCCATATACCAGCTTAAAGTGCATGTAACTTCCCTCCTGCGCCTGCTATGAAGACGCAAATACATTTGCGTCCAACGTTAACAAGTCCTCTTTCAGACCCACCCTGAATAGGTTAAATAGTCCGTTCCTAAGTATGCTATGCCAACGTCTTTTTGTAGTGTACCTTACACGTTTTCAGCTCTGGCAAAATAGGCCCTGAATTTCTGCCATCGAGCCATTTTTCTGGCTTCTGACTCTGAAAGCCTCAGCCCAGGCTGCCCCTGTACCCGTGAACTCTGACTTACTTCCAGCGCGGCCCACCGCGCTCAGCTCAGCCTGCTGCCTGCCAAGACTGACTACAACCTTCGAATTATCTGTTCCGCTCCTCGAAAATACATTCCTGCCTACTAGTTCCAGTAAACATCCCCCTCAGCTGCAGAGCAAAGGGCCGACCTGTCTCCGTGCAAGTAATTCATAGCCTCTGTTACCATGCTCCCATGAAAGGCCCATGCCCCCACGCTTCTCATGCAGACACCCAGGCGCTTATACACGCACTCACAGTCAGTATAGAATAGCTTCTGCCCCAGAGACCTTTTCCGTCCAGATAATATGGTTCCCAAACATCAGATATCAGATATGATAGAAGTACAAGTTGATCTGACATGCCAGACTTCTGTCTCTTTCCGTCAGTGGAAATGTCAAGCCCCCTGCACCCTCCAGTTTCACGTCAATCACACGTCATGCAGCTGCGCGCGCATCCAAGCTTCCGATTTCTGCTGACATTGCAACATTTCTGTTTAGTGCCACCCCCTTGTGACACCTACCTGTGACGTTTCTAGCACACACCTCTAGTTCACGCCTAGTCCACGCCTTCTGATTACGTACTAGTAACACGTGGATACTGTTATCTTGTCTTCTCTCAGCTGTTACGCCTACTATATTGCTTTCTATGGTGTAAATTAAGTATATAAGCTATGTATTGTCAATAAAACTGTGCTCTATCCCTTCTTCCACCCCTGTGGTGGGAAGAACATGATATCCAGGTCTTGACCATTCCTTTTTAAGGAATAAAACCCCTAAGAACTCTAACACCACGGACTCTGTCTTTTTCTTTCCGATTTGAGTTATTATTGATTAAGTACTTACCTGCATAGAAATTAAGACGGTAAATTATATATTTACATCATCAAAGTGGGGAGACAGCTCACTCCCGATCGCATTCAGTTAATTGTAAATATGCCACGACCCCAGACACAAAAGGAAGTGCGGGCCTTTATAGGCCTCACCTCGTACTGCAGACAATGGATTCCTCAATGTGCATTTCTAGCTAAACCACTCATCCAGTTAACGACACAGGAGGCAGCGACTTCGACTGTCCTCCCTTGGACTCAGGAACATACACAAGCCTTTGAGGAACTAAAGAAAGCATTATGTCAAGCACCAGTTTTAGCGACACCATGTTACAGCAAACCGTTTACACTTTTTGTTACAGAACGTGATGGTACAGCATTGTCTGTCCTCACTCAAGATCAAGCAGGTTCACATAAGCCTTGCGCTTATTTTTCAAGTACATTGGATTCAGTAGCCCAGACACTCCCTGCGTGCTTAAAGTCAGTAGCAGCAACAGCATTAGCAATCAGACAGAGCGATTCAATTGTTTTAGGACATCAGTTAACAGTACAAGTTCCACATTCTGTAGAGGTTCTGTTAAACAGAACCCAGACTCAACACTTGACTATAGCACGACTGACAGGTTATGAATTGACGCTATTCCAGCCACACATTGAAATCAGACGCTGCAGCATTCTGAACCCCGCAACACTGTTACCTACAATTATGACAGATCCAGCCCCGCATGATTGTATAGAAATCATTAATGCAGTAACAAAGCCCCGACGAGACTTAACAGATGTTCCACTGACAAATCCAGACCTGACACTTTATGTGGATGGTTCATGTATGCGAACAAGTACAGGAGAATTAGTGGCCGCATATGCAGTGACCACTGAAACCGAAGTAAAATAAACACATCGTATTGACACACTGTCCGCTCAAGCGGCAGAGCCTATTGCTCTGACCCGAGCCTGTATTCTAGCCAAGAACAGAAATGTTAATATATATACTGATTCCCGTTATGCGTTCGGAGTTGTACACGACTTCGGAATGTTATGGCAAGAACGAGGTATTCTGACCTCTCATGGTACCAAGATCCAACACGGTCCCCTCATTCAAGCACTGTTAGAAGCAATACATCTGCCTTCAGGCATATCCGTCATGAAGTGTAAAGCACATACTAAAGTTACAGATTCTATTTCCCAGGGTAACGACCTGGCAGACCAGACAGCAAAACATACAGCACTGACTCACACTCAGACAACGGATGTGACAAAGACAATAGGACCGACAAATTGTATGACAGTCAGGGATCCCGCACTAGATGTAATCGACATTCAGGCACATGCTACTCCAGATGAAATAAAGAAATGGACTGAACTAGGAGGGATCCAGACAGATCAAGGTTGGATGACGAAGGGAAAATCCACATGGTTTCTCCCTGATTCTATGGTTCAAGTCATGATCAATACAGCACATAGTCCAGCACACCTAGGAGAAAAAGCGATGTTAGACAGTTTACAAAATCTTTGGAGCAATAAACACTTACGAGCAGCAGCAAAACAGAAAGTGCGTACTTGCATGATCTGTTGTCAGTTCAATCCAGGTAAAAGCGTCCCTGTAGAGCAAGGTGGATTTCATCTTCCCGATCACCCTTTTGAAGTCCTCCAGATGGATTATATCCAGATGGACCGTTGTCGAGGATTCAAATATGTCCTCGTAATTGTTTGTGCACTGTCCCGTTGGACCGAAGCATACCCAGTCCCAGATTACACTGCTCCGACCACTGCCAGGCAGTTGGTTCGTGAATTCTTCCCACGGTACGGCATGCCTCGTGTCGTATACTCAGATAACGGTCAGCCATTCTCATCCGAATTAATGAAGCAGGTTTCCCTATTGCTAGGATACCAGTGGAAATTCCATTGTGTCCGACATCCCGAAGCCGCAGGCCTTGTAGAAAGGCATAATCAGACACTAAAGACACGCCTTGCTAAAATATGTCAAGAGAAAGGGGTCGACTGGATAGTCGCCCTGCCAGTGGCACTGTTCTATATGAGGATGGTTGCCCACTCGAGATCAGGACTATCCCCGTACGAAGTGGTCTTTGGTAGACCACCGAATATGTGGGGGATGCCCATTCCTAAGAAAATTACTGATGTTGATTGCAATATGTTGACAGATTACCTTGCCTCCTTGATGTCTGCACTCCAATCATGTCGTTCACAGGTTGCCGCAGCTTTCCCCGACAACACTGATGTAAAGCCACACGATGTCCGTCCTGGTGACACAGTTTTAGTACGAAATTTCGACAGGAAAAGTCCGCTGGAGCCCCGCTGGAAGGAGCCAAAGACCGTCCTTCTTACAACGAGGACCGCAGTGAAACTGGAAGGCAGAAAGGGGTGGGTCCACACGAGCCATATTAAAAAATGCAATGAACTGAAACCAGACCCAGGCTCGTCCACCCCCACCAAAGACTGTATCAAAACTAGTGACTTTAAAGTTTCCGAACGAGAGAAAACTCCACAAGAAGAGTACAGATCAAAGCTCCGATCTAGCAAGTCAGACAGTTTAATTGTTTAAGTCCTCCCCTAGGTGAATCGGTTAAATAGTTTCTGACATGTATCCCCTAGATCGAGATAGAGAGAGAGAGAGACAATTCAAGAAACGTACATACTGCAAATCACTGCGTAGTCACTGTATAGTGACATTATTAATCATGTTTTTTCTAAGTCTTCTAATTATTGTTGCAAGCATACTTCTCCCTATCTATTACCCTATTTTCAAGCGTGAACAATCTGCTTACAATGTATCTGCTGAACATTCTTTTAGCGAGTTATCTCCACATGAACTTTCTTACAGACTTGCGCTGCGCAACAACACTTTCATTAGTATGCTACATCATTCCCATCAGACGAATAATGCTACAAACTGCTGGATATGTGGCCGACTCCCTCCTTACCAGAATTACAAGGGAGCTCTGCCCCTCTTTCCGTATCCGTTCACTCACAATGGCTCCTGTGGTGCATGGTTTAAAATAATTAATTCCTTAGATCCTGATATTGCTGTTTTCGATGGGGGCTGGGTTTGGGGAAACTTGAACTTGGTCCTGCTCGACGTCTGTTCCCCTGATAAGGAGGGACTCCCCACTAGAATAGGAACTAATCTAGAAAATGAAGTATATGGACTAGGTAATTACACAATTAACCTTATGATTCTTACTGTTGAATCTGAAGCTGCACCAGTTCTGCCCGCTATGTCAGTATTACCAGTCACTGGTGAATTATGTGTCAGGAAGAAAGGTTCAGTACACTTAGGTCATAGTAAATGTACTACTGTGGTCGAATTCAGTGATCATGGTAAATCGTCCTTTAAAGCTATCCGTCATTCCTATTTTGTTTGTGGTCATACCACATACATACGTTTACCTCCAGATTGGGATGGTACCTGTTACATTGCATTCCTTCTGCCACCTGTTTTTCTAGCTCCTCCTGATTATCACAGAAATCCAAATCTAGTAAAGAATAGACTCAGAAGAGATATCTCCCTTGTCGACTACACAGAAACGGCATGGGAACAGTACACCGATTTTAATAAAGGATTCTTTTTCTTTTTAGGCCCTGTCCAAAATAGTAAATTAATACGCAGATTAACTAGAACACTTGAAGCAGTAGTGAATGAAACTGCCTCCGCCCTAGGTAACTTAACCGAAGAGCAGTCCGCCATGCGGGTTGTTGTTCTTCAGAATCGTCTTGTTATTGACGTCATCTTGGCAGATAGAGGCGGAGCCTGTAAGGTCATCGGGTCAAGTTGCTGTGTTTTCATTCCACAAAACGCACCATCTGTATATCAAGCTATTACACGTCTCCATAAAATTGCAAATCAGATACATCAGAATCCAGGCACCTGGACTTGGTCCGGTTGGTTCTGGACAACGTTAACAGCTTGGGGATGGAAGATCCTATCCTTCCTAGGCATTGGCCTAGTCCTAGTATTCAGTTGCTGCCTGTGCTTACAGTGTGGGCCAGCGATTTGTGGACTGTGTGCCACTTCATGTATTGAACATTCCAGTTTCCTTTCAAGACGTAAAAGAAAGAAAGAAGAGCAAATGATGTTACAAGAACAAACTGATTGATTCATGAGGATCGATATATCATGAAGGGTCCGTAGGGAACAAGGAGGGAATGAGGAAATATAAATTCTATGGTCAAGTTGTGTTCCCTAGCGTGTACCCCACCGTCTCCATATACCAGCTTAAAGTGCATGTAACTTCCCTCCTGCGCCTGCTATGAAGACGCAAATACATTTGCGTCCAACGTTAACATGTCCTCTTTCAGACCCACCCTGAATGGGTTAAATAGTCCGTTCCTAAGTATGCTATGCCAACGTCTTTTTGTAGTGTACCTTACACGTTTTCAGCTCTGGCAAAATAGGCCCTGTATTTCTGCCATCGAGCCATTTTTCTGGCTTCTGACTCTGAAAGCCTCAGCCCAGGCTGCCCCTGTACCCGTGAACTCTGACTTACTTCCAGCGCGGCCCACCGCGCTCAGCTCAGCCTGCTGCCTGCCAAGACTGACTACAACCTTCGAATTATCTGTTCCGCTCCTCGAAAATACATTCCTGCCTACTAGTTCCAGTAAACATCCCCCTCAGCTGCAGAGCAAAGGGCCGACCTGTCTCCGTGCAAGTAATTCATAGCCTCTGTTACCATGCTCCCATGAAAGGCCCATGCCCCCACGCTTCTCATGCAGACACCCAGGCGCTTATACACGCACTCACAGTCAGTATAGAATAGCTTCTGCCCCAGAGACCTTTTCCGTCCAGATAATATGGTTCCCAAACATCAGATATCAGATATGATAGAAGTACAAGTTGATCTGACATGCCAGACTTCTGTCTCTTTCCGTCAGTGGAAATGTCAAGCCCCCTGCACCCTCCAGTTTCATGTCAATCACACATCATGCAGCTGCGCGCGCATCCAAGCTTCCGATTTCTGCTGACATTGCAACATTTCTGTTTAGTGCCACCCCCTTGTGACACCTACCTGTGACGTTTCTAGCACACACCTCTAGTTCACGCCTAGTCCACGCCTTCTGATTACGTACTAGTAACACGTGGATACTGTTATCTTGTCTTCTCTCAGCTGTTACGCCTACTATATTGCTTTCTATGGTGTAAATTAAGTATATAAGCTATGTATTGTCAATAAAACTGTGCTCTATCCCTTCTTCCACCCCTGTGGTGGGAAGAACATGATATCCAGGTCTTGACCATTCCTTTTTAAGGAATAAAACCCCTAAGAACTCTAACACCACGGACTCTGTCTTTTTCTTTCCGATTTGAGTTATTATTGATTAAGTACTTACCTGCATAGAAATTAAGACGGTAAATTATATATTTACATCAGAGGCGTAGCGCCATGTCTCTGTCTTTGAAGTTTAGCAGTCTTGCCAATATAGGTCTTGGTGGGCACCCAAGACTTGGCCTGGGCCCCAATGTTCTGTGCGCTTGTTCAACTACAAATGTGCTTGCAAATTGTTCAGACCCGAACAAGTCGGTCAGCAGGCCCTCAACAAACTGGTGTAACCTCCCTGTGTTGGTGGATTCAGGAATTCCCATGATGAACACGTTATTGCGGCGGCTCCTGGCTTCCAAATCCTCGTTCTTGACTGCGACTGTCTTCATTATACGGTCAAGGTGCTCCACGCGCTTAGTAGTTTGGGCTGCTCCATCTTCCAGATCCGATATACGCCCTTCCGTTGTGTCCAGGCGGGTTTTGTGGCGATCAATCCACTCACCCAGCCCGTCAAACTGTCTGTCTAGGGCGTCAAGCCTTTTGTTTAGGGCCTTAAATCCTGAACACAGTTCCAGCAGGAGCACAGTGGTATCTGGGGAAGCAGTTCCTCCCATCACGCCAACGGACATTATGCCTCCCATACCTGTAGTTTGTCGCCCTCTGGTGCCTTGGACGCTTCGAACTGCAGTAGCCACTGCTTAGGGTCCTTGCTCACTATTCACTGTGGTCTCAATCTTCACCCTCAGGTAAGTGACGATGCGCGGGCTCCGTGGTTGTCCCCCACTGTAGTGTAGCTCTACCCAATTGTTACAATGTTGGCAAATCTTTGGTTGAGGTAGCGTTGGTGTTTATCACTGAAGATGACGTGGGAAATGTAAAGTATAAAGATAGTTGTTGTGAGTTGCAGTTCTTTGTAGCCTCTATTCAGTCTCACCAGCTGTGTCTCGCTCTCCCAGATGATTGTGCATCCGTTTCCGCCCTCTCCTCTCCACAGCAAAGGCTGTGGATCCCCCATTCCGCCCCTCTTTCGGAGGTTCTTTTGTTCCTCCTTTCTTTGGCCCAGCAGGGCTCTGCTCTGGGCACTCTAGAGGGCTACCTCTCAGCCATTTCAGCTTTTCTTAGGCTTCCTGATCAGCCTTCTCTTTTCAAGTCCCTTGTTGTAAATTGCTTCCTTAAAGGCTTTACTCATCTTTTTCCTCCTGTTCCCTTCGTAATGCCCCAGTGGGACTTGAACTTGGTTCTTACATATCTTATGTGAGCTCCCTTTGAGCCGCTACATAACTGGCCTCTCAGGCTTCTGACCTTAAAAACCGCCTTTCTGTTGGCCATCACCTCTGCCCGCAGGGTGAGTGAGCTCCAAGCACTTTCTTCTAAGCCTCCTTTTCTGACTTGTCATCCGGAAAAAGTTGTCCTTCGGACTCGTCCTTCCTTCCCAAAGTGGTTACTCCTTTCCATATTGGACAGACCATCACTTTGCCCACCTTCTTTCCCCCTCGGCATCCTTCCAAAGAAGAAGTGAGGCTCCACTATCTGGATCCAAAGCGTGCGCTTTCCTTTTACTTGGATCGCACAAAACAATTCCGGGTGCATCACTAGCTCTTTGTTGGCTATGTGGGCACCAAAAAAGGTCAGGCCGTGCACAAACTGACCATTTCTAGATGGGTCTTTTTGTGCATTAAAGCTTGTTATTCTTTGGCAAAGAAGGAGCCTCCAGTGGGATTGAGCACCCATTCCACCAGGGCGATGGCAGCTACCACGGGAAACATCCTTTACATTGCGGATGTTTCAACGCAGTGCTGTCACGATGCGTCCTTTACAACGCAAGTCGTAACCACAACTTGCGCTGGAGGGCGCTACAGGATTAAGAATATTATATTTACTATTCCAACACCTTCCCTAGTGTCCACGTAGACTGGTGTTAGAATAGTAAATTATACTATTCTCGATCCGTGCCCCCAACGCAAGTCGTTGTCACGACTTGCGTTGTAAAAGACGCGTTGTAACAGCACGCGTTGTGACGGTACGCGTTGTAACGTCATACATCCAGCTACCACTGCTTTGTAACGTGGAGTCCCACTTAATGACTTCTGTCTGAGGTTCTGTGGTTCCGTAGATTCTGAACCTGTTCAATAAAGGTCGTCGGATATAGACGATTTTGGTGTCAGCGGACCGCAAAGGACGAGTGCGGTATGTACAAGTGTTTTTGTAATAATCGATCAATGAGAACACTACGTATTCATAGATTTCGTCTGAATCCTCGGGTTCCATTTTGTGTACGGCAGCCATTTTGTGTGGTTGCCCTCACATAGGCCGATGACTGCGGCCGAACAAGTCTTTGGGACACGTACACCTTTAGCTGACTTCTGAGTGACCTGAACGAACTGACTCCCTTGCCTGAGGCTGACCTCGTTGAGCCAGTTCCTTGTTAAGCAGCTGGTCAGATAGAGATCAAAGAGCAGGACATTGCTGAGTTTATGGTACATGCACACACCCTTCTATCTTGCTTGTCATCTGCTTCTGTTCCTTCCTTTATGGCTTAATTACTGATATGGGTTGAGGTCTTTATGATGGGTCCGTCTGGCCTGTTCGAGCAGGAATGTGTAATTTTGCTTGGTCATTTCTGGTGGGCTGGACAACAGAAAGTGGGATTGTCGTCATGCGATATGTTTGAAATGTCACCCTCCAATTGGTCAGTTTGTATGTAACCGATGCTAGCCAGGAATGTGATTTTTAGCATAAAAGACGATGCTCCGCTCTATGAATTTGTGCAGTCTCTAGCGAACCACCCGTGTTGTGCTTCGTAGACCTCTGTTCCTGGTTGCAGCCAATAAATTTGGTCTTTGACGTCATCAAGAAGTGTCCCGTGTCTCTGTTTGCCAAGGCAGGGGAACTCGAAGACATCGGGCATTTTCCCTGGCGCCGCCCGGTTCTTCAGTTGGGGCCCAACGTGGGGCGACTTCAGCGGTACCGGTCCAAGCCTGAAGATCGTGAGGAGCTTCATGTGAAAATTCTGGAGGAAGGCCTGCCACTTCATCGACCCCTGTATGTCGTCGTGGTCCGAAAGTCTTTGCTGCGAGGTTCCCCGTTTTCCGACGGCTACGAAGGACTGCTGCCCTGACTGTCGCCCTGTCTTGGAGCCATTAGATGATTTGTAGAGTGAGACGATAGACGGGTCTTCTGGTGACGCCATCGACATTTCAGTTAAGTATGAGTGGAGCGTCTCCCAGTCTTTAGTTTTGTTTTGGTATCCTTTCGGGATTCTTTGATTTGGTACCTGCAGGCCCCAAAGCCGAGGGACTCGTGTATTCACGAGACTATCGTTTTTGATATTCCCTTGAAGTTTGAAGCTAGACTAGTGAGCGAAGATGCCTGGTCTTAGCAGACTTGGAAAGATATTTTGTTGCGGCTGTATTAGAGATTCCCGATTGGAGGATTCGTGTCCGGTTCCTCCGATTGGAACTCCGACCTATGAACTCTATATAAAAAATGGAGTGGGTCCTATCACGTATAATGAAGTATGGATCAAATATACCAGGAAAGACGGTGTCCTACAGTGGCCCCGTTATGGTAGCTTTGAAACAGAGATTTTAGATAATCTTGAAGTTAAACTGTTCAAGAAGAAAGCCCGGCCGGCGATGTTTGACTCTTTCCGCTTATGGCGAAAGGAAGCCAAACAGAAAGAAATTAAGTTAGCGAAACGAAATAAACGAGAACGTGGTATGTCAATGGTGCAAGCTGCTATACAGTTTAGGGATATTGAAGAAGAACAAGAAAGCGAACAGATAATTAGGCAACGTAAGTTAGCGGTGGACAAGTGCTATCCAGCTTTGCCACCTCAACAGCAAGAAGAGAAGAAAGATCTTGCGAAAGATCCTTTAATGTAGCACCTATTGAGTTCGCCACCCCCTTATGTGCAGAGTGCTACAGCACCTCCACAAGCTATAGTTGTGCAACCTCCGGTTGTTTTGCCTCCTGTGGTTCTTCAACAGCCAGCTCCTCTTCCGTTGGCTCCTATTCCTTTGGCGCAGCCTTCTCAAGGGCCGCCGACTTTGCTACCTTCTTCGTCTGCTACTCCTACGCCTGTCTTGTTTACTCCCCCTGTTACTGTTCCGACTTTGGTTTCTTCTCATTCTGCTTTGTCTCCTGTTCTTTTGTCAACTTCTCCTTCTGCTCGACAGAGAATGACTGATTTTGTTGCTGGTCTCTTCTCTCCTCTTTTGGGTTCATTGGGTATGTATCCTGTTGTAGAGCGTAAGCAATTGCGTAGCCAATTGCCTGGTCCTGATGAACGGACAGTGTTAGATCACTTAGCGCGTAAATGGGTTACGTATCCTTTGCACTATGATCTCGAGTGTGTTATGGATGTTTTTCGTCAATGGGAAGCACCGAAACAAAGATATGTTTTCGATATGATGTGTTCTTTCCTTCGCGAACAATGGGAAGATGGTGATGTAGGACAAACTCCGTCTGAGTTGTACCGTATACGTTCTGAGTTTGCGAAAGGGACTGTTGTGGGTCTTGGGGTTGAGAAAGCAGTTGCGACGTTGTTGTCGTTTAGGAGTGAGTCTCCTTCTCAGCGACTGTTTGAGCCTGATTCTTTGGTTAGGAGAAAGGCGCGACAATATCCGATGCGAGAGGTTCTTCCAGTTTGAAGACCTGGTGATGCAAATGCTGCTCCAATTATTCCGCCACATTTTCAGCAAGTTTGGGTACATGTTCCATGGAAGCGTGCTGAAGTTTTAGCCCTTAAGTAGACTTTGCCTGATCCACGTAAAAATCCTGCAGGGTACTATAAGGAATTATCTCAAAGTGCGGATTCATGTATTATGAATCTAGCCGATATAGACATGTTCTTTGGGAATGTTGTTCCACAGCCTATATGGGGATTGATTCGTCATACGGATCATGCACAGGAATTAGGTGATACATGGAATAATCTTAGAGCCGCAGATAATAGACAAGTAGGTGGTGCTAAACCAGAGGATGTGATTACTGATCTCCCTGGTAGGATTATGATTATATGAAGACTTTGATGCCTGCTATGCGTGTTAATTGGGACAAGTTGTCTGCGTGTAAGCAGAAGAAAGACGAGACTGTGTCTGACTTTTTCACTAGATTCGAAGAGACGTTTACTGACCATAGTGGTCAGGACATGAGTACAGAAGGTGGTCAACGGTTGTTCGTTGACAAGTTTGTGCATAATTTGCTTCCCGACTTGTGTAATAAGTTGAAGGATTCTGAGAGTGCTAGGGCTGTTTCTACGTCAGCGCAGATTTTGGCTACTGCCCAGTACTATGAGAATAGAAATAAGGATGAGATAGAGAAGGCGGATAGGAAGACTAAGGAATTGAAGACTAAAGTTCTTCTACAGCAAGCTTATCTGCCCCGTAATAATCAGTGCGATTATCAGCAACCTCAGCAATATCAGAGAAACTCACAAAGGTTCGAGTCTTCTCAACAGCGTTTTCCCGTAGGAATAGCTTTGATCAGCAGAATGGTGCGTCTGGTAGGATGGCACAGTACTATGCGGACGATTACTATGTTGAAGGTGAGAATGTGGATGCTAATGATTGCTAGGACAGCCATAGACAAAGAGAGGGAGTTGTTTCAGTTCCAGTAGATCAGAGTGGACCTTATGTTGAAGAGATTGCATCAGGTGTGTCAGAGCCTTTTCTGTTGGATACTGGTGCTGCGAAGAGTTCTATTATGCACTCTAAACTCCCTGGCGCACCTTTGTATGGCTTAACGAATGTTTCAGTAGGTTTTTCTGGCGCCCCGGTTACGAATCCGATTTCTAGTCCGTTGTCTATTCTGTTGGACCTTGTGAATTCGAAGCACCCCTCATTCTAACGACAGGTTGTGGTGAGAACTTGTTGGGATTGGACTTGTTGAAGAGATTGTATGCAACGCTACATTGTTCTCCTTCAGGAGTACATCTTACATTGGGTAAGAGAGTGATCTCTCCGATGTATTTATCTAAAGATCGACTTCCACCTGAATTGTCTTCTCTCCCTGATTCTCTTTGGGCTACTGGTCCTAATGATGTGGGTCTCCTAGAGATTCCGCCATATGTTGTGACGTTGAAAGCGAATGCTAGATTGCCAAGTATTCCGCAATATCGAATTTCCAGTGATGGTGAAAGAGCACTTTTGGAGATCATCTATGATCTGATTGTGAAAGTTGTGATTGAGGAAACGAGAGGTAATGTGTGCAATAGTCTGGTTTTGCCTGTTCTGAAAAGAACGGATTCTTCACAGCCTCCTGTATATAGGTTTGTGATCGATCTCCGCGAGGTGAATAAGATCGTTGTTCCGCAATTTCCTGTTGTGCCGGATATCACCACTTTACTGACTTTGATCCCGGCTACAGCCATGTGGTTTTCGGTGATTGACTTGAAGAATGCTTTCTTCAGCATCCCGATTGCCGTGGAGAGTAGGGATATCTTTGGCTTCTCTTTAGGAGGACAAAGTTTCCGGTTTAAGCACGCTCCTCAAGACTATTGTGAAAATCCATCGATCTATAGTCAGGCTTTGAAAACACAACTTGATTTGCTTGTTTTACCTGATGGTGCTGCTCTTATTCAGTATGTTGACGATCTGTTAGTTGCTGCTGACAATGAAGAGATCTGTAGAGAGGCTACTTTGTCGTTGTTACGTCATTTATCTGATTTCCATCATAAGGTTTCTCTATCAAAGTTGCAATATTGTTGACAAGAAGTTACCTACTTAGGTCACCTCTTATCGAAGGAGGGAAGGAAACTGACCCCAGAAAGAATTCAAGCGATACGACACAGAGAGAAGTACGTGCTTTCCTAGGTAGTACGTCATACTGTAGACAGTGGATCCCTAATTTTTCATTGCTTGCGAAGCCTTTGATAGCTCTTACTGTTAAGGATACTCCAAATCCTATTCCTTGGACTGTCGAATGTCATAAGAGCTTTTCAGAATTGCGCGATGCGTTGTGTTCGGCTCCTGTCTTGGGTACTCCCGACTACAGTAAGCCTTTTACATTATATGTCCACGAGAGAGAGGGATGTGCATTGTCGGTTTTGACTCAGCAATTTGGCGATAAGCAACGTCCATGTGCTTATTTTTCGTCGACTTTGGATCCCGTAGCTAGAGCGTTGCCGAGTTGTTTGAGAGCTACAGCAGCAGCGGCTGTTTCGATTCGACAGTCTGCTGGTTTGGTTATGGACTATACACTAATTGTGATGGTTCCACATGCAGTGGATACCTTGTTGAATCGTACCAAGACACAGCACTTAACTAGTGCTCGGTTATCGGGTTATGAATTGACACTGTTAGCGAGTCACATACATATAAAGAGATGCAACACTTTGAATACAGCTACGTTGTTGCCGATTTCAGTAGAGACAGATGTTATTGAACAGCATGATTGCTTCCTTAGGACAGAGGAAGAAACAAATGGGAGGATAGATCTTAGGGATACTCCTCTTCCAGA
Source organism: Lissotriton vulgaris (assembly GCF_964263255.1). Taxonomy (NCBI): domain Eukaryota; kingdom Metazoa; phylum Chordata; class Amphibia; order Caudata; family Salamandridae; genus Lissotriton; species Lissotriton vulgaris. The sequence continues at coordinate 1,180,925,725 of NC_141696.1, forward strand.
GTGTGATGGTACCTTATAGGTTGATGGTTCGTGCTTTAAGCTTCCGAATGGTGATACGACTGCGGCATATGCTGTTACGACTTTGCATACAATTGTTGAAGCTGCACATATCCCACATAATTCAGCGCAAGCAGCAGAGTTGATTGCATTAACGAGAGCGTGTGTGTTGTCGAAAGGAAAGCGAGTGACTGTGTATACCGATAGCCAGTACGCGTTTGGTGTGGCTCATAGTTTTGGACGTTTGTGGAAAGAGCGTGGGTTCCTGACTTCGCATGGAACTAAGATTCAGCATGGTCAATTGGTAAATGAACCTCTTGAATCTCTTACTTTGCCGTTGCAAGTCGCGATTGTGAAATGCAGTGCGCATAAGAAAGTTACGGATGATGTTGGTCGTGGTAATGCGTTTGCAGATGAAGTCGCAAAAGAAACTGCGAGAAATGTGATGAGTCGAATGTATGTTGCGGGTCCGGCGAGATTGGTTCCGGATAGGAGTATGTGTGAAGATACGCTTGAGAGTGTGAAATCCATCCAAGCTGAAGCTACAGAGAAAGAGTTGAATGAATGGAGAGAAAGCAAGGTTAATTGGATTTGAATGGTTGTTGGATTGAGTTGTCAGAGCATCAGAGATGGTTGTTACCCGATGCGTATGTACTTCCAGTGGTTACGATGGCTCATGGATTGGCACATATCAGTGTAAAAGGGATTTGCAAGTTGTTAGCTCCAGTATGGCAGAATGCTGGTATTCCTAAGTGTGTGGAGAATCTGGTTAAGAATTGTATGGTGTGTTTGATGTACAATCCTGGTAAGGGAATTCCAACTCCAGCTGGTTATTTTGCTCCTCCAACGTATCCGTTTGAGGCTTTGCAGCTAGATTTCATCCACATGGAGAGGTGCAACAACCTGAAATACGTCTTAGTGGTTGTTTGCTCTTTTTCTAGATGGGTGGAAGCCTACCCTTTGAAAGATAATACTGCCTTGTCCCCAGCGAAAGTCCTTATTAAGGAATTCTTCCCTAGGTTTGGTTTGCCGAGAATGATCTGGAGTGACAATGGGAGTGAATTTGTAGGTCAAGTGATGAAGAGAGTATGTGATGGATTAGGTATCAAGCAGAAGTTCCACGCTGCAAATCATCCCCAATCAGCTGGTTTAGTCGAGTGCTATAATGGCACTCATAAGTTGAAATTAGCTAAGATTCAAGCGAGCTCTGGTTTACAATGGCCAGATGCTTTGCCATTAACTCTTCTGTCCACTAGAATGACTGTGCATTCACAAATGGGTCTTAGTCCATACGAGGTAGTGTTTGGTCGCCCGGCAAATGTTTGGGGAGTGCCGCGGCCGACAAAGTTTAGTGAGATAGAACATCCTGTGTTGCTTGACTACCTGTATGAATTGACGGCTAAATTGCGTGTTTTGCATCAACAGGTTCATGATTCACTGCCACAAGCTTCTGAAGATCCAGGACACGCCATTGAACCTGGCACCTGGGTGCTGGTGAAGAATTTCCAGCGGACCAAGAACGATCAGCCACGCTGGAACGGCCCGTATTTAGTTCTGTTGTCCACCCGTTCTGCAGTACGAGTGCACGGTACAAAGAACTGGATCCACGGCGTACATTGTAAGAGGGCTCCTTTGCCTCTGCCGTACGACCGGTGGGTCCAGAAAGGACTTCCTGAATCTGAAACTGAGAGCGTGCCTCGTTTTCTGCCTTTCAGCGATGCCCGTTTGATTGGAACGAACACTGAGCAAGAAAGTGACGATCTTCTTCAAGAAACTGTGCCTCCGTTGAATAGTATGAACACTGTTAAACCTGAGTTATTATTCCGTGAACAGACATTGCCTGGCAAAGAGCGTTATAATTTGCGACCGAGAGTCGCTGGACTAATAAAGCACTGAGATTCTTTCTTTTACTGATATTTTTAAGGTTAGCTCTCCTCCGAGGAACTATTTTGATTTTTGTTTTTCGAACCGCCATCCGGGTTCAGCTGTAGGGTCGCGGTGTCAAGTCTTTGGAGTGCAAGCCGAAGACGTTAGGTTGACGGTTCTGGTTGGTCTAAGGGAGTTGCCCTGGACTGACAGACGCGTTCCTTAGCACAGAACACCCTACCGCCGCGAGCAGCAATTAGAGAGGATGGAGTTTTTCGAGATGGAGAGACCTGTTGAAAGAATAAGCTTTAAGAGCAAAATATGTACATTAATGAGCAGAAAACGTTTTTTAATATTGTGTTTGCTTATATTGCTTAGCTTAATGATATTTTTAATTGGATATGTGACATTCTCTTTTCAAGTGACGTTCATGCCCACTATGCAACCTATGCCTCCTCCTACTGTTTCTTCGCATTCTTTTCACCCTCTGCCCGAACATGAAATTGTTAGAAGATTGGAATTTGCTAATAATTCCTTTGGTCAACTCCTGTATCAACACCAGCTAGTAATGAACACGACAAATTGTTGGGTGTGTGGCCTTATGCCCCATACTACCAATAAAGGTATTCCTTACCTGGTTTTGCCTTTTAGCTACAATCTTTCTATTTGGGCATATAGAACGATGTTCATTTATGCTCATGGAGTCTATCCCCAACGTTCCGTGAAAGATAGTCCAAAGACTAGTGCTTTGGTCAAGGGTATAGTCGACATGATTAGGGGAATTAGTTCGTATGAGACTATCCCGAGAGATGAGACACAAGCATACATTGGTTGGAACGTTACTGGATACGGAGTTAGTCTGAATGTTAACCAGCGAGCAAAGAAATCCCCTCCGATTTGGATAGTGCCCCATCAGGGTCATTATTGTCTGCAAGGTAATGGCAAGAATCCGAGAGCTCAGTTAGGGAAGAGCGTTTGCACTGAGACTTCTGTTTTTGCGTCTCAGACTTCCCCAGCGTTCCTAGCAGCTAAGGGTACCTATTTCATCTGTTACGATAAAGCGTACACATGGTTGCCCCCTGACTTTTCAGGCACATGTTTTGTTTCGTTCCTGTTGCCTCCCACATTTACAGCTGCAGCAGATTACCATAAGACGAGAGTTGCTAGAGGTGTCTTCAGTAAGGAAGATACTGCAGGACAAGAATTGGGAGATTTCTTTAAGGGTTTTCTGCCGTTCTGGGGACCTATGGCTAATAGCAGGAACATTCGACAATTGACGAGAGTGGTTGAGTCCACCATAGTCGAAACTGCTGGTGCCCTTAGTAACTTGACTGCTGAGCTTCAGTCGGATCGACTTATGACTCTTCAGAACAGAGTTGCGCTAGATGTCATACTTGCAGATAGAGGTGGGGTGTGTAAATTGATTCAATCGAGCTGCTGCGTTTTCATTCCAGACAACGCTCCGACAGTTTTCCAGGCCATTTCCAGACTACATAAGATCTCCGAGTCTGTACATATAGACGAGGGAGATTGGTCGTTGATGGGATGGTTTTGGGGATTGTTATCCACGTGGGGATGGAAGATTCTTATGGTCATTAGGATGATCTTAGCTATCCTTTTCCTGTTCTGTCTTTGCATACAGTGTGCTCCTGCTATATGTGGCCTTTTTGCTACTTCGTGTGCGAGGAGACCTGTCCAGAGAGAGTTGCTAAGTACTACGATGATGCTACAGCAACATCTTGATGATCTGATGAATATAGACCTGGATTCAGACTGACATGGGTTTGGGTTTGTCGCCTATGTAAGGGCAAAAGGAGGGCCTGTGGTTCTGTGGTTCCTTAGATTCTGAACCTGTTCAATAAAGGTCGTCGGATATAGACGATTTTGGTGTCAGCGGACCGCAAATGACGAGTGCGGTATGTACGAGTGTTTTCGTAATAATCGATCAATGAGAACACTACGTATTCATAAATTTCGTCTGAACCCTCGGGTTCCATTTTGTGTACGGCAGCCATTTTGTGTAGTTGCCCTCACATAGGCCGATGACTGCGGCCGAACGAGTCTTTGGGACACGTACACCTTTAGCTGACTTCTGAGTGACCTGAACGAACTGACTCCCTTGCCCGAGGCTGACCTCGTTGAGCCAGTTCCTTGTTAAGCAGCTGGTCAGATAGAGATCAAAGAGCAGGACATTGCTGAGTTTATGGTACATGCACACACCCTTCTATCTTGCTTGTCATATGCTTCTGTTCCTTCCTTTATGGCTTAATTACTGATATGGGTTGAGTTCTTTATGATGTGTCCGTCCGGCCTGCTCGAGCAGGAATGTTGAATTTTGCTTGGTCACTTCTGGTGGGCTGGACAACAGAAAGTGGGATTGTCGTCATGCGATATGTTTGAAATGTCACCCTCCAATTGGTCAGTTTGTATGTAACCGATGCTAGCCAGGAATGTGATTTTTAGCATAAAAGACGATGCTCCACTCTATGAATTTGTGCAGTCTCTAGCGAACCACCCGTGTTGTGCTTCGTAGACCTCTGTTCCTGGTTGCAGCCAATAAATTTGGTCTTTGACGTCATCAAGAAGTGTCCCGTGTCTCTGTTTGCCAAGGCAGGGGAACTCGAAGACATCGGGCATTTTCCCTGGCGCTGTTGGGTTCTAAAACCTGGTTCTTCATGTCAGGCAGCTACGTGGGAATCACTGCACACATTCACAAGACACTAATGCCTGGACAGCCAAGTCCGCAGAGAGGGCTTATTTGGCTGTTCTGTTCTCCAGGACTTCCTGGTGTGAACTTAGGGTGCAGACCCACCTCCCGGGTTGGTATTGCTGGGGTATCTATTCTAAGGTAAGGAATCTATAACTAACTGTTTCTTTCAGCTGAGCAAGTTACTTACCTTCGGTAATAATATATCTGTAAGAAACATAGGTTAGTTATAGATTCCTTACCGCCCCACCCATCCTCCCCGTTCTGCAAACTGACTTTTAGGGTTAAGGACTTCCTTTCAGGGCCCTAGTTTTGTGCAACAGTGGTCAGTGTCTTGCATGGGTCTGCGCTTCTGGCATGGAAAGTCTTGTACAGAACTGACGTCAGTGCGCGAGGGCTGCCTCTATGTAGCTACCCTGATATCATCCCGGCGACCATGACTCCAACGACGAATGCGGAGCCGACCGACGCCATCTTTCGACGTGCAGGGGTAATGCTGACAAAAAACTTTCCAGATCCAGTCTGATGCCTGGGGGTAATTTGAAGGTATGGAATCCATAACTAACCTATGTTTCTTACAGATATATTGTTACCGAAGGTAAGTAACTTGTTCTTTATGGGGATCTGCTTTCTTACTGTTAAAAATTGGGTCTCTACTTGGCAGTTGTTTGCACCCTGTCCAAGTAGGGACCCACGATCCTAGTCAGGTAAGTGTAGTACACACTAAGTTTACCTGTGCTCATCCTAGAATAGCTCGACACAGAGCAGTCAGGCTAAACTAAAGAGGCAATGTGTAAAGTATTTGTACTCACACACACACACACCCCCACACACACAACCACACACACACACAACCACAACCAAACCCCCAACCACAACCACACACACACTACCAACCACAACCACACACACACACACACACAACCACACACACACAACCACACACACACAACCACACACACAACCACACACACAATCACAACCACACACACAACCACACACACACAACTACACACGCAACCACAACACCACACACAACCGCACAACCATACACAACCACACACACACACAAACGCACACACACAAGCACACACACACACAACCACACACACAACCACACTCACAAGCACACACACACAACCACACTCACACAACCACACACAAACCACACACACACACAACCACACACACACACACAACCACGCACACGACCACACACACAACCACAACCACACAAACACACACAACCACTCACACACACAACCACACACACAACCACACACACACAACCACACACACACAACCACACACAACCACACACACACAACCACACACACAACTACACACACACAACCACACACCTACAACCACACACACAACCACACACACACAACCACACACACAACCACACACAACACCACACACAACACCACACACAACCACACACACACAACCACACACACACACAACCACACACACACAACCACACCTACACAACCACACACACACACAACCACACACAAAACCACACACAACCACACATACACACAACCACAACCATGCACACAACCACAACAATGCACACAACCACACACAACCACAACCAAACACACAACCACACACAACCACACACACAAACACACACAACGGCACACACAACCACAACCACACACACAACCACATACACACACAACCACGCACACAACCACACACCTAACCACACACACACACACACAACCAAACACACAACCACACAGCCACACACACACAACCACACACACACAACCAGACACACACAACCACATACACACACAACCACACACAACCACACACAACCACACACACACAACCACAACCACACACACAACTACATACACACACAACCACACACACACAACCACACACACACACACAACCACACACACACACACAACCACACACACACAACCACACACACAACCAACCACACACACAACCGAACACACAACCACACACACAAACACACATGCAACCAGAACACCATACACAACCACATACAACCACACACACAACCACACACACAACCACACACACACAACCACAACCACACAACCACAACCAAACACACAACCATACACAGAACCACACACAACCACACTCACACAAACACACAAACACACACACAACCACAACCACATACACACACAACCACAACCACGCACACAAACACACACACAACCACAAACACACACAACCACAACCAAATACACAACCACACACACAACCACATACACACACAACCACACACACCCAACCACACACACACACAACCACATACACACACAACCACACACACACAACCACAACCACACACACAACCACATACACACACAACCACACACACACCACCACACACAACCACACACACACACAACCACACACACAACCACAACCACACACATAACCACAAACACACAACCACACACACAACCAACCACACACCACCGAACACACAACCACACACACAACCACACATGCAACCAGAACACCACACACAACCGCACAACCATACACAACCACACACAACCACACACACAACCACACACACACACAACCACACACAACCACACACACACAACCACACATACACACAACCACAACCACGCACACAACCACACACACAACCACACACAACCACAACCAAACACACAACCACACACACAACCACACTTCTACACATACAACCACACACAACCACAAAACCACATACCACATACACAACCACACACACACACACAAACACACACACAACCACACACACACAACCACACAACCAAACACACACAACCACACACACACACAACCACACACACAACCACACACAACACCACACACAACCACACACACACACAACCACACACACAACCACAAACACAACCACACACACAACTACAACCACAACCACACACACAACCACACTTCTATGCACACACACCCACAACGACACTGACACACACACAAAACCACACACACAACCACAACCACACACAACCACACACACACACACACAACCACACACACACACAATCACACATATACACAACCACACACACAACCACACACACAAAACCAACCACAACCACACACACAACCATAACCACAACCACACACACAACTACACACACATAACCACACACACACACACCCAAACACACACACCGAAACACACACAACCACAGAGACACACAACTACACACACACAACCACACACACACACAACCACACACACAACACACAACCACACACACAACCACACACAAAACCACACACACAACCACACACACACACACCCCCAGCCACTCACTGCCTATCAGCCTCCTCTCAGCCAGGTAGCACGATCAGTTTCACTTTCACGCGATCACAATTAGTTTCACTTTCACAGCCGCGTTCGCTGTGAAAGTGTTCGCGTTTCTAGTTTTATTCATTCACTTTTGTTTCCTAGTGCTTGACAATCCAATCTCTACAATATTTAAGCAGCCTGCACGTCTCCTGTCAACCATACCACTCCATGCATTTTCTCTGATCCACATGGCACTGGTGCGTCTAGCCTGGCACACACCGGGTGATGATCTCCGCACCTCCTTCTAGACCCCAGCTCACTACTGTTTGCAGTCTGTCACTCACCCCTCACCTCCCTTGCACTCACCCTTCACCCCTTAGGCATGGCAGTCACTCCTCGCACCTGGCACTCACCCTTCTCCCTCTCTGGCACCCAGCATTGACTCTCTGTGACACTCAACTGTCGCCTCCCCGACACCCACCCTCGACCCTCCTGGTGCTCATAATTCCCCTCCCTGGCACATATCCTTCACCTCCCTGACACTCATCCATATCCCTCCTGGCATTCACTACTCGCCCCCTTGGCACTCACTCTTCACCTCCATGGCAGTAGCCTTTCCTCCCCCTAGCCTAGCAACTACCCTTCACCCCTTGCACTCACCCTTCCCCTCCCTGGCACTCACCTTTGACTCTCCTGACTCTTACATCTCACCTCCATGACACTCAACCTTCATCTCACTGGCACTCACCCTTCATCCCCCTGACCTGGCACTCAACCTTCACCTCCGTGGCACTAGCCTTTCACCCCTCTGGCCTGGCAGCTACCCCTCACCCCTGGCACTCATACTTCCCCTTCTCGGCACTCACCCTTCCCCTCCCTGGCACTCACCCTTGACCCTCCTGACTCTTACTTCTCATCTCCCTGGCACTCACTCTTCGCCTCCCTGGCACTCACCCTTCACCCCCATGGCCTGACAGTCACCCTTGTCCCTCCTGGCATTCACTCCTCAACTCCTTACCACTCCCCCTTGACCCTCCTGGCACTAGCCCGGTTTCCCCCAAGAACAAAAAATAACAAGCATTGGCATAGCCAATAGATCTCACCTTTGTGACCGTATACGTGTTTAGCCGTGCAACAGTTGATGTTGTTGCACCAAGGATATTGTGCTGCATAATTAAATACTTAGAAGGTCCCAAAAGCGAGACCTACTGGCTATGCCAATGCTTGTATAATATGTTACACCTTAAAGCAGGGGTCTTCAAACTGTGGGGCGCGACCCCCAGGGGGGCCGTGGAGCGATGCAAAGGGGGTCGCGCCTTCACAGTCATACTTCTGTCCAGGCCCAAAGGCTTCAGCCCCCCTCCTCCTTCGTCGTGTCTCTCAGCCCGGCTGCTGCTGCAGTGCAACTCGATCTGCTGTGGGCTTGGCTGGGCAGTGTCTGGAGTCATCTCTGGCAGGCCCGAATTTTTCACAGGTCTTTAAAGACCATTTGCATATTTACATGCCATTGTAAACTGGTTACAGAGGCTTAGTTTTTTTCCTGGTTTGAGTACCCCCTGGGCCCTCACTGTGCCAGTTCCTTACATTTGTATTTTACAATTACTGCTGTAGTGTGAGAATGCATTTAATGAAAAGGAATATAAAGTAGGGTTGCCAAAAGAAAAATGCCTGCCTGTTGTGTTTAAAGAGCCTGCAAAGACCTCCTCTTGAAACTAAATAGACTTTTAAATACAAAAGTATGTATGCATTAGTTATGTGAATTTTCTGTCTTTTTTCTCTTTGTCAGTTATGGATCATTGAGGCAGCCCTAGAACACAATTAAAAGCGCTTTCTATTTATATTTGCTGTTCGAAGTATGCACATAAGTGCTGAAAATACAACTTTAGGTGACTGCTTCTTTTTGTACCGACTTGGCCATCAAAATAATCTGCTGCCAACCCTAACCATAGGACTGTAAGTGTGTTGCAGGATCAGCACATTATTTATTTCCTCCACCCTCGATCCCCGATTAATGCCGCAGTAGTTTAACTTAGATCTTAACCCCTTCGCCGCGGGGCTAATTCCCCCGCGGTGCGGGGGGAGGGGGGCCACGCACAGAGCCGCGGTGCTTGTGACAAGCTTGGCTCTTCACGCTGCACGGTGGCGCAGTGCTCATGACGAGCTGAGCTCGTCATGACCACGCCCGGTTAATGGAAAGCCCAGCACAGCAGGGGAATTATCCCCGCGTGGGCTTTCCGCAGCTGTTATGACAAGCTCAGCTCGTCATGAGCACGGCGCCACTGTGCCTCATGGCGAGCTGAGCTCGTCATGAGCACTGATGTGGTTAAACCCTACCCCGCCGTCAATAACATGTTACTTCAAGTGTCTAGGAATGCACCCTACCTTCAGACAACTCACTCCTCAATATCGCCCTGCACTCACACTGATCACCATGCACTCACACCATTCACCCTGCACTCCCAGTGATCACAATGCACTCACACTGATCACCATGCACTCACACCATTCACCCGCTCACCCTGCACTCACAGTGATCACACTGCACTCACAATGCACTTGCGCTGTTCACCCTATACCTCACCCTGCAGTCACATGAGTACACTACTCATCCTGCACTCATGTGACACTTCACTCACCTGACCCCCTCACTGCTCAATATGCAACTCACTCAAACAAGCCCATCAGTAATCATACATTCATTCATCCCATTCTGAACTTGCATCCGCACCCAAATTCATATGCCACCTCACTCACCCTGCAGTCACTCCTCGTAACCTACTCTCGCACTTTTGCATCGCTCACCGTGCATTCACATGGGCACTCGTCACCCACACAGTGTGCAGAGGGTTAATGTGCCTGCTACAAAGAACGTGCACCATGCAGGTCACAGAAATGAGAGTGAGTAAACTATGAGTAGCGCTATAGGAAAATTAAATGTTTGTCAGAAAGGTGCTATAGAGAGATGAGGTGCATTGTTGGTGAGTGGCAGCGAAGGAATTCATGGAGAAGGAGGAAACGTGGGGTGGGGCACCAAAAAAGACTGTTGCACCGTGTGCAACCAGTGTTAGGACCAGCCCTGGCTGGAAGTATTAGTCCCCTCCGAATTTCTGGACTAGTGACTTCCCTGCTTCTGGCTATTATTATTATTTACATTTGTTGTGCGCTACTGTTACCAAAAGATGTCCTGGGGCTAATAATCATCTGCTGCATGTAGGCAAATGAGAAACACACAGAAGGAGAAAGTGAACCAGCCAAATTGGGTAACCTACAGAGCATAGAGAAAGGTTTTTATATCTTCCTAAAGGATAATAGATTCTTGGTGGAGCGAAGCAAAGGAGGGTGCAAGTTCCATAACTGCGCGGCCTGCACCAAAACAGCGAGACAGACAACTCATGCCTTCTTGAATTAGGAACAAAAAGCAGAGTGGCACAGGCAGAGAGGAGCATACGGGTCCGACCTGTGTGCTTGGTGAGGAGAGTTGAGAGGATGAGAGAGGACAGCAAGGGAGTGAGAGAATTCGATTGCAGAGAACAGGGATGAGGAGAAATGTGATTTGCCAAAGAGAAGTGTGGACACGCAAGAAGTGAGTGTGAGTCAAAGGTGAGGGCTTCTGTTAGAACAAAGGGGAGATGTGAAAATTGAATGGGGGACTCGAGAGGTCTAAGATACAAATAGACAAAAATTTCAATGGAGAGACGAGGTGAACGAGAAGTGCTGAGGGGCACGGGAGGTGACGGGACAAGAGAGGCCATGAGATAAATGTGAGAGACTGTTCGAGATGAGGGCAGTGAAAAGACAAAATGGCAAGAGATGATTAAAGGTGAAGTGAGAGGTTGAATGAGGAGAGTTCAGATGTTGTAAAAAGGGGTGAAAGAAAATGGCCTGCAAAGTGAGAGAGGGATGGAAGGGAGGGGGTGAGAGGAAAGCTGCATAGGTAAACTGCTTTACTCTGCACAAAACCGCCAGGTTTTAAAGGGACCCCTGCTTCTCCTGGCCAGGGCCAGGTGAGCTTCTAATCTGGCAGCACATATTCCTGCAGAGTGGAAGGCCCTTCTCAAAGATTGGCTAGAAATATTTCTGATGTTAACTGCTTTATTTTGGTTATAAACGAGTACTGATGGAGTGAAATCTTTCCTCAGTGTTACTGTGTGTAAAAAACGTCAAAATAATGAAGCAATGCTATCCCAAAATACGCTGCATCACATAACATCACTTACATTTTCTTCCCACACAATTTAGTCAAGCCTGTCGCGTAATTTGGGCATCACCTGCTTCATAATTCTAGTAGCCCTGCCTACAGGTTTAGAAATTTTTGTCAGGAGGGGGTCCTTACGCCTCAAAATGTTGACAGGGGGGTTCTTGGCATCCAAAAGTTTGAAGACCTCTGCCTTAAAGGGTCTGATGGCAACACTAAATTATTGATTAATTTTTATAATAACTCATTTGGAAGTGAAATGTTTAAAGTTGTTGCAATAGTGGAGGAATATATGAATAAGATAATAGGGCTAAGCATGAAGGAACCAATGGTGCTTTGGATAGGAGTCTTTAACTTATATCAATTGGCGTTAACCCCAATTTGTGGCTTTGTAGAAGATGGGGAATCAAATATGCATTTTTCCCATGACGCTTATGTAATGTAATGTAATGTAACCAGATTTATAAAGCGCATGGTTACCCGGAGGCATCCCAGCGCTAACATGGGAAATGCATTTTTCTAAAAGATTTGGAGATCATGAACCCACGATCTGAATCAACAGGTCTTCCACTAAATACCTTTTGCTCCTCTACATGTTGTTCCTCAATTAATTTTATAATAGCCTCAGCTAGACTGGGTGAAAAGCTCAACAAAAGGAAAGTTGGATTCCTGGTCTTCAGTGATCATGCAGCTATAACCTGGCATGTGAACTGGCCGGGTATTTTTGGCTCCACTTTTTTACATCTGAAACCCTATATAGCGAAAAAGAATGGAATAACATTGAAGTGGGGGAATATTGATAAGACTGCTGTTATTCCTCATGTAGTTTCAAACTCAATGAAAGAAATAGAAATATGTCTTGACTCAAATCAGGACCCAGGGTCCATCACTAAGGCTTTTGAAACTAATTCGCCAGAACTAAAAAGGAATCTCCCTAAAAATGGAAATGCAAACCTAAGGGACCGAAGTGGTTCGATCGTGATTGCACTAAAGCACTTTTTAACCTACATTGATTACTTAAGACCGTACCTAAGAATCCCCAACTTGTAAAATAGGCCCGCTTAACTTATACGGTGGCGAGGAAGAACAGGTTAAAGACATTGAAAGAGGAAACTTGGGATAAATTATTGGTTGCATCCATCACAAATAATGAAAGGGATTTTTGGTTAACGATTAACGCCCCATTTTTAAAATCAAACTCTGAGCCGAATTTGGATACGCATGTGGACGAGGACTCTTGGGTGGCGCACTTTAGTAATATTTTTTATGCCCCACCTGTAAACACTGAGCTAATGGCTGTAGAACTGGTCCCATCCTCTAGCACTATTCTTACTAATGATATAGGGAAAGTATGCTTGGCAATGGAGCAATGTACAAGTAATAATGCACAGGGTTTTGATGGCGCTCCAGTAGACTTTTTTACAGATTGCCCTGACTTATGGAGTCCTCTGCTTACTAATATGTTTAATTCTATAGCAAGAGAGGGACCTCCCGCCTCTTGGTTCAAAGCCATTTTAGTACCAATTTTGAAAAAAGGAGAGAAGCAAGACCCTAGGAACTATATACCTATTTCTCTCTTAGATAGTACAGTAAAATTGATCGGGAGAGTGCTATTGAATCGACTGGAGACGTGGGCTTTGACTAATAAGATTTTGATACCAGTACAATACGGTTTCAGAAAAGGGAGAGGCACTCAAGATCAATGCCTGAATTTGAGTCTGCTCATAGCAAAGTATACCCACGCAAAGCAGGGCAATTTATGTCTAGCCTTTATGGATCTTAGCACGGCTTTTGATTGTGTGTCTCACCCACAGCTCTGGAGAATTATGAGGGAAATGAGGGTAGATCAGGCAGTGATCAATTTCATTAGACAACTGTATTCAAGAGCTGAAGCATGTGTCAGGTATTGGCCACAGGGAGAATGTACTAGGGGGTTTCCTGTAACAAGAGGAGTTCGCCAAGAGTGCGTTCTCGCCCCTTTTTTATTCTCGCTTATTCAAACGGGAGAGAGTCTAAATTGTTAGATTCAAATATAGATGTGCCAAGAATTGGAAAGTTGGATATCCCAATTTTATTATATGCAGATGATGCAGTTTTAATTGCACGAACAACAAAATCCCTGCAAAAATTGTTAAATACCTATGTGGAATTTATGAAAGGCCTTGATCTCCAGACAAATGAATCTAGGTCATTTGTTTTAATTACAGGGCCAAAGCTGAGCTAACCTCCTTCTTTTTTTATCTCAAAACGTAAAGTGACACAAACAGAGTTCTTCTCATATCTAGGAGTCACTTTTGATTCTAAGGCCTCTTAGAGGAATATGGTAAAGAATCGTGGGGTCTTGTTGGAGAAAAGTGCAAATGCAATACGCTAATTTTCAAATAAGCTGGAAACGAGGAACTTAGATATTTTAAGAAAGGTTTATGGGGCAAAATCTAGGACAGTAGCTACGTATGGTGCAGGGGTGTGGGGCCATGTTACAGTAAAGAGGATACAAACAACAGAGGATTTGTTTTGGAAATCAATGATGAGTCTCCCAATTGGTTGTTCTAATTTTAATCTACATGAAGAATTAGGTATCCCTTACATAACTGATTGGATAAATGTTGCACCTATTCTTTTATGGCACTCAGTATGGTGTAGAGACACAGTTTAACTAACGCAACAAATAATACGGGATTGCTTATCCTTCGAGCATAGGGATAATATTTTATGGTTAAAGTATGTGAAAGATACTTTATATACTCTTGATCTAGGAAGCTTATTTGTATACCCAGAAAATGTGCCTCTGTCTCTAAAAAAACAATAAAGGCCCGCTTTATAACCACTGCTAAAGATGGGACATTGACTGTCAACCGTAATAAATCTACAGTCAAAGAATATATTGAAGATCCATTGCAGATTGATCTTCCTATTTGGAATTTGTAACAATCCCACGGCACAGGTGGGATTTACTCTGTTAAGATTTCGGTTTAACTTTATTACCTGCATGTTGGGCCATCCTGCTGGTATCTTCTCCCCGAAAGAACTCCTGTGTTGCCCATGTGATGACACTTCACAACAATCTGATTTGCACATTTCCTTCTTCTGTAAATTTTATTGTGAACAAAGGAAAAGGTTTTTAATTGCGCTTTTACGTTCGCACAATTTTAGACAATGTCGCCTGGCCTTGCATTTTTTACGTATGGTGTCTGATCCTTTGACCTGTAATACTGCTTCCTCCTTTTTATGCATGTGTTTTAAAACGAGGACATTGTGTATTGACTGACATTTATGAACTGCTTCTTTCCAGTTTCAATCTGTAACTTTTTTATCTGTGATGTATACTTGTACTTTTTTGATTAACTTTGTTTTAATCGAATAAAGTAAGTTTGATTGGTTGATGATTGAAGTGGACAAACTTGGCATTCAGGAGTATGATTGCAGGTGAACTCAAGATGGAATTGGTTTTAAGCCACTGGCACAAGACAGGGTAAAGTCCCCACTGTCTCTAGAGAAGGGCTGGTGATATCCACTGCAGCTATCATCCATAGCCTGACAGGGTACCCCATGGATAATCCTTCTAGTATGCTACTTCAGCAAGCCTTTCAAAATATGGGAATGCATGGGTGTTGATTGCTGCACCAGAGGGGCATGGATTGGTCAGGTTCCCCAGGCCCAGCTGTATTTAGGTGCCAGGGAAGTCCCTCTTTTTTGCCATATGCAAATCAGTCTTGACGCTGTTCCCCATAGGAACAGTCCAGCCCAAACTGCAGAGCCAGATCTTCCTTGGACGGGAAACACTCATCCTGGGTCCAGTTTTGAGGTAACACCCTTCATCAGCCAGGGCAGCTTGAATCTGGGTGCAAAATGAGCAAGGGAACCACGTCTGGGCATATCCTGCTAACTTATGGCAAACAAGGCAAACACCAGGAGATCATAGACGGAGCGCTGAAACTTTTTAGACACTCACCCCTGCCACAAATCTAGGTTGAATCCATCATCGTTCTTTAGCTCACTTCGTCACCCCAGTTAAGACCCAGCATATGCAAATCAGTCTTGACTGTGTTCCTTGTGGGAACAGTCCAGCCCAAACTGCCAAGCCAGGTCTTCCCTGGACTGGAAACAAGCATCCTGGGGCCAATTTGGGGTAACACTCCTCATCAGCTAGGCTAGCTTGAATCCAGTGGCAAAGTGAGCAACGGACCCATGTCTGGGCAAACCCTGCCAACTTAAAGCAAACAAAGTACCATATTAAAATCTATCTTCACCTTGTTCCTCATGGTAACAGTCCAACCAGAACTGCCAAGCTAGGTGCCCGATATCCTTCGTTGGATAACATTGGGCATCAGCACTCTGCACCCGGCCACCCTGGTGCCGGCTGAGGGTGCTCTAGGAGTGCATCCTTGACCCTTGGGGGGGGACCCTTGTTCTAACCCCAGAAAACCAACTCCCAAACCTAAGTACTTACCTGTAAACCGATGCGTTAATTTCCTCCCCTATAGGATTGCATTGACTGCTTTTCTGTGAAAAATGTTTTAAATGTGGAGCTGGAAAATTGAATGAAACCTTAAGAAACTGTGTACTCACAAAAACTGCTTTACTTACCTTTTATTTAGGAAATGTCCCAGTGTGACATCTATTTTTTTTTTGAGAAGCAATTGACTTGGAAGTCCTTTAGACTAATTAATTCATGTGTGGTCTTATAGAGCGATTTGTTGCTTAGAGTATTTTTTACTTTTTCCCTTGCATTAAGTTGTTATGGATTGTAAATGAACTTGGTGTCAAGATAGGGCACCCCACAATAATTGATGTCTGTTGATGAAATTGTCTCTATGTGATGAATTCTATCTCTATATATTGTTTAATGTTGTAGAATATATTTGTTGTTTTGTACAAATTGTAAATATGTATGTATAGTGTTTTTTCTTAGTTGAAACAATACAGAAACATTTAAAAAATAATGAAATAAAATAGGTATGAACAAAGTATACCTTACAAACTCCAATTGATGTTGGTTTGTAGTTCTTAAATGTGAGACATGAAAGAAATGTGCAGCTACTAATTCTTTGTATAAGTATCCAGTGTGACATCTAGGCATATTCCGCTGAGTGGAAAAAGTAATCTAGTAAGTATTCAGACAGTAACTGCAAAGTAATTTCAATTGTTTCTGACTAATTAACCTATCTGGATCCATATCAATTACATACAACTGCATTCAACTATGTCATTCCTGCAAAGTATTATTCCACTTACCTGCACCAAGCCTGGCTTGGTTCTTGAAATAAAATAAAACTAAATAATATTTTTACAAAACAAATTGGTCAGAGTTCAGTTTTTGAGTGTGGGAAATCATCTCTTGCCTGAGTGTGTACGATAAAGGGGAATATCCTGAACAACGACTCCGGAACAACGAGATCCGGAGTCACGCAAGCTGAATAACGACTTGCCCGAACAACGACTCAGCCTTAACCATGCATGTGCGTGGTTAAGGCTGATTCTGTCTAGGTTTTTCGTAGGTCGGGTGTGCTCCTTTGTAGGACTAGCATGTCCTTCCTGACTCTGCCATAGAAGCGAATGCAGGTCTGAAATGTCACTCCGGTGCATTCTTCAACAATGTCATTTTTCGCGTCTGGCCTAAACTCTGCTGCCTGGCTGACATGCAACAAATCAGACGTTCGTATTTGGCTCCATGAGTCAGCGTATCAATTATCAACTATTACACAAGCACAGTTTAGTATTAAATGTTTTTATTGATTTTACAAAAGTTAGCAAACAGTAATGCCATATAAGAATTGCAGATTAGTCCGAGGGCCGACCCACCGAGCAATGTTAAGGAAGGTACAAGCCATCGGCCATGTCATTAGGAAGCAGTCTTATACACAGCAAGCCGCCTACAACCCAACCTGGGCCGGCCGCGTCATAAACACTGTGAGGCTGGAAAGCATCCCGGGGACCCCATTGCGTCCTCTGCCATTTGGAGACATGAAGACATGTTATCCGAGCTAAGGAAGCTTTATGTCCAACAGTCTCTCTTCGAGCACCTTCCTTTTGCCCTACGGCCTAACAGCCACCCCTAGACATCGTCCCTCGGACGCCCTTAATCAACAAAAAGAAGGAAGACCCCCCCTAAACAATCCCAACCCTACCCAGACCCCGACAACCCCTTCCCCCATGTAACCCCACCCCTTCCAACTCCCCCAATCCCGCCCCCTTTGGTCCATGGTCCACCTTTACTCCCGCCGCTGGTCCCTCGCAACCTTCAGTGTCGAAGCAGTGTATTTTTGTCTGTTTCGGTGTCCGTCAGCCTCAACAGTCGGAGATACTTAGGACAAGTCACCTCCGTAAACTCAGAAGCCAGCAAGGATAGGAATGGCCTCCACAGCTCGGCATAGCGTGCCCCCTCCCCTGCCCTAGATAGTGATAGTTTCTCCATGCCCAGAACCATCCAGAGGCGGTGAAGCCAGCCCTGATATGTGGGGATATGTTTTGATCGCCAAAGCGCCACTATATTCTGTACCGCTGACCCCAACGCGATCGCTATCAGACGACCCCTCCGCGATCACAATGGGTAAGTCAGTGCATTAGGCAACCCTAGGATTACATAGGCGGGAAAGCGGGGAATATCTGTTTCGAAATGTGTGTCTACGTCCGCTAAGATCTGGCTCCAGTATTCTTGTAAAAATGGACAGTCCCAGAGTACGTGAACTAACGTGCCAACCTGACCACAGCCGCGCCAACACCGGGGATCCTGTCCACTATCCATTTCATACAGGTGTTCGGGGGTGTAATACCAGTAGGACGTGACCTTCGTAAGGGTGTCTGTAAGTACCATATGGTAGGCCGAGTGCCGCGCTCTATAGTAGACTCCCTCCCACTCCTTGTGAGTTAGGGCTCTCCCCAGCTCCCGCTCCCAGCGCACCCTGCCTGCGTTGTAGGTGTATCTGTGTTTTTGCATGAGCATTTTATAGAGGTCTGAAATCAGTTGTTTATCATTAGTGCGGGAGATCAGCCAATACTCGAATTTTGTCAAGCGTCTGTCCGCCGCGGACCTTACTGCGGTGTTAAGCGCCCAGTGCCTGACCTGAAGGTAGCGAAGCCTCTCAGTTTCTGGTAGGCCGAATTCCTGCTGAAATCGCTGGA
The DNA here is from genome assembly GCF_964263255.1 of Lissotriton vulgaris. NCBI lineage: Eukaryota > Metazoa > Chordata > Amphibia > Caudata > Salamandridae > Lissotriton > Lissotriton vulgaris. Next base: position 1,180,944,931 of record NC_141696.1, read on the forward strand.
AGGGAATGACACCTTCTGGGCCATAGACATGATGGAGTGCGCAACAACCCGCAGGCTTCCAGCGCGCAAAAGATGTCTCGTCCATCCCCGGGTGGAAGTCTGGGTTCCCGATGATGGGGGTGAGGGGAGAAGGGAGGGTGGTGAGTTCTTGGCTATCCCCCACTCGGTCCCAGATCTCCAGAGGTACCCGCATGATGAGGGACGCATAGAGATTGGGAGGCCTGTGTTCCCGTCGCATAAAGGGGATTTCCTGCAGAGTCCGTCCAGCGACGGCCTGGTCTTGAAACAGCCAATGTTTCCCAGATTCCCATCTAACCCATTCCACTAGGAAGTGGAGCTGGGAAGCTTGAAAATACGTTGCCAAGTCTGGCATCCCAATCCCGCCTTGTTCTAGTGCCAGCATGGCGATCCTTCGCTTCAGGCGGGGTTTTCTCCCATTCCATATGAACTGCGACAGTTCCGACTGCATCAGTTTTATCCAGCCTCGTGTGGGCGCAAGGGGAATCGTGCGAAAGAGGTATAGTATTTGGGGAAGAACCGTCATCTTAACAGCTGCCACCCTACCCAACCAGGACAGCGGATAATACTTCCATTGTCCCAAATCGCGTCTGATTTTCTGTCGCAGGTTGGAATAGTTGAGTTCTACGGAGGTCTGAAGGGAAGGTGCCAGTTGTATCCCAAGATATGGGACCGCGTCTGTCGTCCACGGCATGGGGAACTACGCCTGTAAATAGGCATGTGTGGTGGTTTCTAGTGACAAGTCGAGGGCCACTGATTTAGACATGTTGACTTTGAAGCCTGAGACTTGGCCGAATCACTCGAGGCCTGCAATTCACACCGGGAGAGAACTCCGGGGGTTAGCGAGCGATATCAGCACATCGTCAGCGTACAGGCTTATGGTGTGAACGTCGCCCCCGAACTTGATTCCCTGCACTTTCGGGTCGGACCGTAGAAGGTGCGCGAGAGGCTCCATACAAAAGGGCGAACAATAGGGGGGATAGTGGGCAGCCCTGCCTAGTGCCTCGCTCGATTTCAAACCGGGGAGACGTGCAGCCATTGACTCGGACTGCAGCTGAAGGAAATTTGTAGCAGTTAAACACTCTAGTTCGGAATGTGGGCCCTATACCGGCCTTCAGCAGCATCCTTTCCAGATAAGGCCAATGCACCCTATCAAATGCCTTTTCGGCATCGATGGCCAGCATCATAAATTCACCCTCTGCTGGAGCGGCCTTTTCTAGAAGGTGGAAAGCTCTTTTAGTGTTGTCTGAGGTCTGCTGTTCTGGAATAAACCCAGACTGATCCGGGTCGATCAGTCCCCCATGTATGGTCCGAGAGCGAGAGGCGAGGATCCCTGTATAAATCTTAAGATCGACATTTAAGAGGGAAATAGGACTATATGCTCCGCACTCGGCGGGATCCTTACCCGGTTTAGGTATCACCGCGATGGACGCCTCCAGTAGGTCTCTCTGGATCGCTCCCTCCTCCGCGAAGGAGGTAAAGAGTCGGACGAGTAGCGGGGCCACCTGGCCACAAAATGTTTTATAAAAGCTCGCCGGGAAGCCATCCGAACCCGGAGCCTTGCCTAGTTTGAGCCGGGAGATCGCAGAAATCACCTCTTCCGGTCGGATGTCTCTGTCTAAGCAATCGATCTGATCCTGCGTCAACGCCGGCAGGGGGAGAGCCGCTAGGAAATCTGTCTCCGCCTCCGGGTTTGAGGGGTCGGCCGCATACAATTCCGCATAGAATGCACTGAAAGCCTCAGCTATGGCTTGGTCTCCGTTCACTGTGATGCCATCGATCCCTCTTATCTCACGAACCTCCCTGCGCTGCGTGACCTCGGGGAGCTTGTTCGCCAGCAAGCGCCCACATCTGTCCCCGCCCGTGTAATAGGCGTGGCGCAGTCATAAGGCTGCATATTCTGCTCTATCTAGATCGAAGGCTGCGAGTTGTTGGCGGGCAATTTTTAATTGCCTCCATATTCTCGGAGCCCCTGTTCTCCTGTGTATCTGTTCCAGTTCCCTGGTCTGCCGTATGAGCTCATCCCTCTTGGATTGTCGTTCCACATTTTCTGCTGTCGAGATAGATATAAATTCACCCCTAAGAACAGCTTTCAGCGCAGCCCACTGTCTAGACAGAGTGGTGTCACCGTTGCTATTATGGGAGAGGTAGTCAGTGATCACGCTCTGGATTTGAGTGACCACCACCTTCCTCTGCAGCAATGAATCTCGGAGGCGCCAAACCCTACGCGAGCGTTGGGCAGCTGGCATGGAAAGGGAGGCCGTGACTGGAGCGTGGTCAGAAAGGGAAGCAGTACCTATGTCGGCTCTAGTGACAAGCGCTTGAGTGGCAGTGGAAACAAGCAGGTAGTCGAGACGCGCATATGTTTTGTGGGCAGCCGAAAAGTATGTGTAATCCCTCTCCCCAGGATGAAGCGTACGCCATAGATCCACCAACCCTAGATCCTGTAATCTAGCTTTGCCTGCTTCTGTAAGCGCCCCCACCTGTGTAGTGTGTTGACAAGACCTGTCCAGTATGTTGTCAAAAACCAGATTTAATCCCCCGCCCAAAACTAAGTGATGGTCAGTCGTGTCAGTGACATCAGTGAGCGCTCTGTGTAGGAACTGTTCTTGGCCTTCGTTGGGCCCATATATCGAGCCAATCGTAAGAGTCCTGTCCCCCAGTGCAAACCTGCATACGAACAGTCGCCCCTTGGTTTCAGCCAATTTCCCCAACACCTTGCCCCTAAACTTTTGTGCCACCAGGATCGCAACTCCCGCCTTCTTGTCAGGGCACGAGGAAAAGAACTGGTGGGGAAATTTACAAGACCTCAGCCGGTGACAATCCCTGGCCAGAAGGTGCGTTTCCTGCAAGAGGCATATGTCCGCCTGAAACTGTTCCAACTGGAGCAAGATCGCTTTGCGCTTGACAAGGTTGTTCAGGCCGCGCACATTCAGCGTTAGGATAACTAGATTATCCATCATCATCTAGGGGTGCAAAACCTCGACCTGCCCCGCATGCCTCCCCGGGAGATCTAAGTCTGGTGTCCCTGAGTCTGTCCCAGCCCACTAACTCCAAAACCCCGGCGCCAGAACCCACCCTACTGACAGTCGAACCATGGACCAAATTCCCTACCACACCCATTCCCCCCCCCCAGAACTGCAAACTGTCATAGTCCCTCATCTAGAGATGAAAAGGAAAAAACCAGCACAGGGTAGTCTTACTAGTCTGTCCGGAAGCACTCTCCCACCGACGGCCATGTGGCCAAAACGGGCAACCAGATCACCAGGTCTCAGCAGGCTCTTCACCCTGTGGGGCCAGTACCGCCATCCGTGGCCACCGCATCCACTACGGCGCGTTGACCCGCTGCAATCTCCGTCGCCGGAGGTTTCTTCACTCGTTTCCGCCGCCGCTCCTGGCTCCACTGGGGCCTGCGCGCCTCCGTCTCGGGTGTGGTTCCCGAGGCCTCGGTGCCTTCCTCGGGTGTTTCTATTCCTAACAGAGTGCAGGCCTCCGAGACCGACCGGAGCTGATACTGTTTGTTCTCCAGTCTGAAGATGAGATGGAAGGGGTGACCCCAACTGTATGGGATATTGTTCTGTTGGAGATACGATGTGACGGGTTTGAAAAGACGGCGTTTGTGCAGCGTGAGGGCCGCCAAATCTTGGTACAGCAGCGGCGACGTGCCCTGAAATGCGATCGGGTGTTTCTGACGTGCCCTCTGTAGTATCTCTTCTTTGGTGCGGTAGTCTTGGACACAAACCAGTATGTCCGGGGGTGGCGCCGTCGCCGCACGGGGCGGCCCGTCCTATGTGCACTGTCTAGTTGGAGGGGTGAGTCTAATGGCCGCCCTAGCACGTGGTTGAAAAGTTCTCTAGCATAGCGAAACGCGTCTTGGGTGGCCTCGGACGTGGCCACGTTGCGAATGCGAATGTTATGGCGTCTGGAGCGGTTCTCCAGGTCTTCCAAGTGGAGCTGAAGGTCCACCTGCTGGTCGTGCAGACGGATGATTTCTTGCTGTTGGGCCGCGAGTTCAGTGTCTTTATCGTCGCTTTTAGTCTCCAGGTCTGCAACCCTTTCCCCTATGCCGTCCATCTCACGCCGCACTTCTCTGATTTCGCTGGTAAATTCTGTCTTAAAGGTCTGAATATCGTCCCGCAGGGACGCAAAAAGGGATTCCAGAAAGGCCTTTGTGATGGGCTCCGACCCGCAATCAGTGTTTTGTTCCATCTTCTTCGGGGTCGGGACCACTGTGTCGTTTTCGCGAACAGCTCCTTCACAGTTTTGCCCCGGGGGGGCCTGCCCATAGACATCATGCAGCCCCGGTAATCGATCCACCTGGCGGTCCCGCGTTCTTCAGCAAGTCCGTCAGGACCTCCTTCTCACCGTGCCTGCAATGCGACTCCGGATCTCCGCGGGGCCAATGCACCCTGTCCGCCAAACTTAGCGCGGGCCCCTCCCTCTGGCTTGCCTGCACTCGGGTTCGACCGTCTTCTTGGGCCCTGGCGGGCCCCGCAACAACCAGCCACCTCCGCTCACTCCTGGTAGGCCACACCTGTCCCCTGGCTGTCTGGCCGCTGCTCTATGCGCTGTCTGCGGGGTCCTCCTCACCGCTGTAGAGCCCCTATGCCAGTGATCGCTCGACCTCAGTCCTCCAGAACGGGGAGCGCAGCCCCCAGCCGCTAAATGTCCAACAGCCCCACTGGTGCCTCCGACCTCACACAGCTAGGCACTGCACTGCGTCGCAGTCCTCCCCAAGCCAGCAGGGCCTAGGCCTCGCTCGTCTCTGTCGAGGCGTCACCCACACCGCCGGGCCGACCTGCCCGTCGAAGGCGCCCCTCTCTTCCCAGGGCGGCCACTGCCACACTGATCCCGGACTCACGGAGCCTCCGTTCATGTGTCATGCTCCAGGCCTTACTTCCGCCGCCCGTCCCCTCCGGTCTCCGGGCCTCCCGGCGCCTCCTGATGGCTCCGCCGTACCCGGGACCTCCGTGGCGATGCCTCCTCTCGTGCGTCCGCCTCCACCGTTGCCGCAGGTCTCCGCTCCGCACTCCGGCGATCGCCCAAGGCGTGTGCTGCAGACGACACCACGGCCGCCGGGACAGGGGTCCTCCGCTCGCCTGCACACTGACGCGGGAGCTGGCCTCACTTTCGGCCCTGCGGGGGATGGGCCCCTCGCGCTCTCGGGGCTCTAGGCTGCCTGATGCATGGAGCGCCTCGCGTCCGCCGAGCTCCCTAGACCCGTTCCGCTGTGTACTCGGTTCCGGCAGTCCTCAGCCCAACACCGTGGACCAGGGTGCGCCAGAACCTGTGCTGAAAACGGCCGCCGGCGGGAGCAGTGGAAACACACGTCCGCTCACTCCGCCATCTTGGCCACGCCCCACACACACAAGCACAGTTTAAAGAGGAATTAGCCCCCCGCCGAAATTACACTCTAGTTGCGCATCTGAGTGCATTCATCATTCTCACACCACAAATTCCATAACAGACGTTATATGCCCTGATCTTAAACTACACACAACACTGACACATTTGTTTACACGTGTAGTACAACTTAAAGAGCTGCAATAGTGTGAACTCACTGCACTTTCAATCCATTATTTGTGATTTTCAGTTCACCCCAACTCAAAGTTCTTAATCACAATAGATGATTCTGCCCTCATGCTGATAATAAATAAGCGCTCATTCTGTGATCAAGATACATGAAAAAGAAAACGACCACTAGATGGCAGGCTAGCATTCTACATGATCGAACTTTAACATCATACCATGAACTTCATAATGTGCGCTCCAAACAGTTGAAGCTCCAGATAACTAATCAGACACAAGGAAGTGGGGGAGGTGATGCTGTGATAGGTCGACCTAGTGACAGGCGATGCACTAGCATACACCGGCAATGTAGCATCACGTGTCACGATTGCAGTACGTGCAGGCATGGATTGTGTGTGGGTGATTGTGCTTATTTTTAGGGTGGGTGGAATTGGTATTTAAGGAGTGGGGGGGATCGGCTTACTAGTTGGAAAACATTTTTTTATACCATGCATTCCTTTACCATGAAAGATTGTGGTAAATGAATGTGTGGGAAAAAAATTGTGGTTTCGACTGGGTCGTGGTTATGACCTCGTTGTAAGGGAAATCGTGGTTGGGGAACTCGTTGTTCAAACATACAACCTACAATAAATGCTTAACACTACCCTCTATAAAGCCTTACTGCTCGCCCACACTACTACAAATAGAGAGTAAGGTATTATCTATATTTACCTCTGCCTACCTTTGGGGATCTATTGGACTCTGTGTATACCTTACTTTGGCATACTAGATACAGAGTTAGCTTCTTACAAATACTACCAGTTGGTATGGGCCCTCTTCCTTCAACTGTGCTAAGACCATTCCTATGCCATTCTCTGAAGCATCCGTCTGCACGATTAATTCCTTGGAGAAGTCAGGAACCTTGAGTACAGGTGCTGTACACATGGCCTCCTTGACGGTATTCAAGTCTTCATGACAGGCCCGTGCCCAGATCGCCAATCTGAGCTGTTTCTTCAATGTCACCTCTGTTACCAGAGCAACAATGGTGCCTTATCCCTTAACAAATTTAGGAGAGAGGAGTTGGTCCAACGGCTAGGGCGGTCGGCCTCAAATTTGGGGAACTTGGTTCGAGTCTCGGCAATGAAGCTGAACATCCTGTGATTCTGGACAAATCACTTAATCTCCTCGTGCCTAACAAAAATGAATGTGTCCTCATGTAATGCAACTGGTGCTACGTAAAGCGCTCTGATACCCGATTCAGGTCAAGTTTGCGCTATATAAAACTCTGTTAAAAAAATCATTCTTTTGTAGTATCCTGTGAGGCCTAGGAAGGTAATCACCTCAGTCTGTGTTTTAGGTGGTTGCCAGGTCATGATAGTCCCAATCTTGGTTTGGAGAGGATGACCTTGCCCCCGTTCAGTGGTGGCCCAGACACACCAGATAGACCCTACCCTATCTCGCACTTACTGACCTTGATAGTCAGGCCTGCCTGTTGCACAGCCTGAATCACCCTCCTGGAGATGTTGCAAGTGCTCCTCCTAGTTGGAGATATAGATCGTAAAGTCGTCCAGATCAGTGGCACAGAAGACCTCCTTTCCAGCTAGGATGCTGCTAGCCAATCTCTTGAAGGTGGCAGGGCATTCTACAGGCCAAAGGGCATCACCCGAAATTGGAAGTGACCCTCTAAGGTTGAGAGTTATGACCTCTCTTTTGCTCCTTCAGTCAGAACAACTTGCCAGCACCCTGATGCCAAATCAAAAGTACTGAGGAATTTGGCAGTGTCCAGCCTGTCAATGAACTCATCAGCTGAGGGGATGGGGTATGCATCAGTCCTGGTGACTTAATTGAGACCCCTGTACTTCATGCAGAACCTACGTTCAGGGGTTGCACCCAGTGGGGCAGCCGTTGATACTAGCACCACAGGGCTGGACCAGGGACTGTTGGAGGGCTCAATCACCCCTAACACCAGCATCTTGGAGACCTCCTTGATGCTGACTCGCACTCTGTCTGACAATCTGCACATGTTGATCTTTACAGGTAGGGTGTCCCCAGCATTCAGATCATGGACGCACATGTGTGTGTGTGTGTGTGTGAGTCCCGGTGTGAGGGAGAAAAGAGAGGTAAACTGCCCCAATAACTGATAGCAGTCATTCTCATGCTCTGGGGCCAGGGTAGAAGAGAGAAGAACACCTTCCACTGACCCATGGTGCTCCTGGAAAGAGGAGGTCAGGGAGAGGCCCACTCTCCTCTTCCACACCTTCATCTTTCACCAGGAGCATGCCCACTTCATACCTATCAAACTGTGGCTGAAGGCGATTCATGTGGAGCACGCTTAAAGGGTTCCTAGGGTTTGAAGATCTACCAGGTAGGAGACTTCTCTTTTTGCTCTTTCACATCATATGGGCCCGCCCAGCAATCCTGGGGAGCTCTGGACTCTGGCCGGCTGGTCATACTAGAGCATTATAACCTCTTGACAAGAGCATCTTAACCTTTTGACTGGCCTCAAGGTTACGTTTTACATTTTCCAGAAGCAGTGCATTTGGTTGCAGAGGGCCAGCATGTAGATGACCACATCCTGGGGAGGTTTCCTGGGAGCTTGCTCCCACCCCTCCCTTACAAAGCTCATACATACCCTAAGAGGGGGGTCATAGAGGAGTTCAAAGGGGCCAATAACTAATTGTTTCTGTGGCACCTCCCTGTAGGAAAAGACAAGGCATAGATGGAGGATGTCCCACTCATGCCTCATGGGCTCAGGAAGGCCCATTATCATGTCTTTCAAGGTCTTGTTGAATCTCTCCACAAGACCATTGATTTGGAGCTGATAGGGTATAGCACACTCATCCCACTTGGACTGCATTTACACTGACATGAAGGCAGTACCTCAGTCAGACACTACCTCCCTAGGGAACCCCACACAGGTAAAAATCCCTATCGGAGTTCTAGCCACTCATCAGGGTTCTGGCCAACACAGGTACAGTCACGGACCTCAGAGAGATGACCTCTGGCTAGTGGTGGTATTTTCCACCAAAACGAGCACAAACCTGTTGTTAAAGTATGTCTTGGGGTCTAAGGTCCAAGGGTCCAATAATGTTGATGCCTACCCTTTCAAAGGGAGTTTCAACAACAGGTAGTGGACTCAGGGGACCTTTGTGCTTTTTCCCTGACTTCCCACTGGCCAGGCTGGTTGGGCAGGACGTACAGTATTCAGCTGAGGCCGTCTTCATCAAGGGATAATAAAAGTGTGCAGAAAGCCTGGTGAAGGTTTTGTCTTGCCCTAGGTGTCCTGCCAGAGCTATATGATGAGCCAAACCTAGTAGGAAGGTCCTGGAACACTGGGGGACCACAGCATGTGGGCTTACCCAGAACCAGGACCCTTAGGCTCGCCATATAGGAGGTTATTCTCAAAATAGATCAGGTGATCTCCAGAGGTGTCACCTTCTGCCTGGGCTTGGGCTTGCTCCCTCAAGAGTGGGACAGTCTCTCTGCATCTTGCAGAACTGGTGGGCCCACCCTCAACTTGCCAACCAACAAGCTCAGACATGTCACAAAGGGTGTCAATGTGCTCCCCAGTTGTTTCGGGCCTCCTCCTCAGGTGCCCCGTCAACCTCGACCATGGGGAATTCAGGGGCTGGTTTTTCACACCCTACCTCTCTCTTTCATGGCAGTAGTCTGGGCCATTGTTTTAGGCTGCAGACACCCTTGACTCCCTTCACAGGCAGGCATAGGCCGTGTGATCATACAGACCCATTCAGGCAATCCCAAAATCTCCAAGTGAGACCGGAGCTCTACTCCCCTCTAGATAGTGTGCTCCATATCATTGCCTAACAAACCATTTACAGGCATGGAAGGGCTCACAGCTACTTTCAGAGAACCTGAGATCACCCCCCCTCCCACACTCAAAGAGAACCAGAGCTATTGGTAGATCGCTCTCAAGATTGTCAGCGATTATGACTTGGTGGAATGTGTTAGGAAGGACCTGCTCTGATGACACCTGCTGATTCCTTACAGTAGTCATACTGGTTTATGTGTCTCTCAGAGCCTCCAACAGTTGGCAATTAATGGTGAGCCACTGCCAGTACTTCAAAGTATTTTCAGGCAAATGGGCATTTGGCAGTACTTTTGAGGGGTCAGCCCAACTTTACAAATAAAATAGCCTTCGTTGATTTGGTCCCCAACCTTTAGAATCAGAAGTGTGCTTGCAGGTGTGGTTTTAAGATCCAATATGTAGAGAGATAATTTGGGAAATCAAAAATGCCAATCGGGGAGAATTTGAAATTGAAATTGGTCCTAGGTGTGGAATGGTAGTGTATACCAAATCACCGAATGGCACCGCACAAACACCTAATCTCACCGCTGATCACCATTGTTAGAAATTGGGCTACTGGATGACAGGGGCATGGGCCTTGGTCAAGCAGGAACAACAATTCTAGTCACGTGAGAAGTAGGCTACACTAAATTAACCTATGCTCAACCTCTGGCAGCTTGGCACAGAGTAGTCAGGTCTAACTTTAGAGGCAATGTTAAAAGTATTTGTGCAACACTACTTACAGTAAAATGGTGATAACGCCAAATGATCCCTTACCAGTTTAGAAAATTAGCTCTGAACAAAAACAACAAATATCCAATTAGTAGACTCGGTGATATTAAAATGTAAAATGCATAGTAGAAAATAACAGCAAGAAGCAAAAAGCACCATTGAGGATATCTGGTCACGTCCGGCCGGGACAAAGTCACCAGTTTAGGCTGACCATAGTGGTGCACGGGCGAGCTAAGAAATCCACCAGGAGACTGTTCAGATATTTCTCTATCACTGTCCACAGAAAGGGAAGGAGAGAAATGGGTCGATCGCTATCAGGAAGGAAGGGACTAGAATAGATTTTTATTAAAGCTGGATGACTTTAGCAAGTTTCTTCCCAGCGCGCACCACCGCAGTGGACAAAGAAAGGTTAGTTAGGGTCACAAAGATGGGGATAAGAATCTCCTCAGCTTTATGTATCAGATCTGGTTTAATCGGATCATCGGGGGAGCCCTACTTTACTGTACACATAAGGGCTTTGAAGGAAGCGTTATCAAGCTGTTCGAATTCCACCATCTTGAACCCCTGTGACAAGTCTTTGATGTCAGGCATCCAGAACTGGAACTGGGGTTGTCACTTAAAAAGTGTGTTTAAATATCATTAACATTTAAATGTAATGCATGTGTGCTGTGAACACAATAAACAACAACAAAATAAAAAAGCTTTGGGCAAGTCAACAGATCTGGAGTAGGCTGCCAGTCTTTTGGCTTTTTCAATGCTTATTTTGTTTTCTCATGGCCTCTCTAAAACTTTATTGATAAGGGAGCAGCCAGGCCAAAACAAATTTAAAAAATTGCCTAAAAGGAAAAAACATTTTGGTTTTAAAATGCACTCAAAGTAGTCCCTGGCACTGAGGATAACTACTTTGTCTGTGCATGTACTCCCTGTGAAAGAGCAGAATGCTGTCATTCATCGATAACTTAGCCAGTGGCTGAAGTGGGCTGAACCATTACCTCATGTTGTATGTTGTAGTGGACAGAAGACTATATGAATGACATAACAAGAGACCAATGGGCGAGAAAGGCTGACTGAAAGGCCCTATAATTGAGACTATAATAAATATAATTTTATAAAATCAAAAGGCCTTGGATAATCAGACCTAACAATAATAAAAACAAGCACTGGCGTTGCCAATAGGTTTCGCATTGGAAAGTTGGAGCTATTGGCTTTGTAAATGACATTGTATATTTATATATTGTTATTAACAATGCCAATAACGATATATAAATATAAAATGTCATTTACAAAACCAATAGCTCCAACTTTCCAAATGCGAAACCTATTGGCAACGCCAGTGCTTGTTGAAGGACGAGGCGGTGACATCATTTAAAGCGCCCAGCCAGCTGGAGAACAAGATGGCCGCCTGCAAAAGGTCCTCCCCTGCAGGGCTTGGTAACACAGATCCTCATAGTTGTGCGTTATCTTTGCTCAGCAAAACATTCCAGTAGATTTAGCTGTATAGAACAATGTTTAATGTGTCATGGGAGTGAGTTCTATTGAAGCAATTGCTCCCACTCTGATCTTGACAAGTGTTTATATGTACCTTTTTTTATCACTCCCAAGCGTGTCATGCTTGCCTCTAAAAACAATTTGAAAATGTTTATTAGTACACAAAGACGACTTCTTGTTTGAACCGGGTTTTGTACTGATTACGCTCCCCTTCGCTGGTTCTTGGCGTATCTCATCCCATGCCGAAGCTGCCACGCTTACTGGCATGATTCATTGGAGGTTAATTAAATCCATCTTCAAAACAACGAGGGGCCAATGAGCCATATCCTCGTTGCAATAGTAAATTAAATGATGCAATTGTTTCTAACTCCATCATCCAAAGGGGGCGGAGGGAGGGAGGAGGGCAAAGTAAATGAACAGCTCCCGGGCCGCACGCCGCGCGCCCCCAGAGAGCCAAGTAGCATGTGGCCATAAACCTGCTTTTAATTTGCGGCTGCAATACGAGATTATGCCTATCAGCTGCCGGGCCGCCGCGACGTGAAAAATGACTCTCTCTGAAAATAAAGACGACTCAATTCCAAACACGAATTAGCAGCGCATCCCTGTTTCAAATGTAAATTAGTACAAACAGGGTGACAAAGCAGGACTGGAAAAAAATGTTGCTTTGATCGAAAGTTGGCGCTGCGCATAGAGCAATGAAAGCATGCAGAAATCAAATGCTCGTGTTTTTCGTAGCGGCCCTCGGCGTCATTAGACTAATTAATAATGCCGTCAATAAACTCTGCGCTGCCGCTGTCATTGTTCACACTGTATGTTTTATGCCCTGCGTGGCCGTCGCTGATGGCAGCTGTGGGACTCAGCTGGCACGGAATGACAAAGAGTGACAGCCGTACCAGGAGTGCCTGTCTCTGCCTGGCCCTGGCTGGGAATGGCGGCTGCCACACCTTCCATTCATCACCTAGCTGACAGTGATTGTGACGGATGGGCTTGTTGGAAGCTTGCAGCCCTTAACCTGCCCGCTGCTTGCCACTCAGAGGTACGTCTACTCCCAGCTGAACTGGGGCTATTAGATGCTTCTTTTCTGCGAGTATTCAGGAGGACTAACTAATTTATCACATAGATTACGAGATTTAAATCAATTAGAGGTCAGAACCAAATGACACCGGAGTAAGCTAATAGAGACACATAAAGTTTACGCAATGCACGACAGCAGGACAAGAAGGACATACTGTCCTATAGTTATTTTTTTCTCCCCGACACAATAGTAAAAACAAGCATTGGAAATGCAATAGGTCTCGCATTAGGAAAGTTTGAGCTATTGGTATTGTAAATGACACTTTTTTAATTTATGTGTTGGTTTTGAAAGTAGCAAAATTAATAGCTTTGTCAGTTACAATGTCAATAGTTTTAACTTTTGCAAATGTGACACCTATAGCATTTGTAATGCAATGTGTGTTGTATTCACGTGACTTAGATGTATTGATATTACAAATAACAATGGCTTTTAATTTTGTAAATAATTAATACTTAAATAAAAGCTATTGTAATTTATAATGGCAATAGCTTAAACGTTTGTAAATAACTTTTGTGAAGATTATGTTCAGTGTATGTTATTGTGACGAAAATCCAAGAACATTGCATTTGCACCTACAAACACACAGAGCCACACACATATAGATGTGGTGGTGGTGGATCTGGGGGATATGGTGGTGGTGGAGATGGTGGATGTGGTGGTGATGGTGGTGGATGTGGGGGTGGATGTGGTGGTGGATGTGTTGGTGGTGTTGGTGGTGGTGGAGGTGGTGGATGTGGTGGTGATGTGGTGGATGTGGCGGTTGTGGATGTCGTGAAAGTGGTGGTGGATGTGGTGGTGGAAGTGATGGTGGTGGAAGTGATGGTGGTGGGTGTGGTGGTGGATGAGGTGGTGGATGTGGTGGTGGATGTGGTGGTGGATGTGGTGGTGGTGGATGTGGTGGTGGTGGATGTGGTGGTGGTGGATGTGGTGGTGGATGTGGTGGATGTGGTGGTGGATGTGGTGGTGGATGTGGTGGTGGTGGTGGATGTGGTGGTGGTGGTGGTGGTGGTGGATGCGGTGGTGGTGGATGCGGTGGTGGTGGATGTAGTGGTGGTGGATATAGTGGTGGTGGATGTAGTGGTGGTGGTGGATGTGGTGGTGGTGGATGTGGTGGTGGATGTGGCGGTGGATTTCATGGTGGATGTGGAGGTGATGGTGGATGTGGTGGTGGTGGATGTGATGGTGGTGGTGGATGTGATGGTGGTTGTGATGGTGGATGTGGTGGTGGATGCGGTGGATGCAGTGGTGGTGGTAGTGGTGGATGGGGTGGTGGTTGTAGTGGATGTGGTGGCGGATGTAGTGGTGGTGGGTGTGGTGGTGGTGGTGCATGCGGTGGTGGTGGATGCGGTGGTGGTGGATGTAGTGGTGGATGTGGTGGTGGTGGATGTGGTGGTGGATGTGGCGGTGGATGTCATGGTGGATGTGGAAGTGATGGTGGATGTGATGGTGGTGGATGTGATGGTGGATGTGGTGGTGATGGTGGATGTGGTTGTGATGTGGTGGTGATGTGGTGGATGTGGTGGTGGTGGATGCGGTGGTTGTGTATGTGGTGAAAGTGGTGGTGGATGTGGTGGTGGAAGTGATGGTGGTGGGTGTGGTGGATGTGGTGGTGGTGGATGAGGTGGTGGAGGAGGTGGTGGATGTGGTGGTGGATGTGGTGGTGGATGCGGTGGTGGATGTGGTGGTGGTGGTGGATGTGGTGGTGGTGGATGCAGTGGAAGTGGTGGATGTGGTGGTGGATGTGGTGGTGGATGCGGTGGATGTGGTGGTGGTGGTGGATGTGGTGGTGGATGTCATGGTGGATGTGGATGTGATGGTGGATGTGGATGTGGTGGTGGATGTTGTGGTGGATGTGATGGTGGATGTGGTGGTGATGGTGGATGTGGTGGTGGTGGATGCGGTGGATGTGGTGGATGCGGTGGTGGTGGTGGATACGGTGGTGGTGTTAGTGGTGGATGGGGTGGTGGTTGTAGTGGATGTGGTGGTGGATGTAGAGGTGGTGGGTGTGGTGGTGGTGGTGCATGCGGTGGTGGTGGATGCGGTGGTGGTGGATGTGGTGGTGGATGTGGCGGTGGATGTCATGGTGGATGTGGAGGTGATGGTGGATGTGGTGGTGGTGGATGTGATGGTGGATGTGGTGGTGATGGTGTATGTGGTGGTGATGTGGTGGATGTGGTGGTGGTGGATGTGGTGGTTGTGGATGTGGTGAAAGTGGTGGTGGATGTGGTGGTGGAAGTGATGGTGGTGGGTGTGGTGGATGTGGTGGTGGTGGATGAGGTGGTGGATGAGGTGGTGGATGTGGTGGTGGATGTGGTGGTGAATGCGGTGGTGGATGTGGTGGTGGTGGTGGATGTGGTGGTGGTGGATGCAGTGGAAGTGGTGGATGTGGTGGTGGATGTGGTGGTGGATGCGGTGGATGTGGTGGTGGTGGTGGATGTCATGGTGGATGTGGATGTGGTGGTGGATGTTGTGGTGGATGTGATGGTGGATGTGGTGGTGATGGTGGATGTGGTGGTGGATGTGGTGGTGGATGCGGTGGATGTGGTGGTGGTGGATGCGGTGGATGTGGTGGATGCGGTGGTGGTGGTGGATACGGTGGTGGTGGTAGTGGTGGATGGGGTGGTGGTTGTAGTGGATGGTGGATGTCATGGTGGATGTGGAGGTGATGGTGGATGTGATGGTGGTGGGTGTGATGGTGGATGTGGTGGTGATTGTGGATGTGGTTGTGATGTGGTGGTGATGTGGTGGATGTGGTGGTGGTGGATGCGGTGGTTGTGTATGTGGTGAAAGTGGTGGTGGATGTGGTGGTGGTAGTGATGGTGGTGGGTGTGGTGGATGTGGTGGTGGTGGATGAGGTGGTGGAGGAGGTGGTGGATGTGGTGGTGGATGTGGTGGTGGATGCGGTGGTGGATGTGGTGGTGGATGTGGTGGTGGTGGATGCAGTGGAAGTGGTGGATGTGGTGGTGGATGTGGTGGTGGATGCGGTGGATGTGGTGGTGGATGTGGTGGTGGATGTCATGGTGGATGTGGATGTGATGGTGGATGTGGATGTGGTGGTGGATGTTGTGGTGGATGTGATGGTGGATGTGGTGGTGGTGGTGGATGCGGTGGATGTGGTGGATGCGGTGGTGGTGGTGGATACGGTGGTGGTGTTAGTGGTGGATGGGGTGGTGGTTGTAGTGGATGTGGTGGTGGATGTAGAGGTGGTGGGTGTGGTGGTGGTGGTGCATGCGGTGGTGGTGGATGCGGTGGTGGTGGATGTGGTGGTGGATGTGGCGGTGGATGTCATGGTGGATGTGGAGGTGATGGTGGATGTGGTGGTGGTGGATGTGATGGTGGATGTGGTGGTGATGGTGTATGTGGTGGTGATGTGGTGGATGTGGTGGTGGTGGATGTGGTGGTTGTGGATGTGGTGAAAGTGGTGGTGGATGTGGTGGTGGAAGTGATGGTGGTGGGTGTGGTGGATGTGGTGGTGGTGGATGAGGTGGTGGATGAGGTGGTGGATGTGGTGGTGGATGTGGTGGTGAATGCGGTGGTGGATGTGGTGGTGGTGGTGGATGTGGTGGTGGTGGATGCAGTGGAAGTGGTGGATGTGGTGGTGGATGTGGTGGTGGATGCGGTGGATGTGGTGGTGGTGGTGGATGTCATGGTGGATGTGGATGTGGTGGTGGATGTTGTGGTGGATGTGATGGTGGAGGTGGTGGTGATGGTGGATGTGGTGGTGGATGTGGTGGTGGATGCGGTGGATGTGGTGGTGGTGGATGCGGTGGATGTGGTGGATGCGGTGGTGGTGGTGGATACGGTGGTGGTGGTAGTGGTGGATGGGGTGGTGGTTGTAGTGGATGGTGGATGTCATGGTGGATGTGGAGGTGATGGTGGATGTGATGGTGGTGGGTGTGATGGTGGATGTGGTGGTGATTGTGGATGTGGTTGTGATGTGGTGGTGATGTGGTGGATGTGGTGGTGGTGGATGCGGTGGTTGTGTATGTGGTGAAAGTGGTGGTGGATGTGGTGGTGGTAGTGATGGTGGTGGGTGTGGTGGATGTGGTGGTGGTGGATGAGGTGGTGGAGGAGGTGGTGGATGTGGTGGTGGATGTGGTGGTGGATGCGGTGGTGGATGTGGTGGTGGATGTGGTGGTGGTGGATGCAGTGGAAGTGGTGGATGTGGTGGTGGATGTGGTGGTGGATGCGGTGGATGTGGTGGTGGATGTGGTGGTGGATGTCATGGTGGATGTGGATGTGATGGTGGATGTGGGTGTGGTGGTGGATGTTGTGGTGGATGTGATGGTGGATGTGGTGGTGGTGGTGGATGCGGTGGATGTGGTGGATGCGGTGGTGGTGGTGGATACGGTGGTGGTGTTAGTGGTGGATGGGGTGGTGGTTGTAGTGGATGTGGTGGTGGATGTAGAGGTGGTGGGTGTGGTGGTGGTGGTGCATGCGGTGGTGGTGGATGCGGTGGTGGTGGATGTGGTGGTGGATGTGGCGGTGGATGTCATGGTGGATGTGGAGGTGATGGTGGATGTGGTGGTGGTGGATGTGATGGTGGATGTGGTGGTGATGGTGTATGTGGTGGTGATGTGGTGGATGTGGTGGTGGTGGATGTGGTGGTTGTGGATGTGGTGAAAGTGGTGGTGGATGTGGTGGTGGAAGTGATGGTGGTGGGTGTGGTGGATGTGGTGGTGGTGGATGAGGTGGTGGATGAGGTGGTGGATGTGGTGGTGGATGTGGTGGTGGATGCGGTGGTGGATGTGGTGGTGGTGGTGGATGTGGTGGTGGTGGATGCAGTGGAAGTGGTGGATGTGGTGGTGGATGCGGTGGATGTGGTGGTGGTGGTGGATGTCATGGTGGATGTGGATGTGGTGGTGGATGTTGTGGTGGATGTGATGGTGGATGTGGTGGTGATGGTGGATGTGGTGGTGGATGTGGTGGTGGATGCGGTGGATGTGGTGGTGGTGGATGCGGTGGATGTGGTGGATGCGGTGGTGGTGGTGGATATGGTGGTGGTGGTAGTGGTGGATGGGGTGGTGGTTGTAGTGGATGTGGTGGTGGATGTAGTGGTGGTGGGTGTGATGGTGGTGGTGCATGCAGTGGTGGTGGATGGGTGGTGGTGGATGTGGTGGTGGATGTGGTGGTGGTGGATGTGGTGGTGGATGTGGCGGTGGATGTCATGGTGGATGTGGAGGTGATGGTGGATGTGATGGTGGATGTGGTGGTGGTAGATGTGAAGGTTGGATGTGGTGGTGATGGTGGATGTGGTGGTGATGTGGTGGATGTGGTGGTGGTGGATGTGGTGGCTGTGGATGTGGTGAAAGTGGTGGTGGATGTGGTGGTGGAAGTGATGGTGGTGGGTGTGGTGGATGTGGTGGTGGTGGATGAGGTGGTGGATGTGGTGGTGGATGTGGTGGTGGTGGTGGATGAAATGAAATGAAATGAAATGAAAAAGAAACTTAATAAAGCACACTGCGGCCAAGCGGCTTCCTGGCGCTGAGACCAAACTAGACTCTAAGGAGGAGACCAAGGGAGTTTAACAGGGGAATGCCTGGGAGAACAGAAATGTTTTCAAAGCTTTACGGAAGTGAGCATAGTTGGGAATAGAACGAATAAAGAGAGGAAGGGTATTCCAGAACGGGGGGCCAGAACCGAGAAGCGAGTGCCCCCCGTTCTAGATTTACGAAAACGGGGGACATGCAGGAGGGAGAGAGAAGAGGAACGAAGAGTACGGGTGGGAGTGTAAGGAGTAATCAAAGAACTAATGAAGAGGGGGGCTGAGTGTGTATAGGCCCGAAAGGCCAAACAGGCCAATTTGAAAAATGATCTGAGGTGCACGGGGAGCCAATGGAGGGACTTAAGTGCAGGTGTGATATGGGATGATTTGGGAATGCGGAGGATGAGACGGGCAGCCTTGTTTTGGATGGCCTTTAGGCGACGGATTTCATAAGCAGGAATGCCTACGTACAGACCATTCCCATAGTTAAGGCGAGAGGTGATAAGGGCCAGGACTATGGTTTTAAGGGCGTCCGCTGAGAAATACCGGGAGATCTTCCGGATGAGACGAAGGGACAAAAAACAGGAGGATACCACGGAGCTGACTTGGGCATGCATGGTAAGGTCATGGCTGACCTTAATGCCCAAGGTCCGAACAGAGGGGACCGGAGAAGGGGGGGAGCCAAAAGAGGGGGGCCAGTGAATCGAGGACCAGGGGTTGGAGGGACCACCCGTGAGGACAAGCTCTGTTTTGTCAGGATTGAGCTTTAAATGATTGGTGCTCATCCAATCAGAAATAAAAACTAAAGTGGAGCAGAATTTAGGAAGAGAAATCGAGGGAGAAGAAAGATCAAAGACGAGCTGGAGGTCATCTGCGTAATTGTACACAGAGACCCCCAGCTCGCGAAGGGAAATAATAAGAGGGTGGATATAGAGGTTAAAAAGAAGAGGGGAGAGGGAAGAGCCTTGAGGGACCCCACAGGTGACTGGAAGAGGGGGAGCGGAGAAACTCGAGAGATGAACCGCTTGGGACCTGCCCGAAAGAAAGGACGCCAGCCAAGAAAAGGCTACGCCACAGATGCCCGCTGCGCTGACACGGTCGAGAAGGATGGCATGGTCGACCGTGTCAAACGCAGCGGACAGGTCGAGGACAACCAAGGCTTGGGGAAGATTGGTGTCCGCTTTCCCCTTGAGTTCGTCCAGGACGGCGATGATAACTGTCTCCGTAGAGTGTCCTGGTCGAAAGCCTGCCTGATGGGAGGCCAAGAGGTGGTTCTCCTCGACATAAGAGGACAGGCAAGAGGTGACATGGCTTTCAAGGATCTTCCCCAAGTAGGGGAGAAGAGAAATAGGCCGGAAGTTAGAGGGGAGAGAAGGATCTAGGCCGGGTTTCTTAAGAATGGGAAGAACCCTTGCGTTTTTAAAAGAGGAAGGAACAGAACCCAAAGTCAAGGAGGCATTAAGAAGAGCAAGAGGAGAGGCGGGACAGTTGGTGAAAAGAACTTTAAGGATCCGTGCCGGGGCACAGTCCGCTGGCGAGCCGGATTTGACTTTAGAAAGCAGATTGAGAAAGCAATCTATAGAAATAGGAGAAAAATGATCCATTGACGAGGAAGGCAGAGGAAGGGAACAGGGAACACCAGTATGTTGTGCCAAGGGAATATTTGCCTTTATATTGGCGATCTTGTCAATAAAATAATCATTAAGTGAGAGGCAGAGGGACTGGGTAGGGACAAGACTGGTGCTGGTGCGATCAGAGGTGGCGACATGATGAACCAGGGAAAAAATTTCTCGAGGTTTATTAACAGAGAGAGCAACTCTCTCAGTGAAGTAGTTAGTTTTGGCCGCCAAGATCGCTTTTTTGTAATCAGTAAGAAGGAGTTTATACTTGGCACGGAGGATGGGGCAGTAATTACGTCTCCAGTGACGTTCCGAACGCCTGAGATCGAGTTTAAGATCTTTAAGCTCCTTGGTGAACCATTTGTGTGCGTCGTAGGGGCGGACAGATTTTACCTTTTTGAGAGGGGCAACCTGATCACAGGAGGAGGAAAGCCAGGTGCTAATGGCTTCTGTCTGCGAGTCTAAGGAGAGGCCAGTAAGGTCTGGCATTGAAGAGGCCAGAGAAGATGAGAGTATGTTAAGATTCTAGTGAATATAACATCTCACCATGTAAATCTGGACAAACAGCGCTTAGAGACCCCGGTGGTTATAACGCGCCATATAAATTAAATAAATAAATAAATAAATAAGATCCGTTTGGTTCCAGCTACGAGCTAGTACATTTTTGGATAAGGGTAATTTGACAGCAAGTGCAGAAAAAATAGAAAAAGAGATAGTGAAATGATCAGACCAAATACAGGGAAGTAAAAGAGGGGGTGAGATGTCGCGGCGCAGTGACCAGATCTGGTCAAGGGTATGACCCTTGACATGGGTGGGAGCCAGAATGTGAGGTAAAAAATTCAGACACTGGAGGGTAGCAGAAAAGTCTTTGGAAAAAGAATCTTCTCTGGGGTCACCTGGCCAGTAGTTGAAATCGCCAAGTAAGATGACCGATGAATGGTTGACCGCCAGAGTGGCCAGGAGGTCCTGCAAGGTGGAAACAAATAGGGGCATGGATTGGGGAGGACGGTACATGAGGACGACAGTGAGGGGATTAGGGAGATTAAGGGAACGGGCCACCAAGTAATCCACATTGGGTATTGGTGGATGGTCAAGAAGCTGAAATTTCAGGTTGGAGCGAATGATCATCGCCACGCCACCCCCAGCCTTCCCAGCCGGGCGATCCGCCCCAAGGGCATAGTAGGTGTCAGGAAGAATGGCCAGGAGATCCGGGAGGGAATCAGTAGAAAACCAGGTTTCAGTGAGAAATAGATAGTCAGGGGATTCGGTGCTCAAGAGGTTAAAGAGTTCGGTCTGATGTCTGACTGCCGAACGAGTGTTGAGCAGGCAAGCAGTAGCAGCAGGAGGAGTGGATGGGGGACAAGAAACAGGCGGGAGGGCGGAGGAGGAAGAAGAGGAAGAAGTTGGGCAGAGAGTGAGAGGAGGAGTGAGAAGAGGCGGACAAGGTGGGTGGGGGACAAGAATACCGAAAGAGTCGAGGCGATGTAACAGAGGGGAGGGGAGAGGGAAGGGAGCCAGGTGTGCAGTAAGTTGGGCTGAAGAGTAGACCAGGGGACAGGTAGGATCTGTGGCCCCTAGTCCCGGTCTGTCGCGGACGGGCGCAGACGGGCTTGCCTTAGGCGCGCCCGCTGCGCCCGTCCGCTGCGCGTACGTGGGAAGCACATGTGGTGGTGGTGGATGCAGTGGAAGTGGTGGATGTGGTGGTGGATGTGGTGGTGGATGCGGTGGATGTGGTGGTGGTGGTGGATGTGGTGGTGAATGTCATGGTGGATGTGGATGTGAATGTGGTGGTGGATGTTGTGGTGGATGTGATGGTGGATGTGGTGGTGATGGTGGATGTGGTGGTGGATGCGGTGGATGTGGTGGTGGTGGATGCGGTGGATGTGGTGGATGCGGTGGTGGTGGTGGATACGGTGGTGGTGGTAGTGGTGGATGGGGTGGTGGTTGTAGTGGATGTGGTGGTGGATGTAGTGGTGGTGGATGTGGTGGTGGATGTGGCGGTGGATGTCATGGTGGATGTGGAGGTGATGGTGCACATCGAATAGCGAGACCTAAAAACACTCAGTAACCGATAGATGAAAAAGGGCTAACCTACACCCCACTGGCTCTCTGTACTGCTCAACATTGTATGTTTTGTTAGAGTTGTTTGAATTTGTTTTTGAAAGATTTAAAGCCGTCTGTAGCCAGACTTAATGACATAAAAAGTACATTTAAAGGAAACTGTTGTATGGATTGCGAACAAGCACAGCGTCCACGAACCTTTCCTGCACCCAGGCCTGAGTCAACCACCTTACATCGCCACACAGGCCCTGGGTCAAGAAGAGCCTGTTACACTCCCTGGCTTCTTGGGAGAGACATGTCCGAATTCACAAGAGCTAACCCCACAATGATGTTTACAACTGTAAACCGAATGTGTTTAAAATGTAACAGCGCCAGAATTGAAATGTTTTCCAGTAAGGGTCCCATCGTGGGTAATAAACTGTAGATATTCGCAATTACAACAAAATACCTCTCAACAAAGTAATCTGACATGCAGCAGGCAGGACACGGCCTAGTCCACTTCATAAGCTGAGACACACAGCTCTGACCATACTCTAGGGTGCTGGTCGCAGGTTGTCCCTGGCTCCGCTGGAAGGGAGGGGAGGGAGGGTAAAGAAGACATGGAAGTGGCATCGACAGCTCTGTGGGCAGCCGGGGGTGCCCCTCGAGTAGCGGTGAGAAGGGGAACAAGAATGAGGGAACGGAGAATGAGGGAAGGCATTTATATAATAATCTACAGTTGCTGAGGAGTTGGTATTATATCTCAGTGCAGTACACTGCCACCCATTGAGTAGGCATGCCAAGGAATTACCAGTGATTGAGACTGCTTTATTTCATTAGGAACACTTTTCAAATAACTGTGCGAGTTCGCCTGTGTTTCTTGCTTCAGTGTGAGCTGGTATGTACCTCCCCACTATGTCTGCTCCCAAGTCAGATACCACACCCGTGTCTAAGGCAATGTAATCCCGTTGCACTGACCTGCCTTTTAGCTACAAGCAAGCTGTCTTCAAATATCGATGCTAATCCAGTCAGCCTGAAGATACGTTACTGCCAGCAAAATATCCGTCCGTTTATTGGCAATGTTTCACGTCGTCTAACAACTGGAAACAATGGGAATGAATGTGTACAGGATCGCAAACTGGGTGTAAGCATTTGAAAGAAAAAATGCGACACGGCGGGCAGGGGAGGGGGCGGAGCGGGTAAAAAAAAAACAAGACGGAGGGAAGGCAGAGAAGGGGAGGGGGGAGGAGAAATGCGACACGGCAGGCAGGGGAGGGGGCGGAGCGGGGAGAGGGTGTGAAAGCAGCAGGGGCCTGGTGCGAGTTCGCCTGTGTTTCTTGCTTCAGTGTGAGCTGGTATGTACCTCCCCACTATGTCTGCTCCCAAGTCAGATACCACACCCGTGTCTAAGGCAATGTAATCCCGTTGCACTGACCTGCCTTTTAGCTACAAGCAAGCTGTCTTCAAATATCGATGCTAATCCAGTCAGCCTGAAGATACGTTACTGCCAGCAAAATATCCGTCCGTTTATTGCCAATGTTTCACGTCATCTAACAACTGGAAACAATGGGGATGAATGTGTACAGGATCGCAAACTGGGTGGAAGCATTTGAAAGAAAAAAAATGCGACACGGCGGGCAGGGGAGGGTGCGGAGCGGGTAAAAAAAAAAACAAGACGGAGGGAAGGCAGAGAAGGGGAGGGGGGGAGGAGAAATGCGACACGGCGGGCAGGGGAGGGGGCGGAGCGGGGAGAGGGTGTGAAAGCAGCAGGGGCCTGGAGTGCGTCTGAGGGAACAGACGGCGATTTGGTGATGTGCACGCGCATTTTAGGTCAATGCGCTTGCGCATTGACCTAAAAGCCACGGGCACAGCACCAAATCGCCCAGTTAGTTAAAGTTTGTTTAAAGCCCTATATCCTCGCAAGCTCGATGCGTGCGCATCGAATAGCGAGACCTAACAAGTCAGGCCCGGGCCGTGCTGTGATTGGCTGACGTCACGGGGGTGTCCCGGGCGGGCAGCCAATCACAGCGCGGCCCGGGAAATTACGTCAGGGGGGTGTCCCGGGCCTGCAGCCAATCACAGCGTGGCCCGGGACACACGGCAACAAGGGGCGGGGCTTAAAAAAAGACCCAGAAACGCCCCCGAATCGCGTTTTCACTGGAAAACGTGATTGACGGCCAATCTCTTCCAATGGCTAGCCTCCATTTATGGAGCTAGCCAATGGAAGAAGGGGCGGATTCAAGTCCCCCATAATGTAAACAATAGCTTTCGCCTGGGCGTAGCCCTGCTTCGCAGTGCTACGGCCAGGTCGAAACCTAACAAGAAAATATACTTTTCATGGCCCAGTCATACCACGCAGTACAGTGTCATGCTACTAGCAGTGCAAGGGAGCCACAACACACGTGTCCCCAACGTTACCCATGTTCTAGTGGCGATGGAAATTATATAAATGGACTGCGTCAGATAAAAGAGTTTCATCACCCATCCTAACTTGGCTCCCAGGTCAGCACAAGACAGGATAAGAACCTAATAATCAAAACAAGAATAATCACCGTGATGCAGCCGTGGGGAGGGGGCCCAAAGGATGCAGAAGTTGGCAAAAGCGGGAACAGAAAGATAAATTATTAAAAAGGCTAAATCAAAAAAACGTATGACACAAATGGAGTGAGAAAACGAACTAAGAAACTGAGTATGGGCTATAAAACAGATTAAACATAAAGGAAGGACAAGAGGATGATCAAATGAAAAAAGGAACAAAAAAATTAATGTGAATATGGAATAGGGAAATATGAAAATAAAATAAAATATGATTTTAAAGAATAGAGAGAAAAGAATTATATAAATAGATTATGATCAAATGAATTCCCACAAAAAGAACTGCAGTTGCTCAAAACTGCGTGCATACTGATAAACCATGAAGTGCACGATCTTCTCAACCTAATATGAATTTTTTTGACTTGTAGTTATTTTGGTTGTTAATTTACTTATTCATATACTAACTATTGCGCGACCTCCTCTGATTTGCCTGTACATGAATTTTGACCTTCTGTCCTGAATTTTTGTACTGAATTTTAACCCGATGTCCTGAATGTTCACACCCACCATCCTAATATGCACCCATGCCAGTTGGTCACCCTAATCATTCCTCTTTCACGCGCACTCCAGACATGTCAGTCATACCCTGGTCTTATCTCCTGGTGTTCGAGGTGGCAAAATGTTCACGTTTATTCCAACCATGCGTATATATGAGACATTAGCGCCTCCTTCCGGCACAGGTTGTAAAGAGCTGGACCAGTACTTTTCAATCAGAGACTTTACACATTCGTCCTTCAGCAAAGACGCGGACTGTGCTTCCTGCAGGAGACGAGGAGCAGTTTTCAATTGTTAACAATTAGACCCACATAAACCGCATCTACGGACGCACTAAGGACGACCTGACCGAGCGGCCAGCATTGCACAGGGTCCGAACTACAGGTCTCCTGAGGCGAGACTCAAAGTCTGGCCCCTTCTGTTCACTATAATATTCACCGTATGAGAACAAGTACGTTTGTATTTATATCAATACAAACATTTCTTAAAAGGTATAACGCGGTTTACTGGACTAGGGGAGAAACTGGACAGAGATGCGGATATGTCCCAGTAAAAATCATTTAACTTGTACAATGTAAGGAAAGGGCGCCATGCAAGCAAGTTGTGAGAATAAGACGTACAATTAAAATGTAATTGATTTTAAACGAAGACTAAAAACAACCACGTTTGACATACGCTTGAAAGGCGCGTGCCTTCCCAGCGGCACCAGAAGCAGAATCCTGTGAATGGAACACTTATGACCTAACAGGCGCTCCAATGCGATGTCACAAGGCGCAGAGTAGATGCGGGGGGAGGCCGTCATGGCAGGGGAGAGAAAAGGAGAGACCACTGTTGGGGAAGTATATCGGGTAGGATTGGATCTTATTCAGGTTAATCACAGGATCATTTTGTGACAAAAAAGTTAAATTATCTCAATAAAATGCACAATAACCGTGCCTTGCCTGCTCCCCCTGTTGAACTGAAACACATGGTATCACCCACACAGCAGTGATGTATGATGACACGCTGAAAAGCCTCCATTGTGACGTGTTCTTGGTATAAGAGGCTGGTAACCAGGCAGCTGCAGCATTACATTCGGGGACACCGGACGGGGAGGACCACTGCGGGCGGCTGCAGCTCGGGGCAGGGAGAGGCCGAAGCTGCGGGGGCTGAGCAGGCTCCGAAAAGGAAGGGGAGCCCTCCGTCCCTCTTCCTTCCTTTCCCTCCCTCCCTCCCTCCCCCTTCCTTCTCTATATTTCTTCTCCTCTACCCTTCATTCTTCTACCCTTTCCTCTCCTGTCCCCGCCTCCCATCCAATGCCCTTCCCTTCCACTCTACCCTATCTCTTATAACCGCTCCCCTTCCCTCCCGTCTCCTTTCTTCCCTTTCATTCCTTTTCCTCTATATCCCTTTGCTATTTCTCATCGCTTCCCTTGACTATCTCCTCTTCACTTCACTTCCCTTCCCTAACTCTCCTCTCATCTCCCCTTCCTTTCCAATTTCTTCTAGCCCCTTCTGTTCTCTTTTCCTTCTCATAATTTCCCTTCAAATGTCCTTCCCCTTCCTTCTCTGCATCGCCTCTCCCTTACCTTTCTTCCCCTTCCTTCCTCTCCCCTCCACTCGCCTTCCTTCCTACCCTTTCTCTTTTATCCTTTCCCCTTCCATCCTCTTCATCTCCTTCGCTTCTCCTCCATTTGCTTCACTTCCCTTTCCATTTCCCTTCAATTCCCTTCCCTTTCTTCTCCCTCTCTCCTCCACTCTCCCTCCCCTTCCTCTTAACCCTCCCTTTCATTGCCTTTCCTCTTACTTCCATCCATTTCCATCTCCCCTTCCATTTCATTCCCTTCCCTATCTCTCCATTACTTCTTTATCTCTCCTTCCTCTACCATTCCCTCCCCTTCTTACCTTCCCCTCACTTTCTTCCTTACATATTGCTTGTCTCTTCTTTAGGCCTCTTGCCTATCTCTCTTTTCCTCTCCTCACCTTCAATTTCCATCCCTTCCCCTGTTCCATATCCTTTCCTTACCCGTCCCTTTCCCCCCGGCCTCTCCATTCCCTATCTCTTGGCTTATCTTCTCTTGCCTCTCCTTCCCTTCTGTCCTTACCATCTCTCCTCCCCTCCCCTCTCCCCTCCATTCATTTCCTTTACCCTTCCCCTACCCTTCTCTAGCTTATCTCTCCCCTCACTTCCTCCCTCCTTCCCTTCTGTTCCTTCCTTCCCTATCTCTCCTCTCCCATTCCCTTTATGCCTTTACCTTGCTCTCCTCTCCCTTTCCCAAACATTCTTTGCTTTTCTATCCCTTCCCTTTCATCCCCCTACCCCTCCCTTCGATATCTCTCCCTTAACCTTCCCTTTCCATTCCCTCCCATGTCCTTTCCCTTCCTTCTGTCTCTGCTTTTCTTTGCCCTTCCCTTTTCTCCCCTCGCCTTCCCACCATTCCCCTTTCCTTCCTTGCTACCCCAATTTTTGTATCATATCCCATTCTCTACCCTTCCTCCGCTCTCTTTCCCATCACGTACCTTTGCTGTCTCAACTCTCCCCTTTCCTTCACCTCACTCCCCATTTCTTAATCCCTATACCCTCCCTGCATCTTCCATTTCCTTGTCTCCCCTACGCTTCACATTCCTTTCCATCCCTCTTCCCTTCCCTTTCCTGTCCCTTCCATATAGCTCCTCTCCCTTCTAACCCTTTCCTTCTCTTCCACTGCTTATGTATCCTCTCCTTTCCTTTCCTCTTCCCTTTTATCTATTTCCCTCATTGCCTCTCCTCTCCCATCTGCTCTCCTAACCTTTCCGTCCACTATCCCCTTTTCTTCTCTTCTCTATCTTTCCTGTTCGCGTCCCCATATCTCTCCTTCCCTCCCTTGCCTTCTCTATCCCCTTAGCTATGTCTCCTATCTTCTCCCGTTTACTTTCCCCTGCATCCCTTCTCTCCTGCTTTTCTCTCCTATCGGCTCTCCTCACCTTCCCTCATTTTTCTTCCTGCCCTTTTTCTTTCTACTCTATCCCTTCCATATCTTTCCTCCCTACCCTTGCCTTCCTCCTTTGCTTCCCCATCACTCCTCTCCTCTGCCCTTCCCTTCCTTTCCCTTCCCATTGTTTCATTTTCCTTCCCTAACTTCTTTCCTTTTCTGTCTTTTCTCTCCCCTACTGTTCCCTTCCCCTAACTTCCATTACCTCCCTCGACTATCTCTCCTCTACTCGAGCCTTCCCTCAAGTACCCTCCCCTCCCCTTTCACTCCCTCTTACCTATCTCTTCTTTTCTCTGCCCTTCCCTCCCCTTCCCCATCTTCTCATACCTCCTTTTCCTTTCACTTCACTTTTCTTTTTTACCATTTCTTTCCTCTCCAAACTCTTTCCGTCCCCACCCTCCTCATTCTCCCATTCCCCTCCATTCCCTATCTCTCCACTCTCCCCTTCACTTCCTTCCCTATCTATTCTCTCCCCGTCCCGCCTGATACAACCCTTTCCTTGCTTTCCTTTCCCTTCCCATTAGTTTCATTATCTCTTCTATCCCCTTCCGCTTCTCTTTCCCTTCCCTTTCTTTTCTTCTTTCCCTTCCTTTCTTTGCCAATGTCTTTCCCCATCTACCCTTTCCAGGCTTTTTAGCTATCGTTCCACCCTCTCCTCTTCTCTTCCCTTCCCTCCCCTTCCCATCTGTACACTCCTCTTTCTCCCAAACCTTTCCTTCTCCGCCACTCCCTGTCCTCTCCTCTTCTCTCCCCCTCTCCTTTCCTCTCCTCCTTTCTCCTCTCCTCTTCTCTGTTCTCCTCTCTCTTTTCCTTTACTCTTCCCTTCCATTCCTTTCCCCTTCATTTCTCTTCCTTACTTCCCTAACTCTTCCTTTCCCTTTCCTAGTTGCTCTCTCCCCTTTACCTCCCTTCCAGATCTCTCCACACTTCTCATCTCCTCAGCGTCTCTTCCTCTTTACATACACTTTTCATGACGTTCCACCCTCCCCTCACCTTCTTTCCCTTTCCCAGTCACTTAATTATTTCGCTACCTCTCCTCTCCCCTCCTACATTTACTTCCCTTTTATAATATCCTTCCCTACCCTTCCCTGTCTCTCCCCCAAACCTCTCCCTCCATTCCTTTCATTCTTCCCTATCACCTCTAGTATTACCCTATTATCCTCAATGTCATTCTCTTCCTTTCCCATTTCTCCACTTTCCTGCCTTGCCTTCTCCTCCCATCCGCTCTCCTCACCTTTCCTTGCCTTTAACTCCCCTCTTCCGTTCTCTTCTAGTTCCTCTGTTTCCCTTCCTATCTTCTCCCCTTCCTTCCCTTGCCTTTTCTCATCTCCCCTTCCATCTCCTCCCCATCTCTTCTCTCCGTTTTCTTTTCCTCCTCATGCCTTCTCTCCCCTTTGTCTCTTCTAATCCCTTCCCTCTTCCCATTCCTTTCCCTCTCTTTTTTCTCCTCACTTCCATCCTTAATTTCTCTCCCCCTTGTTCCCCTCCACTCCCAACTTTTCTACCTATTCTTTCCATTGTATCTCCTTCCCTCTTCTCCTCCCCTTCCTGCCTTCACTTCCCATTTCCCTTACACTCCTTTCCCTTAGCTTTTTCTACTTTCCCGTCTAACCCTCCCTTCCCCTCCCTCTCTACTTCTATTCCCTTCCCTCTTCCCTTCAATTCCCTTTGGTTCTCTTCCTTACTTATCTAGCTCTCCTCCCTCTTTCCTTTCACTTCCCCTAACTTCCTTCCCTATTTTAGCTCTCCCTTTCACTTACCTTACCTATCTCTCCACTCTTCACTTCTCATATCCACTCTCCTCAGCTTTCCCCTTTCCATGCACTTTCCCGAAAGTGTATGGAAAGGGGAAAGCTGAGGAGAGTGGATATGAGAAGAGAAGAGTGGAGAGATAGGTAAGGTAAGTGAAAGGGAGAGCTAAAATAGGGAAGGAAGGTAGGGGAAGTGAAAGGAAAGGGGGGAGGAGAGCTAGATAAGTAAGGAAGAGAACCAAGGGGAATTGAAGGGAAGAGGGAAGGGAATAGAAGTAGAGAGGGAGGGGAAGGGAGGGTTAGACAGGAAAGTAGAAAAAGCTAAGGGCAAGGAGTGTAAGGGAAATGGGAAGTGAAGGCAGGAAGGGGAGGAGAAGAGGGAAGGAGATACAATGGAAGGAATAGGTAGAAAAGTTGGGAGTGGAGGGGAACAGGGGGAGAGAAATTAAGGATGGAAGTGAGGAGAAAAAAGAGAGGGAAAGGAATGGGAAGAGGGAAGGGATTAGAAGAGACAAAGGGGAGAGAAGGCATGAGGAGGAAAAGAAAAGGGAGAGAAGAGATGGGGAGGAGATGGAAGGGGAGATGAGAAAAGGCAAGGGAAGGAAGGGGAGAATATAGGAAGGGAAACAGAGGAACTAGAAGAGAACGGGAGAGGGGAGTTAAAGGCAAGGAAAGGTGAGGAGAGCGGATGGGAGGAGAAGGCAAGGCAGGAAAGTGGAGAAATGGGAAAGGAAGAGAATGGAATTGAGGATAATAGGGTAATACTAGAGGTGATAGGGAAGAATGAAAGGAATGGAGGGAGAGGTTTGGGGGAGAGACAGGGAAGGGTAGGGAAGGATATTATAAAAGGGAAGTAAATGTAGGAGGGGAGAGGAGAGGTAGCGAAATAATTAAGTGACTGGGGAAGGGAAAGAAGGTGAGGGGAGGGTGGAACGTCAAGAAAAGTGTATGTAAAGAGGAAGAGACGCTGAGGAGATGAGAAGTGTGGAGAGATAGGGAAGGGAGGTAAAGGGGAGAGAGCAACTAGGAAAGGGAAAGGAAGAGTTAGGGAAGTAAGGAAGAGAAATGAAGGGGAAAGGAATGGAAGGGAAGAGTAAAGGAAAAGAGAGGAGAACAGAGAAGAGGAGAAAGGAGGAGAGGAAAGGAGAGAGGGGAGAGAAGAGGAGAGGACAGGGAGTGGCGGAGAAGTAGAGGTTTGGGAGAAAGAAGAGTGTACAGATGGGAAGGGGAGGGAAGGGAAGAGAAGAGGAAAGGGTGGAACGATAGCTAAAAAGCCTGGAAAGGGTAGATGGGGAAAGACATTGGCAAAGAAAGGAAGGGAAAGAAGAAAAGAAAGGGAAGGGAAAGAGAAGCGGAGGGGATAGAAGAGATAATGAAACTAATGGGAAGGGAAAGGAAAGCAAGGAAAGGGTTGTATCAGGCGGGACGGGGAGAGAATAGATAGGGAAGGAAGTGAAGGGGAGAGTGGAGAGATAGGGAATGGAGGGGAATGGGAGAATGAGGAGGGTGGGGACGGAAAGAGTTTGGAGAGGAAAGAAATGGTAAAAAGAGAAGTGAAAGGAAAAGGCGGTATGAGAAGATGGGGAAGGGGAGGGAAGGGCAGAGAAAAGAAGAGCTAGGGAAGAGGGAGTGAAAGGGGAGGGGAGGGTATTTGAGGGAAGGCTCGAGTAGAGGAGAGATAGTCGAGGGAGGTAATGGAAGTTAGGGGAAGGGAACAGTAGGGGAGAGAAAAGACAGAAAAGGAAAGAAGTTAGGGAAGGAAAATGAAACAATGGGAAGGGAAAGGAAGGGAAGGGCAGAGGAGAGGAGTGATAGGGAAGCAAAGGAGGTAGGCAAGGAGAAAAGATATGGAAGGGATAGAGTAGAAAGAAAAAGGGCAGGAAGAAAAATGAGGGAAGGTGAGGAGAGCCGATAGGAGAGAAGAGCAGGAGAGAAGGGATGCAGGGGATAGTAAACGGGAGAAGATACCTTACCCCTTCCCCTCCATCGCCTGTCTCCTTCCCCACCCTTTCTTTACCTTTATTCGCGCTCTCCTCCCCCCAACTCTTTTCCCCCTTTTTATACCTTCCCTTCCCTTTCGCCCTCTCTCCTGCCCACCTTCACTATCTCGTGTTCCCCCGCCCTGACCTTCCCTCATTTCCCCTTCCCTCCCATCTCTAATTCTACTTTTCCTTCTCTTCCATTTCCGCTAGCTCAAAGATACAGCAGACTGAACTGAGCATGAAAAACACAAAACATCCAACCCTTTAACAAGAAAAGTTTAACAAGACATTCATTTTTTAGTGTTCAAATTTTTTATTAAACATATTTTTCATACATATTAAACAAACGCATTGCAAGGAATATAAACATCCATTTGCATCTAAATATAATATTTATAACATGAATGGGGTGCTAATGGTAATTTTATGTATGCGTTTTGGGGTGCAAAGGGTAATTTGAGATTTGATGGTGGGTATGGATTTTGGAGTGACAAGTGTAATTTTAGGGTTCAGTGTGGGTATGGGTTTTGGGGTGCAAAGGGTAATTTTAGGGATCAAGTAGGTATGGGTTTATGTGCGCCAAGGGAAGTTTTTGGGTTAGGGGAGGTGTGGGTCTCTATGGTGCGAAGGATAATTTTGGGGTTCAGGGTGGGTATGGGTTTTGGACTGTAAAAGGTTATTTTAAGGTCCAGGGTGGGTGTGGGTTTTGGGATGCCAAGGGTAATTTTAGGGTTCAGGGTAGGTATGGGTTTTGGGGTGCCACGTGTTTTTTTTAGTGTTCAGGGTGGGTATTTGGTTTTGGGTGACAAGGTTGAATTTAAGGTTCAGGGTGTGTGTGGGTTTTGGGGTGCCAAGGGTAATTTTAGGGTTCAGTATGGGATTGGTTTTGGCGAGCCAAGGGAAATTTTAGAGTTCAGGGTGGGCATGGGTTTTGGGGAGCCAAGGGTAGTTTTAGGGTTCAGAGTGAGTTTGGGTTTTTGGGTGCTAAGGGTACTTTTAGGGTTTGGGGTGGGTATGGGTTTTGGGGTGCCAAAGTTAATTTTAGGGTTCAGTGTGGGTATGGGTTTTGGGGTGCTAAGGGTCATTTTAGGGTTGAGCCTGGGTATGGGTTATGGGGTGTCAAGGGTAATTTTGGGGTTCAGGGTGGGTATGAATTTTGGGGTGCCAAGGGTAATTTTGGGGTTCAGGGTGGGTGTTGATTTTGGGGTGCAAGGGTAATCTTAGGGTTCAGGGTAGGTAAGGGTTTAGTATGCCAATGGTAATTTCAAGGTTCTTTGTAGGTATGGGTTTAGGGGTGTCAAGGTTATTTTTGGGGTATGGGGGATATAGGTTTTGGGGTGCCACGGGTAATTTTAGGTATTGGTTTTGGGGTCCAAAGGGTCATTTTAGGGTTCAGGGTATTAATGGGTTTTGGGGTGCCAGGGGTAATTTTAGGTTTCAGGGTGGGTATGGGTTTTGGGGTGCTAAGGGTCATTTTAGGGTACATTGTAGGTATGGGGTGCCAAGGTTTTGTGGGGTTATGGGTTTTGGGGTGCTATGGGTAATTGTAGGGTCCAGGGTGGGTGTGGGTTTTGGGGTGTTGAGATACTTTAATTTTCGGGTTCATTGTAGGTATGGGTTTTGGGGTGTCAAGGTTATTTTTGGGGTATGGGGATATGGGTTTTGGGGTGCCACAGATAATTTTAGGTATTGGTATTGGGGTGCAAAGGGTAATTTTAAGCTTCAGGGTAGTTATGGGTTTTGGCGCGCCAAGGATAATTTTAGGTTTCAGGGTGGGTATGGGTTTTGGGGTGCTAAGGGTAATTTTAGGGTACATTTGGTATGGGGTGCCAAGGTTTTTTTGGGGGTGTTTTTTGGGGTGCTAAAAGTAATTTTAGGGTTCAGGGTGGGTATGGGATTCGGGGTGCTAAGGGTAATTTTAGGGTTCAGGGTAGGTATGGGTTTTGGGGTGCTAAAGGTCATTTTGGGGTTCAGGGTGGGTATGAGTTTTGGGGTGCCAAGGGAAATTTTGGGGTTCAGGGTGGGTGTGGGTTTGGGGGTGCCAGGGGTAGTTCTAGGGTTCAGGGTGGGTATGGGTTATAGCGTGCCAATCGTCATTTTAGGGCTCAGGATGGGTATGGGTTTTGGGGTGCTAAGGGTAATTTTAGGGTTCAGGATGGATGTGGGTTTTGGGGTGCCAAGGATAATTTAAGGGTTCGGGGGGTGTGGGTTTTGGAGCGCTAAGGGCAATTTTAGGGTTCAGTATGGGATGGGTTTTGGCTGAGCCAAGGGTAACTTTAGAGTTCAGGGTAGACATCGGTTTTAGGGAGCCAAGGGTAGTTTTAGGGTTCAGAGTGAGTATGGGTTTTGAGGTGCTAAGGATCATTTTAGGGTTGGGCCTGGGTATGGGTTTTGTAGTGCAAGGGTAATTTTGGGGTTCAGGGTGGGTATGGGTTTAGGGGTGCCAAGGGTAATTTTGGGGTTCAGGGCGGGTGTGGGTTTAGGGGTGCCAAGGGTAACCTTAGGGTTCAGGGTGGGTATAGATTTTGGGCTGCCAAGGTTAATTTTAGGGTTCAGGGTGGGTATGGGTTTTGGGGTACTAAGGGTCATTTTAGGGTTGAGC
Source organism: Lissotriton vulgaris (assembly GCF_964263255.1). NCBI lineage: Eukaryota > Metazoa > Chordata > Amphibia > Caudata > Salamandridae > Lissotriton > Lissotriton vulgaris. Next base: position 1,180,979,077 of record NC_141696.1, read on the forward strand.
CTGGGTATGGGTTTTGTAGTGCAAGGGCAATTTTGGGGTTCAGGGTGGGTATGGGTTTTGGGGTGCCAAGGGTAATTTTGGGGTTCCGGGCGGGTGTGGGTTTAGGGGTGCCAAGGGTAACAGTAGTGTTCAGGGTGGGTATGGGTTTTGGGGTGCTAAGGGTAATTTTGGGGTTCAGGGCGGGTGTGGGTTTAGGGGTGCCAAGGGTAACCTTAGGGTTCAGGGTGGGTATGGGTTTTAGGGTGTTGAGGATAATTTGAGGGTTCAGGGTGGGTTTTGAGGTAGCAAGGGTAATTTTAGGGCTCAGGGTGGGTATGGGTTTAGGGGTACCAAGGGTCATTTTAAAGTTCGGAATGGGTTTTGGGGTGCCATGGGTGATTTTAGGATTCAGGGTGGGCTTGGGTTTTGGGGAGTCAAGGGTCGTTGTAGGGTTCAGAGTATAGGTTTAGGGGTGCTAAGGGTAATTTTAGGGTTCAGGGTGGGTATGGGTTTTGGGGTGCCAAGAGTAATTTTAGGGTTCAGGGTGGGTATGGGTTTGGGGTGCCAAGGTTAATTTTAGGGTTCATGGTGGGTATGGGTTTGGGTTGCTAAGGGTCATTTTAGGGTTGAGCCGGGGTATGGGTTTTGGGGTGCCAAGGGTAATTTTGGGGTTCAAGGTGGATGTGGGTTTTGGGGTGACAAGAGTAACCTTAGGAGTCAGGGTGGGTATGGCTTTTGGGGTACCAAGGTTCATTTTAAAGTTCAAGGTGGGTATGGGTTTTGATGAGCTAAGGGTAGTTTTAGGGTTCACAGTGGGTATGGGTGTTGGGGTGCTAAGGGTAATTTTAGGGTTCAGGGTAGGTATGAATTTTGGGGTGCTAAGGGTAGTTTTAGGTTTGAGACTGGGTATGGGTTTTGGGGTGCCAAGGGTAATTATGGGGTTCAGGGTGGGAAAGGGTTTTGGGGTGCCGAGGAAAATTTTGGGGTTCAGAGTGGAGTGGGTTTTGGGGTGCTAAGGGTAATTCTAGGGTTCAGGTTGAGTATGGGTTTTAGGGTGCCAATGGTAATTTTAGGGCTCCGGTGGGTGTGGGTTTTCGGGTGCCAAGGGTAATTTTAGGGCTCAGGGTTGATATGGGTTTTGGGGAGCCAAGTGTAGTTTTAGGGTTCAGAGTGAGTATTGGTTTTGGGTTGCTAAGGATAATTTTTGGGTTTATTGTAGGTATGGGTTTTGGGGCGCCAATAGTAATTTTAGGGTTCAGGGTGGGTATGGGTTTTGGGGTGCTAAAGGTAATTTTAGGGTTGAGCCTGGGTATGGGTTTTGGGGTGCCAAGGGTAATTTTGGGGTTCAGGGTGGGTATGGGTTTTGGGGTGCCACGGGTAATTTTGGGGTTTAGGGCGGGTGTGGGTTTTGGGGTGCCATAGGTAACCTTAGGTTTCAGGGTGGGTATGGGTTTTAGGGTGTCAAGGGTAATTTTAGGGCTCAGGGTGGGTATGGGTTTTGGGGTAACAGGTGATTTTAGGGTTCAGTGTGGGTTTTGGGGTGCCAAGGGTAATTTTAGTTTTCAGTATGGGATGGGTTTTGGTGAACCAATAGTAATTTTAGTCTTCGCGGTGGGCGTGGGTTTTGGGGAGTCAGGGGTAGTTTTAGGGTTCAGATTAAGTATGGGTTTTTGGGTGCTATGGGTAATTTTAGGGTTCAGGGTGGGTATGGGGTTTGGGGTTCCAAGGTTAATTTTAGGGTTCAGGGTGGGTTTGGGTTTTGGGGTGCTAAGGGTCATTTTAGGGTTGAGCATGGGTATGTGTTTTTGGGTGTTAATGGTAATTTTAGGGTCCAGGGTGTGTATGGGTTTTGGGGTGCTAAGGGTAATTCTAGGGTTCAGGTTGAGTATGGGTTTTAGGGTGCCAATGGTAATTTTAGGGCTCCGGTGGGTGTGGGTTTTGGGGTGCCAAGGGTAATTTTAGGGCTCAGGGTTGATATGAGTTTTGGGGAGCCAAGTGTAGTTTTAGGGTTCAGAGTGAGTATTGGTTTTGGGTTGCTAAGGCTAATTTTTGTGTTTATTGTAGGTATGGGTTTTGGGGCGCCAATAGTAATTTTAGGGTTCAGGGTCGGTATGGGTTTTGGGGTGCTAAAGGTAATTTTAGGGTTGAGCCTGGGTATGGGTTTTGGGGTGCCAAGGGTAATTTTGGGGTTCAGGGTGGGTATGGGTTTTGGTGTGCCAAGGGTAATTTTGGGGTTTAGGGCGGGTGTGGGTTTTGGGGTGTCATAGGTAACCTTAGGTTTCAGGGTGGGTATGGGTTTTAGGGTGTCAAGGGTAATTTTAGGGCTCAGGGTGGGTATGAGTTTTGGGGTAACAGGTGATTTTAGGGTTCAGTGTGGGTTTTGGGGTGCCAAGGGTAATCTTAGTTTTCAGTATGGGATGGGTTTCGGTGAACCAATAGTAATTTTAGTCTTCGTGGTGGGCGTGGGTTTTGGGGAGTCAGGGGTAGTTTTAGGGTTCAGATCAAGTATGGGTTTTGGGGTGCTATGGGTAATTTTAGGGTTCAGGGTGGGTATGGGGTTTGGGGTTCCAAGGTTAATTTTAGGGTTCAGGGTGGGTTTGGGTTTTGGGGTGCTAAGGGTCATTTTAGGGTTGAGCATGGGTATGTGTTTTTGGGTGTCAATGGTAATTTTAGGGTTCAGGGTGTGTATGGGTTTTGGGGTGCCAAGGGTAATTGTAGGGTTCTGGGTGGGTGTGGGTTTTGGGGTGCCACGGGTAACCTTAGGGTTCAGGGTGGGTATGGGTTATAGGGTGCCAATGGTAATTTTAGGGCTTAGGGTGGGTATGGTTTTTGGGGTGCCAAGGGTAATTTTAGGTTTCAGCGTGGGTGTGGGTTTTGGGGTGTCGAGGATAATTTAAGGGTTCAGGTTGGGTGTTGGTTTTGGGGTCCCAAGGGTAATTTTAGGGCTTGGGGTCGGTATGGGTTTTGGGGTACCAAGGGTAATTTTAAAGTTCAGGGTAGATAGGGGTTTTGGGGAGCCAAAGGTAGTTTTAGGGTTCAGATTGAGTATGGGTTTTAGGGTGCTAAGGGTAATTTTAGGGTTCCTTGTAGGTATGGGTTTTGGGGTGCCAAGGTTACAAGGTTATTTTTGGGGTTATGGAGGGTATGGTTTGCTGGCTGCCACCGGTAATTTTAGGTATTGGTTTTGGGGTGCAAAGGGTAATTTTAGGGTTCAGGGTGGTTATGGGTTTTGGCGTGCCAAGGGTAATTTTTGGTTTCAGTTTGGGTATGGGTTTTGGTCTGCTAAGTGTAATTTAAGGGTGCATTGTAGGTAGGGTGTGCCAAGATTATTTTTGGGGTTATGGGGGTATGGGTTTTGGGGTGCGAAGGGTAATTTTAGGGTTCAGGGTGGGTATGGGTTTTGGGGTGCTATGGATAGTTTTAGGGTTCATGGTAGGTATGAATTTTGGGGTGCTAAGGGTCATTTTAGGGTTGAGAAAGTGTATGGGTTTTGGGGTGCCAAGGGTCATTTTGGGGTTCAGGTTGGGTGTGGGTTTTGGGGTGCCAAGGGTAATTCTAGGGTTACGGTTGGGTATGGGTTTTAGGGTGCCACTGAAAATTTTAGGGCTCACGGTGGGTGTGGGTTTTGGGGTGCCAAAGGTAATTTTAGGGTTAATTGTAGGTATTGGTTTTGGGGTGCTAAGGGTACTTTTTGGGTTATGGGAGGTATGAGTTTCGGGGTGCCAAGGGTCATTTTAGGTATTGGTTTTGGGGTGCAAATGGTAATTTTAGGGTTCAGGGTGGGTATGGGTTTTGGGGTGCCAAGGAACATTTTAGGTTTTAGGGTGGGTATGGGTTTTGAGGTGCTAAGGGTAATTTTAGGGTTCAGTGTAGCTATGAGTTTTGGGGTGCCTGGGGTTATTTTAAAGTTCAGGGGGTATGGGTTTTGGAGTGTCAAGGGTAATTTAGGGGTTCGGTATGGGTTTTGGAGTGCTATAGGTAATTTATGCTGGGTATTGGGGTGGTAAGGGTATTTTAGCAATTTAAGGGGGTATGGGTATTGGGGTGGTATGGGTTATCTTAGGGTTTTAGGTTGATTAAAAAATGAGATATATATATATAGAGAGAGAGAGACAGGGAAGGGCACAGGACAGTAGAAGGGGATGGGTGGAGTTAGAAGGGTATAGGACTGAAGATAGAGATAGGTAAGAAGATAGAAAGGAAGGGTATAGGAGGAGAGAGAAAGAATGGAAAAAGAAGGGAAGGAAAGCAAGAAAAGAGAAGAGGAGGGACAGGAAGGGAAGGGGAGGGGGAAAGGGGAAAAAGGGAAGAGGAAGTGAAACGGGGAGGGGAAAGAAAGAGAAGCGGAAGCATAGGAAAGGGGAGGGAAGGGGAAGGTTAGGAAAGGAGAGAAACTGGAAGTAAAGGGATTAGGATAGGAGGTGTTGGAAGGGGATAGGACAGAGGACAGGGAAAGGAAGGGAATGGACTGAAAGGAAAGAAAAAGGAAAGGAGGGGAAGAAGAAAAGGGATGGAAAGTTGGGGTTGGAAGGGTAAAGGCGGAGACAGGGAAGGGCAGGGAAGGGAAAGGGCAAAAGCGCAAAGGAAAGGGAGAAGGGGAAAGGAAATGGGAAGGAGGAAAGGGGGAGGGAAAAAAGGGGTACAGAAAGGGGAGGAGAAAGGTTAAGGAAATATGGAATGGAATATAAGAGGGAGGGGAGAAGGGAATGGAGAGGTAAAGTATGAGACAAGGAAGGTGTATAGGAGGAGACAAAAGAGGTGGGAAGGGATATAGGAGGAGACAGGGAATATAAGGGGTATAAAAGGAGACAGTGAAGGGTGGGAGTATAGAAGGAAACAGAGAAGGGGTATAGGATTAGACAGGGAAGGGAAGGGGTACAGGAGGAGACAGTTAAGGGAAGGAGTATAGGAGGAGGCAGGGAAGGGGCATGGGAGACAGGGAAGGGAAGAGGTATAGGAAAAGGCAGGGAAGGGGTATAGGAGGAGACAGGGAAGGGAATGGGTATAGGAGATCACACGGAAGGGGTATAGGGGAAGATGATTAGGAGGAGACTTGGAAGGGAAGAGATACAGAAGGAGACAGGGAAGGGGAGAAGCATAGGAGGAGGCAGGGAAGGGGTAAAGGAGACGGAAAGACGGGTTTAGAAGGAAAAAGGGGATGGGGAAAGGGAAGGGAAGAGAGTGATATAGGAGGAGACAGGGGATGGGTATAGGAGGAGGCATAAAAGGGGTATAGGAGATGGGGAGGACGGGTTTAGGAGGAAAAAGTGAAAGGGCATAGGGAAAAGGGGAGAGGGATATAGGAGGAGATAGGGAAGGGACGAGAGGGGGATAGGAGGAGTCAGGGAAGAAAAGGGAAAGGGTAATAGGAGGAGAGAGGGAAGAGAAGGGAAGAAGGAAAGGGAGGGAAAGTGGGGATTGGAAGGGTATAGGTAGAGACAGGAAAGGGGGCAGGGAAGTGAAGGGTATAGAAGGAGATGGAAGGGAAGGGGGGCATAGGAGACAGGGAAGGGAGTGGTAAAGGAGGAGACAGGGGAGGGGTACATGAAGAGGTAGGGAAGGTAAGGGGTATAGGAGCAGTCAGGGTAAGGAATGAAAGGGAAGGGGTATCAGAGAAAACAGGGAAGGGGTATAGGAGGAGACTGGGAAGGGTTAAAGGAGGAGACAGGTAAGAGAGGGGATGTGTATTGGGGGAGGCAGGGAAGGGGCAGAGGAGACAGGTAAGGGAGGGAAGGGGTATAGGAGGAGGCAGGGAATGGGTATAGGAGACAGGGAAGGAATGGGGTATAGGGGGAAAAAGAGAAGGGTTATGGGAAAAAGAGAAGGATATAGAAGGAGACAGGGAAGGGAAAGGTACTATGAGGAGACAGGGAAGGGAAGAGCAAGGAAGAAGGAAAGAGAGGGAACGTGGGGGTTGTTAGGATATAGGCAGAGACAGGGGAGGGCAAGGAAAGGAAATGAAGAGAAGGGGAAAATAAAAAGGGGAAACGAGCAAAGGAAAGGGGAAAGGGCACAGCACAGAGAGGATGAGAAAAGAAAGGGGGAGGGGAAAGTGAAGGGGATAGGGGAGGGGGTGGAGGTGGAGGGGAGGGGAGGGATGAAGGGAAGGAAAGGTAAAGGAAGGGAGAAGGGAAGGGGGTATAGGAGGAGAAGGTAAGGGGAGGAAAGGCATATGAGACAGGGAAGGGAAGGGGTATAGGAGGAGACATGGAAGGGAAGGGCAGGGGTATAGGTGGAGATAGGGAAGGGAAGGGGTATAGGAGGAGACAGGGAAAGAAAGGGAAGGGGTACAGGACACATGGAAAGAACGGGCAGGGGTATAGGAGAAGACAGGGGAGGGAAGAGAAGGGGTATAAGAGGAGGAAGGGAAGAGGAAGGAGAAGCAGAAAAGGAAAAGGGCAAAGGAAAGGGGAAAGGCGAAGGAAAGGGGGAAGGGGAAAGGAAATGGGGAAGGAGAGGGGAGGGGAATGGGGAAGGAGAGGGGAGGGGAGGGGAAGGGGAAGGGAAAAGAAGGGAGAAGGGAAGAAGGGGAGGGGTATAAAAGGAGACGGAAAGGAAGGGGTATAAGAGGAGACAGCGAAGGGAAGGGGTATAGAAGGAGACGGGGAAGTGAATGGGGTATAGAAGGAGATGGGAAGGGGAATAGGAGACAGGGAAGCATAGGGGTAGAGGGGGAGACAGGAAAGGCAGGGGTATAGGAGGAGACATGGAAGAGGTATAGTAGACAGGGAAGGGAAGGGATATAGGAGACAGGGAAGGAAAGGGCAGAGGTATAGGGAGACAGTGAAGAGAAGGGGTATAGGAAGATGCAGGGAAGGGAAAGGGGGCAGGAGGAGACAGGGAAGAGGTATAGGAGGAGACAGGGAAAGGAAGGGAAAAGGGGAAAGGGGAAGGAAAGGAAAAGGGGGAGGAAAGGGAACAGACGGAGTACGAAAGGGAAGGAGGAAGGGAGAAGGGAAGAAGGGAAGGGGGAAGAATGGAAGAGGATGGGTAAAGTAGGACAGGGAAGGGGTATAGTTGGAGACAGGGAAGGGGTATAGGATGAGGAAACAGTGAAGGGAAGGGGTATAGAAGGAGACAGGGAAGTGAAGGGGTATAGAAGGAGACAGGGAAGGGATATAGGAGCGGGTAGGGAATGGAAGGGAAGGGGTATAGAGAAAACAGGGAAGGGGTATAGGAGGAGACTGGGAAGGGATAAATGAGACAGGTAAGAGAGGGGAGGAGGCAGGGAAGGGGCATAGGAGACAGTTAAGAAAGGGAAGGGGTATAGGAGGAGGCAGGGAAGGGGTATATGAGACAGGGAAGGAATGGGGTATAGGAGGAAAAAGATAAGGGGTATGGGGAAAAGAGAAGGATATAGAAGAAGACAGGGAAGGGAAGGGTAACATGGATAGGTAGGGAAGGGAAGAAAAAGGAAGAAGGAAAGAGAGGGAAAGTGGGGGCTGGAAAGATATAGGCAGAGACAGGGAAGGGCAAGGAAAGGAAGAGAAGGAGAAAATGAAAAGGGGAAAGGGCAAAGGAAAGGGAAATGGGTAAAGCAAAGGGATAAGGAGAAAGAAAAAGGGGAGGGAAAAGGGAAGGGAAGTGGAGGGGTGGGGGATGAAGGGAAGGAAAGGTAAAAGAAGGGAGAAGAGAAGGGGGAAGGGAAAAAGGAAGGGGGAGGGGTATAGGATGAGACAGGTAAGGGGAGGAAAGGCGTATGAGACAGGGAAGGGAAGGCGTTTAGGAGGAGGAAGGGAGGAAGGGAAGGGGTATAGGAGGAGAAAGTGAAGGGTATAGGTGGAGACGGGAGTGGTATGGGAGGAGACAGGGAAGGGATAGAGGAGACATGGAAGGCAGGGGAATAGGAGGAGACATGGAAGGGAGAGGGGATAGGAGAAGACAGGGAACTGCTATAGGAGACAGTGAAGGGGTATAGGAGGAGACAGGGAAGGGAGGGGTAAAGGAGGAGACAGGGGAGGGGTACATGAAGAGGTAGGGAAGGTAAGGGGTATAGGAGCAGTCAGGGTAAGGAATGAAAGGGAAGGGGTATAGGAGAAAACAGGGAAGGGGTATAGGAGGAGACTGGGAAGGGTTAAAGGAGGAGACAGGTAAGAGAGGGGATGTGTATTTGGGGAGGCAGGGAAGGGGCAGAGGAGACAGGTAAGGGAGGGAAGGGGTATAGGAGGAGGCAGGGAATGGGTATAGGAGACAGGGAAGGAATGGGGTATAGGGGGAAAAAGAGAAGGGGTATGGGAAAAAGAGAAGGATATAGAAGGAGACAGGGAAGGGAAAGGTAATATGAGGAGACAGGGAAGGGAAGAGCAAGGAAGAAGGAAAGAGAGGGAACGTGGGGGTTGTTAGGATATAGGCAGAGACAGGGGAGGGCAAGGAAAGGAAATGAAGAGAAGGGGAAAATAAAAAGGGGAAACGAGCAAAGGAAAGGGGAAAGGGCACAGCACAGAGAGGATGAGAAAAGAAAGGGGGAGGGGAAAGTGAAGGGGATAGGGGAGGGGGTGGAGGGGAGGGGAGGGGAGGGATGAAGGGAAGGAAAGGTAAAGGAAGGGAGAAGGGAAGGGGGTATAGGAGGAGACAGGTAAGGGGAGGAAAGGCATATGAGACAGGGAAGGGAAGGGGTATAGGAGGAGACATGGAAGGGAAGGGCAGGGGTATAGGTGGAGATAGGGAAGGGAAGGGGTATAGGAGGAGACAGGGAAAGAAAGGGAAGGGGTACAGGACACATGGAAAGAACGGGCAGGGGTATAGGAGAAGACAGGGGAGGGAAGAGAAGGGGTATAAGAGGAGGAAGGGAAGAGGAAGGAGAAGCAGAAAAGGAAAAGGGCAAAGGAAAGGGGAAAGGCGAAGGAAAGGGGGAAGGGGAAAGGAAATGGGGAAGGAGAGGGGAGGGGAATGGGGAAGGAGAGGGGAGGGGAAGGGGAAGGGAAAAGAAGGGAGAAGGGAAGAAGGGGAGGGGTTTAAAAGGAGACGGAAAGGAAGGGGTATAAGAGGAGACAGCGAAGGGAAGGGGTATAGAAGGAGACGGGGAAGTGAATGGGGTATAGAAGGAGATGGGAAGGGGAATAGGAGACAGGGAAGCATAGGGGTAGAGGAGGAGACAGGAAAGGCAGGGGTATAGGAGGAGACATGGAAGAGGTATAGTAGACAGGGAAGGGAAGGGATATAGGAGACAGGGAAGGAAAGGGCAGAGATATGGGGAGACAGTGAAGAGAAGGGGTATAGGAAGATGCAGGGAAGGGAAAGGGGACAGGAGGAGACAGGGAAGAGGTATAGGAGGAGACAGGGAAAGGAAGGGAAAAGGGGAAAGGGGAAGGAAAGGAAAAGGGGGAGGAAAGGGAACAGACGGAGTATGAAAGGGAAGGAGGAAGGGAGAAGGGAAGAAGGGAAGGGGGAAGAATGGAAGAGGATGGGTAAAGTAGGACAGGGAAGGGGTATAGTTGGATACAGGGAAGGGGTATAGGATGAGGAAACAGTGAAGGGAAGGGGTATAGAAGGAGACAGGGAAGTGAAGGGGTATAGAAGGAGACAGGGAAGGGATATAGGAGCGGGTAGGGAATGGAAGGGAAGGGGTATAGAGAAAACAGGGAAGGGGTATAGGAGGAGACTGGGAAGGGATAAATGAGACAGGTAAGAGAGGACAGGAGGCAGGGAAGGGGCATAGGAGACAGTTAAGAGAGGGAAGGGGTATAGGAGGAGGCAGGGAAGGGGTATATGAGACAGGGAAGGAATGGGGTATAGGAGGAAAAAGATAAGGGGTAGGGGGAAAAGAGAAGGATATAGAAGAAGACAGGGAAGGGAAGGGTAACATGGGGAGGTAGGGAAGGGAAGAAAAAGGAAGAAGGAAAGAGAGGGAAAGTGGGGGCTGGAAAGATATAGGCAGAGACAGGGAAGGGCAAGGAAAGGAAGAGAAGGAGAAAATGAAAAGGGGAAATGGCAAAGGAAAGGGAAATGGGTAAAGCAAAGGGATAAGGAGAAAGAAAAGGGGGAGGGGAAAGGGAAGGGAAGTGGAGGGGTGGGGGATGAAGGGAAGGAAAGGTAAAAGAAGGGAGAAGGGAAGGGGGAAGGGAAAAAGGAAGGGGGAGGGGTATAGGAGGAGACAGGTAAGGGGAGGAAAGGCGTATGAGACAGGGAAGGGAAGGCGTTTAGGAGGAGGAAGGGAGGAAGGGAAGGGGTATAGGAGGAGGAAGTGAAGGGTATAGGTGGAGACGGGAGTGGTATGGGAGGAGACAGGGAAGGGATAGAGGAGACATGGAAGGCAGGGGAATAGGAGGAGACATGGAAGGGAGAGGGGATAGGAGAAGACAGGGAACTGCTATAGGAGACAGTGAAGGGGTATAGGAGGAGACAGGGAAGGGAAGGGGTATAGGAGGGCACAGAAGGGGTTTAGGAGTAGACAGGAAAGCGGTTTGGAGGAAAAAGGGAATGAAAGGGAAGGGGTATAGGACACAGGGAAGAAAAGAGCAGGGGTACAGGAGAAGACAGGGAAGGGAAGGAAAGGAGTATAGGAGTAGGCAGGGAAGGGAAAGGAAGGAGAAGCAGAAAGGGAAAAGGGCAAAAGGGCAACGGAAAGGGGAAAGGGCAAAAGAAAGGGGGAAGGGGAAAGGAAATGGCGAAGGAGAGGGGAAGGGAAAGGCAACGTGAGGGGAAGGGAAGAGAAGGGAGAAGGGAAGAAGGGGAGGCGAGGGGTAAAGTCGGAGATAGGAAAGGGGTACAGTTGGAGACAGAAGGGGAGGGAAGAGATATATGAAAGAGGGAAGGGGTATAAAAGGAGACAGGGAAGGGGTAAAGGAGGAGACGACAGTGAAGGAAAGGGGTATAGAAGGAGACAGGGAAGTGAAGGGGTAATAAAGGAGACAGGGAAGAGGTATAGGAGGAGACAGGGAAGGGAATGGGTATAGGAGGAGGAAGGGAAGGGGTATTGAAGTAGACAGGGAGGGAAGGGGTATAGGAAGGGACAGAGAAGGGGTATAGGAGCAGACACGGTATAGGAGAAAACAGGGAAGGGGTATAGGAGGAGACTGGGAAAGGAAGGGATACAGGAGGAGATAGGTAAGAGAGGGGAGGTGTATTGGAGGAGGCAGGGAAGGGGTATAGGAGACAGGTAAGGGATGGGGTATAGTTGGAAAAGATAAGAGGTATGGGGAAAAAGATGGGTATAGAAGGAAACAGGGAAGGGAAGAGAAAGGAAGAATGACAAGGGGAGGAAAGTGGGGGTTGGAAGGGTATAGGCAGAGACAAGGAAAGGCAGGGAAGGGAAATGGAGGGAAGGGAAGTGGAAAATGAAGAGAGGAAAAGGGCAAAGGAAAGGGGAACGGGCAAAGAGAGAAGGAGAAAGAAAAGAGGGAGGGGAAAGGGAAGGGAGTGGAGGGTGGGATAAAGGAAAGGTAAGGTAAAGGAAGTGAGAAGAGAAGGTAAGGGAAAAAGCAAGGGGGAAGGGGTATAGGAGGAGACAGGGAAGGGGTAATAGGGAGACGGGGAAGGGGTATAGACAGGGAAGGGGTATAGATAAGGAAGGGAATGGAAGTGGAAAGTATAGGGGGAAACAGGGAAGGGAAGGGGTTTAGGAGGAGAAAGTGAAGGGTATAGGTGGAGACAGGGGAGTAGCATGGGAGGAGAAAGGGAAGGGATAGAGGAGACAGGGAAGGCAGGGGTATAGGAGAAGACAGGGAACGGGTATAGGAGGAGACAGGGAAGGGGTATAGGAGTAGACAGGGAAGGGAAGGGGTATAGGAGTGGACAGAAGGGGTTTAGGAGATGACAGGAAAGCGGTTTGGAGAAGACAGGGAATGAAAGGGAAGGGGTATAGGACACAGGGAAGAAAAGTGAAGGGGTACAGGAGGAGACAGGGAAGGGAAGAGAAGGGGTATAGGAGTAGGCAGGGAAGTGAAGAGGAAGGAGAAGCAGAAAGGGAAAAGGGCAAAAGGGCGAAGGAAAGGGGAAAGGGCAAAGTAAAGGGGAAGGGGAAAGGAAATGGGGAAGTAGAGGGCAAGGAAAAGGGAACGTGAGGGGAAGGGAAGAGAAGGGAGAAGGGTAGAAAGGGAAGGCAAGGGGTAACGTCGGAGATAGGAAAGGGGTACATTTGGAGACAGAAGGGGAGGGAAGTGATATATGAAAGAGGGAAGGGGTATAAAAGGAGACAGGGAAGGGGTATAGGAGGAGAAGACAGTGAAGGGAAGGGGTATAGAAGGAGACAGGGAAGTGAAGGGGTAATAAAGGAGACAGGGAAGAGGTATAGGAGGAAACAGGGAAGGGAATTGGTATAGGAGGCGACAGGGAAGGGAAGGGGTATAGAAGGAGACAGGGAGGGAAGGGGTATAGGAAGAGGCAGGGAAGGGGTATAGGAGCAGACACAGTATAGGAGAAAACATGGAAGGGTATAGGAGGAGATTGGGAAAGGAAGGAGATAGGTAAGAGAGGGGAGGTGTATTTGAGGAGGCAGGGAAGAGGTATAGGAGACAGGTAAGGGATGGGGTATAGTAGAAAAAGATAAGGGGTATGGGGAAAGAGAGGGGTATAGGAGGAAACAGGGACAGGAAGAAGGAAAGAGGAGGAAAGTGGGGGTTGGAAGAGTATAGGCGGAGACAAGGAAAGGCAGGGAAGGGAAATGGAGGGAAGGGAAGGGAAGTGGAAAATGAAAAGAGGAAAAGGGCAAAGGAAAGGGGAAAAGGCAAAGAGAGAAGGAGAAAAAAAGAGGGATGGGAAAGGGAAGGGGGAAGGGAGTGGAGGGTGGGATAAAGGAAAGGTAAAGGAAGTGAGAAGAGAAGGGAAGGAAAAAAGCAAGGGGGAAGGGATATAGGAGACAGGGAAGGAGTAATGGGTAGACAGGGAAAGGGTATGGCTAGGGAAGGGGTATAGATAAGGAAGGGAATGGAAGAGAAAAGTATAGGAGGAAACAGGGAAGGGAAGGGGTTTAGGAGGAGAAGGGGAAGGGAGGAAGGCAAGGAGTATAGGAGGAGAAAGTGAAGGGTATAGGTGGAGACAGGGGAGTGGTATGGGAGGAGACAGGGAAGGGATAGAGGAGACAGGGAAGGCAGGGGAATAGGAGGAGTCATGGAAGGGAAGGGGTATAGGAGAAGACAGGCAACAGGTATAGTTTTAGACAGGGAAGGGGTATAGGAGGAGACAGGGAAGGGAAGGGGTATAGGAGGGAACATAAGGGGTTTAGGAGTAGACAGGAAAGCAGTTTGGAGGATAGAGGGAATGAAAGGGAAGGGGTATGGGACACAGAGAAGGAAAAGGCAGGGGTACAGGAGGAGACAGGGAAGGGAAGAGAAGGGTATAGGAGTAGGCAGGGAAGGGAAGAGGAAGAATCAGAAAGGGAAAAGGGCAAAGCCGCAAAGGAAAGGGTAAAGGGCAAAGGAAAGGGGGAAGGGGAAAGGGGAAAGGAAATGGGGAAGGAGAGGGGAAGGGAAAGGGAACGTGAGGGGACGGGAAGAGAAGGGAGAAGGGAAGAAGGGAAGAAGGGAAAGGGAGGGAAAAGGAGGGAAGGGGAGGGGTAAAGTCAGAGATAGGAAAGGGGTACAGTTGGAGACAGAAGGGGAGGGAAGAGATATATGAAAGAGGGAAGGGGTATAAAAGGAGACAGGGAAGGGGTATAGAAGGAAAAGACAGTGAAGAGAAGAGGTATAGAAGGAGACAGGGAGGGAAGGGGTATAGGAAGAGGCAGGGAAGGGGTATACGAGCAGACACGGTATAGGAGAAAACAGGGAAGGGTATAGGAGGAGATTGGGAAAGGAAGGAGATAGGTAAGAGAGGGGAGGTGTATTGGAGGAGGCAGGGAAGAGGTATAGGAGACAGGCAAGGGATGGGGTATAGTAGAAAAAGATAAGGGGTATGGGGAAAGAAAGGGGTATAGGAGGAAACAGGGACAGGAAGAAGGAAAGAGGAGGAAAGTGGGGGTTGGAAGGGTATAGGCGGAGACAAGGAAAGGCAGGGAAAGGAAATGGAGGGAAGGGAAGGGATGTGGAAAATGAAAAGAGGAAAAGGGCAAAGGAAAGGGGAAAAGGCAAAGAGAGAAGGAGAAAAAAAAGAGGGAGGGGAAAGGGAAGGGGGGAGGGAGTGGAGAGTGGGATAAAGGAAAGGTAAAGGAAGTGAGAAGAGAAGGGAAGGGAAGGGAAAAAGCAAGGGGGAAGGGATATAGGAGACAGGGAAGGAGTAATGGGTAGACAGGGAAAGGGTATGGATAGGGAAGGGGTATAGATAAGGAAGGGAATGGAAGGGAAAAGTATAGGAGGAAACAGGGAAGGGAAGGGGTTTAGGAGGAGAAGGGAAAGGGAGGAAGGCAAGGAGTATAGGAGGAGAAAGTGAAGGGTATAGGTGGAGACAGGGGAGTGGTATGGGAGGAGACAGGGAAGGGATAGAGGAGACAGGGAAGGCAGGGGAATAGGAGGAGTCATGGAAGGGAAGGGGTATAGGAGAAGACAGGCAACGGGTATAGTTGTAGACAGGGAAGGGGTATAGGAGAAGACAGGGAATGGAAGGGGTATAGGAGGGAACATAAGGGGTTTAGGAGTAGACAGGAAAGCAGTTTGGAGGATACAGGGAATGAAAGGGAAGGGGTATGGGACACAGAGAAGGAAAGGGCAGGGGTACAGGAGGAGACAGTGAAGGGAAGAGAAGGGTAAAGGAGTAGGCAGGGAAGGGAAGAGGAAGAATCAGAAAGGGAGAAGGGCAAAAGCGCAAAGGAAAGGGGAAAGGGCAAAGGAAAGGGGGAAGGGGAAAGGAAATGGGGAAGGAGAGGGGAAGGGAAAGGGAACGTGAGGGGACGGGAAGAGAAGGGAGAGGGGAAGAAGGGAAAGGGAGGGAAGGGGAGGGGTAAAGTCAGAGATAGGAAAGGGTTACAGTTGGAGACAGAAGGGGAGGGAAGAGATATATGAAAGAGGGAAGGGGTATAAAAGGAGACAGGGAAGGGGTATAGAAGGAGAAGACAGTGAAGGGAAAGGGGATATAAGGAGACAGAGAAGTGAAGGGGTAATAAAGGAGACAGGGAAGAGGTATAGGAGACAGGGAAGGGAATTGGTATAGGAGGAGACAGGGAAGGGAAGGGGTATAGAAGGAGACAGGAAGGGAAGGGGTATAGGAAGAGGCAGGGAAGGGATATAGGAGCAGACAGGGTATAGGAGAAAACAGGGAAGGGGTATAGGAGGGGACTGGGAAAGGAAGGGATACAGGGGGAGATAGGTAAGAGAGGGGAGGTGCATTGGAGGAGGCAGGGAAGGGGTATAGGAGACAGGAAAGGGATGGGGTATAGTAGTAAAAAGATAAGGGGTATGGGGAAAAAGAGATTTGTATAGAAGGAAACAGGGAAGGGAAGAGAATGGAAGAAGGAAAGAGGAGGAAAGTGGGGGTTGGAAGGGTATAGGCAGAGACAATGAAAGGCAGGGAAGGGAAATGGAGGAAAGGGAAGGGAAGTGGAAAATGAAAAGAGGAAAAGGGCAAAGGAAAGGGGAAAGAGCAAAGAGAGAAGGAGAAAGAAAAGAGGGAGGGGAAAGGGTAGGGGGAAGGGGGGAGTGGAGTGGAGGGTTGGATAAAGGAAAGGAAAGGAAAGGTAAAGGAAGTGAGAAGAGAAGGGAAAGGAAGGGAAGGGATACGCACGGGGGAAGGGATATAGGAGGATACAGGGAAGGGGTAATGGGGAGACAGCGAAGGGAATGGGTATAGACAGGGAAGGGAAGGGAATGGAAGGGAAGGTATAGGAGGAAACAGGGAAGGAAAGGGGTATAGGAGGAGAAAGGGAAGGGAGGAAGGGAGGAAGGGAAGGGGTATAGTAGGAGAAAGGGAAGGGTGTATGTGGAGACAGGGGAGTGGTATAGGAGGAGACAGGGAAGGGAAGGAAAGGAATAGAGGAGACAGGGAAGGCAGGGGAATAGGAGGAGATAGGATATGAAATGGAAGTGGTATAGGAGATAGGGAAGGAAAGGGTATGGGTATGGGAGGAGACAGGGAAGGGAAGAGAAGGGGTATAAGAGGAGGCAGGAAAGGGAAGAGGAAGGAGTAGCAGAAAAGGAAAGGAAAAGAGCAAAAGGTCAAAGGAAAGGGGGAAGGGGCAAGGGGAAGGAGAGGGGAGGGGAAAGGGAAAGGAAGGGGAAGAGAAAAGAAGGGAGAAGGAAAGAAGGGAAGGGAAGGGGTATAAAAGGAGACAGGGAAAGGAAGGGGTATAGGAGGAGACAGTGAAGCGAAGGGGTATAGGAGATGGGAAGTACAGGGGTATAGAAGAAGACAGTGATGGGAAAGGGTATAGGAGGAGACAGGGAAGGGGTATAGGAAGGCGCAGGGAAGGGAAGGGGTATATGAGTAGACAGGGAAAGGAAGGGAAGGGGTATAGGAGGAGACTGGGAAGGGTAGGGATAAAGGAGGAGACAGGTAAGAGAGGGGAGGTGTATTGGAGGAGGCAGGGAAGGGGTATAGTGGTAAGGTAAGAGAGGGAAGGGGTATAGTAGGAGGCAGGGAAGGGGTAAAGGAGACCGGGAAAGGATGGGGTATAAGAGGAAAAAGATTATGAGTATGGGGAAAAAGAGAGGAGACAGGGAAAGGAAGGGTAATATGAGGAGACATGGAAGAGAAAGGAAGAAGGAAAGAGAGGGAAAGTGGAGGTTGCAAGGGTGCAGGCGGGGATAGGGAAGGGCAGGGAAGGGGAAAATGAAAAGGGGAAATGGGGGAAGGGCAAAGCAAAGGGAGAAGGAGAAAGGAAAAGGGGTGGGGAAAGGGAAGAGGAGAGGGAAGGGGTGGAGGGATACATTGAAGGAAAGGTAAAGGGAGAAGAGAAGGGAAGGGGAAAGGCAAAACAGGTAAGGGGTGGGAAAGGCATAGGAGACAGGGAAGGAAATAGGTATAGGAGGAAGCATGGGAGGGAAGGGGTATAAGAGGAGACAGGGAAGGGGTATAGGAGGAGAAGGGGAAGGGAAGGGGTATAGACAGGGAAGGGAAGGAAGGGAATGGAAGAAAAGGGTATAGGAGGAAACAGGGAAGTGAAGGGGTATAGGAGGGGAAAGGGAAGGGGTATAAGAGGAGAAAGGGACGGGTATAGGTAGAGACAGGGAAGTGGTGTGGGAAGAGATAGAGGGAAGGGATAGAGGAAGAGACAGGGAAGGCAGGGGAATAGGAGACAGGGAAGGGACGGAGTATAGGAGAAAAAAAGGAAGGGGAATGAGGAAACAGGGAAGGGAAGAGTGGGGTATAGGATGAGACAGGGAAGGGAAAGGGTATAGACAGAGATAAGGAAGGTGTATAGGAGGAGACAGGGAATTGAAGGGTAATAGGAGGAGACTGGGAAAGGAAGAGAAGGGAAGAAGGAACAGGAGGTAAAGTTGGTTGGAAGGGTATAGGCGGACAAAAGGAAAGGGAAAGGAAGGGCTGGGAAGGCAAATGAAGGGAAGGGCGATATGAAAAAGGGGAAAGGGCAAAGGAAAGGAGGGAAGGGCAAAGGAAAGGGAAGAGAAAGGAAAGGGAGATGGGAAGGGGATGGGAGCGGAGGGTAAAGGGAAGGGAAGTTGAGTGTTTGTGAAGGGAAGGAAAGGAAAGGTAAATGGAAAGGGGGCGGGAAGAGAAGACAAAAGAGAAGAGAAGAGAAGAGGAGAGGGGTATAGGAGGAGACAAGGAAGGGGAGGGAAGGCCTGTGAGACAGGGAAGGGGTATAAGAGACAGTGAAGTGGTATAGGAGGGGACAGGGAAGTGGTATAGGAGGAGACAGTGAAGGAAAGGGGTAGAGGAGGAGACAGGGAAGGCAGGTGTATAGGAGGAGACCATTTCCTTTCCCTAACTTTCTTTGTCTCCGCCTATACCCTTCCAACCCCCACTTTCCTCCTCTTTCCTTCTTCCTGTCCCTGTTTCCTCCTATACCCCTCTCTTTCCCCATACCCCTTATCTTTTTCTACTATACCCCATCCCTTACCTGTCTCCTATACCTCTTCCCTGCCTCCTCCAATACACCTCCCCTCTCTTACCTATCTCCTTCCTTTCCCAATGTCCTCCTATACCCTTCCCTGTTTTCTCCTATACCGTGTCTGCTCCTATACCCCTTCCCTGCCTCTTCCTATACCCCTTCCCTCCCTGTCTCCTTCTATACCCCTTCTCTTCACTGTCTTCTCCTTCTATACCCCATCCCTGTCTCCTTTTATACCCCTTCCCTCTTTCATATATCTCTTCCCTCCCCTTCTGTCTCCAACTGTACCCCTTTCCTATCTCTGACTTTACCCCTCCCCTTCCCTCCCTTTCCCTCCCTTTCCCTTCTTCCCTTCTCCCTTCTCTTCCCATCCCCTCACGTTCCCTTTCCCTTCCCCTCTCCTTCCCCATTTCCTTTCCCCTTCCCCCTTCCCCCTTCCCCCTTTCCTTTGCCCTTTCCGCTTTCCTTTGCGGCTTTGCCCTTTCCCCTTTCTGATTCTTCCTCTTCTTTTCCCTGCCTACTCCTATACCCTTCTCTTCCCTTCCCTGTCTCCTCCTGTACCCCTGCCCTTTCCTTCTCTGTGTCCCATACCCCTTCCCTTTCATTCCCTCTATCCTCCAAACTGCTTTCCTGTCTACTCCTAAACCCCTTATGTTCCCTCCTATACCCCTTCCCTTCCCTGTCTCCTCCTATACCCCTTCCCTGTCTAAAACTATACCCGTTGCCTGTCTTCTCCTATACCCCTTCCCTTCCATGACTCCTCCTATTCCCCTGCCTTCCCTGTCTCCTCTATCCCTTCCCTGTCTCCTCCCATACCACTCCCCTGTCTCCAACTATACCCTTCACTTTTTCCTCCTATACTCCTTGCCTTCCTCCCTTCCCCTTCTCCTCCTAAACCCCTTCCCTTCCCTGTTACCTCCTATACTTTTCTCTTCCATTCCCTTCCTTATCTATACCCCTTCCCTAGCCATACCCTTTCCCTGTCTACCCATTACTCCTTCCCTGTCTCCTATATCCCTTCCCCCTTGCTTTTTCCCTTCCCTTCTCTTCTCACTTCCTTTACCTTTCCTTTATCCCACCCTCCACTCCCTTCCCTCTTCCCTTTCCCATCCCTCTTTTTTTCTCCTTCTCTCTTTGCCTTTTCCCCTTTCCTTTGCCCTTTTCCTCTTTTCATTTTCCACTTCCCTTCCCTTCCCTCCATTTCCCTTCCCTGCCTTTCCTTGTCTCCGCCTATACTCTTCCAACCCCCCACTTTCCTCCTCTTTCCTTCTTCCTGTCCCTGTTTCCTCCTATACCCCTCTCTTTCCCCATACCCCTTATCTTTTTCTACTATACCCCATCCCTTACCTATCTCCTATACCTCTTCCCTGCCTCCTCCAATACACCTCCCCTCTCTTACCTATCTCCTTCCTTTCCCAATCTCCTCCTATACCCTTCCCTGTTTTCTCCTACACCGTGTCTGCTCCTATACCCCTTCCCTGCCTCTTCCTATACCCCTTCCCTTCCCTGTCGCCTCCTATACCAATTCCCTTCCCTGTTTCCTCCTATACCTCTTCCCTGTCTCCTTTATTACCCCTTCACTTCCCTGTCTCCTTCTATACCCCTTCCCTTCACTGTCTTCTCCTCCTATACCCCTTCACTGTCTTCTCCTCCTATACCCCTTCCCTCTTTCATATATCACTTCCCTCCCCTTCTGTCTCCAAATGTACCCCTTTCCTATCTCCGACGTTACCCCTTGCCTTCCCTTCTACCCTTCTCCCTTCTCTTCCCTTCCCCTCACGTTCCCTTTTCCTTGCCCTCTACTTCCCCATTTCCTTTCCCCTTCCCCTTTACTTTGCCCTTTCCCCTTTCCTTCGCCCTTTTGCCCTGTTCCCTTTCTGCTTCTCCTTCCTCTTCACTTCCCTGCCTACTCCTATACCCCTTCTCTTCCCTTCCCTGTCTCCTCCTGTACCCCTTCACTTTTCTTCCCTGTGTCCTATACCCCTTCCCTTTCATTCCCTGTCTTCTCCAAACCGCTTTCCTGTCATCACCTAAACCCCTTCTGTCCACTCCTATACCCCTTCCCTTCCCTGTCTACTCCTATACCCCTTCCCTGTCTCCTCCTATACCCGTTCCCTGTCTTCTCCTATACCCCTGCCTTCCCTTTCTCCTCCCATGCTACTCCCCTGTCTCCACCTATACCCTTCACTTTCTCCTCCTATACCCCTTCCCTTCCTCCCTTCCCTTCCCTTTCTCCTCCTAAACCCCTTCCCTTCCCTGTTTCCCCCTATACTTTCCCCTTCCATTCCCTTCCTTATCTATACCCCTTCCCTGTCTATACCCCTTCCCCGTCTCCCTATTACCCCTTCCCTGTCTCCTCCTATACCCCTTCCCCCTTGCTTTTTCCCTTACCTTCTCTTCTCACTTCCTTTACCTTACCTTTCCTTTATCCCACCCTCCACTCCCTTCCCTTTCCCCTCCCTCTTTTCTTTCTCCTTCTCTCTTTGCCCGTTCCCCTTTCCTTTGCCCTTTTCCTCTCTTCATTTTCCACTTCCCTTCTCTCCATTTCCCTTCCCTGCCTTTCCTTGTCTCTGCCTATACCCTTCCAACCCCCACTTTCCTCCCCTTGTCACTCTTCCTTTCTCTTCCCTTCCCTGTTTCCTTCTATACCCATCTTTTCCCCCATACCTCTTATCTTTTCCAACTATACCCCATCCCTTACCTGTCTCCTATACCCCTTCCCTGCCTCCTCCAATACACCTCCCCTCTTACCTATCTCCTCCTGTATCCCTTCCTTTCCCAGTCTCCTCCTATACCCCTTCCCTGTTTTCTCCTATACCGTGTCTGCTCCTATACCCCTTCTCTGCCTCTTCCTATACCCCTTCCCTCCCTGTCTACTTCAATACCCCTTCCCTTCCTCCTCCTATACCCATCCCCTTCCCTGTCTCCTCCTATATCTTTCCAGCCCCCACTTTCCCTCTCTTTCCTTCTTCCTTTTTCTTCCCTTCCCTACCTCCCCATGTTACCCTTCCCTTCCCTGTCTTCTTCTATATCCTTCTCTTTTCCCCATACCCCTTATCTTTTTCCTCCTATACCCCATTCCTTCCCTGTCTCATATACCCCTTCCCTGCCTCCTCCTATACCCCTTCCCTCTCTTAACTGTCTCCTATGCCCCTTCCCTGCCTCCTCCCCTCTCTTACCTGTCTCATTTATCCCTTCCCAGTCTCCTCCTATACCCCTTCCCTGTTTTCTCTATACCCCTTCCCTTCCATTCCCTACCCGCTCCTATATCCCTTCCCTGTCTCCTTCTATACCCCTTCACTTCCCTGTCTCCTTCTATACCCCTTCCCTTCACTGTTTCCTCATCCTATACCCCTTCCCTGTCTCCAACTATACCCCTTCCCTGTCCTACTTTACCCATCCTCTTCCATTCTTCCCCCTTCCCTTCTTCCCTTCTCCCTTCCTCCTTCCCTTTCATACTCCGTCTGTTCCCTTTCCTCCCCCTTTTCCTTTCCTTCCCCTTTCCCCTTTTCCCTTCCTTTCCCTGTCTCCTCCTATACCTCTTCCCTGTCTCCTCCTGTCCCCTTTCCCTTCCCTGCATCTTCCTACACCCCTTCTCTTCACTGTCTCCCCATACCTCTGCCCTTTCCTTCCCTGTCTCCTATATCCCTTCCCTTCCCTGTCTACTATACCTCTTCCATGTCTCCTCCTATACCCCTGCCTTTCCTGTCTCCTCCTCTACCCCTATCTTTCCCTGTCTCCTATACCCCTTCCCATCTCCTTCTATACCCCATTCACTTCCCCGTCTCCTTCTATACCCCTTCCCTTTACTGTCTCCTCTTATACCCCTTCCTTTCCGTCTCCTTTTATACCCCTCCCCTTCTTCCCTTCTCCCTTCTTTTCCCTTCCCCTTCCCCTCCCCTTCCCCATTTCCCCTCCCCTCTCCTTCCCCATTTCCTTTCCCCTTCCCTCTTTCCTTCGCCTTTCCCCTTTCCTTTGCCCTTTTCCTTTTCTGCTTCTCCTTCCTCTTCCCTTCCTCCTCTTATACCCCTTCTCTTCCCTCCCCTGTCTTCTCCTATACCCCTGCCCGTTCTTTCCATGTGTCCTGTACCCCTTCCCTTTCTTTCCCTGTCTCCTCCTATACCCCTTCCCTTCCCTATCTCCACCTATACCCCTGCCCTTCCCTTCCATGTCTCCTCCTATACCCCTTCCCTTCCCTGTCTCATATGCCTTTCCTCCCCTTACCTGTCTGCTCCTATACCCCCTTCCCTTCTCCCTTGCTTTACCTTTCCTTCCCTTCATCCCTCCCCTCCCCTCCACCCCCTCCCTGTTAGACGGGACCGGGAGGGTCGGCCGAGGACAAGGGGAGAGGTCTCCGGGGAGAGCCGTCTCCAGTGATCGTACAGACAAGTAACTTCTCCCCCACAGGTGGACACCACACAAAGATAAGGTTTAACGTTCTTTATAAGCAATCTTGAAGTACGGTAGAATGGTACAAGGAGGTCAGGACTCAGGGGTCCCCTCGATTCTAGTCTCTTGAATGGGAAAGGGGGTAGCGGGACAGTCTTGTTACCAATCTGGTAGTTGCGATGAAGAGATGGTTAGCTCACAATCCTCGAGCTCGGCGTTCTAGGAGGACGGGCCGCGGCATCGCCAGCAGGTCCCGAGATGATCGTAGGTAGCAACGGTCCGCGGCAGCGCCAGCAGGTCCCGACGTAGGTGGTAGTTACAACGGTCCGCGGCAGCGCCAGCAGGTCCCGACGAGGATGAAGGTTGCAGAAGGCTGCCGCAGCGCCAGCAGGCAGGACGACAGTTCACAAGGCAGGGCTGTGGCAGCGCCAGCAGTCCGTCAAGGATGATTTCTTCACGGTGTCTCTCGACTCCAGGTTACAACTGCCTTCCTGCTCTGGAGCTGTCCCAGTTATAGGGCTGGGGCCCTTTGATGTCCGGACCCGCGCCGTTGGAGGTCGGGAGGTCCGGGATGAGGGAGTCCAGACACCCAGCAGGGGGGTGGAGCCAGTGCCCGGGGGAAGCTGGGGGCGATCGGCACCTGGAGGGGGAGAGCCATCGAACTCCTCTCTCCCATTGACCTGCCAAGTGGTCCGCTCACCTCCCGGGTGGATGGTGGTGCCGGGCTGTCGGGGCCTGGCCAGGCCCAGGGTTAGGGTCGAGCTGAGGCCACGCGGCCTCGTGGTGCAAGGTCCAAGATGGCAGCTGGGCCCGGGCGATGGTGTCGGTGGAGGTCCAGGCCGGTGTTACGGGGATGTTCAGGGCAGGTGTCCCGTGTGGGACGGGTTACGGGTTACTTCTGGGGGTGGTTTCTGGAGAGCCGGTGTCCGGGCTCTGTCATGCGGGGAGGGAGCGAGCCGCCTTCTGGGGCCTGTCCAACATGCGTCCCCCCCAGCTGAAGGCGGGGAGAGTTACCCATCTTCTTGGGGACTCTCTCCGTCGAGGCGGAAAAAGCGGGACAGGCCATCCGCATTGGCGTGATCTTGACCAGGGCGATGCTCCACAGTGAAGTCCATCCCTTGCAGGGAGATGGACCATCGCAGCAGTTTGGGATTCTCCCCCCGCATCTGCATTAACCATTGCAGGGGGCGATGGTCTGTTTGTACCCGGAAGTGGGTACCGAAGAGGTAGGGCCAGAGTTTCTTGAGGGCCCACACCACTGCGAAGGCCTCCCGCTCGATGGTACTCCAGCGCTGTTCTCTGGCCAGGAGGCGTCGGCTGATGAAGGCCACCGGCTGATCGATCCCCTCGGAGTTGAGCTGTGAGAGGACGGCCCCAATACCATAGTCCGAGGCATCGGTCTGGACTATAAACTCGCGGCTGTAGTCGGGGGCCTTGAGCACCGGGGCGGTGCACATGGCGGCCTTCAGTTTCTCGAAGGCCGCTTGACAGTCTGGGGTCCAGGTGACCGTTTTGGGATGCTTTTTGGATGTGAGTTCTGTGAGTGGCCCCACAATGCTGCCATAGTCCTTCACGAATCTTCGATAGTATCCAGTGAGCCCCAGGAAGGCTCGCACCTCGGTTTGGGTGACGGGGGGCTGCCAGGACTGGATGGAGCGATCTTGAGCTGGAGAGGTGCCACCAGACCGCTCCCCACTTGGTGTCCAAGGTAGGTCACAGACCCTTGGCCGATTTGGCATTTGCTGGCCTTGATGGTGAGGCCAGCTCGCTGAAGGGCCTGCAGGACCTCTCGGAGGTGGCCTGACCAGTGGCGGCTGTATACTGCGATATCGTCCAGGTAGGCGGCGCTGAAGTCTTCGAGGCCCACCAATACCTGGTTCACAAGTCTCTGAAAAGTGGCTGGAGCGTTTTTCATACCGAAGGGCATCACGGTGAACTGGTAGTGCCCATCTGGGGTGGAGAAAGCGGATCGTTCTTGAGCCCTGGGGGTGAGGCCGATCTGCCAGTAGCCGGCTGTCAGGTCGAAGATGCTTAGGTAGCGGGCCGCTCCCATGCGGTCGATCAGTTCATCGGCTCGGGGGATAGGATGAGCGTCGGTTCTGGTGACCGCGTTCAGACCCCGATAGTCGACGCAGAACCGGAGCTCGGGGGTGGTGCCTGGGGCGGCCGCTTTGGGCACCAGTACGACTGGGCTGGCCCAGGGGCTGTCTGAGGGCTCGATGACCCCGAGTGCGAGCATCTTGGTGACTTCCTCTTGGATGCAGGCGCGCACCCGGTCTGGCACTCGGTATGCCCGATGTCGGATAGGGGGACTGTCCCCAGTGTCTACATCGTGAAGGCACCAGGGGGTGACCCCGGGGGTGAGGGAAAACAGATCTGCAAATTGCAACAGGAGGGTCCGACAGTCTTGGCGCTGCTCCGGGGTCAGGGCATTGGAGAGTCGGACCCCATCCACGGAACCATCCCTCTCACGGGTCCTCAGCAGGTCCGGGAGTGCCTCGGAGTCTTCTTCCACTCCATTGTCTGTAGCCATCAGGAGGCTGAGCTCTGAGCGCACAAAGTGTGGTTTGAGTCTGTTGGCGTGGAGGACCCGGAGGGGGTTTCGGGGGGACTCCATGTCGATGAGATAGGTGACGGGGCCCTTGCGTTCGACCACCTTGAAGGGTCCTGTCCATTTGTCTTGCAAGGCACAGGGTTCGGTGGGGGACATCACCCACACCTGCTGACCAGGTTCAAACTCAATGGAGGAGGCATGTTGGTCGTACCATTTCTTCATGTCCTCCTGACTGGCCTCCATATTGGCTTTAGCGACCTCCCTGAATCGCCTGGTCTGGTTGCGGAGGGTCAGGAGGTATTTGTAGACATCCGGAGGGGCTTTCAGGGGGGCCATCTCCCATTCTTCCTTCACCAGGCTGAGGGGCCCTCGGACAGGGTGCCCGTACAGGAGCTCGAAAGGGCTGAAACCGAGGGACTTCTGGGGGACTTCTCGGTAGGCGAAGAGGAGGCACGGTAGTAGCACGTCCCACTGGCGGCGTAGGGGCTCCTCCAGCCCCATAATCATTCCCTTGAGGGTGCGGTTGAACCGCTCGACCAGTCCGTTTCCTTGCGGGTGATAGGGTGTTGTGAAACGGTAGGTGACCCCGCACTGCTGCCAGAGGGATCTCATATACTTCGAAATAAAGTTCGTGCCTCGGTCACTGACGACTTCTCGGGGGAAGCCCACTCGCGAGAAGATCCCCATCAAGGCTCGGCCTACCACTGGCGCTGTCACTGTTCGTAGGGGGATGGCCTCGGGATACCGGGTGGCGTGATCCACCAGGACCAGGATGAATCGGTGCCCCTGTGCTGTTCGGGGGTCCAGGGGCCCCACAATGTCTATTCCTACTCGCTCGAACGGGGTGGTGACAACAGGGAATGGTTGCAGGGGCGCCTTGAGTTTTCGGCCGCTCTTGCCGCTGGCTTGGCAGGTGGGGCAGGCCCGGCAGTGGTTGGAAACGTCATTTCGCATCTTGGGCCAGTAAAAGTGGGTCACCAGGCGGTTGTAGGTTTTATCTTGCCCCAGGTGCCCAGCCAGGGGGACATCGTGGGCCAAGTTTAAAAGGAAGTCTCTGAAACGGAGGGGTACCACCAGCACCCGACTGGCCCCCAGTTCTGCAATTCTTTGCTCGCTGTACAGTAATTCGTTGTCCCAGTAGGTCCAGTGCGCCCCTGCGGTGTCTCCTGCGCTCTGGGCGAGGGCTTGCTGTCTGAGTCCCTCTAGGGAGGGACAGGTCTTTTGCTCCTGCCGAAATTGTTCTTGGGTGGGCCCCCCTTCTTGACGCCACTGAGCCAGGTCTGGAAGGTCTTGAAGCTGGGCGGGCTCTTCCGGGGCTCGTTCTGGGGGGTCAGGGTGGCCTGCGTCTTCCTCTGGAGCAATCGGGGGAGGAGGTGCTGGCCATTCGGGCTCTTCGGGCCTGGGGACGGCACGGGCGGCCATGGACCGGGTTGTTACGCACGCCCAGTCTGGGAGGCCCAGCATCCCCAGGTGCTCTCTTCTTTCAACGGCCGCCCATGGGGAACTCTCTAGATCATTCCCCAGGAGGCAGTCCACGGGGGCATCATCGCGGACAGTCACTTTTAGCATGCCGGACACTCCTCCCCACTCAAAGGGGACACAGGCCATCCGACATAGGCTCTCAGAATTGTCAGCTGAACGGACAGGGCAAAGGACGTTGGGCAGGATTTGTTCCGGGGTCACCAGGTGACAGCGGACGGCTGTCACACTGGCCCCGGTGTCACGTAGGGCTTCGGCCTTGCGCCCGTTGATGTTCACCCACTGGCTGTATTTTCGGGTGTTTGTGGGTAGGGGGACCCGCGGAACCATGTCTCTTCCCCCTAGGCAGGCCAGGACCATGGCGGCAGGTTCCCACTCGGGCTGTTCCTGTTCATATTCTTCGTGCTCTTCGTACGTTTGTTCTTCTCCTAGGGCGGCAGCCACGACCTGGCGGGGCCCGGGAGTCTGGTTCTTGGGGCAGTTCGGGTCGTTGGCATAGTGTCCGACCCGCTGGCACCGATGGCACGTGACATTGGCTCGGAACCCTGGGCGCATCGGAGGGTTCCCCCGCCCAGCCGGGGGTGGGGTGTTGTTGACGGGAGCTGCCGGAGCGGCATCTCGGCCCCGGCCCTGGCCTCCCCCTCCTCCTCGGGGACGATGAGGGCCTTGGTTGTTTCGGTTCTGCTCGGTTGGCCCACCCCGGGCCACTCGGGTGCTCTCCCATCGGTCAGCCTCAGCGGCGAGCTGCCGAGGGTCAGTCAATTTACTGTCGAGGAGGTGCTGCCTGAGCTCGACGAAGCAGTTGTTGGAGAGGTGCTCCCAAACAATGAGATTGAAGAGCTGTTCGTAGGTGGTGACTCGGCTACCTTTGATCCACCCTTCGAAGGCTCGGCTAAAATAGTTCACATATTCCACCCAAGTTGTACCCGTGATCCGGGTGCAGTCGCGGAACCTCTGGCGGTACATTTCGGGCGTGAGTCCATATCGAGTGAGGAGGGCGGCCTTCATGTGGTCATAGGACGTCATCTGGTGGTCCGGGAGCTGTAGCAGGGCATCGCGGCCTTCGTTGACGAATCTCCCCCATAGACCGGCGCCCCAGTCACTTCGATCGATCCGGTGGGAGGCCATGGCGATCTCATAGGCCTTGAACCACTGTTGTATGTCGTCGTTCCGATAGTATTCTCGGACGACGTCCTTGGGGATGTGGACTTTTTGTTCCGTAGCGCCTGGGGTGCGCGGTTGCTCGGGCACCCCTAGTTCTTTGTTTTGTTTCCGTAGTTCTATTTCAGCTAGCTTGCGCTCGTGTTCGTACGCCAGTCTCTTTTCTTCGAGTTCTCTTTGTCTTTTCTTCCCGCTCTTCTCGGAGCCGTAAGTGTTCTAAGTTCAGTTTTTGTTCCGCTAGTTTTAGCTCGCCGTCCATCTTGAGCCGTGCCATCTCTAATTCGTGTAGTCTGTTTCTTTCTCTTTCTTGGATCTCTTCCTGTGAGAGACCCGCTCTCCGTTCTTCGGGAGAAGTGGTGTTGATCTCTGCTGTTGCGACGTTTCGGTCCGGGGATCTGACGGCCCCGGTTTCCGCCCAAGATTCGATGGCGTGCTTGAAATCGTCTTTTGTGCTCAGACCGGTGGTAGCAATGCCTAGTTCGATGCAAAATTGTTTTAACTCACGATGGCTGTACTCTTCCAATTTCTCCATCTGGAATTTTTCGGTGGCTCCGCTCTCTTTGGTTGTCATTGTGGTTTAGTTGTGGGGTGAGTCACTCTCTGCACGTACGCGTTGATTCGGATCCCGCCGCTGGCCACCAATGTTAGACGGGACCGGGAGGGTCGGCCGAGGACAAGGGGAGAGGTCTCCGGGGAGAGCCGTCTCCAGCGATCGTACAGACAAGTAACTTCTCCCCCACAGATGGACACCACACAAAGATAAGGTTTAACGTTCTTTATAAGCAATCTTGAAGTACAGTAGAATGGTACAAGGAGGTCAGGACTCAGGGGTCCCCTCGATTCTAGTCTCTTGAATGGGAAAGGGGGTAGCGGGACAGTCTTGTTACCAATCTGGTAGTTGCGATGAAGAGATGGTTAGCTCACAATCCTCGAGCTCGGCGTTCTAGGAGGACGGGCCGCGGCAGCGCCAGCAGGTCCCGAGATGATCGTAGGTAGCAACGGTCCGCGGCAGCGCCAGCAGGTCCCGACGTAGGTGGTAGTTACAACGGTCCGCGGCAGCGCCAGCAGGTCCCGACGAGGATGAAGGTTGCAGAAGGCTGCGGCAGCGCCAGCAGGCAGGACGACAGTTCACAAGGCAGGGCTGTGGCAGCGCCAGCAGTCCGTCAAGGATGAGTTCTTCACGGTGTCTCTCGACTCCAGGATACAACTGCCTTCCTGCTCTGGAGCTGTCCCAGTTATAGGGCTGGGGCCCTTTGATGTCCGGACCCTCGCCCTTGGAGGTCGGGAGGTCCGGGATGAGGGAGTCCAGACACCCAGCAGGGGGGTGGAGCCAGCGCCCGGGGGAAGCTGGGGGCGATCGGCACCTGGAGGGGGAGAGCCATCGAACTCCTCTCTCCCATTGACCTGCCAAGTGGTCCGCTCACCTCCCGGGTGGATGGTGGTGCCGGGCTGTCGGGGCCTGGCCAGGCCCAGGGTTAGGGTCGAGCTGAGGCCACGCGGCCTCGTGGTGCAAGGTCCAAGATGGCGGCTGGGCCCGGGCGATGGTGTCGGTGGAGGCCCAGGCTGGTGTTACGGGATGTTCGGGGCAGGTGTCCCGTGTGGAACGGGTTACGGGTTACTTCTGGGGGTGGTTTCTGGAGAGCCGGTGTCCGGGCTCTGTCATGCGGGGAGGGAGCGAGCCGCCTTCTGGGGCCTGTCCAACACTCCCCTATCCCCTTAACTTTCCCCTCCCCCTTTCTTTTCTCATCCTCTCTGTGCTGTGCCCTTTCCCCTTTCCTTTGCTCGTTTCCCCTTTTTATTTTCCCCTTCTCTTCATTTCCTTTCCTTGCCCTCCCCTGTCTCTGCCTATATCCTAACAACCCCCTATTTCCCTCTCTTTCCTTCTTCCTTGCTCTTCCCTTCCCTGTCTCCTCATATTACCTTTCCCTTCCCTGTCTCCTTCTATATCCTTCTCTTTTTCCCATACCCCTTCTCTTTTCCCCCCTATACCCCATTCCTTCCCTGTCTCCTATACCCATTCCCTGCCTCCTCCTATACCCCTTCCCTCCTTTACCTGTCTCCTCTGCCCCTTCCCTGCCTCCCCCAATACACCTCCCCTCTCTTACCTGTCTCCTCCTTTAACCCTTCCCAGTCTCCTCCTATACCCCTTCCCTGTTTTCTCCTATACCCCTTCCCTTTCATTCCTTACCCTGACTGCTCCTATACCACTTACCTTCCCTTCCTCTTCATGTACCCCTCCCCTGTCTCCTCCTATACCCCTCCCTTCCCTGTCTCCTATGCCCCCCCTTCCCTTCCGTCTCCTTCTATACCCTTCACTTCCCTGCCTCCTTCTATACACCTTCCCTTCACTGTTTCCTCCTCCTATATCCCTTCCCTGTCTCCAACTATACCCCTTCATTGTCTCCTACTTTACCCATCCTCTTCCATTCTTCCCTCCCCTTCTTCCCTTCTCCCTTCCCTTTCATTCCGTCTGTTCCCTTTCCTCCTCCGTTTCTTTCTCTTCCCCTTTCCTTTCCCCTTTCCTCTTTTCCCTTTCCCCTTCCCTTCCCTGTCTTTTCCTATATCTCTTCCCTGTCTCCTCCTGTACCCTTTCCCTTCCCTGCCTCTTCATATAACCCTTCCCTGTCTCCCCCATGCCCCTGCCCTTTCCTTCCCTGTCTCCTATATCCCTTCCCTGTCTTCTCCTATTCTGCTTCCATGTCTCCTCCTATACCCCTGCCTTTCCTGTCTCCTCCTCTACCCCATCCTTCCCGGTCACCTCCTATACCACTCCCCTATCTCCTATACTGTTTCCCTTCCCTGTCACCTCCTGTATTCCTTCCCTTCCCTGTCCCCTCATACCTCTTCACTTCCCTTCCCTGTCTCCTCATATACCCCTCACCCCTTCCCTTCTACTTCCCCCTTCCCTTCACTTCTCTTCTTTTCTTTTCCTTTCCCTTCCCCTTTTTGTTTACGTTTCCTTCCCTTCATTTCCTCCCCTCCCCTTCCCCCTAACCTTCCCCTCCCCTTCCCTTATCCCTTTCCTTTTCCCCCTTTCCTTTGTCCCTTTCTTTTTCCCTTTTCATTTTCCCCTTCCCTTCCTTCCCCTTTCCTGTCTCTACCTATATCCTTCCAATCCCCACTTTCCCTCCCTTTCCTTCTTCCCTTCTCTTCCCTCTCTCCTCCTATTACCCTTTCCCTTTTCTTCCCTGACTCCTCCTATGCCCCTCTCGTCCCTTCCCTATCTCCTCCTATATCCCTCTCCCCTTTTCCCTCTGCCCTTTCACTTTTTCCTCCTAAACCCGTCCTCCCCATCTCCTATACCCCTTTTATGCCTCCTCCTATACCCATCCCCTGTCTCCTCCTATATCCCTCTCTTCCCTTCCCTTTCCCCATCCCCTTTTTCCTTCTAAACCCGTCTTTCCGTCTCCTTTACCCCTTCCCTGCCTCCTCCTATGCTTCTCCCCTTCCCTGTCTCCTTCTGTATCTCTTCCCTTCCAAGTCTCCTCCTAATCATCTTCCCCTATACCCCTTCCGTGTGATCTCCTATACCCATTCCCTTCCCTGTCTCCTCCTATACCCCTTCCCTGCCTTTTCCTATACCTCTTCCCTTCCCTGTCTCCCATGCCCCTTCCCTGCCTCCTCCTATACTCCTTCCCTTCCCTTAACTGTCTCCTCCTGTACCCCTTCCCTTCCCTGTCTAATCCTATACCCCTTCTCTGTTTCCTTCTATACCCCCACCCTTCACTGTCTCCTTTTATACCCCTTATCTTCCCTGTCTCCTCCTATATCCCTTCCCACCTCTTTTGTCTCCTCCTATACACCTTCCTTGTCTCATACTTTACCTCTCCATTCCCTTCTCCCCTCCCTCTTATATTCCATTCCATATTTGCTTAACCTTTCTCCTCCCCTTTCTGTACCCCTTTTTTCCCTCCCCTTTCCTCCTTCCCATTTCCTTTCCCCTTCTCCCTTTCCTTTGCGCTTTTGCACTTTCCCTTCCCTGCCCTTCCCTGTCTCCGCCTTTACCCTTCCAACCCCAACTTTCCATCCCTTTTCTTCTTCCCTTCCCTTCCCCTCCTTTCCTTTTTCTTTCCTTTCAGTCCATTCCCTTCCTTTCCCTGTCCTCTGTCCTATCCCCTTCCAACCCCTCCTATCCTAATCCCTTTCCTTCCAGTTTCTCTCCTTTCCTAACCTTCCCCTTCCCTCCCCTTTCCTATGCTTCCGCTTCTCTTTTTTTCCCCTCCCCGTTTCACTTCCTCTTCCCTTTTTCCCCTTTCCCCCTCCCCTTCCCTTCCTGTCCCTCCTCTTCTCTTTTCTTGCTTTCCTTCCCTTCTTTTTCCATTCTTTCTCTCTCCTCCTATACCCTTCCTTTCTATCTTCTTACCTATCTCTATCTTCAGTCCTATACCCTTCTAACTCCACCCATCCCCTTCTACTGTCCTGTGCCCTTCCCTGTCTCTCTCTCTATATATATATATCTCATTTTTTTAATCAACCTAAAACCCTAAGATAACTCATACCACCCCAATACCCATACCCCCTTAAATTGCTAAAATAACCTTACCACCCCAATACCCAGCATAAATTACCTATAGCACTCCAAAACCCATACCGAACTGAAGGACTGGGTTCTTTAAGACCCAGCGGTGCCAGGGCACAACACCTGAAACCTTCGTGGGTAACCTGCTCCGGCGTACAAGTCACAGAGACACGGGACACTTCCTTCGGCGTCAAAGATTCAAGGTTTATTTGCTGCAGGGAACACAGAAGTCACGACAAGTACAACACGTGCAACTTGGGGAGACTGCTTCAAATTGGTTCTGTGGATCGCTCCTTTTATACAGTTTTTACCCATAGGATAACATTGAACACAAAAGTTTACAACCCGGTTCCCACAATTATCCCCCAGAGGGGTCACTTTGGTCACTTTGAAACACACGAGGTCCGGAACATAAGTGCGGAAACATTTGGCGGTTCCCAACTGTAAAAACCATCTTCCCACCATTAGCAAATTCCAATCAGCAGTAAAACAGATCGAAATAGGAACAAAGACAGGTGCAGAGGAAGACGGAGACAGTGGGGAGAACGGAAAGGGTGTAAAAGGGGAGGTATCGGGAAAACACGAGATGCAGGCATCAAAGGGACGTGCCTAATGAGATGCACGGCTGAGACAATAAGTCCGTGCGGCAAGATGAGCCTCGAGCGGCGCCATCTGCCTTACAGTAGCAACCCCAGGGTCGCGAAGCGGACAGCGTCCGTTCGCTGGCTACTTGAGGGCAAGAGACAAAATGGATGCCGTATCTAAGATGGAACCCGTGGGTACAGATGAAAAACCCACATAACAAACGAACGGTTTAAGTTAGCACAGCGAAACTGCGCACACTTACTAAACTCGTCATTTGCGGTTCATAGATACCAGACTCGACTATATTCGTGCGAGTCGAAAACACCACTTACAATTGTCACGGAACCTCAGAACCCCTAAATTACCCTTGACACTCCAAAACCCATACCCCCTGAACTTTAAAATAACCCCAGGCACCCCACAACTCATAGCTACCCTGAACCCTAAAATTACCCTTAGCACCCCAAAACCCATACCCACCCTAAAACCTAAAATGTTCCTTGGCACCCCAAAACCCATACCCACCCTGAACCCTAAAATTACCATTTGCACCCCAAAACCAATACCTAAAATGACCCTTGGCACCCCGAAACTCATACCTCCCATAACCCAAAAAGTACCCTTAGCACCCCAAAACCAATACCTACAATTAACCCTAAAATTACCTTTGGCACCCCAAAACCCACACCCACCGTGAGCCCTAAAATTACCAGTGGCACCCTAAAACCCATACCCAACCGTAACCCTAGAATTACCCTTGGCACCCCAAAACCCACACCCAACCTGAACCCCAAAATGACCCTTGGCACCCCAAAACCCATACACTTTCTCAACCCTAAAATGACACTTAGCACCCCAAAATTCATACCTACCATGAACCCTAAAACTATCCATAGCACCCCAAAACCCATACCCACCCTGAACCCTAAAATTACCCTTCGCACCCCAAAACCCATACCCCCATAACCCCGAAAATAATCTTGGCACACCCTACCTACAATGCACCCTTAAATTACACTTAGCAGACCAAAACCCATACCCAAACTGAAACCAAAAATTACCCTTGGCACGCCAAAACCCATAACCACCCTGAACCCTAAAATTACCCTTTGCACCCCAAAACCAATACCTAAAATTACCGGTGGCAGCCAACAAACCATATCCTCCATAACCCCAAAAATAACCTTGTAACCTTGGCACCCCAAAACCCATACCTACAAGGAACCCTAAAATTACCCTTAGCACCCTAAAACCCATACTCACTCTGAACCCTAAAACTACCTTTGGCTCCCCAAAACCCCTACCTACCCTGAACTTTAAAATTACCCTTGGTACCCCAAAACCCATACCGACCCCAAGCCCTAAAATTACCCTTGGGACCCCAAAACCAACACCCAACCTGAACCCTTAAATTATCCTCGACACCCCAAAACCCACACCCACGCTGAAACCTAAAATTACCCTTGGCACCCCAAAACCCATACCCACCCTAAGCCCTAAAATTACCATTGGCACCCTAAAACCCATACCCACCCTGAACCCTAAGGTTACCCTTGGCACCCCAAAACCCACACCCACCCAGAACCCTACAATTACCCTTGGCACCCCAAAACCCATACAGACCCTGAACCCTAAAATTACCATTGATACCCAAAAACACATTCCCATGCTCAACCCTAAAATGACCCTTAGCACCCCAAAACCCAAACCCACCCTGAACCCTAAAATTAACCTTGGAACCCCAAAACCCATACCCACCCTGAACCCTAAAATTACCCATAGCACCCCAAAACCCATACTTAATCTGAACCCTAAAACTACCCCTGACTCCCCAAAGCCCACGCCCACCACGAAGACTAAAATTACTATTGGTTCACCAAAACCCATCCCATACTGAAAACTAAAATTACCCTTGGCACCCCAAAACCCACACTGAACCCTAAAATCATCTGTTACCCCAAAACCCATACCCACCCTGAGCCCTAAAATTGCCCTTGACACCCTAAAACCCATACCCACCCTGAAACCTAAGGTTACCTATGGCACCCCAAAACCCACACCCGCCCTAAACCCCAAAATTACCCTTGGCACCCCAAAACCCATACCCACCCTGAACCCCGAAATCACCCTTGGCACCCCAAAACCCATACCCAGGCTCAACCCTAAAATTACCTTTAGCACCCCAAAACCCATACCCACCCTGAACCCTAAAATTACTATTGGCGCCCCAAAACCCATACCTACAATAAACCCAAAAATTAGCCTTAGCAACCCAAAACCAATACTCACTCTGAACCCTAAAACTACACTTGGCTCCCCAAAACCCATATCAACCCTGAGCCCTACAATTACCCTTGGCACCCCAAAACCCACACCCACCGGAGCCCTAAAATTACCATTGGCACCCTAAAACCCATACTCAACCTGAACCCTAGAATTACCCTTAGCACCCCAAAACCCACTCCACTCTGAACCCCAAAATTTTCCTTGGCACCCCAAAACCCTTTCCCACCCTGAACCCCATAATTACCCTTGGCACCCCAAAACCCATACCCAGTCTCAAACCTAAAACTACCCTTAGCACCCCAAAATTCATACCTACCCTGAACCCTAAAATTACCCTTAGCACCCCAACACCCATACCCACTGTGAACCCTAAAACTACCCTTAGCTCATCAAAACCCATACCCACCTTGAACTTTAAAATGAACCTTGGTACCCCAAAAGCCATACCCACCCTGACTCCTAAGGTTACTCTTGTCACCCCAAAACCCACATCCACCTTGAACCCCAAAATTACCCTTGGCACCCCAAAACCCATACCCCGGCTCAACCCTAAAATGACCCTTAGCAACCCAAACCCATACCCACCATGAACCCTAAAATTAACCTTGGCACCCCAAACCCATACCCACCCTGAACCCTAAAATTACTCTTGGCACCCCAAAACCCATACCCACCCTGAACCCTAAAATTACCCTTAGCACCCCTAAACCTATACTCTGAACCCTACAACGACCCTTGACTCCCCAAAACCCAAGCCCACCCTGAACTCTAAAATTACCCTTGGCTCGCCAATACCCATCCCATAATGAACCCTAAAATTACCCTTGGCACCCCAAAACCCACACCCACCCTGAACCCTAAAATCACCCATGGCACCCCAAAACCCATTCCGACCTTTAAAATGACCCTTGGTACCCCTAAACCCATACCCACCCTGAGCCCTAAAATTACCCTTGCTACCTCAAAACCCACCCTGAACCCTCAAATTATCCTCGACACCCTAAAACCCATACCCACCCTGAACCCTAAGGTTACCCTTGGCACCCCTAAACCCACACCCGCCCTGAACCCCAAAATTACCCTTAGCACCCCAAAACCCATACCCACCCTGAACACTACTGTTACCCTTGGCACCCCTAAACCCACACCCGCCCGGAACCCCAAAATTACCCCTGGCACCCCAAAACCCATACCCACCCTGAACCCCAAAATTGCCCTTGCACTACAAAACCCATACCCAGGCTCAACCCTAAAATGACCCTTAGTACCCCAAAACCCATACCCACCCTGAACCCTAAAATTAACCTTGGCAGCCCAAAATCTATACCCACCCTGAACCCTAAGGTTACCCTTGGCACCCCTAAACCCACACCCGCCCTGAACCCCAAAATTACCCTTGGCACCCCAAAACCCATACCCACCCTGAACCCCAAAATTACCCTTGCACTACAAAAGCCATACCCAGGCCCAACCCTAAAATGATCCTTAGCACCTCAAAACCCATACTCTGAACCCTAAAACTACCCTTGGCTCCCTAAAACCGATGTCTACCCTGAACTCTAAAGTTACCCTTGGCTCAGCCAAAACCCATCCCATACTGAACCCTAAAATTGCCCTTAGATCCCCAAAACCCACACCCACCGAACCCTTAAATTATCCTTGGCACCCCAAAACCCACATCCACCCTGAACCCTAAAATTACCCTTAGCACCCCAAAACCCATACCCATCCTGAGCCCCAAAATGACGATTGGCACGCTATAACCCATACCCACCCTGAACCCTAGAATTACCCCTGGCACCCCCAAACCCACACCCACCCTGAACCCCAAAATTTCCCTTGGCACCCCAAAACTCATACGCACCCTGAACCCCAAAATGACCTTTAGCACCCCAAAACCCATACCTACCCTGAACCCTAAAATTACTTTTAGCACCCCAAAAAACACCCCCAAATAAACCTTGGCACCCCATACCAAATGTACCCTAAAATTACCCTTAGCACCCCAAAACCCATACCCACCCTGAAACCTAAAATTACCCCTGGCACCCCAAAACCCATTACTACCCTGAACCCTAAAATGACCCTTTGGACCCCAAAACCAATACCTAAAATTACCCGTGGCACCCCAACACCTATATCCCCCATACCCCAAAAATAACCTTGACACCCCTTAACCCATACCTACAAAGAACCCTGATATTACCATTGGCATACTAAACCCTTACCTACTCTGAACGCTAAGATTACCCTTGCACCCCAAAACCAACACCCACCCTGAACCCCAAAATTACCCTTTGCACCCCAAAATTCATACCCATACTGAACCTTAAAATTACCATTGGCACCCCAAAACCCACACCCACCCTGAACCCTAAAATCACTCATGGCACCCGGAAAACCCATACCCACACTGAACTTTAAAACGACCCTTGGTATCCCTAAACCCATACCCACCCTGAGCCCTAAAATTACCCTTGCTACCTCAAAACCCACCCTGAACCCTCAAATTATCCTCGACACCCTAAAACCCATACCCACCCTGAACCCTAAGGTTACCCTTGGCACCCCTAAATCCACACATGCTCTGAACCCCCAAATTACCCTGAGCACCCCAAAAACCATACCCACCCTGAACACTACTGTTACCCTTGGCACCCCTAAACCCACACCCTCCCGGAACCCTAAAATTACCCTTGGCACCCTAAAACCCATACCCACCCTGAACCCCAAAATTGCCCTTGCACTACAAAACCTATACCCAGGCTCAACCCTAAAATGACCCTTAGCACCCAAAAACCCATACCCACCCTGAACCCTAAAATTAACCTTGGCAGCCCAAAATCTATACCCACCCTGAACCCTAAGGTTACCCTTGGCACCCCTAAACCCACATCCACCCTGAACCCCAAAATTACCCTTGGCACCCCAAAACCCATACCCACCCTGAACCCCAAAATTACCCTTGCACTACAAAAGCCATACCCAGGCTCAACCCTAAAATGATCCTTAGCACCTCAAAACCCATACTCACTCTGAACCCTAAAACTACCCTTGGTTCCCTAAAACCGATGTCTACCCTGAACTCTAAAGTTACCCTTGGCTCAGCCAAAACCCATCCCATACTGAACCCTAAAATTGCCCTTAGCGCTCCAAAACCCACACCCCCCGAACCCTTAAATTATCTTTGGCACCCCAAAACCCACATCCATCCTGAACCCTAAAATTACCCTTAGCACCCCAAAACCCATACCCATCCTGAGCCCTAAAATGACGATTGGCACGCTATAACCCATACCCACCCTGAACCCTAGAATTACCCCTGGCACCCCCAAACCCACACCCACCCTGAACCCCAAAATTTCCCTTGGCACCCCAAAACTCATACCCACCCTGAACCCCAAAATGACCTTTAGCACCCCAAAACCCATACCTACCCTGAACCCTAAAATTACCCTTAGCACCCCGAATCCCATACCCACCCTGAACCCTAAAATTACTTTTAGCACCCCAAAAAACACCCCCAAAAAAACCTTGGCACCCCATACCAAATGTACCCTAAAATTACCCTTAGCACCCCAAAACCCATACCCACCCTGAAACCTAAAATTATCCTTGGCGCGCCAAAACCCATAACTACCCTGAAGCTTAAAATTACCCTTTGCACCCCAATTCCAATACCTAAAATTATCTGTGGCACCCCAAAACCCATATCCCCATACCCCAAAAATAACCTTGACACCCCAAAACCCATACCTACAATGAACCCGAAAATTAAAGTATCTCAACACCCCAAAACCCACACCCACCCTGGACCCTACAATTACCCATAGCACCCCAAAACCCATAACCCCATAAATCCTTGGCACCCCATACCTACAATGTACCCTAAAATGACCCTTAGCACCCCAAAACCCATACCCACCCTGAAACCTAAAATTACCCCTGGCACCCCAAAACCCATTACTACCCTGAACCCTAAAATGACCCTTTGGACCCCAAAACCAATACCTAAAATTACCTGTGGCACCCCAAAACCTATATCCCCCATACCACAAAAATAACCTTGACACCCCTAAACCCATACCTACAAAGAACCTTGAAATTACCATTGGCATACTAAACCCTTACCTACCCTGAACCCTAAGATTACCCTTGCACCCCAAAATCAACACCCACCCTGAACCCCAAAATTACCCTTGGCACCCCAAAATTCATACCCACCCTGAACCCCAAAATTACCCTTGACACCCCAAACCCCATACCCAGGCTCAACCCTAAAATGACCCTTAGCACCCCAAAACTCATACCCACACTGAACCCTAAAATTAACTTTGGCACCCCAAAACCCATACCCACCCCAAACCCTAAAAGTACCCTTAGCACCCAAAAACCCAAACTCACTCTGAACCCTAAAACTACCCTTGGCTCCCCAAAACCCATGCCCACCCTGAACTCTAAAATTTCCCTTGGTCGCCAAAACCAATCCCATACTGAACCCTAAAATTACCCTTGGCACCCCAAAACCCACACACACCCTGAACCTTAAATTCAACCTTGTCACCCAAAACCAAATACCCACCCTGAACACTAAATAAAACATGTGGCACCCCAAAACCCATACCTACCCTGAACCCTAAAAATACCCTTGGCATCCCAAAACCCACACCCACCCTGGACCTTAAAATAACCTTTTACAGTCCAAAACCCATACCCACCCTGAACCCCAAAATTATCCTTCGCACCATAGAGACCCACACCTCCCCTAACCCTAAAACTTCCCTTGGCGCACATAACCCCATACCCACTTGATCCCTAAAATTACCCTTTGCACCCCAAAACCCATACCCACACTGAACCCTAAAATTACACTTGTCACTCCAAAATCCATACCTACCATCAAATCTCAAATTACCCTTTGCACCCCAAAACGCATATATAAAATTACCATTAGCACCCCATTCATGTTATAAATATTATATTTAGATGCAAATGGATGTTTATATTCCTTGCAATGCGTTTGTTTAATATGTATGAAAAATACGTTTAATAAAAAATTTGAACACTAAAAAATGAATCTCTTGTTAAACTTTTCTTGTTAAAGGGTTGGATGTTTTGTGTTTTTCATGCTCAGTTCAGTCTGCTGTATCTTTGAGCTAGCGGAAATGGAAGAGAAGGAAAAGTAGAATTAGGGATGGGAGGGAAGGGGAAATGAGGGAAGGTCAGGGAGGGGGAACACGAGATAGTGAAGGTGGGCAGGAGAGAGGGCGAAAGGGAAGGGAAGGTATAAAAAGGGGGAAAAGAGTTGGGGAGAGGAGAGCGCGGTGGGGAAGGAGACAGGCGATGGAGGGGAAGGGGTAAGGTATCTTCTCCCGTTTACTTTCCCCTGCATCCCTTCTCTCCTGCTCTTCTCTCCTATCGGCTCTCCTCACCTTCCCTCATTTTTCTTCCTGCCCTTTTTCTTTCTACTCTATCCCTTCCATATCTTTCCTCCCTACCCTTGCCTACCTCCTTTGCTTCCCTATCACTCCTCTCCTCTGCCCTTCCCTTCCTTTCCCTTCCCATTGTTTCATTTTCCTTCCCTAACTTCTTTCCTTTTCTGTCTTTTCTCTCCCCTACTGTTCCCTTCCCCTAACTTCCATTACCTCCCTCGACTATCTCTCCTCTACTCGAGCCTTCCCTCAAGTACCCTCCCCTCCCCTTTCACTCCCTCTTCCCTAGCTCTTCTTTTCTCTGCCCTTCCCTCCCCTTCCCCATCTTCTCATACCTCCTTTTCCTTTCACTTCACTTTTCTTTTTACCATTTCTTTCCTCTCCAAACTCTTTCCGTCCCCACCCTCCTCATTCTCCCATTCCCCTCCATTCCCTATCTCTCCACTCTCCCCTTCACTTCCTTCCCTATCTATTCTCTCCCCGTCCTGCCTGATACAACCCTTTCCTTGCTTTCCTTTCCCTTCCCATTAGTTTCATTATCTCTTCTATCCCCTCCGCTTCTCTTTCCCTTCCTTTTCTTCTTTCCCTTCCTTTCTTTGCCAATGTCTTTCCCCATCTACCCTTTCCAGGCTTTTTAGATATCGTTCCACCCTTTCCTCTTCTCTTCCCTTCCCTCCCCTTCCCATCTGTACACTCTTCTTTCTCCCAAACCTTTCCTTCTCCGCCACTCCCTGTCCTCTCCTCTTCTCTCCCCCTCTCCTTTCCTCTCCTCCTTTCTCCTCTTCTCTGTTCTCCTCTCTTTTCCTTTACTCTTCCATTCCTTTCCCCTTCATTTCTCTTACTTACTTCCCTAACTCTTCCTTTCCCTTTCCTAGTTGCTCTCTCCCCTTTACCTCCCTTCCCTATCTCTCCACACTTCTCATCTCCTCAGCGTCTCTTCCTCTTTACATACACTTTTCTTGACGTTCCACCCTCCCCTCACCTTCTTTCCCTTTCCCAGTCACTTAATTATTTTGCTACCTCTCCTCTCCCCTCCTACATTTACTTCCCTTTTATAATATCCTTCCCTACCCTTCCCTGTCTCTCCCCCAAACCTCTCCCTCCATTCCTTTCATTCTTCCCTATCATTACCCTATTATCCTCAATTTCATTCTCTTCCTTTCCCATTTCTCCACTTCCCTGCCTTGCCTTCTCCTCCCATCCGCTCTCCTCACCTTTCCTTGCCTTTAACTTCCCTCTTCCGTTCTCTTCTAGTTCCTCTGTTTCCCTTCCTATCTTCTCCCCTTCCTTCCCTTGCCTTTTCTCATCTCCCCTTCCATCTCCTCCCCATCTCTTCTCTCCGTTTTCTTTTCCTCCTCATGCCTTCTCTCCCCTTTGTCTCTTCTAATCCCTTCCCTCTTCCCATTCCTTTCCCTCTCTTTTTTCTCCTCACTTCCATCCTTAATTTCTCTCCCCCTTGTTCCCCTCCACTCCCAACTTTTCTACCTATTCCTTCCATTGTATCTCCTTCCCTCTTCTCCTCCCCTTCCTGCCTTCACTTCCCATTTCCCTTACACTCCTTTCCCTTAGCTTTTTCTACTTTCCCGTCTAACCCTCCCTTCCCCTCCCTCTCTACTTCTATTCCCTTCCCTCTTCCCTTCAATTCCCTTTGGTTCTCTTCCTTACTTATCTAGCTCTCCTCCCCCCTTTCCTTTCACTTCCCCTACCTTTCTTCCCTATTTTAGCTCTCCCTTTCACTTACCTTACCTATCTCTCCACTCTTCTCTTCTCATATCCACTCTCCTCAGCTTTCCTCTTTCCATGCACTTTCGGGAAAGTGCATGGAAAGGGGAAAGCTGAGGAGAGTGGATATGAGAAGAGAAGATTTGAGAGATAGGTAAGGTAAGTGAAAGGGAGAGCTAAAATAGGGAAGGAAGTTAGGGGAAGTGAAAGGAAAGGGGGAGGAGAGCTAGATAAGTAAGGAAGAGAACCAAAGGGAATTGAAGGGAAGGGAATAGAAGTAGAGAGGGAGGGGAAGGGAGGGTTAGACAGGAAAGTAGAAAAAGCTAAGGGAAAGGAGTGTAAGGGAAATGGGAAGTGAAGGCAGGAAGGGGAGGAGAAGAGGGAAGGAGATACAATGGAAGGAATAGGTAGAAAAGTTGGGAGTGGAGGGGGACAAGGGGGAGAGAAATTAAGGATGGAAGTGAGGAGAAAAAAGAGAGGGAAAGGAATGGGAAGAGGGAAGGGATTAGAAGAGACAAAGGGGAGAGAAGGCATGAGGAGGAAAAGAAAAGGGAGAGAAGAGATGGGGAGGAGATGGAAGGGGAGATGAGAAAAGGCAAGGGAAGGAAGGGGAGAAGATAGGAAGGGAAACAGAGGAACTAGAAGAGAACGGAAGAGGGGAGTTAAAGGAAAGGTGAGGAGAGCGGATGGGAGGAGAAGGCAAGGCAGGAAAGTGGAGAAATGGGAAAGGAAGAGAATGAAATTGAGGATAATAGGGTAATACTAGAGGTGATAGGGAAGAATGAAAGGAATGGAGGGAGAGGTTTGGGGGAGAGACAGGGAAGGGTAGGGAAGGATATTATAAAAGGGAAGTAAATGTAGGAGGGGAGAGGAGAGGTAGCGAAATAATTAAGTGACTGGGAAAGGGAAAGAAGGTGAGGGGAGGGTGGAACGTCATGAAAAGTGTATGTAAAGAGGAAGAGACGCTGAGGAGATGAGAAGTGTGGAGAGATAGGGAAGGGAGGTAAAGGGGAGAGAGCAACTAGGAAAGGGAAAGGAAGAGTTAGGGAAGTAAGGAAGAGAAATGAAGGGGAAAGGAATGGAAGGGAAGAGTAAAGGAAAAGAGAGAGGAGAACAGAGAAGAGGAGAGGAGAAAGGAGGAGAGGAAAGGAGAGGGGGAG
This sequence comes from Lissotriton vulgaris, assembly GCF_964263255.1. Lineage (NCBI taxonomy): Eukaryota > Metazoa > Chordata > Amphibia > Caudata > Salamandridae > Lissotriton > Lissotriton vulgaris. The sequence goes on from NC_141696.1 coordinate 1,181,022,221, forward strand.
AGAAGAGGAGAGAACAGGGAGTGGCGGAGAAGGAAAGGTTTGGGAGAAAGAGGAGTGTACAGATGGGAAGGGGAGGGAAGGGAAGAGAAGAGGAAAGGGTGGAACGATAGCTAAAAAGCCTGGAAAGGGTAGATGGGGAAAGACATTGGCAAAGAAAGGAAGGGAAAGAAGAAAAGAAAGGGAAGGGAAAGAGAAGCGGAGGGGATAGAAGAGATAATGAAACTAATGGGAAGGGAGAGGAAAGCAAGGAAAGGGTTGTATCAGGCGGGACGGGGAGAGAATAGATAGGGAAGGAAGGGAAGGGGAGAGTGGAGAGATAGGGAATGGAGGGGAATGGGAGAATGAGGAGGGTGGGGACGGAAAGAGTTTGGAGAGGAAAGAAATGGTAAAAAAGAAAAGTGAAGTGAAAGGAAAAGGAGGTATGAGAAGATGGGGAAGGGGAGGGAAGGGCAGAGAAAAGAGGAGATAGGGAAGAGGGAGTGAAAAGGGAGGGGAGGGTACTTGAGGGAAGGCTCGAGTAGAGGAGAGATATTTGAGGGAGGTAATGGAAGTTAGGGGAAGGGAACAGTAGGGGAGAGAAAAGACAGAAAAGGAAAGAAGTTAGGGAAGGAAAATGAAACAATGGGAAGGGAAAGGAAGGGATGGGCAGAGGAGAGGAGTGATGGGGAAGCAAAGGAGGGAGGCAAGGGTAGGGAGGAAAGATATGGAAGGGATAGAGTAGAAAGAAAAAGGGCAGGAAGAAAAATGAGGGAAGGTGAGGAGAGCCGATAGGAGAGAAGAGCAGGAGAGAAGGGATGCAGGGGAAGGTAAACGGGAGAAGATAGGAGACATAGCTAAGGGGATAGAGAAGGCAAGGGAGGGAAGGAGAGATATGGGGACGCGAACAGGAAAGATAGAGAAGAGAAGAAAAGGGGATAGTGGACGGGAAGGTTAGGAGAGCAGATGGGAGAGGAGAGGCAATGAGGGAAATAGATAAAAGGGAAGAGGAAAGGAAAGGAGAGGATACATAAGCAGTGGAAGAGAAGGAAAGTGTTAGAAGGGAGAGGAGCTATACGGAAGGGACAGGAAAGGGAAGGGAAGAGGGATGGAAAGGAATGTGAAGCGTAGGGGAGACAAGGAAATGGAAGATGCAGGGAGGGGATAGGGATTAAGAAATGGGGAGTGAGGTGAAGGAAAGGGGAGAGTTGAGACAGCGAAGGTACGTGATGGGAAAGAGAGCGGAGGAAGGGTAGAGAATGGGATATGATACAAAAATTGGGGTAGCAAGGAAGGAAAGGGGAATGGTGGGAAGGCGAGGGGAGAAAAGGGAAGGGCAAAGAAAAGCAGAGACAGAAGGAAGGGAAAGGACATGGGAGGGAATGGAAAGGGAAGGTTAAGGGAGAGATATCGAAGGGAGGGGTAGGGGGTGAAAGGGAAGGGATAGAAAAGCAAAGAATGTTTGGGAAAGGGAGAGGAGAGCAAGGTAAAGGCATAAAGGGAAGGGGAGAGGAGAGATAGGGAAGGAAGGAACAGAAGGGAAGGAGGGGGGAAGTGAGGGGAGAGATAAGCTAGAGAAGGGTAGGGGAAGGGTAAAGGAAATGAATGGAGGGGAGAGTGGAGGGGAGGAGAGATGGGAAGGACAGAAGGGAAGGAGAGGCAAGAGAAGATAAGCCAAGAGATAGGGAATGGAGAGGCCGGGGGGGAAAGGGACGGGTAAGGAAAGGATATGGAACAGGGGAAGGGATGGAAATTGAAGGTGAGGAGAGGAAAAGAGAGATAGGCAAGAGGCCTAAAGAAGAGACAAGCAATATGTAAGGAAGAAAGTGAGGGGAAGGTAAGAAGGGGAGGGAATGGTAGAGGAAGGAGAGATAAGGAAGTAATGGAGAGATAGGGAAGGGAATGAAATGGAAGGGGAGATGGAAATGGATGGAAGTAAGAGGAAAGGCAATGAAAGGGAGGGTTAAGAGGAAGGGGAGGGAGAGTGGAGGAGAGAGGGAGAAGAAAGGGAAGGGAATTGAAGGGAAATGGAAAGGGAAGTGAAGCAAATGGAGGAGAAGCGAAGGAGATGAAGAGGATGGAAGGGGAAAGGATAAAAGAGAAAGGGTAGGAAGGAAGGCGAGTGGAGGGGAGAGGAAGGAAGGGGAAGAAAGGTAAGGGAGAGGCGATGCAGAGAAGGAAGGGGAAGGACATTTGAAGGGAAATTATGAGAAGGAAAAGAGAACAGAAGGGGCTAGAAGAAATTGGAAAGGAAGGGGAGATGAGAGGAGAGTTAGGGAAGGGAAGTGAAGAGGAGATAGTCAAGGGAAGCGATGAGAAATAGCAAAGGGATATAGAGGAAAAGGAATGAAAGGGAAGAAAGGAGACGGGAGGGAAGGGGAACGGTTATAAGAGATAGGGTAGAGTGGAAGGGAAGGGCATTGGATGGGAGGCGGGGTCAGGAGAGGAAAGGGTAGAAGAATGAAGGGTAGAGGAGAAGAAATATAGAGAAGGAAGGGGGAGGGAGGGAGGGAGGGAAAGGAAGGAAGAGGGACGGACGGCTCCCCTTCCTTTTCGGAGCCTGCTCAGCCCCCGCAGCTTCGGCCTCTCCCTGCCCCGAGCTCCAGCCGCCAGCAGCGGTCCTCTCCGTCCGGTGTCCCCGAGTGTAATGCTGCAGCTGCCTGGTTACCAGCCTCTTATACCAAGGACACGTCACAATCGAGGCTTTTCAGCGTGTCATCATACATCGCTGCTGTGTGGGTGATACCATGTGTTTCAGTTCAACAGGGGGAGCAGGCAAGGCACGGTTATTGTGCATTTTATTGAGATAATTTAACTTTTTTGTCACAAAATGATCCTGTGATTAACCTGAATAAGATCCAATCCTACCCGATATACTTCCCCAACAGTGGTCTCTCCTTTTCTCTCCGCTGCCGTGACGGCCTCCCCCCTGCATTTACTCTGCGCCTCGTGACATCGCATTGGAGCGCCTGTTAGGTCATAAGTGTTCCATTCACAGGATTCTGCTTCTGGTGCCGCTGGGAAGGCACGCGCCTTTCAAGCGTATGTCAAACGTGGTTGTTTTTAGTCTTCGTTTAAAATCAATTACATTTTAATTGTACGTCTTATTCTCACAACTTGCTTGCATGGCGCCCTTTCCTTACATTGTACAAGTTAAATGATTTTTACTGGGACATATCCGCATCTCAGTCCAGTTTCTCCCCTAGTCCAGTAAACCGCGTTATACCTTTTAAGAAATGTTTGTATTGATATAAATACAAACGTACTTGTTCTCATACGGTGAATATTATAGTGAACAGAAGGGGCCAGCCTTCGAGTCTCGCCTCACGAGACCTGTAGTTCGAACCCTGTGCAATGCTGGCCGCTCGGTCAGGTCGTCCTTAGTGCGTCCGTAGATGCGGTTTATGTGGGTCTAATTGTTAACATTGAAAACTGCTCCTCGTCTCCTGCAGGAAGCACAGTGCGCGTCTTTGCTGAAGGACGAATGTGTAAAGTCTCTGATTGAAAAGTACTGGCCCAGCTCTTTACAACCTGTGCCGGAAGGAGGCGCTAATGTCTCATATATACGCATGGTTGGAATAAACGTGAACATTTTGCCACCTCGAACACCAGGAGATAAGACCAGGGTATGACTGACATGTCTGGAGTGCGCGTGAAAGAGGAATGATTAGGGTGACCAACTGGCATGGGTGCATATTCAGGATGGTGGGTGTGAACATTCAGGACATCGGGTTAAAATTCAGTACAAAAATTCAGGACAGAAGGTCACAATTCATGTACAGGCAAATCAGAGGAGGTCGCGCAATAGTTAGTATATGAATAAGTAAATTAACAACCAAAATAACTACAAGTCAAAAAAAGTTCATATTAGGTTGAGAAGATCGTGCACTTCATGGTTTATCAGTATGCACGCAGTTTTGAGCAACTGCAGTTCTTTTTGTGGGAATTCATTTGATCATAATCTATTTATATACATTTTTTTCTCTCTATTCTTTAAAATCATATTTTATTTTATTTTCATATTTCCCTATTCCATATTCACATTAATTTTTTTGTTCCTTTTTTCATTTGATCATCCTCTTGTCCTTCCTTTATGTTTAATCTGTTTTATAGCCCATACTCAGTTTCTTCCTTTGTTTTCTCACTCCATTTGTGTCATACGTTTTTTTGATTTAGCCATTTTAATAATTTATCTTTCTGTTCCCGCTTTTGCCAACTTCTGCATCCTTTGGGCCCCCTCCCCACGGCTGCATCACGGTGATTATTCTTGTTTTGATTATTAGGTTCTTATCCTGTCTTGTGCTGACCTGGGAGCCAAGTTAGGATGGGTGATGAAACTCTTTTATCTGACGCAGTCCATTTATATAATTTCCATCGCCACTAGAACATGGGTAACGTTGGGGACACGTGTGTTGTGGCTCCCTTGCACTGCTAGTTGCATGACACTGTACTGCGTGGTATGACTGGGCCATGAAAAGTATATTTTCTTGTTAGGTTTCGACCTGGCCGTAGCACTGCGAAGCAGGGCTAAGCCCAGGCGAAAGCTATTGTTTACATTATGGGGGACTTGAATCCGCCCTTCTTCCATTGGCTAGCTCCATAAATGGAGGCTAGCCATTGGAAGAGATTGGCCGTCAATCACGTTTTCCAGTGAAAACGCGATTCGGGGGCGTTTCTGGGTCTTTTTTTAAGCCCCGCCCCTTGTTGCCGTGTGTCCCGGGCCGCGCTGTGATTGGCTGCAGGCCCGGGACACCCCCGTGACGTCATTTCCCGGGCCGCGCTGTGATTGGCTGCCGGCCCGGGACACCCCCGTGACGTCAGCCAATCACAGCACGGCCCGGGCCTGACTTGTTTTTACTATTGTGTCGGGGAGAAAAAAATAACTATATGACAGTATGTCCTTCTTGTCCTGCTGTCGTGCATTGCGTAAACTTTATGTGTCTCTATTAGCTTACTCCGGTGTCATTTGGTTCTGACCTCTAATTGATTTAAATCTCGTAATCTATGTGATAAATTAGTTAGTCCTCCTGATTACTCGCAGAAAAGAAGCATCTAATAGCCCCAGTTCAGCTGGGAGTAGACGTACCTCTGAGTGGCAAGCAGCGGGCAATTTAAGGTCTGCAAGCTTCCAACAAGCCCATCCGTCACAATCACTGTCAGCTAGGTGATGAATGGAAGGTGTGGCAGCCGCCATTCCCAGCCAGGGCCAAGCAGAGACAGGCACTCCTGGTACGGCTGTCACTCTTTGTCATTCCGTGCCAGCTGAGTCCCACAGCTGCCATCAGCGACGGCCACGCAGGGCATAAAACATACAGTGTGAACAATGACAGCGGCAGCGCAGAGTTTATTGACGGCATTATTAATTAGTCTAATGACGCCGAGGGCCGCTACGAAAAACACGAGCATTTGATTTCTGCATGCTTTCTTTGCTCTATGCGCAGCGCCAACTTTCGATCAAAGCAACATTTTTTTCCAGTCCTGCTTTGTCACCCTGTTTGTACTAATTTACATTTGAAACAGGGATGCGCTGCTAATTCGTGTTTGGAATTGAGTCGTCTTTATTTTCAGAGAGAGTAATTTTTCACGTCGCGGCGGCCCGGCAGCTGATAACGGCATAATCTTGTGTTGCAGCCGCAAATTAAAAGCAGGTTTATGGCCACATGCTACTTGGCTCTCTGGGGGCGCGCGGCGTGCGGCCCGGGAGCTGTTCATTTACTTTGCCCTCCTCCCTCCCTCCGCCCCCTTTGGATGGTGGAGTTAGAAACAATTGCATCATTTAATTTACTATTGCAACGAGGATATGGCTCATTGGCCCCTCGTTGTTTTGAAGATGGATTTAATTAACCTCCAATGAATCATGCCAGTAAGCGTGGCAGCTTCGGCATGGGATGAGATACGCCAAGAACCAGCGAAGGGGAGCGTAATCAGTACAAAACCCGGTTCAAACAAGAAGTCGTCTTTGTGTACTAATAAACATTTTCAAATTGTTTTTAGAGGCAAGCATGACACGCTTGGGAGTGATAAAAAAGGTACATATAAACACTTGTCAAGATTAGAGTGGGAGCAATTGCTTCAATAGAACGCACTCCCATGACACATTAATCCTTGTTCTATACAGCTAAATCTACTGGAATGTTTTGCTGAGCAAAGATAACGCACTACAACTATGAGGATCTGTGTTACCAAGCCCTGCAGGGGAGGACCTTTTGCAGGCGGCCATCTTGTTCTCCAGCTGGCTGGGCGCTTTAAGTGATGTCACCGCCTCGTCCTTCAACAAGCACTGGCGTTGCCAATAGGTTTCGCATTTGGAAAGTTGGAGCTATTGGTTTTGTAAATGACATTTTATATTTATATATCGTTATTGGCATTGTTAATAACAATATATAAATATACAATGTAATTTACAAAGCCAATAGCTCCAACTTTCCAATGCGAAACCTATTGGCAACGCCAGTGCTTGTTTTTATTATTGTTAGGTCTGATTATCCAAGGCCTTTTGATTTTATAAAAATTATATTTATTATAGTCTCAATTATAGGGTCTTTCAGTCAGCCTTTCTCGCCCATTGGTCTCTTATTATGTCATTCATATAGTCTTCTGTCCACTACAACATACAACATGAGGTAATGGTTCAGCCCACTTCAGCCACTGGCTAAGTTATCGATGAATGGCAGCATTCTGCTCTTTCACAGGGAGTACATGCACAGACAAAGTAGTTATCCTCAGTGCCAGGGACTACTTTGAGTGCATTTTAAAACCAAAATGTTTTTTCCTTTTAGGCAATTTTTTAAATTCGTTTTGGCCTGGCTGCTCCCTTATCAATAAAGTTTTAGAGAAGCCATGAGAAAACAAAATAAGCATTGAAAAAGCCAAAAGACTGGCAGCCTACTCCAGATCTGTTGACTTGCCCAAAGCTTTTTTATTTTGTTGTTGTTTATTGTGTTCACAGCACACATGCATTACATTTAAATGTTAATGATATTTAAACACACTTTTTAAGTGACAACCCCAGTTCCAGTTCTGGATGCCTGACATCAAAGACTTGTCACAGGGGTTCAAGATGGTGGAATTCGAACAGCTTGATAACGCTTCCTTCAAAGCCCTTATGTGTACAGTAAAGTAGGGCTCCCCCGATGATCCGATTAAACCAGATCTGATACATAAAGCTGAGGAGATTCTTATCCCCATCTTTGTGACCCTAACTAACCTTTCTTTGTCCACTGCGGTGGTGCGTGCTGGGTGGAAACTTGCTAAAGTCATCCAGCTTTAATAAAAATCTATTCTAGTCCCTTCCTACCTGATAGCGATCGACCCATTTCTCTCATTCCCTTTCTGTGGACAGTGGTAGAGAAATATCTGAACAGTCTCCTGGTGGATTTCTTAGCTCGCCCGTGCACCACTATGGTCAGCCTAAACTGGTGACTTTGTCCCGGCCGGACGTGACCAGATATCCTCAATGGTGCTTTTTGCTTCTTGCTGTTATTTTCTACTATACATTTTACATTTTGATATCACCGAGTCTACTAATTGGATATTTGTTGTTTTTGTTCAGAGCTAACTTTCTAAACTGGTAAGGGATCATTTGGCGTTATCACCATTTTACTGTAAGTAGTGTTGCACAAATACTTTTAACATTGCCTCTAAAGTTAGACCTGACTACTCTGTGCCAAGCTGCCAGAGGTTGAGCATAGGTTAATTTAGTGTTGCCTACTTCTCACGTGACTAGAATTGTGGTTCCTGCTTGACCAAGTCCCATGCCCCTGTCATCCAGTAGCCCAATTTCTAACAATGGTGATCAGCGGTGAGATTAGGTGTTTGTGCAGTGCCATTCAGTGATTTGGTATACACTACCATTCCACACCTAGGACCAATTTCAATTTCAAATTCTCCCCGATTGGCATTTTTGATTTCCCAAATTATCTCTCTACATATTGGATCTTAAAACCACACCTGCAAGCACACTTCTGATTATAAAGGTTGGGGACCAAATCAACGAAGGCTATTTTAATTGTAAAGTTTGGGCTGACCCCTCAAAAGTACTGCCAAATGCCCATTTGCCTGAAAATACTTTGAAGTACTGGCAGTGGCTCACCATTAATTGCCAACTGTTGGAGGCTCTGAGAGACACATAAACCAGTATGACTCCTGTGAAGAATCAGCAGGTGTCATCAGAGCAGGTCCTTCCTAACACATTCCACCAAGTCATAATCGCTGACAATCTTGAGAGCGATCTACCAATAGCTCTGGTTCTCTTTGAATGTGGGGGGTGATCTCAGGTTCTCTGAAAGTAGCTGTGAGCCCTTCCATGCCTGTAAATGGTTTGTTAGGCAATGATATGGAGCACACTATCTAGAGGGGAGTAGAGCTCAGGTCTCACTTGGAGATTTTGGGATTGCCTGAATGGGTCTGTATGATCACACGGCCTATGCCTGCCTGTGAAGGGAGTCAAGGGTGTCTGCAGCCTAAAACAATGGCCCAGACTACTGCCATGAAAGAGAGAGGTAGGGTGTGAAAAACCAGCCCCTGAATTCCCCATGGTCGAGGTTGACGGGGCACCTGAGGAGGAGGCCCGAAACAACTGGGGAGCACATTGACACCCTTTGTGACCTGTCTGAGCTTGTTGGTTGGCAAGTTAAGGGTGGCCCCACCAGTTCTGCAAGATGCAGAGAGACTGTCCCACTCTTGAGGGAGCAAGCCCAAGCCCAGGCAGAAGGTGACACCTCTGGAGATCACCTGATCTATTTTGAGAATAACCTCCTATATGGCGAGCCTAAGGGTCCTGGTTCTGGGTAAGCCCACATGCTGTGGTCCCCCAGTGTTCCAGGACCTTCCTACTAGGTTTGGCTCATCATATAGCTCTGGCAGGACACCCAGGGCAAGACAAAACCTTCACCAGGCTTTCTGCACACTTTTATTATCCCTTGATGAAGACGGCCTCAGCTGAATACTGTACGTCCTGCCCAACCAGCCAGGCCAGTGGGAAGTCAGGGAAAAAGCACAAAGCTCCCCTGACTCCACTACCTGTTGTTGAAACTCCCTTTGAAAGGGTAGGCATCAACATTATTGGACCCTTGGACCTTAGACCCCAAGACATACTTTAACAACAGGTTTGTGCTCGTTTTGGTGGAAAATACCACCACTAGCCAGAGGTCATCTCTCTGAGGTCCGTGACTGTACCTGTGTTGGCCAGAACCCTGATGAGTGGCTAGAACTCCGATAGGGATTTTTACCTGTGTGGGGTTCCCTAGGGAGGTAGTGTCTGACTGAGGTACTGCCTTCATGTCAGTGTAAATGCAGTCCAAGTGGGATGAGTGTGCTATACCCTATCAGCTCCAAATCAATGGTCTTGTGGAGAGATTCAACAAGACCTTGAAAGACATGATAATGGGCCTTCCTGAGCCCATGAGGCATGAGTGGGACATCCTCCATCTATGCCTTGTCTTTTCCTACAGGGAGGTGCCACAGAAACAATTAGTTATTGGCCCCTTTGAACTCCTCTATGACCCCCCTCTTAGGGTATGTATGAGCTTTGAAGGGAGGGGTGGGAGCAAGCTCCCAGGAAACCTCCCCAGGATGTGGTCATCTACATGCTGGCCCTCCGCAACCAAATGCACTGCTTCTGGAAAATGTAAAACGTAACCTTGAGGCCAGTCAAAAGGTTAAGATGCTCTTGTCAAGAGGTTATAATGCTCTAGTATGACCAGCCGGCCAGAGTCCAGAGCTCCCCAGGATTGCTGGGCGGGCCCATATGATGTGAAAGAGCAAAAAGAGAAGTCTCCTACCTGGTAGATCTTCAAACCCTAGGAACCCTTTAAGCGTGCTCCACATGAATCGCCTTCAGCCACAGTTTGATAGGTATGAAGTGGGCATGCTCCTGGTGAAAGATGAAGGTGTGGAAGAGGAGAGCGGGCCTCTCCCTGACCTCCTCTTTCCAGGAGCACAATGGGTCAGTGGAAGGTGTTCTTCTCTCTTCTACCCTGGCCCCAGAGCATGAGAATGACTGCTATCAGTTATTGGGGCAGTTTACCTCTCTTTTCTCCCTCACACCGGGACTCACACACACACACACATGTGCGTCCATGATCTGAATGCTGGGGACACCCTACCTGTAAAGATCAACATGTGCAGATTGTCAGACAGAGTGCGAGTCAGCATCAAGGAGGTCTCCAAGATGCTGGTGTTAGGGGTGATTGAGCCCTCCAACAGTCCCTGGTCCAGCCCTGTGGTGCGAGTATCAACGGCTGCCCCACTGGGCGCAACCCCTGAACGTAGGTTCTGCATGAAGTACAGGGGTCTCAATTAAGTCACCAGGACTGATGCATACCCCATCCCCTCAGCTGATGAGTTCATTGACAGGCTGGACACTGCCAAATTCCTCAGTACTTTTGATTTGGCATCAGGGTGCTGGCAAGTTGTTCTGACTGAAGGAGCAAAAGAGAGGTCAGAACTCTCAACCTTAGAGGGTCACTTCTAATTTCGGGTGATGCCCTTTGGCCTGTAGAATGCCCTGCCACCTTCAAGAGATTGGCTAGCAGCATCCTAGCTGGAAAGGAGGTCTTCTGTGCCACTGATCTGGACGACTTTACGATCTATATCTCCAACTAGGAGGAGCACTTGCAACATCTCCAGGAGGGTGATTCAGGCTCTGCAACAGGCAGGCCTGACTATCAAGGTCAGTAAGTGCGAGATAGGGTAGGGTCTATCTGGTGTGTCTGGGCCACCGCTGAACGGGGGCAAGGTCATCCTCTCCAAACTAAGATTGGGACTATCATGACCTGGCAACCACCTAAAACACAGACTGAGGTGATTACCTTCCTAGGCCTCACAGGATACTACAAAAGAATGATTTTTTTAACAGAGTTTTATATAGCGCAAACTTGACCTGAATCGGGTATCAGAGCGCTTTACATAGCACCAGTTGCATTACATGAGAACACATTCATTTTTGTTAGGGACGGGGAGATTAAGTGATTTGTCCAGAATCACAGGATGTTCAGCTTCATTGCCGAGACTCGAACCAAGTTCCCCAAATTTGAGGCCGACCGCCCTAGCCGTTGGACCAACTCCTCTCTCCTAAATTTGTTAAGGGATAAGGCACCATTGTTGCTCTGGTAACAGAGGTGACATTGAAGAAACAGCTCAGATTGGCGATCTGGGCACGGGCCTGTCATGAAGACTTGAATACCGTCAAGAAGGCCATGTGTACAGCACCTGTACTCAAGGTTCCTGACTTCTCCAAGGAATTAATCGTGCAGACGGATGCTTCAGAGAATGGCATAGGAATGGTATTAGCACAGTTGAAGGAAGAGGGCCCATACCAACTGGTAGTATTTGTAAGAAGCTAACTCTGTATCTAGTATGCCAAAGTAAGGTATACACAGAGTCCAATAGATCCTCAAAGGTAGGCAGAGGTAAATATAGATAATACCTTACTCTCTATTTGTAGTAGTGTGGGCGAGCAGTAAGGCTTTAAAGAGGGTAGTGTTAAGCATTTATTGTAGGTTGTATGTTTGAACAACGAGTTCCCCAACCACGATTTCCCTAACAACGAGGTCATAACCACGACCCAGTCGAAACCACAATTTTTTTCCCACACATTCATTTACCACAATCTTTCATGGTAAAGGAATGCATGGTATAAAAAAATGTTTTCCAACTAGTAAGCCGATCCCCCCCACTCCTTAAATACCAATTCCACCCACCCTAAAAATAAGCACAATCACCCACACACAAGCCATGCCTGCACGTACTGCAATCGTGACACGTGATGCTACATTGCCGGTGTATGCTAGTGCATCGCCTGTCACTAGGTCGACCTATCACAGCATCACCTCCCCCACTTCCTTGTGTCTGATTACTTATCTGGAGCTTCAACTGTTTGGAGCGCACATTATAAAGTTCATGGTATGATGTTAAAGTTCGATCATGCAGAATGCTAGCCTGCCATCTAGTGGTCGTTTTCTTTTTCATGTATCTTGATCACAGAATGAGCGCTTATTTATTATCAGCATGAGGGCAGAATCATCTATTGTGATTAAGAACTTGGAGTTGGGGTGAACTGAAAATCACAAATAATGGATTGAAAGTGCAGTGAGTTCACACTATTGCAGCTCTTTAAGTTGTACTACACGTGTAAACAAATGTGTCAGTGTTGTGTGTAGTTTAAGATCAGTGCATATAACGTCTGTTATGGAATTTGTGGTGTGAGAATGATGAATGCACTCAGATGCGCAACTAGAGTGAAATTTCGGCGGGGGGCTAATTCCTCTTTAAACTGTGCTTGTGTGTGTGGGGCGTGGCCAAGATGGCGGAGTGAGCGGACGTGTGTTTCCACTGCTTCCGCCGGCGGCCGTTTTCAGCACCGGTTCTGACGCACCCTGGTCCACGGTGTTGGGCTGAGGACTGCCGGAACCGAGTACACAGCGGAACGGGTCTAGGGAGCTCGGCGGACGCGAGGCGCTCCATGCATGCCGAAAGTGAGGTCGGCTCCCGCGTCAGTGTGCAGGCGAGCGGAGGACCCCTGTCCCGGCGGCCGTGGTGTCGTCTGCAGCACACGCCTTGGGCGATCGCCGGAGTGCGGAGCGGAGACCTGCGGCAACGGTGGAGGCGGACGCACGAGAGGAGGCATCGCCGCGGAGGTCCAGGGTACGGCGGAGCCATCGGGAGGCGCCGGGAGGCCCGGAGACCGGAGGGGACGGGCGGCGGAAGCAAGGCCTGGAGCACGACACATGAACGGAGGCTCCGTGCAGCGGCTCCGTGAGTCCGGGATCAGTGTGGCAGTGGCCGCCCTGGGAAGAGAGGGGCGCCTTCGACGGGCAGGTCGGCCCGGCGGTGTGGGTGACGCCTCGACAGAGACGAGCGAGGCCTAGGCCCTGCTGGCTTGGGGAGGACTGCGACGCAGTGCAGTGCCTAGCTGTGTGAGGTCGGGGGCACCAGTGGGGCTGTTGGCCATTTAGCGGCTGGGGGCTGCGCTCCCCGTTCTGGAGGACTGAGGTCGAGCGATCACTGGCATAGGGGCTCTACAGCGGTGAGGAGGACCCCGCAGACAGTGCATAGAGCAGCGGCCAGACAGCCAGGGGACAGGTGTGGCCTACCAGGAGTGAGCGGAGGTGGCTGGTTGTTGCGGGGCCCGCCAGGGCCCAAGAAGACGGTCGAACCCGAGTGCAGGCAAGCCAGAGGGAGGGGCCCGCGCTAAGTTTGGCGGACAGGGTGCATTGGCCCCGCGGAGATCCGGAGTCGCCTTGCAGGCACGGTGAGAAGGAAGTCCTGACGGACTTGCTGAGGAACGCGGGACCGCCAGGTGGATCGATTACCGGGGCTGCGTGATGTCTACGGGCAGGCCCCCCCGGGGCAAAACTGTGAAGGAGCTGTTCGCGAAAACGACACAGTGGTCCCGACCCCGAAGAAGATGGAACAAAACACCGATTGCGGGTCGGAGCCCATCACAAAGGCCTTTCTGGAATCCCTTTTTGCGTCCCTGCGGGACGATATTCAGACCTTTAAGACAGAATTTACCAGCGAAATCAGAGAAGTGCGGCGTGAGATGGACGGCATAGGGGAAAGGGTTGCAGACCTGGAGACTAAAAGCGACGATAAAGACACTGAACTCGCGGCCCAACAGCAAGAAATCATCCGTCTGCACGACCAGCAGGTGGACCTTCAGCTCCACTTGGAAGACCTGGAGAACCGCTCCAGACGCCATAACATTCGCATTCGCAACGTGGCCACGTCCGAGGCCACCCAAGACGCGTTTCGCTATGCTAGAGAACTTTTCAACCACGTGCTAGGGCGGCCATTAGACTCACCCCTCCAACTAGACAGGGCACATAGGACCGGGCTGCCCCGTGCGGCGGCGGCGCCACCCCCGGACATACTGGTTTGTGTCCAAGACTACCGCACCAAAGAAGAGATACTACAGAGGGCACGTCAGAAACACCCGATCGCATTTCAGGGCACGTCGCCGCTGCTGTTGTGTGTAGTTTAAGATCAGGGCATATAACGTCTGTTATGGAATTTGTGGTGTGAGAATGATGAATGCACTCAGATGCGCAACTAGAGTGAAATTTCGGCGGGGGGCTAATTCCTCTTTAAACTGTGCTTGTGTGTGTGGGGCGTGGCCAAGATGGCGGAGTGAGCGGACGTGTGTTTCCACTGCTCCCGCTGGCGGCCGTTTTCAGCACAGGTTCTGGCGCACCCTGGTCCACGGTGTTGGGCTGAGGACTGCCGGAACCGAGTACACAGCGGAACGGGTCTAGGGAGCTCGGCGGACGCGAGGCGCTCCATGCATCAGGCAGCCTAGAGCCCCGAGAGCGCGAGGCGCCCATTACCCGCAGGGCCGAAAGTGAGGCCAGCTCCCGCGTCAGTGTGCAGGCGAGCGGAGGACCCCTGTCCCGGCGGCCGTGGTGTCGTCTGCAGCACACGCCTTGGGCGATCGCCGGAGTGCGGAGCGGAGACCTGCGGCAACGGTGGAGGCGGACGCACGAGAGGAGGCATCGCCACGGAGGTCCCGGGTACGGCGGAGCCATCAGGAGGCGCCGGGAGGCCCGGAGACCGGAGGGGACGGGCGGCGGAAGTAAGGCCTGGAGCACGACACATGAACGGAGGCTCCGTGAGTCCGGGATCAGTGTGGCAGTGGCCGCCCTGGGAAGAGAGGGGCGCCTTCGATGGGCAGGTCGGCCCGGCGGTGTGGGTGACGCCTCGACAGAGACGAGCGAGGCCTAGGCCCTGCTGGCTTGGGGAGGACTGCGACGCAGTGCAGTGCCTAGCTGTGTGAGGTCGGAGGCACCAGTGGGGCTGTTGGACATTTAGCGGCTGGGGGCTGCGCTCCCCGTTCTGGAGGACTGAGGTCGAGCGATCACTGGCATAGGGGCTCTACAGCGGTGAGGAGGACCCCGCAGACAGCGCATAGAGCAGCGGCCAGACAGCCAGGGGACAGGTGTGGCCTACCAGGAGTGAGCGGAGGTGGCTGGTTGTTGCGGGGCCCGCCAGGGCCCAAGAAGACGGTTGAACCCGAGTGCAGGCAAGCCAGAGGGAGGGGCCCGCGCTAAGTTTGGCGGACAGGGTGCATTGGCCCCGCGGAGATCCGGAGTCGCCTTGCAGGCACGGTGAGAAGGAGGTCCTGACGGACTTGCTGAAGAACGCGGGACCGCCAGGTGGATCGATTACCGGGGCTGCGTGATGTCTACGGGCAGGCCCCCCCGGGGCAAAACTGTGAAGGAGCTGTTCGCGAAAACGACACAGTGGTCCCGACCCCGAAGAAGATGGAACAAAACACCGATTGCGGGTCGGAGCCCATCACAAAGGCCTTTCTGGAATCCCTTTTTGCGTCCCTGCGGGACGATATTCAGACCTTTAAGACAGAATTTACCAGCGAAATCAGAGAAGTGCGGCGTGAGATGGACGGCATAGGGGAAAGGGTTTCAGACCTGGAGACTAAAAGCGACGATAAAGACACTGAACTCGCGGCCCAACAGCAAGAAATCATCCGTCTGCACGACCAGCAGGTGGACCTTCAGCTCCACTTGGAAGACCTGGAGAACCGCTCCAGACGCCATAACATTCGCATTCACAACGTGGCCACGTCCGAGGCGACCCAAGACGCGTTTCGCTATGCTAGAGAACTTTTCAACCACGTGTTAGGGCGGCCATTAGACTCACCCCTCCAACTAGACAGGGCACATAGGACCGGGCTGCCCCGTGCGGCGACGGCGCCACCCCCGGACATACTGGTTTGTGTCCAAGACTACCGCACCAAAGAAGAGATACTACAAGAGGGCACGTCAGAAACACCCGATCCCATTTCAGGGCACGTCGCTGCTGCTGTACCAAGATTTGGCGGCCCTCATGCTGCACAAACGCCGTCTTTTCAAACCCGTCACATCGTATCTCCAACAGAACAATATCCCATACAGTTGGGGTCACCCCTTCCATCTCATCTTCAGACTGGAGAACAAACAGTACCAGCTCCGGTCGGTCTCGGAGGCCTGCACTCTGTTAGGAATAGAAACACCCGAGGAAGGCACCGAGGCCTCGGGAACCACACCCGAGACGGAGGCGCGCAGGCCCCAGTGGAGCCAGGAGCGGCGGCGGAAACGAGTGAAGAAACCTCCAGCGACGGAGATTGCAGCGGGTCAACGCGCCGTAGTGGATGCGGTGGCCACGGATGGCGGTACTGGCCCCACAGGGTGAAGAGCCTGCTGAGACCTGGTGATCTGGTTGCCCGTTTTGGCCACATGGCCGTCGGTGGGAGAGTGCTCCCGGACAGACTAGTAAGACTACCCTGTGCTGGTTTTTTCCTTTTCATCTCTAGATGAGGGACTATGACAGTTTGCAGTTCTGGGGGGTGGAGGGGGGGAATGGGTGTGGTAGGGAATTTGGTCCATGGTTCGACTGTCAGTAGGGTGGGTTCTGGCGCCGGGGTTTTGGAGTTAGTGGGCTGGGACAGACTCGGGGACACCAGACTTAGATCTCCCGGGGAGGCATGCGGGGCGGGTCGAGGTTTTGCACCTCTAGATGATGATGGATGATCTAGTTATCCTAACGCTGAATGTGCGCGGCCTGAACAACCTTGTCAAGCGCAAAGCGATCTTGCTCCAGTTGGAACAGTCTCAGGTGGACATATGCCTCTTGCAGGAAACGCACCTTCTGGCCAGGGATTGTCACCGGCTGAGGTCTTGTAAATTTCCCCACCAGTTCTTTTCCTCGTGCCCTGACAAGAAGGCGGGAGTTGCGATCCTGGTGGCACAAAAGTTTAGGGGCAAGGTGTTGGGGAAATTGGCTGAAACCAAGGGGCGACTGTTAGTATGCAGGTTTGCACTGGGGGACAGGACTCTTACGATTGGCTCGATATATGGGCCCAACGAAGGCCAAGAACAGTTCCTACACAGAGCGCTCACTGATGTCACTGACACGACTGACCATCACTTAGTTTTGGGCGGGGAATTAAATCTGGTTTTTGACAACATACTGGACAGGTCTTGTCAACACACTACACAGGTGGGGGCGCTTACAGAAGCAGGCAAAGCTAGATTACAGGATCTAGGGTTGGTGGATCTATGGCGTACGCTTCATCCTGGGGAGAGGGATTACACATACTTTTCGGCTGCCCACAAAACATATGCGCGTCTCGACTACCTGCTTGTTTCCACTGCCACTCAAGCGCTTGTCACTAGAGCCGACATAGGTACTGCTTCCCTTTCCGACCACGCTCCAGTCACGGCCTCCCTTTCCATGCCAGCTGCCCAACGCTCGCGTAGGGTTTGGCGCGTCTGAGATTCATTGCTGCAGAGGAAGGTGGTGGTCACTCAAATCCAGAGCGTGATCACTGACTACCTCTCCCATAATAGCAACGGTGACACCACTCTGTCTACACAGTGGGCTGCGCTGAAAGCTGTTCTTAGGGGTGAATTTATATCTATCTCGGCAGCAGAAAATGTGGAACGACAATCCAAGAGGGATGAGCTCATACGGCAGACCAGGGAACTGGAACAGATACATAGGAGAACAGGGGCTCCGAGAATATGGAGGCAATTAAAAATTGCCCGCCAACAACTCGCAGCCTTCGATCTAGATAGAGCAGAATATGCAGCCTTATGACTGCGCCACGCCTATTACACGAGCGGGGACAGATGTGGGCGCTTGCTGGCGAACAAGCTCCGCGAGGTCACGCAGCGCAGGGAGGTTCGTGAGATAAGAGGGATCGATGGCATCACAGTGAACGGAGACCAAGCCATAGCTGAGGCTTTCAGTGCATTCTATGCGGAATTGTATGCGGCCGACCCCTCAAACCCGGAGGCGGAGACAGATTTCCTAGCAGCTCTCCCCCTGCCGGCGTTGACGCAGGATCAGATCGATTGCTTAGACAGAGACATCCGACCGGAAGAGGTGATTTCTGCGATCTCCCGGCTCAAACTAGGCAAGGCTCCGGGTCCGGATGGCTTCCCGGCGAGCTTTTATAAAACATTTTGTGGCCAGGTGGCCCCGCTACTCGTCCGACTCTTTACCTCCTTCGCTGAGGAGGGAGCGATCCAGAGAGACCTACTGGAGGCGTCCATCGCGGTGATACCTAAACCGGGTAAGGATCCCGCCGAGTGCGGAGCATATAGGCCTATTTCCCTCTTAAATGTCGATCTTAAGATTTATACAGGGATCCTCGCCTCTCGCTTGGGACCATACATGGGGGACTGATCGACCCGGATCAGTCTGGGTTTATTCCAGAACAGCAGACCTCAGACAACACTAAAAGAGCTTTCCACCTTCTAGAAAAGGCCGCTCGAACAGAGGGTGAATTTATGATGCTGGCCATCGATGCCGAAAAGGCATTTGATAGGGTGCATTGGCCTTATCTGGAAAGGATGCTGCTGAAGGCCGGTATAGGGCCCAAATTCCGAACTAGAGTGTTTAACTGCTACAAATTTCCTTCAGCTGCAGTCCGAGTCAATGGCTGTACGTCTCCCCGGTTTGAAATCGAGCGAGGCACTAGGCAGGGCTGCCCACTATCCCCCCTATTGTTCGCCCTTTATATGGAGCCTCTCGCGCACCTTCTACGGTCCGACCCGAAAGTGCAGGGAATCAAGTTCGGGGGCGACGTTCACACCATAAGCCTGTACGCTGACGATGTGCTGATATCGCTCGCTAACCCCCGGAGTTCTCTCCCGGTGTGAATTGCAGGCCTCGAGCGATTCGGCCAAGTCTCAGGCTTCAAAGTCAACATGTCTAAATCAGTGGCCCTCGACTTGTCACTAGAAACCACCACACCTGCCTATTTACAGGCGGAGTTCCCCATGCCGTGGACGACGGACGCGGTCCCATATCTTGGGATACAACTGGCACCTTCCCTTCAGACCTCCGTAGAACTCAACTATTCCAACCTGCGACAGAAAATAAGACGCGATTTGGGACAATGGAAGTATTATCCGCTGTCCTGGTTGGGTAGGGTGGCACTGTTAAGATGACGGTTCTTCCCCAAATACTATACCTCTTTCGCACGATTCCCCTTGCGCCCACACGAGGCTGGATAAAACTGATGCAGTCGGAACTGTCGCAGTTCATATGGAATGGGAGAAAACCCCGCCTGAAGCGAAGGATCGCCATGCTGGCACCAGAACAAGGCGGGATTGGGATGCCAGACTTGGCAACGTATTTTCAAGCTTCCCAGCTCCGCTTCCTAGTGGAATGGGTTAGATGGGAATCTGGGAAACATTGGCTGTTTCAAGACCAGGCCGTCGCTGGACGGACTCTGCAGGAAATCCCCTTTATGCGACGGGAACACAGGCCTCCCAATCTCTATGCGTCCCTCATCATGCGGGTACCTCTGGAGATCTGGGACCGAGTGGGGGTTAGCCAAGAACTCACCACCCTCCCTTCTCCCCTCACCCCCATCATCGGGAACCCAGACTTCCACCCGGGGATGGACGAGACATCTTTTGCGCGCTGGAAGCCTGCGGGTTGTTGCGCACTCCATCATGTCTATGGCCCAGAAGGTGTCATTCCCTTCCAGCGATTTCGGCAGGAATTCGGCCTACCAGAAACTGAGAGGCTTCGCTACCCTCAGGTCAGGCACTGGGCGCTTAACACCGCAGTAAGGTCCGCGGCGGACAGACGCTTGACAAAATTCGAGTATTGGCTGATCTCCCGCACTAATGATAAACAACTGATTTCAGACCTCTATAAAATGCTCATGCAAAAACACAGATACACCTACAACGCAGGCAGGGTGCGCTGGGAGCGGGAGCTGGGGAGAGCCCTAACTCACAA
This sequence comes from Lissotriton vulgaris, assembly GCF_964263255.1. Classification (NCBI taxonomy): domain Eukaryota; kingdom Metazoa; phylum Chordata; class Amphibia; order Caudata; family Salamandridae; genus Lissotriton; species Lissotriton vulgaris. The sequence goes on from NC_141696.1 coordinate 1,181,041,952, forward strand.
GGAGTGGGAGGGAGTCTACTATAGAGCGCGGCACTCGGCCTACCATATGGTACTTACAGACACGCTTACGAAGGTCACGTCCTACTGGTATTACACCCCCGAACACCTGTATGAAATGGATAGTGGACAGGATCCCCGGTGTTGGCGCGGCTGTGGTCAGGTTGGCACGTTAGTTCACGTACTCTGGGACTGTCCATTTTTACAAGAATACTGGAGCCAGATCTTAGTGGACGTAGACACACATTTCAAAACAGATATTCCCCGCTTTCCCGCCTATGTAATCCTAGGGTTGCCTAATGCACTGACTTACCCATTGTGATCGCGGAGGGGTCGTCTGATAGCGATCGCGTTGGGGTCAGCGGTACAGAATGTAGTGGCGCTTTGGCGATCAAAACACATCCCCACATATCAGGGCTGGCTTCACCGCCTCTGGATGGTTCTGGGCATGGAGAAACTATCACTATCTAGGGCAGGGGAGGGGGCAAGCTATGCCGAGCTGTGGAGGCCATTCCTATCCTTGCTGGCTTCTGAGTTTACGGAGGTGACTTGTCCTAAGTATCTCCGACTGTTGAGGCTGACGGACACCGAAACAGACAAAAATAAACTGCTTCGACACTGAAGGTTGCGAGGGACCAGCGGCGGGAGTAAAGGTGGACCATGGACCAAAGGGGGCGGGATTGGGGGAGTTGGGAGGGGTGGGGTTACATGGGGGAAGGGGTTGTCGGGGTCTGGGTAGGGTTGGGATTGTTTAGGGGGGGTCTTCCTTCTTTTTGTTGATTAGGGGCGTCCGAGGGACGATGTCTAGGGGTGGCTGTTAGGCCGTAGGGCAAAAGGAAGGTGCTCGAAGAGAGACTGTTGGACATAAAGCTTCCTTAGCTCGGATAACATGTCTTCATGTCTCCAAATGGCAGGGGACGCAATGGGGTCCCCGGGATGCTTTCCAGCCTCACAGTGTTTATGACGCGGCCGGCCCAGGTTGGGTTGTAGGCGGCTTGCTGTGTATAAGACTGCTTCCTCATGACATGGCCGATGGCTTGTACCTTCCTTAACATCGCTCGGTGGGTCGGCCCTCGGACTAATCTGCAATTCTTATATGGCATTACTGTTTGCTAACTTTTGTAAAATCAATAAAAACATTTAATACTAAACTGTGCTTGTGTAATAGGTGATAATTGATACGCTGACTCATGGAGCCAAATACGAACGTCTGATTTGTTGCATGTCAGCCAGGAAGCAGAGTTTAGGCCAACCGCGCAAAATGACATTTTTGAAGAATGCACCGGAGTGACATTTCAGACCTGCATTCGCTTCTATGGCAGAGTCAGGAAGGACATGCTAGTCCTACAAAGGAGCACACCCGACCTGCGAAAAACCGAGACAGAATCAGCCTTAACCATGCACATGCATGGTTAAGGCTGAGTCGTTGTTCGGGCAAGTCGTTATTCAGCTTGCGTGACTCCGGATCTCGTTGTTCCGGAGTCGTTGTTCAGGATATTCCCCTTTATCGTACACACTCAGGCAAGAGATGATTTCACACACTCAAAAACTGAACTCTGACCAATTTGTTTTGTAAAAATATTATTTAGTTTTATTTTATTTCAAGAACCAAGCCAGGCTTGGAGCAGGTAAGTGGAATAATACTTTGCAGGAATGACATAGTTGAATGCAGTTGTATGTAATTGATATGGATCCAGATAGGTTAATTAGTCAGAAACAATTGAAATTACTTTGCAGTTACTGTCTGAATACTTACTAGATTACTTTTTCCACTCAGCGGAATATGCCTAGATGTCACACTGGATACTTATACAAAGAATTACTAGCTGTACATTTCTTTCATGTCTCACATTTAAGAACTACAAACCAACATCAATTGGAGTTTGTAAGGTATACTTTGTTCATACCTATTTTATTTCATTATTTTTTAAATGTTTCTGTATTGTTTCAACTAAGAAAAAACACTATACATACATATTTACAATTTGTACAAAACAACATATATATTCTACAACATTAAACAATATATAGAGATAGAATTCATCACATAGAGACAATTTCATCAACAGACATCAATTATTGTGGGGTGCCCTATCTTGACACCAAGTTCATTTACAATCCATAACAACTTAATGCAAGGGAAAAAGTAAAAAATACTCTAAGCAACAAATCGCTCTATAAGACCACACATGAATTAATTGGTCTAAAGGACTTCCAAGTCAATTGCTTCTCAAAAAAAAAAATAGATGTCACACTGGGACATTTCCTAAATAAAAGGTAAGTAAAGCAGTTTTTGTGAGTATATAGTTTCTTAAGGTTTCATTCAATTTTCCAGCTCCACATTTAAAACATTTTTCACAGAAAAGCAGTCAATGCAATCCTATAGGGGAGGAAATTAACGCATCGGTTTACAGGTAAGTACTTAGGTTTGGGAGTTGGTTTTCTGGGGTTAGAACAAGGGTCCCCCCCCAAGGGTCAAGGATGCACTCCTAGAGCACCCTCAGCCGGCACCAGGGTGGCCGGGTGCAGAGTGCTGATGCCCAATGTTATCCAACGAAGGATATCGGGCACCTAGCTTGGCAGTTCTGGTTGGACTGTTACCATGAGGAACAAGGTGAAGATAGATTTTAATATGGTACTTTGTTTGCTTTAAGTTGGCAGGGTGTGCCCAGACATGGGTCCGTTGCTCACTTTGCCACTGGATTCAAGCTAGCCTAGCTGATGAGGAGTGTTACCCCAAAATTGGCCCCAGGATGCTTGTTTCCAGTCCAGGGAAGACCTGGCTTGGCAGTTTGGGCTGGACTGTTCCCACAAGGAACACAGTCAAGACTGATTTGCATATGCTGGGTCTTAACTAGGGTGACGAAGTGAGCTAAAGAACGATGATGGATTCAACCTAGATTTGTGGCAGGGGTGAGTGTCTAAAAAGTTTCAGCGCTCCGTCTATCATCTCCTGGTGTTTGCCTTGTTTGCCATAAGTTAGCAGGATATGCCCAGACGTGGTTCCCTTGCTCATTTTGCACCCAGATTCAAGCTGCCCTGGCTGATGAAGGGTGTTACCCCAAAACTGGACCCAGGATGAGTGTTTCCCGTCCAGGGAAGATCTGGCTCTGCAGTTTGGGCTGGACTGTTCCTATGGGGAACAGCGTCAAGACTGATTTGCATATGGCAAAAAAGAGGGACTTCCCTGGCACCTAAATACAGCTGGGCCTGGGGAACCTGACCAATCCATGCCCCTCTGGTGCAGCAATCAACACCCATGCATTCCCATATTTTGAAAGGCTTGCTGAAGTAGCATACTAGAAGGATTATCCATGGGGTACCCTGTCAGGCTATGGATGATAGCTGCAGTGGACATCACCAGCCCTTCTCTAGAGACAGTGGGGACTTTACCCTGTCTTGTGCCAGTGGCTTAAAACCAATTCCATCTTGAGTTCACCTGCAATCATACTCCTGAATGCCAAGTTTGTCCACTTCAATCATCAACCAATCAAACTTACTTTATTCGATTAAAACAAAGTTAATCATAAAAGTACAAGTATACATCACAGATAATAAAGTTACAGATTAAAACTGGAAAGAAGCAGTTCATAAATGTCAGTCAATACACAATGTCCTCGTTTTCAAACACATGCAAAAAAAGGAGGAAGCAGTATTACAGGTCAAAGGATCAGACACCATACGTAAAAAATGCAAGGCCAGGCAACATTGTCTAAAATTGTGCGAACGTAAAAGCGCAATTAAAAACCTTTTCCTTTGTTCACAATAAAATTTACAGAAGAAGAGAATGTGCAAATCAGATTGTTGCGAAGTGTCATCACATGGGCAACACAGGAGTTCTTTCGGGGAGAAGATACCAGCAGGATGGCCCAACATGCAGGTAATAAAGTTAAGCCGAAATCTTAACAGAGTAAATCCCACCTGTGCCGTGGGATTGTTACAAATTCCAAATAGGAAGATCAATCTGCAATGGATCTTCAATATATTCTTTAGCAGTGGTTATAAAGCGGGCCTTTAATGTTTTTTTAGAGACAGAGGCACATTTTCTGGGTATACAAATAAGCTTCCTAGATCAAGAGTATATAAAGTATCTTTCACATACTTTAACCATAAAATATTATCCCTATGCTCGAAGGATAAGCAATCCCGTATTATTTGTTGCGTTAGTTAAACTGTGTCTCTACACCATACTGAGTGCCATAAAAGAATAGGTGCAACATTTATCCAATCAGTTATGTAAGGGATACCTAATTCTTCATGTAGATTAAAATTAGAACAACCAATTGGGAGACTCATCATTGATTTCCAAAACAAATCCTCTGTTGTTTGTATCCTCTTTACTGTAACATGGCCCCACACCCCTGCACCATACGTAGCTACTGTCCTAGATTTTGCCCCATAAACCTTTCTTAAAATATCTAAGTTCCTCGTTTCCAGCTTATTTGAAAATTAGCGTATTGCATTTGCACTTTTCTCCAACAAGACCCCACGATTCTTTACCATATTCCTCTAAGAGGCCTTAGAATCAAAAGTGACTCCTAGATATGAGAAGAACTCTGTTTGTGTCACTTTACGTTTTGAGATAAAAAAAAAGAAGGAGGTTAGCTCAGCTTTGGCCCTGTAATTAAAACAAATGACCTAGATTCATTTGTCTGGAGATCAAGGCCTTTCATAAATTCCACATAGGTATTTAACAATTTTTGCAGGGATTTTGTTGTTCGTGCAATTAAAACTGCATCATCTGCATATAATAAAATTGGGATATCCAACTTTCCAATTCTTGGCACATCTATATTTGAATCTAACAATTTAGACTCTCTCCCGTTTGAATAATGCAGAATAAAAAAGGGTCAAGAACGCACTCTTGGCGAACTCCTCTTGTTACAGGAAACCCCCTAGTACATTCTCCCTGTGGCCAATACCTGACACATGCTTCAGCTCTTGAATACAGTTGTCTAATGAAATTGATCACTGCCTGATCTACCCTCATTTCCCTCATAATTCTCCAGAGCTGTGGGTGAGACACACAATCAAAAGCCGTGCTAAGATCCATAAAGGCTAGACATAAATTGCCCTGCTTTGCGTGGGTATACTTTGCTATGAGCAGACTCAAATTCAGGCATTGATCTTGAGTGCCTCTCCCTTTTCTGAAACCGTATTGTACTGGTATCAACATCTTATTAGTCAAAGCCCACGTCTCCAGTCGATTCAATAGCACTCTCCCGATCAATTTTACTGTGCTATCTAAGAGAGAAATAGGTCTATAGTTCCTAGGGTCTTGCTTCTCTCCTTTTTTCAAAATTGGTACTAAAATGACTTTGAACCAAGAGGCGGAAGGTCCCTCTCTTGCTATAGAATTAAACATATTAGTAAGCAGAGGAAAGTCTACTGGAGCGCCATCAAAACCCTGTGCATTATTACTTGTACATTGCTCCATTGCCAAGCATACTTTCCCTATATCATTAGTAAGAATAGTGCTAGATGATGGGACCAGTTCTACAGCCATTAGCTCAGTGTTTACAGGTGGGGCATAAAAAATATTACTAAAGTGCGCCAACCAAGAGTCCTCGTCCACATGCGTATCCAAATTCGGCTCAGAGTTTGATTTTAAAAATGGGGCGTTAATCCTTAACCAAAAATCCCTTTCATTATTTGTGATGGATGCAACCAATAATTTATCCCAAGTTTCCTCTTTCAATGTCTTTAACCTGTTCTTCCTCGCCACCGTATAAGTTAAGCGGGCCTATTTTACAAGTTGGGGATTCTTAGGTACGGTCTTAAGTAATCGACGTAGGTTAAAAAGTGCTTTAGTGCAATCACGATCGAACCACTTCGGTCCCTTAGGTTTGCATTTCCATTTTTAGGGAGATTCCTTTTTAGTTCTCGCGAATTAGTTTCAAAAGCCTTAGTGATGGACCCTGGGTCCTGATTTGAGTCAAGACATATTTCTATTTCTTTCATTGAGTTTGAAACTACATGAGGAATAACAGCAGTCTTATCAATATTCCCCCACTTCAATGTTATTCCATTCTTTTTCGCTATATAGGGTTTCAGATGTGAAAAAGTGGAGCCAAAAATACCCGGCCAGTTCACATGCCAGGTTATAGCTGCATGGTCACTGAAGCCCAGGAATTCAACTTTCCTGTTGTTGAGCTTTTCACCCAGTCTAGCTGAGGCTATTATAAAATCAATTGAGGAACAACATGTAGAGGAGCAAAAGGTATTTAGCGGAAGACCTGTTGATTCAGATCGTGGGTTCATGATCTCCAAATCTTTTAGAAAAATGCATTTCCCATGTTAGCGCTGGGAGGCCTCCGGGTAACCATGCGCTTTATAAATCTGGTTACATTACATTACATTACATCACATAAGCATTATGGGAAAAATGCATATTTGATTCCCCATCTTCTACAAAGCCACAAATTGGGGTTAACGCCAATTGATATAAGTTAAAGACTCCTATCCAAAGCACCATTGGTTCCTTCATGCTTAGCCCTATTATCTTATTCATATATTCCTCCACTATTGCAACAACTTTAAACATTTCACTTCCAAATGAGTTATTATAAAAATTAATCAATAATTTAGTGTTGCCATCAGACCCTTTAAGACAGAGGTCTTCAAACTTTTGGATGCCAAGAACCCCCCTGTCAACATTTTGAGGCGTAAGGACCCCCTCCTGACAAAAATTTCTAAACCTGTAGGCCGGACTACTAGAATTATGAAGCAGGTGAGGCCCAAATTACGCGACAGGCTTGACTAAATTGTGTGGGAAGAAAATGTAAGTGATGTTATGTGATGCAGCGTATTTTGGGATAGCATTGCTTCATTATTTTGACATTTTTTACACACAGTAACACTGAGGAAAGATTTCACCCCATCAGTACTCGTTTATAACCAAAATAAAGCAGTTAACATCAGAAATATTTCTAGCCAACCTTTGAGAAGGGCCTTCCACTCTGCAGGAATATGTGCTGCCAGATTAGAAGCTCACCTGGCCCTGGCCAGGAGAAGCAGGGGTCCCTTTAAAACCTGGTGGTTTTGTGCAGAGTAAAGCAGTTTACCTATGCAGCTTTCCTCTCACCCCCCCCCCCTTCCATCCCTCTCTCACTTTGCAGGCCATTTTCTTTCACCCCTTTTTACAACATCTGAACTCTCCTCATTCAACCTCTCACTTCACCTTTAATCATCTCTTGCCATTTTGTCTTTTCACTGCCCTCATCTCGAACAGTCTCTCACATTTATCTCATGGCCTCTCTTGTCCCGTCACCTCCCGTGCCCCTCAGCACTTCTCGTTCACCTCGTCTCTCCATTGAAATTTTTGTCTATTTGTATCTTAGACCTCTCGAGTCCCCCATTCAATTTTCACATCTCCCCTTTGTTCTAACAGAAGCCCTCACCTTTGACTCACACTCACTTCTTGCGTGTCCACACTTCTCTTTGGCAAATCACATTTCTCCTCATCCCTGTTCTCTGCAATCGAATTCTCTCACTCCCTTGCTGTCCTCTCTCATCCTCTCAACTCTCCTCACCAAGCACACAGGTCGGACCCGTATGCTCCTCTCTGCCTGTGCCACTCTGCTTTTTGTTCCTAATTCAAGAAGGCATGAGTTGTCTGTCTCGCTGTTTTGGTGCAGGCCGCGCAGTTATGGAACTTGCACCCTCCTTTGCTTCGCTCCACCATGAATCTATTATCCTTTAGGAAGATATAAAAACCTTTCTCTATGCTCTGTAGGTTACCCAATTTGGCTGGTTCACTTTCTCCCTCTGTGTGTTTCTCATTTGCCTACATGCAGCAGATGATTATTAGCCCCAGGACATCTTTTGGTAACAGTAGCGCACAACAAATGTAAATAATAATAATAGCCAGAAGCAGGGAAGTCACTAGTCCAGAAATTCGGAGGGGACTAATACTTCCAGCCAGGGCTGGTCCTAACACTGGTTGCACACGGTGCAACAGTCTTTTTTGGTGCCCCACCCCACGTTTCCTCCTTCTCCATGAATTCCTTCGCTGCCACTCACCAACAATGCACCTCATCTCTCTATAGCACCTTTCTGACAAACATTTAATTTTCCTATAGCGCTACTCATAGTTTACTCACTCTCATTTCTGTGACCTGCATGGTACACGTTCTTTGTAGCAGGCACATTAACCCTCTGCACACTGTGTGGGTGACGAGTGCCCATGTGAATGCACGGTGAGTGATGCAAAAGTGCGAGAGTAGGTTACGAGGAGTGACTGCAGGGTGAGTGAGGTGGCATATGAATTTGGGTGCGGATGCAAGTTCAGAATGGGATGAATGAATGTATGATTACTGATGGGCTTGTTTGAGTGAGTTGCATATTGAGCAGTGAGGGGGTCAGGTGAGTGAAGTGTCACATGAGTGCAGGATGAGTAGTGTACTCATGTGACTGCAGGGTGAGGTATAGGGTGAACAGCGCAAGTGCATTGTGAGTGCAGTGTGATCACTGTGAGTGCAGGGTGAGCGGGTGAATGGTGTGAGTGCATGGTGATCAGTGTGAGTGCATTGTGATCACTGGGAGTGCAGGGTGAATGGTGTCAGTGCATGGTGATCAGTGTGAGTGCAGGGCGATATTGAGGAGTGAGTTGTCTGAAGGTAGGGTGCATTCCTAGACACTTGAAGTAACATGTTATTGACGGCGGCGTAGGGTTTAACCACATCAGTGCTCATGACGAGCTCAGCTCGCCATGAGGCACAGTGGCGCCGTGCTCATGACGAGCTGAGCTTGTCATAACCGCTGCGGAAAGCCCACGCGGGGATAATTTCCCTGCTGTGCTGGGCTTTCCATTAACCGGGCGTGGTCATGACGAGCTCAGCTCGTCATGAGCACTGCGCCACCGTGCAGCGTGAAGAGCCAAGCTTGTCACAAGCACCGCGGCTCTGTGCGTGGCCCCCCTCCCCCCGCACCGCGGGGGAATTAGCCCCGCGGCGAAGGGGTTAAGATCTAAGTTAAACTACTGCGGCATTAATCGGGGATCGAGGGTGGAGGAAATAAATAATGTGCTGATCCTGCAACAAACTCACAGTCCTATGGTTAGGGTTGCCAGCAGATTATTTTGATGGCCAAGTCGGTACAAAAATAAGCAGTCACCTAAAGTTGTATTTTCAGCACTTATGTGCATACTTCGAACAGCAAATATAAATAGAAAGCGCTTTTAATTGTGTTCTAGGGCTGCCTCAATGATCCATAACTGACAAAGAGAAAAAAGACAGAAAAGTCACATAACTAATGCATACATACTTTTGTATTTAAAAGTCTATTTAGTGTCAAGAGGAGGTCTTTGCAGGCTCTTTAAACACAACAGGCAGGCATTTTTCTTTTGGCAACCCTACTTTATATTCCTTTTCATTAAATGCATTCTCACACTACAGCAGTAATTGTAAAATACAAATGTAAGGAACTGGCACAGTGAGGGCCCAGGGGGTACTCAAACCAGGAAAAAAACTAAGCCTCTGTAACCAGTTTACAAAGGCATGTAAATATGCAAATGGTCTTTAAAGACATGTGAAAAATTCGGGCCTGCCAGAGATGACTCCAGACACTGCCCAGCCAAGCCCACAGCAGATCGAGTTGCACTGCAGCAGCAGCCGGGCTGAGAGACACGACGAAAGAGGAGGGGGGATGAAGCCTTTGGGCCTGGACAGAAATATGACTTTGAAGGCGCGACCCCCTTTGCATCGCTCCACGGCCCCCCTGGGGGTCACGCCCCACAGTTTGAAGACCCCTGCTTTAAGGTGTAACATATTATACAAGCATTGGCATAGCCAATAGGTCTCGCTTTTGGGACCTTCTAAGTATTTAGTTATGCAGCACAATATCCTTGGTGCAACAACATCAACTGTTGCACGGCTAAACACGTATACGGTCACAAAGGTGAGATCTATTGGCTATGCCAATGCTTGTTATTTTTTGTTCTTGGGGGAAACCGGGCTAGTGCCAGGAGGGTCAAGGGGGAGTGGTAAGGAGTTGAGGAGTGAATGCCAGGAGGGACAAGGGTGACTGTCAGGCCATGGGGGTGAAGGGTGAGTGCCAGGGAGGCGAAGAGTGAGTGCCAGGGAGATGAGAAGTAAGAGTCAGGAGGGTCAAGGGTGAGTGCCAGGGAGGGGAAGGGTGAGTGCCGAGAAGGGGAAGTATGAGTGCCAGGGGTGAGGGGTAGCTGCCAGGCCAGAGGGGTGAAAGGCTAGTGCCACGGAGGTGAAGGTTGAGTGCCAGGTCAGGGGGATGAAGGGTGAGTGCCAGGGAGATGAAGGTTGAGTGTCATGGAGGTGAGATGTAAGAGTCAGGAGAGTCAAAGGTGAGTGCCAGGGAGGGGAAGGGTGAGTGCAAGGGGTGAAGGGTAGTTGCTAGGCTAGGGGGAGGAAAGGCTACTGCCATGGAGGTGAAGAGTGAGTGCCAAGGGGGCGAGTAGTGAATGCCAGGAGGGATATGGATGAGTGTCAGGGAGGTGAAGGATATGTGCCAGGGAGGGGAATTATGAGCACCAGGAGGGTCGAGGGTGGGTGTCGGGGAGGCGACAGTTGAGTGTCACAGAGAGTCAATGCTGGGTGCCAGAGAGGGAGAAGGGTGAGTGCCAGGTGCGAGGAGTGACTGCCATGCCTAAGGGGTGAATGGTGAGTGCAAGGGAGGTGAGGGGTGAGTGACAGACTGCAAACAGTAGTGAGCTGGGGTCTAGAAGGAGGTGCGGAGATCATCACCCAGTGTGTGCCAGGCTAGACGCACCAGTGCCATGTGGATCAGAGAAAATGCATGGAGTGGTATGGTTGACAGGAGACGTGCAGGCTGCTTAAATATTGTAGAGATTGGATTGTCAAGCACTAGAAAACAAAAGTGAATGAATAAAACTAAAAACGCGAACACTTTCACAGCGAACGCGGCTGTGAAAGTGAAACTGATTGCGATCGCGTGAAAGTGAAACTGATCGTGCTACCTGGCTGAGAGGAGGCTGATAGGCAGTGAGTGGCCGGGGGTGTGTGTGTGTGTGGTTGTGTGTGTGGTTTTGTGTGTGGTTGTGTGTGTGGTTGTGTGTGTGGTTGTGTGGTGTGTGTGTGGTTGTGTGTGTGTGTGGTTGTGTGTGTGTAGTTGTGTGTCTCTGTGGTTGTCTGTGTGGTTGTGTGTGTTTGGGTGTGTGTGTTTGGGTGTGTGTGTGTGTGGTTATGTGTGTGTAGTTGTGTGTGTGGTTGTGGTTATGGTTGTGTGTGTGGTTGTGGTTGGTTTTGTGTGTGTGTGAATGTGTGTTTGGTTGTGTATATGTGTGATTGTGTGTGTGTGGTTGTGTGTGTGTGTGTGGTTGTGGTTGTGTGTGTGTTTTGTGTGTGTCAGTGTCGTTGTGGGTGTGTGTGCATAGAAGTGTGGTTGTGTGTGTGGTTGTGGTTGTAGTTGTGTGTGTGGTTGTGTTTGTGGTTGTGTGTGTGGTTGTGTGTGTGTGTGGTTGTGTGTGGTGTTGTGTATGGTTGTGTGTGTGGTTGTGTGTGTGTGGTTGTGTGGTTGTGTGTGTGTGGTTGTGTGTGTGTTTGTGTGTGTGTGTGTGGTTGTGTATGTGGTATGTGGTTTTGTGGTTGTGTGTGGTTGTATGTGTAGAAGTGTGGTTGTGTGTGTGGTTGTGTGTTTGGTTGTGGTTGTGTGTGGTTGTGTGTGTGGTTGTGTGCGTGGTTGTGGTTGTGTGTATGTGTGGTTGTGTGTGTGTGGTTGTGTGTGGTTGTGTGTGTGTGGTTGTGTGTGTGGCTGTGTGTGGTTGTGTATGGTTGTGCGTTGTGTGTGGTGTTCTGGTTGCATGTGTGGTTGTGTGTGTGGTTGTGTGTTCGGTTGTGTGTGTGGTTGGTTGTGTGTGTGGTTGTGTGTGTGTGGTTATGTGTGTGGTTGTGGTTGTGTGTGTGGTTGTGTGTGTGTGTGGTTGTATGTGGTTGTGTGTGTGGTTGTGGTTGTGTGTGTGTGGTTGTGTGTATGTGTGTGTGGTTGTGTGTGTATGTGGTTGTGTGTGTGTGTGTGGTTGGGTGTGTGTGGTTGTGTGTGTATGTGGTTGTGTGTGTGGTTGTGTGTTTGGTTGTGGTTGTGTGTGTGTGGTTGTGTGTGTGTGTTTGTGTGCGTGGTTGTGGTTGTGTGTGTATGTGGTTGTGGTTGTGTGTGTGTTTGTGTGAGTGTGGTTGTGTGTGGTTGTGTGTATGGTTGTGTGTTTGGTTGTGGTTGTGTGTTTGGTTGTGGTTGTGTGTGTGTGGTTGTGTGTGTGGTTGTGAGTGTGGTTGTGTGTGGTGTTCTGGTTGCATGTGTGATTGTGTGTGTGGTTGTGTGTTTGGTTGTGTGTGTGGTTGGTTGTGTGTGTGGTTGTGTGTGTGTGGTTGTATGTGTGTGTGTGGTTGTGTGTGTGTGTGGTTGTGTGTGTGTGGTTGTGTGTGTATGTAGTTGTGTGTGTGGTTGTGTGTGTGTGTGGTTGTGTGTGTGTGTGGTTGTGTGTGGTTGTGTGTGTATGTGGTTGTGTGTGTGTTGTTGTGTGTGTGTGTGGTTGTGTGTGTGTGGCTGTGTGGTTGTGTGTTTGGTTGTGTGTGTGTGTGTGGTTAGGTGTGTGGTTGTGTGCGTGGTTGTGTGTGTATGTGGTTGTGTGTGTGGTTGTGGTTGTGTGTGCGGTTGTGTGTGTTTGTGTGTGTGGTTGTGTGTGGTTGTGTGTTTGGTTGTGGTTGTGTGTGGTTGTGTGCATGGTTGTGGTTGTGTGCATGGTTGTGGTTGTGTGTATGTGTGGTTGTGTGTGGTTTTGTGTGTGGTTGTGTGTGGTGTTGTGTGTGGTTGTGTGTGTGGTTGTGTGTGTGGTTGTGTGTGTGTGTGGTTGTGTGTGTGGTTGTAGGTGTGTGGTTGTGTGTTTAGTTGTGTGTGTGATTGTGTGTGTGTGGTTGCGTGTGGCTGTGTGTGTGTGGTTGTGTGTGTGTGGTTGTGTGTGTGTGTGTGGTTGTGTGTGTGGTTGTGTGTGTGAGTGGTTGTGTGTGTTTGTGTGGTTGTGGTTGTGTGTGTGGTCATGTGCGTGGTTGTGTGTGTGTGTGTGTGGTTGTGTGTGTGTGGTTTGTGTGTGGTTGTGTGAGTGTGGTTGTGTGTGTGTGCTTGTGAGTGTGGTTGTGTGTGTGGTTGTGTGTGTGTGTGCTTGTGTGTGTGGTTGTGTGTGTGCGTTTGTGTGTGTGTGTGTGGGTGTGTATGGTTGTGCGGTTGTGTGTGGTGTTGTGGTTGCGTGTGTGGTTGTGTGTGTGTGGTTGTGTGTGTGGTTGTGATTGTGTGTGTGGTTGTGTGTGTGGTTGTGTGTGTGTGGTTGTGTGTGTGTGGTTGTGTGTGTGTGTGTGTGTGGTTGTGGTTGGTTGTGTGTGTGTGGTTGTGGTTGGGGGTTTGGTTGTGGTTGTGTGTGTGTGTGGTTGTGTGTGTGGGGGTGTGTGTGTGTGTGAGTACAAATACTTTACACATTGCCTCTTTAGTTTAGCCTGACTGCTCTGTGTCGAGCTATTCTAGGATGAGCACAGGTAAACTTAGTGTGTACTACACTTACCTGACTAGGATCGTGGGTCCCTACTTGGACAGGGTGCAAACAACTGCCAAGTAGAGACCCAATTTTTAACAGTAAGAAAGCAGATCCCCATAAAGAACAAGTTACTTACCTTCGGTAACAATATATCTGTAAGAAACATAGGTTAGTTATGGATTCCATACCTTCAAATTACCCCCAGGCATCAGACTGGATCTAGAAAGTTTTTTGTCAGCATTACCCCTGCACGTCGAAAGATGGCGTCGGTCGGCTCCGCGTTCGTCGTTGGCGTCATGGTCGCCGGGATGATATCACGGTAGCTACATAGAGGCAGCCCTCGCGCACTGACGTCAGTTCTGTACAAGACTTTCCATGCCAGAAGCGCAGACCCATGCAAGACACTGACCACTGTTGCACAAAACTAGGGCCCTGAAAGGAAGTCCTTAACCCTAAAAGTCAGTTTGCAGAACGGGGAGGATGGGTGGGGCGGTAAGGAATCTATAACTAACCTATGTTTCTTACAGATATATTATTATTACCGAAGGTAAGTAACTTGCTCAGCTGAAAGAAACAGTTAGTTATAGATTCCTTACCTTAGAATAGATACCCCAGCAATACCAACCCGGGAGGTGGGTCTGCACCCTAAGTTCACACCAGGAAGTCCTGGAGAACAGAACAGCCAAATAAGCCCTCTCTGCGGACTTGGCTGTCCAGGCATTAGTGTCTTGTGAATGTGTGCAGTGATGCCCACGTAGCTGCCTGACATGAAGAACCAGGTTTTAGAACCCAACGGCGCCAGGGAAAATGCCCGATGTCTTCGAGTTCCCCTGCCTTGGCAAACAGAGACACGGGACACTTCTTGATGACGTCAAAGACCAAATTTATTGGCTGCAACCAGGAACAGAGGTCTACGAAGCACAACACGGGTGGTTCGCTAGAGACTGCACAAATTCATAGAGCGGAGCATTGTCTTTTATGCTAAAAATCACATTCCTGGCTAGCATCGGTTACATACAAACTGACCAATTGGAGGGTGACATTTCAAACATATCGCATGACGACAATCCCACTTTCTGTTGTCCAGCCCACCAGAAATGACCAAGCAAAATTCAACATTCCTGCTCGAGCAGGCCGGACGGACCCATCATAAAGACCTCAACCCATATCAGTAATTAAGCCATAAAGGAAGGAACAGAAGCAGATGACAAGTAAGATAGAAGGGTATGTGCATGTACCAGAAACTCAGCAATGTCCTGCTCTTTGATCTCTATCTGACCAGCTGCTTAACAAGGAACTGGCTCAACGAGGTCAGCCTCGGGCAAGGGAGTCAGTTCGTTCAGGTCACTCAGAAGTCAGCTAAAGGTGTACGTGTCCCAAAGACTCGTTCGGCCGCAGTCATCGGCCTATGTGAGGGCAACCACACAAAATGGCTGCCGTACACAAAATGGAACCCGAGGGTTCAGACGAAATCTATGAATACGTAGTGTTCTCATTGATCGGTTATTACGAAAACACTCGTACATACCGCACTCGTCATTTGCGGTCCGCTGACACCAAAATCGCCTATATCCGACGACTTTTATTGAACAGGTTCAGAATCTAAGGAACCACAGAACCACAGGCCCTCCTTTTGCCCTTACATAGGCAACAAACCCAAACCCATGTCAGTCTGAATCCAGGTCTATATTCATCAGATCATCAAGATGTTGCTGTAGCATCATCGTAGTACTTAGCAACTCTCTCTGGACAGGTCTCCTCGCACACGAAGTAGCACAAAGGCCACATATAGCAGGAGCACACTGTACGCAAAGACAGAACAGGAAAAGGATAGCTAAGATCATCCCAATGACCATCAGAATCTTCCATCCCCACGTGGATAACAATCCCCCAAACCATCCCATCAACGACCAATCTCCCTCGTCTATATGTACAGACTCGGAGATCTTATGTAGTCTGGAAATGGCCTGGAAAACTGTCGGAGCGTTGTCTGGAATGAAAACGCAGCAGCTCGATTGAATCAATTTACACACCCCACCTCTATCTGCAAGTATGACATCTAGCGCAACTCTGTTCTGAAGAGTCATAAGTCGATCCGACTGGAGCTCAGCAGTCAAGTTACTAAGGGCACCGGCAGTTTCGACTATGGTGGACTCAACCACTCTCGTCAACTGTCGAATGTTCCTGCTATTAGCCATGGGTCCCCAGAACGGCAGAAAACCCTTAAAGAAATCTCCCAATTCTTGTCCTGCGGTATCTTCCTTACTGAAGACACCTCTAGCAACTCTCGTCTTATGGTAATCTGCCGCAGCTGTAAATGTGGGAGGCAACAGGAACGAAACAAAACATGTGCCCGAAAAGTCAGGGGGCAACCATGTGTACGCTTTATCGTAACAGATGAAATAGGTACCCTTAGCTGCTAGGAACGCTGGGGAAGTCTGAGACGCAAAAACAGAAGTCTCAGTGCAAACGCTCTTCCCTAACTGAGCTCTCGGATTCTTGCCATTACCTTGCAGACAATAATGACCCTGATGGGGCACTATCCAAATTGGAGGGGATTTCTTCGCTCGCTGGTTAACACTCAGACTAACTCCGTATCCAGTAATGTTCCAACCAATGTATGCTTGTGTCTCATCTCTCGGGATAGTCTCATACAAACTAATTCCCCTAATCATGTCGACTATACCCTTGACCAGAGCACTAGTCTTTGGACTATCTTTCACGGAACGTTGGGGATAGACTCCATGAGCATAAATGAACATCGTTCTATATGCCCAAATAGAACGATTGTAGCTAAAAGGCAAAACCAGGTAAGGAATACCTTTATTGGTAGTATGGGGCATAAGGCCACACACCCAACAATTTGTCGTGTTCATTACTAGCTGGTGTTGATACAGGAGTTGACCAAAGGAATTATTAGCAAATTCCAATCTTCTAACAATTTCATGTTCGGGCAGAGGGTGAAAAGAATGCGAAGAAACAGTAGGAGGAGGCATAGGTTGCATAGTGGGCATGAACGTCACTTGAAAAGAGAATGTCACATATCCAATTAAAAATATCATTAAGCTAAGCAATATAAGCAAACACAATATTAAAAAACGTTTTCTGCTCATTAATTTACATATTTTGCTCTTAAAGCTTATTCTTTCAACAAGTCTCTCCATCTCGAAAAACTCCATCCTCTCTAATTGCTGCTCGCGGCGGTAGGGTGTTCTGCGCTAAGGAACGCGTCTGTCAGTCCAGGGCAACTCCCTTAGACCAACCAGAACCGTCAACCTAACGTCTTCGGCTTGCACTCCAAAGACTTGACACCGCGACCCTACAGCTGAACCCAGATGGCGGTTCGAAAAACAAAAATCAAAATAGTTCCTCGGAGGAGAGCTAACCTTAAAAATATCAGTAAAAGAAAGAATCTCAGTGCTTTATTAGTCCAGCGACTCTCGGTCGCAAATTATAACGCTCTTTGCCAGGCAATGTCTGTTCACGGAATAATAACTCAGGTTCAACAGTGTTCATACTATTCAACTGAGGCACAGCTTCTTGAAGAAGATCGTCACTTTCTTGCTCAGTGTTCGTTCCAATCAAACGGGCATCGCTGAAAGGCAGTAAACGAGGCACGGTCTCAGTTTCAGAATCAGGAAGTCCTTTCTGGACCCACCGGTCGTACGGCAGAGGCAAAGGAGCCCTCTTACAATGTACGCCGTGGATCCAGTTCTTTGTACCGTGCACTCGTACTGCAGAACGGGTGGACAACAGAACTAAATACGGGCCGTTCCAGCGGGGCTGATCGTTCTTGGTCCGCTGGAAATTCTTCACCAGCACCCAGGTGCCAGGTTCAATGGCGTGTCCTGGATCTTCAGAAGCTTGTGGCAGTGAATCATGAACCTGTTGATGCAAAACATGCAATTTAGCCGTCAATTCATACAGGTAGTCAAGCAACACAGGATGTTCTATCTCACTAAACTTTGTCGGCCGCGGCACTCCCTAAACATTTGCCGGGCGACCAAACACTACCTCGTATGGACTAAGACCCATTTGTGAATGCACAGTCATTCTAGTGGACAGAAGAGTTAATGGCAAAGCATCTGGCCATTGTAAACCAGAGCTCGCTTGAATCTTAGCTAATTTCAACTTAAGAGTGCCATTATAGCACTCGACTAAACCAGCTGATTGGGGATGATTTGCAGCGTGGAACTTCTGCTTGATACCTAATCCATCACATACTCTCTTCATCACTTGACCTACAAATTCACTCCCATTGTCACTCCAGATCATTCTCGGCAAACCAAACCTAGGGAAGAATTCCTTAATAAGGACTTTCGCTGGGGACAAGGCAGTATTATCGTTCAAAGGGTAGGCTTCCACCCATCTAGAAAAAGAGCAAACAACCACTAAGACGTATTTCAGGTTGTTGCACCCCTCCATGTGGATGAAATCTAGCTGCAAAGCCTCAAACGGATACGTTGGAGGAGCAAAATAACCAGCTGGAGTTGGAATTCCCTTACCAGGATTGTACATCAAACACACCATACAATTCTTAACCAGATTCTCCACACACTTAGGAATACCAGCATTCTGCCATACTGGAGCTAACAACTTGCAAATCCCTTTTACACTGATATGTGCCAATCCATGAGCCATCGTAACCACTGGAAGTACATACGCATCGGGTAACAACCGTCTCTGATGCTCTGACAACTCAATCCAACAACCATTCGAATCCAATTAACCTTGCTTTCTCTCCATTCATTCAACTCTTTCTCTGTAGCTTCAGCTTGGATGGATTTCACACTCTCAAGCGTATCTTCACACATACTCCTATCCGGAACCAATCTCGCCGGACCCGCAACATACATTCGACTCATCACATTTCTCGCAGTTTCTTTCGCGACTTCATCTGCAAACGCATTACCACGACCAACATCATCCGTAACTTTCTTATGCGCACTGCATTTCACAATCGCGACTTGCAACGGCAAAGTAAGAGATTCAAGAAGTTCATTCACCAATTGACCATGCTGAATCTTAGTTCCATGCGAAGTCAGGAACCCACGCTCTTTCCACAAACGTCCAAAACTATGAGCCACACCAAACGCGTACTGGCTATCGGTATACACAGTCACTCGCTTTCCTTTCGACAACACACACGCTCTCGTTAATGCAATCAACTCTGCTGCTTGCGCTGAATTATGTGGGATACGTGCAGCTTCAACAATCGTATGCAAAGTCGTAACAGCATATGCCGCAGTTGTATCACCATTCGGAAGCTTAAAGCACGAACCATCAACCCATAAGGTACCATCACACTCTGGAAGAGGAGTATCCCTAAGATCTATCCTCCCTTTTGTTTCTTCCTCTGTCCTAAGGAAGCAATCATGTTGTTCAATAACATCTGTCTCTACTGAAATCGGCAACAACGTAGCTGGATTCAAAGTGTTGCATCTCTTTATATGTATGTGACTCGCTAACAGTGTCAATTCATAACCTGACAACCGAGCACTAGTTAAGTGCTGTGTCTTGGTACGAATTATTAAGGTATCCACTGCATGTGGAACCATCAAAATTAGTGGATAGTCCATAACCAAACCAGCAGACTGTCGAATCGAAACAGCCGCTGCTGCTGTAGCTCTCAAACAACTCGGCAACGCTCTAGCTACGGGATCCAAAGTCGACGAAAAATAAGCACATGAACGTTGTTTATCGCCAAATTGCTGAGTCAAAGCCGACAATGCACATCCCTCTCTCTCGTGGACATATAATGTAAAAGGCTTACTGTAGTCGGGAGTATCCAAGACAGGAGCCGAACACAACGCATCGTGCAATTCTGAAAAGCTCTTATGACATTCGTCAGTCCAAGGAATAGGATTTGGAGTATCCTTAACAGTAAGAGCTATCAAAGGCTTCGCAAGCAATAAAAAATTAGGGATCCACTGTCTACAGTACGGCGTAATACCTAGGAAAGCACGTACTTCTCTCTGTGTCGTAGGCACACTAATTTTCGCAATCGCTTGAATTCTTTCTGGGGTCAGTTTCCTTCCCTCCTTCGATAAGAGGTGACCTAAGTAGGTAACTTCTTGTCAACAATATTGCAACTTTGATAGAGAAACCTTATGATGGAAATCAGATAAATGACGTAACAACGACAAAGTAGCCTCTCTACAGATCTCTTCATTGTCAGCAGCAACTAACAGATCGTCAACATACTGAATAAGAGCAGCACCATCAGGTAAAACAAGCAAATTAAGTTGTGTTTTCAAAGCCTGACTATAGATCGATGGATTTTCACAATAGTCTTGAGGAGCGTGCTTAAACCGGAAACTTTGTCCTCCTAAAGAGAAGCCAAAGATATCCCTACTCTCCACGGCAATCGGGATCCTGAAGAAAGCATTCTTCAAGTCAATCACCGAAAACCACGTGGCTGTAGCCGGGATCAAAGTCAGTAAAGTGGTGATATCAGGCACAACAGGAAATTGCGGAACAACGATCTTATTCACCTCGCGGAGATCGATCACAAACCTATATACAGGAGGCTGTGAAGAATCCGTTCTTTTCAGAACAGGCAAAACCAGACTATTGCACACATTACCTCTCGTTTCCTCAATCACACCTTTCACAATCAGATCATAGATGATCTCCAAAAGTGCTCTTTCACCATCACTGGAAATTCGATATTGCGGAATACTTGGCAATCTAGCATTCGCTTTCAACGTCACAACATATGGCGGAATCTCTAGGAGACCCACATCATTAGGACCAGTAGCCCAAAGAGAATCAGGAAGAGAAGACAATTCAGGTGGAAGTCGATCTTTAGATAAATACATCGGAGAGATCACTCTCTTACCCAATGTAAGATGTACTCCTGAAGGAGAACAATGTAGCGTTGCATACAATCTCTTCAACAAGTCCAATCCCAACAAGTTCTCACCACAACCTGTCGTTAGAATGAGGGGTGCTTCGAATTCACAAGGTCCAACAGAATAGACAACGGACTAGAAATCGGATTCGTAACCGGGGCGCCAGAAAAACCTACTGAAACATTCGTTAAGCCATAAAAAGGTGCGCCAGGGAGTTTAGAGTGCATAATAGAACTCTTCGCAGCACCAGTATCCAACAGAAAAGGCTCTGACACACCTGATGCAATCTCTTCAACATAAGGTCCACTCTGATCTACTGGAACTGAAACAACTCCCTCTCTTTGTCTATGGCTGTCCTAGCAATCATTAGCATCCACATTCTCACCTTCAACATAGTAATCGTCCGCATAGTACTGTGCCATCCTACCAGACGCACCATTCTGCTGATCAAAGCTATTCCTACGGGAAAACGCTGTTGAGAAGACTCGAACCTTTGTGAGTTTCTCTGATATTGCTGAGGTTGCTGATAATCGCGCTGATTATTACGGGGCAGATAAGCTTGCTGTAGAAGAACTTTAGTCTTCAATTCCTTAGTCTTCCTATCCGCTTTCTCTATCTCATCCTTATTTCTATTCTCATAGTACTGGGCAGTAGCCAAAATCTGCGCTGACGTAGAAACAGCCCAAGCACTCTCAGAATCCTTCAACTTATTACACAAGTCGGGAAGCAAATTATGCACAAACTTGTCAACGAACAACCGTTGACCACCTTCTGTACTCATGTCCTGACCACTATGGTCAGTAAACGTTTCTTCGAATCTAGTGAAAAAGTCAGACACAGTCTCGTCTTTCTTCTGCTTACACGCAGACAACTTGTCCCAATTAACACGCATAGCAGGCATCAAAGTCTTCATATAATCATAATCCTACCAGGGAGATCAGTAATCACATCCTCTGGTTTAGCACCACCTACTTGTCTATTATCTGCGGCTCTAAGATTATTCCATGTATCACCTAATTCCTGTGCATGATCCATATGACGAATCAATCCCCATATAGGCTGTGGAACAACATTCCCAAAGAACATGTCTATATCGGCTAGATTCATAATACATGAATCCGCAGTTTGAGATAATTCCTTATAGTACCCTGCAGGATTTTTACGTGGATCAGGCAAAGTCTGCTTAAGGGCTAAAACTTCAGCAAGCTTCCATGGAACATGTACCCAAACTCGCTGAAAATGTGGCGGAATAATTGGAACAGCATTTGCATCACCAGGTCTTCAAACTGGAAGAACCTCTCGCATCGGATATTGTCGCGCCTTTCTCTTAACCAAAGAATCAGGCTCAAACAGTCGCTGAGAAGGAGACTCACTCCTAAACGACAACAACGTCGCAACTGCTTTCTCAACCCCAAGACCCACAACAGGCCCTTTCGCAAACTCAGAACGTATACGGTACAACTCAGACGGAGTTTGTCCTACATCACCATCTTCCCATTGTTCGCGAAGGAAAGAACACATCATATTGAAAACATATCTTTGTTTCGGTGCTTCCCATTGACAAAAAACATCCATAACACACTCGAGATCATAGTGCAAAGGATACGTAACCCATTCACGCGCTAAGTGATCTAACACTGTCCGTTCATCAGGACCAGGCAATTGGCTACGCAATTGCTTACGCTCTACAACAGGATACATACCCAATGAACCCAAAAGAGGAGAGAAGAGACCAGCAACAAAATCAGTCATTCTCTGTCGAGCAGAAGGAGAAGTTGACAAAAGAACAGGAGACAAAGCAGAATGAGAAGAAACCAAAGTCGGAACAGTAACAGGGGGAGTAAACAAGACAGGCGTAGGAGTAGCAGACGAAGAAGGTAGCAAAGTCGGCGGCCCTTGAGAAGGCTGCGCCAAAGGAATAGGAGCCAACGGAAGAGGAGCTGGCTGTTGAGGAACCACAGGAGGCAAAACAACCGGAGGTTGCACAACTATAGCTTGTGGAGGTGCTGTAGCACTCTGCACATAAGGGGGTGGCGAACTCAATAGGTGCTACATTAAAGGATCTTTCGCAAGATCTTTCTTCTCTTCTTGCTGTTGAGGTGGCAAAGCTGGATAGCACTTGTCCACCGCTAACTTACGTTGCCTAATTATCTGTTCGCTTTCTTGTTCTTCTTCATTATCCCTAAACTGTATAGCAGCTTGCACCATTGACATACCACATTCTCGTTTATTTCGTTTCGCTAACTTAATTTCTTTCTGTTTGGCTTCCTTTCGCCATAAGCGAAAAGAGTCAAACATCGCCGGCCGGGCTTTCTTCTTGAACAGTTTAACTTCGAGATTATCTAAAATCTCTGTTTCAAAGCTACCATAACGGGGCCACTGTAGGACACCGTCTTTCCTGGTATATTTGATCCATACTTCATTATACGTTATAGGACCCACTCCATTTTTTATATAGAGTTCATAGGTCGGAGTTCAAATCGGAGGAACCGGACACGAATCCTCCAATCGGGAATCCCTATTACAGCCACAACAAAATATCTTTCCAAGTCTGCTAAGACCAGGCATCTTCGCTCACTAGTCTAGCTTCAAACTTCAAGGGAATATTAAAAACGATAGTCTCGTGAATACACAAGTCCCTCGGCTTTGGGGCCTGCCGGTACCAAATCAAAGAATCCCGAAAGGATACCAAAACAAAACTAAAGACTGGGAGACGCTCCACTCATACTTAACTGAAATGTCGATGGCGTCACCAGAAGACCCGTCTATCGTCTCGCTCTACAAATCATCTAATGGCTCCAAGACAGGGCGACAGTCAGGGCAGCAGTCCTTCGTAGCCGTCGGAAAACGGGGAACCTCGCAGCAAAGACTTTCGGATCACGACGACATACAGGGGTCGAGGAAGTGGCAGGCCTTCCTCCAGAATTTTCACACGAAGCTCCTCACGATCTTCAGGCTTGGACCGGTACCGCTGAAGTCGCCCCACGTTGGGCCCCAACTGAAGAACCGGGCGGCGCCAGGGAAAATGCCGATGTCTTCGAGTTCCCCTGCCTTGGCAAACAGAGACACGGGACACTTCTTGATGACGTCAAAGACCAAATTTATTGGCTGCAACCAGGAACCGAGGTCTACGAAGCACAACACGGGTGGTTCGCTAGAGACTGCACAAATTCATAGAGCGGAGCATCGTCTTTTATGCTAAAAATCACATTCCTGGCTAGCATCGGTTACATACAAACTGACCAATTGGAGGGTGACATTTCAAACATATCGCATGACGACAATCCCACTTTCTGTTGTCCAGCCCACCAGAAATGACCAAGCAAAATTCAACATTCCTGCTCGAACAGGCCAGACGGACCCATCATAAAGACCTCAACCCATATCAGTAATTAAGCCATAAAGGAAGGAACAGAAGCAGATGACAAGCAAGATAGAAGGGTGTGTGCATGTACCATAAACTCAGCAATGTCCTGCTCTTTGATCTCTATCCGACCAGCTGCTTAACAAGGAACTGGCTCAACGAGGTCAGCCTCGGGCAAGGGAGTCAGTTCGTTCAGGTCACTCAGAAGTCAGCTAAAGGTGTACGTGTCCCAAAGACTTGTTCGGCCGCAGTCATCGGCCTATGTGAGGGCAACCACACAAAATGGCTGCCGTACACAAAATGGAACCCGAGCTTTCAGACGAAATCTATGAATACGTAGTGTTCTCATTGATCGATTATTACAAAAACACTCGTACATACCGCACTCGTCCTTTGCGGTCCGCTGACACCAAAATCGTCTATATCCGACGACCTTTATTGAACAGGTTCAGAATCTACGGAACCACAGAACCACAGACAGATGTCATTAAGTGGGACTCCACGTTACAAAGCAGTGGTAGCTGGATGTATGACGTTACGACGCGTACCGTCACAACGCGTGCTGTTACAACGCGTCTTTTACAACGCAAGTCGTGACAACGACTTGCGTTGGGGGCGCGGATCGAGAATAGTATAATTTACTATTCTAACACCAGTCCCCGTGGACACTAGGGAAGGTGTTGGAATAGTAAATATACTATTCTTAATCCTGTAGCGCCCTCCAGCGCAAGTCGTGGTTACGACTTGCGTTGTAAAGGACGCATCATGACAGCACTGCGTTGAAACATCCGCAATGTAAAGGATGTTTCCCGTGGTAGCTGCCATCGCCCTGGTGGAATGGGTGCTCAATCCCACTGGAGGCTCCTTCTTTGCCAAAGAATAACAAGCTTTAATGCACAAAAAGACCCATCTAGAAATGGTCAGTTTGTGCATGGCCTGACCTTTTTTGGTGCCCACATAACCAACAAAGAGCTAGTCATGCACCCGGAATTGTTTTGTGCGATCCAAGTAAAAGGAAAGCGCACGCTTTGGATCCAGATGGTGGAGCCTCACTTCTTCTTTGGAAGGATGCCGAGGGGGAAAGAAGGTGGGCAAAGTGATGGTCTGTCCAATATGGAAAGGAGTAACCACTTTGGGAAGGAAGGACGAGTCCGAAGGACAACTTTTTCCGGATGACCAGTCAGAAAAGGAGGCTTAGAAGAAAGTGCTTGGAGCTCACTCACCCTGCGGGCAGAGGTGATGGCCAACAGAAAGGCGGTTTTTAAGGTCAGAAGCCTGAGAGGCCAGTTATGTAGCGGCTCAAAGGGAGCTCACATAAGATATGTAAGAACCAAGTTCAAGTCCCACTGGGGCATTACGAAGGGAACAGGAGGAAAAAGATGAGTAAAGCCTTTAAGGAAGCAATTTACAACAGGGGACTTGAAAAGAGAAGGCTGATCAGGAAGCCTAAGAAAAGCTGAAATGGCTGAGAGGTAGCCCTCTAGAGTGCCCAGAGCAGAGCCCTGCTGGGCCAAAGAAAGGAGGAACAAAAGAACCTCCGAAAGAGGGGCGGAATGGGGGATCCACAGCCTTTGCTGTGGAGAGGAGAGGGCGGAGACGGATGCACAATCATCTGGGAGAGCGAGACACAGCTGGTGAGACTGAATAGAGGCTACAAAGAACTGCAACTCACAACAACTATCTTTATACTTTACATTTCCCACGTCATCTTCAGTGATAAACACCAACGCTACCTCAACCAAAGATTTGCCAACATTGTAACAATTGGGTAGAGCTACACTACAGTGGGGGACAACCATGGAGCCCGCGCATCGTCACTTACTTGAGGGTGAAGATTGAGACCACAGTGAATAGTGAGCAAGGACCCTAAGCAGTGGCTACTGCAGTTCGAAGCGTCCAAGGCACCAGAGGGCGACAAACTACAGGTATGGGAGGCATAATGTCCGTTGGCGTGATGGGAGGAACTGCTTCCCCAGATACCACTGTGCTCCTGCTGGAACTGTGTTCAGGATTTAAGGCCCTAAACAAAAGGCTTGACGCCCTAGACAGACAGTTTGACGGGCTGGGTGAGTGGATTGATCGCCACAAAACCCGCCTGGACACAACGGAAGGGCGTATATCGGATCTGGAAGATGGAGCAGCCCAAACTACTAAGCGCGTGGAGCACCTTGACCGTATAATGAAGACAGTCGCAGTCAAGAACGAGGATTTGGAAGCCAGGAGCCGCCGCAATAATGTGTTCATCATGGGAATTCCTGAATCCACCAACACAGGGAGGTTACACCAGTTTGTTGAGGGCCTGCTGACCGACTTGTTCGGGTCTGAACAATTTGCAAGCACATTTGTAGTTGAACAAGCGCACAGAACATTGGGGCCCAGGCCAAGTCTTGGGTGCCCACCAAGACCTATATTGGCAAGACTGCTAAACTTCAAAGACAGAGACATGGCGCTACGCCTCGCCAGAGAAGCTGAAACTCTGTTCTGGCAGGGATCAAATGTCTCCATATATCCGGACGTCACTGCATTGGTGCAGGACGCCAGGCGCAAGTTTGCAGGAGCAAGTTTGCAGGAGCGAAGGCTGCAGTGCAGAAGCTAGGCCTTCGCTGTGGGATGCTATGTCCTGCAAGACTCTAAGGGCCCGATGTAGGTCGGTCGGTAACGGCCGAAAATCGGTATTTTCGGCCGTTACAGAACGGTAAATAGGCGAATGGTATGTAGGGGGTATTATTTTACCGAATCGGTAAAATTACCGATTCGGTAATTTTACCGATTCGGTAAAATAAGAAATCGGTAAATTTACCGATTCGGAGCCACCCATATGTAGGTGGGACTCTTCAGAGTCCCAGGAGCCTTAACGGTATTTTACCATCAAATCCAATTTGATGGTAAAATACCGATTCCGGTGTGCATGCACATGTGTGCGTGCACACCTATGCCATGTGACAGGCAGACCTGCCCTTAGGGCAGGCATGCCTGCCACATGGCACCCGTGCCTGTTTTGGTGATGACAGAGGGTGTCAAAGTGACACCCCCTGCACTCTTGTGTAAATCGGTATTTACTGATTCGGTAAATACCGAATCGGTAATGCCCATTCATTCCTATTGGCTTCAAAGCCCATAGGAATGAATGGGCATTACCTATTCGGTATTTACCGAATCGGTAAATAATGAATTCATCCGATTCGGTATTCCAGCACATCTGGAATACCTACATGTCGGACCCATAGATTTACCGATTTTCAATTACCGAATCGGTAAAATTCTGTAATTTAAAATCGGTAAATCTTTTCTACCTACATCTAGCCCTAAAAGTAGATGTGAATGGGAAGACGAAAATATTCAATAATCCTGAATATGTCCAGATCTTCTGCAAGCAGCATGCGGGGGCAGGCGATTTACATGGTGGCACCTCCCCAGGAGGAGCATCAAAGGGAGCCTAATCGGGCACGAGTGCAGACCTGTTCACAGCTAGTTGATTTGTCCTTTTGGAAGAATGGAGCTGTGTGAACTGTCTGTTGATATTGCCTTAACTGAAGATAAGTGGCGTGGGGTTGTGGAGAGGGGGGCCAGCCTGAGTATACAGAGAAGAATGCGTAGTGGGACTAATGTTACAGAATAGCGCTAGTGCAAGGGGTGCCCATGTGGCGTTGCCACTACCTCAGTGGGCTCACAATGGTATTGAAATGGGAAAGTTTGCCATGTTAGCGTTGTATTAATCAACATTTAATCCTTGGGAACATAGGGAAGCACCTGGTGGGCAGCCACTAGGTGGGGGTGGGGTAGGGGGCAGAGGTATAGAAAAGTTTAAAATATGCAGTCACACCAGTTCAGTTGACAGTCATATGCGTTACCCACATCCTACAGAGAAGACATAGTATGCTTTACTATTCACAATGGCACATTAGGTAGAAATATACCATAGAACGAAAGTCGCCCTACTGACATGGAACGTACGAGGCATTAACAATCAAAGTAATGTTGACTAGTACTTCAATATGAGCGTCAACAATACGCAAGCATCGTTTATCAACAAGAAACACACTTATCACCTTCTTCTCTACATAAGTTTGCATCTGCCTGGGGTCCCCACAGGTTCTTTTAAAACTATACCACATGCGCTCGAGGAGTAGTGCTACTGGTTAACAAACGATTGTCCTTTGTACATACTGCAACGTTTACAGACCCAGGAGGACATTTTCTTCTGGTAATAGGGGTCCTGGCAGGGCACAAGGTCTTGCTGGCCAATATATAATCCCCAAATACAGATGATCCAGCCTTCTATGAACAGCTCCACTCGCAATTAGACACTCTAGAAGCCGATTATATTCTCTTGGAAGGGGATTTGAATATTCTGCTGGAGCCCAGATTGGACAGTCCTGCTGAGTCCCCGGTAAGCAAGCCCCGGTCCCACATGGTATTAACAGAAATTTTTAACAATTGGGAATTGAAGGACACATGGCGACACCTTAACCCTCAGAGCACTGAATATACTCATTATGCACAACAATATTACACATGGACAAGACTAGATTACTGGCTGTTATTGCGACCGGTGCTTCCATGGGTTCAAACAGTAGTAAATTGCCCCGCACCCTATCAGACCACTCCCCAGTACTCCTGTCAGTTAAGTACCGGCTGAGGGAAGGTTCGAGAGGCATTGAAGGTTCCCTACCATGGCGTTGAGAGACACGGTCCTTAGAGAGGAACTGCGTACAGCAATAGTGAATTACTTTGCACTGAATACGGGGTCGGTCTCCACGCAGAGTGCTCTATGGGAGGCCTTTAAAGCATGTATCAGAGGGATATGTATGTCCACACAGACGGCGGTGCTAAGGGACCTGAAACGCAGTTTAGCTAGATTAGAGGAAGAACTAGCCAAACTAGGTAGAGAGAACATGGCAAGACAGCCCCGAGATAACACACCTTATATAAACCGCAGGACAGAATTATTGGCAGAATATACTGAAGCGACCAATTCCCATGCTTGCACGGCTGCTCCGGCCACATTATAAGCAGACCTATATTACCAAGCTGCAAGAGCCAGACGGAGGGATGGCTTTGGGAACGGCTGCCATTTAGCAGACATTATTGCAATACTACATGGATCTTTACACTATAAAGGCAGCAACTAGTGCAGATGGGATGAAGGAATACTTAAGCAAGATAGCTATGGTTTGGCTCCCTAATGAGCACAGGCAATTCTTAAGTGAACCATTCTCAACCAATGAGATAGAACAGGCTATTGAGGCTAGGGCTGGATCCAAGGCCCCGGGCCTTGATGGGTTCTCTGGTGCCTCCTACAAAGCATATAAGAGGCTGTTGGCCTCCTACTTACTAGAGGTTTATGCAGAAGCCTTAGAGAAAGGAATACTTCCACCCTCGTTCAAAGAGGCAGTCCTGATATTGTTGCCTAAACCTGGAAAAGATCCTGAAAAGTGTGCTCATATCGGCCGCTCTCTTTGCTCAATTTTGAGTATAAAATGTAAGCAAAAATGCTGCCGACTAGGTTGTCCCTACTTATGGAGCAAATTATAGCACCAGCGCAAACCGGATTTATAAGGCAGATCCACAGCTCTAAACTTAAGGAACTTTTTTTCTGTGGTTAACACAATAAATCTGGCTACCCCTGCAGTAGCTGCATTTTTAGATGCGGTGAAGGTGTTCGACTCGGTGGAGTGGCCCATCTTACATGCTATATTGGCTAAGATGGGCGTTCCGAAGGGCTTTGAACACTTGATTAAACTACTGTACACTGCACCGACCGCCCGTATTCGATTCATTGGCATGATAACAGAACCTTTTCTCATAACTAGAGACACCATGCAGGGATGCCCTTTATCTCCATTACTTTTTATAATTACAATGGACCCGCTCATACGCTACTGCCAGAAGGATCACTAACAGAGGGCTCCAGTTAAAACATGGGGCCGGTACTAGTGACCTTATATACGGATGATGTGGTGCTGTATGTTCGCACACCAGAGGTTAACCTCCAGCCGCTGCTAGGGGAAATAGAAGATTTCGGAGCCCTATCCAGCCTTCACACTAATTGGGACAAATCCGAAGTGTTTTCATTGACACTTGGGGGTAGACACCTTAGGCGACTTGTTCCCTGGTGGGCACGTGTTCTCCCGGACAGAAGACCCCTGCTTCTTGACAGCCACTTTCATGGAGTGGTGTGGCTCACTGGTTAGAGGTGGCAGACCCGGGAGCAGAGGACGGCCCGGGACCAGGGTTCAATTCCCGACGCGGCAGGGTCATGGACCAGGGTCAGCGGACTCGATAATTCTCACCTTGGTGCCTACTCTAACCAGAGATCACACTTGGCAACTCTGGGCATTAGCTTGCCTCATCTCCGCAACGGCCCCCCACATACGCCGGGGATGCCTGGTTTCACCTTGGAGAAACCCAGTATCACAGGGAAAGCCAGGATGGGTTCCCCAGCGGTCTATTGCGCAGAGATACTCCTTCGGGAGTCGATTCTAGCGCGTTAGAAACCCGCAAATTAAATGGATCAGTTTGTACTGGCCCGTAAACAAAACACACTTAGGAATGTAAACCCAACCTACCCTACTGAGCCTGAAGAGTTTGAGCCGCTTACATCAGTCATTAAAGATAGCGGGGAGCATGTTGCTTCTTGTCTATACAAGGCATGTCTCACCTTGATGCCACAGTCTCACCTTGATGCCACAGCATGACACTAAAGTTAGGAGGATTTCGTTCTACCGTGCGGGACCATACTTACCGAATGGGGTGCCTCTCATTTGGGGCATTCATAGACCACTGATGCTACTATACATTGGGGTTCTTTACGGATTCGTCTACAGTCTCTCTGATTCTAATTGTTTTAAGACTGTTTCCGTTCCTTAGTGTGCTACAGACGGGCCCTAAGAATACACAGGCAACTATTGACACGCAGTGTGCCTTCTAGATACTTATCTTTGGTCTCGTAGACCTTACGAGACACATTCCTCCCAAGTGTCGTAAAGCACTATTTTTTCCTTGGACGCTTGACAGTGCAATCCTTTCCAAAGATTTTCTTTTCTCTTCCACAAAACGTTAAAAAGAATTAGTACTCTACTTATATGCCCACTTGAGACCGCGTTCAAGCCTTGAAGATGTCGTATACACAACGAAACGTGTGTAAGCTGTCTGCACCAATGTGACTACAACATTTCAATGATATTTGAAGCTTTATTGAAATTTGTATAAATGGACAATATTTCAATTGGATTGTTTAACTTTTGGACCATATAAGACCGTGGACATAGTTGTATTTTTCTATTCAATTGTTTTGAAATTAAAATTAACTGACAATAGAGGCAGTCTCCTAAACAATTTTTCTGTGCTCTATATTGTATATTACCAAAGTTAGGGACGCCTGGTCGACTGACATAGGGCAGCCACTCACCGACAAGATATGGGAAGGATGCTGTAATCATATACACAAGCTTATTCATTTCAAGATACTTAGACGGGCTTACGTTACACCACAGCAGATGACCCACATAAAAAGTGCTAAGTTAATGCATTGCCCTAAGTGCAACGCGTTAGCAGCCTCTTTCATACACATGACTTGGACATGTAATGTAATAAACACCTATTGGCAAGACGAATTTAGCATAATGCAGCAGATGACTGGGCTATAACTGACCCCCTCCCAGTAATTGGCGCTGATGGGTTATGTGGACACCCTGCCCAAAAGTAATTGCAGATTCACAGCAGTGGCACTGATTCTAGCGAAGCGCAAAATAGCTATACGCTGGGGTAGCAGACAGAAACCAACAATTAAAGGGTGGCTCAAGAGCATGTCATATTGCAACATTATGAGTGAGCTACATGCTGAGCTAAGACCACCCACATGTCGCCCAAAGGACGTATGGCAGCCTTTACGAGAAAACCTTCGACAGCAGGAGGAAGGAGACACACGACAGCTTCTAGAATGAAGTTCATAAATAATGTGGTATAATTACAGGAATTATACAAGGAGATAGTGCCAACGGAATGAGCTAGGGCTAACGGCTAGAAATAAGGCATACAGGAGGTAAAGGAGGGAACAACTTATGCAAAGTGTATTTGATAAAAGCTACAATAGCGGCACAATGATTTACATATGTGTTAAATAAATAATGATGGAGGATTGGTGAAATGATGTAACTGCATATCAATGTATCCTATGTTTTTCGTGTACTGTCAAAATGATAAATAAAGTTATAAAAAAATTTGGTATTCTCCGAGTGATTTGTAGCAGCATTGCATGGGCATCAAACAGAATATAGTATGGAAGATGTGAGACCTCAATTGAGTATATAAAAGTGACAAACTTCTCATTAAAATTTAGATTTTTTGTGTGGATTAAATTAAATATTCAATCATTTTTGTATTTGTTTGAGGAATGTTTGTTTCTGTATTTTGTGTATTGTTTTGCAGTTCAAATCATCACAATTGCTTATCAAAATGATTCTGTTCTGTTTGTGGCACTAAGGGATCACTTACTACAACATGGGATGATATCAAAATGACCACAAAATATAGGGAATGGAGGCTCTACTTGATTTCTCGTCCGCCTTTGACCTTGCTTGCCGACCTTCCCTCCTTAAAAGACTACATGTCCTTGATATTCGAGGAACTATCCTGAAAGAGATTGCATGTACTCTTGCTGTCAAGATGCTTCCCTTATTATTTCCCACTTTATCAGCTGGTGAACTACAACGATCTGCCATTGCCCCCTTCCTGCTCAATATCTACCTAAGACCACTACCAGAGCTCCTATGCGCCTTCATTTTTTACTGCTATATTTATGCAGATGACACTTCAGTCATTTTAAAGATATTTTAGCCCATCTTCATTCATGTACCATGGGGAAATGTTTTCAGGCCACTGACTGTGGATGTTTGCTAACCATTTTAAAGGCAACACGCGAAAAGATTCTTGTATATGGCAATTGGAAAAACCATCACCATTTGGCTTCAGGAGCTGACCCAACCATTGTACTCTTCTGAAATTAGTAATTTAGGGATGACCATGTGCTCTAAATTATTCCTTTAACCACAAGTCAATCAAGTTGCCAAATCAAGCTTCTACATGATTAAATGTCTTTGAAGTTTTTCCCCATACCTTAGGTTCTAGCAAAAGATCCAGACTGCGGTCGCTCTTGTACTACTGCCCTTTCAGTCTGCTAATGGACTCTATCTAGTAACACTCCCTATTACAGCTGAGGAAGCTAGAAAGAAATCTGAAAGCCATAGCAATACAACTCCTTATCCTACCTATGCAGGCTACATCACACCTGTTTTCCTCCTACACTACCTCCCAGTAGTGTGAAAGATCATGTTCAAAGTATTGAGCACAACTCACAGAGCAGTACATGGAGTGGAACTACTATTCTTACACCAAAAACTACACTCAGATCACAAAATAATTTCTCTTCACCCAAGGCTTCCCCCATTATTGATGGCACCTTCATTCAGAGAGAGTCCACACAATGAAATCTACTTCTCTGTCCAGACAACCAACTCTGGAATTTAATGCCTTTCAGAAAAGAGATTACTGATAATTACCTTCATTCCTAGAAAGCATTAATCACTTTGGGCCAGATGTAGGTAATGTCAATTTACCTATTCTTAAATACCAAATGTTACCGATTCGGTATTTCAGAATAGGTAAATGGGATGTAGATACATTTTCAGGAAAAATTACCAAATTGGTAAGATTCGGTAATAGGCCCATAGGAATGAATGGCAATTACCGACTCGGTAAATACCGATTCGATAAAATGAGGGAAACATTCAAGGGTGCCAGGGTGTCACTTTGACACCCTGTTGCACCCCTGAATCGTGCTTGTGTGCAGATGTGGCACACATACATGCCCTAAAGACATGTATGTCTGCCACATGGCACAGTTGAAAATGCACAGATTTGCATTTTCAAAGGTATTCCTTATTTACCACCAACTTATAGATGGTGGTAAATAACGAATCCTAAAATGGGAAAAGCACTCATTTGAGTACTCCCTACATTGCAAATTCGGTAATTTAGCGAGTCGGTATTTTAAGGAATCAGTAATTCACCGATTCCTTAAAATATCGAATCGGTAAATTACCTAATTTGCAATTTAGGCTACCTACATCCCAAATGCCCAATACCGGTCAGTAACGGCCGAAATTCAGTAATTTCGGCCGTTACCGACCGGTATTAGGCCACCTACATCTGGCCCTTTGCAGTACTACAAGTACAAACTAATAGCTTTGATGCTTACTGACTAGTATTTTGATTCGCGCACAAGCAACTCTTTATTCTCCCCAACACCTCCAAAAGAGAGCCCAGTATGTGATAAACATCAATAATCAGCATTTCACAGCCTTGAAAAAGGCATTAAGTAACTGTGGGCCAAAAGTCCATTCCGCTCGCGGAATTTCGGCAATTTCGCGATCCGCAAATCTCACGAAATTGCCCAAAAATCCGCAAATCCGCTCGCGGGCGGATTTTTTTTTGGGCCCACAGGAGGCACGTACAGTTAAGGCAGGTGCTCGAGTTGAAGCTAACTTTGTAACCATTTTAGAATAGCACCGGCAAGCTGCCAGAGTTGAAGTTGCTTACTTGCAAGTTGCAACTTCAACTCTGGCAGCTTACCAGCGCTATTCTAAAATGGTTACAAAGTTAGCTTCAACTCTGGCACCTGCTTTAACTCTGAAAGTGCTTCCTGTGGGCCAAAAATTAAACCTCAACAGGAAGCACTTACGATATAAATAAAGCAGGTGCCAGAGTTGAAGCTCAAATTCAGTAACGTTTTAATCAACCCAAAACATTAGTGAGCACGGTCGAGGCTGGGCAAGTGTGCTTTAACCCCATATCTGCCGTCGAAAATTAGCTGTAATACTCGAGGGAGGTCTTTGAATCCCTGAGTTTCTCGAGCTCAACCCCTGTGTAGTTCCTGTGACCAAGAGGCTGCTTTCTCCTCACCTGCTGCCCTGCTCGCTCTCTGACCCTTTATACACAAGAGGCATGTTGACACGCATAGAAGCCCCGCTCGTTTGGCCCCGCACCACACACAAGCGGTACCAAACTTCTCCCCGCCCTTTCCCAACTATGATGGACAGCTCACTCAAGGAACCTCGGCGCCTTTTGGCGCGGTGGCAAAGTTACAGGCACACATGGTCAGTGGAGACAAATCTTCTGGCCCTTTACGCAGCTGCAGTGTAGGAAAAGCACTTTACATTTACCCAACGAGGTAGCACTTACTGGATTAGCCAGTAAAAGTACTCCAGTTGAGTAGAGGTATTGCACAAAATGATGGCATCTTTGTGGATAACTATGCAGGGCAGGATTCATTCTGGCATGAGGCTCCTGTCACAAAAATTAAACCTCAACAGGAAGCACTTACAGATATAGCAGGTGCCCGAGTTGAAGCTCAAATTCAGTAACGCTTTAATCAGCCCAAAACATTAGTGAGCACGGTCGAGGCTGGGCAAGTGAGCTTTAACCCCATATCTGCAGTCGAAAATTAGCTGTAATACTCGCGGGAGGTCTTTCAATCCCTGAGTTTCTCGAGCGCAAACCCCGTGTAGTTCCTGTGATCAGGAGGCTGCTTTCTCCTCACCTGCTGCCCTGCTCGCTCTCTGACCCTGTATACACAAGAGGCATATTGACACGCATAGAAGCCTCGCTCGTTTGGCCCCGCACCACACACAAGCGGTATCAAACGTCTTCCCGCCCTTTCCCAACTATGATGGACAGCTCACTCAAGGGACCTCAGCGCGTTTTGGTGCGGTGGCAAAGTTACAGGCACACATGGTCAGTGGAGACAAATCTTCTGGCCCTTTACGCAGCTGCAGTGTAGGAAAAGCACTATACATTTACCCAACGAGGTAGCACTTACTGATTATCCAGTAGAAAGTACTCCAGTTGAGTAGAGTGCAAATCGCAAAAAAATCCGCGACTTCTCGGGAAAATCAGCGAATTCGCGGATTGTTTTGCGGTTTCGCACGAATTCGCAGACCGCAGATCTGCAAAATTTGACACTGTACAAATGTTCCTATAAAATGTCAGTAAGGCTAATCTTAAAGGAAATAAGAACTAACAATAGTTTGACAATAAGTAGAGTTAGGATTACATGTGGGGTTGGAATTAGGCTAGGTGTTACAACCAATTTTTCATCACTGTTGGAAATGTCCATATTTTGTGTTGCATTACCCCAGATTGTTGCCTTCTTTTGATGAACAGACATTTCGACCTGGCAAAATAAACTTTTTGCCAGGCCTAAATCCTCCTTTTTGATATTTATAAGTCACCCCTAAGTTAGACCCTAAATTCCTAAAGGACAATGTGCTTGGTATTTAAAAAGTAGGAAATTTCTATTTAAGGTTTTAAATGTGACAGCAGTAAAAGACCCCCAAAGTAGCTTTTCACGGTAGCAAGGCTATCTCGCACATAGAGGAACATGGACTTACAATATAACAACTTATAATGCTTAATTTTGGTTTGGGAGCAGCTAGAAAATTCATTCAAGGCTCGTTTTCATGGTAATTTAAAATCCAACTTAAGAATCACCAGATGTTATATTGCTATTGTAGAAATTACACTTTTAGAAAGTTGTCATATATCTACCCTAGCCAAAAAGACCTTTCTGAAGTGTCCAGTGTCACCTAATTGTTGAATGGCAGTGAGATGTGGATTGCTCCTAGACTGTGGAGAAAAGGTTTGAGTGTGGAGAGGTGTTTTCCATCTTCAGCAGGATGGCCTGGACGGCAATGCCAAGCCCCTTCCTACTCTTCAAAGGGGGCCTACCATGTCACTTGCAGATGTAGCTCACATCTAGGCCTGTTTCCCTTTGTCTTGGGCTCCAAACCCAGTGAGAGGGGTAGCTGCCCCAGACTGGTTTGGAGTGACCACAAGGGAGGTTTAATCCATTACCATAGTCACAAGTCTGGGTGGGCATGGGGAGCTCTGACCAGGAGAAGAATGCTTCCGCTGTGTTGTATTTAGGTAGAGAGAAGCACTGTGGGATAGCTTACAGTGAAACACACTGGCAGTGCTGCAAAAGTGGGTAGCACCACCGCCCCGGGTTCTTTTATCCCATTGGGTTGGAGAGGGGCACGAAGATTCCCCACCCACAGTCTAGCACTGGCCATAAATGTGGAAACCCTAGTACCCTCCACAGAACATTACTGGACTTGTGGGGAATCAGAAAAAGGACTGCCCTTCTGTCTGAATAACCCGAAGGTAGACTGGACGTGCATGCCTTGAACCTAGGACCCGAGAAGTGACTCCAAGGGTCATTTTGCTGACCTCCTGTTTGGGATACAGGGACACATCAAGCTACAAGAGGCCTTTTTCTGCATTCCTTGCTGACCAGTTCCAACTGGACCTGCCCAGGACCCTGCTGCTGGCTTCTGCTGGAGTGAATCTTGACCTCTAAGTGCTGTCCCCCAAGGTCACACCCTTTGCTGGTGTCAAAGTGTATTCCTCTTTAAGTTTCTTGAAAGCTGGGTCTGCCAACTTTTGCTCTGTGAACTGATGGGGGACTGGTACCAACCTGCCAAGGTGATCTGATGAAGGTGCATTGCCACTGTGCCAAAGATTCAGGTTGCTCCCGCTACGTTCTTCTCAGCAGCAGACAATATGATCCAGAGGGAGTGCCTTTTAAAAACCTGGAGCAGCACTATTCTTATTGATCCACACAGTAACAGATAAGTGAATTATCCACCTCTAAAACAAGTACGTTTCACATCTACAATTTTCCTATTGTTTTCCATTTCAGTACTACAAAAAAAATTATCATTTTGAGGTAAATATATACAGCTGGGCATTTGGGAGTGGACTACTGAACTTTGTAAAAGTCTTTGAGATCTGCTGTATCTTATTATTAGTCATGCAAGTTTCAAGACAAAAGAGTATAGAATATTGTTCTGCTAACATTGACATCAGTCCTTCTCAGAATTCATACCACATTGCAAGGCAAATGTACCCGAGAAACCAAGCAACATCAAATGGGGAAAATAATGTGTTTGTTAAGTCAAGAACTTAATAGCTTCACAGTAATTACTACATAGGTTCTATAAAAGAGAGTGTTACGATACGAACTGAACAAAGACACCACTTGCTTCTTGAAGTATTATAGAGGTCCCCTAATAAGCTAAGTTAGCCTATTTAACAGCCTACAGTGTTTCTAGTAGAAAAATATAACACAATACATATTACCACAACTCTACATCTTTACATTACAATAAGAGTATAGCATGTTTTCAGATTAACTACATAATATTCCTTGCCTACGCATTGTTACTTTGAAAAAAGAAAACACAACTAAAAAATAAGGAATCGCACTCCTGTTTAAGGCATGTGGTTGACAACCTTGTAACCGTAGATATGTATTAGCAGCAAAGTGTGCACATGCCTTATTTCAGAAAACTGCAAAGACAAACAATTGGCTTTTACTTCATAAACTCAGAGAGAGAAACCACATAACAATCAGGAAGATACCTCTGAGTGCCCATTTGAGAATCTCGGTAACACTTTAGTTTGTTTACATGAGGTTTAGATGAGCACCAGATACTTGCTTGCTTGTAACACAGCATCGAGAGATTTTCACAAGTCCTATGCCTTGGAAAAATAGAAATGCTGTCACTCGATCTGTAAAACTAGTCTTCTAGATTTCCAAGATTTAGAGAATTATTTTCAACCCTTGACCCGGTCACTCCACTACCGCACGGCCCCCGTGTGCCCGGATTCTGCTTCCGCTGCCTGCTTGGCCCTCTTGCTGCCGCCTCTCGTTAGGGCCCCTGCTCTCCAGGCTTGCCCTCACTCTCCAGGCTTGCCCAGGCTTGCCCCGATCGCCAGGCTTGCCCAGGATTGCCCTCGCTCTCCCCCGCTCCGCCTTCCCGCTCTTTACCCCCTCTGTTCCCAGCCGCTGCTCTCCTGCGGCCCGCCCCCTCTCCTGTCTCCCACTCCCGCCTCCCAGCTGCTCCTCCCTCCCACTTCGCCATAAATGGCGAGGACAGCGAGTATGCGCAGCGGGCGCGCCGAAGGCGTGCCAAAGGCAAGCCCGTCTACGCCCGTCCACGCCTGGACCGCGCCCAGCGTCAGAACCCCTGGACCCCGCCAGAGCCAGCCTACCCGACTGAGCTACGACACCGCCACCCTCCAAGCACTCAACACCGGCCGACATCCAGCCTGCTACCAAGCCACCCCGAAACGCACCCAGGGAGTCTTCACCTGCTACGCTTGCTACTTCACCTGCACTCGGTCCTGCACTGCGCGCCAGCCAAAACAGCCACCAACAACAACCACCTCAAGTGCATCCTGCTCAACACCCGCTCCATCCACAGGCACGCTGTCGAACTATGGGACCTCCTGGACAAAACGGCACCAGACGTCGCCTTCTTCACAGAAACCTGGATGAATGCCTCCTCAGCCCCCGACATCGCCATTGCCATCCCGGAGGGCTACAAGATCATCCGGAGGGACCGCGTCAACCAGACCGGAGGAGGCATCGCCATCGCCCACAGAAACACTATCCGCATCACGACCAACACCGACGACACCCTCGCCACCGCAGAGCACCTGCACTTCCAGATTCACACCGACCCCAAGACCACCCTCAGAGGAACCCTCATCTACAGACCCCCGGGACCACGCTAACACTTCAGCGAGGCCATCGCAGACTTCATCAGCCCGCTCGCCCTCGCCTCCCACGACTACATCCTCCTAGGAGACCTCAACTTCCACCCAGAGAATGACCAGGACAACAACACCACCGCCCTACTAGACAACCTCGCCAACCTCAGATTCAAGCAACTGGTCAACACCCCCACCCATTACGCAGGCCACACGCTCGACCCTGTCTTCTCCTCCAGCAACCACATCTCCTTCAGCCACACCAACGAGCTCCACTGGACCGACCACAGCTGCGTTCACTTCAACTTCAGGAAAACAACGACTCACCACCACCCTCAATAAAAAAAAACAAAGATGCTGGAGCAAGATCACCACCAACCAACTCACCACCTCCTTGCGCCTAAACCCTCCCACCGACACCACGGACCCCAACGAAGGAGCCCGCAACCTCACACAGTGGATCACCAACTGCGCCGACACCCTTGCTCCACTGAAAAACCCTCCCAGCAACCTCAACAGCAAGAAAGCCGCGTGGTTTACCAACGATCTCAAAGACTCCAAGAAATCCTGCCGTGACCTCGAGAAAGCCTGGCCCCACAACATGTCAACGGATAACATGACAGCCCTCAAGAACGCCACCCGCAAACACCACCAGCTGATCCGCACCACCAAAAGGTCATCCTTCAGAGAACGACTGGACAACAACACCCACAACAGCAAGGAACTCTTCAACTTCGTGAAAGAGCTCTCCAACCCCAACGCCAGCGACAACGACATCACGCCTTCTCAAGACTTCTGCAACTCTCTGGCCACCTTTTTTCATGGTAAGATCGTCCACATACACGACAGCTTCGGCGCTCAGAACACGTACCCCACCACCGAACCTACATCCCCCACCACCACCATGTGCGCCTGGCCAGGCAAGTTAACGCCGTTACCTCCTCCTGCTTCAACACACTCCGCATGCTCCGTAAGATCTTCCGCTGGATCCCCACTGGAACCAGGAAAACGGTCACCCAGGCCCTCGTTCACCTGCCGTCTGGACTACGGGAACGCCCTCTACGATGGGACCACCGCCAAACTACAGAAAAGACTCCAGCGCATCCAGAATGCCTCAGCACGACTCGTCTTGGACATCCCCCGACACAGCCACATCTCCGCCCACCTGAGGAACCTGCACTGGCTCCCCGTCAGCAAAAGGATCACGTTCAGACTCCTCACCCACGCACACAAGGCTCTCCACGACTTCGGCCCCGAATAGCTCAACAACCGCCTCACGTTCTACACGCCAACCCGCCAGTTCCGCTCCGCCAGCCTCGCACTCGCCACCGTCCCACGGATCCGCAGAACCACCACCGGAGGTAGATCCTTCTCCTACCTGGCAGACCTAGACCTGGAACACCCTCCCCATCCACCTACGACTCACCCAGGACCATCTCTCCTTCAGGAAGCAACTCAAGACCTGGCTTTTCGAGTGGTAGCAGCCCCCCACCCCAGCGCCTTGAGACCTTAGCGGGTGAGTAGCGCGCTTTATAAATACTCTTGATTGATTGATTGATTGAACCAGCGGAATAGGATAATATTATGTAAACCTGAAAGCGAACCAGGTTATACTAATGTGTAGTTCACCAATGAAGTAAAGGCTGTTAGCATGCAAATCCCCAGCCACACCCCTCTTGAGTAATTGTTACATTTACACTCTACATCTAATGCAACCCCTGTCGCTCATACACTGACTACCTTTCC
Organism: Lissotriton vulgaris; assembly: GCF_964263255.1. Taxonomy (NCBI): domain Eukaryota; kingdom Metazoa; phylum Chordata; class Amphibia; order Caudata; family Salamandridae; genus Lissotriton; species Lissotriton vulgaris. The sequence continues at coordinate 1,181,083,041 of NC_141696.1, forward strand.
GCCAATCTCCGAGGATGTGCTACGTGCACTCTGCTGTAAGATTAAATCTGGCTCCCCGGCTGACCCTATGAAGCCTGACCAGTTGATAAGACTTCTCCCTGTGCTATTAACACCTTTGAGCAAGGTGATTAACATGTCCTTGTCAATGGCCAAGGTTCCTAGGTCATAGAAGCAGGCCAGGGAGATGCCACTATTAAAGAAGCCCACCCTTGATCCAACAAAACCAGAGAACTTTCACCCTATCCCCCTACTTCCTTGGTCCACTAATTTCTCTGAAGCCTATGTCAACTCTATCTTGTCAGGTTACTTGGAGGAAAATAACATACTGGACTCCTCCCAGTGTGGGTTTCGTCCGGGTCTGAGCACAGAGTCTGCCCTCCTAGCTGCCATCGAACAACTAAGAGCAGCACTGGATGAGGGACGTACTTTGGCACTAATCCTATTAGATCTTAGTGCCTCATTTTGATACGGACTCTCACCAGATTTTGATACAGAGGTTGAAGGAGGCTGGCATAATGGGTTGCACCCTGGATTGGTTTATCTCCTTTCTTTCGGAGAGGTCCTTTCTGGTGTCAGCCCCTCCCTTCGCCTCCAGACCCCATTCTATCAAACAAGGAGTGCCGCAGGGCTCGGCGTTGAGTCCAACGTTTTTCAACCTGTATGTTCAGCCCCTAGCTGAGGCAGCCAAGAGGAGAGGGCTGACTATAGTGTCATACGCCGATGACACACAACTAGTTGTCGCCCTCTCCAATGACTGTCTGAATGACGCTGCAAAATTCCTGAGTGTTCTAGTGGACGTCGCAGGGTGGATGATGGCCAACTGTCTCCAGCTCAATGCCAGCAAGTCTGAGGTTCTGCTGGTTGGGAAAGACCGGGAGCTGTGGAGTTAACAGTGGTGGCCCTCCACCATGGGCCCGCACCCACCCCTAAACAGGTGGTGAAGAACCTTGGGGTCTGGGTGGACTCGGCCTTGAGTTTTCAAACCTAGACTAAGAAGGTACGGGCGTCATGTTTTGGCATTCTGCGCGGGCTTAAACCCCTGCTGGGGTTCTTTGACGCATCCATCCGACAGATGATTGTCCAGGCATCCGTGCTGTCGAGATTGGACTATGCCAGCTCGCTATATTTGGGGGCCAACAAGACAGAGATTGCGAGACTGCAGAGAGTCCAAAATGTGGCCGCCAGAACTCTTCTAGGCCTGCCTCACCACTGTTCCACCTCCAATGCCATTCGTCAGCTTCACTGGCTGCCAGTGGCAAAACAGGTGCAGTTTAAGTCTCTGTTTTGCTTTTAGGATTTCCCCAGCTCCTGGGATTCTGGCTGACCTGCTCTCTGCCTATGCCCCTTCCCGTCACCTTTGTTTAGCAGGTCTACACTTCGCAGTTGTTTCTCAGGTTAGAAGGGCCCACGCCGGTGGACGCTCCTTTCGCATTCTATCAGCTAAGTTGTGGAATGACCTGCCTGTTTATATCCGGAGTATGGACAATTACTTGACATTCCGGAAGGCCCTGAAAACTTATCTTTTCCCCGCCCTCTAGGTGTGGTCGTCTCTCTGGCTTTTTCCTTCTGCTGTTTTGATGGATTCTTTGCTGCTAGCTGCCTTCTTTGCTCGTAGCACTGGGACGCTCCTTTGCTGGGGCAGCTGTTGCGCTTTATAAATCAGCCTAACCTAACCTTTACTTATGTATCAACGTCGTTTTCGACCAAATGAACAAGTTACTTACCTTCGGTAACGATATATCTGTAAGAAACAGTAGTTAGTATTAGATTCCTTACCTTAGAATATCCCCAGGCGTCAGTCTGGATCCGGAAACTTTTGCGTAGCAGTACCCCTGCGCATCGGTAGACGTCGTCTGCAGGCGTCCCCTGCGGCTCCGCGTCCGTCGTCGGCGTCGTGCGCCGTGATGATGTCGCTGGAGTATATAGACGCCGCCTCCGCGCGCTGACGTCAGTTCTTTGTACACAGCTTTTCCACGCCAGAACACGCAGAGCCATGTAAAAAACCAATGCTGGTGCCATTTGAAACTAGGGCCCTGAAAGGGATGACCTTAACCCTAGGTATCAGTTCGCAGAACGGGGAGGATGGGTGGGGCGGTAAGGAATCTAATACTAACTACTGTTTCTTACAGATATATCGTTACCGAAGGTAAGTAACTTGTTCATCTGAAAGAAACAGGTTAGTATTAGATTCCTTACCTTAGAATAGATACCCCAGCAATACCAACTCCGGTGGTGGGTCTGCGAACCAATACAAACTTACACCAGAAAGTCCTGGAGGACAGAACGGCCAAAGAAGCCATCCCTCTGGACTTGACTGTCCAGGCAGTAGTGCCTCGCAAAAGTGTGCAGCGAGGCCCACGTAGCCGCCTGGCAAATGTCCTGCAAGGGGACTCCCCGGCCCAGGGCAGCAGTAGCTGCTGTGGCCCGAGTGGAATGGGCCCTCAGCCCAACAGGAGGATCCTTCCGAGCCAAAGAGTAGCACGCCTTGATGCACAGAACGACCCACCGAGAGATGGTCCGTTTGTGCACCACCCGTCCCTTCTTCGCACCCACGTAGCCAACAAACAGTTGGTCATCCACCCGGAACTGGCGTGTGCGATCCATATAAAATGAAAGCGCACGTTTTGGGTCCAGACGATGGAGCCGCTCTTCATCCTTTGAAGGATGCGGAGGCGGGAAGAAGGAGGGTAAGGTGATGGACTGCCCGATGTGAAAAGCAGAGACTACTTTGGGCAGGAAAGAAGGTCTAGTTCTCAGAACCACCTTGTCTGGATGAATGGACATGAAAGGAGGTTTGACAGAAAGAGCCTGGAGCTCACTCACTCTCCTGGCAGAGGTGATGGCAACCAGGAAGGCTGTCTTTAAAGTCAGGAGACGGAGAGGACAGGAATGAAGTGGCTCAAAGGGAGCACACATCAAGAAGGTTTGAACCAGGTTCAAGTCCCACTGAGGCATCACAAACGGAACAGGTGGATACATGTGTGTGATGCCCTTCAAGAATCTTGTTACAATAGGGGACTTGAACAAAGAAGGTTGATCAGGCAGCCTCAGAAAGGCCGAAAGGGCAGAAAGGTAGCCCTTGATAGTGCCCAGAGCAGAGCCCTGCTGGGCAAGAGAGAGAAGAAAGAGAAGAACCTCGGAAAGAGGGGCAGAAAGAGGGTCCACAGCCTTTGCTGTGCACCATGCCACAAATCTGTTCCACCGGCAGGCGTATACCGACTTAGTGGAGGGACGCCTGGCTGCCAGAATCACATCACAGACTTCAGGAGGCAAGTCAAATGGCCTCAACTGCCGCCGCCCAATCTCCACGCATGGAGGTGGAGACTGGACAGGTTCGGGTGGAGGACCGTCCCCTGCTGCTGCGACAGAAGGTCCTCCTGAAGGGGCTGGCGGATCGGGGGACCGACTGACATGCTGAGTAGCTCAGGATACCAGTACCTTCGAGCCCAGTCCGGAGCCACAAGGATGACCTGGGCCCGGTCGCGCCTGATCTTCTTCAGCACTCTGGGCAGAAGTGGTATAGGCGGAAAGGCGTATAACAGACCGCAACTCCACTCGCGCCGAAAGGCGTCGCCGTGCGAGTGCCGTCTTGGAAACTCCAACGCGCAGAACTGATGACATTGCGCGTTCTCTTCTGTGGCGAATAGATCTAACCAAGGCTCTCCCCATTGCAGAAAGAGACCTTGCACCACGTCCAAGTTCAGACGCCATTCGTGATCCATCGAGCACCGACGGCTGAGTTCGTCCGCCCTGGCGTTCAGAGAACCTGCCAGGTGTTGAACCATCAGAGTCACGCCCTGATGTTCCAGCCACTGCCAGAGGCGCAGAGCCTCTTGGCAAAGGGTCCACGACCCCACCCCGCCCTGTTTGTTGCAGTACCACATGGCGGTGGTGTTGTCCGTGAACACCTGCACTACACTCCCGCTGACAAAGGGGAGGAATGCTTTCAGCGCTAGACGAATCGCCCGCAACTCCAACAGGTTGATATGGAGCCGGGATTCCGCCGGAGACCAGATGCCTCTGATCTCTGCCTCTCCCAAGTGGCCTCCCCAGCCCTGGAGGGACGCGTCCGTCACAACAACGTGCTCCGGTTGGGGAAGGGAGAGGGATCTGCCTCTGACCAAATTGCGGTCCGTAAGCCACCACTGCAGTTGTCTCCCAGTGCCCTCCGAGATCAAGACATGGTCGGACAAGTTGCCCTGATGCTGGACCCACTGAAACTTCAGGTCCCACTGCAGAGCCCGCATCCGCCACCGGGCGTGATGCACCAGAAGGATGCAGGAAGCCATCAGCCCCAGCAGCCGCAGCGCCAACCTGACCGAAACCTGGGATAACGGCTGAAAGATGGGAATCAAAGCCTGTATATCCTGGACTCGCTGTTCCGGAGGATAAACCCGAAACTGCGCCGAGTCGAGAACCGCTCCGATGAAAAGGAGCTTTTGAGAGGGACACAGGTGTGATTTCGGCACATTGATGGAGAACCCCAGCTGGTGCAGGAGGTCTGCCGTCATCTGAAGGTGGTGGACGACTGTCTGGGGCGAGCCCGCCTTCAACAACCAATCGTCTAGGTAGGGGAAGACTGAAACCCCTAACCTGCGCAGATGGGCTGCGACCACCGCCATCACCTTTGTGAACACCCGTGGGGCGCTGGTAAGGCCGAAGGGGAGCACGATAAACTGAAAGTGCTTGTGGCCTACCGTGAACCGCAGGTAACGCCGGTGGGCCGGCAGGACGGGGGTGTGAAAATACGCATCCTGCAAGTCCAACGCTACCATCCAGTCTTGTGGGTCTAGAGCAGCCAAGACCTGAGCCAAAGTCAACATCTTGAACTTCTCCTTCCGGAGGAAGCGGTTGACGTTCCGTAGATCCAAGATAGGACGTAGGCCCCCTTTGTCCTTCTTGGGCACCAGAAAGTAGTGGGAGTAGCAACCACGTCCTACTTCTGGCCCAGGAACGCGCTCGATGGCCCCCTTGGCCAAGAGGGTCGTAACTTCCTCCTGCAGAAGCTTCAAGTTGTCCCCCGACACACGGTGGTTCTGCGGTGGCATGGCTGGAGGATTGGTCTCGAAGGGGAGGGAGTAGCCCCTTCGGACGATCTGCAGCACCCACCTGTCCGAAGTGATGGTCTGATGGGCCTGAAAGCACGGACTAGGAGGGCTTTGAGGCGGATGCTGCGGGGGGAGGTGTGGTCTGACCTCGCCGTTGTCCCCGACCGCCTCCACGGCGGTTTCCACGGCCGCCACCGCATTGATAACTTTGTTGCGGCACGTGGCTGGCAGCACGTGTGGGACCGCCCATTCCTTGGCCACGAAAGGAGCGAAACGAACCCGTTTGCTGGCGCTGGGTCGAAAGACCCAAGGACTTGGCCGTGACCCTGGAGTCCTTGAAGCGCTCCAGCGCGTGGTCCGCTTTGTCGCCAAACAGGCGACTGCCATCAAACGGCATGTCCATCAATGTATTCTGGACATCAGCCGAAAAGTTGGCGGATCTCAGCCAGGCGTGGCGACGAATCGCCACTGTCGTGGACATCTCTCTGCCCAGCGAGTCGGTCGTATCAAGACCACACCTGATGGAGTACCTTGCTGCGTCTCGGCCTTCAATCATAACTTTGCCGACTTTTGCCCGTACCTCCGGAGGGCATTCTGGCAGCAAGTCCGCGACCGTATCCCACAGAGAGTGGGTGTAGCGGCCCAAGAGGCACGCGGTGTTGCAAGACCGCAGTCCCAGACTCAGGGACGAGAAGACCTTCTTTCCATACTGGTCGTACCTCTTGGATTCCCGGTCGGGCGGGCCGACGGGAATGCGGTCTGGGAAGTCGAGGCCTGGATCACCAGACTCTCAGGGGTGGGATGGGTGGACAGGAACTTGGCGTCTGGCCACGTTCCTATCAACAGGCGAACCTGAAGCGGGCCTGGACCACGCGCCCAGAAGAACGTCAGTCAAGACCTCGTTGAACGGCAGCAGTGGCTCCTGTGGGCATGACTGCGGTTTGAGGACCTCAGTGAGGATATTAGTCCTCACGGCCGCGACGGGGAGCTCAAGGTGTAAGGCCTTGGCAGCCCTCATCAACACCACTGAATAAGCTGCCCCCTCCTCCGAAGCCACGGTAGGAGGCAAGACAAAGCCAGGGTTAGGGGATTCATCTAGCCCACTGGCGTCACCCAAGTCACCCGTCCAGTCCACATTGTACTGACATACGCATGTCAGAGGGTCCTCAGACCCCTCCCAATCCTCTCCGTAATCTACATCCTCACCATACTCGGAATCAACAATGTAGACCGGCTCCCCGGGGTCCACAGGCCCCATCGGCGTCGGACTCGGCGTCGGGCGACGGCGGTCCGACTCCGCGTCCGGAGTCAGAGAGGGTATGGGGGCGGCGCCGCCCGGGGACGGCGTCGGGGGCAACCCCGATGGGATCGGCGCCGGAGAGGTCGGCTGGCCAGCCGGCGTCGATCCAGAAGGCCCCTGTTGCGCCGGGGCCGGAGCCGTCGGCGGCGCCGGGGCCAGAGCACCCGGCGGCGTCGAGGCAGGAGCACCCGACTCGCTAGGGCCTCCGGATGGGGCCACAGGGCCCGAAGGCGCTGTAGGCCCCGTCGGAGAAGACAGATTCCTCATGGCCATGAGGAACTCCTCTATCTCCTCAGGCGTCGCGCCTTGCCCAGGGACCATAGGGTATGGAGCAGGCCGCGCCGGCGGCTCACGCGGAGCCGCAGGGGTGGGGCCACCCGAACCCCCGGCCGCATCGCGCGAGCGTCGGGGGTACGATGACGACGCCCCGACTTCTTGTGTTTCCTGCCTGAGGAACCGGAGGAATGGTGACGACTTCCGGAGCGTTCGTGGCGGCTCCGCGACTGCTCCCTCGACCGCTCCCTCGACCTCCGGCCGGACCGGGACCTCTCTCGACGCGGGGCCGACACCCGCAGCTCGAGCAGCTTGCGGGACCGCTCCCGCCTAGCTTTACTCGTCAGAGCTCGGCAATCGACACAGGCGTCCATGTCGTGGTCGGGGCCCAGGCATCGGAGGCAGAGTCGGTGATGGTCCGTGACCGACATCGTGCGATCGCAGTCATCACAATTCTTAAAACCAGGCATCCTACCGGCACCGTAAAGATAGATCAAAAGATCAAAAAACGTTGGTCAAAAAGAGACCGGAGTACTGCACTTCTCGGATCTGTGCTAACTGCTGCGGAAAAAAGAAGAACTGACGTCAGCGCACGGAGGCGGCGTCTATATACTCCAGCGACGCCATCACGGCGCACGACGCCGACGGCGGACGCGGAGCCGCAGACGACGCCTGCAGACGACGCCTACCGACGCGCAGGGGTACTGCTACGCAAAAGTTTCCGGATCCAGACTGACGCCTGGGGATATTCTAAGGTAAGGAATCTAATACTAACCTGTTTCTTTCAGATGGGCTAGGCATAGTGTAGTCCCCCCTTTGACAGAGGGCAAACACCAGTCTGTTTTACCAGAACATATTGTACTTGTAACTTTTAATGCAGAAGAGCTTTGAAAAATGAAAGGCACTGTTGCATTATAAGAGCCTCCTCTCCATTGCAGGCTCTCAAGCATTCAATTTAAATTGCTACCATACGGGGGTTTTTCATCCCACAAATACATTATTTAATTTCTGCTAGAGAACCAGAACACCTTATTTTCTGCAGCGCCTGAATCCCATCAGCTAAGTAGTTCAGGGGCTAAAATTGTCCTGTGAAGGTCTGCAAAGCACCATGACTGTCCAAAGATGTTTGGCAGTTCAACTCCCAGATGATTCACCCAGTGGCGGCCGCCGCCTATCTAGGGTGGGGGAGCGGGGGTTGTGGTTGGGTAATAATACCAAATAACACTTGCTTGCTGCCCTGCTCCCGGCCGCCCGTTTCTTTTTTGACCCAGCCCGGATATGGGTGGGCCTCAGAGCACAGGCTCCACACCCAATCCAGACGCTGCTCTTACAGCAGGAAAGCCGTGCCAGGATTGGTCTGAGCGGCCTTGTTTGCCCCTCAGACAGTGCCTTGGAGCCTGTGGCTTTTCTCCAACCTTGCTGAGCAACACAGCTGGGTTGGAGAAACATAAGTGTGCATGTCTAATTGCACACGGCATGGCCGGCCCGCCCCATACCCATTGCGCGGCTAAGAGAGCAATAAATAAAATGATAATAACATTGTGTTATTAGCATTTTATTTATGATCTGCTAGCTCTCGGCAGTGGGGCGACGCTTCTCTGCCATTATGGAGCGGCCACCCCTGGATTCACCCGGGTCCACGACTTATTCATACCAAAGCTGCAGTTGGCCCATTAAAATAGTTTCCAATTTGGTACTAGATATTTAAGAAACACATGCCAATGTCACCAGTCCTTCAGACCACAGGATTTAAATTCAATTTATAATACCTATTACCTTAGATTTTCTACATCAATTTTAGGCTTATTCCTCATTAGATAAAAGTGCCCGCCTTGTCATATGGAATATTATCACCCACCTCCTTCCTACATGAATCTTGAGGCTAGATTTAATAAAAAGTTGCCCACCTCAGTACAGCAAAAAAAAGTTGCAGCTCTGTGTTGCGTCACCTAGAAAGAGACGAACTGCATCATATCTTCAAAGAAATAGTGCAAATCTACTTTCTCTATGTGCGGGTGCACTTTGTATTGCCTAGCGCTAACACGGGCATTTTTGCCCCATTCTGCAACAGTGTCTGGCTTGTGATCAGGATAGTTTGTTTGCACCGAAACTATCTTTTGAGGGCATTTCCTCTTTGATGGGTGCTGCACATTGCAGCGCAGATGCAAAGAGGAAATAACCAGAGAATTAAAGATATTAATACTTGCTATGCTAGCACCAGGAAAGCACAGGATTGTAGGGCAAACCCATAAGCCTTTGTACATATGGGCTTGTGTCAAAATGTACCACTCATGGACCACCTCACTGAAGCAAAGTAATGCCAGGCAGCGCAATGCCCTGCGCTGCTTTCTTTTATTGTTATAAAGCAGCACAAACAGATACTTGCCTTTCTTTGTAAATACTAAAAGGATTTTGCGTTGAATCTTTTTTAAAAAGTAACACAAAACCTGTGCAAATATGGGCCTTAGTTTTTCTGAAGATAGTTGCCTATACCTCCTTGACGTCTAGGGTTTTAAACAAATAAACATTCGCAGATTGTTTTAACATCAGATATCAAATTTCAAAACGTTTTCAACGTTAATGTGACAAACTACAAGGATCTGCAGATGTCTCACAAAAACAGTACTGATGGTAGCACACCACAATGGACCCCTAACACCAAGCACCTTCAGACAGGGCAATGGTATGAAGAGGACAGGGAGGAACAAAGAATGGTCGGGAACCATAGGTTAAATGTGTACTAAAGCTAATCTTAGACACTAATAAAAGGATGAGAATCGACAAAGTAGAGAGGTCAGAAGCATAATGGAATACACCCCTAATACGATTACTGAGAGCCCACCAGAATCCACAGAAATCGCTACAAGTAACCCCATCTCTGGGGCCAGTCACAAAAAAATCCCCAGACATAGGGATAAATGTTAACCGCTGGCCCAGCCGTCCTCTCTTATACCTTGAAAGGAACCGCTGTTACTCCAGTACCCTCAAGGTACAGTTAGATGAACGGCCTCCGTAGGTTCTGACAGGCGTTCACCAAACTTTTATATATTTTTGTTTTTCAGAAACACAATCCCAAAGTGGGTGTTTGTATTTGAAAATAAATACTAATGACCCCCACTCCCTGGAGGTTTCCTCCTGGGTGTGGGGTCATGATTTGTTTTCTCCTGTTCTTCCTGATGGTAAAGGATAGAAATAAAGGACATTACACCGTCCCTAAATAGGATGGGCAGTGTAATGCCCTTCCTCTGAGAACCCCTACTTCATCTCACAGTTGGATGACGCTTTCCATCTACAGAGAAAAGGACAGCTCCATCAGTGGAAAGCTCAGGGCTCCATGTCCTTACATGAGGTGGACAAGCCAAGCGTTTGGCGGACAGGGTACTCCATTGCATTTGTGATGGAGTACCTTATCTGTCCAGCTCTGAATCACAAATAGTCACAGGTAAACCCTAGGATCCAAAGACACGGTCACCAATGACCCTTGTTGAACCCACATCCAAAGCATTAACCCAAATGTGTGCCAAGCAAAATATTCTTAGTCCAAGAAAAGAGAACACACTCTGCACCTCCACGAAAAAGGCTCTCCAAAGTTGATGCCTGTCTAAACCAAACAGTTGTAGATTCCGGGGATGCTTGTTCTTCTTATTCCTTTAGCAGGCCACACAGCCTCGCTGCTGATGTATGACGCCTGCCTCAGAATAGGTGTTCCCTAGGGCTGCAATGTTTTTGTCTTCCCCTCTGTCCTTCATGGGCAAATACACTGGGTGTTATGTTGTTTCTGCCTGACCCGAAGAAATAGCCCCTGAATTAGACCCGCTGCCTGACTCCTCAATCGTGATGAGCACAGCCCTGAGCTGGATGGACATTTGTGAATCTTAGGTCATTCTAGCCAAATAACCACTTTCACCCATTTAGCTGTTCATAAAATTCACATTCTTATTTTAAAGGAGATTTATTAATTTTGCACTAATATACTTGCAGTGTTTGCATTTCCTCTAAAGTAATATTGAACTTGAGAGAGGTATATACTTTATGCAGTTCTAGGATATTTCACCTTGGAAGTTTAATCGATGCACAGAACACTCCTATGCCCATTCACAAGTAAAATACTTATCTATTTTTGTAATCATTTGTTTATGGGCTCCCTTTCTCCTACCACTCCTCTATACCACCATGTTTCATGGGTCACCTTCAGCGTGATCTCTGTTGGTGTTCTATAAGGATGAGCTATTCACAGAAGAAGCGGTGATCAGCTTCCGCAGCCTGACCCCATGTTGTAGCACATGTCCTCATTTGTTTTCTATTTTTTTTCTATGAGAGTAGCCCTGATGCCTCTGTACTTGTTTACGGGTGGTACTTCTCACTCATACGCCTGCACCTCTCTTCCTTTTTTGTTTTCTCTACAAGCAATTGTTACAATGTGATATGTAAATCCATGGCGCAGGGCAGGCAGATAAATGCCTGGCACTATGACATTGGCACCTGTAAGTCCACCTACCACTGCAGATTGTTCACATATTCAGCCTATTTTAAGCTACATCTCAGAATATGGTCATCATTAATATTGTAAGAAAAACGTTGACACAAAAAAGTATTAAAATCATGTAATTCAGGAAGTTCATCCATTGACCCGAATATATGGTTGATAATTGTCAATTGTTAACTTTTCCAAAAGGAAAAAAATAGCTACACGTACCTTTTTAGATTACATCATAAATAAATTCTCAATATCGTATATGAATACGAAACTATGACTACAATTGATTCAAATAGAAATATTTTCAAAACTCCACAGTGTGGAATATGCTCAATTGTTATCAGTCATAAACAAAGGAATATGAATGATGTTTAATATACTGATTGTAACAAAACCCAAAGAGCGCCAAAACAAAATCAGGTGCGATTCAGTCTTTTTGAAAATTATTTTAAAACTCCCCATTTAAGGAAATTCATAATATTTAGATAAATCATAGCAGTCCATATTAAAAATTTGGATTCAACCAGCTACCTCAGTATTGATAATAACTCGGAAAATTAATTCATTGGAGAATCTGACAATCTTAATTTAACTTCACCTTACTCGACAATGAACTTTCATGATATGCTTTATCTTTTAATCAGGTATAATACATTTTATTTAAGTGGTATACAGGAAATGCACTGGCTCATGTCATGGCTTGAACACTTTGATCCTCAGGAGTCAAAGCAACTACACCAAGAAATAAATATATATCAATTGGACACAACAGTGATGTTGAACTTTACATAAATGCTGTTTATTACGAGTGATCCAACAAAATATATCTCACCAAAAATAAGGGGCACTACTTAGAATAAATAGTATGCACTAGCTCTGTAATCAACAAGTAGGTTTTCTCTCCCATATGCAATAGCTATGCAGTAGATCACCACTTTCTGGATGGATGTGCTAAATAGACTCGATTGGTTAATTAAAACGATCTAATGGTCGTGGCATGAAGTGGTCAAAAGATGCCATATTCCAATTCTGAAGTTGTCAAATGTAATGCAAGACTTTTCTAACAGTCATGATGGTGGCAGGGTAATTTTTGCTTAAAACAGTGTTGAAAAATGGAGCAGGTCAGGGCGTCACTGTTTGTTGTGATCTCATTATGGGTGTTATAAGACAATAGACTGCTTGACTGATGGCAACAGAAATAACAGCTCAACGATGTTGTGTCCTTCTAACATTAATGAGATAAGTTGGTTATACTTGCCCTCAAGGAAGCAATATGCATCTATCTAAGCAAGAAGGTGGCATCCTTTTCTGATACAGACCGACGAGAGAGATTAACTGGAGTGGTTACTTCCAGAAGTGACAGAGAACCCAGAAAATGAAAACAGAGGGAGACTTTTAAAAACGATCGGCAGTGTAATATGTCTGTTTAAGTGACTGGTCCAGAATCAATAAACAATTAGTAAATTCCTGACAGGGAATGGCATTGTCCAGTAATCATAAGCCCTTTTAACTGAAAATTAAAATGGCAGATAGCCCAAATAGCAACAACTTAAATGAAATGAAACTAAACTTCCACCTAAAAGACCAAGAGATGGTCACTTGGGTATTTGAACATGTTTTGGTGGATTTAAATGTATAAAGCATCCGTGCTTAGTCATCAATCAGCCTTCTGAAAACCCAGTAGACACCCCACATAAATGAAGGTCAAAGGAAAATAATGAAGGTGCCAACAAATTATTTTAGAATAAACCCAGAGGTTTGGTACATGTGTAAATATGAAGTGGTGTACTATCAGGAAAAGAAACAATGCCTCAGCTATCCACACTGTTTTTTAATGTTTATGTCTATCTTTTGCAGAGATATTGCAATAATCCCAATTGTCCTCTCCTAATTTGGGCAGCAAGTGTATCCCAGCTCTGCATTATGCAGATGGCACCATATTGTGTGATCACACAGTTGTGGGCTTACGACAATCAATTAATTGTAGACTTACTGTGCTAGAATTGCCATAGATTTTAATAGATACAAAGAAATAAAGATCTTCACATATGCGGCTTGTACTAACAAGAAGAAAAACGTGAGAAGATACGGTCCGGGTTTAGTCTTTGACAGATGGAGTCGATTCTACCGGGATGTATGAGGACACTACCTCACTCATGCTGATGATACTCCAGCCAACACATTTAGAGATACTTTCTCCCCAGTGGTGTCAGCTTTGTACCTTGAAAGAATGCCTCATCACATTGGTTCCTTTCAATGTCCTAGAATGCCCCCCTCCCCCACACCTGGGCAGTTTTCTTCCATGTTGTGGGGAGTCATTCTAGTTTTTTTCCTGTCCCTTACCACCAGGTTTTTCCTAGCAGTGATGGACAAGAAAAACAAAATTCACCATGCCCCCTAATTAGGGCAATTGCTGTATTGTTTCTCCTCTACCAGCCCCTACTTCATTTGGACTGTCAGAGGAAGTATTCTGTTGACTGAGCCAATGTAACTATGTTAATGGATTACTTAAGGTCTATTCGTCTCTAAATAAGGGCACACAGACTTTGGCAGGGTACAACGTGAAGGATTCCCCTCCTTGCCAAACTCACAATCCTAATTATATCTAGGGGTATATTTTGATTCTAGACAACCCTGCGCCCAATGTCCCAAATCATGGGCAGACATTTTGTAGCAGTAGCGAATTCCCTGAGTAAGTTGAATCATGAATATGGTGAAAGTGCAATTATTCCCAGAGAAAAAGTGTAAACAGCTAAGGTGGTCCCCAGTCCTCAAATGAACACACAATTTTGAGTCCTATAAAATATAAATATATGGCCTCTTACTTAAAATAGCTGAACTAGCAAAGTGACGGATGTATAGACCCCATACATAAAATAATTTAAAATATAATAGCACAATAATAGAACAATATCTAAAATAACTCCAAAACCCCGGCGCCAGAACCCACCCTACTGACAGTCGAACCATGGACCAAATTCCCTACCACACCCATCCCCCCCCCCCCCCCCCCCCCCCCCCCAGAACTGCAAACTGTCATAGTCCCTCATCTAGAGATGAAAAGGAAAAAACCAGCACAGGGTAGTCTTACTAGTCTGTCCGGGAGCACTCTCCCACCGACGGCCATGTGGCCAAAACGGGCAACCAGATAACCAGGTCTCAGCAGGCTCTTCACCCTGTGGGGCCAGTACCGCCATCCGTGGCCACCGCATCCACTACGGCGCGTTGACCCGCTGCAATCTCCGTCGCTGGAGGTTTCTTCACTCGTTTCCGCCGCCGCTCCTGGCTCCACTGGGGCCTGCGCGCCTCCGTCTCGGGTGTGGTTCCCGAGGCCTCGGTACCTTCCTCGGGTGTTTCTATTCCTAACAGAGTGCAGGCCTCCGAGACCGACCGGAGCTGGTACTGTTTGTTCTCCAGTCTGAAGATGAGATGGAAGGGGTGACCCCAACTGTATGGGATATTGTTCTGTTGGAGATACGATGTGACGGGTTTGAAAAGAAGGCATTTGTGCAGCGTGAGGGCCGCCAAATCTTGGTACAGCAGCGACGACGTGCCCTGAAATGCGATCGGTTGTTTCTGACGTGCCCTCTGTAGTATCTCTTCTTTGGTGCGGTAGTCTTGGACACAAACCAGTATGTCCGGGGGTGGCGCTGTCGCCGCACGGGGCGGCCCGGTCCTATGTGCCCTGTCTAGTTGGAGGGGTGAGTCTAATGGCCGCCCTAGCACGTGGTTGAAAAGTTCTCTAGCATAGCGAAACGCGTCTTGGGTGGCCTCGGACGTGGCCACGTTGCGAATGCGAAGGTTATGGCGTCTGGAGCGGTTCTCCAGGTCTTCCAAGTGGAGCTTAAGGTCCACCTGCTGGTCATGCAGACGGATGATTTCTTGCTGTTGGGCCGCGAGTTCAGTGTCTTTATCGTCGCTTTTAGTCTCCAGGTCTGCAACCCTTTCCCCTATGCCGTCCATCTCACGCCGCACTTCTCTGATTTCGCTGGTAAATTCTGTCTTAAAGGTCTGAATATCGTCCCGCAGGGATGCAAAAAGGGATTCCAGAAAGGCCTTTGTGATGGGCTCCGACCCGCAATCGGTGTTTTGTTCCATCTTCTTCGGGGTCGGGACCACTGTGTCGTTTTCGCGAACAGCTCCTTCACAGTTTTGCCCCGGGGGGGCCTGCCCGTAGACATCACGCAGCCCCGGTAATCGATCCACCTGGCGGTCCCGCGTTCTACAGCAAGTCCGTCAGGACCTCCTTCTCACCGTGCCTGCAAGGCGACTCCGGATCTCCGCGGGGCCAATGCACCCTGTCCGCCAAACTTAGCGCGGGCCCCTCCCTCTGGCTTGCCTGCACTCAGGTTCGACCGTCTTCTTGGGCCCTGGCGGGCCCCGCAACAACCAGCCACCTCCGCTCACTCCTGGTAGGCCACACCTGTCCCCTGGCTGTCTGGCCGCTGCTCTATGCGCTGTCTGCGGGGTCCTCCTCACCGCTGTAGAGCCCCTATGCCAGTGATCGCTCGACCTCAGTCCTCCAGAACGGGGAGCGCAGCCCCCAGCCGCTAAATGGCCAACAGCCCCACTGGTGCTTCCGACCTCACACAGCTAGGCACTGCACTGCGTCGCAGTCCTCCCCAAGCCAGCAGGGCCTAGGCCTCGCTCGTCTCTGTCGAGGCGTCACCCACACCGGCGGGCCAACCTGCCCGTCGAAGGCGCCCCTCTCTTCCCAGGGCGGCCACTGCCACACTGATCCCGGACTCACGGAGCCGCTGCACGGAGCCTCCGTTCATGTGTCGTGCTCCAGGCCTTGCTTCCGCCGCCCGTCCCCTCCGGTCTCCGGGCCTCCCGGCGCCTCCCGATGGCTCCGCCGTACCCTGGACCTCCGCGGCGATGCCTCCTCTCGTGCGTCCGCCTCCACCGTTGCCGCAGGTCTCCGCTCCGCACTCCGGCGATCGCCCAAGGCGTGTGCTGCAGACGACACCACGGCCGCCAGGACAGGGGTCCTCCGCTCGCCTGCACACTGACGCGGGAGCCGGCCTCACTTTCGGCCCTGCGGGGGATGGGCGCCTCGCGCTCTCGGGGCTCTAGGCTGCCTGATGCATGGAGCGCCTCGCATCCGCCGAGCTCCCTAGACCCGTTCCGCTGTGTACTCGGTTCCGGCAGTCCTCAGCCCAACACCGTGGACCAGGGTGCGCCAGAACCGGTGCTAAAAACGGCCGCCGGCGGGAGCAGTGGAAACACACGTCCGCTCACTCCGCCATCTTGGCCACGCCCCACACACACAAGCACAGTTTAAAGAGGAATTAGCCCCCGCCGAAATTTCACTCTAGTTGCGCATCTGAGTGCATTCATCATTCTCACACCACAAATTCCATAACAGACGTTATATGCCCTGATCTTAAACTACACACAACACTGACACATTTGTTTACACGTGTAGTACAACTTAAAGAGCTGCAATAGTGTGAACTCACTGCACTTTCAAACCATTATTTGTGATTTTCAGTTCACCCCAACTCCAAGTTCTTGATCACAATAGATGATTCTGCCCTCATGCTGATAATAAATAAGCGCTCATTCTGTGATCAAGATACATGAAAAAGAAAACGACCACTAGATGGCAGGCTAGCATTCTGCATGATCGAACTTTAACATCATACCATGAACTTTATAATGTGCGCTCCAAACAGTTGAAGCTCCAGATAAGTAATCAGACACAAGGAAGTGGGGGAGGTGATGCTGTGAAAGGTCGACCTAGTGACAGGCGATGCACTAGCATACACCGGCAATGTAGCATCACGTGTCACGATTGCAGTACGTGCAGGCATGGCTTGTGTGTGGGTGATTGTGCTTATTTTTAGGGTGGGTGGAATTGGTATTTAAGGAGTGGGGGGGATCGGCTTACTAGTTGGAAAACATTTTTTTATACCATGCATTCCTTTACCATGAAAGATTGTGGTAAATGAATGTGTGGGAAAAAAATTGTGGTTTCGACTGGGTCGTGGTTATGACCTCGTTGTTAGGGAAATCGTGGTTGGGGAACTCGTTGTTCAAACATACATCCTACAATAAATGCTTAACACTACCCTCTATAAAGCCTTACTGCTCGCCCACACTACTACAAATAGAGAGGAAGGTATTATCTATATTTACCTCTGCCTACCTTTGGGGATCTATTGGACTCTGTGTATACCTTACTTTGGCATACTAGATACCGAGTTAGCTTCTTACAAATACTACCAGTTGGTATGGGCCCTCTTCCTTCAACTGTGCTAAGACCATTCCTATGCCATTCTCTGAAGCATCCGTCTGCACGATTAATTCCTTGGAGAAGTCAGGAACCTTGAGTACAGGTGCTGTACACATGGCCTCCTTGACGGTATTCAAGTCTTCATGACAGGCCCGTGCCCAGATCGCCAATCTGAGCTGTTTCTTCAATGTCACCTCTGTTACCAGAGCAACAATGGTGCCTTATCCCTTAACAAATTTAGGAGAGAGGAGTTGGTCCAACGGCTAGGGCGGTCGGCCTCAAATTTGGGGAACTTGGTTTGAGTCTCGGCAATGAAGCTGAACATCCTGTGATTCTGGACAAATCACTTAATCTCCCCGTGCCTAACAAAAATGAATGTGTCCTCATGTAATGCAACTGGTGCTATGTAAAGCGCTCTGATACCCGATTCAGGTCAAGTTTGCGCTATATAAAACTCTGTTAAAAAAATCATTATTTTGTAGTATCCTGTGAGGCCTAGGAAGGTAATCGCCTCAGTCTGTGTTTTAGGTGGTTGCCAGGTCATGATAGTCCCAATCTTGGTTTGGAGAGGATGACCTTGCCCCCGTTCAGCGGTGGCCCAGACACACCAGATAGACCCTACCCTATCTCGCACTTACTGACCTTGATAGTCAGGCCTGCCTGTTGCAGAGCCTGAATCACCCTCCTGGAGATGTTGCAAGTGCTCCTCCTAGTTGGAGATATAGATCGTAAAGTCGTCCAGATCAGTGGCACAGAAGACCTCCTTTCCAGCTAGGATGCTGCTAGCCAATCTCTTGAAGGTGGCAGGGCATTCTACAGGCCAAAGGGCATCACCCGAAATTGGAAGTGACCCTCTAAGGTTGAGAGTTCTGACCTCTCTTTTGCTCCTTCAGTCAGAACAACTTGCCGGCACCCTGATGCCAAATCAAAAGTACTGAGGAATTTGGCAGTGTCCAGCCTGTCAATGAACTCATCAGCTGAGGGGATGGGGTATGCATCAGTCCTGGTGACTTAATTGAGACCCCTGTACTTCATGCAGAACCTACGTTCAGGGGTTGCGCCCAGTGGGGCAGCCGTTGATACTAGCACCACAGGGCTGGACCAGGGACTGTTGGAGGGCTCAATCACCCCTAACACCAGCATCTTGGAGACCTCCTTGATGCTGACTCTCACTCTGTCTGACAATCTGCACATGTTGATCTTTACAGGTAGGGTGTCCCCAGCATTCAGATCATGGACGCACAGGTGTGTGTGTGTGTGAGTCCCGGTGTGAGGGAGAAAAGAGAGGTAAACTGCCCCAATAACTGATAGCAGTCATTCTCATGCTCTGGGGCCAGGGTAGAAGAGAGAAGAACACCTTCCACTGACCCATTGTGCTCCTGGAAAGAGGAGGTCAGGGAGAGGCCTGCTCTCCTCTTCCACACCTTCATCTTTCACCAGGAGCATGCCCACTTCATACCTATCAAACTGTGGCTGAAGGCGATTCATGTGGAGCACGCTTAAAGGGTTCCTAGGGTTTGAAGATCTACCAGGTAGGAGACTTCTCTTTTTGCTCTTTCACATCATATGGGCCCACCCAGCAATCCTGGGGAGCTCTGGACTCTGGCCGGCTGGTCATACTGGAGCATTATAACCTCTTGACAAGAGCATCTTAACCTTTTGACTGGCCTCAAGGTTACGTTTTACATTTTCCAGAAGCAGTGCATTTGGTTGCGGAGGGCCAGCATGTAGATGACCACATCCTGGGGAGGTTTCCTGGGAGCTTGCTCCCACCCCTCCCTTACAAAGCTCATACATACCCTAAGAGGGGGGTCATAGAGGAGTTCAAAGGGGCCAATAACTAATTGTTTCTGTGGCACCTCCCTGTAGGAAAAGACAAGGCATAGATGGAGGATGTCCCACTCATGCCTCATGAGCTCAGGAAGGTCCATTATCATGTCTTTCGAGGTCTTGTTGAATCTCTCCACAAGACCATTGATTTGGAGCTGATAGGGTATAGCACACTCATCCCACTTGGACTGCATTTACACTGACATGAAGGCAGTACCTCAGTCAGACACTACCTCCCTTGGGAATCCCACACAGGTAAAAATCCCTATCGGAGTTCTAGCCACTCATCAGGGTTCTGGCCAACACAGGTACAGTCACGGACCTCAGAGAGATGACCTCTGGCTAGTGGTGGTATTTTCCACCAAAACGAGCACAAACCTGTTGTTAAAGTATGTCTTGGGTTCTAAGGTCCAAGGGTCCAATAATGTTGTTGCCTACCATTTCAAAGGGAGTTTCAACAGCAGGTAGTGGAGTCAGGGGAGCTTTATACTTTTTCCCTGACTTCCCACTGGCCTGGCTGGTTGGGCAGGACGTACAGTATTCATCTGAGGCCGTCTTCATCAAGGGATAATAAAAGTGTGCAGAAAGCCTGGTGAAGGTTTTGTCTTGCCCTAGGTGTCCTGCCAGAGCTATATGATGAGCCAAACCTAGTAGGAAGGTCCTGGAACACTGGGGGACCACAGCATGTGGGCTTACCCAGAACCAGGACCCTTAGGCTCGCCATATAGGAGGTTATTCTCAAAATAGATCAGGTGATCTCCAGAGGTGTCACCTTCTGCCTGGGCTTGGGCTTGCTCCCTCAAGAGTGGGACAGTCTCTCTGCATCTTGCAGAACTGGTGGGCCCACCCTCAACTTGCCAACCAACAAGCTCAGACATGTCACAAAGGGTGTCAATGTGCTCCCCAGTTGTTTCGGGCCTCCTCCTCAGGTGCCCCGTCAACCTCGACCATGGGGAATTCAGGGGCTGGTTTTTCACACCCTACCTCTCTCTTTCATGGCAGTAGTCTGGGCAATTGTTTTAGGCTGCAGACACCCTTGACTCCCTTCACAGGCAGGCATAGGCCGTGTGATCATACAGACCCATTCAGGCAATCCCAAAATCTCCAAGTGAGACCTGAGCTCTACTCCCCTCTAGATAGTGTGCTCCATATCATTGCCTAACAAACCATTTACAGGCATGGAAGGGCTCACAGCTACTTTCAGAGAACCTGAGATCACCCCCCCACACTCAAAGAGAACCAGAGCTACTGGTAGATCGCTCTCAAGATTGTCAGCGATTATGACTTGGTGGAATGTGTTAGGAAGGACCTGCTCTGATGACACCTGCTGATTCTTCACAGTAGTCATTCTGGTTTATGTGTCTCTCAGAGCCTCCAACAGTTGGCAATTAATGGTGAGCCACTGCCAGTACTTCAAAGTATTTTCAGGCAAATGGGCATTTGGCAGTACTTTTGAGGGGTCAGCCCAAACTTTACAATTAAAATAGCCTTCGTTGATTTGGTCCCCAACCTTTAGAATCAGAAGTGTGCTTGCAGGTGTGGTTTTAAGATCCAATATGTAGAGAGATACTTTGGGAAATCAAAAATGCCAATCGGGGAGAATTTGAAATTGATCCTAGGTGTGGAATGGTAGTGTATACCAAATCACTGAATGGCACTGCACAAACACCTAATCTCACCGCTGATCACCATTGTTAGAAATTGGGCTACTGGATGACAGGGGCATGGGCCTTGGTCAAGCAGGAACCACAATTCTAGTCACGTGAGAAGTAGGCTACACTAAATTAACCTATGCTCAACCTCTGGCAGCTTGGCACAGAGTAGTCAGGTCTAACTTTAGAGGCAATGTTAAAAGTATTTGTGCAACACTACTTACAGTAAAATGGTGATAACGCCAAATGATCCCTTACCAGTTTAGAAAATTAGCTCTGAACAAAAACAACAAATATCCAATTAGTAGACTCGGTGATATCAAAATGTAAAATGTATAGTAGAAAATAACAGCAAGAAGCAAAAAGCACCATTGAGGATATCTGGTCACGTCCGGCCGGGACAAAGTCACCAGTTTAGGCTGACCATAATGGTGCACGGGCGAGCTAAGAAATCCACCAGGAGACTGTTCAGATATTTCTCTACCACTGTCCACAGAAAGGGAATGAGAGAAATGGGTCGATCGCTATCAGGTAGGAAGGGACTAGAATAGATTTTTATTAAAGCTGGATGACTTTAGCAAGTTTCCACCCAGCACGCACCACCGCAGTGGACAAAGAAAGGTTAGTTAGGGTCACAAAGATGGGGATAAGAATCTCCTCAGCTTTATGTATCAGATCTGGTTTAATCGGATCATCGGGGGAGCCCTACTTTACTGTACACATAAGGGCTTTGAAGGAAGCGTTATCAAGCTGTTCGAATTCCACCATCTTGAACCTCTGTGACAAGTCTTTGATGTCAGGCATCCAGAACTGGAACTGGGGTTGTCACTTAAAAAGTGTGTTTAAATATCATTAACATTTAAATGTAATGCATGTGTGCTGTGAACACAATAAACAACAACAAAATAAAAAAGCTTTGGGCAAGTCAACAGATCTGGAGTAGGCTGCCAGTCTTTTGGCTTTTTCAATGCTTATTTTGTTTTCTCATGGCTTCTCTAAAACTTTATTGATAAGGGAGCAGCCAGGCCAAAACGAATTAAAAAAATTGCCTAAAAGGAAAAAACATTTTGGTTTTAAAATGCACTCAAAGTAGTCCCTGGCACTGAGGATAACTACTTTGTCTGTGCATGTACTCCCTGTGAAAGAGCAGAATGCTGTCATTCATCGATAACTTAGCCAGTGGCTGAAGTGGGCTGAACCATTACCTCATGTTGTATGTTGTAGTAGACAGAAGACTATATGAATGACATAACAAGAGACCAATGGGCGAGAAAGGCTGACTGAAAGACCCTATAATTGAGACTATAAAAAATATAATTTTTATAAAATCAAAAGGCCTTGGATACTCAGACCTAACAATAATAAAAACAAGCACTGGCGTTGCCAATAGGTTTCGCATTGGAAAGTTGGAGCTATTGGCTTTGTAAATGACATTGTATATTTATATATTGTTATTAACAATGCCAATAACGATATATAAATATAAAATGTCATTTACAAAACCAATAGCTCCAACTTTCCAAATGCGAAACCTATTGGCAACGCCAGTGCTTGTTGAAGGACGAGGCAGTGACATCACTTAAAGCGCCCAGCCAGCTGGAGAACAAGATGGCCGCCTGCAAAAGGTCCTCCCCTGCAGGGCTTGGTAACACAGATCCTCATAGTTGTAGTGCGTTATCTTTGCTCAGCAAAACATTCCAGTAGATTTAGCTGTATAGAACAAGGTTTAATGTGTCATGGGAGTGCGTTCTATTGCAGCAATTGCTCCCACTCTGATCTTGACAAGTGTTTATATGTACCTTTTTTTATCACTCCCAAGCGTGTCATGCTTGCCTCTAAAAACAATTTGAAAATGTTTATTAGTACACAAAGACGACTTCTTGTTTGAACCGGGTTTTGTATTGATTACGCTCCCCTTCGCTGGTTCTTGGCGTATCTCATCCCATGCCGAAGCTGCCACGCTTACTGGCATGATTCATTGGAGGTTAATTAAATCCATCTTCAAAACAACGAGGGGCCAATGAGCCATATCCTCGTTGCAATAGTAAATTAAATGATGCAATTGTTTCTAACTCCATCATCCAAAGGGGGCGGAGGGAGGGAGGAGGGCAAAGTAAATGAACAGCTCCCGGGCCGCACGCCGCGCGCCCCCAGAGAGCCAAGTAGCATGTGGCCATAAACCTGCTTTTAATTTGCGGCTGCAACACGAGATTATGCCGTTATCAGCTGCCGGACCGCCGCGACGTGAAAAATGACTCTCTCTGAAAATAAAGACGACTCAATTCCAAACACAAATTAGCAGCGCATCCCTGTTTCAAATGTAAATTAGTACAAACAGGGTGACAAAGCAGGACTGGAAAAAAATGTTGCTTTGATCGAAAGTTGGCGCTGCGCATAGAGCAATGAAAGCATGCAGAAATCAAATGCTCGTGTTTTTCGCAGCGGCCCTCGGCGTCATTAGACTAATTAATAATGCCGTCAATAAACTCCGCGCTGCCGCTGTCATTGTTCACACTGTATGTTTTATGCCCTGCGTGGCCGTCGCTGATGGCAGCTGTGGGACTCAGCTGGCACGGAATGACAAAGAGTGACAGCCGTACCAGGAGTGCCTGTCTCTGCCTGGCCCTGGCTGGGAATGGCGGCTGCCACACCTTCCATTCATCACCTAGCTGACAGTGATTGTGACGGATGGGCTTGTTGGAAGCTTGCAGCCCTTAACCTGCCCGCTGCTTGCCACTCAGAGGTACGTCTACTCCCAGCTGAACTGGGGCTATTAGATGCTTCTTTTCTGCGAGTAATCAGGAGGACTAACTAATTTATCACATAGATTACGAGATTTAAATCAATTAGAGGTCAGAACCAAATGACACCGGAGTAAGCTAATAGAGACACATAAAGTTTACGCAATGCACGACAGCAGGACAAGAAGGACATACTGTCCTATAGTTATTTTTTTCTCCCCGACACAATAGTAAAAACAAGTCAGGCCCGGGCCGTGCTGTGATTGGCTGACGTCACAGGGGTGTTCCGGGCCGGCAGCCAATCACAGCGCGGCCCGGGAAATGACGTCACGGGGGTGTCCCGGGCCTGCAGCCAATCACAGCGCGGCCCGGGACACACGGCAACAAGGGGCGGGGCTTAAAAAAAGACCCAGAAACGCCCCCGAATCGCGTTTTCACTGGAAAACGTGATTGACGGCCAATCTCTTCCAATGGCTAGCCTCCATTTATGGAGCTAGCCAATGGAAGAAGGGGCGGATTCAAGTTCCCCATAATGTAAACAATAGCTTTCGCCTGGGCGTAGCCCTGCTTCGCAGAGCTACGGCCAGGTCAAAACCTAACAAGAAAATATACTTTTCATGGCCCAGTCATACCACGCAGTACAGTGTCATGCTACTAACAGTGCAAGGGAGCCACAACACACGTGTCCCCAACGTTACCCATGTTCTAGTGGCGATGGAAATTATATAAATGGACTGCGTCAGATAAAAGAGTTTCATCACCCATCCTAACTTGGCTCCCAGGTCAGCACAAGACAGGATAAGAACCTAATAATCAAAACAAGAATAATCACCGTGATGCAGCCGTGGGGAGGGGGCCCAAAGGATGCAGAAGTTGGCAAAAGCGGGAACAGAAAGATAAATTATTAAAATGGCTAAATCAAAAAAACGTATGACACAAATGGAGTGAGAAAACGAAGGAAGAAACTGAGTATGGGCTATAAAACAGATTAAACATAAAGGAAGGACAAGAGGATGATCAAATGAAAAAAGGAACAAAAAAATTAATGTGAATATGGAATAGGGAAATATGAAAATAAAATAAAATATGATTTTAAAGAATAGAGAGAAAAGAATTATATAAATAGATTATGATCAAATGAATTCCCACAAAAAGAACTGCAGTTGCTCAAAACTGCGTGCATACTGATAAACCATGAAGTGCACGATCTTCTCAACCTAATATGAACTTTTTTTGACTTGTAGTTATTTTGGTTGTTAATTTACTTATTCATATACTAACTATTGCGCGACCTCCTCTGATTTGCCTGAACATGAATTTTGACCTTCTGTCCTGAATTTTTGTACTGAATTTTAACGCGATGTCCTGAATGTTCACACCCACCATCCTGAATATGCACCCATGCCAGTTGGTCGCCCTAATCATTCCTCTTTCACGCGCACTCCAGACATGTCAGTCATTCCCTGGTCTTATCTCCTGGTGTTCGAGGTGGCAAAATGTTCACGTTTATTCCAACTATGCGTATATATGAGACATTAGCGCCTCCTTCCGACACAGGTTGTAAAGAGCTGGGCCAGCACTTTTCAATCAGAGACTTTACACATTCGTCCTTCAGCAAAGACGCGCACCGTGCTTCCTGCAGAAGACGAGGAGCAGTTTTCAATTGTTAACAATTAGACCCACATAAACCGCATCTACGGACGCACTAAGGACGACCTGACCGGGCGGCCAGCATTGCACAGGGTCCGAACTACAGGTCTCGTGAGGCGAGACTCAAAGTCTGGCCCCTTCTGTTCACTATAATATTCACCGTATGAGAACAAGTACGTTTGTATTTATTTTATATCAATACAAACATTTCTTAAAAGGTATAACGCGGTTTACTGGACTAGGGGAGAAACTGGACAGAGATGCGGATATGTCCCAGTAAAAATCATTTAACTTGTACAATGTAAGGAAAGGGCGCCATGCAAGCAAGTTGTGAGAATAAGACGTACAATTAAAATGTAATTGATTTTAAACGAAGACTAAAAACAACCACGTTTGACATACGCTTGAAAGGCGCGTGCCTTCCCAGCGGCACCAGAAGCAGAATCCTGTGAATGGAACACTTATGACCTAACAGGCCCTCCAATGCGATGTCACGAGGCGCAGAGTAAATGCAGGGGGGAGGCCGTCACGGCAGCGGAGAGAAAAGGAGAGACCCCTGTTGGGGAAGTATATCGGGTAGGATTGGATCTTATTCAGGTTAATCACAGGATCATTTTGTGACAAAAAAGTTAAATTATCTCAATAAAATGCACAATAACCGTGCCTTGCCTGCTCCCCCTGTTGAACTGAAACACATGGTATCACCCACACAGCAGTGATGTATGATGACACGCTGAAAAGCCTCCATTGTGACGTGTTCTTGGTATAAGAGGCTGGTAACCAGGCAGCTGCAGCATTACACTCGGGGACACCGGACGGGGAGGACCATTGCGGGCGGCTGCAGCGCGGGGCAGGGAGAGGCCGAAGCTGCGGGGGCTGAGCAGGCTCCGAAAAGGAAGGGGAGCCCTCCGTCCCTCTTCCTTCCTTTCCCTCCCTCCCTCCCTCCCTCCCCCTTCCTTCTCTATATTTCTTCTCCTCTACCCTTCATTCTTCTACCCTTTCCTCTCCTGTCCCCGCCTCCCATCCAATGCCCTTCCCTTCCACTCTACCCTATCTCTTATAACCGTTCCCCTTCCCTCCCGTCTCCTTTCTTCCCTTTCATTCCTTTTCCTCTATATCCCTTTGCTATTTCTCATCGCTTCCCTTGACTATCTCCTCTTCACTTCCCTTCCCTAACTCTCCTCTCATCTCCCCTTCCTTTCCAATTTCTTCTAGCCCCTTCTGTTCTCTTTTCCTTCTCATAATTTCCCTTCAAATGTCCTTCCCCTTCCTTCTCTGCATCGCCTCTCCCTTACCTTTCTTCCCCTTCCTTCCTCTCCCCTCCACTCGCCTTCCTTCATACCCTTTCTCTTTTATCCTTTCCCCTTCCATCCTCTTCATCTCCTTCGCTTCTCCTCCATTTGCTTCACTTCCCTTTCCATTTCCCTTCAATTCCCTTCCCTTTCTTCTCCCTCTCTCCTCCACTCTCCCCCCCTTCCTCTTAACCCTCCCTTTCATTGCCTTTCCTCTTACTTCCATCCATTTCCATCTCCCCTTCCATTTCATTCCCTTCCCTATCTCTCCATTACTTCCTTATCTCTCCTTCCTCTACCATTCCCTCCCCTTCTTACCTTCCCCTCACTTTCTTGTTACATATTGCTTGTCTCTTCTTTAGGCCTCTTGCCTATCTCTCTTTTCCTCTCCTCACCTTCAATTTCCATCCCTTCCCCTGTTCCATATCCTTTCCTTACCCGTCCCTTTCCCCCCGGCCTCTCCATTCCCTATCTCTTGGCTTATCTTCTCTTGCCTCTCCTTCCCTTCTGTCCTTCCAATCTCTCCTCCCCTCCCCTATCCCCTCCATTCATTTCCTTTACCCTTCCCCTACCCTTCTCTAGCTTATCTCTCCCCTCTCTTCCTCCCTCCTTCCCTTCTGTTCCTTACTTCCCTATCTCTCCTCTCCCATTCCCTTTATGCCTTTACCTTGCTCTCCTCTCCCTTTCCCAAACATTCTTTGCTTTTCTATCCCTTCCCTTTCATCCCCCTACCCCTCCCTTCGATATCTCTCCCTTAACCTTCCCTTTCCATTCCCTCCCATGTCCTTTCCCTTCCTTCTGTCTCGGCTTTTCTTTGCCCTTCCCTTTTCTCCCCTCGCCTTCCCACCATTCCCCTTTCCTTCCTTGCTACCCCAATTTTTGTATCATATCCCATTCTCCACCCTTCCTCCGCTCTCTTTCCCATCACGTACCTTCGCTGTCTCAACTCTCCCCTTTCCTTCACCTCACTCCCTATTTCTTAATCCCTATCCCCTCCCTGCATCTTCCATTTCCTTGTCTCCCCTACGCTTCACATTCCTTTCCATCCCTCTTCCCTTCCCTTTCCTGTCCCTTCCGTATAGCTCCTCTCCCTTCTAACCCTTTCCTTCTCTTCCACTGCTTATGTATTCTCTCCTTTCCTCTTCCCTTTTACCTATTTCCCTCATTGCCTCTCCTCTCCCATCTGCTCTCCTAACCTTCCCGTCCACTATCCCCTTTTCTTCTCTTCTCTATCTTTCCTGTTCGCGTCCCCATCTCTCTCCTTCCCTCCCTTGCCTTCTCTATCCCCTTAGCTATGTCTCCTATCTTCTCCCGTTTACTTTCCCCTGCATCCCTTCTCTCCTGCTCTTCTCTCCTATCGGCTCTCCTCACCTTCCCTCATTTTTCTTCCCGCCCTTTTTCTTTCTACTCTATCCCTTCCATATCTTTCCTCCCTACCCTTGCCTCCCTCCTTTGCTTCCCCATCACTCCTCTCCTCTGCCCTTCCCTTCCTTTCCCTTCCCATTGTTTCATTTTCCTTCCCTAACTTCTTTCCTTTTCTGTCTTTTCTCTCCCCTACTGTTCCCTTCCCCTAACTTCCATTACCTCCCTCGACTATCTCTCCTCTACTCGAGCCTTCCCTCAAGTACCCTCCCCTCCCCTTTCACTCCCTCTTCCCTATCTCTTCTTTTCTCTGCCCTTCCCTCCCCTTCCCTATCTTCTCATACCTCCTTTTCCTTTCACTTCACTTTTCTTTTTTACCATTTCTTTCCTCTCCAAGCTCTTTCCGTCCCCACCCTCCTCATTCTCCCATTCCCCTCCATTCCCTATCTCTCCACTCTCCCCTTCACTTCCTTCCCTATCTATTCTCTCCCCGTCCCGCCTGATACAACCCTTTCCTTGCTTTTCTTTCCCTTCCCATTAGTTTCATTAGCTCTTCTATCCCCTCCGCTTCTCTTTCCCTTCCCTTTCTTTTCTTCTTTCCCTTCCTTTCTTTGCCAATGTCTTTCCCCATCTACCCTTTCCAGGCTTTTTAGCTATCGTTCCACCCTTTCCTCTTCTCTTCCCTTCCCTCCCCTTCCCATCTGTACACTCCTCTTTCTCCCAAACCTTTCCTTCTCCGCCACTCCCTGTCCTCTCCTCTTCTCTCCCCCTCTCCTTTCCTCTCCTCCTTTCTCCTCTCCTCTTCTCTGTTCTCCTCTCTCTTTTCCTTTACTCTTCCCTTCCATTCCTTTCCCCTTCATTTCTCTTCCTTACTTCCCTAACTCTTCCTTTCCCTTTCCTAGTTGCTCTCTCCCCTTTACCTCCCTTCCCTATCTCTCCACACTTCTCATCTCCTCAGCGTCTCTTCCTCTTTACATACACTTTTCATGACGTTCCACCCTCCCCTCACCTTCTTCTTTTCCTTTACCAGTCACTTAATTATTTCGCTACCTCTCCTCTCCTACATTTACTTCCCTTTTATAATATCCTTCCCTACCCTTCCCTGTCTCTCCCCCAAACCTCTCCCTCCATTCCTTTCATTCTTCCCTATCACCTCTAGTATTACCCTATTATCCTCAATTCCATTCTCTTCCTTTCCCATTTCTCCACTTTCCTGCCTTGCCTTCTCCTCCCATCCGCTCTCCTCACCTTTCCTTGCCTTTAACTCCCCTCTTCCGTTCTCTTCTAGTTCCTCTGTTTCCCTTCCTATCTTCTCCCCTTCCTTCCCTTGCCTTTTCTCATCTCCCCTTCCATCTCCTCCCCATCTCTTCTCTCCGTTTTCTTTTCCTCCTCATGCCTTCTCTCCCCTTTGCCTCTTCTAATCCCTTCCCTCTTCCCATTCCTTTCCCTCTCTTTTTTCACCTCACTTCCATCCTTAATTTCTCTCCCCCTTGTTCCCCTCCACTCCCAACTTTTCTACCTATTCCTTCCATTGTATCTCCTTCCCTCTTCTCCTCCCCTTCCTGCCTTCACTTCCCATTTCCCTTACACTCCTTTCCCTTAGCTTTTTCTACTTTCCTGTCTAACCCTCCCTTCCCCTCCCTCTCTACTTCTATTCCCTTCCCTCTTCCCTTCAATTCCCTTTGGTTCTCTTCCTTATTTATCTAGCTCTCCTCCCCCTTTCCTTTCACTTCCCCTACCTTCCTTCCCTATTTTAGCTCTCCCTTTCACTTACCTTACCTATCTCTCCACTCTTCTCATATCCACTCTCCCCAGCTTTCCCCTTTCCATGCACTTTCCTGAAAGTGCATGGAAAGGGGAAAGCTGAGGAGAGTGGATATGAGAAGAGAAGAGTGGAGAGATAGGTAAGGTAAGTGAAAGGGAGAGCTAAAATAGGGAAGGAAGGTAGGGGAAGTGAAAGGAAAGGGGGGAGGAGAGCTAGATAAGTAAGGAAGAGAACCAAAGGGAATTGAAGGGAAGAGGGAAGGGAATAGAAGTAGAGAGGGAGGGGAAGGGAGGGTTAGACAGGAAAGTAGAAAAAGCTAAGGGCAAGGAGTGTAAGGGAAATGGGAAGTGAAGGCAGGAAGGGGAGGAGAAGAGGGAAGGAGATACAATGGAAGGAATAGGTAGAAAAGTTGGGAGTGGAGGGGAACAAGGGGGAGAGAAATTAAGGATGGAAGTGAGGAGAAAAAAGAGAGGGAAAGGAATGGGAAGAGGGAAGGGATTAGAAGAGACAAAGGGGAGAGAAGGCATGAGGAGGAAAAGAAAACGGAGAGAAGAGATGTGGAGGAGATGGAAGGGGAGATGAGAAAAGGCAAGGGAAGGAAGGGGAGAAGATAGGAAGGGAAACAGAGGAACTAGAAGAGAACGGAAGAGGGGAGTTAAAGGCAAGGAAAGGTGAGGAGAGCGGATGGGAGGAGAAGGCAAGGCAGGAAAGTGGAGAAATGGGAAAGGAAGAGAATGAAATTGAGGATAATAGGGTAATACTAGAGGTGATAGGGAAGAATGAAAGGAATGGAGGGAGAGGTTTGGGGGAGAGACAGGGAAGGTAGGGAAGGATATTATAAAAGGGAAGTAAATGTAGGAGAGGAGAGGTAGCGAAATAATTAAGTGACTGGGAAAGGGAAAGAAGGTGAGGGGAGGGTGGAACGTCAAGAAAAGTGTATGTAAAGAGGAAGAGACGCTGAGGAGATGAGAAGTGTGGAGAGATAGGGAAGGGAGGTAAAGGGGAGAGAGCAACTAGGAAAGGGAAAGGAAGAGTTAGGGAAGTAAGTAAGAGAAATGAAGGGGAAAGGAATGGAAGGGAAGAGTAAAGGAAAGGAGAGGAGAACAGAGAAGAGGAGAAAGGAGGAGAGGAAAGGAGAGGGGGAGAGAAGAGGAGAGGACAGGGAGTGGCGGAGAAGGAAAGGTTTGGGAGAAAGAAGAGTGTACAGATGGGAAGGGGAGGGAGGGAAGAGAAGAGGAAAGGGTGGAACGATAGCTAAAAAGCCTGGAAAGGGTAGATGGGGAAAGACATTGGCAAAGAAAGGAAGGGAAAGAAGAAAAGAAAGGGAAGTGAAAGAGAAGCGGAGGGGATAGAAGAGATAATGAAACTAATGGGAAGGGAAAGGAAAGCAAGGAAAGGGTTGTATCAGGCGAGACGGGGAGAGAATAGATAGGGAAGGAAGTGAAGGGGAGAGTGGAGAGATAGGGAATGGAGGGGAATGGGAGAATGAGGAGGGTGGGGACGGAAAGAGTTTGTGGAGAGTAAAGAAATGGTAAAAAAGAAAAGTGAAGTGAAAGAAAAAGGAGGTATGAGAAGATGGGGAAGGGGAGGGAAGGGCAGAGAAAAGAAGAGCTAGGGAAGAGGGAGTGAAAGGGGAGGGGAGGGGACTTGAGGGAAAGCTCGAGTAGAGGAGAGATAGTCGAGGGAGGTAATGGAAGTTAGGGGAAGGGAACAGTAGGGGAGAGAATAAACAGAAAAGGAAAGAAGTTAGGGAAGGAAAATGAAACAATGGGAAGGGAAAGGAAGGGAAGGGCAGAGGAGAGGAGTGATAGGGAAGCAAAGGAGGTAGGCAAGGGTAGGGAGGAAAGATATGGAAGGGATAGAGTAGAAAGAAAAAGGGCAGGAAGAAAAATGAGGGAAGGTGAGGAGAGCAGATAGGAGAGAAGAGCAGGAGAGAAGGGATGCAGGGGAAAGTAAACGGGAGAAGATACCTTACCCCTTCCCCTCCATCGCCTGTCTCCTTCCCCACCCTTTACCTTTATTCACGCTCTCCTCTCCCCAACTCTTTTCCCCCTTTTTATACCTTCCCTTCCCTTTCGCCCTCTCTCCTGCCCACCTTCACTATCTCGTGTTCCCCCTCCCTGACCTTCCCTCATTTCCCCTTCCCTCCCATCCCTAATTCTACTTTTCCTTCTCTTCCATTTCCGCTAGCTCAAAGATACAGCAGACTGAACTGAGCATGAAAAACACAAAACATCCAACCCTTTAACAAGAAAAGTTTAACAAGACATTCATTTTTTAGTGTTCAAATTTTTTATTAAACGTATTTTTCATACATATTAAACAAACGCATTGCAAGGAATATAAACATCCATTTGCATCTAAATATAATATTTATAACATGAATGGGGTGCTAATGGTAATTTTATGTATGCGTTTTGGGGTGCAAAGGGTAATTTGAGATTTGATGGTGGGTATGGATTTTGAAGTGACAAGTGTAATTTTAGGGTTCAGTGTGGGTATGGGTTTTGGGGTGCAAAGGGTAATTTTAGGGATCAAGTAGGTATGGGTTTATGTGCGCCAAGGGAAGTTTTAGGGTTAGGGGAGGTGTGGGTCTCTATGGTGCGAAGGATAATTTTGGGGGTCAGGGTGGGTATGGGTTTTGGACTGTAAAAGGTTATTTTAAGGTCCAGGGTGGGTGTGGGTTTTGGGATGCCAAGGGTAATTTTGGGGTTCAGGGTGGGTGTTGATTTTGGGGTGCAAGGGTAATCTTAGGGTTCAGGGTAGGTAAGGGTTTAGTATGCCAATGGTAATTTCAAGGTTCTTTGTAGGTATGGGTTTAGGGGTGTCAAGGTTATTTTTGGGGTATGGGGGATATAGGTTTTGGGGTGCCACGGGTAATTTTAGGTATTGGTTTTGGGGTCCAAAGGGTCATTTTAGGGTTCAGGGTAGTAATGGGTTTGGGGTGCCAGGTGTAATTTTAGGTTTCAGGGTGGGTATGGGTTTTAAGGGTCATTTTAGGGTACATTGTGGGTATGGGGCGCCAAGGTTTTATGGGGTTATGGGTTTTGGGGTGCTATGGGTAATTGTAGGGTCCAGGGTGGGTGTGGGTTTTGGGGCGTTGAGATACTTTAATTTTCGGGTTCATTGTAGGTATGGGTTTTGGGGTGTCAAGGTTATTTTTGGGGTATGGGGATATGGGTTTTGGGGTGCCACAGATAATTTTAGGTATTGGTATTGGGGTGCAAAGGGTAATTTTAAGCTTCAGGGTAGTTATGGGTTTTGGCGCGCCAAGGATAATTTTAGGTTTCAGGGTGGGTATGGGTTTTGGGGTGCTAAGGGTAATTTTAGGGTACATTTGGTATGGGGTGCCAAGGTTTTTTGGGGGGTGTTTGGGTATGGGATTCGGGGTGCTAAGGGTAATTTTAGGGTTCAGGGTAGGTATGGGTTTTGGGGTGCTAAAGGTCATTTTGGGGTTCAGGGTGGGTATGAGTTTTGGGGTGCCAAGGGAAATTTTGGGGTTCAGGGTGGGTGTGGGTTTGGGGGTGCCAGGGGTAATTCTAGGGTTCAGGGTGGGTATGGGTTATAGCGTGCCAATCGTCATTTTAGGGCTCAGGATGGGTATGGGTTTTGGGGTGCTAAGGGTAATTTTAGGGTTCAGGATGGATGTGGGTTTTGGGGTGCCAAGGATAATTTAAGGGTTCGGGGGGTGTGGGTTTTGGAGCACTAAGGGCAATTTTAGGGTTCAGTATGGGATGGGTTTTGGCTGAGCCAAGGGTAACTTTAGAGTTCAGGGTAGACATCGGTTTTAGGGAGCCAAGGGTAGTTTTAGGGTTCAGAGTGAGTATGGGTTTTGAGGTGCTAAGGATCATTTTAGGGTTGAGCCTGGGTATGGCTTTTGTAGTGCAAGGGTAATTTTGGGGTTCAGGGTGGGTATGGGTTTTGGGGTGCCAAGGGTAATTTTGGGGTTCAGGGTGGGTGTGGGTTTAGGGGTGCCAAGGGTAACCTTAGGGTTCAGGGTGGGTATAGATTTTGGGCTGCCAAGGTTAATTTTAGGGTTCAGGGTGGGTATGGGTTTTTGGGTGCTAAGGGTCATTTTAGGGTTGAGCCTGGGTATAGGTTTTGTAGTGCAAGGGCAATTTTGGGGTTCAGGGTGGGTATGGGTTTTAGGGTGCCAAGGGTAATTTTGGGGTTCCGGGAGGGTGTGGGTTTAGGGGTGCCAAGGGTAACAGTAGTGTTCAGGGTGGGTATGGTTTTTGGGGTGCTCAGGGTAATTTGGGGGTTTAGAGCATGTGTGGGTTTATGGGTGCCAAGGGTAACCTTAGGGTTCAGGGTGGGTATGGGTTTTAGGGTGTCGAGGACAATTTGAGGGTTCAGCGTGGGTTTTGAGGTAGCAAGGGTAATTTTAGGGCTTAGGGTGGGTATGGGTTTAGGGATACCAAGGGTCGTTTTAAAGTTCAGTGTGGGTATGGGTTTTGGGGTGCCATGGGTGATTTTAGGGTTCAGGGTGGGTGTGGGTTTTGGGGTGCCAAGGGTAATTTTAGGGTTCAGTATGGGTATGAATTTTGGGGTGCAAAGGGTAATTTTGGGGTTCAGGGTGGGTGTTGGTTTTGGGGTGCAAGGGTAATCTTAGCGTTCAGAGTAGGTAAGGGTTTAGTATGCCAATGGTAATTTCAGGGTTCTTTGTAGGTATGGGTTTAGGGGTGTCAAGGTTATTTTTGGGGTATGGGGGATATAGGTGTTGGGGTGCCACGGGTAATTTTAGGTATTGGTTTTGGGGTCCAAAGGGTCATTTTAGGGTTCAGGGTAGTAATGGGTTTTGGGGTGCCTGGGGTAATTTTAGGTTTCAGGGTGGGTATGGGTTTTGGGGTGCTAAGGGTCATTTTAGGGTACATTGTAGGTATGGGGTGGCAAGGTTTTATGGCGTTATGGGTTTTGGGGTGCTATGGGTAATTGTAGGGTCCAGGGTGGGTGTGGGTTTTGGGGTGTTGAGATACTTTAATTTTAGGGTTCATTGTAGGTATGGGTTTTGGGGTGTCAAGGTTATTTTTGGGGTATGGGGTTATGGGTTTTGGGGTGCCACAGATAATTTTAGGTATTGGTTTTGGGGTGCAAAGGGTAATTTTAAGCTTCAGGGTAGTTATGGGTTTTGGCGTGCCAAGGATAATTTTAGGTTTCAGGGTGGGTATGGGTTTTGGGGTGCTAAGGGTAATTTTAGGGTACATTTGGTATGGGGTGCCAAGGTATTTTTGGGGGTGTTTTTGGGGTGCTAAAAGTAATTTTAGGGTTCAGGGTAGGTATGGGTTTTGGGGTGCTAAAGGTTATTTTGGGGTTCAGGGTGGGTATGAGTTTTGGGGTGCCAAGGGAAATTTTGGGGTTCAGGGTGGGTGTGGGTTTGGGGGTGCCAGGGGTAATTCTAGGGTTCAGGGAGGGTATGGGTTATAGCGTGCCATTCGTCATTTTGGGGCTCAGGATGGGTATGGGTTTTGGGGTGCTAAGGGCAATTTTAGGGTTCATAATGGATGTGGGTTTTGGGGTGCCAAGGATAATTTAAGGGTTCGGGGGGTGTGGGTTTTGGGGCACTAAGGGCAATTTTAGGGTTCAGTATGGGATGGGTTTTGGCTGAGCCAAGGGTAACTTTAGAGTTCAGGGTAGACATCGGTTTTAGGGAGCCAAGGGTAGTTTTAGGGTTCAGAGTGAGTATGGGTTTTGAGGTGCTAAGGATCATTTTAGGGTTGGGCCTGGGTATGGCTTTTGTAGTGCAAGGGTAATTTTGGGGTTCAGGGTGGGTATGGGTTTTGGGGTGCCAAGGGTAATTTTGGGGTTCAGGGCGGCTGTGGGTTTAGGGGTGCAAAGGGTAACCTTAGGGTTCAGGGTGGGTATAGATTTTGGGCTGCCAAGGTTAATTTTAGGGTTCAGGGTGGGTATGGGTTTTGGGGTGCTAAGGGTCATTTTAGGGTTGAGCCTGGGTATGGGTTTTGTAGTGCAAGGGCAATTTTGGGGTTCAGGGTGGGTATGGGTTTTGGGGTGCCAAGGGTAATTTTGGGGTTCCGGGCGGGTGTGGGTTTAGGGGTGCCAAGGGTAACAGTAGTGTTCAGGGTGGGTATGGGTTTTGGGGTGCTAAGGGTAATTTTGGGATTCAGGGCGGGTGTGGGTTTAGGGGTGCCAAGGGTAACCTTAGGGTTCAGGGTGGGTATGGGTTTTAGGGTGTCGAGGATAATTTGAGGGTTCAGGGTGGGTTTTGAGGTAGCAAGGGTAATTTTAGGGCTCAGGGTGGGTATGGGTTTAGGGGTACCAAGGGTCATTTTAAAGTTCGGAATCGGTTTTGGTGTGCCATGGGTGATTTTAGGGTTCAGGGTGGGTGTGGGTTTTGGGGTGCCAAGGGTAATTTTAGGGTTCATTATGGGATGGGTATTGGCGAGCCAAGGGTAATTTTAGAGTTCAGGGTGGGCTTGGGTTTTGGGGAGTCAAGGGTCGTTGTAGGGTTCAGAGTATAGGTTTAGGGGTGCTAAGGGTAATTTTAGGGTTCAGGGTGGGTATGGGTTTGGGGTGCCAAGGTTAATTTTAGGGTTCATGGTGGGTATGGGTTTGGGTTGCTATGGGTCATTTTAGGGTTGAGCCGGGGTATGGGTTTTGGGGTGCCAAGGGTAATTTTGGGGTTCAAGGTGGATGTGGGTTTCGGGGTGACAAGAGTAACCTTAGTAGTCAGGGTGGGTATGGCTTTTGCGGTACCAAGGTTCATTTTAAAGTTCAAGGTGGGTATGGGTTTTGATGAGCTAAGGGTAGTTTTAGGGTTCACAGTGGGTATGGGTGTTGGGGTGCTAAGGGTAATTTTAGGGTTCAGGGTAGGTATGAATTTTGGGGTGCTAAGGGTAGTTTTAGGTTTGAGACTGGGTATGGGTTTTGGGGTGCCAAGGGTAATTATGGGGTTCAGGGTGGGAAAGGGTTTTGGGGTGCCAAGGAAAATTTTGGGGTTCAGAGTGGAGTGGGTTTTGGGGTGCTAAGGGTAATTCTAGGGTTCAGGTTGAGTATGGGTTTTAGGGTGCCAATGGTAATTTTAGGGCTCCGGTGGGTGTGGGTTTTGGGGTGCCAAGGGTAATTTTAGGGCTCAGGGTTGATATGGGTTTTGGGGAGCCAAGTGTAGTTTTAGGGTTCAGAGTGAGTATTGGTTTTGGGCTGCTAAGGCTAATTTTTGGGTTTATTGTAGGTATGGGTTTTGGGGCGCCAATAGTAATTTTAGGGTTCAGGGTGGGTATGGGTTTTGGGGTGCTAAAGGTAATTTTAGGGTTGAGCCTGGGTATGGGTTTTGGGGTGCCAAGGGTAATTTTGGGGTTCAGGGTGGGTATGGGTTTTGGGGTGCCAAGGGTAATTTTGGGGTTTAGGGCGGGTTTTGGGGTGCCAAGGGTAATTTTAGTTTTCAGTATGGGATGGGTTTTGGTGAACCAATAGTAATTTTAGTCTTCGTGGTGGGCGTGGGTTTTGGGGAGTCAGGGGTAGTTTTAGGGTTCAGATTAAGTATGGGTTTTGGGGTGCTATGGGTAATTTTAGGGTTCAGGGTGGGTATGGGTTTTGGGGTTCCAAGGTTAATTTTAGGGTTCAGGGTGGGTTTGGGTTTTGGGGTGCTAAGGGTCATTTTAGGGTTGAGCATGGGTATGTGTTTTTGGGTGTCAATGGTCATTTTAGGGTTCAGGGTGTGTATGGGTTTTGGGGTGCCACAGGTAATTGTAGGGTTCTGGGTGGGTGTGGGTTTTGGGGTGCCAAGGGTAACCTTAGGGTTCAGGGTGGGTATGGGTTTTAGGGTGCCAATGGTAAGTTTAGGTTTCAGCGTGGGTGTGGGTTTTGGGGTGCCAAGGGTAATTTTAGGTTTCAGCGTGGGTGTGGGTTTTGGGGTGTCGAGGATAATTTAAGGGTTCAGGTTGGGTGTTGGTTTTGGGGTCCCAAGGGTAATTTTAGGGCTTGGGGTCGGTATGGGTTTTGGGGTACCAAGGGTAATTTTAAAGTTCAGGGTAGGTAGGGGTTTTGGGGAGCCAAAGGTAGTTTTAGGGTTCAGAGTGAGTATGGGTTTTAGGGTGCTAAGGGTAATTTTAGGGTTCCTTGTAGGTATGGGTTTTG
The DNA here is from genome assembly GCF_964263255.1 of Lissotriton vulgaris. Lineage (NCBI taxonomy): Eukaryota > Metazoa > Chordata > Amphibia > Caudata > Salamandridae > Lissotriton > Lissotriton vulgaris. The sequence continues at coordinate 1,181,120,760 of NC_141696.1, forward strand.
GGGTGCCAAGGTTACAAGGTTATTTTTGGGGTTATGGAGGGTATGGTTTGTTGGCTGCCACCGGTAATTTTAGGTATTGGTTTTGGGGTGCAAAGGGTAATTTTAGGGTTCAGGGTGGTTATGGGTTTTGGCGTGCCAAGGGTAATTTTTGGTTTCAGTTTGGGTATGGGTTTTGGTCTGCTAAGTGTAATTTAAGGGTGCATTGTAGGTAGGGTGTGCCAAGATTATTTTTGGGGTTAAGGGGGTATGCGTTTTGGGGTGCGAAGGGTAATTTTAGGGTTCAGGGTGGGTATGGGTTTTGGGGTGCTATGGATAGTTTTAGGGTTCATGGTAGGTATGAATTTTGGGGTGCTAAGGGTCATTTTAGGGTTGAGAAAGTGTATGGGTTTTGGGGTGCCAAGGGTCATTTTGGGGTTCAGGTTGGGTGTGGGTTTTGGGGTGCCAAGGGTAATTCTAGGGTTACGGTTGGGTATGGGTTTTAGGGTGCCACTGGTAATTTTAGGGCTCACGGTGGGTGTGGGCTTTGGGGTGTCAAAGGTAATTTTAGGGTTAATTGTAGGTATTGGTTTTGGGGTGCTAAGGGTACTTTTTGGGTTATGGGAGGTATGAGTTTCGGGGTGCCAAGGGTCATTTTAGGTATTGGTTTTGGGGTGCAAATGGTAATTTTAGGGTTCAGGGTGGGTATGGGTTTTGGGGTGCCAAGGAACATTTTAGGTTTTAGGGTGGGTATGGGTTTTGAGGTGCTAAGGGTAATTTTAGGGTAGCTATGAGTTTTGGGGTGCCTGGGGTTATTTTAAAGTTCAGGGGGTATGGGTTTTGGAGTGTCAAGGGTAATTTAGGGGTTCGGTATGGGTTTTGGAGTGCTATAAGTAATTTATGCTGGGTATTGGGGTGGTAAGGGTATTTTAGCAATTTAAGGGGGTATGGGTATTGGGGTGGTATGGGTTATCTTAGGGTTTTAGGTTGATTAAAAAAATGAGATATATATATATATATATAGAGAGAGAGACAGGGAAGGGCACAGGACAGTAGAAGGGGATGGGTGGAGTTAGAAGGGTATAGGACTGAAGATAGAGATAGGTAAGAAGATAGAAAGGAAGGGTATAGGAGGAGAGAGAAAGAATGGAAAAAGAAGGGAAGGAAAGCAAGAAAAGAGAAGAGGATGGACAGGAAGGGAAGGGGAGGGGGAAATGGGAAAAAGGGAAGAGGAAGTGAAACGGGGAGGGGAAAGAAAGAGAAGCGGAAGCATAGGAAAGGGGAGGGAAGGGGAAGGTTAGGAAAGGAGAGAAACTGGAAGGAAAGGGATTAGGATAGGAGGGGTTGGAAGGGGATAGGACAGAGGACAGGGAAAGGAAGGGAATGGACTGAAAGGAAAGAAAAAGGAAAGGAGGGGAAGGGAAGGGAAGAAGAAAAGGGATGGAAAGTTGGCGTTGGAAGGGTAAAGGCGGAGAAAGGGAAGGGCAGGGAAGGGAAAGGGCAAAAGCGCAAAGGAAAGGGAGAAGGGGAAATGAAATGGGAAGGAGGAAAGGGGGAGGGAAAAAAGGGGTACAGAAAGGGGAGGAGAAAGGTTAAGGAAATATGGAATGGAATATAAGAGGGAGGGGAGAAGGGAATGGAGAGGTAAAGTATGAGACAAGGAAGGTGTATAGGAGGAGACAGGGAAGATAAGGGGTATAAAAGGAGACAGTGAAGGGTGGGGGTATAGAAGGAAACAGAGAAGGGGTATAGGATTAGACAGGGAAGGGAAGGGGTACAGGAGGAGACAGTTAAGGGAAGGGAAGGAGTATAGTAGGAGGCAGGGAAGGGGCATGGGAGACAGGGAAGGGAAGAGGTATAGGAAAAGGCAGGGAAGGGGTATAGGAGGAGACAGGGAAGGGAATGGGTATAGGAGAACACACGGAAGGGGTATAGGGGAAGATGATTAGGAGGAGACTTGGAAGGGAAGAGATACAGAAGGAGACAGGGAAGGGGAGAAGCATAGGAGGAGGCAGGGAAGGGGTAAAGGAGACGGAAAGACGGGTTTAGAAGGAAAAAGGGGATGGGGAAAGGGAAGGGAAGAGAGGGATATAGGAGGAGACAGGGGATGGGTATAGGAGGAGGCATAAAAGGGGTATAGGAGATGGGGAGGACGGGTTTAGGAGGAAAAAGTGAAAGGGCATAGGGAAAAGGGGAGAGGGATATAGGAGGAGATAGGGAAGGGACGAGAGGGGCATAGGAAGAGTCAGGGAAGAAAAGGGAAAGGGTAATAGGAGGAGAGAGGGAAGAGAAGGGAAGAAGGAAAGGGAGGGAAAGTGGGGATTGGAAGGGTATAGGTAGAGACAGGAAAGGGGAAGGAAGGGAAGGGGAAAATGAAAAGGGAAAAAGAAAGGGACAAAGGAAAGGGGGAAAAGGAAAGGGATTAGGGAAGGGGAGGGGAATGGGAGGGGAGGAGATGAAGGGAAGGAAACGTAAACAAAAAGGGGAAGGGAAAGGAAGAGAAAAGAAGAGAAGTGAAGGGAAGGGGGAAGTAGAAGGGGTGAGGGGTATATGAGGAGACAGGGAAGGGAAGTGAAGAGGTATGAGGGGACAGGGAAGGGAAGGAATACAGGAGGTGACAGGGAAGGGAAACAGTATAGGAGATAGGGGAGTGGTATAGGAGGTGACCGGGAAGGATGGGGTAGAGGAGGAGACAGGAAAGGCAGGGGTATAGAAGGAGACATGGAAGCAGAATAGGAGAAGACAGGGAAGGGATATAGGAGACAGGGAAGGAAAGGGCAGGGGCATGGGGGAGACAGGGAAGGGTTATATGAAGAGGCAGGGAAGGGAAAGGGTACAGGAGGAGACAGGGATGAGGTATAGGAAAAGACAGGGAAGGGAAGGGGAAAGGGAAAAGAGGAAAGGGAAAAGGAAAGGGGAAGAGAAAGAAATGGGGGAGGAAAGGGAACAGACGGAATGAAAGGGAAGGGAGAAGGGAAGAAGGGGAGGGAAGAATGGAAGAGGATGGGTAAAGTAGGAGACAATGAAGGGGTATAGTTGGAGACAGGGAAGGGATATAGGAGGAGGAAACAGTGAAGGGAAGGTGTATAGAAGGAGGCAGGGAAGTGAAGGGTATAGAAGGAGACGGAAGGGAAGGGGGGGAATAGGAGACAGGGAAGGGAGGGGTATAGGAGGAGACAGGGGAGGGGTACATGAAGAGGTAGGGAAGGTAAGGGGTATAGGAGCAGTCAGGGTAAGGAATGAAAGGGAAGGGGTATAGGAGAAAACAGGGAAGGGGTATAGGAGGAGACTGGGAAGGGTTAAAGGAGGAGACAGGTAAGAGAGGGGAGGTGTATTGGGGGAGGCAGGGAAGGGGCAGAGGAGACAGGTAAGGGAGGGAAGGGGTATAGGAGGAGGCAGGGAATGGGTATAGGAGACAGGGAAGGAATGGGCTATAGGGGGGAAAAGAGAAGGGGTATGGGAAAAAGAGAAGGATATAGAAGGAGACAGGGAAGGGAAAGGTAATATGAGGGGACGGGGAAGGGAAGAGCAAGGAAGAAGGAAAGAGAGGGAACGTGGGGGTTGTTAGGATATAGGCAGAGACAGGGGAGGGCAAGGAAAGGAAATGAAGAGAAGGGGAAAATAAAAAGGGGAAACGAGCAAAGGAAAGGGGAAAGGGCACAGCACAGAGAGGATGAGAAAAGAAAGGGGATGGGGAAAGTGAAGGGGATAGGGGAGGGGGTGGAGGGGAGGGGAGGGATGAAGGGAAGGAAAGGTAAAGGAAGGGAGAAGGGAAGGGGGTATAGGAGGAGACAGGTAAGGGGAGGAAAGGCACATGAGACAGGGAAGGGAAGGGGTATAGGAGGAGACATGGAAGGTAAGGGCAGGGGTATAGGTGGAGATAGGGAAGGGAAGGGGTATAGGAGGAGACAGGGAAAGAAAGGGAAGGGGTACAGGACACATGGAAAGAACGGGCAGGGGTATAGGAGAAGACAGGGGAGGGAAGAGAAGGGGTGTAAGAGGAGGAAGGGAAGAGGAAGGAGAAGCAGAAAAGGAAAAGGGCAAAGGAAAGGGGAAAGCCGAAGGAAAGGGGGAAGGGGAAAGGAAATGGGGAAGGAGAGGGGAGGGGAAATGGTGAAGGAGAGGGGAGGGGAAGGGGAAGGGAAAAGAAGGGAGAAGGGAAGAAGGGGAGGGGTATAAAAGGAGACGGAAAGGAAGGGGTATAAGAGGAGACAGTGAAGGGAAGGGGTATAGAAGGAGACGGGGAAGTGAATGGGGTATAGAAGGAGATGGGAAGGGGTATAGGAGACAGGGAAGGATAGGGGTAGAGGAGGAGACAGGAAAGGCAGGGGTATAGGAGGAGACATGGAAGAGGTATAGTAGACAGGGAAGGGAAGGGATATAGGAGACAGGGAAGGAAAGGGCAGAGGTATGGGGAGACAGTGAAGAGAAGGGGTATAGGAAGATGCAGGGAAGGGAAAGGGGACAGGAGGAGACAGGGAAGAGGTATAGGAGGAGACAGGGAAAGGAAGGGAAAAGGGGAAAGGGGAAGGAAAGGAAAAGGGGGAGGAAAGGGAACAGACAGAGTATGAAAGGGAAGGAGGAAGGGAGAAGGGAAGGGGAAGAATGGAAGAGGATGGGTAAAGTAGGACAGGGAAGGGGTATAGTTGGAGACAGGGAAGGGGTATAGGATGAGGAAACAGTGAAGGGAAGGGGTATAGAAGGAGACAGGGAAGTGAAGGGGTATAGAAGGAGACAGGGAAGGGATATAGGAGCGGGTAGGGAATGGAAGGGAAGGGGTATAGGAGAAAACAGGGAAGGGGTATAGGAGGAGACTGGGAAGGGATAAATGAGACAGGTAAGAGAGGGGAGGAGGCAGGGAAGGGGCATAGGAGACAGTTAAGAGAGGGAAGGGGTATAGGAGGAGACAGGGAAGGGGTATATGAGACAGGGAAGGAATGGGGTATAAGAGGAAAAAGATAAGGGGTATGGGGAAAAGAGAAGGATATAGAAGAAGACAGGGAAGGGAAGGGTAACATGGGGAGGTAGGGAAGGGAAGAAAAAGGAAGAAGGAAAGAGAGGGAAAGTGGGGGTTGGAAAGATATAGGCAGAGCCAGGGAAGGGCAAGGAAAGGAAGAGAATGAGAAAATGAAAAGGGGAAAAGGGCAAAGGAAAGGGAAATGGGTAAAGCAAAGGGATAAGGAGAAAGAAAAAGGGGAGGGGAAAGGGAAGGGAAGTGGAGGGGTGGGGGATGAAGGGAAGGAAAGGTAAAAGAAGGGAGAAGGGAAGGGGGAAGGGAAAAAGGAAGGGGGAGGGGTATAGGAGGAGACAGGTAAGGGGAGGAAAGGCGTATGAGACAGGGAAGGGAAGGCGTTTAGGAGGAGGAAGGGAGGAAGGGAAGGGGTATAGGAGGAGAAAGTGAAGGGTATAGGTGGAGACGGGAGTGGTATGGGAGGAGACAGGGAAGGGATAGAGGAGACATGGAAGGCAGGGGAATAGGAGGAGACATGGAAGGGAGAGGGGATAGGAGAAGACAGGGAACTGCTATAGGAGACAGTGAAGGGGTATAGGAGGAGACAGGGAAGGGAAAGGGTATAGGAGGGCACAGAAGGGGTTTAGGAGTAGACAGGAAAGCGGTTTGGAGGAAAAAGGGAATGAAAGGGAAGGGGTATAGGACACAGGGAAGAAAAGAGCAGGGGTACAGGAGCAGACAGGGAAGGGAAGGAAGGGAGTATAGGAGTAGGCAGGGAAGGGAAGAGGAAGGAGAAGCAGAAAGGGAAAAGGGCAAAAGGGCAACGGAAAGGGGAAAGGGCAAAAGAAAGGGGGAAGGGGAAAGGAAATGGCGAAGGAGAGGGGAAGGGAAAGGCAACGTGAGGGGAAGGGAAGAGAAGGGAGAAGGGAAGAAGGGGAGGCGAGGGGTAAAGTCGGAGATAGGAAAGGGGTACAGTTGGAGACAGAAGGGGAGGGAAGAGATATATGAAAGAGGGAAGGGGTATAAAAGGAGACAGGGAAGGGGTATAGGAGGAGAAGACAGTGAAGGGAAGGGGTATAGACGGAGACAGGGAAGTGAAGGGGTAATAAAGGAGACAGGGAAGAGGTATAGGAGGAAACAGGGAAGGGAATTGGTATAGGAGGCGACAGGGAAGGGAAGGGGTATAGAAGGAGACAGGGTGGGAAGGGGTATAGGAAGAGGAAGGGAAGGGGTATAGGAGCAGACACGGTATAGGAGAAAACAGGGAAGGGTATAGGAGGAGATTGGGAAAGGAAGGAGATAGGTAAGAGAGGGGAGGTGTATTGGAGGAGGCAGGGAAGAGGTATAGGAGAAAGGTAAGGGATGGGGTATAGTAGAAAAAGATAAGGGGTATGGGGAAAGAGAGGGGTATAGGAGGAAACAGGGACAGGAAGAAGGAAAGAGGAGGAAAGTGGGGGTTGGAAGGGTATAGGCAGAGACAATGAAAGGCAGGGAAGGGAAATGGAGGGAAGGGAAGGGAAGTGGAAAATGAAAAGAGGAAAAGGGCGAAGGAAAGGGGAAAGAGCAAATAGAGAAGGAGAAAAAAAGAGGGAGGGGAAAGGGAAGGGAGTGGAGGGTGGGATAAAGGAAAGGTAAAGGAAGTGAGAAGAGAAGGGAAGGGAAAAAGCAAGGAGGAAGGGATATAGGAGACAGGGAAGGAGTAATGGGTAGACAGGGAAAGGGTATGGATAGGGAAGGGGTATAGATAAGGAAGGGAATGGAAGAGAAAAGTATAGGAGGAAACAGGGAAGGGAAGGGGTTTAGGAGGAGAAGGGGAAGGGAGGAAGGCAAGGAGTATAGGAGGAGAAAGTGAAGGGTATAGGTGGAGACAGGGGAGTGGTACGGGAGGAGACAGGGAAGGGATAGAGGAGACAGGGAAGGCAGGGGAATAGGAGGAGTCATGGAAGGGAAGGGGTATAGGAGAAGACAGGCAACAGGTATAGTTTTAGACAGGGAAGGGGTATAGGAGGAGACAGGGAAGGGAAGGGGTATAGGAGGGAACATAAGGGGTTTAGGAGTAGACAGGAAAGCAGTTTGGAGGATACAGGGAATGAAAGGGAAGGGGTATGGGACACAGAGAAGGAAAGGGCAGGGGTACAGGAGGAGACAGGGAAGGGAAGAGAAGGGTATAGGAGTAGGCAGGGAAGGGAAGAGGAAGAATCAGAAAGGAAAATAGGGCAAAGCAACAAAGGAAAGGGGAAAGGGCAAAGGAAATGGGAAAGGGGAAAGGGGAAAGGAAATGGGGAAGGAGAGGGGAAGGGAAAGGGAACGTGAGGGGACGGGAAGAGAAGGGAGAAGGGAAGAAGGGAAAGGGAGGGAAAGGGAGGGAAGGGGAGGGGTAAAGTCAGAGATAGGAAAGGGGTACAGTTGGAGACAGAAGGGGAGGGAAGAGATATATGAAAGAGGGAAGGGGTATAAAAGGAGACAGGGAAGGGGTATAGAAGGAGAAGACAGTGAAGAGAAGGGGTATAGAAGGAGACAGGGAGGGAAGGGGTATAGGAAGAGGCAGGGAAGGGGTATAGGAGCAGACACGGTATAGGAGAAAACAGGGAAGGGTATAGGAGGAGATTGGGAAAGGAAGGAGATAGGTAAGAGAGGGGAGGTGTATTGGAGGAGGCAGGGAAGAGGTATAGGAGACAGGTAAGGGATGGGGTATAGTAGAAAAAGATAAGGGGTATGGGGAAAGAGAGGGGTATAGGAGGAAACAGGGACAGGAAGAAGGAAAGAGGAGGAAAGTGGGGGTTGGAAGGGTATAGGCGGAGACAAGGAAAGGCAGGGAAAGGAAATGGAGGGAAGGGAAGGGAAGGGGAAAATGAAAAAAAGGAAAAGGGCAAAGGAAAGGGGAAAAGGCAAAGAGAGAAGGAGAAAAAAAAGAGGGAGGGGAAAGGGAAGGGGGGAGGGAGTGGAGAGTGGGATAAAGGAGAGGTAAAGGAAGTGAGAAGAGAAGGGAAGGGAAAAAGCAAGGGGGAAGGGAAATAGGAGACAGGGAAGGAGTAATGGGTAGACAGGGAAAGGGTATGGATAGGGAAGGGGTATAGATAAGGAAGGGAATGGAAGGGAAAAGTATAGGAGGAAACAGGGAAGGGAAGGGGTTTAGGAGGAGAAGGGGAAGGGAGGAAGGCAAGGAGTATAGGAGGAGAAAGTGAAGGGTATAGGTGGAGACAGGGGAGTGGTATGGGAGGAGACAGGGAAGGCAGGGGAATAGGAGAAGTCATGGAAGGGAAGGGGTATAGGAGAAGACAGGCAACAGGTATAGTTTTAGACAGGGAAGGGGTAAAGGAGAAGACAGGGAAGGGAAGGGGTATAGGAGGGAACATAAGGGGTTTAGGAGTAGACAGGAAAGCAGTTTGGAGGATACAGGGAATGAAAGGGAAGGGGTATGGGACACAGAGAAGGAAAGGGCAGGGGTACAGGAGGAGACAGGGAAGGGAAGAGAAGGGTATAGGAGTAGGCAGGGAAGGGAAGAGGAAGAATCAGAAAGGGAAAAGGGCAAAAGCGCAAAGGAAAGGGGAAAGGGCAAAGGAAAGGGGGAAGGGGAAAGGAAATGGGGAAGGAGAGGGGAAGGGAAAGGGAACGTGAGGGGACGGGAAGAGAAGGGAGAAGGGAAGAAGGGAAAGGGAGGGAAAGGGAGGGAAGGGGAGGGGTAAAGTCAGAGATAGGAAAGGGGCACAGTTGGAGACAGAAGGGGAGGGAAGAGATATATGAAAGAGGGAAGGGGTATAAAAGGAGACAGGGAAGGGGTATAGAAGGAGAAGACAGTGAAGGGAAAGGGGATATAAGGAGACAGAGAAGTGAAGGGGTAATAAAGGAGATAGGGAAGAGGTATAGGAGACAGGGAAGGGAATGGGTATAGGAGGAGACAGGGAAGGGAAGGGGTATAGAAGGAGACAGGAAGGGAAGGGGTATAGGAAGAGGCAGGGAAGGGATATAGGAGCAGACAGGGTATAGGAGAAAACAGGGAAGGGGTATAGGAGGGGACTGGGAAAGGAAGGGATACAGGGGGAGATAGGTAAGAGAGGGGAGGTGCATTGGAGGAGGCAGGGAAGGGGTATAGGAGACAGGTAAGGGATGGGGTATAGTAGTAAAAAGATAAGGGGTATGGGGAAAAAGAGAGGTGTATAGAAGGAAACAGGGAAGGGAAGAGAATGGAAGAAGGAAAGAGGAGGAAAGTGGGGGTTGGAAGGGTATAGGCAGAGACAATGAAAGGCAGGGAAGGGAAATGGAGGGAAGGGAAGGGAAGTGGAAAATGAAAAGAGGAAAAGGGCAAAGGAAAGGGGAAAGAGCAAAGAGAGAAGGAGAAAGAAAAGAGGGAGGGGAAAGGGAAGGGGGAAGGGGGGAGTGGAGTGGAGGGTTGGATAAAGGAAAGGAAAGGTAAAGGAAGTGAGAAGAGAAGGGAAAGGAAGGGAAGGGATACGCACGGGGGAAGGGATATAGGAGGAGACAGGGAAGGGGTAATGGGGAGACAGCGAAGGGAATGGGTATAGACAGGGAAGGGAAGGGAATGGAAGGGAAGGTATAGGAGGAAACAGGGAAGGAAAGGGGTATAGGAGGAGAAAGGGAAGGGAGGAAGGGAGGAAGGGAAGGGGTATAGTAGGAGAAAGGGAAGGGTGTATGTGGAGACAGGGGAGTGGTATAGGAGGAGACAGGGAAGGGAAGGGAAGGAAAGGAATAGAGGAGACAGGGAAGGCAGGGGAATAGGAGGAGATAGGATATGAAAGGGAAGTGGTATAGGAGATAGGGAAGGAAAGGGTATGGGTATGGGAGGAGACAGGGAAGGGAAGAGAAGGGGTATAAGAGGAGGCAGGAAAGGGAAGAGGAAGGAGTAGCAGAAAAGGAAAGGAAAAGAGCAAAAGGTCAAAGGAAAGGGGGAAGGGACAAGGGGAAGGAGAGGGGAGGGGAAAGGGAACGGAAGGGGAAGAGAAAAGAAGGGAGAAGGAAAGAAGGGAAGGGGTATAAAAGGAGACAGGGAAAGGAAGGGGTATAGGAGGAGACAGTGAAGCGAAGGGGTATAGGAGATGGGAAGTGCAGGGGTATAGAAGAAGACAGTGATGGGAAAGGGTATAGGAGGAGACAGGGAAGGGGTATAGGAAGGCGCAGGGAAGGGAAGGGGTATATGAGTAGACAGGGAAAGGAAGGGAAGGGGTATAGGAGGAGACTGGGAAGGGTATGGATAAAGGAGGAGACAGGTAAGAGAGGGGAGGTGTATTGGAGGAGGCAGGGAAGGGGTATAGTGGTAAGGTAAGAGAGGGAAGGGGTATAGTAGGAGGCAGGGAAGGGGTAAAGGAGACCGGGAAGGGATGGGGTATCGGAGGAAAAAGATTATGAGTATGGGGAAAAAGAGAGGAGATAGGGAAAGGAAGGGTAATATGAGGAGACATGGAAGAGAAAGGAAGAAGGAAAGAGAGGGAAAGTGGAGGTTGCAAGGGTGCAGGCGGGGATAGGGAAGGGCAGGGAAGGGGAAAATGAAAAGGGGAAATGGGGGAAGGGCAAAGCAAAGGGAGGAGAAAGGAAAAGGGGTGGGGAAAGGGAAGAGGAGAGGGAAGGGAAGGGGTGGAGGGATACATTGAAGGAAAGGTAAAGGGAGAAGAGAAGGGAAGGGGAAAGGCAAAACAGGTAAGGGGGGAAAGGCATAGGAGACAGGGAAGGAAATAGGTATAGGAGGAAGCATGGGAGGGAAGGGGTATAAGAGGAGACAGGGAAGGGGTATAGGAGGAGAAGGGGAAGGGAAGGGGTATAGACAGGGAAGGGAAGGAAGGGAATGGAAGAAAAGGGTATAGGAGGAAACAGGGAAGTGAAGGGGTATAGGAGGGGAAAGGGAAGGGGTATAAGAGGAGAAAGTGATGGGTAGAGACAGGGAAGTGGTGTGGGAAGAGATAGAGGGAAGGGATAGAGGAAGAGACAGGGAAGGCAGGGGAATAGGAGACAGGGAAGGGACGGAGTATATGAGAAAAAAGGAAGGGGAATGAGGAAACAGGGAAGGGAAGAGTGGGGTATAGGATGAGACAGGGAAGGGACAGGGTATAGACAGAGATAAGGAAGGTGTATAGGAGGAGACAGGGAACTGAAGGGTAATAGGAGGAGACTGGGAAAGGAAGAGTAGGGAAGAAGGAACAGGAGGTAAAGTTGGTTGGAAGGGTATAGGCGGACAAAAGGAAAGGGAAAGGGGGCAGGGAAGGCAAATGAAGGGAAGGGCGATATGAAAAAGGGGAAAGGGCAAAGGAAAGGAGGGAAGGGCAAAGGAAAGGGAAGAGAAAGGAAAGGGAGATGGGGAGGGGATGGGATGGGAGCGGAGGGTAAAGGGAAGGGAAGTTGAGTGTTTGTGAAGGGAAGGAAAGGAAAGGTAAATGGAAAGGGGGTGGGAAGAGAAGACAAAAGAGAAGAGAAGAGAAGAGGAGAGGGGTATAGGAGGAGACAAGGAAGGGGAGGGAAGGCCTGTGAGACAGGGAAGGGGTATAGGAGACAGTGAAGTGGTATAGGAGGGGACAGGGGAGTGGTATAGGAGGAGACAGTGAAGGAAAGGGGTAGAGGAGGAGACAGGGAAGGCAGGTGTATAGGAGGAGACGTGGAAGGGAAGGGGTATAGGAGGAGAGGCGGAAGGGAAGGGGTATTGGAGGAGACAGGGCATGGGTATAGGAGGAGACAGGGAATGGAAGATAAGGGGTATATGAGGTGGCAGGGAAGTGAAGGCAAAGGAAAGGGTACAGGAGGAGACAGGGAAGAGGTATAGGAGAAAACAGGGAAGGCAAGGGGAGGGGTATAGGAGGGACGGAAAGGAATGGGCATAGGAACACAGGAAAGAGGAGGAAAGGGAAGGGGTGTAGGAGGAGATAGGGAAAGGAGGGTTATAGGAGGAGACAGGGAAGGGAAGCGGTATAGGAGGAGAAAGGGAACGTGTATGGGAGGAGGGAGGTAAGGGGTATAGGAGGAGAAAGGGAAATGTATGGCAGGAGGAAGGGAAAGGCTATGGGAGGAGGAAGGGAAGGGGTAAAGTAGGAGGAAGGGAATGTAAGGGGTATATGAGGAGGTAGGGAAGGGTTACAGGAGAAGACAGGAGCAGCTATAGGAGGAAATAGGGAAGGGGTTTAGGAGGAGACAGAGAAGCGGATGGGTTGGGTTCGTTTGGAGGGGTATACAAGAGGAGGCATAATGAAGGAAAGGGAAAAGAAAGGAAAGGAAAGGAAAGGAAAGGAAAGGAAAGGAAAGGAAAGGGTGAGAAGGCAGAGCATGGTGGGGCAGTGTAGGGCAGGATGGCAAGGCAGAACAGGGAAGGAGGCCAGGATTGGAGGGCAGGGGGGCAGGAAGGCAAGAGGGATGGGCAGGAGGGCAGTGGGGTAGGGGAGAAGGGTGGGGCAGTGGAGCAGGGTGGGAGAACAAGAGGGCAGAGTGCAAGGAAGCAGGGCAGGGGAGGAGGGCAGGGCAGGGGGCAAGGCAGGGTAGGAGGGCAGTATGGGTGGTAGGGCAGAGGGGCAAGGCAGGAGGTCGAGGGGCTGGGGGCAGGGCAGGAGGTCAGGGCAGGCGGCAAGGGAGGAAGGTAAAACAGGGGTCAGGGCTCCAGGAGTACAGGGTAGGCCAGGAAAGCAGAGCAGAAGGGAAATGCAGGGCACGAGGGAAAGGAAGGACAGGAGGGCAAGGAACTGCAGGAGGGCAGGAAAGGACAGGAGGGCAGGGAATGGCAGGAGGGAAAGGAAGGCCAGGAGGGAAAGCGCAGAAAAGAAAGGAAGAGGAGGAGAGAAAGAGAGAGGGGTGGTGTGGGGGGAGGAAGGTAATGGAAATGAGAGAAAGGAAAAGAGAAAAGAAGAAAAGAAAAGGAAACGAAATTAAATGAAATGGACGGAAAAAGAGAAGATGAAAAGGGGAAAGGGAATTGGAATTTCAAGTCAGTTTCAAGTTTGGTTTCAAGTTCAGTTTGGTTTTCAGGGGAAAGGGTATTAGAATTTCAAGTCAGTTTCAAGTTCAGCTTGGTTTTCAGGGGAAAGGGTATTAGAATTTCAAGTCAGTTTCAATTCAGTTTCAAGTTCAGCTTGGTTTTCAGGGGAAAGGGTATTAGAATTTCAAGTCAGTTTCAAGTCAGTTTCAAGTTCAGCTTGGTTTTCAGGGGAAAGGGTATTAGAATTTCAAGTCAGTTTCAAGTCAGTTTCAAGTTCGTTTTCAGTTTGATTTCAAGTTCAGCTTTCAGTTTGGTTTATTCACTCACCTTGTCTCCTTATTCCGTCCTACCCCTCTCTCTCTGCCCCGCTCCGTTTTCAGAGCCTGCTCAGCCCCTGCAGCTTCGCCCTCTCCCTGCCCGAGCTCCAGCCGCCAGCAGCGGTCCTCTCCGTCCGATGTCCCCGAGTGCAATGCTGCAGCTGCCTGGTTACCAGCCTCTCATACCAAGAACACGTCACAGTGGAGGCTTTTCAGCGTGTCATCCTACATCACTGCTGTGTGGGTGATGCCATGTGTTTTAAGATTAACGGGGGAGCTGGCAAGGCACGGGTATTACGGGATTTGTTAAGTAAATCAAACTATTTAAATACTATAGCTCCTGCGATGAACCCGAAAGAAGATCCCCCCCTACCCGACACCCTTCCTCAACAGTGGCCTCTTCTTTCCACTTTACTGGGAAGACGCCCCCACCCCTGCCCTGCATTTGCCCTGGGCCTGGTGACATCACAGTGAAGTTACATCATAAACGTTCCATTCACAGGATTCTGCTTCCGGTGCCGATGGGATGGCACGCGCCTTTCTAATCAATATAAAATGCAGGTTTTTCTAAGTCTTCATTTAAAATAAATGAAACTTTTTATCATAAGCCGCATTCTCACCACTTGCTCAAACAGCGCTCCTTCATTGTACAAATTAAATGATTTTTACTAGGCCACATCACCGTCTCCAAGAGGGGGGGGTGGGGGGGGTATAACGGTTAGAGCGGCCGAACTTGACGCTCGGGGGCGAGGTTCGGGTCTGGCAGGAGGCTCAAACGTCCTGTGGTTTTGGTCAACTCTCCCCGTGCTTTAATAGTGAATGTGTTTCTCTGTCTTGTAACTGGCGCTCAAGTGTAGCGCTCTGATGCCTTCTGGTTGATTTAGCGATATAAAAAACTGCAACAACAACATCTCCCCGTCTGCCCTGCTCCTCCTCTCGAGTACTGTCCATTAATCCACTCCTTCCTGCGGAGAAATTACCTATTTAAATTTTATGAATTGCTCGAAGAATATTTACAATTTACACTTTCTACTGTTTCAAATCCGTTGTACAGAAATGTAACGGGATTAAAAAAGCCATTCCACTCATTGACAAGTAGAAGCACTTCCCGTCCCACTGCCCGTCCCCGCACATTAATACATTGATTCCTGCCCCTCCCCAGGGATGGACCTCCCGAAACCCCCTCAGTCCAAAGCCTCCAGGCATGACTTCCCTTCTAGCCTCTGATCCCCCGTCGCTGTGACATCTCGCGGTCCCCAACCCGAGGCGTGACATCATCATCAGACCCGGAAGTCCTCGAGCTTCACTCATGAATACAAACTCCCTCACCTCCTAGGAATACAGCCTCAGAACCCTGGTACTAGGGTGACCAACTGGCATTGGTGCAAATTCAGGACGGTGAGTGTAAAAATTCAGGACAAAGGGTCAAAATTCAGGACACAAATTCAGGACAGGAGGTCAAAATTCAGGACAAAACTTCTGCACAATTGGTACGTTTTACAGACACATCAGAGGTCGCGCAATAGTATATAAGTAAGCCCAGCCATTTCCAAACATATTCAACCATTTGCAAACCTATCCATCATGTATCCTTCCATCTATCATTTCACTCATCCATTCCCTTCATTGATCCCCTCATCCATCCTTTCACTCATCCTCCATTATCCATCCATCCATCCATCCACCCTTTCACCCTATCCATCTGTACACTTTTCCATCCACTCTTCATCCCATCCATCCATTCACTCACCCATTCAGCCATTTACTCTTTCACCAATCCTTTCACTTACTAATCCTTCCACCCATCCACTCTTTTAGTCATCCATCCATCCTCCCTTTCTCTCTCCATCGACCCTTTCACTTAGCCTTCCACCCACCCATCCATCCATCTACTCGTCCACTCATGAATCCATCCATTGCTCCTATCACTCATCCATCTATCATTTCACTCCTTCACACATCTATTCATCCTTTTGTCCATCTACCCTCCCTTTCACTCACTCATCCATCCTTACACCCACCCTTTCACTCATATGTCCATTCATTCACCCTTGCACTTATCAATCCATCAATCTATCCATCATTTCACTCATCCACCTACCCCCATCATCCAGCCACCCACCATCCACCCACCCACTCATCCATCCTTTCACCCACCCACCATCCAATCCACTGATCCATCCTTTCACCCACCCACCATCCACCCACCCACACATCCATCCATCCTTTCACCCACCCACTTATCATCCATCCATCCATCCTTTCACCCACCCACTCATCATCCATCCATCCTTTCACCCACCCACTTATCCATCCATCCATCCTTTCACCCACTCTCCATCCATCCATCCTTTCACCCACCCATCATCCATCCATCCATCTGTCCTTCCCCTCATCATCCATCCATCCCCTCATCATCCATCCATCCTTCCCCTCATCATCCATCCATCCTTTTCCCTCATCATCCATCCATCCTTTTCCCTCATCATCCATCCATCCTTCCCCTCATCATCTATCCATCCTTTTGCCTCATCACCATCAATCCATCCATCTGTCCTTCCCCTCATCATCCATCCACCCTTCCCCTCATCATCCATCCATCCTTTTCTCTCATCATCCATCCATCCTTTTCCCTCATCATCCATCCATCCATCCTTCCCCTCATCATCCATCCATCCTTTCACCCACCCCCTCATCATCCATCCATTCCCTCATCATCCATCCATCCATCCTTTCACCCACCCCCTCATCATCCATCCATCCACCCTCCCCCTCATCATCCATCCTTTCACCCACCCCCTCATCATCCATCCATCCATCCTTCCCCTCATCATCCATCCATCCATCCTTCCCCTCATCATCCATCCTTTCCCGTCATCCATCCATCCTTCCCCTCATCCATCCTTCCTTTCATCCATCCTTCCCCTCACCCATCCATCCATCCCATCCATTTATCCTGCCCCTCATCCATCCATTTATCCTGCCCCTCATCCATCCACCCCCTTCCCCTCCATCCATCCATCCATCATTCTCCTCATCCATCATCCTTCCCCTCACCCATCCATCCCATCCATCCCATCCATTTATCCTGCCCCTCATCCATCCATCCTTCCCCTCCAGCCATCATCCTTCCCCTCATCCATCCTTCCTTTCATCCATCCTTCCCCTCACCCATCCATCCATTTATCCTGCCCCTCATCCATCCATCCTTCCCCTCCATCCATCCATCCATCCATCCATCCTTCCCCTCATCCATTTCTCCTTCCCCTCATCCATCCATCCTTCCCCTCCATCCATCATCCTTCCCCTCATCCATCCTTCCTTTCATCCATCCTTCCCCTCACCCATCCATCCATTTATCCTGCCCCATATCCATCCATCCTTCCCCTCCATCCATCCTTCCCCTCATCCATTTCTCCTTTCCATCCATCCTTCCCCTCATCCATCTTTCCCCTCATCAATCATCCTTCCCCTCATCCATGTTTCCCCTCATCAATCATCCAGCTACCCTTCCACCCATACATCCAGCTATTTACATTTTCTCTCCATCCTTCCCCTCACTCATCAATCCATCTATCCTCTCTCATTATCCATTTATTCAATCTTTCATTCATCCATTCACCCTTTCACTAATTCATCCAGCCATTCACACATCCCTTCACTTACTTACTTGCCCACCTTTCCATATTAATTTTGAGCTGAGCCCTTTTGAGAAGAGACCCATCAAGAACTTCACCCTCGCTGTAGGAGACATTCCAGGACTCGGACAGAAGCCACCCAGGGCGGAGACAGGATCCACCACATGGGGGGACAAGAGCCATCACAGGCGGGGGGTGGACTGGAGCCACCACATGGGGGGACAGGAGCAGGAGTCATCACAGGAGAGGGAACGTGATCCACCAGGGTGGGCACAGGGGTGGGCATGCAGTATTCTAGTATCATCTTGGGCTTCTCTCCCCCTCCTGCACAAGACAACGGGAAGACAGGTTCTCTGTCCAAAATGCCATCCCCCACTGCGACATACAGTACTTACAGGAGATACTCTAAGAGAACTGATTGAACTGATTGTCTCCCATACTTTGTTAATCAGTGTGGGTGCGATTGTGCCATTTCTTTATTGTATTACATTATGCATGTTTGAAGAACCGAGGTTTGCTTACAAATTAGTGACAGTAATTAAGCTCGGTGAAGAGAAGCAGGTGCTGCCTCGGTGTAATCAGTAGTGTAATCTGGCCGAGTCTAGGATGTTTGGGGCCCTGGGTAGAAATGGAATGTGTGAGCCCCCCTCTAAATAGCAGATACAAGACGCATTCAGGGCTGTTTGCATGTGAATGGATGCCCCTTGCTCCTGAACCCGCAGCCCCTCCCTCTGTCACCTTCAAGCACCTCTTAACAGCTCATCAAGGGCTGGAGGTGTGAGGGTTGCCATCCCGCTGTGCCTCTACAGTGCTGCTGGGGGTCTGAGCTTTCATACAGCATCAGAGTCAAGAAGGGAGGTGGGGGCAAGGTGTGAGCGGTTAAAATTACGGACAAATGGCGTCCGTTAAAGAATCCTTCACGGACAACGGACAGACAGCCAAAATTACGGACTGTCCGTGAAATTTACGGACGGTTGGTCACCCTACCTGGTACCTATCTAGCAGCAGTGGTAAGGTCTGTGCGGAAAGCCTCATTGCACTCGAGGCGATTGGTGTTATTATGATTTCAGTGAAAGTGAGAGAAAAAACGAGCACTGACATAGAATGTCTTTGGGAAACAAGTCTTTCTCCTTCCCTGACAACATGATTAGCAAGTGAGTGGTAAATGCGTGAAAAAGTCAATGTTTGGATGAATGATTGAGCGCCTCTGGTGGATGAATGAATGAATGTGTGTATAGATCAGTGCTTCCCAAACTGTGCGCCGCGGTGCGCCGTGATTAGAAGCCATGGCGCCGCGCCACCACGCACAATGAAGAAATTGGAGCCTCAGAAACTTGCAGGGCATGGTTTGAAATGCCACCTTAAAAATGTTTTGGCCGAAGAGCGCACTGCTGTACATGCGTCTGTATGAACAATTGAACATTCGTTTAGATGGTAGTCTTCAGTGCTTAATTTGTAAAATATGAAGTGCAGGTGCTCACATTTTTGTGGGAAGCCACACCCACTTCTCTTGGCTCCACCCACTTTCTTCACTGGCTCCACCCACATCCTCAACTGGCTCGGCTGAAAGGCACATGTAATACTCGATTTGAATTCCTACCTTAGTAACATGATGGTTGACTTTAAACGTGCTGGTCTCGAGCTCCTTGGAAAGGATATCTTAATAAAATCAAGGCAAAACATCAAAAGAAAATGGATGACATGACTTTTGGAACCAAAGATAATGAATTTTTTCTGACCTTTAGAGACCTGACTCTAAAGTAATGCGGATATGACTATCATCTTCTGTTGTATTTTGTGCCTCCCCAGGGTTGACACTAAACTGCCCCGGACCAATCTTTTACTAAAAGACAGTACCACTCCTTAGACACTTCTCAATTCTTTTGCTTTGAGAATTTGGGGAATTCGCCACTGATATATGTTCATTTTTTAGCCAAAGCATACATGACATTACAGAGCTCAGAGGTACAAGCCCACTATGAAGGCATCTATCACAAAGAATATATTGACTCTGCTAGAGGCACAATATGCCCCTGCCTGGTATATGCATAACTTGTAATGATGTTGGCACATCATTCAGTCCTATAATAATGTATGCTAATTTGAGCGATGGACATATGAGTCTGTTAGTTTCATTGAATGGTATAATGGAGGAATAGAAAAGGGAAGCACCTAGAAAGTGTTATTTAGGAGATCATAGTAGTAAAACAAGGTTTGGGATGGGTGGAGGGAGGGATAGAGGAGGGAAGAATCTAGAAAGGGATATTAGGGAGATCAAAGTAGTAAGATGAGGCTTGGGTGGAGTAAAAGGAGAGATGGAGGAGGGACAAGTCTCTAGAAAGGGATTTACTCTCACAAGTGCATTGTAAATGGGAATAATCCGAACAAATTTTACCCCAATTGGCACCCCTTAGCACTTAAAATAATGTTCCCAACATACAACAGGGCCTTTTTCTCCCTAATATGAAGGTAATACACAATGATGTAGCTGTCAAACCCCAACCAGCACAGAATACAATTGACAACAGACTATAAAGAGGTCTATGTTTGACAGGGTGCATAGATGAAGAGACAATGGACCAAAATCATTTGAATGTTGATACCATCCTGTTTTGTTTTCATGTATACGCGACATTTGAAGGTTAATAAACTTAACTGTACAAAATGCACTACACACATTACACATGCACAAAACTCTTGAAACAGCCAAATACACTCTGCTAGATTTCAGTACTAGTTTTTCATTCTGTCATTTTACCACTTAAAACGTTTAATGAATCAATACATTTTGTAACAATCAACCTGTAACCTTTCAAGTGAAAAATGAAAGAAAAATCTCACTAAACCCGTATATTGGCATTTGTCTTTAAAAAAAACGAATTGAATTAAAAAACACACAAATGTGTCTTACACTTAAGAAAATTAATGAACTCACAGCACATGTGGCCAAAGTGCATTCTGGCTGTGTTGTTCTTCAAAATAGAATGAAACAGTGCAGTGTCAAAGCAGAGTTTTAAAAATGATTTATGGCCAATTCAGCTTACATGTATTTGGGAGCGAGGGAGGGATGCTGCAGCACCTTAAGTGCTGTTACTAAAGTAAAATACAGCATTTTGTATTCGTGGCCATTCCAACTATTAAGATTTGTGTAAAGTAAAAGAAAAAAGGGTGGTAAAGTGTCTGTCTGGATTTGAACTGTTACATTTTCTACTAAGTTAAAAACACTATTCTGTTTAATCTCACCACACAAGGTTACAATGGGCATTGCAATCAGGGCTGTGTGAAGTGGAAGGGGTAGCGTTTCTAGGGGGCTGCCTTGGGGAATGTTGTTGGTGACTCGAGGTAAGTCAGGGGTGGGTGATTCAAATCTTCCAACGCCCAGACAGCAAGATTTCTCGCAGGGGCAGGTTTTAATGACTGTTTTTTCCAAAGGACAAGTAGACAATAAATGATGCTAAACTAATATGAAGTTATCCTCTGACCTTCAAGTTGCTAAATGTGGGATATTGGAACACCTGTGGGCATGCCTGTTGTGAGACCAGAGCTATAGTTCGGGCCACTGGGATTATGCGGCAGGAGAGAGCCAAATTATGTGGCAGGGTTGAGTAAATTACGTGGCAAGTAAAAGGCAAATTATGTGACACAATGCAGCGCATTTTTTAATAGAATTAGTTTATTGGTTCATCATTTTTAAACGTGCTAACACTCTGTGGGCATTACTTGCAACTCACTACTAGTTTAGCATCCAAACACAGCAGTAAGCAACTGAGGGTTGATTAGTCCAGTTTTACAAAAAGGTTTCCAATGTGAGGCAAATCTATAATCATGTGAAAATCGCCCCGTAGTGGCTCAGTCACATAATTCCAGTGGCCCTGGCAATAGTCTCTGTGAGAGCCTGAGGTCGCATCACGTAGCAGATGTCAATGGATGGCCTTTGTCCTGACTTAAAGATATCACCCTCAGTCTAGCGCCCCAGTGCTGCTTTAAAGTCATAATTGGTGCTACACAGAACAGCTTATAAAACCCTCATCGTTTCAAGTGCAAGGGTTTGGTGACATTGTATTAATGACACTAAGGCTTAGGATTTTAGTTTATGGTAAATGTATCACGGCAAACCTGCCTGCAAAGGCAAACTCTGCCTTTGCACGTTTTGTTTTCTTTTTCTGGCCTCCGATTCCCAGGTGCTGGTGAAGGAATAAATCAAAGCGATAGGGGGAGAAAAGTGCGTAGTGCAGGCAGTGGTTTAGGAATTAGAGGCTCATGAAAAGGAAAGTGATGCGGTTGGGCCTGTAGGCTGCATGAGAGTCCCACAGAAAACGCAATGTGCTTAAATGTATACCTGGATGAAACATCATTAATGGCCGAGAATAGCGGTGCAGAGGCACCGGATGAAACAGATGGTAAGCAACTTGAGAATGAAGGGCCTAAGAATTGCATGACAAGAGGAATCAAGGTGCTTCATTCACTGCAAGCCTCGGATGTGAAGGAAGGGGAGAGGAGCGGAGCGACCTCGGTTGAGCACGAGAAGCCCAAGGGTGGAGCAAAAGAAAGGGCAGGAGGATCAGAAGGGTGAAAAATAACTTGGAGGTTTAGCCCGCATGCACAGTGTTTAAGAGGTCAAATTAGAGTTTGTAAAATCTATGTGCACACACTCGGCACTGGGATTTTCGGAGTATTAGCTCCATAAAGCTAAGCGTCCAATGTAATACAAGCGGTAAAGGATCACTGCCTGCATCATGCCTCTCTTTTTAAAACAATCGGTACCTGGGGTGAGCAGAGCCATTCGTAACTCATTTCTCCTGGCTGGAGTCTGACTCGACTGCCCGGGCGGGTTCAATGATCATAAACAAGCTCCTCTGCATCCTGGAAGAAATTGTCATGTGTGCGTGGCTGGAGTGATCTCGGCCTGGAATTTCAGTGTCTGTTGAGCAACTCTCTGGACCTTCATTAACCATTAGGGAGCTGCTGAAGGCCTACGTGACAAATAACGTGCACGAAGAGTCCAGCCTTCTTCCGCTCCTCAAGGGGCTCTCTATCTTGCTCAAAGGGAGGGGGGAAGGGGCTCTCTAACTTGCTCGAAGGGAGGGGGAAGATTAACAGCGGAAATAAAGACAGCTCATGGAGAGCCCGTTTTTAGGTTTCGCCTGGGGAATGGAGCGTAAGCTCCGCCCCCAGAGAAATCTCTTGTTTTCAGTTAGGGGGACTTGAATACTTCCCTCTGTTCCATTGGCTAGCTCCATAAATGGAGGCTAGCCATTGGAACAGAGATCTGTCCGTCAAGGGCGGACCAGATTCGGGGGCGTTCCCGAGATTTTTTCCATGGGCGTTCCCTCTGTGTAGTCATGCGGCGGTGGGCTGTTTTTTTTTTGTCGTCCGTGTTTGCTTTTGTTATTCCGAGGCCGACCTCAGCCGGAAGAAGTCTTCCTCTGGTAAGTGCTTGCTGCGTGCGTCTCATGTCGTCTATGCCGTTCCGCGCCCCCCCCCCCCCCCAGTTGTTGGAGTTGGCTGCAAGATTCGAGTTCCACAAGGCAATCAGGTAAGGAGTTTGTTTATAAATGTGTTTTCACTTTGTAAGTTTCCGGATTTTGTCCGCCGTTCCCGCCCCTCCCCCCTCCCGCTTCCGTGTCTTTCCCGCCCCCCCTCCCGCTTCCGTGTCTTTCCCGCCCCCCCCCTGCCCCGCTTTTGTGTCTTTCCCGCCTCCCCCCCCCTTCCGTGTCTTTCCCGCAAGCCAGCACTGCGCCCGATACGGGCAGCGAGGCTGCACCGATGTGGGCGGGCCAAAATCGCGGTCAGGGGTTTGGCATACAAAGCTCCGTAGGAGATGCTGCCCGGCTTCCACTGTTGCACCACTTTCAGGGTTGGTGATGCTTTTGCAGGGGCTAGCCGGCAGAGGAACAACTGTGGACGGGAGCCTGAGGCGAGCTGGGCGGTTTCCACCGGTGAGCAGTCAACAGCCCAGGCAAGGCGCACTCACACGCTCTCTTGTCTCTCTGATCAATCAGCTCTCTGTCCAGCCACAGGAAGAGGCGTCGGGCTGGGTCGGTCGCTCCCTAGATCATTTCACTGGGATTGAGCTCTGCTCCCAAGACCCCTCTAGTGCGGGACCTCCCATCATGAGTTCCGCTGGGCACGTCTCGGTGTAGTTTCTGTGTCTGTCGCAGGCAACGGTCAGGCCGAACACAGCTCCTGGGCACCGCACCTTGGTTGCTGGGTGCCCACTATCTTTGTCCATCCGTCCAGGTCGATGGATGGATACAAAAAAATATGCTCCGATGTCTGGTGCGCACCACACAGCCCTGCAGTTGTGGGTTCAGAGGCTGTACAAACTGAGAGGGAACGTTTCTTTTGGTAGCGCCAAATCTGCTGTGAATGTGGCAGATGGTGAAGGCGTTGCGCTGCCACACACCACACTTTCACCGGGTCCTGGTGTTTTCTTGTGTGAATTCTGGTTGGGCCGCTCCGACCCTCCATGGCCCATGCATGCTTTGCTTTCATATATGAGGCGAGAGTTCGACGAGGAGAAACACTGAAAGCACTGTTTCCAAATCTGCAATAGTTCCTGGTAGTTAAACTGCGTTCCAAAGCCAGCACGTTGAAAACGTTAGTTGGTGTGTTGTCGTGTTCCGGGCACTGGTGTCTGCGTTGTTTGTGTCGGTATATTTTACCTTATGTTTTTCATTGTGGTGTGTTATTATGACCATATACATTTTTGGGATAAGGCCGCTCGTATTTGGGTGTCACTTTGTAAGTTTACGTATTTTGTCCGCCGTTCCCGCCCCCCCCTGTCCGTGTGCCCGTTCCCGCCCCCCTCCCCGTGTGCCCGTTCCCGCCCCCCCTCCCCTTTCACTCTCCGTTGTCTTTCTTGAAAACACAGGTCGGAGCGGTGCACGGGTGTCCCGGAGCTGCGCCTCTCCCATGCCATGGAGTTGGAGGGGCAATGGTGGAAGAGGCAGCTGGCTGCGGACATCCACCAGGCGCTGCGCTACAAGGTGAGTTCATATATAGCGCTACGAGGCCTCCGGGTAGCAGTGCGCTTTACAAGACACAACAATTTACAATTTCATGCATGAGTCAACCAGGGTGCATTGTGTGTTTTAGTATTCATTCTGGGATGACTGTGCTTCAGTGAATGTATTTGCACTTATGAAAGGTTGTGGTAGTATAGGAGATGGTGCATTGTTATGTAATTATACAACTTTTGAGTAGTGCAGCATTTGCACAACTAATGATTTTTTGGCGTTCTTGGCGCTGTAGGATTCTGTGGCCTGGTGCCTCTGTATTCTATAGCCTGGTGCCAGCATGTTTCCTTGCTCTGGGGCAGTGTCAGTGTATTCACTGGCCCAACTCATTACTGGCGCTTTTTGTGAGCCCAAGACTGTGTGCTTATTCCTTGAGCTGGTGTTTACGTATTTCCTGACCTACCCAGCTTGTAACAGGGTCTCGTTGTGTGCCCTTTTCCTCCGTTTTTTGTCTCTCTCTGTCCCTGAAACGGACACCCACGTTCCTGTTGTCAGTGTGTTCTCTGTCATAGTCTAAATCTTTTCCTTATCCTGCCAGTGACCTGGTGACACTATGCAGGGTCCGTTAGGGGAGGGGGGGAAGGGGAGGCCAGTCTGGTCTTGCATCCTCCTACCAACAGCCACTCGAGTGTTGAGCACTGTTTGGATGTCTGCTTCCTTCTGTCCCGTCCCTATTTCATTATTAGTGCATTGCGTGTTATAGAGTTGGTTCTTTTCCATTCTGTTGTGGTGTGTTCCCTGGCCCACAGTTGATGCATGTCTTGCTTGGAAAGGGATATCATGTCCCCTAGTTGAAGTATTGGTGTTCTCTGCTCCATTGTCTTGTTGCTCTAGTGTTTTTGCCTCAAATCAAAATCCTCCGCTTTTATTCAGTATTATCTGTTGTGTTCTCACTGATTTGTCAGGTCCTTGCTCATTCTCTGACGCAAAGTATGTGCCTCCTGTTCTATGATGGGTGTACCCCGGGACCTTTTGCTTTCTGTGTGTCTGTGTATTGCCTGTACATAAATCCATGTGCTTCTTCTCCCAGTGTAGGCATATCCCCTCTTCTATGTGCCATTGTCCATTTGTTCCCTGATCACGTGTAAGTGTATCCCTGTGTCCGGTCCCAATGTTAACTGCATGCCTGTTATCCTAGTCTCCATGTTAGTGTACCCCTGATCCTGGTATCAGTATATCATTGCCCCTCTGTTGCTGTACTGGCAACTCTAAAAAGTGTCAGTGTCCAATGTTAGGTCTCTTGTCACTTTATTAGTATATTATTGCCCCAGTGATGCTTTATTGACAAATCTTGTGTGTGTCTATGTCCAGTGTTGTGTCTCCCTACTCCGGTGTATGCGTTTCCTTGTCCTAATTCAGAATATTTGAGTGTAATTGTATTTCACTTGTTTTCCTCGTTGTAAATTTCCCATCATGAATGATCCCTGTTCTGTTGTCATTGTAGACAATGCCTCAGTGTCTTTACTGTGTTCTCTTTCCTATTGTAAGCATTATTTGCTTGAGTGTTATTGATTGCTTGTCTTTCTCAGTGTATTCCTTCAACCAAATCATGCCTGCCTGCTCCAGCAACATTTCGCTCCACTAATGCTCTTTTTACTGTCCCATTATTGGTGTTTGTGGCTATCCTAGTTATTATGAAATATTGCAGCTTTTTCAACTCTTTGACGTGAATAAGGCGTTGTTTATATAGCTATTTGTTTCTGTTGAAACAATGAAGTTTGTGTGTGTCTACCTCCTATCCCAGTGTGCTTTGCACTTTGCCTCATTGTGGCCAAACTGTCTGCCCGGTGTAAATTTCATGGTCACTCTACCACTTACAATTACTGTATCTGATATCCATGTTTGTTCAGAAAAGTGAAGTGTTGATTATGTTTTCCCCTCCTTTAACCACCCAACCCGTCTGCCCCTTGCAGTGTAGCTTGTTCAGCTGTTTGCTGAAGGTGTTACTGCCTGCCTGGTTGTGAGTGTCCTGCTTGAGGACATAAGGGCGGTTGAAACATTCAAGCAAAGAAAGTAGTAGGCAAAATCCACCAATTCTCACTGCTGGATCTGTGTGTGCTGGCACTGCAATTTTCCTGCAGCTCTGTAAATAAATAAAAAAAACAGTGGCAGACGGCTGCAGTCTTGTGAAATTGTCCCAAGATTAGCATCTGCTAACATCAAATTAACAAAAAGTAGCCAGCTTGATTGAGGAGAAAGTTGCCAGCTGGCAAGGCAGGGAGCAGAGAAAGACCAGCAAAACAACACAACTCAGGCGGTAGATATATGGAAAAGCGGTACATGAGTGTTGATTCGTCGGGGAAACATGTGTCAAGTGTTAACCGTTATATGTGAATAGGGGTCCAGTAGTCACTGAAGTGACTAGCGACTAGAGCCTCGGGTAGATGTACTCACAAGTCGGTTCACAAACTCTCACTGAAGGGAGTCCATATTGCTGCTGCTGCTCAGGGGTCCTCCCACACCAGTCAAAGTAATGAGGTGTGGAGCTCCTCTGCAATCTTCTCTTGCTTGGTGCCTCTGGTTGAATGAGATTTCCACTTCTGACATGCCAGGGGGCTCAGTGATGTTGCAGCTGTCTGACAGTGTAATTCGTTCTAAAGGCAGGTTACTTACGTGGTGAAGGCACTTTGATATGCCAGCTCTGGGAGTGCAGAAACGGCCTCATTCTGTCAGAAGATCGAAATGCAAAGATAGTCTCTTGATGAGATCAGTAGAAGGTTTCAGCGAGGTGTGTATAGATGTTTGGGTACAGGTTCTGCATTGTCTTTTGTTTCAGGGTATTGTGATTATGTTCAGGTGTTAGGTGACCTGTAGATGATTTGTCCCATGCCAAGTGTAACATGCTAGTGAACTGTGTGAGATGAACTGTTGAAGACTAAAAGAACAGTATATTGCTCTGGACTAGGAACTCCTTATAAAATCATGACTTGTGTTCTCCATTACAGTAGAGTGGCAGATCCCAGCTCTGGCCTTATGGAAGAATGGTGATTGTCCAAGTGTACATCTACGACGGGGGATAAGTACAGGGTCCTCTGAAGAGACCACCTCCAGCCGCTCGTCACTCGCAACCAAGAGTGAACCCGGCTTCTGGTATTTCTGAGCTGGTGCCTTTCTCAGCTCTGGGGTGTTTAAGCAGTGCAAGAGTCTGCCCATCGTAGAACAGACTTCATTCAGTCTGAGTGAACTTTGTCTCAGTTTAAACCATTCGTCCTGTTCCTTAGGACAGAGGCACCCTGTTAATAACTGGAAGAATCCTTGTCTTCTACACCTGGCAGTTCAACAGCAAGGTTCACATATCTTCAGTGTTTTTAGCCTGGTGGTCTGTCAACTGCTAGAAATATGAGAGATTGTTTCATAAAGTTGCAGAGTTTAAATCAATCACTTCTGCGTTCATACCCCTGAAACTGTACTAGTAGGTACTGTGGCGCTTTAAAATACTTTTGCTTTTTTTCAAAGATCTGTGGAGCCTCATCCGCTCCTTTGGCCTCATTTATGAAAAGTGACGCATCGCTGCGTGAAAACAGCGATGCGTCACTTTTCACTGCGCACTCCTTGCGACACCAATGATGCGCCATATTTAATGTATGACGCATCATGTCGCAAGGACTTACAGATACGTCAGTATTTCTGACGCATCTGTAAGCGCAAAAGTGACGCATTGCTGGAGTGTGTCACAAAAGTGACGCATCTCCAGCAATGCGTCCTTTCACATGGGGAAAGCCCCATGTGAAAGGGCTTGCGTCAGTCTTACGCCTGCTGTGAGGCAGGCGCAAGATTTTGACGCAACCGCATCCTAAAAGTGACGCAGTGAAATCTCATAGATTTCACTGCGTCACTATTACGAGGCTTTTTGCGGGGGAACGCCCCCTCTGCATACATTATACCTGACGCAGGTATAATGTGGCGCAGGGGTTTAAAAAGTAACGCATCTACCTAGATGCGTCACTTTTTAAATATGGCGCAACAAGGCGCATGTTTTGCGCCGCAGATGCGTCACAAAAAGTGACGCATCCGCAGCGCAAAACTGACGCAAGGCCTCATAAATAAGGCCCCTTGTATGCTTGTGGCTGGCTTTTACGTCCTCGGCCAAGAAGTGCCTGCCTTTTCTTTTTCTAGCAGCAACGTGTTCACCGAGACTTTGAGCTGCTTGGTATCTCGAGAGAGAGGGAGAGCAGCCACCTCTCCCTTTTCACAGTGAAGGCCTTTCTCTTCTCAAATACTGCCATTGCGAGCACCATTTCTCTGTCATAGAATTGTATCACCACCTCTTCAGGTGTTTGCAAAATGCCAAAACCATATAATTTTCACAAGAGCAAACATGCTATTTATCTTTCAAGTAGTTCTGTAAAGTGGCACTACTCACACTACTGGACGTTCACACATGCCCACAATCCTAGTGAGCCACCAGCTTGCAATGGTCCACCTCATAAACGTGCCAGTTATCCCTGAACAACCCATAGTGCTGTGATATCAGACCGTGCCACTCCACGCACCATGCAAATGTCAAATAATAATAATAGTAAAAAAAACTCCATCCGGAGAACTGGTATCCTGTCAGTCTCATTCACCTGTTCTCCGATTCAAAATGGCAAGTTTTTTTTTTTAGGCTGGTAAGATGCACATACCCCATCCCTGCTCCCTTCTATGCGCTTGGCCACCTCCCTTGTGGACTTGGACTCTCCTAAGAACGATCTTGCTTCGTTCTTAGATTCTGACCGACACAAAGCTGCCTGGAACCACTGCCTGCATGGAACCACTGCTGCTGTATTTTACATGTAAGTGGTGTCTCAGCCAGCATGGGTAATCAAACACTCTGCACTCTTTCTCTTATTAATCTAACTTTGACGGGTTCCAAAAATACACTGATCCATTCATCATCTTTGACAGGTGCCTGGTAAGGCCACATTTAATATAATGGCCCTGAGAGCTCAACTTTTCAGGCTCATTTTACTGCAGTTAAAAGGCGGGTGCTCCTTAGCAGTGTAGCTCTTGTCTTGATTTTCGGGTGAAATTTCCTTAATCGGAAATTCAGGAATGTGTTCTTTGATTTAGGAGTGGAAGGGGTTTTCTATTTTCTTCCATTCGCAGTGTTGGCAGTGTTTAACATTACTCACCTGTGATGAGCCTGGAAGAGGTAGTGACCTCACAGACGAGTGCTTTCAGGCCTGTTGTGTTTCACACACTGACTTGTAGAAAGCGAATCAAACTTTTCTTTTGATTTTTAGGTTACTCCTAATGCTGTAGTCATTGTGTCTCTACATAGGTTTGATAATGACATCCTCTCAGCCGAGTAAAAAGATACAGGAAGATATTGAGAGCAATAAATTGAAATACAATATGTACATATAGAGCTACAATTAAAAGGCGGAATCTTGATTCTTATTCAAGGACACTTTTCACTAGGTAAGACCTGGCAAAGTGTGTCCATGTAATATAGCCCTGAGTGTCGAAGGCAAATGCTGAAATGTAAAAATAACAATTTCAGCAATAACTCTAAAACCCTCAGGGCAGTCTCCTAATGGAAGGGTAACACCATAACCGGAAATTATCACACTCCATGCTTTCGGGATTTTCAGGTAAAATATTGCTGCATCAGGAGTGCCTTAAAAACTTAAGTGTGAGGGCTGTGACAGCTGTGAGGGCTGTGACAGCTGTGAGGGCTGTGACAGCTGTGAGGGATGTGAGAGCTGTGTGGGCTGTGAGAGCTGTGTGGGCTGTGAGAGCTGTGTGGGCTGTGAGAGCTGTGTGGGCTGTGAGAGCTGTGTGGGCTGTGAGAGCTGTGTGGGCTGTGAGAGTTGTGTGGGCTGTGAGGGTTGTGTGGGCTGTGAGAGTTGTGTGGGCTGTGAGAGTTGTGTGGGCTGTGAGAGTTGTGTGGGCTGTGAGTTGTGTGGGCCGTGAGTTGTGTGGGTTGTGAGAGTTGTGTGGGCTGTGAGAGTTGTGTGGGCTGTGAGAGTTGTGTGGGCTGTGAGAGTTGTGTGGGCTGTGAGAGTTGTGTGGGCTGTGAGAGTTGTGTGGGCTGTGAGGGCTGTGTGGGCTGTGTGGGCTGTGAGAGCTGTGTGGGCTGTGAGGGCTGTGTGGGCTGAGAGAGCTGTTGGCAATGTAAATAACAATGCCATTTATTTATAAGTAAAAAAAAAAAGAAATGTCATGAGCAATGCCAATAACTCTAACTTTTCCAAAGGCGAAACCATTGCATTGTAAATGCTTGTTTTTATTAGTGAAAGCATGAAAGTTGAAATACAGCCGCCAGCCAGCCAGGAGTCAGGGCATGCCTTGATGAATGGGTGACAGTGAGAAGCTGAGCAGCACAGACGACGTGGGAAAAGTTAAGCCGTCTCACTCTGTGTCTGTATTTTTGAAAAATTATCTTCACCAACACTGCCTCCTGAAAGACATGTATAGCCCCGGCCCTGACAATAAAGTACCGGTGCTGAGCACCGGAAAGTACCGGCACAAATTAAGCCCTGCTATACATACAAGTCGAAATGCAGTTTCTCCACCTCCACTGAGGATCACAGCCAAAAGTCCAGTCACTGTTCGTCCTTGCAAGTTTTCTTCATGGCAGATGCAATAATCTCTGTTCTCTGTGGGGTCAGCAAAAGGCTAATCTTTTATTTGAGATTTAATGTATTAGCGTGACTTACATTTAACCAGTGAACTACAAAAGCATGGTACTAAAGGAGGGTATACCGATGGGGTAAACAAACATTGGAAGTGTAGGTAGTCTCAGAGGATAGATGAGAAAGATCCATGCCAGAGGCGTTCAGGTGGATGTTAGAGATATGTGTTTATATTCCTTTCCTAAATGCTACTAGATGGCTGCAGTGTAAATCTTAACTGTGTGATAGTTCCTAAAAGAAATGGTGGCTCAAGCGAAAGTTTGTTTAAGAACTTGCAAGGTTTTGCTCCTCTGTGTTTTAAGGTGTACTTTGTTTTGACTCCTCAAGTGTTTTAAGGTGTACTGTGTTTTGACTCCTCAAGTGTTTTTTTGATTCCCAGTGATGGTGAGGAGGCTGCTGGGATAACAGGGTGGTTCAGTAAGTGGCTTTGTAAGCTAAGAATTGAACTTCAAATGAAATGTTATTCTTACCTTGAGAGATGGATGCAAGGTGATTGAAGCTGAATTTCCCAGTAGAGTACACAAGACAAGATGTGGAGTGAATAGCTGCCTTGATGAAAGCCAGAGCTTTATTTGGGATGCTGATGAGTATGACATTTCTAAGTCCGATGGATAGCATTATTGCATGCACAAGAATTATTTTATCTTTTTTTAAAGTGGGTAAAGTGAAATTTGGCTGAACTGACAAATTTGTTTATGTATGTGATAATAGAAAGAGGAGATTTGAGGGTAAATTCCAGTGTCATAACAGAGGTGGCCAAGATGGATCCAAAACCTCTTCTTTTAGTTGATCAAGTAGATAATGGTTGACCGTGTTTCTGTGAGATTAGGATGCATGCAGTTTTGGAATGGATCAGATGCATACTGACGAACGAATACACCGGACCCTTCGAGGACCAAAGTAAAGTGGTCTAGAACAGGTTAAATCAGTAGGGGCATGTATGGCGTCTTGAAGGACTCTGCTGAGCATCTGTGCCCGGTCAGTTTGCTGGTCTTCACAAGTTGCTGTCTATCTGTTAGAAAGGACATCGACAAGTGCACAACCTGCATTCTCTGGAGCACCACAAAGTCTGCAAAAGCTTTTGTGATGCTGCAGGGAAGCTGAAGTCTACTGTGTTCAACTGTGTCAAAGTCTGTAAACTGGTCTAGGAGAACAAGGAGGCTGGAATCTCCATTATTCAGGGTATAATTACAATTTTCAAAGGTTTTTAAGGTAGTTTTAGAGCTAAAACCAGGGACAAAGCACGATTAGTAGTTGGTCAGTAGATGTTTTCTATTTTTATAGGCAAGCAGTTGCTTGGAGTGGCACCTCTTTATAGTTCTGCCTATCCAAGGAAGGTTTGATATTGGCCTAAAGCTTGTGACTGATTTGAAGTCCAGGGTAGTTTTTTAATATGCGTGATTTTCCCACTTTTTAGGGAATCTCGGACGACTGCTCGGAAGAGCGAGCTGTTAATCAGTGAGCACCAGAATTCTGTGAAAAAATTAAAAGTTATCTTAAATAATTCAAACAGGAGGCAAGTCCTAATAATATTTGATGGTTTGGCTAACCTGGATGGTCTCAGAGATCATTGGTGTCAAAGAGGGAAAAAGCAACCCATGTGTTGTTGATATTGTGTGGTAGAGGTGTGTGTTTACAGTGGTAGTTGATTTGAAGTTATCTTGCAGAGCTGATTATGTTCATTAAGAACTGAAGGAATTCATTAAATGTTTAGGTTCAGAAGTCTTTTTTGAAAAAAGGGGGACGAAAGTGCTGTGATGGATTAATTGAAATAGAGATCTGGAGAGGTTGTCAGATTTGGAACTTTGCACTTGGGTGAAGTTTGACTCGGCAGAGTTCATGGTGAGTTTGTATGATTTAATTAGGTTGTTTAGCTTAGTGTGTACTATGTATAACGTGTATGTACAAGACTTTTTCACCATGACAGACTTTTCACTTTTTCTCCTGGAGGCAGTTAGTGAAATACGGTTGGCTTGGTTGCAGTGGCTAGTGTGCCTGCTGAAGAAGAGTGAGGGTGTCCAACATTTCATAAACCTTAGTATTATATTCATCTAGAGTGCTTTTGATGTTATCAGAGAAGTCAATTGGCTGAGACATGGTGAGGGAGATCTTCTTGAGTAGATGGTGTGATTCAAGTTAGGGATTGGCACGAGGATTTTGTGGTTTGTTGTTTGTGATTTGTGATTTGGTGAGCGTTTGGAAAAGAGGGGTTTAAAAATGGAAATAAATGTATGGTGTCCTGTGAGCAAACCAAATGTGAAAAATGTTAAAAGGGGGATCTTTCCATTGGTAGCGGACGTGGTCAGCTCTTTTAGTCACATTGACGCAGTTGCGGTTGGTTTTGTATTTCACTACTGCTATTTAGAGGACAAAGTTATGCACACCCACAGCAATGCCTCTGATGAGTAGTATATCCCAAAAGACGTTATTAGGATATTTCCAGATGCACAGGTATATGACTGCAAACCCCCCCCCCCCCCCCACTCCCCCACAAAACAGAAATATTTGAGTAGAATGGCTGGTTTGGACAGCACATACCACAATTCATTATGAAGACTGCTTATTGGGCCTGGCTCTTTCTGTAGGGTTATCGCCAGACTTTTTGCTTTCCTCCTCCTATTTTTCTGACCCTCTTTTTGTTGGCTTTAGGATTATTGGCACTTTACCAATGCTGACCAATGCTAAAGTGCATATGCTCTGAACTCTAAACATGTTAAAATTGGCTATCCACAATTGGCATATTTAATTTAATTGTAAGCCCCTATTAAATTGTACTATGTGTGCTCAGGGCCTGTAAATGAAATGCTACTAGTGGGCCTGCAGCACAGATTGTGCTACCCACTCAGTAGCCCTTTAACCCTTTCGATGCTGATGACGAGCTCAGCTCGTCATGATGCACAGTTGAGCTGTGCTGATGACGAGCTGAGCTCGTCATGATTACAGCCTCTGAGCAATTTCCAGCACAGGGGGGGAAAACACCTAGCAGCCAAGGTGTTAAACATGGCTCTGGCCTGCCATTACAGAGACTGTGTGTGCAGCTTTAAAGTGCAATTTCAACCAGGCAAGTTAACCTACTTACCAGGCCCAAACCTTCCCTTTTATTATATATAACTCACCCCTAAGTTATTCCCTAGGCAGCCCAAAGGGCAGGATGCAGTGTATTTAAAAGGTAGGACATGTTCTTTATATTTTTCCATGCTCTGGTAGTGAAAACTGCTTAATTCGTTTTTGGCTACTGCAAGGCCTATCTCTCACATGTGTTAACATAGAGTTTCCCTTTAAACGTATTTTAACGTGTAACTTCCCGTTGGGAGCAGATAGAAAACTGTAGTCTCTGAACTCACAATTTAAAAACAAATATTTTAGTGAAGTTGGTTTTTAAATTACAGGTCTGAAAATGCCACTTTTAGAAAGTTGGCATTTTCTTACTTTAACTATCCTGTGCCTCTGCCTGTTTCTGAATACAGGTCTGGGTCAGGACTACAGGCGGGCTTTGTGCATTCCCTCTAGACAGTCACACTAAGGGAGCTCCGGTGTGACATTTGTATCCTGATGGCCATCACACGGCTGATGAGCCTTCCTGCATTAGATTAGAAGGGAAGGGCTGACACCTGCACCTGAATAGGGCTGTGCCTGTCCCCACACACAGAGCTTCATACACCCCTGTAGTGCGTCTGAAACCATGGGAGGAAGGGCAGGGACCTTGTGAGGTTCCAAGGCCCCTTTTGTTGTCTCCCCCACTTCAAAGACACATTTTGGTATGAGTACTGGACCACTTACACCCCAAACTAGTTCACTTTGTGGTCCTGAGGTGACTCTGCAACCAAGAGAAGCAACATTGCCAGAACAGACTGCCACTTTGCCTCTCCTCTGCTATATTGGCCGGCTACAAGGTGAGTGCTGCGTTGTATGGAGGGACTGCCACTTTGCATTGTGATCTGCTGTGTTGGCCTGTTGCTTGCTACCTATGCAGTGAGGGAGGAAAGAACCTGCCCTCTTCTCCTAGTCAACCCAAGAACTCCAAGGGCTTGTTGGCTTGGCCCTGATTTTCCCTCTGAGGTCCCTTGGACAACAAGGACTTCGTGTTCCTAATGTTTTCAGTTGTGCGATCCAGGCACTCCCACTTGCAGAAGCCCTGCCACTGTGAGCCAGGTGGCTCAAAATCACCTAGTTAATTGCAACCCGAGGTGCAGCTACTCTGAGAACAGCTGAGGGGAGTCCCCTCACCAACAAAGGAATCCAGCGGCTTATGACGCCACTGCAGCCCCCGTCACGGAGTTCTGTTCCGGGCTGCAGCTGCAAGTGCCTATTCAAGTCCCCCCCTGCAACTGGGCCGATGGGGAAGGAGATTCTTCACGACCTAAGACTGCGGACTGCCGATGCTGCCATCCCACTTCAGGAGCCCTGGAATGGTAGAGGCGCACTTGCACATAATCAGGTAAGGAGCTAGAAGGGCAGGCACTGTTCTCTGGGCCTTTGTGTACCATCCTCAATCCCGCTAACCTGCTCAGGGCCGCAAGGACTGACAACTCCTAACACTGATATCGATGGTAGTGGGAGGACCACAATAAGTCAGTTAACAGCTTGGGGCATTACTGATTTTACTATTGATATGGAAACCTTCCCTGATGATGGATTTAGGCCCAGATCTCTCTACTGGGGTGAATGTATGACATTCTTCTGCATTCTGTCCATCGATTGTTCATTTTGCATTTATCAGCCCGAGTGGGACGGGTATGCCCAGACGTGGGCCCCTGCTGTCTAAGCCACTGCAGTCAAGCAATCCTGGCTGATGAGGGGTGAAACCCCGCAAACAGTCCTGGGATTCTTGTTTCCAGTCCAGGGAGGACCTGGCCCGGCAGTTCGGGTTGGACTGTTCACCTTGGGCGCAGGGTCAAGACTGATTTCCAACAGCTGGGTTCAAACTGGAATGGAATAGGGAGAAAACAAACAATGGATTTAGGCTTAGATCTCTGTAGTGGGGGTGAATGTATGACCTTGTTCTGCAT
Organism: Lissotriton vulgaris; assembly: GCF_964263255.1. NCBI lineage: Eukaryota > Metazoa > Chordata > Amphibia > Caudata > Salamandridae > Lissotriton > Lissotriton vulgaris. Next base: position 1,181,156,196 of record NC_141696.1, read on the forward strand.
TCAGCCCATCAATTGCTCTTTTTGCATTTGTCAGCCCGAGTGGGAAGTTAATGCCCAGCGTGGGTCCCATGGTTTCCATGCATGTAGAGTCAAGGTATCCTGGCTGATAAGGGGTGAAACCACAAAAGCGGTCCTAGGACTCTTTTTTCCAGTCCAGGGAGGACCTGGCCTGGCAGTTCGGACTGGACTGTTATCATTAGGCGCAGGGTCGTGACTGATTTGCATATGGCTGGGTTCAAACTGGAATGGCATGGGGAGAAAAAAAAGAGGGATTTAGGCCCAGATCTCTGTAGTGGGGTGAATGTATGACATTCTGCATTCGGGCCATCAATTTTTCTTTTTGCATTTGTCATCCCGAGTGGGATGTGTATGCCCAGACGTGGGTCCCGTGCTCTCCATGCCACTGGAGTCAAGCTATTCCGGCAGGTGAGGGGTGAAACCCCGAAACTGGTCCTCTGCATGCTCCGCAAGATCTACAAGTGGATCCCCACCGAAACGAGAAGAACGGTCACCCAGGCCCTCCTCAGCACCAGGTTGGACTACGTAAATTCTCTCTACGCAGGAGCCTCGGCCAAACTCCTGAGACGGCTTCAACGCATCCAGAACGCCTCTGCACGCCTGATCCTCGACATTCCTCGCCGCAGCCACATCACACCCCACCTGAGAGACCTGCACTGGCTCCCCGTCAACAAGAGGATAACCTTCAAGCTCCTCACTCACGCACACAAGGCACTCCACAACACCGGACCTGCGTACCTCAACAGACGACTCAGCTTCTACACCCCCACCCGCCAGCTCCGCCGACCTCGCCCTTGCCATAGTCCCCTGCATCCGAAGAACGACCTTCGGTGGCAGATCGTTCTCCCACCTCGACGCCAAGACCTGGAACACCCTCCCCATCCACCTACGGCAGACCCAAGACCTGCTGACCTTCAGAAGTCCCTTTAAGACATGGCTTTTTGAGCAGTAGCAGCGTCACCCCCCCCCCCCCCCCCCCAGCGCCTTGAGACCCTCACGGGTGAGTAGTCGCTTTACAAATTATATGATTGATTGATTGATTGAGGATGCCTCTTTTCAGTCCAGGGAGGACCTGGCCTGGCAGTTCGGGTTGGACTGTTCCTTTAGGGCGCAGGGTCAAGACTGATTGCGTGAGGCTGGTTTCAAAGTGGAATGGCGTGGGGAGCAAAAACACTATGGACTTAGGCCCAGATCTCTTTACGGGGGTGAATGTATGACATTGTCCTGCATTCTGTACATCAGTTGTTCTTTTTGCATTTGTCTCCCCGAGTGGGACAGGTGTTCCCAAACGTGGGTCCCGTGCTCCTTGGTGTTGAGGGGTAAAACCCCGAAACCGGTCCTAGGATGCTTGTTTCCAGTCCAAGGAGAACCTGGCATGGCAGATCGGGCTGGACTGTTCACAATGGGCGCAGGGTCTAGACTGATTTGCAAATGGCTGGGTTCAAACTGGAATGGCATGGGGAGAAAAAAACTATGAATTGAAGCCTAGATCTCTGTAGTGGGGTGAATGTATGACATTGTCCTGCATTCGCCCCATCAATTGTTCTTTTTGCATTTGTCAGCCTGAGTTGGACATGTATGCCCAGAGGTGGATCCCATGCTCTCTATGTCACTGGAGTCAAGGTATCCTATGCTGATGAGGAGTGAAACCCCAAAACCTGTCCCTGGATGCTTGTTTCCAGTCCAGGGAGGACCTGGCCTGGCAGTTTGGGCTGGACTGTTCCCCTTGGGGGCAGGTTCAAGACTAATTTGCATATGGCTGGAATGGCATGGGGAGCAAAACAATGATGGATTTAGGCCCAGATCTCCGTACTGGGGTGAATGTATGCTATTATTCTGCATTCAGTCCATCAGCTGTTGTTTTTACATTTGTCATCAGAGTGAAATGGGTATGTACAGACGTGGGTCCTGTGCTCTTTATGCCACTGGAGTCAAGCTATCCTGGTTGATGAGGGGAGAAACCCCGAAACTGGTCCTAGGATGCTTGTTTCCAGTCCAGAGAAGACCTGGCCTGGCAGTTTGGGCTGGACTGTTCCCATTTGGGGTAGGGTCAAGTCTGATTTTCAAATAGCTAGGTTCAAACTGGAATGGTACGGGGAGCAATAAAACGATGGAGTTAGGCCCAGATCTCTGTACTGGGGTGAATATATGACATTGTTCTGCATTCTGTCCATCAATTGTTCTTTTTGCATTCGTCACCCCGAGTGGGATGGGTATGACCAGACATGGGTCCCGTGCTCTCCATGCCACTGGAGTCAAGCTATCCTGGCTGATGAGAGATTTAGGCCCAGATCTCTGCACTGGAGTGAATGTATGACAATGTTCTGCATTCTGTCCATCAGTTGTTCTTTTTGCTCTTGCATAAGATAACCCACCAAATTCATTAGCGAACTTGCGTACGTTCACATCACTGACATTTCTAAAAAACTAGTTTATTTTTCCTTTTGCATTTCAAATCTTAATTTGGAGTAAAACAAACCTATATTCCACCTCATGCCACCGATCTTGCACAACAGGTGAGTGGAGGAATCTTCTCTGCTGGCTCAGATTAGGGTTTGACTTTTAGGCAGTGTCCTGCATGAGTGGACTGGACAACTGACATGTAAAAATTACAAATATACCAATAAAATAAACAATCTGGTTTACGTGTTAAGCACGAGGCTGACGGAGTTAATGTTGACAAAACTGAAAACACCATATGTCCATGTCCAGCAAGTACAAATAAGGTTGGAAACAAAGTAAACATATGTATTTCCTTAAAATCCGTACTTAAAGAGATGAATAAAAAGGTTTGCATAAAGCATTTTTTGCAGTGAACTCACTGCCTACCACTATCAGGCAGGATGTACTACAATAGCGTGCCAGTCCATTACAAGTTTGTCATGTTTCTGAAAAGTTCAAAACAGTTGTGCTGAATCATCACTTAAACAAGTCATTGTGAACAGATTGCATCAGTATTGAGAGGGAAGCTTTGTCAATGTTTTCACAAAATTAATGCATGACTACTTACCATATTTTTAAGACAGTCAATGCTCATTCTGACAGGTGTTAAGTCGTATGTGCCCCAGTTATTGAGAAAATGCAGTGCTTATTTAAAACCCGCTAGTGTACATTTTTGTGCATTAAACAGATGTCAGAATTGCAATGTGATGTAACATGCTAGCTCAGTAATGGATTTATATATACCACAACAGGATCATTTATTATTCTGATAATTTGTATTTGCATTTTACAGGATACTCCCAAAAAGGTAGAAGAAACATATCTTGTGAAGCCAGGAGGTGCTGGGCAAGAGCCTGCTCCCAATCGCCCCTTTAAAGAAGAAAAGCCTCTACAGGTAAAAGCATACTATTTTTCACTCATTATGATTTTCAGTGATAATTCGGTGTCATCCTGTGATGCATATGGTATTTTAAAATGAGAGATGATTTAGAAAGGTTGGCCCAATCAGTTTCCGGCCTCAGTGATTTAGTCAGCCAACCTCTAATCAGGCTATTGTTTTTTTTCCTATACTACTTTGAGGAAACATGTTGGCTACTTCAAGGTGGTTTTAGTTCTTGAATATGGCTCGGTAAGTCGTCATGCACTTTTGTGTTGTGTTTTATATCTTTAGACGTTGATAATCTAAAAAATACCACCTTTCTCTTGCTCATAAAAAGCTGAGATGACTCTAGTGATAGGCATGCCAATGTTAAAAAAATTATAGCAAAACAAAAAGATGATAGGCGGAATGCTGAACATTGTCAAACAGTCACAGATTTGGGTTAAATCCATCGTTATTTTACTCACCAAGTCACCCCTCTTTTGGGCCCAGCTATATGCAAATCAACCTTGACCCTGCTCCTCCTGGAAACAGTCCAGCCTGAACTGCAAAGCTAAATCCTCCATGGACCGGAAACAAGCATACTGGGACTGGTTTTGGAGTATCACCCATCACCAGCCAGGCTAGCTTGATTGTAGAGTCACAGTAAGCACGGGACCCATCTGGGCCTACCCTTGGCCACTTAGGGTGACTATAGCAATACAAAAAGATGATGGACAGAATGCTGAACATTGTCAAAAACAATCACCCCGTCACCGATCTGGGTTTAATCTTTAATTTTTTGCTCACCATGCCACCCCAGTTTGGACCCAGCTTTATGCAAATCAGTCTGCAGCCCAGATCTCTGTACTGGGAAAGTTAAGTGTTTGACAATGTTCAGCATTCCGTCCACCATTTTTTTGTGTTGATATAGTGTTAAAGCTTTAACATGATACATAAATGAGAGTTGAAGGCGGGCAATTTAAATAGATCATCTATCCATTTGGAGCATAAAAGTGAGAGGGAACAACACTGGTGGCCCTCCGATGAAATGGTAAACTACTGTAGGAGAATCATCAATATACAGCGTTTTATATGCATGCTAACAAGCTGGTCAATAAAGATTACCTCAGGACTATAGAAAAAAAATAACCAGTGGCTTGAGTACTCTTCTTTGCAAGGTAGAGTCATTAAGACAAGATTTCAAGTTCTCTGCATTTTCAGACATGACTGAGACCTAAAAATGTTTGTACTCATAGAGGAATGCCAGCGAGTCTGGCAGTAATAAGCTGGGGGAGGCGTATGGTGGAGGTATTTAAGACGAGAAAGTAAATACAATTCAGTTGATGGCCTTGCACAATGAGACTTAGGGCTGTATTATGGATATGGTGCGCTACACCATTCTGCACTGCAGCGAACACTTAGGACTGTGCATCAGCTGCAGACTGGAATAGTGCACTGTATGACACCAAATATGCTGTTTCCAAATCACAGCTAATCCACACCTGCATGGGGAACCGAACATTAGTGAAAGACAGACCAGCTGTGTGAAGACAGTGGTCCACGTTTCATTGTGCAAGGCGTAATAAGCCTGACTTTAAAAGGGGGCACAGATCCCCCTGCAGGCAGGTGCAGGCAGTGACCACTTTTCCTCTCTTCCAAGGGGCGTCTTTCAGGGAGCACACTGACTGTGCACAATGGTATGTGGCTCACAGTCCGTGTGTCTCATATTAGCTCCTTTGCACCCACATCTATAACACAGTGCAGGTGCAGAAGCAGAAGGGCTTACTTAAGCGGCCTGTTCTGTACTACCAATGTGTTGTGGGGGCACAAAAAACGTGCTCACGTGCTCCTGTGCTCCCAGGTGATACGGTCCCTGACTGGTTTAGTTAATATGCCTTACTTCACATTCTCTTGACCTGTGATGTCCAAAGCATGTCCAGGAGCGCTGCATCCAAGCTAGAATTTCATGAGAATCGCTGTCTGTATAAAAAACCTAGCACGGATTTGGGCCCTATGGACATACGTTTAACAAATCTGCTTTTCAACAATGATAGGGTTTGAGTTTGAGTTTGAGTTTAAAACATTTATAGAGCGCACGTTCACCTGGCGGTTTCATGGCGCTGTGGTGTACTGAACCCAGAAGGACAGGAAGATCGGGAAGGAGGTAGAGAATAAGACAGTTATAATGGGAATGCTTGTGAGAAAAGAAAAGTTTTTAGCGCCTTTCGGAAGTGTGAATATTGAGTGGAAGATCTGAGGTGAACAGGGAGAGAGTTCCAAAAGGCAGGGGCAAGTGTGGAAATTTCGTGACCCCCACTTTTCACGCCTAAAGCGGGGAACTGCCAACAGTTGTTGGGAGGATGAGCGCAGTTCCCTGGTGGGGCGTAGGCTTTGATTTCCGAAGAGATGAAAGCAGGGGCTGCGCCGACCCGGGCCTGAAAAGTAATGCAGCCCATCTTGAACTGAGCTCGTTCTCGGATAGGGAGCCAGTGCAAGGACTTGAGGAGAGGAGTGACATGGTGGAATTTGGCCAAGTTATAAACCAGGCGGGCAGCCTGCTTTTGGACCAGCTGTAATCGTCTCATTCTAAGAGGGTGATTATTAGATATTAGGGTTTTGGGGTAATTTCATAATTATGCCATCCTTATTACAGCTGTCCACGGAAAAAAGGATAGGCACTGTGTTTAAATTTGAGGCTAATACCGTGTACAGAACTGTGGCTATTAACTATAGCAAACTATATTGTAAACCACAGCATGACGTCAGGACAACCCAATAAGCATGCGATCTATTCAGTACTAGGCAATGCATACAAAAAAAACTGTGGACTATGTGACAAATGTTGCGGCTGTCATGAAAGGATTTATTTTCAGATTAAAATGTTCTGTTTACGCTTTGCCTATCATATGCCTAATGACTGTTTTTACTTTTACTATGAAATAATAAAATTACATTGACGTGAAGAAAAAATAGAAAAACATAGAAAAGTTGATATTTCCTCTTAAATCATGGAATACTAACCAGGATATTGGATGCCGGTTTAGATTTCTGCTGCTCATGTTAAGTGCAAATTAACACATTGTGAATTTTCATAGTATTGAGAAAAGAGAAGAGAAATAGGATTTAAGAGGGAAAGAAGGAATGGTTAGAAGAGGTAAAGAGTGTCGACAACAGATAAGATGCATATTTCCGTGGAATGTGTTTGAAATTAAGAAATAGCTAGCCTTTGTTACTACAATCTATCATGATGTCATGACATCACAAAATCTCGTGAAGAGGAAATAAATCGCAATTCCAACTAGTGGAAGTGTTTTACTCTTTGTAATCGCTGACTGCTGACCTAAAATGTTTTCAAAAGACAATTAACAGGGCGCATAATCATTAATTTTGTCTTTGCAGGGTTAATTCACATGTTTTTCTTGCATCACTTCGTGAATCCACCGACCAACTGATGCAATGCATTTTCAGTCAATGTAAAAAAAACATTATCCGTAGTCAGTAGAAGTGAAATATTTTAATTGAACACTTTAGGAAAGTCCGAATTTAGAGATTTTGTTTTGTTCTAAAAAATGTATTGAGGTTTTAGAGGAATACAATGAAACATACATACACAAAGTGTCAATACCTGGTTTTGTAGGGTGTTTGAGAAGAAATACAACAATAAAGGTAGAGATAGTATGAGAGTACAGTTGTTTCGGGTGTAGTTGACACAGCATGTCAACATACATCTGTTTGACGTACCTATTGGGTTAGCGTAAGTTGCGACTAAGTGCCTCAGCATTCAGAGTTAAAGAAGAATTGGCGTACCCACTATCTAGGGTCAAGAACCACATAAAGGATAGAGGAAGCAAAAGTAATAGAGTAGACTAGGCATGGAGGATTATAAAAGGAGAAAGTGAGAAGATAGAAGACAGAAAATAGAAGAAAAAAGAGAATAGTTGATTAAAGAAGAGGGGATCCATGTGAATTGATGGGTGACCAGACATAATTGGTATTAAAGATGTAGGGTGTATCGGGGTAACAGGTCATGAAGGGAACACTATAGCTGCTGCAGAATATGTACAAAAGTATCTAATATTTCCCATATGCGCTGTGAGGTGACAGGGTTGGCAGTGCACTTTGATTGGACCGAATGTGTACTCCTGACATAGGTGACCCATGGCCACCACGTATGATATGAGACATTGTTAGAGGATTTGCAATCTATTAGGACGACCTTAAGAGCAATGGTGATCTGCAAGTCAGGCAGAGGGAGATCTGAGTCTGGGAACTCAGTAAGAGGTACGGATGCATGTGGCCGAAGTATCATCAATGGGAAGTTCAGTGAAATTGTGGAGAAGTGTGGCTCACCGGTTAGAGGCGGCAGACCCAGAAGCAGAGGTCGGCACGGGACCAGGGTTCAATTCCCGACGCGGCAGGGTACGGAACCAATGTCAGCGGGCTCGATAAATCTCGCCTCGGTGCCTCTCTAACCATGGGTCCCACGCTGCAACTCTGGGCAATAGCTTGCTTAATCTCCACAACGGCCCCCTCGCTGCCGGGGATGCCTGGCTTCACCTTGGGGATGCCCAATAGGGACCATCTCACAGGGAAATCCAGGACGGGTTCCCCAGTGGTACACAGCGCCAAGAAACCCCAGGGTGAACGTGCGCTCTACAAATTCATACTAACATAACCTAACAAATTGGAATGTTGAAGATTTCACTCAGTTGAGAAGTAATGACCTCCCAGCAGGAAGTCAAACATTCGCATGAAAAGAACATATGTTCATGGTCGCTGAGTGGTGACTTGCATGACCAGCAGGTATCTATTAGTTTTAGTTTAAAAATTCTACTAGGGGTCCAGTAGAGGAAGTGAGATGCAAAATATTTGTTCGTATTAGTGAGAGGATACATTTATTTAAGCAGGGACACATTTTCGACCATGCTTCCCCTGTAAGGGGTGATTTACCTTCAGCGGAGAAGTATGAAGACCACTTGGTTGGTAGGTCAGGATGTTGTTGGGAGGTGGTCTTATCTAACAATTTATCAATCTTGGATGCTACGTGGCCGCCTGTTTGCACATGTTAAATGGTGGGGAAGAGAGTTGTTTTTCGAAGTGGACCTAATTTGGAAACTTAGTTTGATTCGGAATCTGCAACCCGTGGACATGGGCGATACTCCTGCGAACCCACTTCGGGTCAATGGCAGAAAAAGTTGCAATCTTCAGTCTCTTATTATTCATCAGTGAATGAAGTAAGATATGTGTATATTAGATGACAGAGCTCTGTCCACTAATAATAAGGCTATAATTGTGTCTCTAAGAATCTTGTTGGAATGTAAATAAGATTGGTGGGACATAGTCAAATTTGTTTCCAAGGGAACCAGTTGGCTAATATTTTGTTTGGTATCGATACTAAGCCACACAGCTTTTTGGTAGCCTCACCTTCAAACCACAAAGCCCCTTGCACCGCCAGGAATTATGTCTGGTAATTGAACCAATTCAGGAAGTTGAACCCACCATCTTTGGAGTTAACCCTTAGTTTTTTATTTTGTCTTCTAGCTTTCTTCGCGCCTCAGAGAAAGTGAGAGATCATTTTATCAATGGTGCAGAAAATACTCAGAGACAATCAAATGGGAAGCATACTAGCCAAGAAGTTGACTAGTAGGGTCACCATCATTTTTATCGTTTCCAGTGTGCCCCACAATCACATATGTTCCGGATCCAAGCAGACATTAGATCTCTAATTTTTAGAATGTTTTTAGTTCATTCAGTGTTATTGATTCCGAAAGGTCATTGCAGAACCAGATACTTGATAAATTTGGACTGTCACTGGAAGTTTGAGTTACCAACACAGATGGGGTGACACTGTACGTTTAAGGGTAAAACCTTTGTTTTATCCTTGTTGATGATATTCAAAATAGCCGGAATCTCAATATCTGGGGAATCTGTAAAGATTAATATGTCATCTTCAGCTGCTTTGAAACCCGCATCACCAAATTGTATGCATTGCGAGTTAAGTGAATTCATTTAACACTAACAAGAGAGGATCAATGGCTAGAAAAAATAATAAAGGGGAGAGCAGGCAGCCTTGGCGTGTACCCTGTTGTAAGACGAAAGGGGTCGACAAAGCACAGCTGATTTTAATTCTATCAGAGGGATTAGCATACAGGGCCATGATAATTTTAATAAAGGAGTTATATAGATTATATCTAGATAAGGCAACTTCTAAATACGGCCAGGAAACCTTATCAAAGGCTTTCTCCGCACCCAGTGCTATGGCAGCTGCTGCAGGGGAATACGGGGTAGGAGATTTTTATATTATATGACGGAACAAACGGAAGAGTTTCTATCTAGGGTAATGCCCATCGGGAGGTTGAAATTACCACCTATAGCAATCCGGCTTCAGGGGGGCAACAATGCAAGTTTTGCAGATAATTTGTCCCAAAATTGTGGTTCATCCATAGTGGGGACGTAAATGTTTACTGTGTATATCTGTTGCACCGCTGTAAAGCCATGCCATCAACCCTCTACCATTAGCATCTTGCTCAGACATGGTGATTGAGAGATCGGAATTTCTAGAAATGAGGGTGATCACAACATTCTTCTTAGAGATTGCCGCAGAACAGAATGGGTCAGACACCCAGCCGTTACGCATAAAAAGTAACACTATATAGCCAATCCTGGTTTCATGGAGGGAAACCAGGTCTCCCTTAAGTGAATGCCAGTAATCAAAAATCTTCCTGCGCCTCACTGGATGGTTTAGTCCTTTGGTATTGCTGGATATGAATTAGAGCAATGGCGTGTATTGATCAAGCATCACGGTGGGTAACCTCAATGCTGTAAAGTGTGATAAAGAGCCACCCTATATGGTGAGATGATGGGAGAATTATTGGTATCACGTCTCATTGCAAGGGGGAACAGGATAGGATAGAACAGGGAGAGAAGAGAGATAAGAAAACTGTAACTTACCCAAACTCGAACATTCCCCAAGGGCAGGGGAAAAAGCCTTGGAAGAGACAAAGTACAGGCTTCGGGGCAATGGGGGCAACTCGCAAAGAAAAAATCGAGGACTCCCACACCTAACAGTGTAAAAGCTGTGTAAGTACAGAGATGTAGGTCTTGAGTGAGAACAGTGACTCATGGAGTCTAACCACAATACTCACAGAGTACGAAGAGTATAGAGGACAAGCAAAATTGTCAAGAACAATCTAAGAGTATATGGTTCACATGTAGAATAGTAGGTCAAGTGCCTAACTGAAGGGTTATTGACTAGCAAGTGCCGCGGTCGGAAAGACCCACCAAAATAATGGCTAAACTAACACACTGGGAGTCTCATGTAGGCAGGTGCAAGAAATTAACACAATATAAACAGACAGTCAAGAGAAAACAACGTGACATTGTACACTCAACAATGTAACATCCGTCAAGGACAACATACATATCAGTCAGTTCTGAGCCAAACCCTCACACATTAAGTTCAGTGCCTGCAACAGGTTAAGAGAAAGGTTATCAATATCAAAACATCAGAGTTAACACACTGTAGTAAATAGGATTTGATGGATTAAGTGAGACCATTGGATGATCAGCTGAAGTTGGCATGGTCCCATTATGAATAAACTTGAGAAAAAATCCAACATTCTAACGAATTGTTGAGACGATATCCTAAAGAATGGTTAAGATGATGTCATGACTAAACACATACCCAGCCGCATTGCCAGCTTAAGTCTGAATCAACATCATTACAACAGCATCATGAAAACCACAACTTTATCAACATGCAATCTGCAATGAAAGAAGCTGGGGCTGCTAGGAGGTTAGGAAAAACAGTCCTAATGTTGAGTGTAACTCAAGAAGGCAGGGGTTTCCTCATCATGTTTATAGCTGTCACCAGCTAGGCAGTCAGATATGCCCAGAGACCATGTGTGGGTTATCCTGGTTTACCGTGTGAGTCATTCATCCATGGTTCAAAAGTGTTGTCTAAGAAAGTCTCCAGATCAGTGTGCTCCAAGAGGAAATGGCTTTGACCATTGTAGATGTTGATGCGCCAGTAAAGGAATGTTGGATCGTTCTCTCTGACAGTGTTTTCCTGGGTGCTAGACAACCTTTCCTCCTAGCAACAGTGTCTCTGTCAAGGCAAATGGAAATTCCTACACTTTGCCATGACAGCGATTTAATGTTCCTCATATGTGCTAGAATAAGTTCAGAATGTTGATAACGCAATGGCTTAAAAACCAGCAAACGTGGAGCAAGAGTGTTCTTTGGTTTGAAGGTGGGAATCCGGTGGGTATTTTCAAGCTCAAAGTTCTTATCTGAGATGCCTAGTGTCACTGGGAGCCAGGATTCCAGAATGGCGATCACTGAGGGAACCTTGTCTTCTGTTCCCTCCGGAAGACTGAAAGTCTTCTTTTGTGGTCTTCCAACTATGTGAATTCAGGTTTGAAGGAGGTTAATAGAGAGTCATTTTTATGCAAGTGTTTGGATTGAGCTGCTATACAATCTTCCTCCATGCAGACTCTACCCTCCGCCTTTGCCACTCAAAGGTTCAGTTATTTAAGGTCTCTTCTGATTCTAGAGACATGTAGGATATCTGTATTTGTTTTTGTGCTCTGCACTATTTCATGGATATCATTTCGTTTTTTGAGGATTGCTTCAACTGTGGTGGAACTGTCTAGTTATTCTGTGATTGGAGAGTCAGGGAATGATGGTTCCTGTTTAGATCTTTTAAGATTGCCGTTCCCATATGCTGCGCCGAGGGGGGAATCGTAATGTCTCAGTCAAACATTGTAGCACTAGCAAGATCTAACTCAGCCAATCCCCAAAGCCCAGTGCGGTGAGCAGCGCGCACACCACAGTGCGCTGCCAGCCACTCACTCCAGCTTAGTTTAGTCATAATAGAAGTCCTACCGGCTTAACAGCCCAGGCGCGATCTCTGCCTAATATGCGTGACAATGCATTTCAGTGTAGTGATACGGATCACCGCACTGAAATGTATTCGTCTAACGCCTGATGCAGGGCTGCATACTTCTCCTTGCGATCCTTTGTTTAAGCTTTTCTCTGTAGATGCAACTGACTTCAATATGTGCAAGTGGCAGCAGAACAGCAGTTCCATGGGGAGCCCCAGTGAGGAGCATCAAAGGCCGCCCATGGGTTATACAGGGATTTCCGCCTGTAAGTCTGGGTGGAGACATTTAGCCAACAAGCTGTGCACTTAGTAGGTGACAAAAAGTTGTTTCGCACGTAGCTGGAGCTTGAGACGGTGAGGTCAGGAGTCATTACGTGAACGGGATGACCAATGTTCACAGAGATGCCTCCGGGCGGGTTTGGCTGCTTTTTGATTGCTCTTAAGAATGCATCTCTCCATCAGAGAGTTCAGTGTTCATACCACTCTGGTGATCCAGTGTAATTATATACCCCTTACGGGGGAACTGCACCTGCCAGTACAACTCAGTAAGCTGCTGCATTGCTGATAGTAGGCTGAGAACTGTCTGACATTAGTGAAGTAGTCTTGTGGTGAAGCGCCAGACAAGGGACATTACATAAATCTATTTCAAAGGATGTACCAGCGATTCTTCATGGGTGACTCTCATGGGTTTTGGCCTGGTGGGGGAGATGGTGCTAAGTGGTATGGGGCATGTGTGGCTGTTATGGCATGATGTTCATACCTCCCCCTCACAGCTGACCACGCGACTAATGCTTGCCTTTATCACAAGGATCCGCCATCTTGAATGTCTCTATGAGTGTTTTCAAAAGGTCTTGACACGGACAACCGCTCAACACTGAATATGGGGTGGAGAGAGAGTACCTGTCAATGGCAGGCAGCAGAAATCACAGTGAGACTCCTCTCGTTGGTAGGCAGAAACATACATTAACAGGCATCAGAATCACCAGACTCGCTGAGCTCTCCCATCTTCTCGGGAAAAGCTTTGCCCGTGTCACTCACGGACGGTTTTTGCCAATCTTCTGACTCCGCAGGGCATCACTATCAAAGTCGACAACCTCCGAGGCATCCTCAGTGTACACCTGAGTCAGTAGTCAGAGCATCGGTGTAGTCCTTCAGTTGGCTATTGACCTTATTAGAGCCCTGTCAGCATTCCAATTGTAGTGCAGACCCAAGTTGGTTCCTGTTTATCAAGTCAGAGGCGGATTTCAGATCAATAAGTGTTAAAAAATAATTGGGACTTGCTCAAATGGGTATTTTGTAAGCAAAACACTCACGTCTGATTGTTTGCTCAATTGTCCCAATACCTTTTCTGAAGCCTGGCTGTAAAGGAGAAAGGATGTTGTTCGTTGTTATCCAATCTTGATGAGGTTCATTAAAATTCAACCATAAATTGCCCAGAACTGAGATTGGCGGGTAATTTTAAGAATTGTACAGCTATCTTTTTTATGCAGAGGAAAAATAATAGCACTACGCCAGGAACTAGGCGTGATATTTGAGAATAAGATTGCATTGAAAACCTTGGTTAGAACTGGAGCCCAAATTGATGGACAGTGTGAAAGAGTAGAAGTGGAATCTTCTGGGCTTGGTGCCTTGCTTGGTTGTGAAAGGAGAACTTGGGCACACAGCATGTGAAGGAGCTACAGTAGAACCTGTTGGGTTAAAATTGTTTATTTCACCTACATGATGAGTTGCAAGATATAATATTAATTGGGATTAAAAGTAATGTAAACACACACCTTTTACATATTAGTACAACCACTAATCTTAATGACCCACAGTTTTGATCTGCTGTAATAGATCCTATTTAGTATTGACAACTGCATCAGACTGAGGCTTAGCTCTAGGGCACATTTCCTTGGTTGCATCAAGGCAGACGCCCTTTTCTCATCCTCTAAAGGAACCCAAGTCTAATTCCCATCTGTGCCCAAGAAAAGTATATTATTAGATACATTACTCATGGGTTTACTGTATATTCTGGTGAAAGCCCCCAATTCAATCAAAAAACGAGTCTTGATGAGCGAGTGAGCCTGCAACTTATCTTAGTCAATCTTTCACCACTTCAGAGAGTGCATAACCCTTGTGTACTAATAGTTTTGCATCAGTTGCAATTTTAATTCTGCTCTTAGGACTTCAAATTGTTTGATATTAGCTTTACCTGCCACATCCTCTTGGTTTGATATGGCTATCAAATCCCACCTCTGCAGACCCTGCAGTCTGGCCATCTTAAGAAATGAGCCTGCCACAGTGGTGTTTCCAACATTACCATATCTTTCCAGCTTCCCACCTTTGTGGCTGCCTGGCAAGACTTTATTATATAACTGAACTCTCCACATGTGGGAAACATGCAGTTTCCCAACTGCCAAAGAGGTAAAGCTGGTGGGTCTTGCATACCATGTTATGCCTCCCCCCACATCCCACCAGTTCCTCAAAGGCATTGTAGGTCATTTGTTATCCACTACTTTCTAGGAAGCCCAGTGCTGCCCCTTCTGTAAGGTAAAGAAATGCCTCTCTCATACAATGAGTAACACAGAGTAGGCAATAAAATGAGCAGAGACGTTCTGAACAACAACCGGTTCCTAAGTACAACACCCACCGGCCTGACAAACTCATCAAGGACCTGATGAAAGCATGTTCAAGGGCATAATCTAGTAGTGAAAGAGAAATTAGATTTTAAAAAGCTGCTTATCCATAAATGACTGTATTTTGTTCCGATATTTGGCATCACTCTTGAATTGTCCCGGAAATGGCCCTAAGCTCCAGTCCTTAAACCTCACCTAGTCATTTATTATTTCCAAGCCTATATACCAGAACTCCTTATGAAATCAATAGACCTATGGTGAATCTGAAACATTTGGTTGTTGGAATGCAGCATGAACTCTTACAATATATGTAACAATTGTAGTCGTAGTGGCCAGGTTGTTAAAAAAAAAAAAAATCTCTTGGTACGTTGAATTGTCGGTATATGACACCATGTACCCTGACCAAGCTAGTGGTCCAGTATACAACAGAGACACCCAGAACCTGAATCCCAGTCCAAATCCCACTTTCCAGGGGACATTCATCCCAAACTGCCATTCGACTGAATTAAGCCTCTTGACATTTAGTGGCAAAATAACCAGAGACGGATCTAAACTGTCCATCGTGCCTATACATTTGTACCGTCTTTGCAGCTTTAAACCACAAAGCATGAATTCTGATAGATCATGTTTCATCGGCCCATGATTACAGCCACCAGGTTGTCCATAATGAACCTTGGCAGTGCCTTTGACACAATGTTTAGAAGAGAAATGGAGTGATCAGATGAGCAGGCCTTCACAGTTTTATGGATGCAAGATGGCCTCCTAACCAGAGATGTATTGCTATCCTGCCTTTAACCTTCATGTTGTGAAAAAGATCTCATAGCCATGGACCCAGGAGGCCAAATAATTGCATATGGAGATCATTAGATGCTACTAGGACAGATATTGTTTTCTTATGGAAACGATCTCTTAAGCTTCTTTTTTTACGGAGTTTTATATAGCGCAAACTTGACCCGAATGTATCGGGTATCAGAGCGCTTTACACGAGCACCTGTTGCGTTACTCAAGGACACATTCATTTTTGTTAGGTCTGGGGGGATTAAGTGATTTTGCCCAGAATCACAGGATGTTGCACAGATTAGAGGTCGACCGCCCTTGCCGTTAGGTCAATCCTCTCCACTTCATCTCTTATGAAATCAGATTCTAACAGATATCTAATATAGTTCAACAGCCAAGGGTGCTCAAGTTTCCCAAGAATATGTTCTATAATTAGACCATCTTCTGGCAGGCAGGAATAATATAGATTTTGAAAATAGTGAGTAAATGCTGAATTCGGCAGCTCTGCGGGGTGGTGCTGCTCTAACGACAGGAGCAGGGAGAGTGGTAAACAAACTGTAAGTGTTCATAAATGTTTGACAGGCCGTCTCAGGCCAACCAAACATTCAGGCGCACTTTACATGTTCTCCACGCAGGCTGCATTAAAGCCTGCATGGAGAACATGCCCAGGCTCCCAGTCAGCTTCTGGATACTGAACCACGGCGCTCAGACCAGTCACAATGCTGTATTACAGTGCTGTGATTGTCTGACTGAGAGCCAGGGTGTGCTTCCTTTTCCGGGTAGAGTGAGGGACTACAAGGAGAGATGCGACCAGGAAGCTGCAAGAAGGTCATTTACTTTCTTTTTTTATTTACACCTGCTTCTCCTGCGGCCCACTGCCTCCTGCCCCTGCCCCTCGTACCCTTGATCCATGCTAGCTGCCACTGAAGAGTATTGCCTGCTTCACCCATGTCGTTAACTCTTACACCCCTCAGACCCAGCGTGGATGCAAAGATAGTCAGCCTCCTACACCTGATCGAGCTACACTCGCTGCCACTCTATCAACTCACTCCTAAGCCAATAACATCATTGAATTCACACCCAATAACATATAACAAGTCGGTAGTAGTGCTCAACAATTCACAGAGCTTTTTCCCTGATAGTTTGAGTGTATTAGTAGATTACTGTAATCTCCGACTTTTCTTTTTGCCGACATTTCCACATTACATCTATTCAGATGAAACTACTTCATAGAATCAATAGGAAAGAGTCCCATACATGAATCCCCACCCTTTACCTCCCCTGCACACAATTTGGCACTCAGTACCAAACAGGTGTTTCTTGGAATGTTATTCAATCCGGTTTGCTGCTGCTGAGAAATTGGGTCACCACATCACTCTTAATCTTATCCAACAACCCAACCCGTCTAGTCCCACCAATATGCAAATCGCAACTCAGTGTCCCAAAATACATCCTGGAATCCTTAGATTGTTTGTAGTTCTGGACAAATAAAGTTCCAATACTACCATGAGATTGGAAGGCAACACACAAATAGAAATTTCCTAAGAACTATCCATAACTCCCATTACCCTACTCTTACAGACTTTGGATCTTGAAATTGCCACTACCCCATGGCACAAAGAGCCTGTTGCCTGTTCATAAATAAATATGTTTTACATGAAAAAACTGTCAAAGAAGAAAACTGCACAAGTTAACTCTGTGTTGCACCCTCCCCTTTAAGAAGCATCAAAGTCTCAGAAAGTTGCCTCAAATGGGCCAACATTAGGCTAGTATGGATCCTTAAAAATGCACCATCTAATATGGTGTCTATTTTCATAATAGTTACATTCTCTGCTTCTGTGTTCACTACAGTTGTATTGATGTATGCAATTATCTTGTTACATTTATTCTGCACTACCATTGGCCTAAAACAAAGCATTTAAATTAACAGTGTTGATTTCTTGTGTGAACATACTTGTGGCAAAAGGTTGCCAGATTTTACAACAGTAAATCAAAATGCCGGACTGTCGATTACAGTTTTTAAAATTCCCAATACACTGTTTATTCAGGTAAGTTTGAGAGAAATGTAGGGTCATAACCTATCTGTTCCTTCCAACCATGCTGGTAAGTTGGTTCATGCTTGCCTTGCCTGAGAGTCAAGAAGGTTCCACCATGCAGTGTTCACAGAACACTGTGAAAATATAACATGGCACTCAGTTCATTGACTAATAATCTGAGTGCCCTCAAGAACCTCACACAAGTACTTACCAGCCATTACAAATACAGAGAGATCTATTGTAATATTGGCCATTCCTCCTGCATCTCAACTAGGAGCTCTCTTTTCTGTTGGAGGGTTCGTTAAGTGTTTAACTAGAAAAGCGTTTCCTGCAATTCAACAGATTCAGGATATTCAAAAGATTCAGAATCTGTTTTAAAAAGGCGGCTGGGACTGTTAAAATAAATCTAAGGCTAGAGATCCAGTAACTAATTATTTGAAGTCATAAAAGTGTCCTGCTATTTGGGAGGTGTGGGGGTGAACAGATCCTGGTTGTCACAGCAAGTCCAGCTTATCCTTTTGAAATCTCAAATATATTCCTCCCTGAGCACTCTTAAAATAAACAAACATCAAACATCATCATATAATAATATATTTGCTTATCGGTCCATACATTTCCAATATAGGTACAGCCGTAGTTACAGTTCCACAACAAGTCGTTCTTAGTGAATCATATTTCAAAATGTAGATGAGTCCAACAGAAAGTCTTCTTCCAATTGAAGTGTGTATGATATTCCAAAATGTTCATCCAATAAAGATATATATGAGAAATTCCAAAGTGTAGCCAAATAATCCGAAAGCGCAGCCAACACGTGTTTCGTCATGCACAAGTTAGTGCATCAATGACTTCATCAGGGCTGTTCAGGTTGATAGAAATCTAAATTCCTTTCGCTGTTTGTCCTACAGATGCATATTCACCAGTACTCATACTCCAACGTTCGTCCTGTCACAAGTATGCTAGTTTGTTACTCCGAATACATTAAGGGAATTACAAGCCTGTATGGGACTCTTGTATTTGAAAGGGTTTCTCTTCCCCATTACGATGAGCAGGTGAAGTCTTTATACAAGGTAATTTCGCCCATCCCTCCTAAGAAGAACTGGAAAAATATGCATACAGTGATCTTACCTGAGCTATAATCAGATATGTTAGAGACAAATATATGCAAACACAGGACAATAACACAACCCTTGTTATTAGAGTTGTTTCAAGCACATCAGCCTACACATATGTTTTTTCAGTGAGTGTAACTTTCTCCCATAGCTTAAACCACAGTGATATTCAGCAGCTGAGGAACAATTTACATCAACTGAGAAAATTCTGATATCTATGGAGAGGGCCATTTTGAAAGCATTTCCTCCCCCAGAAGGAAAACAAATTGTTATAGTTTCTCCTGCACCTGATTTGGAGTCCACTGAGATTAGGTGAATCTATGGCTGTGGCGTTTTTCAACAATTATGCTTTTGCCTCAAACTCCATCATCTGCTGCATAGTTTGCCAATTTTAACACAAAAGTTTTGTATCTAGCTCAAACAGATCAAGAGTTACTAAAAATGTGACAACACTTGTTGCTGTGCAGCAAACTTTGACAGTTCATCTTTCAGTTGCATATTGCTGTATTTGGGTATTAAACTACTACTAATAAGGTGGACCCTCTATCTAGACAGTGTTAACATGTGCAAAAATGACAAAATAATGAACGGATACCATCACAAAATATGCCGCATTGTGCCACATAATATGCATTCTCTTGCCAAATAATTTAGTATACCCTGCTGCATCATTTCATCCTCCCTTGCAGCATAATTCCAGTGGCCCTCACTGTAGCAGACCAAATGCCAGGTCTTGATGTAGAAGACACTCGCGCCATAATCCTACCAAAATTGTGTAGTGCTAAGAAAAGCAGGAAGAGTTCAATTGAGCACATCAAGAAACATCATGTGGCACGTCTGTTCAATGCCCCCCACCAAAATCCAAAGTGCCTTCAGATTAGAGCAATATCTCCTCTCCCTATTCTGGAGGTACCCCGAGAAGAGATTAGTCAAGTTGAGATAGTCTACACAATCAGAAAGACTGCTGAGACACCAGCTAAACACCTGAAAAATCCTTATTTAGTGCAAGTAGCATTTTCAGCAACTGACCCTAGAAGCATCTCCACCAGAAAGATTTCTTTTCTTTGCACGTAGTTGCATTGTTAAGAGGTGATCCAGAAACTGAAGAAACAAGAGTTCTTTTTCTCCAATTTTCAATGCTGATAGTTTGCTCATCTGCACCTAAGTTGATCCCTTACTTCAGCATCTTTAGTTACAAGCTTCAGTCATCTTCTGCTGATATTGATGCTGATTGCGCTCTCTACAACGTCTACTTCCATGATCTCGATGACCTGCTTCTCACTATGGCCTCACATCATCAATTACATGTTTGATTATTTGGATTTTGAGATTCCAGGTCTATAAAACAGAACTCAGTTTACAATGAAAAGGTTGTTCACTGTCGCCGCTATTCCCCGTACAGTCAACCTTTGCTTACATCCTTTGTACCTGATTTGTTTTTAGACTATTTGCACCTTGCTGTATAGTCGAATTAGACATACGGCCATTGCCTTGCTTGATCTTTTATCAGTCTTCATAGTGACATTTGAACCGGTTGAGTATGAATACATATGATTCATGTATTCTTCTGAGAGCGTAGTATAGTTTTGGGAGTGTTATGTGGTTTGCTTTATGTGTGTCTCTGGAGCCCCCTATATTGTGCACTTGCTAATGTGCTTCTGTAGTAGGGGATCTATGTGTATAGTCATAATCATGTGAATAGTCCCGCCCATGTGCGTGGACCTCGGAGCACTTCATTAGATATATCCTCTTAAGTTGCCCTCTTCTGCAGTCCTGCATAGACACTTAAGAGATAATAGACAATAATGCAGCCTAAAAACAACTAGGCTACGCTGGCCATTACTTCATGCTGAAGTGAAAAATATGGCCAGGTAACAGTTAAATTTAACTATTTTACTGAGTCTCATACATAGAAAAACTCCCCTTCACAAAAATCCTTTTTTCATGATAGAGATGAAGGGTTGGACAGACAAGCCCCCATAGGCTGCCATTATGGGTCTGTAAATGGATACCGTGCCTTTAAGAATCCTTCCAGAGACCCTCGGTATCCCATGATGCACTGCCAAGGGCTAGTTGCTTTCAGTTCATTTTTCTGGCTACTGCTAGCAGGACCCTGGAGCATTGAGCTCCACCTTTATTGGTATTTTTTCAATATTTCTAGCTTGTAAGTGAGTTTTTTTAAACTTCACTCGACGTTTTTGACCTTTCTCTTGCTTCTGCTGTACTTTTTGGGCAGAAATTCCACAGTTTACTTGTCATAATGCCATCCTTATTCGACAAGTGTCCTGACTGTGGGAGGAAAAAGGCAAAGTTGGATTCACACAGAGTATATATTCAGTGTCTGCCTGCCTCTCATATGCCTGATACCTGCGCCATCTGCTAGACCTTTTCTAGGCGCACCCTGCGTGACAGGGAGAAGATTCGACTTCAAGGGATGGAGCAGAGACGACAGGCAACTTCTACAGGGACCTCTGGGCAAGGAGAGGGTAAGTCCTCTACTAAGACCCATGCGCCGGCCTCTAGGGAGCTCCCCAGTCGAAACCAGGCTGAAAAACGGCGCCAGTCCCTTTTGACGTCGAAAACTGCTATGACGACTTAGAGAGCAGGTATGACGACGATCTGCTCCCTGTCGACCCAGGGCTCTGGATCGAAGCGTTGTCGACGTTCCGCATCGAGGGGAAGGACGGCAAGATCTCGGCCAAGGTCGCCGTCGAGACATCGATCCACGTTGAAGCACTATCACCGTCGATCGAGTTCAAAGCACCGGCGCTCGCCTTCGAGGCGACAACTCCGATCACCATCGTTGGCG
The DNA here is from genome assembly GCF_964263255.1 of Lissotriton vulgaris. Classification (NCBI taxonomy): domain Eukaryota; kingdom Metazoa; phylum Chordata; class Amphibia; order Caudata; family Salamandridae; genus Lissotriton; species Lissotriton vulgaris. Next base: position 1,181,177,751 of record NC_141696.1, read on the forward strand.
AGGCGTTCAGCGTCAAGGGGATGCTCAACGTCTAGGAGAAGCTCAGCATCGAGGAGACGCTCAGCGTAGAGCAGATGGTCAACGGCAAGGAGACGGTCGGCGTCGAGAAGGTCGAAGTCGACGAGAAGATTGACGTTGAGAAGCCATCAAAGAAGCTCAACGTCGAGGTATCACTCCCGGACACGCTCAATTGTGAGCCTGTCATTGTCAGCAGGGAGTTCAAGACGACGTTGACGCTCACCGTCGAGCGTTCCATCAAGGTTGAGGAGGAAGTCTAGGGCACAAAAAAGAAGGGTGGCTCTTTTTTCAGACTCAGAGTACACCCGTACTTATTCTCCTTCGAGGACGCCTCCTTGACAGACACCGCCATCTCCGCCTCCTTCTCCTCCACCTCTGCCTCCTCCTCCAGTGTTGCCTCCTTCTCCGCCTGGGCAAACAGCACCTTCACCAGGCTTCGCACAGAGCCCAGCAGACCAAGATCAAGGCCTGGTCTGTGGCATCGTTCTCGTGAACGTCACCGTTCGTCCACGTGCTCTCGGCGGCGCCACAGCCATGGGAGATCATGCTCCCCAAAATATGTCCTCGACGAGTACAGGCCAGTACTCTCCCACGCTAACAGTCTATGCGCAATATACTGATTGTGGAGAAGTGTGGCTCAAATGGTTAGAGCGGCAGACCCTGATGCAGAGGTCTGGTCTGGGACCAGGGTTCAATACCCGCCTCGGCGGGTCTTGGGTTCAATTTCCTCGGACCTGATAATTCTCGCCTCAGTGCCTATTCTAATCATGGGTCCCACTCTGCAACTCTGGGCAATGGCTTGCTTAATCTCCACAACGGCCCCAACAGCGCTGGGATGCCTTGCTTCACCTTGGGGGTGCCCAGGAGTGGACATTCCACAGGGAAAAACCAGGAAGGGTTCCTAAGCGGTATACGGACAGCGCCGGGACACCTCCGTTGGAGGTAGCTGTGCGCTTTACAAATGGCATTTACATTTACTCTCCTCCGCATAGAGAATACACAGATATATCCTGAGCTTAAATCCACAAAAGTAAATATCCTTATTGAGTCAGAACAAAACAGACAATCTTCTTATATCCTTCATTTATTCATCACAAGTTATGTCCAAACTTGATCCTAGCCAACACATGTTTCGTCTTTCATGGTGTCAACCTCAGACTTCGTCAGGGCTATTTCAAATAAGGGAATCTCTATCTAACCATAGGGTAAATGTCATATATATTGGGAATAAATGCTCCCAAACGTCATGTATTTGTTTGGAGCACAGTAATCAGGAGATAAAGTGTGGCCTTTCCTAGTAGTCTTCGATTCCAAAGTCATACAAAGTCAATCTCTATCCGTTGTGTCGTCCCTTCGTGAGAAAAACTGGCGATTACTGGCAAACAAGTGGATTCGCAAAGAGAAGTTCCGCATGTTATCCTTACATCAAGTCTATCCTCAGCTCCATCAGAGAGATTGGTTATGCGCAATAGATCTGCAAGACACATACTTTCTCGTGCCAATAGCGAAGAAACATCGCAAGTTCCTGCGATTCACTGTTGGAAATAATCATTATCAGTATGCAGTGCTTCCCTTTGGACTGAAGTCAGCGCCCAGGACGTTCTCCAAATGCATGGCTGTAGTAGTAGCGCATCTGCGGAGGGACAGAGTGTTCGTCTACCCATATCTGGATGACTGGCTGATCAAGGCAGGGTCATTACAAGAGGTGCAATGGCATTTCATTCAAATTTCCGCTCTCCTTTGATGTTTGGGCCTTCACATCAACAACAAGAAGTCTGTCTCAACTCTTGTACAGTTTCTGCAGTATCTGGGAGCCACCATCAATACTCGCAAGGCAAGCGTGTGTCCTTAGGAGGAGAGACGCTTATCAATCCTTCAGAAGGCTCAGGTTCTCATGACCATTCCCTCGCCGACGGTGAGGACGGTGTCTTCTCTCCTAGGTTCCATGGCGTCTTGTATCTTCCTCACTCCACATGCACGCCTCCACATGCGGCCTCTGCAGCAATATCTGGAGGATCAGTGGGACCAGAGACTAGGGAATTGGGAGGACAGGATTCAGCTGTCACAGCAAGCCCTCCAGTCCATCAAGTGGTGGTGTTCACCTCACAATCTCCTCCGAGGGATTCCGTTCCACAAGGAGATACCGGCTCAGACCATTGTGACAGATGCATCTCTCCACGGCTGGGGAGCATATTCAGACCACCTTCAGATACAGGACACGTGGTCCCAGAAGGAGGCCACATACCACATCAACTTGCTGGAACTACGAGCGGTTCATTTGGCGCTGAAAGCCTTCCAGCCGTCCTTTCGCACCAGTTCCCTGCTTGTCCAGATGGACAACACAACAACGATGTACTATCTTAACAAGCAGGCGGATTCAAGATCTCACCCGTTGTCTCTGGAAGCACAGAGAATCTGGAATTGGCTGCTGGTCAGGGACCTAACCATTATTATATAAATAACTTTTTATTCCCTCAGGACTTATTAGTTGCCTAGGATAAGTTATTTATATAATATTTGTGCCCTGACCTAGGAACTATCTAGCAGTATCAGGGGGTCCCTTCTGTTATATATTACAGGGACCTAACCATAACAGCAATTCATCTGCCAGGTGTGCAGAATGCTCAGGCAGACGCTCTAAGCAGACTCGTTCAAGAAAATCACGAATGGGTCTTAAACGACGAAGTGGTACGAGACATCTTCAGAAGATGGGGTACTCGAGAGGTCGATCTGTTTGCCACCGCAGAAAACAGCAAATGCCGAGACTTCCCCTCCAGGTTTTACCAACCAGGGACGCTGGGGAATGCACTGTGGATCAACTGGTCGAACAGCTTTCTCTACGCTTTTCCACCCATTCCCCTGATCCCGACAGTGTTGTTCAAACTTTCCCAATCGCGGGCCAAGATGATCCTCATTGCTCCAGAGTGGCCCTGTCGGTGGTGGTTCACCAATCTGCTACACCGGTCTCTCCTGCCGCACCTTCGACTTCTGTGTCGGCTGAACCTTCTCACGAAGTTCGGAGGACAGATGGTGCACCCCAACCTCTTGTCGCTGAATTTAGCATCATGGCTCCTGGGCTAGTGCAGTATGGTCATCTAAATCTCCCTCAGAACTGTATGGAGATATTAAAGGAAGCAAAAAGACCATCCACACTGACTTCCTATGCATATAAATGAGAGATTTTGCATTTGGTGTGCCTCTAAGAATGCTGATCTTACCTCCTGCAAGGAGGATGTCATTCATCCTTATTTGCTGTATTTGGCTCAATCTGGCCTGAATTTTCCTTCCATTAAAGTTCACCTAGCAGCTTTAACTGCGTATAGGAAATGTCCTTCACAAACTTCCTTTTTCCAAATCCCAGTCATCAAAGATTTTCTGGAAGGTTTGAAGAAGGTGTTTCCTCCCATTAGGCGTCCTTCACCTCTGTGGGAGCTTAATGTGGTGCTTTCTAGACTGATGAGGTAGCCTTTTGAGCCCATTCATAAGGCTTCTCTTCAGCATCTGTCCTGGAAGGCAGCTTTCCTGGTTTCATTCTTCTAAGGTAGTCATGAAAACTCACCCTAAATTCCTTCCGAAAGTAGTGTCAGAGTTTCATGTGAATCAAACGATTTCTTTACCAATGTATTTTCAGCATCCTTCCTCTCCTGCTTAGAGATCCCTTCATTCTTTCAATGTTAGAAGGGTGTTGAAGTTCTACTTAGATAAGACTAAGGAGATTCGTAAATCGGATCAGTTGTTTGTTAACTATGGCTCTTTCAGGACTAGTCTTGCTACCTCCAAGCAATCCATCTCCAGGTGGATCTTGACCTGTATTCAGTTGTGTTATCAGAAAGCCAACACGACTCTAGTTAGTAAGCCTAAGGCTCACTATACAAGAGGTAAAGCTGCTACAGCGCCTTTACTCCGTAACGTCCCTATTGCAGAAATCTGTAAGGCTGCCACTTGGAAGTCAGTCCATACCTTTGCTAAACAATACTGCCTGGACTCTGATGCCAGGGCAGATGCTCAGGTTGGGCAGGCTTCACTGAGGAATCTATTTACACAATAGTGGGTCTGTTTGTTTCTTCCACCGCTGGGGTTGTTGTTTGGGGAGGGGCTTGCTATTCTATTCACATGATTATGACTATACACAGAGATTCCCTACTACAGAAGGAGTAGTTTCTTACCTGTAACTCCAGTTCTGTAGTAGGGGTATCTCTGTGATAGTCATAAGCAACCCGCCCTCCTCCCCGGTGGATGAAACAGTAATATCCAGAATTAAGCAGGCCCTGCTTTATATGCCTTCAAAAAGAACTGAAAGTAACTAGCCTTTGGTTGTGCAACATGGGATACCGATGGTCTCTGGAAGGATTCTTAAAAGCACAGTATCCATTTACAGACACATAATGGCAGTCTATGGGATGGGATGGAGATAGTCTCCTATGCGGATGACACACAGATCTTGGTGTCTCTCCCTCGTTCGGTGCACGCCCCTATTCATCACTTTAGAAGTTGTATGGAGGCGGTTGCTGAGTGGATGATTAACAACTCACTCAAACTGAATGGGGAGAAGACAGAAATTCTGGTCTTTGGTGGCAATGTTAACATCTGGACGGCCGAATGGTGGCCTCCCGCGCTGGGAACCTGCCCTACTCCTACAGAGTCTGCTAAGAACCTGGGAGTAATCATGGACCGTGATCCGTCAATGACACAGCAGGTCAACAGAACAGTAGCTACCTGTTGGGGTATCATTAAAGTACTTCGTAAAATCAAGCACTACTTGTCCCCGCAGGTTCGCAAGCAGGTCGTCGTTGCACTGGTGGCCTCGCGTCTTGATTATTGTAACGCTCTCTACGCAGGGGCTAACAAAGGTCTCCTGCAGCGCCTCCAGACAGTACAGAACGCGGCGGCCAAATTTGTGCTGGACGCTCCTAGACTATCCTCCGCCACGGCGGCCAGGAAAACCCTACACTGGTTCCCTATTGAGTCTAGGATTGCATTTAAAACCCTCTGTCTGACCTATGGGGCGCTCACTGGTAAGGGGGCTGAGGGTGTGAGGAAATTGCTGCATCCCTACGCTCCGGAGAGAGCTCTCCGATCCTCAACCAAGAATCTGCTGGTGGTTCCTCGCGTTCGCAGAACCAAATGGGGTGGGAGGGCATTTTCAGCTGTAGCCCCTAAACTGTGGAATGGTCTGCCGCATGGAATTAAAACCCAGTCGTCAGTCCAGAGCTTTCGGAAAGCCCTGAAAACGTGGCTTTTCTCCAAGGTGTATCCGTAGTGCTTATTATCTGACTACTTCTGATATTGTTCTTTAGGCGCTTGATGCCTCTGGGCTAAGTTGCGCTATATAAGACCTATTCCATTCCATTCCATTCCATGTTTGTCCAACCCTTCATCTCTATCATGAAAAAAGAATCTTTATGAAGGGGAGTTTTTCTGTGTGTGAAACTCAGTAAAATAGTTCAATTTAACCGTTACCTGGCTATCTTTTTTACTACAGGATGAAGTAATAGCCAGCATAGCCTAGTTGTTTTTAGGCTGCATTATTGTTTATTATCTCGTAAGTGTCTGTGCAGGACTGCAGAAGAGGACAACTTAAAAGGATATATCTAATGAAGTGCTCCGGGGTCCACGCACATGATTATGACTATCACAGAGATACCCCTACTACAGAACTGGAGTTACAGGTAAGAAACTACTCCTTACTGAGGCTCAGGCTCTATAAGTAAATATTGCTTGCAGTAATTAATACATTTACGTTCATTATTGTACAAAAATATGTATTAAATTTGCTGATTATTTTGATAGTGTGCTTCTAATCAGCATATCCTTGCATGCATTTAAATGATTGAAAGGGAGAAGAGCCTTAAGCTTTAACATGAATATGCATGTTAATTCCCACTTAATTTCTTCTGCCTGACTTCATTAATCGCAAGGTTTATTTTTCCCAAAAGAAACCATTTGGAGAGTATAAAGCAGCTGTTTAGAGCCCTCTCAAAGAGAGAGAGAGATAGTGGTCTTTGATACTTTCAGGATGTAAACAGAGAGCTTCTCGCAGAGCTGCATCAAGTTCATCATCTTATAACAGTACTGCTGAGGCATAATTTAGGCTCTCCTTGATGGCAGGTCACAGACTGGAAAAATAGATAACTCCAGGTATGCTTGTGTTCCGACTTTAGCCAAATACTCAACCCTCTTACAAAATGCAAACCGTTGATGGTCATGAATAGGCAAGTAGACATCCATAATAATACATCATTTAATTTGTTGGCTATTTTCATAATATTTATGAGCTCCCCTTTTACAATTACTACATTTATAATGGTTTCTTCAATTTTGTTGCTACATTTAAATAAAATGCCTGACAGAGTCTGACAGGATTCTAATGAGCTTCACATTTTCTTCAGGTAAGTTTGGGAGAAATGTGTGGCTCATAACGTGTCTATTCATTTCCCTCACGCTGGTATGTTAGTTCATATCTGTGCTTGCCAGAGGCCAAGAAGGTTCTTCCAGATGGTGTTCATGGAACACTGTGAAAATGTAACATAACCTTCGATTTTCTACAATCCCCTTAGCGACCTCATATCATACAAAACACATATTCTTTAACTTCTTAGATCTAGTCAGAGGATGTATTTATTTATTTTAGGAGTTTTGTATAGCGCTAGCTAGACCCAAGGGTATCCGAGAGCTTCACAGCAAATACAATAATGTGCAAACGGATCATACAGGAGGAAGGTGGAACATGGGGGTTAGGGGAGGGAAGAGAGCAAGAATATGGGCGAAGTGGCAGAGGAGATGAGGGTGCAAGCCAAGTCTGAAGATCATCCGAGCGCATTAGACAATTAAACCGTTTATGCACAAAAGAGAAAGTTTTCTTGATTCAAGTCATTGTCGTCAGTCTCAAAATTTAGGTAAGATGGAGTGTCGGCTAGGGAGCTACCTGGGCTCTGTCAGTTCGCTCGAGAGCGGTCGAGGAATAGGGTTTTGAGTAGGCTCTTGAATTTAGGAAACAAGGGGGTTGTTCTGATGTGGGGTGGGATGGAGTTCCAGATTTTTGGAGCGTTTCCGCCAAAAGACTTGGTTGTGGATCGTGTTACCATTTTGTGGCGGCGTGGAAGGAACAGGACGTAAACTGGCTCTGGGAAAGTAAGGCTTTATTTTCTTTATAACTCGTTTTTGTCGACTAGTCAGTCTCTCAGCTGCAAATGTTACTGGATCCGTGGTGACGGTAGGTACCCAGGTCTTCTAGGCGGCTGACAGGTCGGGGTCTCGAACTTTCTTCAGTCCGGTGAGGAAACGGCAGCCCCAAAAGAACATAAAAAATAAAGGAAGAGGTCAACGATGCTGCTACCTGATAGGCAGTCCAACAAGGGGCCGGGAGTGAGGAGACACCTATGGCATTCGTGAAATTGTGCACTTTATATACAACGGCGGTTCTGTCAGGGTCTGTGGTGTCTAAACGTAGGTAAGGGGTGTGAAGGATATGGGAGGGGTTTCTACGAGTGCCCAGAAGCGAATGCCCCGCGTGGTGATCTATGGGCGTCCCCACCAACCCAGAGATACGCTCATGTACCTGAGATAGCCACGCTCTCCCGTGAGCGCGGCTCGGGGATAAACGGGGTCGTTGGCCTCCTGGCTCTGTTCCTGCCGGTGCTGGTTCTTCTTCCCTGAATGGCTCCACAATACGTCCAAAAGGTGTTCTGCTCGTTCCCGCTTTGGCCGCGGCTCCACTGTTCTCCTCTTCCGCGTCGGTGACATCGCACTCCTGGAGGTGTGTTTCCTGCGTTATATCCAGTGGTAGTTTGGCGAGACTCTCATGGGACGGAGCATCGTCACAGTAGAGGGTCCAGTTAAATGCGCCTTGTTCATATTCGTCCTCGTTGTCTTGTTCTGCGTCCCATGCCCAGTTCTCCTGTTGAGAGAGAGAGGGGGACGGAGGTAAGACAGTCCACCAGTCCTTGGTCTCTTCTAGTGACCCCTGGGCCAGGTCTGCCCGGTCACACATGTACACCCCCTTCCACACCATCATTATCCAGTAGTTATGGACTCTGGACCCTCCAGGATTCCATGTATGCCCTAGATCATGGGTACTCACAAACTTTCTCTCTGGGGACGAATGTATTGTGTCCAAGGGCCGCACCGGTGGGTGCGGGGTCAGTGGGGTAGGGGGCGGGGCTAGAGCAACAAAAAAAACTGTGACCATGAGGTTGAACACAGGTCCCTGCAGCGGACGCCTTCGTCCACTGAGCTACCAGACCTGGCATACACACATCTCTCTCTCGGTCTCCCTCTCTCTGTCTCTCTCTCTCTGTCTCCCTACTTCCATCCCTCTCTCTCCCTCTCTCTACCTCCCTGTCTCTCTCTGTCTCACTCACTCTGACTGTCTCACTCCCTCTCCCTATCTCTCCCTCACTCTGACTGTCTCACTCCCTCTCTCTCCTTCTTTCTCTCTCCTTCCCTCTCCTTCCCTCCCTCCCCCTCCCCCACCTTCCCTCTCTCCTTCCCTCACCCTCACTCCCCTTCCCTCACCCTCACTCCCCTTCTCCCTCTCCCTCCCTCACTCCCCTTCCCTCTCTCCCTCCCTCACTCCCCTTCCCTCTCTCCCTCACTCACTCCCCTTCCCTCTCTACCCTTCCCTCACTCTCTCTCTCCCTCACTCCCCTTCCCTCACTCCCTCCCCTTCCCTCACTCCCTCCCCTTCCCTCACTTCCTCCCTCCCCTTCCCTCCGTCCCTTCCTCACTCCCCTTCCCTCACTCCCCTCACCCCCCCTTCACTCCCCTTCCCTCACTCCCCTTCCCTCACTCCCCTTCCCTCACTCCCCTCACCCCCCCTCTCTCCCTCCCTCACTCCCCTTCCCTCTCCCCTTCCCTCGCTCCCTCCCTCCCTCCCCTTCCCTCACTCACTCCATACCTCTCTCCCTACCTCACTCCCCTTCCCTCACTCCCCTACCCTCACTCCCCTTCCCTCCCTCCCTCACTTCCTCCCTCACTTCCCTTCCCTTACTCCCTCCCTCACTCCCCTTTCCTCACTCCCTCCCTCACTCCCCTTTCCTCACTCCCTCCCTCACTCCCCTTCCGTCACTCCCTCCCCCACTCCCCTTCCCTCACTCCCTCATTTCCCTTCCCTCACTCCCTCCCTCACTCTCTTCCCTATTTCCCTTCCTCACTCTCTTCCCTCATTCCCTTCCCTCACTCCCCTTCCCTCACTCCCCTTCCCTGACTCCGTCTCCCTCCCTCTGTCTGTCTCCCTCCCTCTGTCTGTCTCCCTTTCTCTGTCTCCCTTTCCCTCCCTCCCTCTACCTCCCTCTGTCTACCTCCCTTTCCCTCCCTCCCCCTCTGTCTCCCTCCCTTTCCCTCTGTCTCCCTCCCTTTTCCTCCCTCCTTCCCCCTCTGTCTCTCTCCCTCCCTCTACCTCCCTCTGTCACCCTCTGTCATCTCACCCTGCCTGTGTGTCAGCCCGGGCTGAGACAGCTTCCCAGGCACTCACACAGCCGCAACCGAGCACTTCACAGGTCTTTAAAAGACCATTTGCATGTTAATGGGGCTTTGTTGTAGTTCCCCTCCTCTTAGCGCCCCTGCAGCTCCACTCTGACTATCGCTGGAATGTATCACCCGGCCCCCACAGAGCAGCAGAGTCTCTCAGAGTGTCGCTGCTGCAACCGGCAGTGTTTACAGACACTCTTTAAAAATGTTTTTTTAAAACACGGGTACAATGTCTGCAAGGTCCGCGGGCCGCTCAGGAAGGCTTGCCGGGCTGCTGGCGGCCGCAGGCCGTACTATGAGTACCCGTGCCCTAGATCCTTAACAAGATTGTCGACCCATGTCTGGGACTCAGAATGCCTCCCTAATGTCACCTATGGGCCCTTTCTGGAGCCCAGGGTATGGCACTTCTGCAGATATTGTCAGCGGCACCCACTCTATTAGAGGGGAGGAGCGCCGCCTCCCCCCCACCAGCTGCAAATAAAACGGGTTGAAAACCTGTCTTATTTTAATCCCCTAGACCCGCCCCCAGAACTCTGATGAGTCTTGGGGGTGGGCTCAGGGGATGAAGCTGTTGGAGGGTGTGGGGGTGGGGAGTGGTGGGCACTCACTTTACTGCACATGAGGGTCAAACGCTCATGCGCAGTGAAACTTTCTCCAGATCCAGCTGCGTTGCTGGGGCTGGGGAGAGCAGGCACAGGCTCCCAGTCTGCCTGGTAGAGCAAGTTGCTGGCGCTCAGGCCAATACTGACGCTGCTTTCATGCAGTGTCAGGATTTGCCGCAGTGCAGTCTGGGAGCCTGTGCCTAGATGCAGGGAGAGCGCAATGCAGGGGGAGACTGCAGCTGTGTTAAGGAAAGTTTTTTTTATTTGTTTACTTTTCTTTTTTCCTCCCATCAAACCCCCCTCTCCTCTGGCCCGCTCACCACTTTAGCAGGGCGTGGGCCGCTACTGGATACTGTGCTTCTACTGTTACCAACAAGTTGCTCACCTCTGAATTTTCTTCCTGTCTCCGCCAATCCTCAACCATCACAACAGTCCAACACTTCATCCGGGGGTTGAAAGTGGCACAACTTTTCCTCCTCTATGACATGCAGCACCACTGGAAACAGCATTACATTATTGAGGCCAGTTTCATATAGCTTAGCCTTATCAGAATTAAGCCCTATAATGTATCCCTAATCAGTGTGTGTAAAGTGGGAGGAGCAATGCCAGCCTGATATTTATGAGTGGGACTAGACCTACCAACATAGCAGTTTGAAGAATTGTACTTGAGATTCCATGCAATTATCCTTCTGGGTATCACACCACCGGGTGAAGAAATTCCCTTGGCCAGTGGACTTTTCTCCTGAGAAGAAGGCTCATGGACTGTTGATCTTCTATGTGGAAGTTCTCCATTCCTTGATAAAAAACGAATTCAATATTGAGGCTCTCAGATCTCTCTGTAATCCCCATGAAACAGACATCGTAGCATAGAGATCGGCCTTCCACATCTTTAGCCCTACTCAGAAAGAGACCCAAGTCTGCAGTCAATAGAATATTAGAAAATGATCCCACTCTATTATTTAGGTATTTATGTTTTTTGTAAGCAATGCACGCCACTTTCGGTTGCTATTAACTCAACAGATTATGTCTTTGAAATTCAACACTAATGGAATATTCAAAATTTAGAAAAGAAAATCGAAAAACAGAAAACAAGGAAGTACAAGATCTACAAAAAGTAGAAAAAGACATGTAAAAAGAAGATGAGAGGTAAAACTGGCGAATGATAAAAAACATCTGAAGGAAACAGCAGGTATGTAGTGAAAAAGACAAAACGTGAGAAGGTTGACATACAGGAGTTAAAAAAGCTAAAAATGTAGAAAACATGGGAATAGAGTACAATTTGAACTTATATAAAGGAGCTAAAGTGAAAAGGGAGTATACATATTGAGAAGTAATAGCTTGAAGGCATTTAGCTTGTGCGGTGAGTCTGTCGCAGTTGTAAAATAATTCCTCAAAGGCTACTTCTGGTCAGGATAAACACTGACTGTTCTGTGGCACAGGCAGTAGGGGTGGAGTTAGGCCACTGAAAATCCACTGTGATGGGGTTACCATCAGAGTCTCAGATTTGATGAAAAACAGTTGCTCTTACTGGTTTTAGATGGTGAATGTCATTCTTTTCCTCTTGGTCCGTTTGGTTGTTCTGTAGCGGCAACAATGTATAATCTCGAAATTTGCAATTCATTCCTTGGGTGAAAATGTCAATGTAATCCTGGCCTTGTAGCAATCGTAGGTATGGTTAGCATATAAGCCTGCTTTCCTCTATATATATATAAATTCAATAATGTTTGGTTGCTTTCAGGATATGGAGATGAATTTGAAAGCAATAAGAATGCAGACTTGGAAAGAACGAAAGGAATTGGAAAAAAAACATAAAGGAAAGGTAATTATAGCCAGAATTCTTACATTGTTACTTGCATATGTCTGCAGAATGGACCTCCTACACTACTGTTCCTCTTCCTCCTACTTAGATACATTTGTGTTCATTTAAAATTCCGAACCTGACAATTGTGTTATGTCCTGCCTCCATGAGTCCTGTGTCTTACTTTGGTAATTCCTGGACCTGAGCATGTAGATGTACGTGATATGTTGGTTGTGAATATCCCACCAGAGGGAGTTAAATACAGCTCATCAGATAATGGGCTGAGCTCTTGCCAACATATTCCTGGTGGGTTGTTTCCTAGAAGTTGTTACAGATTAATTGTATCTGTGACATGTCTAGGACTTTGTTTGAATAAATCAACTTGTGTACTCTACACTTGTGTAGACTTCCCCTCCTTCATAATGTGAACAATGCATCCTACGAGAAGAAATCTCAGTAGCATAAAAACATTGATTCACCCCAGCAGTGTCGTTTTTCTACACTGCAGCCCTTGGAAACAGAATAGGCAGCACTAAGAATCCACAGTTACAGAGACGAAGCTGTTCCTTTGAGCAGCAGACATTTGGATGAAGTGGATATGCTTCGGTTGCACCTCTGTTGGTCAGCAAAAGTCCATAATGATGTGCAGGTACTGCATCAGGAGGAAAGCCCCTAATCTACCAGTGGTGTCTTCAGTAGTTATAGGCTGATTGCTTTTTGGATTTTTTCCCAGTAATGTGGGGGGTCCATCTAACCAGTAATCATTTTAGCATTTATTTTGGGATTGATCTATATGCACTGGCTTGAAGAAGATTGTGGCCTTCATTTATGGCCTGCTTACTTTAGGGATTTAAGAGGTGATTTAAAACAAAGCATAATATGGAGTGCAGAATGACATTGCAAGACTGATGTTCTCTCTGCAGCAAACATTAAAAAATCATAAACGCTCAAGCTCAGTCAATGCCTGATCAGCAGTACCTCAAATGTGAACCAATGGAGCAGACCCTAGTGGTATGCTGAAAGTCACAGAATTTCCTGCTTTGCTCTAGACACAAGAAAGATCCAACGAAGCAAATTCCGTGATGATGTTCGGGAAATGTTCCTCAATCAATGTAAAGAGCAAAATATCCAAACCAGAAAGATTTTTAATTCACTTATTCTTTTCTTTTCCTTAACTTTTCAAATTTGTGCAGTTTGTGCCCAAAAATGTCAATAGATACATCGCTGGCTGGGCCGTCTGGTTTGGATATTGTGCTCATTTTAATGCACTAATTGTGGAACATTTCCCAACCGTCACCACGGAATTTGCTTAGTTGGTCCTTGCCTGAATGGGAAATAAATGCATTGATCCGTACTCGAATTGGACTCACACACTCACTGGTGTATTAGGTAAGTTGATTGTCAATCGTTTGATTGGTGCTGTTTGGTGAATCCTTCTGAGTATGAGGATGGATAATTCACTGATTGCGCTGCCCCCAAATTATGGGGGGTGTCTCCAAATCGTACTCAAGTATTGATTCAATAAAGTATATTCAAAGGTTGTAAAGTTTTTCTAAGAATTCTTTTATTTCATTTCCTTTTTTCTTCTATCATTTACTTGCTTTGGTAACATCCATTTGATATAATTATAATCAATACGATGTGCTCAAAAACCTAAATAGGCCCAATGCATTTCGGGCATTACCCTTCATCAGGGGCTTAATCCTGAGAACATAAGAAAATAGAAGAAACTCAAGCTTAGTCATAGCCGGTACATCCATATAATTACTGTAATTCGTGAATTTATTAGTGGTGTAAGTGAATTTTAACTCCAAACACTCATGGTAAAATTACCAGAGCTGAAAACCTATTCTGAAGTTTTGAGAAGGTGCTAAATGGGTAACAAAATGATCTCATGCCCATGTTGTCAGGGTCTAACAGGATTGAACATTGGAGTTGCCTTTCCTTTGTTGAACCTGATATGGGGGTTTGATGGGAGTCAGACCCCAGGGAGTGTGCACCTGCTTTTTCCTGTAAATATAAGAGATAGGCCTGTGTGGTGTAGTGGCGCCACAACTGGCAATTTATTTGTTATATGTAGTAGGTATAACTGACCCTGCTCAAAGTAATCCAGTGACTTTCCTGCATTAATTACTGTAGCCTAACCTCTCCTGTGAGCCGTCCTATAACTGGTCAACAGTTCTATCCATGTGATGGAGTTTGTTCTTAGAGCACTGATATTCCCACTTTTATTTGAGTATTTTTTCTTTTTTTTTTACCACCTCTAACTTAAGCACAGAAAAAGATGAATCATGAAGGCTTCCTTTAAAAGACTCATCATTGGGACTGTATTAAAGGGTGTCAGACTGGCACATTACTAGGTGTTGGTCAAGATGTTCCACAGATTCTCACTTAGTCTGATTATTCAACTGCTAACCTCATTGGCGTGAGTAGGTTTGCATAAATATTAAGTTACATGAAGGCAGACGTGGCTTATCTGCGGGCCTTTGTTGATAAAATACTTCATGAGTAGTAATCGTGCATCAACTTTTTTCCAGGCGGGAGTGAAATTTGAAATCAATTTAGCTGAACCGAGTAATCAAGAGACAGACACAAATGAGGAAGATGAGGTAAGATGTTAAATGTTTTGCAGTATTTTTTCACTACATATTTGAGCGTAATTTAAAAGTGATGACAGTTTACTTGTGCAGTAAAAGTGTTCTATGTAAAGTGTTCAGCAAATTGACACAATAGAGTTTACATATAAATTAGTATTTTATGTATTTTATTTTATTTATTTATTTGCAACGTTTTATATAGCGCTGGCTATACCCGGAGGTAAAACCAAAGGGGATGATGGACGGAGTGTTGAACATTGCAAGCACTTACCCCCAGTCAACTGATCTGGGTTTAATCCATCATCATTCTTTAGCTCACTCCGCCACCCCAGTTCAGACATGGCCATATGCAAATCAGTCTGTCCCTGTGCCTCATGGGAACAGTCCAGCCCGAACTGCCAAGCCATGTCTTCCCTGGACTGGAAACAAGCATCCTGGGATCGGTTTCTGGCTAATTAGCCGTCATCCGCGAGGCTAGCTTGAATCCAGTGGCAAACTGAGCAAGGGACCCACGTCTGGGCATACCCTGCCAACTTAGGGCGAACAAAGCAAAACCAAAGGAGATGATGGATGGAATGTTGAACATTGCAAGCACTCACCCCCAGTCAACTGATCTGGGTTTAATCCATCATCATTCTTTAGCTCACTCTGCCACCCCAGGTCAGACAAGGCCATATGCAAATTAGTCTAACCCTGTGCCTCATGGGAACAGTCCAGCCCGAACTGCCAAGCCATGTCTTCGCTGGAACAGAAACAAGCATCTTGCGACCGGCTTCTGGCTAATCAGTCGTCATTAGCCAGGCTAGCTCGAACCCAGTGGCAAACTGAGCAAGGGACCCACTTCTGGGCATACCCTGCCAACTTAGGGCGAACAAAGCAAAACCAAAGGGGGTGATGGACGGAGTGTTGAACATTGCAAGCACTCAACCCCAGTCGACTGATCTGGGTTTAATCCATCATCATTCTTTAGCTCACTCCGCACCCCAGTTCAGACATGGCCATATGCAAATCAGTCTGACCTTGTGCCTCATGGGAACAGTCCAGCCCGAACTGCCAAGCCATGTCTTCCCTGGACCGAAAACAAGCATCCTGGGACCCGTTTCTGGCTAATCAGCCATCATCAGCCAGGCTAGCTTGAATCCAGTGGCAAAGTCAGCAAGGGACCCACGTCTGGGCATACCCTACCAACTTGGGGTGAAGAAAGCAAAACCAAAGGGGATGATGGACGGATAGTTGAACATTGCAAGCACTCAACCCCAGTCAACTGATCTGGGCTTAATCCATCATCATTCTTTAGCTCACTCTGCCACCCCAGTTCAGACATGGCCATATGCAAATCAGTCTGACCCTGTGCCTCATAGGAACAGTCCAGCCCGAACTGCCAAGCCATGTCTTCCCTGGACCGGAAACAAGCATCCTGGGACCGGTTTCTGGCTAATCAGCCGTCATCAGCCAGGCTATTTATTTATGTGCAACGTTTTATATAGCGCTGGCTATACACGAAGGTATCAGAGCGCTTTACATGAGGATCAGCAAGTTACAGGTTACATATTTACATAGCCAAGTATAGACATAGGAGAAAAACATGAGATTACACAATAATATGAGTTATTAGCGCGTACACACGTCTTAAGGGGAGTGAAATGTAGAGGGGGAATGGTAAACAGGGGTAAGGAATGCAGGTGAAAGACACAACGGGGAGACAAGGAAAAAAATGCCCGATGTCCAGCTGGGTAGGTGACGGCCGAGGGGTGAACCAGAGCCAAAGTCCTCTATAGCTGCATAGGACAGCTCCACATTTGTAGATGTTGGACAGTGCTATAGAATAGAGATGAGCATGTCAAAATTGTCATGCTTCATCCCCAGTTAGGATCGGGCTTCTGTCACTTCGTAGGGGTGAAATGACAATGTTTTATTGTTTCAAAATATATATATATTTTTTGTGACGGGAACTAGTGGAACATATCCAGACGAAATTGCAGAATTGTCTTGAACATCAGGTCACTTCGTTTCTGTTGTTAGATATTTGGGTTGGAAACTAGTTGGGTGAAATCAGTTGTGAGTGGATAAACTGCTCACTGCTCGAACCAGAACTGCCAGTGCTTCCCACAAACCCTTTGACCCCGTCCTTCAAGCCTCACAGCTGTCTGGCTCCACTGTCTTGGTGTCCTCTATGCAAATGCAGCCCCTAAAATAAGAGGCACAGGAATGATGATGTCCTAAAGTTCTCGTCAAGAGTCTGTGCGGGCATATTGGAATAGACCACTGTGCATAGAAGGCTGCAGTGGACATATGAATTTGAACCTTCCAATATGCAGTGCCTCTAGTTGAATGATGCTCTACCTATGCATAAGAAGTTGTACCTGTGAATCGCAGACTACATTGGAAATATCTTATGCATCTTGGAGTTTTTTCATATTTCTTTATTTGCAGTTTACTGATTTTACTTCATGACAGTTACAACAGCACATTCTCATGTTATTCATATACATACCAATACTAAAAGAACAACTAACGATCACACTTTAGCATCAAAAAATGTGCTAGGTGTCATAAACATTGTGCTAAACATCAAAACTTCAGTAAGTCACACAAAAGTAACGCACATTTCTAGTAAGGAGTAGCCAAGCTCACTTAACATGGGCAGGTCCCCTTCATCTAGCTAATCCAGTTTTCATAGCTTTCCCATCCTAAGAATTTTAACAGCCCAGCAAATTCATACATGTTCATTCAACAGAAAAAGAGCAATATACACATGTCCTTTTGCAGACAATCTTGTGTCATACACTCCTCTTTAGTGACCACTATAGCCACGTGCTAGCTCCAAGTCTTCCATCTGAAGGTGGGCTTTTATCTGGCTTGGCTTTCAAGACAATAACTGTCTCGTACCTTCTGGTCATGTTTGCCCTTCCCCTGGTTTGCTTTTGCTGAACAGCCAAAGTGCTACCCCTGCCAGTAGCCCTTTCAACAATTCTCGCATCCAGGTGCTAACAGGAGAATGAGTTGTCTTCCAAGACACGGCTATCTGGCGTTTGGCAGGCAGTCAGGCCAAATCTGTTCTCAAACTTAGTAAATTCCGACATTTTATATAAGCCCAGCATGACTCCTACAAGGTCATTATGTAGGAAGAGAGGATATGGCGTTACGACCAGAGTTGTTGATTTTGCATCGGGAAACCAAGTCGAGTCCCAGCTTGGGCTTAACATCATGGCAAACCACTTAATCTCCTGTGTCTAAAAACAAAAAAATGAATATGACCTTGTGTAATATAACTGGTGTTCATGAAAATCACTTGAGCCAAGTTGCTATTTGTTCTCGAGATCTGGAGAACTCCGAAACATATTTACCAAGCCTGCATACGGGCCACAACATATGGAGCAAGAATTTGGCACCACTAGGAAGATGCTACGCAGCTGCTTAGGTGTCAGCTATGGTCTATGGAGTTCCTTATACTGTATAAACTGGAACTGCATTTCTAGAAACATTTAATGGCTGTTCATGCAGTGGTACCAATCTTTGGAAGTGAAACACTGCCCAACATCCATTTCTCATGCTTCCTGTAAGAGGAAGATATCTGCCCTAGATTGTATAGTTAAGCTGTGATACAGCACTGTTAAATATATCTTTATTTTTTATTCTGGTACCTTATATTTCACCCATGTGTCGCCTTCAGAGGACTTTGTAGTACTTAGTCTGTTGGGCTCTAATATGTTTTTAACAGAAGCAGGAGCCTGAGGGGGTCACATCGTTTTATTAACTGCAAAGGTTCAGACCCTCGTACGTAAGGGGTATTGGTCTGGATATTGATCAGTTAGCTGTGGAAAGCTTGACTGAACCAGGCTTTTTTCAGAGGCTTCGAATTTTAGGTGCAACAATTTTCAAAATGTTTGTCCGACTACACTAGTAGGTTGACCGATCTCTATGCTCTCTTTATGACATTGCCATGGTGGAAAGCTTTGAAGGGGCTAGATCTTGGTGGTTTTGCGGGATTTGAATGAATGACAGATTCTGAAGGTACTTCCGTCCCTTGTCCTCGTCCTGTGAGGCAAAGGATGATCAACGTATCTCGAAGATTCACTTGTTGCCAATTAAGGGATTTCAACGCCGGAATGATAATGTGGTTATTCCTCTTCAGATTAAAGTAGTTTGGCAGCTTGGTTTTGGATCCACCACAGTTTATAAATGAATTTTTGAAGCCCCTGCAACATCCCTGCTCCATTAGTCTACTTGTAATAATACTAGACTCTTGTGGTTTCAACTGATATCATGTTTGGATAAAGGTTCTTATTCCCCCAAGCATCATAAATTAAAAGTTGGTGTTCTTTACAACACCGATCTGTGACGTGAATAGGAGGTACAATGTAACTCATTCCGTGCGCACGTGTCGGCCAACCGCAGTCGCAAGCACTACCTGGCTAGTGCTGCGCACGTCCGTTGGCCGACGCGGCCCCGCCCACTCATTAAAAGTCCTGCACCACAGCGAAATTTGCGCCGCGGTTAACGGGTTAAATTTGATCCCAAGATTTTTCACTTTGTGATCTGGGATTGGGATCTGGGGTTCTTGGCCAGCCAAATATTAATGTTTTGATGTGTCATTCTCTTACCATGGGGGTCGCCGATTTTGATGTATTCTGTCAGAGGTAATTTTCAGAGCACGAAGAAGCTTAAACCATTTGATGAGTTGTACACTATGGGTTGTCCTTTCCTCAAGCCAGAAATAGATTTTTCTATTTTCAACAAACATATAGGTTTGGGTAATATGTTGTGAGACCACCCCGGGGATAGTATGTATGTATGTATATATATATATATTAATCTTAAATATATATATATATATATATATATATATATATATATATATATATATATATATATATATATATATATATATATATATATATATATATATATATATATATATATATATATTTTAAGATTAAAACGAATTTGTAGTTCTTCTGATGATTTTGATTTTTGCCTAAATGAAATGATTTTACGATTCAAGGCACGAGGATATACCGATAAAGTTTTATAACAGGCCATTGATAAAGCTAAATCTAGATCTAGAGAAATCCTTTTTAAATCCGCTAATCCTGTAGACACTTTAGTAGAAACACAGGATGGAATAGTCGATTCAGTCACTGCTAATGAATGTCCACGATTGGTAACTACTTTTAGCAGTGAAGAGAGAAAATTAAAAGCCATTATGAAGAAAAATTGGCCTATTATCAGACCCCTACAATTACTTTTAGACGAGCCAGAAATATGGGCACTGTCTTGGATAAGGCAGCTCCTGAAATGAAACAAAATATATCCTGGCTCCAACCTATTAATGGATTTTGCAAATGCACTAGTTGCAGAGCTTGTGGGTTTGGTCTAAATGTAACTCATTATTCCACTACATTTTGTACACGAAAAGTACCTATTAGAGGTAGTTTCAATAGTAAAACTGAATTTGCCGTGTACGTTTTGACATGCACCTGTGGCTTGAACTACGTTGGTAGTACTAAGCTACAGGTGCATGTCAGAATATTACAACATCTAAGGGCTATCCTACATAGTGACCCTGCTTATCCTGTGGCCCGACATTTTAAAAGCACACATAATAATGACGTGGCCTGCTATGTGGTAGGTGCCATTCCTAAGTTGAGGAGAGGGGGAAATCGAGAACGATCTTTAAGACAATTAGAAACCAAAATGATTCTGGAATTTGATAGTAAGTGGCCCAATGGATTAAATAATACAATAGAAATGCATAATTTCCTTTAGTACTGTTGGCTTCATTCAATTGATTGATTTTTTAGAACAACTTTTTCATATTTATTCCCAGACCGTTTTAATTAGATGATCTATTATCTGGGAATAATATCTTAATATATATGATCCCCAATATTAAGCAAAATATGTTTGTCTGCAAATTGTTCTAAAAATCAAATTATATGTAAATACTTAATATCGTATCTTTTGATGATACTGTATTTAAATGTGTTCATATTTATTTATTGTTGGGCTATTTACTTATTATATATATATATATATATATATATATATTTGTATATATTTATATCTATTTATAATACTTTTTTACACTATTTATACTGTTATGATGAATTTTAGAAGAAAGATATTTGTATGATTTTAACTAATTTTATCTCCGGGATCTGGGATATTATTATTGTTATAAATATTGATACGCTTCTTGAATCATGCAGTTTGCACTTTATAACATGCTTCCTCTTTGCACATATATTGCATATATTTTGCACAGTTTTTTGCACTTTAAATTAGTTGCTGATTTGCCATTCTTTTTCACCACCTGTAACTAAGTTGAATCATCAATAGAGTACTGTAAATTTTGAATATTCAAAGTACAAAAGGAGAAATAGTAATGCACTTAAGAAGGTGTTGTGGGTTTTTTTCAAAAAATTTATTTATACAGACAGAATTGAACCGTACAACAAACCTCCTTAAAAATTAAAACCAAAGGAGTTGTAAATAGCGAATGAATATTCTACAAACACTCATGATTAGTATCGGTTTTAATGACATAAAAAGTGGAACAACAAGAATTATTCTGAACGAAAGCACTAAACAAATAACAAACAGATATGTATGTTTTCACTCTCTATGAGCATGTGACTGATGATGTAATGGTTATGGGTGTGTTTCACTAAAGCATATAAAAAAGTGACACATTTTATTGACAATTGCAGTGTGAACAAGGGCTTCTAAGCCCGAAACGCGTAGCTGTTCCTGGTTGTGGTAAAATAAAATATCGAACCTGAGCCTGGTGGTCCATCTCCTTCATCGCCGGCGTTGCTTTGCTGCTTGCTGGAGGCTGTGTGGAATCTTCCTTGTTTATATATATATATATTCTGGGAGCGAATGCATGGCTTCTTACTGAAGGAAGACAAGAGCACTACGAACACCAGGAGGCCATGGTCGTGGCCACACCCACTGGGTAGAGGTCTGGTTATCAGGTGTGTTGCTCTTAAAAACGCTGTGCTGCCGCCACTCTATTGTCTGCCTCTGAGGAAGTGGTAACATCCACGAAACTCGTCAGGCGGGACTCTAATTTTGTGAAGGCTGAGCTGGTGTATCCTCGCTTTGAACCTTTCCAATAAAGACATTTTGGGCATAAACTGATCTTATGGTGAGGCGCCTCCTTCGAAAGGCAACTTTACGAGTGATAAAGAGCGGCTTGCCTGAGCCCCGGTGCTCGAACAGCACTCCAGCAACGTCTGTAATGCGCCGCTGCTTATGGAACAAGAGCCGAACTTTTGGAAATGAAATGGTGAGAGCGGGGACTCGAGTTATGCCTCACCGCCCACTGTGGCGATTTATTTGAACAATTCTGGGGGCGAATGCATGGCTTCTTACTGAAAGAAGACGATGGCACTACGAAGACCAGGAGGCCACGGTCGTGGCCACACCCACTGGGTAGAGGTCTGGTTATCAGGTGTGTTGCTCTTAAAAACGCTGTGCTGCCGCCACTCTATTGTCTGCCTCTGAGGAAGTGGTAACATCCACGAAACGCGTCAGGCGGGACTCTAATTTTGTGAAGGCTGAGCTGGTGTATCCTCTCTTTGAACCTTTCCAATAAAGAAATTTTGGGCATAAACAGGTCTTGTGGTGAGGCGTCTCCTTCGAAAGGCAACTTTAGGAGTGATAAAGAGCGGCTTGCCTGAGCCGCGGAGGAGCCCCGGTGCTTGAAGAGCACTTCAGCAACGGCTGTAATGCGCCGCTGCTTATGGAACAAGAGCCAAACTTTTGGAAATGAAATGGTGAGAGCGGGGACTCGAGTTATGCCTCACCGCCCACTGTGGCGATTTATTTGAACAATTCTGGGGGCGAATGCATGGCTTCTTACTGAAGGAAGACGAGAGCACTACGAAGACCAGGAGGCCATGGTCGTGGCCACACCCACTGGGTAGAGGTCTGGTTATCAGGTGTGTTGCTCTTAAAAACGCTGTGCTGCCGCCACTCTATTGTCTGCCTCTGAGGAAGTGGTAACATCCACGAAACGCGTCAGGCGGGACTCTAATTTTGCGAAGGATGAGCTGGTGTATCCTCGCTTTGAACCTTTCCAATAAAGAAATTTTGGGCATAAACAGATCTTGTGGTGAGGCGCCTCCTTCAAAAGGCAACTTTACGAGTGATATATATATATATATATATTTTCACGGAAAAAAACATAGGTTTCAGGGACGTTATAGTTAGATGGAAATTTCACTCATACAAAACCATAGAAATTCTGCCGTTATAGTTAGTTGAGCTAACTATAACTCATGCCCCCGCAATGCACTGCTGATGACGTCACATATTACATCATTCATGACATGGTCAGTGACATCACTGATGACATCATCCAGTGACGGTGGGTCTCTGTAAAGTTTAAATATGTTTCATATATATATTGGCCAAGTTGTATTGAAGAATGAGTGGGTGTATAAGTGTCTAGATGGAGGATTTAATAGGTGCGTGACTGACTATATAAGTGAGTGATTAAATGTGTCTTACTGAATGTATGGGTTAGTGACTATACGGTATGAATGTCTGTATCAGTCTGTCTATTGCTGTGTAAGCTGCAGCATTGGTTGGTGAGTAGCTACATGAGTGTCTATATGGGTTATTGATTGGGTGTGTGAGTATTTGTATGGGTGCTTGAGTGTGTGTGTGGGTGGGTGGGAGGTGTGTGACTCTGTGCATAGATGTGTAAGTACTTCATTCACTGGGTGTATGGGTTCATGAGTGCATGTGGAAACAGCTGTATGGGTGAGTGAGTGTGTGTATGGGTGTGTTGTGAGTAAATGGATATCTCAGTGCTACATGTCCAAGTAACTACATATGTAAAACACAGTGCATGTGAGAGTTGGAGTATATAAATGACTATACGTGAGAGTCAGTGATTGTGAGAGTGGCTGTATGGATCACTGTATACTTGTATCAGTGATTGTATAAGAGAGTAAGTATAAGTTAGTATCTGTATGAATAAGTGAGGTTGTGTGTGTATAACTGTATAGGTGTGTAAATAGAAGTGTGATTGATTCTTTGCATGACTGACTAGATGTGTGAGTAACTCTGGATTCGTAGCGGTATGTGAGTTTTTGTATAGGTGTATGAGTGCCTATAATAGTGTTGTATTGATAAGTCACTGCATTCATGAGTAACTGTATGGGTGAATGAGTGGATGTGTGTGTAGACCTATGAATCAGTGAGTGCATATGTAGTAACTGGTATCGGTGTCTCTATTGTTTGGAAAATGGTAGTCTGTATTTTAGAGTGGGTGTATCAAAGGTTTTATCAAGATATGAAGAGGTGCATCAGATTTTCACGAAGATGATGTCATCAGTGATGCCATTGGAGATGTCATCAGTGATGTCATCAGTGATGTCACTGACCATGTCATGAATGATGTAATATGTGACATCAGCAGTGCATTGCGGGGGCGCGAGTTATAGTTAGTTCAACTAACTACAATGGCTGAATTTCTATGGTTTTGTATGAGTGAAATGTCTAACTAACTATAACGTCCCTGAAACCTGTTTTTTTTCTGTGAATTTCAAAGGTTTTTTAAATGCTAATTTGTAACTATAACGTCCCTGAAACCTATTTTTTTTTTAGTGAAGTTCAATGTTTTTTTAAATGCTAATTTCTAACTATGCCTACAAAGGTAGGACATGTGAAGAAAGAGGAAGAACAGCGCAGAAAGAAGCAAGACAATTGCTTAAAAAGTCAACAGAAGTCCAGAAAGATGAACAAAAGTGCAGGAATAAGCAAGAGATGTGCAGAAAGAACCAACAGAGGAGCAGAAAGTCCTCCTGTGCCCCAACATTTTTACTGACGGGTACTGGTGGTAACTGACTCTGACTAACCAGGACCGGAGCCAGTGCTAGGGGTATCCCTGTGATTAGCATGACCTCCTCTGTATTTGCCATGAGCTAGTGCCTGGGCCATTGCATGCGTACATGGGTACTGAGTGGATGATTGTACTGCAAGGAGAGTGCATGATGAATTTATAAGTGCTTGGGTTTTGGCGGACTGATTGCATAAGTACACACATGTCACATCAGGCCCGACCCCTCCATTCTCCACTAGGCAGACACGCCCCCTGGCGAGTTCTAAGTTGGGGGGTTAATTCCCCTTGAATCCTGAGGGTCCCTGGGGGCCAACTAGCCCACCAGGACCTCAAGTAAGCGCCACAGAGCTGCGTTGCAGAGAGGTGTTCTGGGGCCACGCCCCTTTTTACACCTCTCTGCAATGCAACTCTGTGGCGCTTACTAGACATACCTGGTGGGCTGGTTAGCCCCCAGGGACCCTCAGGAGTCAAGGGGACTTAATTCCCCAATTTAAAACGCGCCACAGGGCACTTTTGCACACTTGTCACATCAGGCCACGCCCCCTCCCACTGTGCAAACACAACCCCAAGGAGCGTTGCAAATTGGGGGATTACGTCGCCTTGAGTCCTGAGGGTCCCTGGAGGCCAACTAGCCCACCAGGTACCTCCAGTACACGCCAGAGAACTGCGTTGCAGAGAGGTGTAAAAAGGGGCGTGGCCTCTGAACACCTTTCTGCAACGCAACTCCTCTGGCACATACTGGAGGTATCTGGTGGGCTAGTTGGCCACCTGGGACCCTCAGGGTTCAAGGGGACTTAATCCCCCAACTTAAAACGCGCCACAGGGCGCGTTTGCACACTTGTCACATCAGTCCACGCCCCCTCCCTGCACCACTGTGCAAACGCACCCCCTGGTGCATTGTAAATTGGGGGATTAAGTCACCTTGAGTCCTGAGGGTCCCTGGGGGCCAACTAGCCCACCAGCTACCGCAGAGGAGCAGAAAGTCCTCCTGTGCCCCAAAATGTTTACTGACGGGTACTGGTGGTAACTGACTCTGACTAACCAGGACCGGAGCCAGTGCTAGGGGTATCCCTGTGATTAGCATTACCTCCTCTGTATTTGCCATGAGTTAGTGCCTGGGCCATTGCATGCGTACATGGGTACTGAGTGGATGATTAAAGTACTGCAAGGAGAGTGCATGATGAATTTATAAGTGCTTGGGTTTTGGCGGACTGATTGCATAAGTACACACATGTCACATCAGGCCCGACCCCTCCATTCTCCACTAGGCAGACACGCCCCCTGGCGAGTTCTAAGTTGGGGGGTTAATTCCCCTTGAATCCTGAGGGTCCCTGGGGGCCAACTAGCCCACCAGGACCTCAAGTAAGCGCCACAGAGCTGCGTTGCAGAGAGGTGGTCTGGGGCCACGCCCCTTTTTACACCTCTCTGCAACACAACTCTGTGGCGCTTACTAGACATACCTGGTGGGCTAGTTGGCCCCCAGGGACCCTCAGGAGTCAAGGGGACTTAATTCCCCAACTTAAAACACGCCACAGGGCGCTTTTGACACTTGTCACATCAGGCCACGCCCCCTCCCACTGTGCAAACACACCCCCTGGAGCGTTGTAAATTGGGGGATTACGTCACCTTGAGTCCTGAGGGTCCCTGGAGGCCAACTAGCCCACCAGGTACCTCCAGTACGCGCCAGAGAACTGCGTTGCAGAGAGGTGTAAAAAGGGGCGTGGCCTCTGAACACCTTTCTGCAACGCAACTCCTCTGGCACATACTGGAGGTACCTGGTGGGCTAGTTGGCCACCAGGGACCCTCAGGATTCAATGGGACTTAATCCCCCAACTTAAAACGCGCCACAGGGCGCGTTGGCACACTTGTCACATCAGGCCACGCCCCCTCCCTGCACCACTGTGCAAACGCACCCCCTGGTGCATTGTAAATTGGGGGATTAAGTCACCTTGAGTCCTGAGGGTCCCTGGGGGCCAACTAGCCCACCAGCTACCGCCAGAAAGCGCCACAGAGCTGCATTGCAGAGTGGTGTAAAAAGGGGGTATGGCCTTGGACTACCTCTCTGCAACGCAGCTCCCAGGCGCTTACTGGAGGTACCTGTTGGGCTAGTTGACCCCCAGGGACCCTCAGGATTCAAGGGGACTTAATGCCCCAACTTAAAACGCGCCACTGGGTGCGTTTGCACACTTGGCACATCAGGCCACGCCCCCCTTCCTGCACCACTGTGCAAATGCGCCCCCTGGAGCATTGTAAATTGGGATATTACATCTCCTTGAGTCCTGAGAGTCCCTGGGGCCAACTAGCCCACCAGCTATCTCCAGTAAGCGCCATAGAGCGATTGAAGGGGACTTAATCTTCCAATTTACAATGTGCCAGGGGGTGAGTTTGCACAGTTGCTATGTCAGACCCACCCCCTCCCTTCACCACTGTGCAAACGTGCCAGAGAGGTATAAAAAGGGGCGTGGCCTCTGAGCACCTCTCTGCAACTCAGCTCCCTGGCGCATACTGGAGGTACCTGGTGAGCTAGTTGGCCCCCAGGGACCCTCAGGATTGAAGGGGGCTTAATCCTCCAATTTACAATGTGCCGGGGTGCGTTTGCACACTTGCTATGTCAGGCCCCGCCCCCTCCCTGCACCACTTTGCTAACGTGCAGAAATAAAAAAATTACAAAATTCTTTTTTGGGCCCTGGGGGTCCTTCTGGGACCCCCTGAGCAGGCCTAGGGGGGTTAGGTTGTGTGTTTTTACCCTGCCCCCTTCTCTTGTTTTATACCTTTCTTTCTCTGTTTTCTAGCGACTCGCTTCTACCGAGCCACAAGATGGCTGCCAACACTTCCTGGTTTGAAGTGTTGGCAGCCAATCGCAGTGAAGCTTGTGCACAGGAGTTAGGCTCTGCCCAGATATCGAAACTTTTATTTTTCTAATTTCTCAGCAACTACTGAGCGCATTTAGACCATTTAAAAAAAAAGATCGCTTTCTGTTCCAAGCACTACCTTTGTGCCAAATTTGGGGTAATTCAGTTTTTTTTACTCTTATTTTTTAAATTTCTCAAAAACTACTGAACGGATTTACACCATTTAAAAAAAGGTCGCTTTCTGAACCAAGCTCTAACTTTCTAACACATTTGGGGTAATTCCGTTCAGCAGTTCGGGCTGTAGCTCTTCGCAAAATTTCCTATGGAAATTAACATGGGGAAAACACGTTTTGGGACCCCCCCTTTTTTCTCAGGCCCCGCTTGATGAATCACCTCCAAACTTTCAGGATAGGAGCTGACCTGGATAGACTTTTTTGGGGGGAATTTCGCAAAGATTCGTCTAACAACGCCAAAGTTATTAGCAAATCAAAAAATGCTTTTCCTATAGAAACTAGGTTGTAACTATTACTACCTACTGGCAACCACCAGTAGAATATATATATATATATATATATATATATATATGCTCCAACAATCCCTCCCCGCAATCCTCGGGAACCAGGAGGCAGCACTCCAAAGGCAGGTTACACAAATTAAGTTTTATTCTCTCACAAAGCGCTTTCGGCACTCGGCCTTCGTCAGTGATGAGACGCAGTTCATCTACATCAACGTGTATTTAAACACCCGCGTTGCTCGGGTAGTCAACACAAAGATAGGACTGTCATAACAATCGAAATCGAAAAAGTGGCGGTCGCCATCTTGGAATGATCTTGCAATGTGTAAACAATACCATATGTCTCAAATTAAGTACACAATGCGCAAATGCAAATCAAATTAAAATATCGCCCTGTATGGGCCAATGCAACAACTATCCAAACCTTAGTGGGTACAGTGTATAGTGTTAAAGAAAAACGGGAATCAAATAAAATCCCAAGCGCCATATGGCTGCATATTAACACAGACTATAGTCCCATATTCTTCTTTGTGCTATTAAGCCCTGAATGGGCATAAATTCATCATCATATATGCAACATAACACAATCCACATGGAAAAAGTTGAGTAGCAATTCATCATACTTATAGAAACAATTTAAATTTAAAGAACGTGAAGCAATGTTACTGTCAATTCGAATCAACTCATCCCAGGTGTACAGCTAGGTCCTCATGCATGTTCAGTCCTGTTGGTGTTTTGCTCAACAAGTCTATAATGTACCGTGATTCCAACCTTCTTAATTTTAAGAGTCTGTCACCACCCCTGGAACTCACAGGGACGGAGTCCAAGCAGAAGAAAGTAAGCAGTTCTCTGTTGCGTGCATGCTCTTTATCAAAATGTCTCGCAACAGGATAACTTGCATCTGCATTCTGAATTGCTCTCTGGTGTTCCAATATCCGCAATTTCACCGGATTGGTGGTACTGCCCACATACCTTCTGCCACAAGGACATGTGAGGCAGTATACCACATAAGGCGTGGTACATGTGAGGAATTTAGAGATTCTCTTAGGATCCTTTACACCAGGAATGCTGTACTGAGTTACGCGTTTACTTCCCTTACACGCCTTACATCGTCCGCAGGGAAAGAAACCTTTCATAGGTTCAATTTTAGGTTTGGGTTTCAATTCTTCATGGTGGCTATGGACCAAATAGTCTTTTAGTGCTCTTGCTTTTCTAAATGTGATCAAAGGATGGGAGGGCAGATCTTGCTTGATAACATTATCCGTCATAAGGATATTCCAGTGTTTACGCAGTATGCGTTTGATGTCTCCAGAATTCCGTGAATATGTAGTTATTAATCGGAATTGCCCAGTTTCGGATTTGTTATCCTTTTCATGAGTTTTGTCTTCCAGCAACTTGCTCCTATCAAGGTTCTCAACTTTATTCAGTGCTTGTTTGAACATGGTGGCATTATATCCCCTTGCTTTGAACCTTTGTATGCAATTGCCGGCTGCTTTTTTGAACTCATCGTCTTTGGTGTTATTTCTCCTTATCCTTAAAAGCTCACCATAGGGTATGCTATTGACCAAGCTCTTCGGATGCCCGCTGGTGGCATATAGTGTTGAATTACCTGCGGTGGCCTTTCTGAAGAGTTTGGTGTGCAGATTGCCTCCTTCAATGTAAATAGTCAAATCTAAATAATTCACTTCCTTTTGGCTGATTTCTCCTGTGAATTTTAGATTGTTCTCGTTGTTATTCAATACCTCCAGATATTCTTCAGCTAACTCCACTGATCCTTCGATGATAATGAACAGGTCGTCTATATAACGATACCAACATCTCACCAGTTCGTTCCATTTATTGTTGGTATTGGACCAAGCTACCTGCTCCTCCCAATGCCCCACGAATAAATTCGCGAAGCTTGGGGCCGAGCAAGTGCCCATTGCCACGCCTGTTAGCTGCTTGTAGAGGTTAGTTCCAAAGAGGAAGATGTTGTTCTCGAGGCAAAATCTGAGAAATTCGATCAACATTTTATTGTGTTCGTAATATTTCACTGGCCTCCTATCCAGAAACCAGGAGATAGCTTGTAGCCCTTCTTCGTGCTCAAGCAAGATCTGCCCTCCCATCCTTTGATCACATTTAGAAAAGCAAGAGCACTAAAAGACTATTTGGTCCATAGCCACCATGAAGAATTGAAACCCAAACCTAAAATTGAACCTATGAAAGGTTTCTTTCCCTGCGGACGATGTAAGGCGTGTAAGGGAAGTAAACGCGTAACTCAGTACAGCATTCCTGGTGTAAAGGATCCTAAGAGAATCTCTAAATTCCTCACATGTACCACGCCTTATGTGGTATACTGCCTCACATGTCCTTGTGGCAGAAGGTATGTGGGCAGTACCACCAATCCGGTGAAATTGCGGATATTGGAACACCAGAGAGCAATTCAGAATGCAGATGCAAGTTATCCTGTTGCGAGACATTTTGATAAAGAGCATGCACGCAACAGAGAACTGCTTACTTTCTTCTGCTTGGACTCCGTCCCTGTGAGTTCCAGGGGTGGTGACAGACTCTTAAAATTAAGAAGGTTGGAATCACGGTACATTATAGACTTGTTGAGCAAAACACCAACAGGACTGAACATGCATGAGGACCTAGCTGTACACCTGGGATGAGTTGATTCGAATTGACAGTAACATTGCTTCACGTTCTTTAAATTTAAATTGTTTCTATAAGTATGATGAATTGCTACTGAACTTTTTCCATGTGGATTGTGTTATGTTGCATATATGATGATGAATTTATGCCCATTCAGGGCTTAATAGCACAAAGAAGAATATGGGACTATAGTCTGTGTTAATATGCAGCCATATGGCGCTTGGGATTTTATTTGATTCCCGTTTTTCTTTAACACTATACACTGTACCCACTAAGGTTTGGATAGTTGTTGCATTGGCCCATACAGGGCGATATTTTAATTTGATTTGCATTTGCACATTGTGTACTTAATTTGAGACATATGGTATTGTTTACACATTGCGAGATCATTCCAAGATGGCGACCGCCACTTTTTCAATTTCGATTGTTATGACAGTCCTATCTTTGTGTTGACTACCCGAGCAACGCGGGTGTTTAAATACACGTTGATGTAGATGAACTGCGTCTCATCACTGACGAAGGCCGAGTGCCGAAAGCGCTTTGTGAGAGAATAAAACTTAATTTGTGTAACCTGCCTTTGGAGTGCTGCCTCCTGGTTCCCGAGGATTGCGGGGAGGGATTGTTGGAGCAGATATACGAGTCGGGTGCACCCCCGACCGGCAGGCACCCGCCTTTGAGTGCGACAGGCTGGTGCGAGTGGAGCTGCTATATATATATATATATATATATATATATATATATATATATATATATATATATATATATATATATATAACTATATATATATATATAACTATATATATATATATATATATATATATATATGCATATATATATATATATATATATATATATATATGCATATATATATATTTCAGTTTTCCACAATAAACAGATGCTGGCAGATACTTACCCGCGTTTTGGCATCTTCCTCAACAGGCAAACTCTTTTGGTTTGTATTTTGCCGCTGGTCTGAGTCGCGGAGGATGCCCTGTTTGCTTTCAGCATTCCTGTGTGGCCTTTAACCGGCGGTACCACGTAAGGCGCGGATAGCCGTTTTTGGGAGTAAACAAACGGTTTCCTCAACACGAACTAAGTACCTCGATCCACTGTGATTTAATTTTTGCAAAAGACTGTGAGCAGCAGGCAACACACTGATGTAACACGGCTGTTACCACAAGTACCAGAAGGCAAGCGCAACTGACACGCCCACTGAGGCAACGTTGATTCAATAAAGGTGGAGCCAAAACTGTTCTGCTGCTGCAGGCGAGTCCAGAGCCCTTGATGAAGTGGAAACGAAACGCGTTGGTAATGAACATTGAATTGTGAGGACTAGGAGTGTTTATGTTGCAGTGTTCCACAATAAACAGATGCTGGCAGATACTTACCCGCGTTGTGGCATCTTCGTCAACAGACAAACTCTTTTGGTTTGTATTTCGCGGCTGGCCTGAGTCGCGGAGGATGCCCTGTTTGCTTTCAGCATTCCTGTGTGGCCGTCAACCGGCTGTACCACGTAAGGCGCGGATAGCCGTTTTTGGCAGTAAACAAGCGGTTTCCTCAACACGAACTAAGTACCTCGATCCACTGTGATTTAATTTTTGCAAAAGACTGTGAGCAGCAGGCAACACACTGATGTAACACGGCTGTTACCACAAGTACCAGAAGGCAAGAGCAACTGACACGTCCACTGAGGCAATGTTGATTCAATAAAGGTGGCGCCAAAACTGTTCTGCTGCTGCAGGCAAGTCCAGAGCCCTTGATGAAGTGGAAACGAAACGCGTTGGTAATGGACATTGAATTGTGAGGACTAGGAGTGTTCATGTTGCAGTTTTCCACAATAAACAGATGCTGGCAGATACTAACCCGCGTTGTGGCATCTTCCTCAACAGGCAAAATCTTTTGGTATATATATATATATATATATATATATATATATATATATATATATATATATATATATATATATATATATATATATATATATATATATATATATATATATATATATATAAAGAGAGAGAGAGAGACAGAGAGATTAAAATAACATCTGTTTTTGTTTCTAAAATCTTAGAATTCTTCTATTCTTTTATAACCTAAAACCTCAAAAATGGAAAAAACGAAGGTTAAAGTGACATTATAGTTAGGTGAGTATGTCACTGACAGCATTAACCTTTTGAACTAAAAAGAAACAGAAATTCACCAGAAAGGCGCCTTGATGCCCATTGGGCTGAGTTCAGCGCGTTATAAATTTATTTTCATTCATTCATTCATTCAGTTATAGTTAGTAGAGCTAATTATAACTTGTGCCCAACCATGCACTGTTTATAATCTCATATATTACATCACTCATGATATGTTCTATGACATCATTTATGACGTCATAGAGTTCTACTTTTTTTAAATGTAAAGTTATATTTTATTACCATACGTAAAGACAACCCTGGTGGGAGGTTGGCTACAGGACACCTGACCCTTATTAGGCACAGCGGACCCCAACCCCCAGGTCCTTTTTTTTAAAATGGCGAAAGATGTCAAGTGGCCACCATCTCCAAGCTTTATTAGGGCCAGGGGTCCCCTTGGCCCCAGCCGGCTCCCCGCAGGCTGCGGGAGGCAGAATTGCTCCTGCCTGGATATTATGCTGCTCCCTCTGAGCGGAAGGAATCTGTTGATCTGTTTCCTTGCCCTCAGGGCTAAAGTTACCACTGGGTAATATAATTATGTACATATATATGATATATGTACATATACACCACATAATATAAATATTTCTTTGCATGGCAGAGGTCATGATTTTCCACAATAGTGGTGTGAACGTGCCTTAGAATCTGCCTGTCCTAAGATGGTGGTCTGCCCATAGGATGTTAACTAAAGTTCTCAATCCAATGTGAAGTAGACCCTCTTCCTGTAACGTCACTTCCTGTTGGAGCAATGTGTAAAAAGGCTCTTCCAAAAGAAGGATGCATTAATTCTCTTATTCGCTTTGACACTTACTTTTCTTTGTGTCTCTGAGTTTTTTCTCTTCACAGTTACTCTGCTCTTGTATTCTATTTCTGGGTGTTGCCAGGCTTTGTTCTCCCTTCAAATGTCAGGAGGAGTTGGTGCTTAGCTAATCTTTTCATTATTGATCTTCATTTTCAATTAAGACTTATAAGATTGCTAAGGAGCTTTTCCCCTTATTGCAGCCCTCTTCGGGAGACAGTTGGTCCCTTCAACATATATAATTCTGTGAATTGTGGCACTGCAGTTATAGTGAGGAGTTGCCCAGACTTCGGACAATCCAGAAGTGGACTGTAACACTAAGGATCATCTCAGGACAATTGCGCTTTGAGAATCTGGTGTTTAAACAGACTGTGGTTGAACAGTCTACAGACAATACAGAGGTCGCTACAAGTGCTTTGTACTTTTCTAGGATCCTAAGAAGTTAAAGGAATTTTGGAAATCCCTTACTGCGCATTTTGCTTTTTGCCATGCTTGATTTAGTCAAGATCCTGCCAAAGTGTGCGTGATCCAATTGGATCTCTTACTTGGTCGGCTTTCTGCTTGCAACTTAGTCTGATACTTGTTAACACTCTGATGTGTTTTTTTGTGTTTAAAAGATTTTTCGATGTTCTAATTTGGGTATTCTGCTGAGGAACTATTGTATGATATTCATGAAGGTGGGGTGGATCATGCAGGGCTCCATTTGAGCCAATGGTTTCCGGTACTTGGCATTGGCACTTAATTGTCAACACCGGCACTAATGGCAGCTGCCACATGGTGGCGCTGTTTGTCGCATTTAGAGATGAGCACAACTATGCTTGTTCATTAATTCAATGTACATTTAAAATGACTAATACCTGCCATCAAAGCCATTCCTATAGCTTTGGAGGCTGAAATAGTCCGAACAATCAAACGTTTAGGAATCTGATGGTTAGTAGTGGTTTTGGTACTGTCATTGGGGATGTACCATGTTACAACGCATACCGTTACAACTACCTACTATTACAACGCGACCATTACAACGCATACCATTACAACGCATAGCGCTTTGAGGTGCTGGATAGTGGTAAGTATAATTTACTATTCTAACTCCAGTCCCCGTGGACCCTAGGGAAGGTGTTGGATAGTAAATTATACTTATTCCCTATCCTAGAGCGCCCCCCAGCGCAATGCGTTGTAATGGTATGCGTTGTAAAAGTCGCGTTGTAATGGTAGTGCGGAGTAACAAATGCGTTGTAACAGGTGTATACCGTCATTGGTAGCGATGGCAGTGGCAATGGGTAGTGAAAGCTATCGTGGCCTCCTGGCGAGGGCCCTGGCACTCATTTATTTTACAATTTAGGCACTGGGTGGATGGCTTGGCATATGTGATTCATTTTGCCATTTGTCAGCTGAAAAAACTCAGATGGGTCTTTTTCAACATGGTTAAAGGAGAAAATTAAGCTTGATTTAGTGTGTTCCCAATGTCCTACCTCGTTTGCTGAACTCATTGATTTGGTACTGCTAATTGAAAAAACAATGCAAGAGAGAAGTTAGAAAAGAAAGAAGCTCAGAGAAAAGTACTATAATCCTCCTGAGGTTTTATTGCCGGGTAAATCAGAGGTCTCAGTGAACCTGTTTATTCAAGACCACCCCGTGCAAATTGGAACTATGCGAGGTCCTTTGACTGAAAGTGAGAAAGGGTGCTGACATAATGCTTGTCTGCGTTTATATTGTGGTGAAGTTGGACATTTGATTCAATCCTACTCTAAACGGCATGACAAAACTGTGGCATGACACATTCTGTTCTAGGGAGGAAGTTGAGAGACCTAGATCCCATACATTAGATTGCCTATGAATAACACTAATAACCATTCATTTTTGTCAGAAAGACTGTTAATACTTCTGCTTTGTTGTACAGTGCTACCTGTGGTATGTTTATCGACCAGGATTGGGCCTCAAAAAGTAATATTGCTAACATAGACAAGTATACTTCCAAATAAATTCCCTGTGGATGGCTCTCCATTAACTTCTGATTTGATTGATTGTTTGATTTGGTTTTTTATAAAGCACAAACAAATTCCCCGCATTCGTCAAGGCGCTAATACGGTTAGTCTACTGAGGGAGGGCAAGAGCATCATCCCTGAGCTAAAAGGGACATTGCAAGACCGGTCTTCAAAGGCCCTACAAAAAAGGCCAAGTATCTTCCAGGCAGGAGATGGCGTTAGGGAGAGTATTCAAAGCTTAGATGCAGCCACAGCAAAATCTCTCCCTCCCCATCTTGCCCTGCAAAACCAAGGGATAAACAACAGATTTTTCCATCTGAACTCAACTGTCTAGATGGTACATATCGTTGAAAGAGATGCTTAACTCCCTTTGGGCCTGTATTGTGAAGTGCCTTATGGACAATGAATAAGGCTTTGAAGGTAATTCGTTTAGAGGCAGAGAGCCAATGCAGTTTCCGAATAGCAGCAGAGGCTGAATTATATTTAGGAACATCCAGAATGAGTCTTGCTGTAGCATTCAGGACAAGCTTGTGGTCCAATTCGGGCAGAGTCTTCCATTGCAAGTTATAGTTGAAATTACTATTGTTTTACATGATTGCATCTCCTAATAATGCTGTAATGTTTGGAATGTATTACTTGAGGAGGCATAATCACTATGTAAAACTCAAAACATTTTTTGTTACCACAGTTTCCTTACAATCACTGTGCTATGCGGAACTCCGCAAAGTGACCAAAAAACTCTGCCGTGCAAACGTGGAGTTTCGTAAGCGGGACAGTGCGTTAGGTTGTGCTGGTCCCACTAATTTTTATCACCAGATGTTTGTCCCATGCTAGAAAATCAGCACAAACTGCACGATGCCCAGCGCAAGAGTGCACTGCTTTCAGTGGTGGCCAACGCAATGAAGAGGTGGGAGGGGGCGGGGTATCGTGGAGTGCAAATATTGTTTTTAAAAAAACACTTACCTGAAGCTGTCAGCCGCATTGCTCCTCGCACCTCGGTGTTCTGCTGCTTCCTGGTACCAGCAGACACTGGGACAGCAGCAGAGACTCCCTGTGCAATCCCCTGCCCTGCTCTCATGCTATGAGAGCAGCGCTTGGATTGGCCTGAGCAGGCTGCTTTGACGCTCAACTCAGGACAGGGAGTCTGTGCTGTTTCTCCAAACCGGCTGTCCAATACAGCCCGGTTGAATAAAACTAAGTGCGCATTATGCGTTTGGCCATCCTGAGACAGCTGGCCAAACGCACATGTGCACAAGCCGGGCCTCATCCCCCCTTCCTGCCCCTCCCTGCACACGCTGGCTCAGAGCCGGCAAGTGAAATATAAAATGATTATAGTATATTGTTTTATTTTTCACATGCTGGCTCTGTCAGTGTGGCGACGCGCCTCTGCCATTGCGGAGGAGCCGCCCTTTCTGCTGGTCGAGTACCAGCTTCCTCAACATGAACGTAACATCAACGTGTATATCGTGGCCATCGGCGACCGCCTGCATTGAGAAATCTCGCCAGTAGGTGGTCTGGAGTAAGGTTTCCCTTGCTCGTGCTCGCCAACTTAACCTTGGCGAGCGATGAAAAAACTCAGCTCCACTCTGCGTAGCGGAGTTTTTCGGAACTCAGCATTCTCTGCTGAGCGTGGGAAACTCTGCAAACTCACCGAATGGAGCGCAGTTTACCGCCCAGGCCTAGCTATAACGGGAATCAAAACAGATTGGTCTACGCCTCCCTGAATTCCTAAAATCCTTCATACTTATTTAAAAAATATAAGTACTTAGAATCAGGCCCTGAGGAAACAGGGAATGTGAGAATGGTAAGGAAGCAACACTGGGGTGCTTGTTTGGATGAAGCCCCTTTCTCCACCTGTGAACAAAAGGTAGATGCATTCAGTGTTCGCGCATACAATGTACCATGAAAGTTAGCAATTCAAAAACATACAATCATTAAAGTGCACTCATCACCTTGAATTCTTGGGACAGCTTTAGCAGCAAGCTTAATCTGGAGACTTTAGCACAAAAATGCTTCTCTGTCTATCCTGACTCGGAAGGGAAACCTGGACTTCTTGGTCGGACCTCTGTTCCCCACACTAGGAACTTCTTCCATTTTGGAAAAGTCATGATTCCCCAATCTTTAGCTTGTTGGGGCACCACAAGTGCCAAGATGCCGTTTGGTTCTAGACCCTCCTATGGATCTGCAACTCATCAGAGATCTGTTCTGTAGTAAGTCCTGACAACTTCCCCTTTATAGGTAGTAATATTGCACAATACAATTTGAATCTGGCACGTTTGTTTCTTTTGGCTGGATTTATTCTCTGACTAAACGAAGACTTTGAAGGTTTAAATTTTTTGTAGACAGAGTTTAACAAGGTTTTTTACCAAGCACTTAGCGCAATTACATAAGAACAGCATGTTTGTAATACGGTTCTTAAATCATCAACAATTTAAATTTGTGTTTAATCCCCTCACCCACCCATTCTCTTCCCCCTCTGAGTCAGTACAGGGTCATGCATATAGTGCCAACGTGTGGTTTGCCTAATTGCCATGAAAGAAGACTTTGAAGGTTTATCCACAACGGAAATTGCAAAACGAGTTGATAGTTCCATCTTCATTGCCTACTGAGACACCTTTGTTTTTTTCTACCCAAGGAAGATCCTGATATTTGATCTTGCATTAATTGTAGAGGCTTGAATCAGTTTACAATCAAGCAGCAGAGGCCCGAGGGGTATGGGTTTGCTTGGCACGCCCCCACCTTTTGGACCACATAAAGAGTGTCTGTCATGCTGAACAAAGGTCAGCCTGACAGACACTCTTTATTTTCAGGTCAGGCAACCAGGAACTAGACATGTGCTAAATGGGCAGGCGTCTGGCTGCCTGAGCTGAATGTTGCAGGGAAGAAGATGTCACAGCCCAGTGGGTGTAACCTCTTCAGCCTGCCAAAGTACCTCAAGTCACTCCCTCTCGTGACAAAGTGGACCGTCACTAATAGCCTCGGACCAGAGTGCATCGGTTTTAAGCCCTGAAGTGCCCAGAGTTGAGTTTCCATCACTGTTGTCTCGTCACACAGTGTGATGGGGTCAGCAGTCTTACTGACCCCATCCCTCTCTGTGACGAGATAGGGATTGCTTCCTCCCCTCCCCGGCTGACCTTTGTCGACCAGTGAGGGGAGGTGACAGTTCAAACCCTTCTGGAACCACCAAGGCTTCTCTCCCTGAGATGCTTCAGAAGGTAAGTATTATATTTTGTAGTGTGCGGTGCATGCGTGCGTGTGTCTCTGTATGAATGTATGTGTATTTGTGAGTGCGTGCACTGAATGGATGTGTGTGTGCTTGAGAATAATGGGTGGATGTGTGCATGCTTCTGAAAGCATGGGGGTGTGAGTAAGTGTGCATTTAGATAGGTGGTCAGTTTTTGATTCACTTGAAGGACCTTTTCCTGGGAAGTTACATCTTTAGTTCATGCCTCTTTGCTAGTTTGCCAATTTTTTCAATGCCACCCTGATAAGCCTGGAGCTTCTAGAGGGGGGCATATCTTTACATCTGTGCTGACCGGAGAGTTAAGAGTTTAAGTAGATCCTTTTCCTGTGGTGTCAGTCCTTGTTGGATCTGTGTATACAGAAGCTCTTTTAGGACAAGCGTGCATCGCAACACATGAATTCCCTTATTTTTTCTTCACAATATTTGCTTTGACTTTCAATTTACCCCTTGATTTTTTGCTATTTGTAGTCACTTTTGCTGGTGCATTCTACCTCTGGATTTTGCATGGCTCTTTTCTCCTTCCTGATGTTAGGAGGAGGTTGGTGCTAATCTAATCTATTAATTATTGCTCTTCATCTTCAATTAAGGCTAATAAGATTGCCAATGAGGTTTTTTATCCCTTTTTGGGGGTTTCCTCTTCATGAGACAGTGGACAACGTCCATGTATAAAATTCCATAAAGGGTGATACCTGGCTACTGGACCCTATCTTGCAACAAGGGGACCTACCTACTAAGCGTTTTGTCCATGACACTTCCCTATCCAATGGGGACAGCTTGCTCCTTGGAAATAAGTTACCATCTGCTTTGGGAGCTGGTAACTTTTCAATGGCTTGCAAATGCGTTCACTTACCATTGACACATCTCATTGTGATTCACACTTAGGAGAGAACCCCCCTTTCATACCTCTCCTTTTAAGGATCTGGAATGAGTCACAAAACCTCTTTTGAGCTTCAGATAGGTTTTTCCAAATAGCAGAAGGGGTATGGTACATAGGAAAATACCCTTGTGTGGTCATAAACCCTATGATTTTGCAAATAGTGGGGTTTGAGCCCACAAAATGGCTTTCTGCATGAGATACTTAATTATAAGAGCACAACCCAAATGCGTAATGAGTCAGGCCCTATAATGACTGTACAGGTTTGAAAGCAGGTACTGATACATAGCAGAGATGCTTTAACACATCCACTTTTGAGACCAAGGGCTTGATTTATGTGGCAATTGACATCTTATAATTTATGTAGGAAATGCTAAATCGGGATACAAATCCAATTGTTGACTCGCCACTGGATTCAGCATTCCCTCCAGAAATTGAAGGGAGTGCCATAGAAACCCTACTATGAGTCGTAAGCCCCAAGCAAACATTTTGAGTTTTATCACTAAGGCCTTTGAGGCAGTGTTTGTACTTAACCCTATTAATAGCTGCTAGTAGTCATTTTATATGTGTGTTGATGACTTCACCTTTAAAGGATTGGGATTTATCAATTGTTAATCAAGTCCAATTCTTATCTATAAACAAAACAGGAGAAGAATCCATGTAACAGATATTTAAGACCTAGTTTACAGGTAAGGAACTCTATAGTACTGTATATGTTTGGTTGCACTTTTTCATCTGCTTCATGCAGTTCAAGCGCAGTGATGTTTCTGAAGCCAGTTAAGGCAAGGGATACGCATAAAAAAAGAAAAAAAATGTACCCCTTCGCAGCATCTCTCCTCTGTCGTCCCGCCGTCGTCTCTCCAGGCCGATATCCCAGGAACAGGAAGCACTCTCAGGCTCCAATGCAGCGTTGTGATTGGTCTACGAGCTGTGGTTTGGCGCTCAGCCAGGGAATGGGAGCCTGGGCATGTGGGTGGAGAACATGCAAAGTGCGCATGAATGTGGAGTGCAAACCTCTCCTCCCCTGCTCTGTCAGCAGAGTAGCCCGCCACATCTTCAAAGCTGTCGCAGCAGAGAAAAAATAAAATGACAATAACTATTCTCATTTTATTTTTCCTTTATTTCACTGCTGCAGAGCTCAAAGCTTCACAATCACCTTTTATTTTATTTTAAACCTATAGCCATCAATGCATGTAATTGCATTTTATAGGCATCTACATGCTGATCCTAGACTTTATTTTCCTCATTTTTTAATCATGTTCAATACTCCACCCTTTATGCCTCCTCAACTACTTTCGAAAATACAAACTATGTTCCTTCACACACCCTATCTGTTTCTTACAAAAACAACTAGCAACATATGCTGCTGTCAGCTCCCTACACCAAAATTACCTCTGTCTTCTTTTCCTTTCCCTTGCCTAACTCATCTAAACTTACTAAGCCTTACCATCATCATGTGCTGCAGGTGCAGTAGCACCAAGACCTCAAAAAACATTCGACACACATTACGGCTTTATTTTGCAATGAAGCAGGAGACCCAGAGACCATTTCCTTACTTGCACTACAACCCATGACACACTGCCTACTCTGCTGCCCACTTTTTAAATAGTTTGTGGCTGCTGGCATTGTGGCCTACAAACTACGTCTACATGTCCTTCTGTAACAACAACTGCCCCACATCACTGCTCTTTTAAAGCCCCTCGGCACGCCTCTCCCTCTCCCTAGCCTTCCCGGGGAATACTTCCAATTCGTGCCACCAGGACACTGAGCCCTCAGGGACCCATTGAACCCAGACTAGTGCTTCATTTTACATTTTAAACAGGAGCCAAGAAGCCTGTTTCCTTCCTTGCACTAGGCGCTATCATGCACTGGCTGCCCCACTACGCACTTCCATACATTTTGTTTGTGGCTCCGTTAACTGTCATGTGTGATGTTTCATACCAGCCCTTTAGTAACACCATCACCACTGCCACCACCAATTATCCATCTTTGGTGCCCACCCACCCCCAACTCACCTCTCCTTTTTTGTCTCCCTTCAGGAACTACATTTGACTAAACCATTGCTTAACAATATACCACACAAAACCATTGAAACCAGATTAATGCTTAATTTCACCCATCTACATATTCCTCTCCTGTTCCAAGCCTTTACCCCCACATTTAAAGGGTCATGGCTTGCATTGGTACGGAAGGTGCAGTGGCGCCAGGCCAATAATCTCTCTCCTGTGTGCTTTTCATCATGACCCACACAAGTTGTGATTTTTAGCACCCTGCTACCCTGTCACCATTGGTTCAGTTATGCAAAATACCAATTACACTCTATCCTTAATGCCCCTCAGTCCATTCTGAAATACAAGCTGTGCCCTTGCACCTTGTGTCCTTTACTTACAAACCCACCTAGCAAGATAGGTTCTTGATGGCCCCACTCCCCCCCCCCCCCCCACCCTCCCAAAAAATGGCTCTCCGTCTTCCTTTCCCGCCCCTACCCTACACAATGATGCTTACTGGGCCGTAACTTCATTACCGTACCCCTAAAATACAATCTTCCCGGATTCCGGCTTTATTTGCCAGTTCCACCAGGTGCATAGCTGCACATTTCCCTACTTGAACCTCAGCCTATGGCACACTGAATATGCCAGTTCATGCCTAATTAAATAATATAGCGTGGATGCTAGCTTTTTAAACTGAAAACTACTCGGACATTTACATCTAAAACAACAAGAACCCCATTTACTGCTCTTCTATGGTGCCTCACCAAGACTCTTGATCTCATGTTGCTGCCAATTGGACCTGCACTTCCACGGGAGTACTTTCTATTGGTTCAGCAGGTGCAGTGGCACCAGGTCAAGGAGGCTTCAGGGACCCATTGCGTTGACCCCAAATTAATGAATAGTTTTTTTTTTATTTAAACTAGACCCAAGTAGCCCATTTCCTTCCTTGCAGTAGGGGTATCACACACTGCTTACCCTTCTAAGAATACTATACATTTTGTACTTAGCTCTGTTGTTAACTACAAAATATCTCCTTTCGGCTATAACAACACCGCCACTACCACCTATCCGCCTTCTTCGCTGCATTCCTACCCAAAACACACCTCTTGTCTTCCTCTTCTTTCCAAGGCTTTTG
This sequence comes from Lissotriton vulgaris, assembly GCF_964263255.1. NCBI lineage: Eukaryota > Metazoa > Chordata > Amphibia > Caudata > Salamandridae > Lissotriton > Lissotriton vulgaris. Next base: position 1,181,220,301 of record NC_141696.1, read on the forward strand.
CAACTATCCATTCTGGAGCATAGCCTACATTTGCGCAGCAAGTGCAGTGGCACTGCACCCCACACAAATCCATTAACCATACACTACGGCTTTATTTCAGCTAGTTCATATTTATCTCCCATTCCTAGACTTTGTCCCCTCATTTCCACGAGCATAGCGTTCATTTGTGCAGCAGGCGCAGTGGTGCTGCTACAGAGTTCTCTCTTATGTGTACTTTAGCTCTTGAACCCCTCATGTTGTGCTTTTTTGATTTGTGTTACATGAAAACAACCATAACTACAATCATTGGCCTTCTGTAACCCCTCATCCCACCGATCTGTCTTTCCTTTTCCAAGTTTCACAACCTCTCTTCATGTTCTTTTAGCCCATTGGCTGCCATCGCTTTTGTTTACATTTTAAAAAGATGCACGTGTTTGCTTGTGCTCTTTCAGTTTACTTTCATCATTTGCTGCATAATGTTCTATACCAATCTTGCTCCATCCTTCATGCCCTTCCAGTACTTTCAAAAATATAAACTTTGCTCTTTCATGCACCCTGCCCTTCTCATACAAGAACACCTACCCCCCAGCAAACCCCGCTCACAACAAACATGCCTATCCCACTTCCTTTTCCTTCTCAAGCCTCCACAGCTACACTTACTTGCCCATGGCTACTTTGTGTGCAACAGGTGCGGTAGCACAGTGCCCCCAACAATGCATACAATCCATATTACTGCTTTCTTGCAAGTTTCTAACAGGAGCCCACTTACTTAGTTTCACAACAGCCCATAACAACCTGTTTACACCACTACACACTTACATTGTCAACATCTGAACACAACACTCTTTCTCCTGCTCACCTGTCAGCATCCATTTGCTCGCACACTTCCAGGAACGTACTTTCAATTCATGTAGCAGGGCTCTGAGGACTCAGGAAATCCTTAAACCCTGATTATCGCTTCATTTTAGATTGCGTACTTAAGCCAAAGATCCTACTTCTTTTGTTGCATTAGAGGCCATCACACATTGCTTACCCCACAGCACAATACCATCAATTTTACACTTAGCTCCGTGGTTAACTACAAAATATGCAATAGCATGCCTGTGCTGTTGTAACAACACCACCAACTAACACCCTTCTTCGCTAACCCATCACTCCCAACTCACCTCTCCCTCTTTCTGCGTATCCCATGCAGCTGGACTTACTGAAGCGTACCTTCTTTTTATGTTAGCTGGTGCAGTGGCACCATGCCACACAAACCCACTCAACCCAAATTACTGCTTTATTTCACCTATTTGGATAATCCTCCATCTTCCCTATTCTTTGCCCCTGTATTTCCAAGGGTGTAGCGACCATTGGTGCAGCAGATGCAGTAGCTCCTCAACAGTTTTCTCTCTTCATATGCATTTGATCATCACCTGTGCATGCTGTGCTTTTGTCCCGATTAATACTTGTTAACAACCACGAAACATAACTGGTGTCCTTTATAAGCATTCCCACCACTCCAGCACCCCTCCAGCTTCCATTTACACTTCCAAGCCTCCCAAGCTCCCTTCATGTTCTTTAAACCCTTTCGCTAGAGAGTTTGATTTTCGGCATCTATTCACATGCAACCCATACCCCCATAACTCCTGTACCCCTGAATCTGGGATCTTCGTATCACTTTGCTGAGTATCTCCCCTGCAGGACCCCTTTGGGGAGGGGCAACACCTACTCTTTTGCTGAGAACGTCATTGTCCTCTTGATATTCACCCACCTTGCCCCCTAATCCCTCCTCCCATTTCTGAACTTTTAGCCCCTGATGGTCTTATCAAAATGAAAAATTAACTGAGACAGAAGCTAGCAGAAGAGAAAACTAGAAACCTGAATTCCACATTCCATCTTCTGCACAAAAGTTGTGAGATGGTGGATAGCACAAGTGAGGATCACACGAGGACACGATCTCCTACTGCGCATCTACTGCATCTCCAGGGAATCTTTGCCTGCCTGTCCTTCGATAAGTGCAAGTATATGTTATGTTAAAATTATTTGTAGAGCGCACGTACACCATTCTGTGTCTTAGCGCTAAATTTAGGAGTAGCCTGGGTCCTGGTAGGTTATTTATATGCCTGGATAAACAGCCAGATCTTAAGAAGTCTCCTGAATGTCAAAAAGTCTGTACAGGAACTGATGTCAAGGGGGAGGACGTTCCAGAAGTGAGGGGCCAACACCGCAAATCTACCACCGCCTCGTCTCTTCAGGTTGTAGGTCGGTGTGATCAGGAGGTTCAGGTGGGCTGAGCGCAAATTTCGGGCAGGTCTGTATCTCTGGATAAGGTTGGAATCAAATTTCGGACAGGCGCCATGCAGAGATTTAAAAATGAGGCACCTGGTTTTGAAAGCACAACGTTGTGTTATGCGGAGCCAATGTAGCTTCCTCTTAAAGGGGGAAGCATGTTGCCATCTGGGCTGATGGAAAATCAGTCTTGCGGGCGGGTTTTGTACCACTTGCAGTCTTTTGACTAGATACAACGGAAGACCGAAATAAAGTGAATTGGGATAGTCAGTCAGTCAGTCAGTCAAAATACACTTTATTCGATTTTTGTTAAAATCATAAAAGGCAAGAATAATACATACATTTAAAACATTTTAAAAATACCCACAATACATTTACTTTACACAGCATTTTTACAAAAGTCACTTAATTAAACACCATAATATATAAAAAGAGAGTTAAAATCGATATATAGGTTTACTTTTTAGTTTAAAATAATACAGTTCTAGGGATTCTTTTGTTTCGTCCTCTATAAGCGGCTGTTAAAAAACTTGCAACACTTGGCATAGTCAATGTGAGAAGTGACCAAAGATAAGACAACCTGAACCACTGCTACCCGAGTGAGGAGTCTGCATATTTTCTTTATCTTATATGTATACTAGGACACAGATCTTAATCTTGATAGGGCAGGTAGTGCATATTGCCAGAACCCTACTGTGTGCTCCACCAGCGTTCATCAGCAGCTAAAGAACAATAATGTGCCTTCAAACTGCACTATTTGCACACCACATGTTCACAAACACAATCTACACACTGCATACACAAAGTCAACTGTTTCAGACTCATTTACATTTCTCTTGACTCATCAAGCAGTTATTACATCTTAAGCTCATCAACACCCTTTCAAACACTACTTCATCGATTGTAACACCATTGCTTTTTAGTGATTCATCATAGCAGCATTTCAAAACCATTTCCATTAAATATACCAATCACATATGACTCAATATCCAGCACCAATTGTGGTAGCATCGCTGCAGTACATCTTCAAGATGTAAGAGGTCAGTACACTATGCTAATAAAATGGATATTACACTTATGTATAATTGTGCAACCACAGTCCCCTTTTCAAACTGGTTGCCACCAGAACCACCATATTTGCTTTACGAACATCTCTAAATCCAACTCTCTACAGCACATAAAATAATTAGAAAAAGAGCAAATTAGGGGCAGCAGTTGTAATCAATGTGTGAGATCACTTTATGGTCAAATAGCTCTTAGGCTGACAAGGAACGTCATGGTAATGTTTTCGTCTCTGCTTTCTTCCTGACATAAGTAGGGTGGCAAAAGCAAGCAGGAATGTAAAGCATAGGGATTTGCAAATACTAGTAAAAGCATTTTTGTTTGTCTTGCTGGGTTTCCCGAACTATTGAACCTCCTTTAACAAAACCCCTATATATTTTCTCTTTCTATAGGAAGTGGAGTTGTTTAATCAGACCTTGACATTTGATCATGGCCAGAAATTTCAGGAAACAAACTGGGGGAAAGTGTGTGAAGATCTCAAAGACAAAGCTTTAATGGAAGTTGGTTGCCATGACACAGGTAGTTGCGTACCAGAAATGCACTTATTTATAATAACCCTTCTTCGTTCATTCCTACTGTCAGACTGTGTGAACCAATGTTAAGATGATATGGCACCAAATGGAACCTGGATCCGCCAGTATCACATTAATGATTAAATATAATTTAACTAATCAGCATGCACACAAGTACTCTTCAATCATTTCAATTAAAGTTAATGTAACTGTCATGGAGGTGGTTGGATGTATGTTACATGTATTAAGCTTATTAAAATTCAGACAGTTACACACATACCTTTTCCACCGATTGATGGCAATATTCCTTGTGTAATCCCATTTCATAGCATACATTCCCTTCTTTTGATGTGTAAATGATCTTTTTGGCCAAAGTCCATAGGAAGCACCATCCACAAGTACTCGTTATTATGGAGCAATTTCCTCTGCAATCCCCAATTACCCTTTCCCAACGCCTAGAGGAAAATGTGTGAAGGAAGCCTACATGCACACTTACTCCTTCTGAAAACTGTGCTTCTATTCTTTTTCAGCTACACATCAAGATATTTGTCCTGTTAAAGGCGCATCCTCAGGGGTGTGCCGATGCTCAGAGGGGTCCACCTCTCAACAGCCCCAAGTCTGGATTATTGTAATAGCGCAACCTTTTGAGATGGTTAAGCGGGGGAAGGAAAGGTTGGGATCTGCAGAGAGGGAGATCTGTGAATGGAGGGAGAGAGACTTGTAATATACTCTTATTCATAACAGTAACTATCAAAACCAGCAAGTGAGGTTAGAGACACAAAATAACTACACGTAAAAGAAAATAATCAACCCAGTAACAGGGGAGGTGAGAGGGTGTATTCAAGTTTCCAACACAGATGCTGCAAAAGGGTGGGAAATCGAGATTATAAACATACACCTCCTTCTGTGAATAAGGCATGTATACTCAAGAGATAATATGAAAACTTTAATCGACATACCTACCCTCATTAACAGGTCGGGATGAACCACAAAGGGCGGGAGCATCAGGCTTCCAGTCACCCACTACTGACCCCTTGTTAAATGAGCAAAAGAATTGCCACTGCTTAATAAATCAGTTCTTAGTATAGCTCCATGAGAAACAAAACAGTAGAGTACCATGAACAGATCAGGATGAATAGGCTTCGAGGCTGTAACTTCCAACACATCCAATAATGAGCCTCTTTTTAAATATCCGCTTAAGACAGTATTCCTAGAATTAAGTAGAGGAAAGAGAGATGACCCCACTAGTTCCAGGGAACATGGTGCTCGAGACAATTTAAGCCTAAAGGGAACTCCCTGGAAACAGACTGTATAGATTCTCACATCACTCACTCATTCTTTCATACCGAGCTCTTATTAAGCCAGACTAAAATGTAGTGCTTACAATGTTTTTATTTATATAAAACGTTCTTTATCTTGAGATTTAAAATTTCGGAAATATTCCCGAAAGAATACACCTTAAAATAAAAAATCTAATTAAAAAGTTTTTGGATACAGTTTAAACATTTCATTTCATATCATTAAAAAATATACTGCATATACATTTGAAAAAAGAATGTCATAAAATCATAAACCACTATAGTTACCCTTTCTCACTAAGCAAATCTAATGCTCTTCTTAAACCTTAATTTGATCCAATAGCCCTATATGTTTTATATGGGACACTCAATACAGGAATTCCCATGTATCTACAGGTTCCTTCACTCCTTTTACATCCAGGAAAGTTTTTATATTCTGTCCTGATCTTTTGATAACCACCTCTTTATGCATGAACCTAAAGTATCAGTTTGGTAAAGATCTATAGTCAAGTGACAACATAAATGTAATAAACCACAAATAATATGATTATCCACATATACTAACAGATAAACTCACCACTCACCAAGTAATAAACATTTTTTTGTATATGTTTATTTTATCCTCAGATTATCTGTTTTCATTTTTTTGATTTTTTTTGAAAAAATTCATTGTATACAAATTTGTCTTTTACGTTAAATTACTAATAGTGCATAAACATTAAAAACATTTAGAAGGCAGACATAACACGAAAAAGGTAATGTATGCAATATGGCAAGGTAGGTCACAACGCGCGTTTCGGCTGGCTAGCCTTCTTCAGGTGGCCATTTATTGCACTGAAATATTAAAAACAGTGTCAGTGAGAGTAGGACAGATGAACATTTTTTGCTTAAGTGACATGGAAACAAATAGTATTTCATAAACAAATATAAACAGTGCAGTATTTTTTGTCTACAGTCAAGTTGTACAATATAGATCATGGTAAGAGACATATAAGAGACACAAACCTATGTGACAACCCTAAAACACCCATAACCTCATTGCTGTATGTTCAAGACATCCATGGTACACATCTATATTTACATTTCGCATCTAAATGATCCTTGGTAACATGGGTACTCACATTTAGTTCTAAGTTACCTATATATTACAAATATACATCTATCTAGTGTCCCACATACACATCTATATTTACATTTGAAGTCAGGACAATCCAATAGTGGTATAAGTACTCCTGTTAAATCTAAGTTGCCTATTTGGTAACCTGATGTAAAGTTCATAGTATAATTTAAATTGCTTAAGCATGAAACCAAACATGTACGGGTGATATGTCCACTGGCGTTGACAGATATCCTATATGGGTTACGAGCCTGAGTCAAAACATGCTTACCTAAATTCGGTTATAGAGAAAAACTACACGTCCTCTTTGGGCTTGAGTATAAGATAAATGTCTAATGTATAAACAAAAGGAATAGAAAACTGGTATAAATAAACATACACAATATTTCTGTTGTTTTTTTGTGATCATATCAACTTGCAAACAGGGAATTATACCTTATGGAGATATTGGTCCGTCCGCACGAAATAACATGATTAGTTGAGTTGTAAAGTATCCTTGGAGATTGTTCTTCTTTTTTAAGAATTTCAAGCTGAAACGTGACAGATAATTTGATATAAAAATGGGGGTTTTCACACAGGTGTATAAGGGTGCTAAATGAGAAAGTACTAGACGAATTCTACATTTACCTCATTGGCAGATGTTGTGATAGTCCTGTTTTATGGCGTATTCATTAAGTTAGATATTGAAAAAAGGTTATCACAAAGGGCGGGGTCGTCTGTGCAGCTAGGACGCAGGGGCACCTATATGAATGTATAGATGGTTTTCTGAAATAGATATATAACCAAAACGTTTTAACATAGGGAAAAGATTATTGGATGAAGGCGGTATTTATGGTTACAAAAGACTCTTATCCCGAAATAGTGGAAGCTAATATTTAATGATGGACTATAAAGGACTCTTATCATAAGAGTCTACCGTCTACGTATTAAAAAATGTTAAACAAACAGTAGCCCTGTTGTTAGACAAATACGAACATCATACAAAGAGGTGACTTTGAATTACCTAGAGGGCTCATGGGTCGTACTTCCGAGAGTCAGGGATCTTAAGCGATGAATGGATCTTGTGATCTGAAATTAATATAACGGACACAAGGATTAAGTTAGAAAGCGGAGGAAAAGTGATTGTAATGTCCATATATAAAACGGAGTCTAATGGGCGTCGAAAAAGAGAGGCTTACCGTTGCTTCGAATATGTACCGCCGGCTATGACTCTCGTAGACGTTGTGGACGGTGTGTCTCTCACCGAGGAAAGACGTGTGTAACCGATTTAAGATTCTAACACGCTTTTTATTTGAAAAAAAAGCAGCGATCGGCAAAAATAGTCATGAAGATAGGACTACAGGTCATTCAAGTCGGCGCCGGGTTAGTGCGTCGGAAACTAAGGGACCACAACATAAACAAAAGACTAGTTTAGGTAATGACGTGGGGCACTGTTATTTAAAAGTAAAGGAGCCGCGATCGGCAAAAACAGTCATAAAAATAGGACTGTGGGTCATTCAGGTTGGCGCTGGGTTAGTGCATCGGAAACCAAGGGGACCAAAGATATATAAATAACAGAGGACTGGTTAAGTAATAATATGGAGCACGATAATTGATGACAGAAAAGAAATAAGGCTACGGAGATGATATAAAATACTATGCAGGTTGCTGTGCATCCAAATGTAATAATAATTTCTGATTTTCAAAAAGAAATAAGAATTAAATTAAAGAAATTAAGAAAGAAGTGTAAGACAAAAGGAATTATATGCCCAGACATAATAGCTGTCTCCACAAAGAATGTATAGTTTGTACAAGAAACACTAAGATCACAATCGGAGGTGTTATGGGGGGTAGCTACTCGGATAAACTAGGTAGACGAATTGTCGCCGCACAGTCTGTCTACATAGTAGTGTCATTCAAAGTGAAGTTAGGATAGAGATGTCAACGCCAGTAAACAAGCACCTGTAGATAACATCAGTATACATAGGCAATATACAGATTGTATTTACAACATACAAGTGCTATTTACAACATGTAATAATATTATATACAGTGTTAATTTACCTAAAGTATCAGTCTCACCAACAGAGGAGGTAAGGTGCAGCAGTAATTTACAGACCAGTAAATCTCCTCCGCATGAGTCGTCAACAAAGAATCGCCAACGGAGGAGACTAGTATGCACATCCACACTCTCTTCTATGGGAGAGAGGGATTGTTTAGAAGTTTCAGCTTCTCATGCCTTGTGCCTGATAATTTCTCCCCTGCATTAGTCCTTCATACAGCTGTTCTTGCCAACGGGGGAGGAGAGCTGGGTTAGGCACAAAAGTGCGGCAAACAAAGGGAAGTCTGATTGGAAATGGAACATCCTTATTGAATCAACTACCAGCACCCCTACCAGACCGTGACTTCCGAAGCAGAATCCGTCTTGAATAATCAAATGCCCAGTAAAATGTCTTCCCGGCTATATCCAGGTTTCCATGCGGCACACAAAACGCAGAGTGCTACTTCAGGAGCCGAGTCATGCTGGGAAGTAGAGTTCTAAAATCACAATGGTAACTCACTTCTCGTCCGACTCACAGTACACAGCCTAACAGTGTTCGCGAGAATGATGCGACCTGACAGTACTGCAGTTGAAAGCAGTAAGATTGCACACCTCTGGACTGATTTGTAGTCTTTTAGAGCCATGCACCTTAAATATGCTTACAACCACATTACATGAGCTAGACACTAAATAAACTCCTGCTGCTCACATCCCTAATATGTTTATTTCAATCTAGAGTTTTGCATAGTAATTGCTATCCAACTAGCTTGTCCAGATCTCGAGACTTTATAGTGATTATAGGTAGCTGCATTATTTCAAAGCACTATGAGCTGGAACTCTGTTCGCGGTGTTCTTCAGCTCGAGTGGAAGGCCTTCTTGTAGTTGTTTATATGATTGCATATTGTAAGCTAAAAAAATGTAACCTTTTCCATACGTCGGATGGCCCCAGGATGTCCGACGTCACGGTGGGCATGTGCGTCGGACGGCCGGGGGACGGCCGATCTGCGCACCTGTCAAATTCCGCCACAGCGCAGCATAATGTGCGCCACAGCGATGCGGTTAAAAGAAAGACTCAAAGACATATTAGTTTAATTTACATCAAAAACATCATCAACATGTCTGAGTTTTTCTTCTAAAATTTTTAAGCTCTCCAAATGCAATAATAAAAACAATGTTAAAAGCCTCTCAGACATGTTTTTCGTTATTAAAACTTTATTAAACATTTTTATAATAATAGCTAGTATTAAACATTGTATTGTGTGAATTACTGAAATATTGTTTTGATAAAAAACTTTGCGATTTTTGGAGATGATAGATCTGCTTTATATTTATTGATATGCTCACCCCTTGATAAAGCCAATTGGACCACTTTTTCCGTTTTGCCGTTGAAGGGCGTGCGTGGCATGGAATTGGCTGCTTGCGCAGGTTAGCTGCCTGCTGGGTATTGGGCGTAGGGCCTGGCTGCACACAGCCTTTGTGCGTTGGCTTTAGGTATGGTAATAACGTATTATTTTACGTTAAAAAAAAAACTAGAAGTTAGTGGTCACTATACTGGCGCTCTCACCATGCACTTCTTTTTTTTAATGAAGTTTAATAAGCTTTATTGAATCATAAAATTTCTATACAACATAGGCCTAAAGTATAACAGTGTAGAAGATAACGCACAGGCAAAATAGAAGTAGGCAAGAAAATCATAGTAGAAAGCTGTTTACATTTTAGGGATAATATAGGAAAGAGGAAGGTGGGAAGGTAAAGAAGCAGAAAGAAAATATATATTTTGCAAGCAGTAAACAAGCAGCAATAATACTCTCAAAAACAAGTAAGGTATAATGAACAAATTAACAACTGAATAATACTCTGCCAAATATTAAAAGAAGAGAAAAGAGGACAAAGAGGAAAAAATCATGGGGGTTGGAAATTTTCAGAACGATGGCGAGAAACCGTACTGATTGAAACCTTATTCAGATAAGTAGTTAATGGCAACCAAAATACATCTCTGTTTACATGTGGATTGCATTGGGAGGCATAAGCAACATCCAGTCTATGATAGTGGAATACAGTATTCCACCATGACTTAGTCGAGAGTTTGGTCAAACACTTCCACTTCATTGTAATCTGTTGAAATGCTAAAGCTAACATCAGATCAAACAACACTTTTTCATGAGATGGTAAAGTGAGGGATTCTGATAAGCTTCCCATAAAGAGAAGGAGATTAGATATGGGAGTATGTATCTTAAAAATATTGGAAAGGCAAGACCAAATTTGCAGCCAAAAAGAAGATACTGGGGGCATGAGAATAGGAGATGTGAGAGGTCTTCTGAGGGAAAATCACAGGACCAGCCATTCTTATTATTAGTGTGTGCGGAATTAGCTATAGAGATGGGAGTGAAATACAGTCTGTGATATAGAAACAACATGGATTGAGTGGTGGATGCAGATCTCGAAATTCTTAACGATCGAGCCCAAATCCTGTTCCACACATCAGTGCTCCACTGACATTTTGTATTTGTATTTGTATTTGTTTTTGTATCGCGCATAGTTCACCCGTTAGGTCTCGTAGCGCTGACAGATGGATAAAGACAAAACAGAACCAGTATGTATGGGAAGTGGATGACTAAGGTTTGAAGAGCAGAGTTTTTAGGTTCTTACGAAAAATGATCAGGTTAGGTTCTGCTCTCAGATCTAAGGGAAGTGAGTTCCAGAAAGAGGGACCGATTTTTGAGAAGCATCTGTCCCCGTTCCTCACTGTGCGGACTCTAGGCGTCTTTAGCAGTAGTTGGTTGGAGGAGCGAAGATTTCTCATTGGGCTGTATCGGTGCAGTTTGTCTCTGATGTATGCTGGTCCATGTCCGTTTAAGGATTTGTGGACTAAGCAGCAGACCTTGAATTTTATGCGTCTGTTGACTGGTAGCCAGTGCAATTGATTCAGACAGGGGGCAGACGGGGTTCTTGGTGGGAGACCCAATGCTAGCCTGGCTGCACTGTTCTGGATGGTCTGTAGTTTGGCTATGTTAGAGGCATTTATGTCTGCAAACAATGCATTGCCATAATCCAGCCGGCTGGTTATTAAGCTTTGGATTAGTGGTCTTCTGCTGGTTAAAGGAAGCCATTTGAATATTTTTCTAAGGCTTTTCATAAGGCCTATACAGGTGTGTACCACTTTGTTAACGTGTGGTTGCATTGTAAGTTGGTCATCCATTAAAATTCCTAGATTTCGGACTGTGTTTTTGGGTGGGGGGCATTGACCAAGTTCAATGGGCCACCAGTCCTGTTCCCATATTTGATGTGCCTTTCCGAACAGCATAATTTCGGACTTTTCTGCATTAAGCATCAAAAAGTTCTCAGTCATCCATTTTTTGATGGCCACCATGCAGGATTGAAATCTGATTTTGGTGTCGCCTGGATCAGGACCCATGGTGACCAGGATCTGTGTGTCGTCAGCGTATGAGACTGTTTGGAAGCCATGATCTTTGATTATTTTGGCCAGGGGGGACATATAAACGTTAAACAACGTTGGGCTCAAAATTGAGCCCTGGGGGACGCCGATATTGTTATCAGTGGTTTCAGACAGGAAGGGACCGGTTTTGACTCTGGATTTCCTGTCTGTCAGGTAGCTTTGCAGCCAGCCCAGCGCCTTGCCCCCGACACCAACCCCCACCAGTCTCTTTATTAGTACTGTGTGGGAGATGGTGTCGAACGCTGCAGAGAGATCCAACAGAATCAGGATTGCTGATTTCTTTGAATCAATGGCAAGGCGGATATTATCCACTATTTCGAGTAGAGCCGTTTCCGTACTGTGGTGGGCTCTAAAGCCTGATTGGGTGGCGTCTAATATCTTGTTGTCTTCTAGGTGTTTCATTAGTTGGGAATTTATAGTAGCCTCCATCATTTTGCCAAACAGGGAGTGGAGGGCTATTGGGCGATAATTTGAAGGAGTTGTGTGGTCAGCATTGGTTTTTTTGATGATAGGCCTGATTGTTGCTTCCTTCCAGCTGCTTGGGAAAGTGCTTTGTGCAAGGGACGTATTAAAGATATTGGTAAGTTCAGTTGCTATAGCTGGTCCTATTTTGGCTAGAATTTGTGAGGATGCTGAGTCGTTTGGGGATCCTGATTTAATCTTCCCTAGGTTCTTTATTACCATATCTGTGGTAAAGGGGCTGAATTCTAATAGTTGCATGGTATGTGTCGTGTTCTCCATATTTGAAGGGTGCAGGGGATGTGGAACATCAGTGTTGGGGGGGGGATTAGGGAAGGTCATATATATATTATTTATTTTATCCTTGAAATACACTGATAGCTGGTTTGCCCATTCCTGGGATTCCAGTGCATTTGCTTGGCAAGGTAAGGGATTCGTAAAGTCTTTCACTATTTTATATAGTGTTTTTTGGCAGCTCCCTGCTTGATCTATTTTGTCGGCAAGATAGTTTTTTTTTGCTGTTGCAATATGCGCCATATATTCATGATGGGAAGTTTTGTATTTGGCTTTGTCGTCTGTGTCTTTAGTTTTTCTCCAGCGTCTTTCTAGAGCTCTTGTGGCAACTTTTAATCTCTTCAGTTCAGGGGTGAACCAGGGACTGCTTTTTATGGGGCGTTTGGTAGGGCGTTTGGGGGCTATTGTGTCGAGAGTTTTTACAATGGCTTTGTCTAAGTCTACTGCCATCTGATTCGCCGATTGGGAGGCAGGGGGAGGAATAAAATGCCTCTGGAAAGTATCAGTTTGTATTTTTGACCATGATCTGGACAGACTCGATTGTTTAGGGGGTCTGGGGTTCTGTGAATTTAGCTTAATAGAGAATTTTATAAGTGAGTGATCGGTCCATAATACAGGGGTGAGATCATTGATGGATAGTTGTTGCGAGTTGGAGCAGACAATATCGAGGCAGTGTCCTGCAATGTGCGTCGGGCCTGTCTCTAGTATTCTCAGGTCTAGTGCATGTATACTGTTGCACAGTTCAGCAGTATGGTGATCCGTTTGACATTCTAAATGGTAGTTTATGTCTCCTAATAATAGGAAATTTTTACATGCAAGGACGTGGGGTGTGAGAATGTCTAACATTTGGGTGGCGAAGTTTGTTTTCGTGATGGGAGGTCTATAGACTAAGGCCCCCTTCCAGGATTCCACGTTATTAAGTAGCAAAGAAAAAAATAAAAATTCGCCCCAAGGCGCCAGATGAGTCTCTATAATAGTGATTTTTATGTGCTCTTTAAATATGATGGCAGTGCCACCTCCTCTTTTGGATTTCCTATCCAATCTAATGATCTTATAGCCCTCAGGTAAGGCTATAGCTATATCTGGGGTGGAGTGGTCTTGAATCCATGTCTCTGTCATGAAAAATAGATCGGGAGCCTCTTGATCGAGCACTGCCCAAATTTGTATGGCGTGCTTTGGGAGGGAGCGCACGTTACCATAAATGCATGTTAGAACAGGAGATGTGGTTGTTTGGGGGGATTTTGTGGGGCTGGTGTTTAAGGCTAGTAACTGGTCCTTCGAATAGGTGATCATTCTATAGTATTGGCAATAGTACCTGGGGAATGGGCGAGCGTGGCGTCGTGCGTCGGTTCCCAGGCGGTGACAGGCGAGGACAGGCCTTGACTTTGACGCGACTTAGACGCGCCGCACGCGCGCCGCTGCGCGTGTCCGCTCTGCGCACTCACTTTTGAAGTGTGGTGGGCGGGACCTCGCGCCGATCAGGCTAGACCGCTAACCGGTGGTAGCCGGAAGTGTACAGGCAAGCAAAGATACTGTTAGGGTTCTCTTCAGTATTATGCCCCCAATGCTATGTACAGTCTGACAAGTTTCCCTGGCGGATTTCGTTGCGACGCTGTCGTCGTTCGTGAAATGCTCTCAGTGGTAAAAAACAATAAAAACAATTAATGCGAGTAAGTTTCAGTGCAATTTCAAGTTTTAAAATGAGTCTCTGAGGCTTAGCAGCGCCTCCTTCCTTCCAGATTCTGTTTTGGTAATGTCTCGGCGTGTCCGCTCTGCGCACTCACTTTTCAAGTGTGGTGGGCGGGACCTCGCGCCGATCAGGCTAGACCGCTAACCGGTGGTAGCCGGAAGTGTACAGGCAAGCAAAGATACTGTTAGGCTTCTCTTCAGTATTATGCCCCCAATGCTATGTACAGTCTGACAAGTTTCCCTGGCGGATTTCGTTGCGACGCTGTCGTCGTTCGTGAAATGCTCTCAGTGGTAAAAAACAATAAAAACAATTAATGCGAGTAAGTTTCAGTGCAATTTCAAGTTTTAAAATGAGTCTCTGAGGCTTAGCAGCGCCTCCTTCCTTCCAGATTCTGTTTTGGTAATGTCTCGGCGTGTCCGCTCTGCGCACTCACTTTTCAAGTGTGGTGGGCGGGACCTCGCGCCGATCAGGCTAGACCGCTAACCGGTGGTAGCCGGAAGTGTACAGGCAAGCAAAGATACTGTTAGGCTTCTCTTCAGTATTATGCCCCCAATGCTATATACAGTCTGACAAGTTTCCCTGGCGGATTTCGTTGCGACGCTGTCGTCGTTCGTGAAATGCTCTCAGTGGTAAAAAACAATAAAAACAATTAATGCGAATAAGTTTCAGTGCAATTTCAAGTTTTCTAAGTCTGTTTCCCAAGCGAGTTCAAACTTAGTCTAAGCACGCCCTGAATCAATGGAATAGAAGAATTTGTAAATAAAGTAAGCTTTTGGAAGTAACACCAAGATTTTAAGAAGGGGATCCCTTGTAGCCGAGGAGTCTTCAGAAGGCTGGGAATAGAAGCACACAATCACCTCCATAAGTATTGAAAATTTGTATAAAAATGAGTGAGGACAGTTGAAAGTAGCTTGAAAAAGAGGAAAGGAACAAGGAGATGTACCATCAAACAAGTCTTTAACCCAGATAATACCCCTAGTGCTCCATGAAGACCAAAGCAGAGGTCTGTCATTAATGGTAATAAGACGATTATACCAAAGAGGAGAATGTATAAAAGCATTTATGGATATTATTTTTGCTTGGCAATGAGGCCTTAACAGCGAGAGGGTGTGTTTAAATAGTGAAAGGGATGTGAGAGCATTCTTGGCAGTGAAAGTGAGAAGTTTATTAGTCGAAAAAGGGGCAAATAGACAGCGTTCGATAGTGACCCATAAAGGAGTAAAGGGAGAAGTTTCCGTAAGAAGCCAATAAGAAGCTTGTTTTAGGCAAAAAGCCTTATGATATAACCGGAAGTCTGGGAAATTTACACCGCCAACAGCTCTCGGTTTTCTGAGATGAAGTAAAGAAATTCTGGACTTTTTGTTTTTCCACAAAAATTTGGAAAGAAGAGAGTCTATTTTTTTTTTAAAAGGTGAAGGGAATATGGACTGGAATCATTAAAAAGAAATATAATAAAATTGGAGTAATCATCATCTTGATGGAATCCAGGCGACCCCACCAGGAAAGAAAAAGAGGGTTCCAGGAAGAGAAAAGTTTGGAAAAGCGATCAAGAGCAACACTCTAACCCATTCCAAAATTGAATTGGAAAACCAAATACCAAGATATTTGATTTTAGAACTGTTCCAATGAAAGCCAGTGGTATCAAATTGTTTCTTAAGGCAAAACTTGGTGATTGGTAAAACCTCCGTCTTGTCAGAGTTGATTTTATAACCGGACACCACTGACAAATCTGAGATTTCGTGTAATAATGGGGGAATAGAGAAGTCTGGGTTAGAAAGGATAAGTAAAATATCATCCGTGTAAGCAGATAACTTCAGTTGATGATCTCCATAAGGGAATCCAGAGTTAGAGGAGTTATGACGAATACGAGAAAGAAACGGCTCGAGAGATAGAACAAATAAAAGGGGAGATAATGCCCTGCCTAACACCTCGA
Source organism: Lissotriton vulgaris (assembly GCF_964263255.1). Lineage (NCBI taxonomy): Eukaryota > Metazoa > Chordata > Amphibia > Caudata > Salamandridae > Lissotriton > Lissotriton vulgaris. The sequence goes on from NC_141696.1 coordinate 1,181,236,396, forward strand.
TGAGGTGAAAAACGTTTGAGACTTGACCGTCATCGATGGTGGAGGCAGAGGGTGTAGAGTTAAGTAAGGAAATAAGATAAATGAATTTAGGACCAAAACCATGCCATCTGAGAGATTTAAACAGAAGGACCAATCCACCCTATCAAAGTCTTTTTATGTGTCAATCGAAATCACCGCGAGAGGTTAGGGTAGAGTAGACACTTTAATCAGAACATTAAAAAATTATTGAGGATTGTCAGAGGTTAACCTACCTTTGACAAAGCCACATTGTTCTAAGCCTATTTAATGAAGGAGAAAGGATTTAAGCCGTAATGCTAATAGTTTGGCAAAAATCTTATAATCAACATTTATCAAGGATATGGGGCTGTAGTTCTTGCCAAATTTGGGATCCTTGCCATCTTTATGAATACGACAAATAGAGGCCTCTAGAAAAGTACCATTTGCCGCACCTGTAGTACAAAAGTATTGAAAAAGTTAAAAAATATGTTTTGGGAGCTACAGATTTGAGAAATGAAGATAAAATTCTACAAAAAAACCATCTGGGCCAGGGGATTTATTTTTCTTTAAAGAGTGTAGAGAAGAAGAGATTTCCTGGAGTGAAAGGTCTGTGTCTAAAGAAGCAAAATCAAGATCCGAAGGGGGATGAGGAGGAATAGTGCTAAGATAATTATCAATAAGTGAGGCAGATGGAGGCGACTCTGGAGTGTATAAATCACTATAACATTTTGTAAATCCGTCTAATATATCCTGATCCCTGAAAAGATGTTTACCTTCTGTTGAGTGAATAGAATCAATTAGTACTCTTTATTTTCTAGATTTGAGATAGTTAGCAAGGAGTGAGCCAACTCTATTTCGACCACCATAATATCTGGCACTACTACTAAGCAAAGTGAAGGAGGCATTGTCAGTAGAGATTTTATTAAAATCCATCTTTGCACGAATACGTTTCTGCAAATTGGAATCTGATGAGAAAGTGTAAAACTGATGTTCTAAACGTTTGATGGAAGATAATAAAGCTTTATGTTTATTGAGGGTCTGCTTCTTTTTCTTGGATTCAAAATGTATAATAAAGCCTCGAGCAGTGGCTTAAAATTATCCCACACGACACAGGGGAGACAGACGGATCTTCATTGATAGAAAATAATTATTCAGCAAAAGAGATGAAGAGAAAAATACTGGATCTTGTAGAAGAGAATTATTAAATCTCCACCTGAAATATTTGGAGCGAGAAAGGAGTAGGTCAAATCAACAACCACCGGAGCATGATCCGAGATCAAAATGGGCTCGATCGAGGAGGAAATAAGGTGCTGAGCCAAGGGTTTGGAGAGGAATATGTAATCTATCCGGGATAGGGAACCATGTGGAGGGGAAAAAAGGAAGATTCTGACTTGTCTGGGTTGCATAGTCTCCAGGCATCCACAAGATTAGTCTGCATGATAGTACTGAGAAATTGTTTGTGAGGTTTATGGGGAATAAAGCGCACCTGGGATGTGTGATCAATAAAATGGTCAATGACTTGATTACAATCACCTCCAAGTATAAAGAATTCATCTTTATATTGAAAACACTTATCTGTAATAGTAGGCCAAAAAGTGGGATCAGGTTGAGTTAGGCCATAGACATTAAATGTAGTGAGAGGGATATTATTAATTATAAATTTGACCGAAATCCACCTACCATCAGAGTCTATATCCTGCGTAACAACTCAGTATTTCAAGTTTTTTATGGCATAGAATAACAACCCTGTTCTTTTCTGTATTTTTAGGGGAAACCAATACTGAGCCAACCCAATTGTGCTTGAGCTTAAGAGCTTCAGCCTCAGACAAATGAGTTTCTTTTAGTAAGACTAAATCAGGCTTATAGGAGAATTCTCTGCCTCTTTATAGGATTATTAAAACCCTTTACGTTCCATGTAACGACTCTGAAAGAAAGAGAATGACATTATATATTCAACAATAAAAGTTAAAATAGCAAAGGAGCATAAAAAAAGAATTTTCGTGCAAAGTTGTAGTGAAGAGAAAGGTTAGGTATAGAGCCATAAGATACAAAAAAGAGATGAGAAGGAGAAAATGTAAAAGAGGGAGAGAATGAGAAATGACTGAAAAATCGTCAAAAGGTAGAAAAGGAAGAGAGCATTGAAAAGGGAAAAGGAGAGAGGAAAGTAAAGGAGAAAGAAGAGGAGACAGTACATGTCAGAGAACTGCTGACTGTGATCCATACCTTGACAGGTGGAGGAAAAATAAAAAAAATGAGGAGTGGCGATGGACAGGCGAAGACAGCACACCCAACGAGTGAGGTAACGCACCACACCAGGACGCTATATGAACATAACAAGGATCAGGAACAGAGGGCGGGTATATATGGGAGTCCACAAAACCTGCACAACCAACAGTAGGGAATGAAAAATTAGTGAATGGAGGTATCATGTTTTGAAGCAACAAAAAAGAACAAATGTAATACACGAGTTAAAAGATTCAAGTGGGAGAGGAAGGTCCAGCAACTTCCATTGATGATGTAGAGTGTGACTGGATGAAGTTTCTGAGATCGAAAGAAGAAGTTTTGTTCAGGTAGGTGACTTTAAAAACAGCAAGGGTGGAATAAATCATAACGTGCACCCAGAGAACGAAGAGCAGGGCGAGGGTCTAGAAATTCCTTTCTCCGTTTCGCAGTGGCTGATGAAACATCCTGGGAGATGAACAACTTTGAGCCAGACCAAAAGAGCTGTTTTTTAAGCTTAGCTGCATTCAGAATTTTTAAAAGGTCAGTGAACTCCAGGAATAGAAAGATTACACCTCGAGGTCTTGAAGCAGCAGCAGACGAAGATAAACGCGGGCCAAGGCGATGTGCGCGTTGGATGTTTAGTTTGGTCGTTGCAGGTAAGTCCAGAAGTTGTGGAAGAAAAGAGGTGAAAGAAAGAAACAGGGTCGTCGCCTTCAGGAAGGCCATATAAGCGAAGGTTATTGCATCAATTTCTGTTTTTAAGGTCCTCAGAAGATTTTCTCACTTGTATCACCTCTTTTTCCAGACGAGAGATTCTGGACGATGAGTCCTGTACCTCACTGATCTTCTGTTCCACCGAAGATAACCGAGAATCCATGTCTGACCATTTGTTATCCAGAGTTTGTAGGTGGAAATTGGTATCTTCAATGAAGGGTCTCAGAGCACGTATCTCCTCCAGAACAATGTCTAAAGAAACAGGAGACAAAGACTTAGGAGGAGAAGGGGGCGTCCTGCTTAACCCCTTTATTCGTGGTAGAAGGTAGTTGTGCTTTAGGCGCGATTTACAGGAAAAACTGCAGAACGAAACAACACAGACTGCGCCATTACCTCAGGTAAGTGCAAGGAGTCAGTGCGTGAAGAGCAAGAGGACGGTCGGTTGGCAGGAGGGCCTTTGGTACACCTTAATAAGCTTTTACTTCTGCCTATGAACCAACATAACAAGCTGTCAGAAAGAGAGGATTTGCGTGATGAGAAGCACTCAGATAATGTATAAAAGCACACCAGCAGCATGGACTGTATATAGAAAGTTTCACGCTTAGAAAGCGTGTAAAAAGTTATTGAGTTAGCAGGACCAGCATTCCTGAAAAGATTAGGGCACTTCAGAGGTGAAAAATGCAGCATTACAAAACAAAATGGCTGCCACTAACACGAGAGAAACGCATCACCTGGAATAAAACAGCTCATGGAGGAAGGAGAAAGACGCTAAAGGCATCCTGTTGTGGAGCAGACATTCCTATCACCAAAGATGCCAACAGGAAGTGGAAAGAAGGACTTATAGCGCCGGGATTACATCAGAGATCCTCAGTGTGCTGTGGAGCTCCGGAGCTAGGCGGCCAACTTAGGTCGCGCGCGCCCCCTCACCATGCACTTCTAATTATCCCACATATTACAATACTCATGACATGTTCTATTGCATCATTGATAACATCACTGCAACATTTGAAATGATATCATTGAGGACAAAACTATGCATGGCGGGAGCACAATTTATAGTTATTTTAGGGCATGAGTAATAATTATTTGCGATAACTAGAAATGGTGAATCTCAGTGGTTTTGACATTTTCACCTAAATATGAGGACCCTTTAAGCTTTGTTTTTTTCAGGGAATATATATATATATATATATATATGTATGTACATATATATATATATATATATATATATATATATATATATATATATATATATATATATATATATAAGTTTCCAAAGTTCCAAAGTTACAGTGCTCTCAGTCCGCCAAATAACACCAAGCCACAGAAGTCTCCAAGGGTGTTTATTTAGACTAACAACATGTTTCGGCTGCTGACAGCCTTGATCACGCTAGTTTGGAAAGGCAGTTTCCTGTTAATATCGTCAAAATACATGGACATCGAAACAGGACTTCTAAGGTATCAACGTCATTGTGAAGTAACATGCAATTCATATGTGTAAATACAGAATGCAACAACACAAGCTTAGTACATGAATTACCCACATTCATTATTGTAACGAAAGGAAATAAAAATGCATTGATTTCATTTTAGCACAACATATCGGTTGTTGGGTAAATATCACGGTTAGTTGCTATTCGTAAACAACCCTTCTCCTGTTGACTGCACAGAAGAGGTAAGCTTCCGTAAGTCCCAAAGTATTAAAATTACAAATTGCAGACACACTAAGACCTCCGCCATGTTTGTAGTCCAGAGTCTAATGGAAGACTACCTGTTGCTGTGACGACCCAGATAAACAATTTACAAGCTAGGTGTATGAATCTGACAGCACATAGCCGGAAGGCTGATGCTGAGAGCAACAGATAAATACGCTGGGGGGTCCAAATCAATTGCAAAGTAAGTGTAAAAAAAAGTGTAAAAAAGCCAGATCACATGTGCGAAATGCAGAGAAAGAGTGCTGCATGACACCGGCAGAGTGTCGATGTGTATCGAGTGCCTGCCAGGTGACTAATGGCGGGCAACAAATGTCATGAAAAGGGAGCAGAGTGTATGCTCAAACAGAAGTGCCCGGTGAGGGACGTTCATTTTGTAAAACCGGCACAAATGTAAACCGACTTGTAGCAAGAAGTACGCTACAAACAATAAGATGCGCATGATACGTAAAACTCCCGCAACTATGGTGTTAGAAAGCATGGGAGAGGTTAAGCAGAGGCCAAGCACTACGTGACAAAGTGTGAACTGCACAGTAGGTACGAGCACAAATTGCATACACATCACCTGTCTATGTCAGTTAAATACACTGCACATGTATTTCTGTCAAATACATTGGGACAAGGGTGAACACGTCATCGAAATAATGCCGGTAAACACCACACAATGCTAGAGAAAGTCCCAAGTCCAAAGTTGGTCCGATTAAACATATTGCATACACATCACATGTCTGTGTAAGTTAAATACACTGCACATATGTCTCTGTCAAATACATTGGGACTGGGGTGAACACGTCACCAAATTAATACCGGTAGAATACCACACAATGCAAAAGAAAGTCCCAAGTCCAATGTATCAAGTCCATGGAATTCGAGTTGCCCCCATCTCGGGGCCTACCTTACGGGTACTGCCTAGATGTTGAGTGAAGAAATAAAGTGCTCCCAAAAGTGAATGTCCACATTACTTTCTGCTGGACGGTTGAAAAAGAGTTAAATTCTTGAAATTCATAGGTAGACACAAATCTGTGAAAAAGAAAACATGAAATACCAAAATTCAGTGCTCTACTGTACAGGATCTCACTAAAACATCTTCAATAAATAAACAATACGTACTGTAAGATGGAGAAAGTAAATACAATGCAGCATTTACAAAGAGGAATTAACATGCTATAAGCTAATAACCTTTAAGGTGAACTGCTAACTCTTCGTCCTGGTTGAGCCCCCCGGGTATCTTGGTCTGAAATAGAATAATGTATTTGGACTCCTTCTGTCTCAATTTGAGGGTTCTGTCTCCCCCCCGGGGACTTCTCTCAATTTGTTCCAATATGTGGAAACTCATTTGAGCTGGATTGGAAAAATGTGTCTCGGCAAAGTGTCTCGCCACAGGGTATTTTTCGTTTTTATTGACAATAGCACGATAGTGTTCAAGCACACGATGTTTGGCTTGTTTTGTGCTACTGCCAATATACCAGAGCCCACATGGGCAGATGATGACATATATTACAAAATCTGTACTGCATGTAAGGAATTGAGTCAGCATTTTGGTAGTACCATTGTAGGAGACTGATTTTTTGTGGATACTATGCCTACAGGCCTTGCAGTGGCCACAAGGGAAGAAGCCCAGTAATCCTAGATTTTGGGTTTTGGGATAGACAGTTATGTCGCTTTTTACCAACATATCACGTAGAGACCTGCCCTTTCTGTACGTGATACGAGGTACGCTGGATAAATCCTTGCCAATTACATTATCAGCAGTGAGGATATTCCAATTTTGAGACACTATCTTGCGAATTTGTTTAGATTCAGTGCTGTAAGTGAGAATGAGGCGTGTCTGATCCTCCTCACTCGTGTTCTCAATTTCTTTATCTTTTTCCAGTAATGTATCTGCCCTGGGAATGCCATCAGCACGTGTTTTGGCTTTTTTTATAACCCATGCAGGGTAACCCCTGTCTCTAAATCTTGTCATCATTTCATGGCTAATCTGTGCATATCCCTGATCAGTGCTGCAATTTCTTTTGGCCCTGAGCAGTTCACCAAAGGGGATACTCCATTTAAGAGTTTCCGGGTGACTACTCGGGGCATGCAGCACACTGTTACCTGCAGTAGATTTTCTAAACAGACAGGTCTGTAATTTGCCATTAACTGCCTCTACTTTAACATCCAGATATTCTGCGGTACTCCTACTAATATTGCTAGTAAGTACGATGTTGAGGTCGTTATCATTGAGTTTATTGATAAACTCTTTAGCCATTTCAAAGGACCCACTCCAAATCAAAAAGAGATCGTCGATATATCTCCACCAGGTATCCACATATGGCCAGAAGGAAATTAGGTTGGGGTCTGAGTTGATGCTTTGCTCCCAGTTGCCCAAAAAGAGGTTCGCAAAACTGGGAGCAAAGCATGAACCCATCGCCGTCCCAGTGGTTTGTCTATATAAAACACCATCAAAGACAAAAAAGTTGTTGTTTAAGCAGTACGACATCATATCCACTAACATTTTACTATGTTCTCTAAAACGTAGTGGACGATTAGATAGAAAACTGGCACAGGCATGTAGACCTTGTTCATGGTCAATAATCGTGTATAGCGATTGTACGTCCATTGTTATCAATAGATTGTTCTCATTCCACTTGACTAAAGACAATTTTTTCAAAAAGTCCTTAGTATCCTTGATATAGCTAGGAAGTGCTTGAACCCAATCTCTCAGAAAAAAGTCAACATATTTTGAAACATGTTCTGAGACACATCCCCTGGACGACACAATAGGTCTTCCAGGTGGATTAGTTGTGTCTTTGTGGAGTTTGGGGAGGAGATACAGGACTGGTAGTATAGGATGGTCATTTTTTAGGTACCTGTACTCCTCCCATTCCAAGATACCTTGATCTTTCCACTCAATCAATTTTTCCCATAGGACAAGTATACTGTTATTGTATAAGTCATATGAGCTAATCGTATAGTACTTGGTGTCACCTAGTTGCCTTAGCGCTTCTTTAGTATACATTTCTCGGTCCATGATAACTATGTTCCCTCCCTTGTCTGCAGGACGGATAACAATAGTTTTGTCCTCCATAAGGGAAGTCAGGGCATTCCTTTCTTGTTTGTTAAGGTTTTGTTCCTTTATGGTTCCTCTGCATAAAGGAGGGAACATAGTTATCATGGACCGAGAAATGTATACTAAAGAAGCGCTAAGGCAACTAGGTGACACCAAGTACTATACGAGATGGGGGCAACTCGAATTCCATGGACTTGATACATTGGACTTGGGACTTTCTTTTGCATTGTGTGGTATTCTACCGGTATTAATTTGGTGACGTGTTCACCCCAGTCCCAATGTATTTGACAGAGACATATGTGCAGTGTATTTAACTTACACAGACATGTGATGTGTATGCAATATGTTTAATCGGACCAACTTTGGACTTGGGACTTTCTCTAGCATTGTGTGGTGTTTACCGGCATTATTTCGATGACGTGTTCACCCTTGTCCCAATGTATTTGACAGAAATACATGTGCAGTGTATTTAACTGACATAGACAGGTGATGTGTATGCAATTTGTGCTCGTACCTACTGTGCAGTTTACACTTTGTCACGTAGTGCTTGGCCTCTGCTTAACCTCTCCCATGCTTTCTAACACCATAGTTGCGGGAGTTTTACGTATCATGCGCATCTTATTGTTTGTAGCGTACTTCTTGCTACAAGTCGTTTTACATTTGTGCCGGTTTTACAAAATGAACGTCCCTCACCGGGCACTTCTGTTTGAGCATACACTCTGCTCCCTTTTTATGACATTTGTTGCCCGCCATTAGTCACCTGGCAGGCACTCGATACACATCGACACTCTGCCGGTGTCATGCAGCACTCTTTCTCTGCATTTCGCACATGTGATCTGGCTTTTTTACACTTTTTTTTACACTTACTTTGCAATTGATTTGGACCCCCCAGCGTATTTATCTGTTGCTCTCAGCATCAGCCTTCCGGCTATGTGCTGTCAGATTCATACACCTAGCTTGTAAATTGTTTAGCTGGGTCGTCACAGCAACAGGTAGTCTTCCATTAGACTCTGGACTACAAACATGGTGGAGGTCTTAGTGTGTCCGCAATTTGTAATTTTAATACTTTGGGACTTACGGAAGCTTACCTCTTCTGTGCAGTCAACAGGAGAAGGGTTGTTTACGAATAGCAACTAACCGTGATATTTACCCAACAACCGATATGTTGTGCTAAAATGAAATCAATGCATTTTTATTTCCTTTCGTTACAATAATGAATGTGGGTAATTCATGTACTAAGCTTGTGTTGTTGCATTCTGTATTTACACATATGAATTGCATGTTACTTCACAATGACGTTGATACCTTAGAAGTCCTGTTTCGATGTCCATGTATTTTGACGATATTAACAGGAAACTGCCTTTCCAAACTAGCGTGATCAAGGCTGTCCGCAGCCGAAACATGTCGTTAGTCTAAATAAACACCCTTGGAGACTTCTGTGGCTTGGTGTTATTTGGCGGACTGAGAGCACTGTAACTTTGGAACTTTGGAAACTTGTTATAGTACCGGCGTGCTCAGCCGGCATTGGTGCCACTTCCCGAGGGGCCGCCGTCAGCGTTTACTGAGCAGACTCTGAAAAATATATATATATATATATATATATATATCTGGAAACCCTCAAACCACTTCCTGAGTTCTCCCAGCGGCAGTCAGGCGAGGAAAGAGACGCAGACCTCCGGAGTTTTTTCAAGTGGGCAATATTTTATTCAGTGACCCAACACAACGCGTTTCAAGCCCGTAAGCCCTTGATCACGTGTCACAAAGTTGCATACACCATGATTTCAATTTAAAGTATATATATATGTACAATAAACACTTTGTCTATGGCAAAAGTTGGTCATATATGTGTATATATATATATATATATATATATATATATATATATATATCTCATATATACATAAATTTATATATATGTGAGCAAGCCCACTTGCTGAGCGAAATGCGACATCCACCATGCCGAAGCATCAACTTTAAGAATAAAAAGAAAAAGGAAATCACGCCCTTACCTGGTGTCCATGTCCCATTTGCTCGACTGTGGAACGTTGTGAGAACTCTGGTGTGACATATATATATATAAATATATATCCTACTGGTGATAGCCAGTAGGTATTTATAGTTAGGACCAACTAACTTTTCCCATAGACAAAGAGCTTTTCGTATATATATATGTATGTATATATATATATATATATATATATGTCCGAAAGGGCTCCCAGCCAACATCCACGCCGGAACCACACAAAGAGACTCGCACTCCAGGGTCTTTCAGATGTCTTTTATACATATATATATTCACTGAAAAAACCATAGGTTTCACAAATGATATAGTTAGGAATTAGCTTTTAAAAAACCTTTGACATTCACTAAAAAAACATAGGTTTCACAATCGTTATAGTTAGGAATTAGCTTTTAAAAAACCTTTGAAATTCACTGAAAAAACCATAGATTTCACACTTGTTATAGTTAGTAATTAGTGATGTCATCAGTGATGTCACTGACCATGTCATGAATGATGTAATATGTGACATCATCAGCAGTGGATTGCGGGCGCGCGAGTTATAGTGAGTCCAACTAACTATAACGTGGGAATTTCAATGGTTTTGTACGAGTAAACTGTTCAGCTAACTATAACTGGTGTGAAACCTATAGTTTTTTTCAGTGAATTTCAAAGGTTTTTTAAATGCTAATTCCTAACTATAACGATTGTGAAACCTATAATTTTTTTAGTGAATTTCAAAGGTTTTTTAAAAGCTAATTCCTAACTATAACGTTTGTGAAACCTATGGTTTTTTCAGTGAATTTCATAGTTTTTTTAAAAGCTAATTCATTTGTATATCGACTTAGTAACCTACGATTATTTTTTTTTGTTAGCTGTTTTTTACAACAACTAATTATATATATATTTTTTAAAAAAACATTTGTTAAATGTATATATATTTTTTTTACATGTTTTCCCGGTACGCGTACCGGAGAGCGCACCCGGGAGCGCACCGAGCGCTTACCCAGCGAAATTAAAAAAACAAAACGTTTTTTTGCCTGTCAGGGTCCTTCTAGGCCCCCCTAAGAAAACCTAGGGGGTCAGAGGGTGTCTATTCTGCCCCTTTTTAATTATTTCCCCATTTATTTTTCACCTCTTGTGTCTCTGTTCTTCAGAGTCACAAGATCGCGGACTATGCAGACCATTTAGAATGTTTACAGACACTCAAGAGCCAATTAGCTTTTGAAATTTACAACCAATTAAAATGTTTCTTTGGTTTTGAATTTGTGTGTGAAGTTTCATTGGTTTTCTACTAATGAAATGGTTCTCTAATGAGAGGGAAACACAGCCATTTTGTGATAGTACTCTCTGAGGTACATTTGTGAGGAATTTTTGGTGTTCTATTTCTGGTGTGAAATATACACAGTATTATCTCTTCTCCTGCTTTCTAAAAGGTGAGTTGTTAATTTGTAAGGGTAATTTAATACTTGATAAAGCTACTTTAATATTATCTACTACTAAAAACGATAAATTAAAGTGATTTTGTTTTCTACTATTTACAGCAAGAAATTTAAAAAGAATATGGATGTCAATGACACCGTTAATATTAATTTTGAAATTTCTGCACTGTGGTGGAAATGACTTAGGCACTTTGACTGGGGTAGGTCTGGAAATGCTTTTAAAGGACATCTTTGGGCAATTGATGTCACTTTTTCCAAAAACTGCCTAGGCATTTTCTAATATATGCCAAAGGCAAAAATGGAACTGGTCCAACCAATTTTGTCCACAGATTGAGAAAGCAAGGAAACATGTAAATAAATCTGTTTCTGCTTACCTCAGAGACTATGCTATGGGTTCCATTTACTACAACAACTTGCGTTACAACATGCAAGACATCTATAGGAGAGATGGTGTGCATTTTACAGATGAGGGGAATAGAGTTTTCCTCTTGAATATAAAACTCTGTATTGGTACCTACTTGTAGGTACAAAAACCACCCAATGAACACAACAGCTCTTTTCAGAGCTAACTTACCACTAAACAATCTAAATTATTTTTTTACTCTATTTTTTTACACTGTTTTTCCCCGTGGTACGCTCAGGGTGCGCGTACCGGAGAGCGTACCCGGGAACGCACACAGCGCTTACCCCAGGAAAGGTTTTTTTTAAGAAAACGTTTTTTTGCCCTTCAGGGTCCTTCTAGGCCCCCCTCAGAAAACCTAGGGGGTCAGGGGGTGTCTACTCTGCTCCCTTTTAATTATATCCCCCTTTCTTTTTTCACCTCTTGTGTCTCGATTCTACAGAGACACAAGATGGCGGACTCTCCGGACTGTTTAGAATGTTGACAGACACCCGACAGCCAATCAGCTTTCCGCTTGCGCACTCCCGGGTGCGCTCCCAGGTACGCGCACCCTTGAGCGCTCGGAGCGCGCCTATAGATATATGTGTTTTTTAAGCTAATTTAAAAAAAAAAACACTGGAGCAATTTTCAGCAAATATAGCAAAGGCACATCTGCGTACCAGTCCCTACAATTTTGCCAAGTTTGCCGTAATTCCGTTCAGCGGTTCAGGCTGTAGACTTGTCAGACCGTCCTATGGAAATTAACATGGGGAAAACACGTTTTGGGACCCCCCTTTTTTCTCAGCCCCCACTTCACGAATCCCCCCGAAACTTCCAGGGAAGGAGCGGAGCGCAACGAGGCAAATTTAAGGAAAGTTACAGGCAGATCCCTCAATCGGCACCAAAGTTATTCCCAATAGAATGTTGCGGATTTCCTATGGCCTATGGTAGCCAATCCTAACTATAACTACCTACTGGCGACTGCCAGTAGGTAATGTAATATATATATATATATATATATATATATATATATATATATATATATATATATATATATATATATATATATATATATATATATATATATATATATATATATATATATATATATATATATATATATATATATATATAATCAGACCGGCCAAAATCTCAGTCCACACACAGAATTATAGCACTCCGGAAGGAAGGTGCTTACACAGCCGAAGATGTTTATTTACAAAACAAACTCCTGCCTAAATAAGCGCTTTAATTCTGCAAATGAGCTATAGTATACATATCTTAAATTACATACAATCCCTTGTTATAGAAACAAGAGGTAGAGTACAAATAACTGAACTGATCTACCACAGTCAGAACATTTGCATTACATTGTTTACATACACATAAATAGGAGAGAACAATAATATCTTATTCATAATAGATCACAGTTCATTAAAGAAGAATCCACAAAATATTACCTTGTATAATTAACCAATTCCCACCAAATATATAATCAGAAACCAGCAGAGTTTATAGTACATCACCTTCTATTAATAACCAAAGCTAAATGGGAATGCTATCTCTCTATCCAAACATGAATTAAAAGAAGTTGACTTGAAATGAGAAAGGTTAAAAACATATCTTGATTTAGAAACAATATGTTTAGGCAAAATATGTTTTGCTAGCAATCATGACTGATCTGAGTGCACAAATGATGGGCTGCACGCTTACAAAGTAGACTAATTAATTAAAACAAACCTTGAATTACCCTCTAATTTCCCTGGCTTTGAATAGCAATAATTAAAATTTCTTTGAAGGTGCAAGACTCATCTCCATCAGAAACAATCATACATTAAATATTTTCAAAGTGAGGAATCTACAAATTACAAAGCATATACAAACATCACCTGGAATCCAAACAAGCTAATGTGACTGGAAAATAATGTTGACTTGTATTGCTGATCTTATTTATTTGTTTGATGAAATTATTGACTGAACTTTTAGGAAGTTTGAACAAAGGCATGTATATCATTATGTTTCTCATATTAAGAATAGGATTATTTTTAAATATGTGAGCAATTCTTTTACTGTTGGTAACCATCCCTCAGCTGTGTTTCCTTATGACACAGCTTTACTTCCTATCTTGTTTTAACCTCAAATAATAAGCTAAGACCTACCATCATTTATAAGATCTCACAAAAGTATTTGCTGTACCATTAGACATGATGTAATCAACTTCTAAAATCTGTGTATAGCTGAAAGAAAAACAGAATCTTTCAAACCTTTTACATCTTCTTTACAACTGTTCAACCCTTGCATTAATAATGTGTTGCAATATAGCATTAAAGACATAGCATAAGCTTAAAGAGGAAAAAAGCCTATGCAAGAAACTAGAAAGACAATGGAGAGAAGATTACAATCCTGCCAATAAAGAAAAGTATAAGCTAGCACTTAACTGCAGCCTTTGATACCGTCCCCCATGACCGCCTCCTATCCAGACTCTGGGAGGTAGGTCTAAGGGGGATGGTGTTTAGATGGTTCAGGTCATTCCTCACTGGCCGCCAGCAAACAATCTGGGCTCCACCTCTTTTTTGCCGCGATGCCGCCTCTGGAGGTCGGAGTGCCGCAGGGCTCAATTTTGAGCCCCTCACTCTTCAACATTTATATGACCCCTCTGGCGGCACTTGCGGAGGACTTTGGGGCCCAGATCGTGTCGTACCCTGACGACACTCAACTCCTGTTCACCTGCGACAGGGGACATGACTTCGACGGGGCATCCATTCGGGGCTGCCTTGGGGCTGTGTTCGACTGGTTTAGTCAGCACAGCCTCAAGTGCAACTCCGACAAACCTGAGGTACTCTTCTTCGGCTGCCCCGCTGACCCCAAATGGAAAGAGTGGTGGCCGGCAGCCATGTTCCCTCCCACTGGTGATTCAGGGGCTGCAAAAAACCTGGGCATTCAGGTCGATAACTGTCTCTCCTTCAGGGCTCAGGTGTCGGGCCTAACCGGCAAATGCTTTGCCATCCTGAAGATAATGAGAAAGTTCCTGCCGCTTCTTTCCTTGGAACACAGAAAGACCACTGTCCAGGCCCTGATTGGATCAAGGCTAGACTACTCAAAAATCCTTTACCTTGGACTGCCTGACTACCTCCTATCGCGTCTTCAGGTGGTGCAGAAATCGGCGGCCCGCGCCAACTTTGGCCTCCCCAGGAGAGCAAGGGCCAGTGAGCTTCTTGAAACTCTCCACTGGCTTCCCACGAAGAAGCGGATTACCTTTAAGGCCCTGACCATCGCGTTTAAAGCGCTTCATGGCACAGGTGCCCGCTATCTTCAGAAATGGGTCAGTTTTTACTCACCATCCAGATCCTTGCGCTCTTCAACCCAGGCCAAGGCAGTCACTCCCATGATCCGTCGTGCTCGCTGTGGTGGGCGCTCTTTTAAACATCTCGCCCCTCGGCTGTGGAACAATCTTCCTCTCTCTCTCAGGTCCAGCCCCAATCTATTGGCTTTCAGGAAAGACTTGAAGACCTTCCTTTTCCTGCAATAACACCGTCTTGCTGAGCTATGCCCCCTTCATTCGTCCGTCTTTCTCCACTCTGGACTTGTTGAGGCTCGGACAGCGCCGGGACACTCCTCGGAGTAGCCGTGCGCTATAGAAGCACCCCTTTTAACATTAACATTTAACATTAATACATACCACCTATCATGTAAAATCTCCAGGGGAAACTTCACCAAAAACACGATCTTAGAAGCGCAGAATCACTCGGGGACTCTCTTTAAGGTCCTTAAGAATCTAGCTGGAGCAGCAGCCCTACCTGAACCTCCTGTCTTATCACCTACCCAATGCAATAACATTGCTAATTTCTTCCACGAAAAAATAGCTACGATATACGCCAATTTTACATCTAACAATGATGATATTGATATCAGCTCCCCTACATCTCTTAAAGAGGATCAACGAGAGCCCCCTATGAAACAAGAAATTAGAACATGGCAACCAATAGACGCTTTTGCCTTTAGGACTGCTTTGAGTAGCATTAAATCAGGTTCACCCCTAGATCCTCTACCTGCGCATGTCCTTAAACAATTGGACATTCCTATCCTGGAGGTACTTAGAGCATTATTAAATGCCTCCCTAAAGGAAGCTGTACTACCTAATGACTGGAAACACGCCATGGTAATCCCCCTGCTAAAAAAGGCCAACAGTGACCCCGAAGTGTTCTCCAATTTTCGCCCGGTATCTCTACTACCGATCATGTCTAAAATCCTAGAAAAACATGTTAATAAGCAGCTATCAGACTTTGTCAATGACAATAATCTGCTGCACTACTCACAATCAGGCTTCAGAAAAGGTCACTCCACGGAGTCCACCCTACTTGGGGTCACTGAGGTTATTCGACAAGAACTTGATACGGGAGGCACGGCGGCACTCATCCTTTTAGATTTGAGTGCCGCATTCGACACCATATGCCACACCACCCTCATCAAGTGCCTGGAAGACATTGGAATTAGAGGGAAAGCACTGAAATGGTTGGAGCAATTTCTCCTGCATTGTACTTATCAGCTCTTCTCCAAAAGCAATCGGTCTGAAGTACATACGTCCCCCTATGGAGTGCCCCAGGGCTCTATATTGAGCCTCCTCCTTTTTAATGTGTATGTTGCTCCCCTAGCTAAAATTGCAGAAGAGATGGACCTCACCATTTATTCATACACGGACGACATCTCTCCCCTTCGATCTGGACTACTCAGAATGGCCAATTGGCTCCACTCTAAAAAATTAAAGCTGAATGGGGACAAAACAGAGCTATTAATTTTTGGCAATCAAAAGAATTTCTGGGGCCCAACTCACTGGCCCGTGGAAACGGGCACCACCCCGACCGCGGTTCAATCCGCACGCAATCTAGGGATAATAATCGATGATAAGCTGTCCATGCGAACACACACAGCTAAAACTGCCTCCACATGTTTTCTCATCCTCAAATGGCTGAGAAAAATATTGTGGCAACTGCCAGATGGGGCTCAGAGGACTGTCATACAGGCATTAATTACGTCTAGATTAGACTATGGTAACGTCCTATTCTTAGGAGTTACGAATAGCACTCTGAACCAACTGCAAGTAGTCCAGAATTCCGCGGCCAGAATGCTCCTTAATCTCCCAGGACGCACGAGGATGACAGAACATCTTAGAAATCTACACTGGCTGAGAGTGACCAGCAGAGTAAAGTTCAAAGCACTGTGCTACATGTACAGGATCAGCTCTGGAGCAGCCCCGGAGTACCTATGCAAAATGGTCCAGAAATACCTACCTGTGCGTAACTTACGCTCAATGAATCAAGCGAAATTCATTGTGCCCAGGGTAAAAAGGGCTCGACTAGGAGGTCGCTCTTTTTCCTTTTTAGCACCGGCACTATGGAACTCACTCCCCCTCCAACTACGGCTAGAACCATGCTATCTACGCTTTCGCAAGGGAGTGAAATCATGGCTGTTTAATCAATAATTGTCCCCTCCTTCCTTACAGTAATACAGATCCAGGGTGCCGGGAAACCCTCAGGGTAGCTGTTGCGCCATACAAATGCAATAAATAAATAAATAAAATAAGTAACACCCCTCAATCTAGCTGTAAAAATAGCCTATTTCAAATCATGACTTGAAATTGGTGTAATTTTTAATTCTTGCCAGGTTTAAGTTTTCCAAATAAAGGTCATCATAAATATGGATACTAATAAGGGCTTTTAGGTAGCCCTTTCATCCATTGGCCTGGTCAAATGTCAATCAAGTCCATCAACAGAAACCTAACACGAGGAAGAAGGGTAAAACAGGGAAGGGTGAGAGAGAAAGACAACAGATGTCTTACTGGTCACAGATTAAAAATGTTATTACTGGCCTGGAGTCCAGGTCAGCACTTTAGTATGGTAAGCCTCTTCTCCACACATAGGTTACCACTTGGTTGACATAGAACTCACTCTGGTAGCTATCTGGAGAGGATTGGTGTTAGTGCAAGCAAAAGACTGTAAGACAAAACATAGTAACAGAAGTGTGTGATACTCCCAGCAGACATGTGTACCCAAATCATAAGCTGATGTTGCAGTAGTGAGAGCAGACATCAACCTGAAAACTGGTTCCCATGATGCCCAGGCATTGGATACTATATAACAGTAGCTGGTCAACTGTGGCCAAGCAAAGAAAAACATGCTGCAACAAATAAGGATAATAGTACTTGGACACAAGGGAACTAAGACGGAACAGCACAACCAATGTGTGGAACACTACTACAGGTGAACAAACTATTGCATGCAACTGTAATGTGTTGCCAAGCAAATGGGTCCTAGAGCACAGGCATGCTTTTCAACACTACCCCAGTTAACACAGAAGTGCCTGTTAACCCTGAAGTCTCACTCCTGTAATGGAAAGCGGTCCAGCTTCTAACTTTCCAGCAACCTGTCCTCAGAAACTTCTTTCCTGTCAGAGTTTATTGATTTTAAAATGATTGCAAAGAGTCTTAGTAGCAGACTCCTTGCCATTCCTGTGATGACTTGCCCTTAAACTCATGACATAAAGGGAATCTTGGAAAGACGACCAAGATGATATGAGTCAATAAATATGTTAAAGTACTCTCCAGTATAAGGAGTTTATTGCTAAATCCTACAATTTCATTGGCAAACTTAATCTAAAACGTTAGAATGTCTGCTGTTTCACAATTGGTCCTTATATATTTAATACGAATAGTCACAGATGCCCATGTTTAGTGGACAGCCATACCTATTTGCCTTCTTGATCTGTCTTTCAAGTGCAATTGGCATCAGTTATGTATAAAAATGAATAGCAGCATCATTCATTTTACTCTGCATAGATTAAGCAAATGTCAAACACCAACATTTGCACATATTTAAGAGCTCTTTATCAGCAGCATGGGTTTCTATAATAAAAACAGTATTATCTAATTGTATTATATTTAAGTAATCGGCTGCCTTTTTTCTCTTTGTGGGGCACTTAACACATTTTTGATTAAGGAATTCACCCTTTAGAGAATGGATATTAGTCATGTTTTTGCAAATAATTTCGGTACCAATGCCTCAAATTAGAGACAGTTTATATTAACATTAGCTCCTCAGTCAACAGTTGTTTGGGAAAGAAATTAAAAACAGCATCTTAACAACAGAAAGACACAAACAAACAACAGTGGTCATGACAAACCACTTGTAACTTAACCAGTTACAATCACAGACCATGTCTAGATGTAAGTGCCCCAGAGGTATTGAATATAACATATATATAAAAAGGGCATACCGTTAGTTGGCTTGTTTTGGTGAAAGGTATACAAATATGTCACTTATTCACACTTGGGGTATTTCATTGAGGGAAATCATTAGCCATCTGTGATTGGTAGTGACTGACACATTTTATAATTACTTCATATTGTTTATTAACATTATTGAGTGTTGCATTTTTAGGTATTTGTCAAATGAACACTTAGTAGAAAATAAATAAATCTATTTTGAAAATTATACACTCTCTACTGACATTTCAAAACGATATTGCACCATTTTATAATTTGGAAAGGCCAACTAACTTACCATGACGTTGATTCATAACAACAAAAATTGTATTCTCTTATTTAGTAGATTGAAAAACCAAAGTCATTATGCAATACTATCCTTTTTACAAATCAATCTGTAAAGTAGACACCTCGGCAATGGCTAGAAGGAGAGGTTTTTAGCAATTAAAAAAATGTAAAGCTATGTTGTAACATTTTGCTATCCATTTGATGTCTTGTAGAAAATGGCAACGACAGCAATGATGCAGCAGAAAACAGAAAACACTGGAAAGAAAGGCCATCTCAAACCCTCCTTCACTTTTTAGATGGTGTTGAAATCATGTCAAACTCTCCAACTCTGGCTGAAGGGGACATCAGTAAGTATAGTCAATGTCGCCACCAGTGGCTTTTAAGATCCTAGCATCTCTAAGCTTGCAGTTCTTCGAATATCTGTGGAATGTTTACACATTCAATCAGTCCATTCTTTGTGAAATAATGTTGTAACCACATTGCAAAAAAAAGACAGCGGGGCTAGTGTGATGTCATATTTCATACATTTATTAGAGGAATTGGGAACTGGCTGTGGGTTATGAGTTATTAACATTAATAGACTACATAGTAAGGGTTACACTAATCATGGTCGATCCTTCAACCTCCCATTTTGGAGGTGCACATTCTAGGCACACCCACTTGCAAGTATCTCTGGGGGTACATCTGGCAGATGAAGATGCAAAAAGGGATTATTCCAACTACTATCCTGAACAGGGGATTCCAATGAATCCCCCGAGAAGGTTTAGAGGGCCTTGGAAAGCTCCTTTCAAAGAGTGGTTGACTCATTGCAACTCAATGGACCAGAACTAAAAATTGGTTCAGAGGATACCTGGTTCTGGTGCATCCATATTGACTGAACTTGAAAAAACAATAACAACTTCTGATCCTCACAAAAAATATTGTGATGGGGTAAACGGCAAGGCTTTTATCTTGCCATTTGGTAAACAAACGTGTAAAAACGTGCCTTGTATAAGCAGAAGCAAGTAAAGTAGAAACAAGAAAAGAAAGTCAAAATGAAGAGTAGACAGAAAATGGAACACACATCACTATCAGTATGTACCAAAACAAATAATAACTTCTTAGCTTACCGCTTTGGTCCAAAAGGTTCTTTCCTAGCAGTACTTAGTGGCTATCCTCTTTTTTGTCCAACTGTATTTGACAAGTTGCTACCCTCCTATTTGCTCTGGTAGCAAAGTAAATGACCTTTGGAACCTCTCGGGGTTCCTTCCTCTGCTCAACATTCTTTCATTTTTATCTAAGCCCCTTGGTCATCTCAGTGTTTGTCAACATGTTCTTCCATTTAGTTGGTTCTTTATAAAGAAAGTGACAACATTACTACCTGGAAGCTCCTCAAAACCTTAATTGGTGTACATGAGTCTTAGAAATAAAATGCCTTTGATAACCATTCAGTGTGAGTCTATCAACATTTCTGATTAAGTCTGATAGGGATTTCAATTCTTCTGACCATTTTACAGGAACACTAAAGTGAATTTCAGAACAATAGTGAGAGTTAATAAATTCTCTGTTAATCTGAACAACCCCACTCAAAATACTGTTAAGTACCCTCAAAGTACTGCAATGTTGCTAAAATTCAAATTTCCTGACTATCAATACTTACGGCCCGATTACGCTGCAGTAGGATGCTTTTCAAATTACATTGTTGGTTTCAAATTCGCGTTTACGTTGTGGGGATTATGATACTTGTTTTCAGCAGGCTTTTCATGCTGGGCTTTTCTACATGAAAAGCCTGTCGGAAAGCGACTTTGGGGGCCCCTAGCAGGGCCACCTTGCCACAGCAGGCTCCAGTCACGGGACCCAAGATAAAAAATAAACGAGCAGGCTGCGCCTATGCAGCTCCCTGCAGACGACCACCAGTGTGCTGGATATTTATTGCACGGGTACCCCACACCGCCCCCGGTGAGACTTAATCACACGCCTGCCCCCAGGGATCCAACAACTGGCGACGAGGATGGTCTTTCCTACCCTCACCTCACAGGCCCGCATTGCCGGATCACGCCGCCCCTCAGCTGCTTGCCTGATCCAACTGGCGCAAGTCCTCTGACGACCGCACAGCATTGTCCTACCCATGCCTCCTGACGGCTGACACAACGGTGACCTCCTTCACTGTGTGGCCCTCCACCCATGCATCCTGCAACTTGTCCTCGCTGAGTCAAATTTTTGGCACCACCACCCAGGGGCTGCATGCCATGCTCCCCGCCTGTGCATCACACAAGTCTTCCTGCTCCATGCCTACCAAAGGGGCAGACAACTCTAGAGCTGAGACCTACCTCTAGGCAAAGCACTGTTCTTGGTGTTGGGCCCTCATAGTGATCATCTGGATCACTTCTCATAACTCTTCATGGCCGACATTGGGGTCAACACAGTACTTTATTTATTTATTTATTTTATTTTTTATTTTATTTTAGGATTTTATAGAGCGCACGGCTACCCCCGAGGGGGTGTCCCGGCGCTAACAACTAAAGAGCCCAGAGACAAGAAAAAGAACAGAAAATCAAGAGGAGAACAACCAAGTCTTTAATTTGCGGCGAAAGATGGGTTCAGTAGAGGCAAATCTTAGCTCCAAGGGGAGATTGTTCCACAATCTGGCTGCTGCTACTCCAAATGCTCTACCGCCTACTCTAGATAGGCGGAAGCGTGGGACAACCAGAAGACGTAGACTATTAGAACGTAAGGATCTCACAGAATGTGAGAGAACAAGCCTTTTTTTCAGATAGCCTGGGCCGAGGTTGTTCAAGGCTCGATAAGCAAGTATCAGTATCTTAAAGTGGATACGTTTTGTGATAGGGAGCCAGTGCAGTTGTTTACGATAGGATGCTACGGATTGACGATAAGGAATATTACCAATCAATCTAGCCGCGGCGTTCTGCACGATTTGTAGCCGTTCAATCTGGTATAAAGGGGCACCTGCGTAGAGACTGTTGGCATAGTCTAAGTGAGACGTAATTAATGACTGAACCACCATTCTACGAGCATTCACAGGGAGGTATGGCAGAATCTTTTTAATCATACCCAGTTTCGCAAAACAAGCAGATGTAGTTTTGTTAATGTGGGGAGCACAGGAAAGGGTATTGTCAAACTGGAAGCCCAGATTGCGAACTGTAATAGCTGGAATCGGGGGGGGGGGGTCAAGGACCATTGGCCACCACAGGCTGGTGGGGATGGTCGTTTTCTGATTAAAAAACATTACCTCCATTTTATCAGTATTAAGCCTGAGGTGGTTAGTGGTCATCCAGTTGCAGATGTTATTAAGACACTGACGGAAGTTGGCAAAAGAGGTGTCAGAGTGATCCCTAAAAGAAAACACCAGCTGGGTATCATCAGCGTAGGAGATCACTCTGACTCCCCAGGATTCCACCACCTTGGCCAGAGGGGCAAGATACACATTAAATAACAAAGGGCTCAAGGCCGAGCCCTGGGGGACACCACAAAGAAGGGGTTTCCCAGCCGATGTAAAAGGCCTCAAAAAGACCCTCTGAGAACGATCCTTCAAGAAAGAACTAATCCATGTCAACACAGTACCTCCTATGCCCACCTGGCTCAGGCGATCCAATAAGATCGTATGGGAAACCGTATCAAAGGCGGCGGATAGGTCGAGGAGGACCAACATGGCCTCCTCGCCCCTATCCACACACTCTCTGACAGTTTCGGAGACTTCGAGCAGAGCCGTCTCCGTGCTGAAGCCTGCTCTAAAACCCGACTGAGAATCATGGAGGAGCATATTAGTCTCCAGAAATTCAGCCAGTTGCAGTTGAACTGCTTTCTCCAGGATCTTAGCTGACTGAGGGAGGAGGGAAATGGGCCGATAGTTTGAGAAAAGGCCGGGATCTGAATTCGCCTTTTTGAGGATCGGGACCAGCATGGCCTCCTTCCATATAGAGGGGAACTGGCCCGAACCAAGAGAGCAATTCCAGATATCAAGGAGGGGCTCAGTCAATAAAGGGGCTAGAATACCCATCATTGTAGCCGGAATCAGGTCAAGAGGGGAACCAGATTTGCATTGGGTAATTAATCTGTGAGAAGATTCAATAGTCATCTCCTTGAAAGATTCAAGGAGAGGATTGTCCCCGTAAATCTCACTAGGAGCTGGTGAAATTCCCTCCGCGGGGAAGGAAGACCTGATGGTCACGATCTTCTCCTGAAAGTATTCCGAGAGACCATTACATAGTGCCTGGCTAGCCAGGATCTGGGAAGATAAGGCAGCAGGATGCAAAAAATCCTTTACAATTTTAAAAAGGGATTTGGAGGAATTCTTAGATTTCTCAATTTGGAGAGAGAAAAAATCTCTCATAGTCGACCGTTTTAAGGAAAGAAATTTTCTCAGAGCGGCTTTGTAAATGGATTTGGCCTCTGAATCATAGTTTTTACGCCATAGACGTTCAAGTTTTTTACAACGGCTCTTCTCCTCCCTAAGAGTCGAAGAGAACCAGGGAGATGAAGGACGGGATCTAGAGGACGTGATGGGTTGAAGGGGCGCGATAGTATCTATGGCGCTCAGCAAGGTTGCATTAAGCTTAGACACCCTTTCATCAACAGTGTTACAGGACATGGGTTCATCGCCATAGAGCAAAAGAGGACTCAGAGTGGCACAGGTGACTTTGTGCCATTTTCCTCTTAGCCTTCTGCAGCTACCTCCACCAGCGGCTCATGGACAATGCGCTCATATAGTAACCTTATGGTCCCCTTGAGGGACAAATTACCCACCAGACTTTGGCCAATGCACGCTGAGATGCCACGCCTATGGCATCAAATGACCATCGAACCTTCATTGTCTCTGGGGGCTCATTTCAAGCCACAAAGAGGGCAACCTGTATTGATCACCTCGAAACATACTTTGCAGCAGTGGGGCTGGAAGTGGATGGACACCGACCTATGCTCCTTCCTCTAGGCCAGTGGTCTTCAAACTTTTTAATTCCGCGCCCCCCCAGTGTAGAAAAAGAATTCACCGGGTCCCCCCTGAAATTTCTTAACAATTATCTATTAAACTGGCAATGCTTAAATATATCTAGACTTATTTAAACATTGCAGCTAAGTTCTGCCACTGTATTAGAATTGCAAACAAATACATGATTTCCGAACATACTATTCTGGTGAGGCAGGCCTTACTAATGTGCAAAGTGTATCCACAGTGTGATTATTCGAAATGGCAGTGGGAGTCCCTTCCCATTTGACACCTTCTCCCAGCCAAGATTTAAATGACAAAGGACGTTCATGATGGTCCATTACAGACGTGCTTACTGCTGCTCGTTTTTTAGGCGAACACAAAGCATAATGGTTCTTCTGGCGCCCCCCCCTGGGATCACTTGAAGCCCCCCCAGTTTGAAGACCTCTGCTCTAAGCGGTACTAGAATACACAAACTGTAGGCAAAGCTGGCCTACCCTATACCTTTGCCATGCTCAAAGACGCCTTGAAAGCCCACTTCAAGCCTCTAGCCAACCCGGACATGCATTTCCTCCTTCGCCAAGCCTCCCAAACGCCAGAAGAACCAGTTGAAGAGTTCTAGGCCAGTCTCCAGGAGCTTGCAAGCACTTACACTCTGCCAGATGAGCAACATGATCATTTTGGGTTGCTCCCTCACTTTGGCTGGTTCCAAGAGCTGTCAAAGTCATGGGTGGCCCACATGGAGGCAACACTTCAGCACGCCATTAAGACTGAACCAATTAGGAAGGTCGCTGGGGGGCATGGCTTGAAGCTGCACACTAGAGGTGCTCCTAGCTCAACAGCGGCTATAGCCTACTACCCAACCAAATATCCAGACCTGCACGGGTGCCCATAGCACCGCGGAGAGTATACCGCAGCCCCAACAATCAACTGAGAGACTGGCCTCCTGCTTAGAGCGTTGGGGAACCCAAAGGTGTCGGCGGAGAGGGATCGGACTGAAGCATGTGAGGCCATGAGAGGAGAGGAGCGGGTCAGCGATGTTGGCAGAGCCGCGCCCACAAGCCAGGAAGTTGCATCTCCACCTTAATGGGGTCTGAGGGGCCCCACTACCCATGGAAGGATCAGAGGAGAAGTTGCGCTGCAGTCAGCAGCTGTTGCCCGGAAGATATGCGGCCTGGGGAAAAGGTAAGGCTGCGTTGACATGCCCGCAGCCAGATTAGCCGGAGCTGTTGTGTAGAGAGACGGCAGGCAGTAATGTAACAACAGCTGCAAAACCCAGGCTACTTGTGGGACAGAAGAGGTCGGGAAGCGGCCCCAGACCTTGGCGGCAACAGGGAGTGAGGTCGAGACTGCGCACTTGGCGGGCCCGACCTGCTCTGAGATTAGAGGATTACGACTGACTGATCCGAGCTCATGGGCCAGCAGCATTTGGGGGAGTGAATCAGAGGCAAAAAGAGACCAGGGAGAGACTGGGCCTACACAGTGTTGGTGCCGGGGGCCTGACTCCTGGCTGCAATGCATCCCTGTAGCTCTGGGCCTTCCTCCCTAAAGAGGACTGTGAGACTGCTGGTCGGTGTAGGGGAAAGGCCTTAGTAGTGCCAGAAATGAGGAAGGGCCTGTTGGGGGCCTAGACAGAGAAGTGGGCCTACGTGTAAGGAGAGGCAGAGGAGCTCCAGAACATAGTCTGCATACCACTCGAGAGAGGCCAGGAGTCTGGGATAAGAGCAACAGAAAGGAAAAACTAGGTGTACTGCACCGTAATTTCCGGCCCGCCACCTGTCCCTGACTCAGAAAAGAGATGGTGAAACCGAAGGCCCTTCACACGGAGCAAGCAAATAAGATGGACAAATATGCTGTCACAAAACACTCCATAGAGGTCCCGGACCGTCAGCCAGAGGAGGCAGGAGCGACAGAGCCTTCGCTGTCAGCTAATATGGCTGCCATCACAGACCAAAAGGGTACTATTGATCCATAAATAGATACTGTCACTATAGAGGTCAATCTTTCAAGGGCAGATTTCTACAAAGTATCAGAAACAGTAACCAACGCGGAAGAGAACATAACACAGTTACAACATACCACCCAAAAATTAGACAAACAAGTCCAGCACCTCAAGCAACAACAAGGAGCCATGGTGACAAAGCTGGAGGACCGAGAACGGCGGACACGCCAGAACTATATACGCGTGGTGGGCGTCCCAAAGGGAGTAGAGTGTTGATTTATTTTTGGAAGACCTCAGGAATGGATCAATGCTATCACAGCGCTAAACTGCCCTCTACCATTGTGGACTCTGCTAAATCCCTGGGAATAACCCTAGAGGGTAGCTTGAACATGTATGGCCATATCAATTTGATGGCAAAAACTGCAAGATTTCACCTGCGTTACCTAAGAAACCTGAAACCCTTCCTCGACACTCCCGACCTAAAAATGGCAATCCAGGCACCAGACTAGAATATGGATGCTCTACTCTCGCAGGTCTACCCAAGAGCTCTCTGGCCCCACTGAAAGCCTGCCTCAACGCCGCCGCCAGCCTCCTAACCGGTTCAAAGAAATTCGACCACATCTCTCCCCACCTCAAAGCTATGAACTGGCTTCCTCTCGAGGCCAAAATCCAACTTAAGCTGGCCTGCATTACTCACATGGCTCTATACTCCAATTCCCCTGCATTTCTCGCCCATAAACTTGTGATATACAAAGGAGCCAGAAACTCCTGGTCTGCCAGAGACATTTTGCTCCAACCAGCTTGCTTCTGGAAAAAAAAACTATAATCGGGCCTTCTCTGGGGCCGCTCGAAGAATATGGAACTCACTCCCGCCCACCATCAAAAGACTTTCGTCTTTTGCACGATTTAAAAAGGAGACCAACATTTTCCTAATGGGCAATTTCCTCACCTAATGATCACATTACAATCACCTCAGCGACCTTGTTCCACCCACGATTATGGCTTTATCCATGGCTTTTCCGGATGATACCTTCCCGGCCCTTCTGGGCATCCCACCCGGGAGTTTAGACTGCTTATTTTCTTGTATAATGAACCTACCTGTTTTTTTCTTAAATGTATCCAGGATTTGAGACTCTTTGTTTTTCTGGTATATTGTATCTACCCCTTTGTATCCCAATGATATCCTCCACTCCTCAGTCTTTTGTATACCACCCGTCAATACTGTAAAGCGCTCTGATACCCTCCCGGGTCTGGTTTGCGCTCTGATATCCTCCACTCCTAAGTCTTTTGTATACCACCCGTCAATACTGTAAAGCGCTCTGATACCCTCACGGGTCTGGTTTGCGCTCTATAAAACATTAAAATAAATCAACCATCTACACCCTAATCGCCTGTCGAACTTCTTCTCTAATGAACGGGCACACAGGGCCCCTGTCCCAAAACCAGGAGCCCTGCCCCGAATGATAATTGCCAGGATTCTCAATTATTGAGATAGAAATGCCATACTTTAGGCAGCACGGACTCACGGAGATCTCAACCACGAAAACTCTACTATCTGCTTCTTCCCCGATTTTACCTTACAGGTACAAAGACTGCGCCGAAACTTTGAAGCGGTGAAGAGAGCTAGAGGGATGGCGATTGGGAAAACATAAGTCACAGAGAGATTGTAGACAGCGGGGAGCGGGGCTCTGGGGGGAGTCAGCGGGGGAATCATGAAAATATAAGGGGCCGGCCTTCGCCAGTTTGGAAGCTGACTACCCTTTTGGGGAACAAGGTCGTATGAGGATAGACTACAAAACATTAACTTTACTCCTACTGGTTTGGTGAGATGGACCCAGGGGTGGCTCATGACGTTCCGTGGGAGCAGGAGGATTCTGTGGACCAGACAGCGTGCAGGGGAAAGGTAAATGGGGCTAGAGATGGGCTATGCTTATTTCGAAAATAGAGGCCGCCAGGAGGCTCCAGCCTACCCCAGCGTAAAGCATGGTTATTATGGGGTACAGGCGCTCTGCATGTTGGGGTTGTGGGTGGTTTTACGTTTTAGCAGGGTAGCAAGGAGGGGGGTACTTTTCAAGGGGATAGTTTATGGTCAAGTTCGACTGTTTTGCAATGTTTGTGTTACTTGTTTGCTCAGGCACTCTCAAAATTGTCCTAACCAATATACTAGAGCCACGAAGTAAGGGGATGGAAGGAGCTTCCTTCCCAAAGGCACACACAGCCACTTTTAGGTTGACACATGGGGCCCGACCCCCTGATCTGGTCAGCCCGACCATAATCTCACATGTACAGCTCCAATATTGCACTGAAAATTTTGAAGTGGAATGTCAATAGTCTGGGCAGCAAGGTTAAACGCACACTAGTACTACAATACCTACAAAGGCACGCTCCGAACGTGTTTTGCTCCAGGAGGCCCACCTGAGGGGGAACCAATGTAAAGCTCTGGCTAGGAATGGATATGAACTCCTAGCATATGTGAGGTATACATCGGGTCTAGACAAGTTGGGATAGTAATGAAATCATCTATTCCATTAATTCCGGATAGGAACTAGTTTGACCGTTTGGGACGCTACATAGCGCTGACTATTACATGGGAAGGAAGAACGTTAAACCTTTGCACAGTGTATGCTCCTCCAAAACTTCATAACGACACTTCTACGGACACTGGGTGCTAATCTGCTTGAACTTGCCTTGGTTACGCTGGTCTTGGGAGGGGACATGAATGCAGTTATGGATCCGGAGATTGATAGGTTATCAGGGACCTTGGGGTAACTGGTAGGGATAACAAAGGGGGAACAGACAGTGCGGACTAGGTGTGAGAGTGACCGAGTTAAGACCCAAGGGCATAGGGAAAAATTCCCATCAGAAGCCACACTGTACCGCCCTCTTTCACATCATTTGGGTACTCCTTGCCCAGGAGACATAACAAAACGGCCGGTCAGATGTTACCATGACCGTTTGTGGATATGAAAGAAATGTGTTAGTGGAGGGAGGTTTAATTGAAATTATCAATGCTGATCTGACAACTGAAAAAAGCAGTGTAAAGTGAATAGAAAGTGAGTGGTGAAAAACATTAAAATTGGATAGGCTGGGTAGATGTCAATGGTTTATTATTATCTCCCGGTCCTCCAAATCTAAAAGACAAGTGCAAACACAGATTTGACATAATATCCGTGATCAGTAGTGGTCAACATGTTTCTGCATATCTAAGAAATAGTTCCATGCATTCGTCAGGACCCGTTGTAAATTAACTACTGCTTTTTGTGAAAAGTAAAAGATATCTGTATCAATGTGGAGGGAAGAAGGAATTTGTGATCCTACCAATTTCCTTTGGTTAACTGTACTTATCAGGGGGGGAAAGGATCACTTGTCCTGCATAACTCTGGGTATGCTGTGACTGTTCCGAATCGTCCCAATATTAACCCTCATGCACGTGCTGGTAAAGGTGTGTTATAAAGCGGTATATCTTTTTGTCCGCCGTCCCTCGCACGTGAGTGCATAATCATTGGGTTGTTTTTTGTCATGCAACCTCCATCCAGGAGGCATTACCCATTGTTAAAAACAGTAGTGATTAGTGATTGTGAAAAAGTGATGGCTAAAATTGTCTCTCTTAATCAGAAAAATTATTTATTCGTTCTGTATATGGAGGCAATGGTTAAAAAATTTTAAGGAGGTGAACACGAGTTATTATGACTCGTACACACTAAGTGAAGTACAAGGTCGACATGTTTCAGCCCTTCTATATGCCTGATAGGTCATGTGGGCTTTCTTCAGGACCGTGGAGTGAACTAGAGACCTCTCACGTCTCTAGTGGTGATAAGAAAATTCAGAGGAGCATAGCTTTATGTAGCTCCTTAAGAGGTCAAAAAGTACCTGCAAAAAAACAACATAGAGGACAGGGGTAAGGGTAAGGGAAAACATATAAGACTTTCACACTGGTTGGATGGACCAGGAACATATAAAACGCATATTATGCGCAGCAACTAAAAAATGGCAATACTTAGCACTGACTTCCCCACTTAAAGAATAGGGTCAACTCACTCATAATTGGCAAAATAGTTCTCATATTTCATTGTTTTTCATGATTGGTAGGCATTTAGATTCAGTTGTTTCAAAGTTTCATGCTTCAAATGCATTCATGCGATTATATTATTTTAAAGGTGTATTATTTTAAAGGTGTAATTTTCATTCACACGTTCCTTTTGCAGCAGGCATTATGTCTCATTTGACTGCCTGCTCATGGTACTATTGATCGTAAAGATGGTAAGTTTTTGGACGTTTTCTATGGGGTGACACGAAGTTGATGAGTGTCTAGAATCTGTTAGTATAATCTATTGTGTAGCGTTCGCTTGCATTCTTTTTCTACACGCGTTCGTTTCTCAGCTGGCATTCTGTTTTCTACAACAGCGTTTTACTAATGTGCTGTAAGCCGCCTTCTGGATTTCAAATAACAGATTTGGCAAGTTGATAGATGGTTTCTATGGAGTGACACGGGGTCGAAAACTGTCTTAGTTCAGACGCATTGGTGTTATTAATTTTACCGCATTCATTCACATAATTGTTTCCCACGTGTATATTTTACAACAGGCATTCTGTTTCAATTAACTGCGTTTTTTGCGCTGCATGCCGACTTCTGAAGTTCGCCCTCGGGAATAAACTTCCATATCTGTACATAGTATATCAACATACCTCCGTTCTTGACTACAATGAGCCTCATCGGTTTCAGGGTGGGTCAGGGAGGCACACTAAAACAGTAAACATACTATCAGAACTTTGTGTTGTAGGTTTGTTATACTTTACAGTTTCACCGCGTTGTGCTCCTCGTGGTACCTCTGGCTCTCCATACACTGCTTGTGCTGACTCTGCCACCTCTGTCCCGGATTACCAGAGGCATTTCCGGGGTAGTGCTTTTGTTGGTGGTGGTGCAATGGAGATAGAGGAAAGACCATAGTTGTTACTTTCCGGTGGAGTTGACATTTAATCTAGATCTTTAGAATGGTTGTAGGCAGATTTAATAATTCGAGTTAATCATTTATAGCCTCAAGGATGATTTAAAAAAAGGTGCTGATTTAAGGTTGGATAGAGATAGGCAAACCTTAATAAAAATTGACATCATCCATTATAAATTGCGCCCCATGGGATATTATCGTTCAGACCGTTAACATCAGTGTGGAGTCTATTCACCCACCGTTGCTCTTTTTCAAAGAGAATTCTCTCTGCATTGTGGTCTTTATTGTGCAGTGTCTCTAGAATAACCCATTGCAGATCTTTCACAGTGTGGCCGGCTTCTAGGTAGTGACTTGACATCTTTGTGGTCGCCTTTTTACATTTCACATTGCTGCGATGCTCACAAATTCGTTGCTTAACTTTCCTGCAAGTCATGCCTATATAGTTTTTTTTACAAGGGCAAGTTATCATATATATGGCATGACTTGTGTTGCAGTTAGTGTGATGTAAAATTCTCCAATTGAAATCAGGGAGTAGTTGTATGTCTTTGGTCACTTTTGTAAGGGGACATACAGAACAGGTTCCACAAGGGAAATGGCCCATTACTGGGCTCATGTCCAGTGGTGATTTCACTGTGGTTAGTTGTTTTCTGAGCCGGGGTCTGGTATGGACCAGAATATCTTTGAGATTATGGGTTCTTTTGTTGGCAAAACGAGGTTTGGGCCAGTGAATGTCGGCTGAAGTTAAAATCCTCCAGTTCTTATTGATTATCTTTTTTAGTTTGTTGCTTGCTGGGCCATATGTGGTCACGCAGGTGGTGATGTCAACTTCTGGTTCATTTGGTATAGACACCATGAGATTTTCTCTTTGTTGATTGCGGGCTCTTTTTTTGCATTTATCAACAATTCTCTTAGGGTAATGTCTTTCTACCAATTTTTCGCTTAACTCATTGGCTTGTTCTTTGTACTCCTTTAGCTTGCTACAATTACGTCGTAGTCTTAAAAATTGGCTGAATGGAAGGTTTTCCCTCAGGGGTTTAGGATGAAAACTCTGGTAGGAGAGTAAGCTGTTTTTAGAAGTCGGTTTTGAGTATGTTTTGGTTTGCAAGGTCGAACCTTCAGAGTAGATAGTGATGTCCAGAAAATCAAGTTGTTTTTTATTTGCTGTGTAGGTAAATTTTAGCCATTGGTCCCGGGTATTGATCCATGTATGGAAGTTGATCAGACTGGACATGTCTCCTTGCCAGATGAGTATAACATCATCGATATATCGACGCCAAAACAAAATATGTTGTTGAAAAGGGTTAACTGGATTATTTACATGTGTTTCTTCAAATTGGCTCACGTAGAGCCCCGCCACACTCGGCGCAAACGTACTTCCCATGGAAGTTCCATGACATTGTTGAAACAGGGTGTCTTCATATTTAAAATAATTCTCAGTCAAGGCAAGCCTACAACATTCGAGAACAAAATGTCTGGGGGTCTTATGTTCCCAGTCAATGTTAAAGACTATGGTCTCGAGTGTTTCCAAAGTTTTTTCTTGAGGTAGGCTTGTGTAGAGGCTCTCTACATCCATTCCTACAAGTATCATGTTGTTTTCCGAGTATGAAAAGTCTTGGAGCAGATTCAGGAGGTCCCTTGTGTCCTTCAGGTAGGTAGGGGTCCTTTGAACTATGGGTTTGAGAAAGTAATCCGCAAACTGTGACAATGGTTCAAGGACCGAACCTATTCCTGAAACGATGGGCCTTCCAGGTGGTGGTGTACGAGGTTTATGTATTTTAGGGAGCGAGTAGAAATAGGGTGTTCTAGGGTTGTTAGTCTCTAGGAATTGTGCTTCTTTTGTTGAGATCCAATTGTTCGTCTCTGCTTCTGTCACCATTAGTGATATTGTTTTCTGTATTCTGGGTGTTGGATCTACATCTATTTTCTTGTAGAACTTCTGGTCCGAAAGTAGTTCTTTGCATTGTTGATCGTACCCTTCTTTTGAGAGGAGTACTACTCCACCCCCTTTGTCTGCTTGTTTTATGACGAGATTTTCATCGTCTTTTAGTTCTCTCAATGCCTGTTGTTCTGCTCGAGAAAGGTTTTGAAATGGTTTCTTTGTGTTCTCTTTTAGTCCGTCTATTTCCTTCATGACAGCCTGTTCAAACGTCACAATCTCTATGGGTACTTGTGTGTTTAAAGGACAGAAAGTCGATTTCTTCCTTAAGGTAGTATCTCCATCTGAGGGTTGTATAGGTTGGTTACTGAAGAAGGCTTTGAGTTTCAGCTTCCTGCAGAATTCAGCAATTTCGCATTTCATCTTGAAGGTGTCCAAATTAGGTGTTGGGACGTATCCCAGACCTTTATTGAGTACTTCCTCTTGGTCTTTTGTCAGTACCTTATCTGTAAGATTTATGATGAGGGAGTTGTGTTGGTTCCTGCTTTCCCCCGGGTGACACTCCTGGTCTGGACCTGGCGTGTTTGATCCTGCCAAGTTATTCCTTTTTGTTTTGGGCCTCGACTGTTCTGGCCTCTCCCTAAAAAAGGCGGTCCCTGTTGGTAATTGCCCCTCATCTGTTGTTGCATTTGGTGTGGAGGACCTTGATAGTATGGGTCTACCCAACCTTGGAAGTGAGGATTGAACGGGGGGAATGGCATCATTGGTGGATTCATTGCAAACTGTGGTGTACGCCAGTAATTGCGGCCACGTCGGTTCCCTCTTTTGTTACGAAACCTCCCTCGATGATTATTAGAGAAATCATCACCACTCCAGTCAGAGCCATCAGTTGAAGATTCACTATTGGTACTGTTATTGGACGCACTATCGTTAGGCTTATAGTCTTTGTGGCTGTAAGGATGTATGCGTTCCAAAGAGAACTTTTTCAATTCTTTACCTAGTTTTTGTAATTTCTGCTGGGTCAGAAACTCCTGAGATTGACTCATCTCTTTGTTGATCTCTTCCAGTCGTTGTTTGTACACAGTTACGTGTACCATATTGTTAAGCTTGGTCTCGATGATCTGGATTTTGATAGTTAGCTCATCTGTGATCTTGGTTGCTGTTTTTATTATCAACACAAGATAATCCCTTGTGCACTTCCAAGAGATTGCTGACCAATCTTTCCGAAATGCTAGGTCTTTTAGGAAGATACGTGGTGCATTTGTCACCCATAATCCTTTAGGTGCGGCATTCACTCTGAGGTACTCGGTCATTATGATCCCATGCACAGCTGTTCTCACTTGCTCTTTTTTCAATTCTGAAAGTTCGTCCCAATCGTCATTATTAGCCAATGTTTGAGAAAGGTCCCTATCTAAAAGTAAGCCAGGTCGAGCCAGTATTTCATCAATTTCTGCTGTTGAATAACTCAATCCTAAGTTGTCTGCCATGTTGAATACCCTTCAGGTGGAGGGGAGTCACAGGTTGCAACTTGTGTTTCCCACAGCTGTGCGCTGCTGATGATCTGTATCAATGTGGAGGGAAGAAGGAATTTGTGATCCTACCAATTTCCTTTGGTTAACTGTACTTATCAGGGGGGGAAAGGATCACTTGTCCTGCATAACTCTGGGTATGCTGTGACTGTTCCGAATCGTCCCAATATTAACCCTCATGCACGTGCTGGTAAAGGTGTGGTATAAAGCGGTATATCTTTTTGTCCGCCGTCCCTCGCACGTGAGTGCATAATCATTGGGTTGTTTTTTGTCATGCAACCTCCATCCAGGAGGCATTACCCATTGTTAAAAACAGTAGTGATTAGTGATTGTGAAAAAGTGATGGCTAAAATTGTCTCTCTTAATCAGAAAAATTATTTATTCGTTCTGTATATGGAGGCAATGGTTAAAAAATTTTAAGGAGGTGAACACGAGTTATTATGACTCGTACACACTAAGTGAAGTACAAGGTCGACATGTTTCAGCCCTTCTATATGCCTGATAGGTCATGTGGGCTTTCTTCAGGACCGTGGAGTGAACTAGAGACCTCTCACGTCTCTAGTGGTGATAAGAAAATTCAGAGGAGCATAGCTTTATGTAGCTCCTTAAGAGGTCAAAAAGTACCTGCAAAAAAACAACATAGAGGACAGGGGTAAGGGTAAGGGAAAACATATAAGACTTTCACACTGGTTGGATGGACCAGGAACATATAAAACGCATATTATGCGCAGCAACTAAAAAATGGCAATACTTAGCACTTAAGTATTGCCATTTTTTAGTTGCTGCGCATAATATGCGTTTTATATGTTCCTGGTCCATCCAACCAGTGTGAAAGTCTTATATGTTTTCCCTTACCCTTACCCCTGTCCTCTATGTTGTTTTTTTGCAGGTACTTTTTGACCTCTTAAGGAGCTACATAAAGCTATGCTCCTCTGAATTTTCTTATCACCACTAGAGACGTGAGAGGTCTCTAGTTCACTCCACGGTCCTGAAGAAAGCCCACATGACCTATCAGGCATATAGAAGGGCTGAAACATGTCGACCTTGTACTTCACTTAGTGTGTACGAGTCATAATAACTCGTGTTCACCTCCTTAAAAATTTTTAACCATTGCCTCCATATACAGAACGAATAAATAATTTTTCTGATTAAGAGAGACAATTTTAGCCATCACTTTTTCACAATCACTAATCACTACTGTTTTTAACAATGGGTAATGCCTCCTGGATGGAGGTTGCATGACAAAAAACAACCCAATGATTATGCACTCACGTGCGAGGGACGGCGGACAAAAAGATATACCGCTTTATACCACACCTTTACCAGCACGTGCATGAGGGTTAATATTGGGACGATTCGGAACAGTCACAGCATACCCAGAGTTATGCAGGACAAGTGATCCTTTCCCCCCCTGATAAGTACAAGTAAAAGATATCACCTGCAATGTCCAGGTTGTATATTCAACCACATACTGTTACCGCACCGTACCAGAGATACGACATCCACAGGAACGACATATAGAGCAAACAACAAAAAGACAACATTATGTCACATTCACAAGGTGTGTCATATTGGTATAGTACATCCTTTTATTTCTCAATGTGTCCGAATCACATGATCTGGGGATTAAATTCATTCCAAACCACTCACCCATTAGTTGTGGTTGTTGCGCTTCACCCCTCCTGGCTGCAGCTCAGGTAAACAGAGCACCGCTCTAGATCAGAAAAGTTAAAATGTAAGGACGACAATCATGGCTTTATTTTTATCAATTGTATAGCGCCGGGAATTCTGTTGGTATATACAATCCCCATGCGCTATTTCTTAAACCGAATCCGTGTTGTAAAAAGTACGGTTTATAATTCTCACGTTTTTTTCTACATTATCTAATGACTAGGTTTTTGAATTTGATCATAAAGGTTATTGGCCAGCATTGAATATGGGAACTATAGCAGCTTAATAATCGGTCTACCAATAAGAATGTAATGTATTCGAGACCACATGATAATGAGACCGAGCTTGATTTAATGTTCATGTGGCTGCGTGGGTTATGAATTGCAAAATCGCGCCAAATCGCGCATCCACGGTGGCAATCACCAATCTGTTATTCATTTATGTTGAGGCCTCTGTATGCTCCCTGTATGCCCACAAGAGTTATCAAAACGCAATCACTTGCTAAAGATCCATGTAAACACTCATGTGCAGTGTCGTCAAGCCGGCATCTCAGCGTCTAAAGGCATTAAACAGTTCATACCAGCACATACGCCTCCACAGGCGTTTAGACAACTGCGCTTCTGTGGCATCACTCACCTCTCCGTCGGTGTCTCTCAGCAGTCATCCAAACTGTCTGGGGGGGCGCCGAACGGAGAGGGCGCGCCATATTAAAAAGGTCAATGTGTCACGTTTCCTGTAGCGTCGGTCACGTGATTTACGTGCATGACGGGATATGTAGTTCTTGGTATCCCGTGTTTGTAGTTCATTTAAAACAAAGTCGGGGAACCATTCAAATATTCAGAGTAGGCATAAATTGACATCAACATGGACATATGTTATTATTGGCAGATGGTATTCATTTATCTGACATCCTTATGTCACTGCGATCACTTGGTTCCTATGTATTACAAAAAGTCCAGGTCTACAGGCGCCATATTTGTAGTTCTTTTAAGTAGGAAGAATTAAATGCCAACACCGGACATGTTGATAGCCTAAGTTAAAACCTCCCTATATAATGTTTCGGTATTTATGACGAGGCAGTGCTGTGTTTAGGTATGTCCATCTCTATTATTAGTTGTACTTTTCAGATTTGTGGTATATCCATCAATACAGAATAGATGGACTGAATATCTGTTTAACTTTGGTTTTTACCCTATTCTGATGATATTTAGTATATATGTTAAAAATAGGATTATCCAGAGGTTGTAGGTTCAGAGTGGATAATCATATGATATTATCATCAAAGGGCAATCCAATCACTTTCAGAGGGACATCCACGGTATCGGCTCATTTAACCCATCTTTATCGCTATTGAGTTTGTAGACCCATTTCTGCTCAATTTTGAATAAAAACCGGGCCACATCCGGACAAGAATCAGGTATCAGAGGCTGTTCCAGAACAGAACAGTCCAATGAAATCATTTGGACCATGTCCAACCTCGAAAAATGCGCTGTTAGACGGGTGGCCTGTTTGCGACAATGTACCGTGCTCTTGTGTTCTTGTATTCTTGTCCTTATCTTCCTCGTCGTCATACCTACATATTGTTTCTGACATGGACAGATTATCAAATATATGAGGTTTCCGCTATTGCAGTTTGTAAAAGTGATCGCAGTGACATAACCGCAGGATGTTAGATAAATTAATAACATCTGCCAATAATAACATATGTCCGTGTTGATGTCAATTTATGCCTACTCTGAATATTTGAATGGTTCCCCGACTTTGTTTTAAATTAACTACAAACATGGGATACCAAAGACTACATATCCCGTCATGCACGTAAATCATGTGACCGACGCTACGGGAAACGTGACACATTGAGCTTTTTAATATGGCGCGCCCTCTCCGTTCGGCGCCCCCCCAGACAGTTTGGATGACTGCCGGGAGACACCGACCGAGAGGTGAGTGATGCCACAGAAGCGCAGTTGTCTAAACGCCTTTGGAGGCGTATGTGATGGTATGAACTGTTTAATGCCTTTAGACGCTGAGATGCCGGCTTGACGACACTGCACATGAGTGTTTACATGGATCTTTAGCAAGTGATTGCGTTTGATAACTCTTGTGGGCATACAGGGAGCATACAGGGGCCTCAACATAGATGAATAACAGATTGGTGATTGCCACCGTGGATGCGCGATTTGGCGCGATTTTGCAATTCATAACCCACGCAGCCACATGAACATTAAATCAAGCTCGGTCTCATTATCATGTGGTCTCGAATACATTACATTCTTATTGGTAGACCGATTATTGAGCTGCTATAGTTCCCATATTCAATGCTGGCCAATAACCTTTATGATCAAATTCAAAAACCTAGTCATTAGATAATGTAGAAAAAAACGTGAGAATTATAAACCGTACTTTTTACAACATGGATTCGGTTTAAGAAATAGCGCATGGGGATTGTATATACCAACAGAATTCCCGGCGCTATACAATTGATAAAAATAAAGCCATGATTGTCGTCCTTACATTTTAACTTTTCTGATCTAGAGCGGTGCTCCGTTTACCTGAGCTGCAGCCAGGTGGGGTGAAGCGCAACAACCACAACTAATGGGTGAGTGGTTTGGGATGAATTTAATCCCCAGATCATGTGATTCGGACACATTGAGAAATGAAAGGATGTACTATACCAATTGTGAATGTGACATAATGTTGTCTTTTTGTCGTTTGCTCTATATGTCGTTTCTGTGGATGTCGTATCTCTGGTACGGTGCGGTAACAGTATGTGGTTTAATATACAACCTGGACATTGCAGGTGATATCTTTTACTTTTCACAAAAAGCAGTAGTTAATTTACAACGGGTCCTGACGAATGCATGAAACTATTTCTTAGATATGCAGAAACATGATGACCACTACTGATCACGGATATTATGTCAAATCTGTGTTTGCACTTGTCTTTTAGATTTGGAGGACCAGGAGATAATAATAAACCATTGACATCTACCCAGCCCATCCAATTTTAATGTTTTTCACCACTCACTTTCTATTCACTTTACACTGCTTTTTTCAGTTGCCAGATCAACATTGATAATTTCAATTAAACCTCCCTCCACTAACACATTTCTTTCATATCCACAACCGGTCATGGTAACATCTGACCGGCCGTTTTGTTATGTCTCCCGGGCAAGGAGTACCCAAATGATGTGAAAGAGGGCGGTACAGTGTGGCTTCTGATGGGAATTTTTCCCTATGCCCTTGGGTCTTAACTGGGTCACTATCACACCTAGTCCGCACTGTCTGTTCCCACTTTTTTATCTGTATGGTGTTGGGGTTGGTGTACATAGTTGAATGACATATTTGTTTTTGACCTCTTGGTACCCTTTGTGTGTTGAGATATATGGTTTTGGGGCATGTGCCTAGTGTGAGTCATTAAACTCGCCCTTGGACACTCCGATTAATTTGTTTGGTTCATGTAACTGGTCGGGAGCCACTAGAGGGCTTTGTAGAGGCGATGGGTCTGATAGACCTATGGCGCGCCCATAAACCGGCAGACCGTCAGTATACACATGCCTCAGCCACACACAGCAGCAATTCCCGGTTGGGCTACATCTTTAAGTTCAGGGTACAAGCAGGATCATTCCGGGGCACAACCCATAAGGCATGAGGTACCTGGGAACATTCCCTGTTGAGGTACAGCTTCAGGGGCCGGTGAGAAAGGCCCTTTGCCCCAGAGGCTAGATCCCTGGTATTTCAGAAACAAACAGTTTGTCTAAAAGATTCAGAAACATACTACACAAAAGACTGAAGGTTCAGTGGAATTGGTTAGTACCATGTGGGAGTCATACAAAACAGTGATCAGGGGGTATGCCCAGGCACAAATAGTCATACAAAAGGAAGAACAGACTAGAGATTTGGAGGGGCTAGCGAGAGAGATTGGTCGGTTGGAGTCAGAAACTTTAGAAGGGAGGGACCAGGAGTCCTCCCTGATGCAGCAGCTCAGGCTCAAGCGACAAGAATTAAGAAACCTGGCAGAGCAAACGGCACACGCACAAGCGATAGTAATCCAGAGAAAGCTCTAAGATGTAGGTGATTATATCAACAAAATGATAGCCTGGTTGGAGCGAAGTGACAGGTGCAGAAGCTGGGTTCTTGAGATACATTCCCAAGAGGGCGAAGTGCACCGTACAGGCAGAGATATAACGGAGACATGCACCAATACTACGAATCCCTATACGCCGCCTCCTCAATGTGTTCTGCAGCGGACTGTGCTGACCTACTGCGGGTGATTAATCCCCCCACCGTAACGGCAGAGGACAAAACTGCCTTAGACAAAGATTTCTCAGTGGACAAAATAGGGGGCGCCCTCACTGATCTGCAATTAGAGAAAGCAGCAGGCCCCAATGGACTCCCGTTGGTGCTCTATAAGAGCACAGTAGGTAAAATCGCCCGCACCTACTCACATGTTTCAATAGTCTAAGAAAGTGGGAAAACTACCCCGGGACCAGTATCTGGTCACTATAGATGTGATACTCAAAAAGGGTAAACCCCCCAACGAATGCAGTTCATACAGACCAATATCATTGTTGAATAGGCCAAGGCACTGACAGCCCGACTCCGAACTGTGATCTCCAAACTGATCCACCTGGACCAGTTGAGATCTATGCCCCATAGGGGCATGCAGCTCAATATAAGAAGATTACATGGAGGGCTACACATGATGAGAGCAAAACAGCCTGGGGAGGCATTGTTATTTTCTCTTGGCCCGGAAATGGCTTTCTACAGCATTGAATGTCCGTTCACGTTCGCAATCCTATCTAAGAAGATTATATGGAGTGCTACACATGATGAGAGCGGAACAGACTGGGGAGGCATCGTTATTTTCTCTTGACGAGCAAATGGCATTCGACATCATTGAATGGCCGTTCATGTTCGCAACCCTGCACAGATTGAGCTTCAGACCGAGTTTCTGTTCAGGGGTTAAGCTCCTATTTTAAGACCCGCAGGCTAAGGTAAGAGTTAACTGAGTGGTGTCTCGTTAATTTCCTCTACGAATGGGCACAAGGCAGGGCTTTCGACAATGATATTTGCCTAGCCCTAGAGCCATTGTCAGCTTGGGTTCGCAACGACCCAATACTATCTGATTTACATGGAGGGGGCGACTAGGAGAACCGTATATCTCTTTATGCGGAAGATATCCCTCTATATCTAGTTAACCCTGATAGGTCGGTGCACAGGGTGCTTCACATATTCTAACTATTCATCAGTTATTCTATTTACACAATAAACTGCAACAAATATCTCCTCTTCCCCTTGACAGGAGGAATCCCCCCCCCCCAAGATTGGCAGGGAATACCCCACTAATTGTTCAAATTAATTATACATACCTGGGCATTCAGATATCCATGAGAGATGAAGACTTCCTATTACATAACTTTTACCAGCAGGTAGAGTGACGTGGCATATTGGAGAAAACTACCAGATAGGCATGGCGGTCATATTCAAAATGATGTCTCTGCCTCAGCTACTGTATGTATTACAGAACACCCCATACAAAATACCTATGACAGTATTTCAAACTATTGATAGTCAATTGCAAAAACTCTTATGGGACAGAAGTAGTTCCAGAATCGCTCTGCGTAAACTTCAGAGGGGCGTATACGAGGGAGGGCTAGCAGTCCAAGATATTCGAAAGTACTATTGGGCCTTACAATTGATCATAATTATTGATTGGGTGTTCACTGATCGCAATGATCTGGCCGTCCGAGTAGATCATTTGTCGATGGGAGATAGGGGCTATCCAGCAGCACTTTTCCATAGATGCAGTGAAAAACAGCTCCCATTCCTCAAGCAAACAGTGGTGTGAGCCTGGCATGAAACAACCAAACACTTGGGTTGGGAAGGGAAGCCGATCGGGACTCCACTGTGGGATAGTGATCAGTTAAGGGAGGTGAGGACTTTGAAGGAATTTAAAAAGTCCGGGAAATATCTAAAGGGGGCAGACACTGATAACCTTTGAGAATCTTAGAATTGAATATGAAATGGCAGACACAGAAAGGTTTAAATATTTACAGTTGGACCATGTCCTGCGCAAACATCTTATGGAAGTGGAATCACTGCCAGGATACTCACCCGTGGAAGGCAGATTGCTAATAACCGGGCCCACCTCCTTAACTTATAAGAACATTATGTACAATTCACCAACTCCGATAGACTCCTTGAGGGCGGCGAGGGAGACAGACCTAGAACTCTAGGAAGAGGTTGATTGGAAGGAGGCGTGCAGAGTACTCGAGAAGTAGCAGTAAGGGCCCAATTTAAACTCATTCAGCTATGTATCTGTCATAGGTCCTCCACTTCAAGATCACTTCTGCATTGGTTGGGCCAATGTGTATCCCGATTCTGTGCGAGGGAGTGTGGTGAAATAGGCTCCTTCTTTCTTATTATTTGGGAGTGTAGCTACATACACAACTACTGGAGGGGAGGGAGGTAACACAAGTCATATCTGACGTCATTGAGTTGGAGATCCCAGTGGAGCCACATTGGCGCCTACTTTGTGTGACCTGTGTGGCAAAAGGGCCCAAATACATACTGACTTGGCTCAATGTGGCAGCAGTAGTTGCAAAACGGAACATAGTTAAGGCGTGGGGGGCGAGCCATCCACCCGAACGGTCTGAATGGGAGGATGATTTAGACTGGTGCTGGGGTGCCGAGAAGGTAGTATACTAGGCCAGAGGATGCCCACACAAATGGGATAAGATCTGGGGTGGGTGGAGGGCATACAGGGGCCACTGGCATGGAC
Organism: Lissotriton vulgaris; assembly: GCF_964263255.1. Taxonomy (NCBI): domain Eukaryota; kingdom Metazoa; phylum Chordata; class Amphibia; order Caudata; family Salamandridae; genus Lissotriton; species Lissotriton vulgaris. The sequence continues at coordinate 1,181,279,123 of NC_141696.1, forward strand.
AGAGTTGGGATGATGGTGAAGAGATTACAGCAATGTCTGAAAGGTTTCGCTACCAGCGGATACAACCAAGATGGGACAAGTTTGGGGGAGGGTGGAGGTTGAGATTTATGATGCCTACTGGCTAAAATGCGCGTAATGCACCCATGTTCTGATTGTGATTTTGAAAGTGTTCTGCTCTGATAATAAAAAGATTTTATATAAAAAAGAAGGTCGCTAGGGCCACGTTGCCGGGCAGTAAACGTGACCGCCCAAAGATGCCTCAAACCAACACATTGTGCAGTTGGTGTGGCGGTGCCACGTCACACTCAGGAGAATGCCTGGCAAAATGCACAAAATGCTCCATGTATGGAAAGATGAACCATTACGCCAAGGTTTGCTGCTCAAAAAACCTGCTGAAAGGGCCCAAGAACAAAGCAACCAACTGTATAGAATGAGTCCGTGTTCGCAAACAGCAACGAAGTTGATGATGATACCTCTGATGAGACTGTTCACGTCATACATGCAGTTGAACCGACTCTGAGCCTCACCCACCATGTCCCCCGCTGCTAGGTCACAATAGAAGTACAGACACTCATGGCCCTCGTCGATCAACTTACTGCCCCTAGTTCTCCACCAGAAGATGCCCTCTCTGCCGGCATTCTGCCCACCACCACTAGAGTGTATGATTTTGGCACCACTACATGTCTCCCTCTTGCCGGCGTCTTCATTACTAAGATCAGACATGAAGGACAGTCCCTAACGGCAAAGGCATACATCACCAGAGGCTGGTCTTACATGCTCATCGGTTGCCAGATGGCTGAACACCTGGCTAGTCTAGTTTGCCTTTGGGATACATGCAAGGGTAGTGGGCTTTCTCCTCAGAGAGTTCAAACACATCTTCCAAGGCATTGGTTGCCTAAAAGACCAAGTAGTCCACCTGCAATCGTTCAGTACCACCCATCACCCTGCACCACTGCCGGGTGACGTTTCATCTTTGGCAAAAGTAGAGACCGAATTACAGAAACTAGAGGCGGCATACCGACGTCTTGGGTCTCACCTATTGTGGTTGCTCTCAAACCTAAACAACCTGGAGAAGTAAGACTATGTGTTGACATGAGGCTTCGTAACACAGCCATAAGGAGGGAAAGACTCATAACCCCGACCATGGACATCGTAGGGGAACTCCCCGGCTCGTGCCGGTTCTCAAAGATTGACCTGAGGTCCGATGCCATCATATTCTCTTAGCACCTAAGTCCCAGAATGTGACAACATTCTCCACACACCTTGGTTTGAGGTGATACAAGCGTCTCAATTTCTGCATCTCCAGCGCCACCGAGGTGTTTTTAGGACATTATCAAGGGAGTGCTGGATGGTCTTCGGGGAGTATTAAATGTCAGTGACAACATTCTAGTCCACGCACCCGCACTGGAGGAACACTTTCACAGAGTAAGTATGGTGTTCAAAAGCCTCCAAGACTGCGGGCTCACCCTGTACAAGGAAAAATATGAGTTCCTCAAGGAGGAGATATATTTCTTTGGCTACTGCTTTGCTGCCAAAGGAGTTGCCCTCTGACCCGGTCAAAGTCAGCGACATTCATTTGGCACCAGCACTGACCACAGTCACTGTTGTCAGAGGCCACGGTCACCTATTGCGGCCGTTTCATGCCGAACCTCACCCAACTCACCGGTCCGCTGCGGGACCTCATGAAGGCATTGACCCCATGGCACTGGGGGACCAAATAAGAGCTATATTTTCAAGACACCAAGCAGGCACTGTCAGAGAACACCACGCTTGCCTATTTTGATTCAAACAAAAAAACCCAGCTGGCAGTAGACGCCAGCTACCGGCCCGGGAGCAGTTTTGTCTCATAAACAGCGTGGAGTGGGCCCTCATCGTAAACGCCAGCCGCATGTTGACCCCCTACCGAGCACATATGGAATAAGAGGCCCTTTCGATTTATTGGGGGTGTCGAAATTTTCACATTCGCCTATAAATAGCCACCCGTTCACAGCCAGCACTGATCACAAACCACTGATCCGCTGTTTAAGGGACAGAAATTGAGAAATGGATACTCCAGCTATAAGAATACCACTTCTCAGTGGAGTAAAGACCCAGCACCCATAACCCCGCCGACTACCTTTTGAGACACCGATGACCAACCACACCTCATGAAGAGCAGGAAGCTACTGTTGCGGAGGAATATGTAAGGATGGTTGTGGAACATTTGCGACCAATTCATATATCCTTAACCTATATCACAGAGGCCACCAAAACGGGCTACTGCATCCAGCAGGCCTTAGCAGTGACCCGGTCAGGAAAGTGGAATGCCATCACCACAGAACTATTCCAGAACAAGATGGAAACCCAGAGTACGTTAATCTCCCTGCATATCGTACAAGATGATATCAATGCAAAGGCAGATGGGTGTCTGCTAAGATGGCCAGCTCGTTGTACCTGCCAGCCGCTGCCCAACCCAATGGATGGTAGACCTTGCCCACGGGTTCCACCAAGGGGACATCAAAACTAAGAACAGGCTGCACTGCAAATTGTGGTTTCCTGGTCGGGAAAATCACATTGAACACACAGTCAGACAATGAGACTATGCCAAGCCACTGGAAGGCCGAACTCTCCGCCACCTATTGTCACTGAACAGATTCCAGACGTTCTGTGGCACCGTGCCAGTGCAGACTTCGGCAGCCCCCAGTGCAGGCATTTGTTAGTAGTCATAGATGGTTTCTTCAAATACCCAGAGGTGAAAATTGTAAAGACAACCTCTGAGGGAGAGACTATTCCAAAACTGGAGAACATCATGACCACATAAGGGAACTCTGCACTGATAATGGGCCCTCTTCAATGGTCAGGGCCATGCCAACTGTCTTCTGTCCCTAAGGACCAAGCACTGCAAGATCACCCCTTGTTAGCCTCAAGCTAATGGAGAGCTCGAGAGATTCATGAGGACGATCACCAAAACATTCCATGTAGCAGTGCATCGTAAAGGCCTTCAACGCATTTCTGACAGACTATCGCTTGAGCCCTCACACCACCACAGGGGTAACACCCAGTATCCCGTTTTGGATGAAGGGTCGGGAATGCAACCCTGCACCATCCAAAATAGGAAAAAGACCTCGGATCCAAGCAGCCTAGCACACTCCTGACAACAACATAACCGCTGCGTGTTACAGCGCAGGCGAGTCAAGACTCCAAGTATTAGCGTTGGGACTGGGTGCTAACGTGAGATAGGCAGCCAGAGAGCAAGTTCAGACTCCATTTCTAACGTCACCCATGATGAGTTCTGAGGATCCAGGGGACCAGAGGTCGAATGTTTCTTGTTTCAAATGGTACCATGGATACCCTGGGGAGCAACCAAGAGACCGGAACTTTCACCCAGCAGGTGAGCATTTGGCTGGAAACCCTGATGACCCCGAAGAAGAAGCTGATCCACTGGTTCTTTGTCTTGAATGCCCAGCACCTCCACAGCGCCCCCTGGCAGATCCTGAACCCATAACGCAGGCCACCTAGCCGCCGGCGGAAGTAGGCACTTGAGGACCCCACCCCAGTGCAAGGTGGACATGACAGCGGCCTGCTCTGGTACAATATACGGTGGAACCCCACTCCATCCCAGTATTTAAAAGACTATGTGATAGACTATTAATATAGGAGACCAGGCCCAAGCTGCTACCACCCAAGACCGACAGTATCCTTTAGCCTGAACTGGCAGTGGCTTTTTGTTTGTCATTGTGCTCCTCCCGGGGATGTCTTTAACGTTTTTCCATGTTTCAATCTAGTGTTCTGTTTTTATCTGTTTTTGTTTACTGGGGTTAAGGAGGAATGTAATATTGTAGGCCGAGGTGTGGTGTTCCAAGCTCCCTGGCCTCAGGTACATTTGGTATGTTCTGAGGGTCACAGGAAGCGAGTTAAAAATTAAACAAACGGAACCACAACCAGCTGTTCCGCACCAGATGACAACCAGTGTGCCGGCAATTTATTCATAATGCTGCTTATGTTCGCTACTATAGGTGAATCCCAAATGTACTCACCCATTCATGTCTTATAACAGATGCAGACAATATAGTGGCCTCAGAGAGGCATGAAAACAGGAAGCAGTGGAATCAAGCAGCACCAGGAGCTCTGCTTAATGTTTTAGCAGATCGTTATTATATATGGGGTAACCCAAAATGAGTCCTAGGACCTGGGTATCGAGTATTACAGATAAGGTGGTCCTAGACATAGATTTCCACACACAATTATTTAAAAAGTTTCTCAGCTCAGTTGTTATTCATACTAGAAATTGATTCTTAAAGTGAAAAAACAAAAACATAATAGCCCAACAATACACAGGTGTCCGATACAAATACACACAAGCAATTTCTTGTTATCGTTATTAAAAGTAGAGGAGAGAACTCTACTATTTATTCATAATAAAAATCTCCTCATATGGCAGTATACAAATATACAATATCTACAATTCAGAACAGAAGGGGTTACGGAGAAAAAAGTGCGTAGAGTGAAGTTCTTGTGCTCGTGCAAAGGATAGAAAGGACCAAGCGGTCAGGGGATATTGAATGGTATGATCATAGAAGAATCTGTTGGCTTAGATTTAGACAGAGCCAGCCCTCAAAAGTTAATTCGTAAAGGAGTTGTAATTGTCTTTACAAAGGTCACTTTGCTCAGATGGTTTTTTGGTCTTCAAAGAAGGGTGGATGGGCAGGGGCATTAGAGATGCCGGCTCGCTGTAGGGAAAGGATGTCGACGTTTCGACCCAAGGATAAACAGGGCAATTTGTATCCTCATAGACGGGTCTTCATCAGGACAGGACGATGAAGGGGAAAGGGCAAAGTTACATTGGATTCATGTAACCCCAGTAGTAGAGTAGGACACCTGTAACACAAATGTAAGGGCTCAGTTTTGTTTTTAAAAACCAACAACATAAAGGTTTAAGATAAGTACTCCAGAAGCACTCACCCTGTTAGTGGTGTGCCTATATGCCAACTGGTCAATTCATTAAAAGAGAGCCGATCAAGCGTGCTCTCGAGTACTAGGAGGAAAAATAAGAAACATAAAGCCATCAGTGCTGTGTTTCTTACAAAGCAATTCTCACGTACAAAACATAGACTAGACAAGGACAAAAATGAACATAAATGGGAGCTGATTAGACTCACCCTCGCTCAGTCGGCGAAAAAGATGATGAGTTGGATTTTCTAAGAAGCAATATACACGCTGTGTCTGTGGACAAGAATGTATAATGAGCTACGAGGGTCAACAGTTACAAAGTCGGAGAGGGTACATGTAACCTCGGGGATGTTTGTTTATCATAACATACCTCCTCCGTAGAACTGCGTGGCCTATCAATGGGGCTCTGTCTGTCGTTGACTGCTGAGAGAGGCTCGATCAGCGTCAGGTTAAGTACTGGACGTGACGTCAACGTGCACGCTACTAACATATCACGCTAAGGCAGGGGCTGTTGCCTAGCAACATACGTGGTGTGGAAAAGAAGACAGACTCTAGGCGTCTTAGAAGTTCGGAAAAACATAGTAAACATGGAAGCATTCGCATGCAATCGGAACATAATACACATTATTTGCCTTGTACAGTACATATTTACAAGATACAAATGAAATATGCATCCGGATCACAAAGTTCCATATACTTTCCAATGTACGATTGTGGTACGAACGTAAACAGCAAGTTGAGCATTCAGCCATTGTGCAGGGTGGACATTTGTCTTGTTGTTTCTTCGTACTCATTAAGACCCCGATTAACTGTATCAAATATGTGCATCCATTTGCACTCTCGGATACTAAGGGTGCTGGCAAAGTTCCCACCCCTGATGTTTACCTGTACTTTTTCCAAGATCCAGTGCAATGGATGCACATATTTGATACAGTTAATCGGGGTCTTAATGAGTACGAAGAAACAACAAGACAAATGTCCACCCTGCACAATGGCTGAATGCTCAACTTGCTGTTTACGTTCGTACCACAATCCTACATTGGAAAGTATATGGAACTTTGTGATCCGGATGCATATTTCATTTGTATCTTGTAAATATGTACTGTACAAGGCAAATAATGTGTATTATGTTCCGATTGCATGCGAATGCTTCCATGTTTACTATGTTTTTCCGAACTTCTAAGACGCCTAGAGTCTGTCTTCTTTTCCACACCACGTATGTTGCTAGGCAACAGCCCCTGCCTTAGCGTGATATGTTAGTAGCGTGCACGTTGACGTCACGTCCAGTACTTAACCTGACGCTGATCGAGCCTCTCTCAGCAGTCAACGACAGACAGAGCCCCATTGATAGGCCACGCAGTTCTACGGAGGAGGTATGTTATGATAAACAAACATCCCCGAGGTTACATGTACCCTCTCCGACTTTGTAACTGTTGACCCTCGTAGCTCATTATACATTCTTGTCCACAGACACAGCGTGTATATTGCTTCTTAGAAAATCCAACTCATCATCTTTTTCGCCGACTGAGCGAGGGTGAGTCTAATCAGCTCCCATTTATGTTCATTTTTGTCCTTGTCTAGTCTATGTTTTGTACGTGAGAATTACTTTGTAAGAAACACAGCACTGATGGCTTTATGTTTCTTATTTTTCCTCCTAGTACTCGAGAGCACGCTTGATCGGCTCTCTTTTAATGAATTGACCAGTTGGCATATAGGCACACCACTAACAGGGTGAGTGCTTCTGGAGTACTTATCTTAAACCTTCATGTTGTTGGTTTTTAAAAACAAAACTGAGCCCTTACATTTGTGTTACAGGTGTCCTACTCTACTACTGGGGTTACATGAATCCAATGTAACTTTGCCCTTTCCCCTTCATCGTCCTGTCCTGATGAAGACCCGTCTATGAGGATACAAATTGCCCTGTTTATCCTTGGGTCGAAACGTCGACATCCTTTCCCTACAGCGAGCCGGCATCTCTAATGCCCCTGCCCATCCACCCTTCTTTGAAGACCAAAAAACCATCTGAGCAAAGTGACCTTTGTAAAGACAATTACAACTCCTTTACGAATTAACTTTTGAGGGCTGGCTCTGTCTAAATCTAAGCCAACAGATTCTTCTATGATCATACCATTCAATATCCCCTGACCGCTTGGTCCTTTCTATCCTTTGCACGAGCACAAGAACTTCACTCTACGCACTTTTTTCTCCGTAACCCCTTCTGTTCTGAATTGTAGATATTGTATATTTGTATACTGCCATATGAGGAGATTTTTATTATGAATAAATAGTAGAGTTCTCTCCTCTACTTTTAATAACGATAACAAGAAATTGCTTGTGTGTATTTGTATCGGACACCTGTGTATTGTTGGGCTATTATGTTTTTGTTTTTTCACTTTAAGAATCAATTTCTAGTATGAATAACAACTGAGCTGAGAAACTTTTTAAATAATTGTGTGTGGAAATCTATGTCTAGGACCACCTTATCTGTAATACTCGATACCCAGGTCCTAGGACTCATTTTGGGTTACCCCATATATAATAACGATCTCTTGAGCAGGGACTCCTGCGAGGGTGTTTTGTATGTTTAATGTGTTTGATATATGTGAACTTTGTATGACCAGTCATCCTCTAGAAATCAAGACAGGATATGGCAGAGAAAGACACTCTTACTTACAGTGAGGAATATATTAATAAACTTATTGAGGCCCAGAAAGGTGGCAGTTTTCTGGGGCGCTCTACAACCCCAATTGACTTAACACTAAATGATAAGATCAATAAAGTTGAAAGGCTAGAGAAAAAGCTAATTCGAACCAGACTACACGGCCATGTATTAACCCAATACTTGCAGGCTAATGTGATACCAATAGGGCTCCAGGTGAGAAACGAACCGGCCATATTTATTGACAACCCCAAATTCAAGGGCAAGTTTAGCTTTATCAGCAATAACTGCTCCAGGCACTGGATGGTGCTTGGAGTTGAGACAGCCCTAGAAGAGGTAGAACGCCTGATAAAAGAGATTGCTGACCTCAGAAAGGAGATAACCGATGATAAAGCGCTTAACAACGCCAAGGAAGCGTTGGAGCGCCTAGAAAAAACACTAAAAGACTTCGACACCTTTACTCAGTCAACCAAACTAGACAAACTAGCAAAGGACCTAAAGTTCTATGACAAGGCAGCAGTTTACCCTTATCTAGCTGAGGGTTACTACAATAAAGACTCTCAAGGGAGGTTCTTAAGTAGGGGAAGTGGTGGTTACAGAAGATATACCACTTTTTCGGACTCTTCTGCAACCAGCAACTCTGAAAACGAACAAGAGAGACCTAGCACTAGTGGCAACTCATATCCTGACTACTCGAACACTTTTTTAGAGGAGGACCAATGGGGGGACTACCAAGGCAGAGGCCGTCCCTGGGGGAGACCCAGGGGTCGCGGACAATCCAACTGGAACCGAGGGAGGGGAGGAACAGTGAAGAAACAGGTCCACTTCAGACAGGACCAACATGGGGAAATCAGAACCCGAAACAAACACTACAGGTGGTAGCTTGCCGAACGGAAAATGGGCAAACTAGTTCTATCATCAACCTGTCTACCTATACCCTTAAACCAGAAGAATCCAGAATACTGGAAAAGGGTCTCTCCTTTGTCCCAACCAGCCTCCCTAATACCTTCAATCTGAAAACGGAGTTACACCAGTTTTTCAGGAAGGTTAGGTTAAAACACCATTTTAACAAAGTACCTTTTAAACCGGTATTCAGCAATACTGGTTTACGGCCTCCATCCACTTTCACACCACCTGCGCAAATGATGTCCAACAAAATCTTGGCATTCGAGCAAGTGGTGATGAGAGATATCAACCAGGTACTAGCCAAAAAGAAATATACTAAGTTCAATACCAGCAAACAAGAAAAATTGGCATTGGAAGCACTTAAACAAAACTCTGACATCGTGATCAAACCAGCCGACAAGGGTGGGGCGATCGTCATTCAAAGTAGGGATGACTATAAATCTGAAATACTCTCACAACTAGGGGTGGAGGGTAATTATAAAAAACTGCAGGCTGACCCTACCAAAGAAATAAGTGCTGACATAAAATCTATTACTAGGAAGGCCCTTGATGATGGCTTTCTAACTAAACATGAACACGACTATCTGAATAACAGTCACCCTAGGTTACCTACTATTTACACGCTCCCTAAGGTCCACAAACGTTTGGAGAAACCCCCGGGAAGACCAATCGTCTCCGGTTGTGGTTCAGTGCTAGAACCCCTGTGTAAGTATGTGGACATATTCCTGAAGCCTATTGCTGAAGCAACCACAGCTTATCTAAGAGACACCATGCAGGTAATACAGCTAGTGGATGAGTACCCTTTTGACCAAACTAACAATCTGTTGGTCACTATGGATGTAACCTCTCTTTATACAAATATCCCTCAAGAAGCGGCACTGGATGTCATTAGAGGCGTCCTGGACGTGAGGCCAAGACCCTGCCAAGTCCCAACGACCTTCATCTTGGATCTCCTTGAGATCGCCATGAAGAAGAACTTCTTCTACTTTGATGGAGAGTATTATGTCCAAACAAAGGGTGTGGCCATGGGGGCAAGCTTTGCCCCAGATCTGGCCATAATCTTCATGGATGCATACGAACATACCTTTGTACTTAATGGAACCAACCCCTTTCATGACAACATCGTGCTATGGCGTCGTTACATAGACGATGTGCTGATGATATGGCAGGGAAGTGAGGAGCAGCTGAAGAATTTTCATACCTGGCTCAACAACTGCTCCAACGACATCCAATTTTCCTTGGACTTTAGCAACCATCAAATCAACTTCCTTGATATTAGCATAGTTCAGGATGAGGGGCACCTACGTACCACACTCTTTAGAAAACCCAGCGAGAGAAACACCTTGCTCCGCTACTCAAGCCATCATCCACGTAACCTCAGAGACAACCTGCCCTACGGACAATTTCTGAGGTTACGTAGGAACTGTAGCCGCAAGGTGGATTATTTTACAGAATCATCTTTACTCATTGAAAGGCTAGCGGACAGAGGCTACCCCCGTAGACTACTCAAAAAGTCCCGCAAGAAGGCATGGTTTTACCACAGAGAATTTCTCCTTGAGCCTAAAACCAAAGAAAAGGACACCAATACTAGAATGACCTGTGTGACTACCTTCAACACCAGGAGTAATGATATCAAGAGAGTCATAAATAGTCATTGGCACCTTGTGGCAGATGAAATAGGGATCCCAGAACCCCCTATGCATGCTTTTAGGAAAGGTAAAAGCGTCAGGGACTATGTTGTCCAATCCCTACTACATAGCAGACCGAGCAACTCACAAACAACTCTGTGGAACATCCCACCAGTGGTCGGCCATTATAAATGTGGTGGGTGCAAGGCTTGTCCTTTGACTCTGGAAATCAAGCAGTGCACATACAACAACTACACCCACACCTTACGCAGCCAAACGAACTGTAACTCGACGGGTGTCATATATGCCATCAAATGTCCGTGTGATTTCCTTTATGTGGGCCAGACCATACAAAAAGTTAAAGCTCGTATTTTGCAGCATGTAAGCAGAATACGCTGCAAAGTACAGGGCGCTCCGTTGGTGGAACATTTTCTGACCTTCGGTCACCCACCTGAAAGTCTCCGGTGGTGGATCTTGGAAAAAGTACAGGTAAACATCAGGGGTGGGAACTTTGCCAGCACCCTTAGTCTCCGAGAGTGCAAATGGATGCACATATTTGATACAGTTAATCGGGGTCTTAATGAGTACGAAGAAACAACAAGACAAATGTCCACCCTGCACAATGGCTGAATGCTCAACTTGCTGTTTACGTTCGTACCACAATCGTACATTGGAAAGTATATGGAACTTTGTGATCCGGATGCATATTTCATTTGTATCTTGTAAATATGTACTGTACAAGGCAAATAATGTGTATTATGTTCCGATTGCATGCGAATGCTTCCATGTTTACTATGTTTTTCCGAACTTCTAAGACGCCTAGAGTCTGTCTTCTTTTCCACACCACGTATGTTGCTAGGCAACAGCCCCTGCCTTAGCGTGATATGTTAGTAGCGTGCACGTTGACGTCACGTCCAGTACTTAACCTGACGCTGATCGAGCCTCTCTCAGCAGTCAACGACAGACAGAGCCCCATTGATAGGCCACGCAGTTCTACGGAGGAGGTATGTTATGATAAACAAACATCCCCGAGGTTACATGTACCCTCTCCGACTTTGTAACTGTTGACCCTCGTAGCTCATTATACATTCTTGTCCACAGACACAGCGTGTATATTGCTTCTTAGAAAATCCAACTCATCATCTTTTTCGCCGACTGAGCGAGGGTGAGTCTAATCAGCTCCCATTTATGTTCATTTTTGTCCTTGTCTAGTCTATGTTTTGTACGTGAGAATTACTTTGTAAGAAACACAGCACTGATGGCTTTATGTTTCTTATTTTTCCTCCTAGTACTCGAGAGCACGCTTGATCGGCTCTCTTTTAATGAATTGACCAGTTGGCATATAGGCACACCACTAACAGGGTGAGTGCTTCTGGAGTACTTATCTTAAACCTTCATGTTGTTGGTTTTTAAAAACAAAACTGAGCCCTTACATTTGTGTTACAGGTGTCCTACTCTACTACTGGGGTTACATGAATCCAATGTAACTTTGCCCTTTCCCCTTCATCGTCCTGATGAAGACCCGTCTATGAGGATACAAATTGCCCTGTTTATCCTTGGGTCGAAACGTCGACATCCTTTCCCTACAGCGAGCCGGCATCTCTAATGCCCCTGCCCATCCACCCTTCTTTGAAGACCAAAAAACCATCTGAGCAAAGTGACCTTTGTAAAGACAATTACAACTCCTTTACGAATTAACTTTTGAGGGCTGGCTCTGTCTAAATCTAAGCCAACAGATTCTTCTATGATCATACCATTCAATATCCCCTGACCGCTTGGTCCTTTCTATCCTTTGCACGAGCACAAGAACTTCACTCTACGCACTTTTTTCTCCGTAACCCCTTCTGTTCTGAATTGTAGATATTGTATATTTGTATACTGCCATATGAGGAGATTTTTATTATGAATAAATAGTAGAGTTCTCTCCTCTACTTTTAATAACGATAACAAGAAATTGCTTGTGTGTATTTGTATCGGACACCTGTGTATTGTTGGGCTATTATGTTTTTGTTTTTTCACTTTAAGAATCAATTTCTAGTATGAATAACAACTGAGCTGAGAAACTTTTTAAATAATTGTGTGTGGAAATCTATGTCTAGGACCACCTTATCTGTAATGTTTTAGCAGAAGCAGAGCTAACAAATGACTCCATTCTTCTGGGCGCAGGTATGTATATTTGTGTGATCGGCACAGAGTATAGAGGTGGGTCTACTACAGGGTCCCACTGTCACAAATCATTCCAATTTTTAGTCATTAAAAATAATTGAAGACTGTAAAATACAGTGATTCGCCAATATGTATAACACAATGTAACCACCACCAGTCTTCACCTTCTCCAGTTCAGTCTGTAAATTTGTAATATTTCTTTCAGCATCTCTGTAGTTGTTTATTGTCTGTTATTTTATGTTGCCAGTGTACTTTTTCCATTCTTCTATGATAAGATGTAAATTTTGGGGTCAGGGGTAAGCTTAGGGTAAAGCTTGGGCATAGAGATCTTGTGATGGTAAGGGATGTGTTTAGGGATAGTGTTTGAGCTAGTAAACAGGAAAATAATCTAGTGTAAGGAAATGTTTGAAGCCTAGATTCTGACAACTGTTTGCAAAGCAATGAGAAATTACAGATTCCTGTGTAGGGTGGTAAGACATTTGCAAAAGGTAAGGGTTTGTGAATGTTAAAAAATATATATTTTTTAAATGTAGTCCCTTTTTTAGGTCTCGCCTGAGCCAGTGCGCGTGCGTTGCTCTGCGAGACATTTAGTAAGGATTTTAAACTTTGGAACAAACGCTTGTGCGTGTGCTTTTGTTTTCTTCACCCATTATTGGCCTTTGCCTGCGTCTTTCTATGAAAGACAGCACCCAATTGGCCAAAGGCAGGTGCATGTTCCGCCTTCTCTCTGCCCTGGCCTAGGGTCCGCGGGAGTGAGCACGGCATTCCTCCCTTGTCATGGCTCCGTAAAGCACAGTGTGCACTTTCAGCTCCATACACGGTTGCTTTCACTTTCGCGTACCGCTCTTGTTTTATTTATTTATTTACTAGAGCGCCTTAATGCCTTTCTGCACAGAACACCCCTCCCACCTCTCAAACGTCAGCCAGATCAATGCTGTGGCTTGTTTCTAATATTCAGCCTCTTTCTGCTCTCCCATGTGCCCCCTTCGAGATCCTCCTCTCCTTCTGCATTCTGCCAGCACCCTCCTACCCAATAGTCATCCACCACCATTTCCACCACCTCCACCACCACGTCCACCACCACCACGTTCAACACAACCACCACCACCACTTTCACCACCACATCCACATCCACCACCAGGTCCACTACCACCACCACGTCCACCACCACCACCACATCCACCACCACATCCACCACCACCAGGTCCACCACCAGCACATTCACCACCACCACCACATCTACCACCACCACCACGTCCACCACCACATCCACCACCACCAGGTCCACCACCAGCACATCCACCACCCCCACGTATACCACCACTATGTCCACCACCACGTCCACCACCAAAACGTCCACCACCACCACCACCACGTCCATGTCCACCACGTCCACCCCCACCATGTCCATGTTCACCACCATGTCTACCACCACCACCACCACCACCCGTGACGGGTAAAGTGTCACTGGAGGGCAGGGGTAATAGGAGTGTCAATGCCGGCTGTACATGGGACATTTAAGGATGCGTTTGGTGCGAGAAGACGGGAATAGGGGCTAGAAGTATTACACCAGACCCAAGATACATTTTGAAAAGGAGCAATGTCACAGGGGCTCCAGTAAAAGCACTCGCAGCATTTCTACCTCACAGTGGCATACCTGCACGAGCCACTCACTCAAAACAAGCATTGGCATAGCCAATAGGTCTCGCCTTTGGGACCTTATAAGTGTTTAGCTATGCAACACTTGATGTTGTTGCACCATGGATATTGTGCTGGATAACTAAACACTTATAAGGTCCCAAAGGCGAGACCTATTGGCTATGCCAATGCTTGTCCTTTAAAGACATCTGAACTTTCAAAGCTGCTTGGAGATTAAACATATGTGCAAAAAGTAGAAGGCATTGGCCCTATTTCATATAAGGAGTGCTGAGTCAGGTGCTAGGACTTAGAAAGCATTGCTGGTTAGTATACAAATTGCCAGCCTTTCATAGTTTTTACCCTCAATCAAACAGGTAGTGGCCAAAATGGCATGCCCCCATTTGTTGAGCGAGGCAATCAGGGCTTTAGAACTCAGAGGCTAGTTCATTGCTTGTATGAATGACATGCAAGGCATCGACAGTGAAGGAGAACCACTGTTTGCAACAATCTAAGCATGTCACACTTACATCGACCCTACAGTGTGGTTGGTCAGAAATCTTATTATGCTAGTCACCTCCTTTAAAGGGTATGACAGGTGGATACGGCAGCAAAAGGCAGAATCATTATGTGATAGATCAACCCTAATAAACACATACTACAGTGATTTTTGTTGTTGTGGGTATGTGTTATTATTTATTTAGTGCAGTTGTTACTGCCTATACCAGAGGCCTTCAAACCTTGTTGCCCTAAGTCCTCCTAAGTATACTGTTTTGAAGTTGAGCCCGCCTCAGAAATTTTATGGGAAGGATTGGGGCAGGGAGAGATACAAGGCTGAGTGCATGGGAGGTTGCGACGATTATGAGATCACTTCAGGGGTACTTTTTCTGTAGCTCATAATCCACACTAAGGGGACGATTGCGATCTCGGTTGGAAGGGCACCGAATCGGGTTCAGCATCAGCGGATCCGATTCGGAGGCTGAATTTCCGTCCGGTTCGTGCACGGGTCCGGACGACGTAGTACAATGCGAAGTAGTGCGGAATCTCCTTCTGAATCGTTTCCGGGTCCAAACCGCTCCGTACGTCTCGGTCGTAAGCTAACCGTGGCTCGCAATGGAGGCGAAGTCCGACCGAGCCAGTACGATACTGGATTCGGACAGACGAATCGAGTCGAGATCGAGTCGGAGCGTCCGGCTCGATATTTCTCGCCGGAGGTTGACTTTAGGGGTCCGCGCCGGACCCCCAGTTACCCGCAGTCTTACGACTCGGACACAGGGGGAGACCCATGCGTCTCCCTAACACAGGTATGTACGGTGCAGATGGCACCGACGCTTACACACTGTAGGGGGAGCACTTGTCCGCGACATACCCATTCAGTCCATGGGAGCCCATGTACGCGTTGTACGACCTTCTCCCATTGACCGCTATGGGAGTCCGACCGAACCAAGTCCGACAGCATACGGCAGCATCGTACTTGCTCGGTTGGACTGCAGGAGTCCGCTTCGGTCGGAAATCACCCTGGATCCGGCTTGGTCGGAGTGCTTTCCAACCGAGATCAGAATCGGCCCCTAAATGTGAGACTTATATTTGTATCAAACGAAAACAGTAATTAACCCAAAATACTGTACCTCATAATAAGGATTTTGTGAGCCTCTCGTACTCCTGGGGCAACTGCATCTGCTTCTCTAAAAATAATTTCAACACAGCAGGCTACCTCCTCTGTCTCTTTCACCCACCCCATCGTGCTTGATCATCACCCAAATCTTGAAACAGGCACTCTGTCCCTGTCAGAAAAAAAAGAGGTCCCACATGTTCAGCAAAGATGCCCATGACCCTAATGCTAGAAAGGAAAAACAAGCCCCCATGCACCTTTTTTAAAGTGAGAAACTTATAATTGTGTTACAGAAGGCCCCTCAGAACCCTGGTCCCCGGTGCAGCTGCACCTTCTTCACTAAAGATAGCAACTGCCTTATTGTTTCCACTGCCCTTTGTTAAAAACAAAGGTTTCCATCTTGCCACCAGGGGCGGCTCCTCCCCTAGGGCGGAGGAGTGTTGCCCCACTGCTTTCACGAATTGCAAGAAGCAGAAATATTAAATGGTAATAACTACCAATTTATGTGTCTGCTTCTCGCACTGTGAGAAAGCAGAAGGGTTTGGTTGCGGGCGTGCAGGTGGGCGGGGCTGCTCTGCAAGCAGGGCTGGGCAGGGGTGGAGTGGAACAGAGGAGGATGGCAGTATTGTGGAGGAAAATCTTAATTTTCATTGTGTTTGGTGCCAGAGCTGTGATTTCCTTCTGAGTGTACATGACTGGTTCGGTCAGCCCTCTGAGGCCGACCAAACCAGTCATGCACACTCTGTCCTTCTCCATGTAGGCTGCAATGCAGCCTACATGGAGAACATGGCTGGGCCATGAGCCCCTGGCTGGACGGCGTCGCAACCAATCACAACATGGCTTGCAGTGTTGTGATTGGCTTAGGCGTGGGAGCCTGGCTGCCTGCTTTCTGTTCCTGCAGAGGTAGAAGAGCAGGAGAGGAGCAGAGACAACGCGGGACCCGGCCAGCGTAAAGGTAAGTTTAAATCTTTTTTTATTATTAAATTAAACCCTCCCCCCCACCTGCGAGTCATGCCGGCTGCAACTGCTTGCCACATCCTCCTCCCTGCCACCTCTCTGAGGCCACACTAGAGTCTCCTCTGGTCTAATTTTACCCTCCCTTTCGTAATTAGTAATTAGACAGCCATAATTGGGGTAAGAAAAAACGCATTAGCAAAGCCAACAGATTGCATCTACTTGAGGTATTGGATTTGTCATTATTTTTTAACCATGCTGGTGTAGTATGGCTGAAATTTTTTTTAAATGTCACATTTATTTATTTATTTTTATTTTGAAAGTTTTATATAGCGTGAACAAGATCTTAGCAGATATCAGAGCGCTTTACAGAGGAGGGGAGCATGTATACGCAGATACATCAATCATGTTAAAGGTACATTGAAGTGATAACATAAAACAATCAGTAAGTCAATTTCAAAGTCGAAATAAAAATACAAAGGGTTCGACAAGTAGTACAGATGAGTATCAAGTCTTTGTAGTTTTTCCCCAGTAGTCGTTCAAGTGTATTTAGCCATGAGGATCGCTTTTACTTCTTTCTTGAAAAGTATGGTAGAGGTGATGAGCCTGGTTTCAGGGGGGAGCGAATTCCAAATCCTGGGAGCCATTCCTGAGAAGGAGCGTTTATAGGTTTTTTCCTTGCGGAATCTTTTAGGCTTTAGCAAAAGATTATTTGTACCTCTAGTGTTTCTGGAGCCTCCAGAAATCGTCAGCTACTGAGCGAGGTATCTAGGTGAGCTCAGGTGGACAGCCTTGTGCGTCAGACCAGCGATTTTCAGGTGTATTCTGGCTTCAAACGGCAGCCAATTCAGGGATTTGAAGTCTGGGGAAATGTGTGAGTGTTTTTTTGATCCAGTGATAAGTCTCGCTGCGGCGTTTAGAGAGGCTCTGATGGGTGCCGTAGTGGCTAGGGGGAGACCGCAGAGGGCGGTGCTGCCGTATTCTATTCGAGGTATGACTAGAGATTGTACCGCAGTTTGGAAGTCTTTGGTTGGAAGGAAAGGTTTAAGTTTCCTAAGGGTGTTGATTTGGTAGTTCGCTCCCTTAGTTGCTTTGTTGATGTGTTCCTGCATGCTGAGATTGGTGTCAAGTGTTATGCCCAAAGATTTCGCTGAGTCCACGATGGTGGGTTGGACATTGAGTGCCGTTAGGTCTTTAAGCCACATTTGTGCGGTAGTGCTCTTCGCGGGTGGTGAGATCAGAAGGAACTGTTTTAAGGGCATTGAGTTTGAGATGATTAGCGGCCAACCACGATTGGGTGCTTCTGATCGTTGAGTTCAAGAGCGTGATGTCTTTGGGTGATTGTAGTTTGAGATAGAGTTGGGTGTCGTCAGCATACATGTGGAAGTGTACATTGGATTCTTGCAGCAAGGTGGTGAGAGGTTCCATAACTAGGTTGAACAAAGTTGGGGTGGATGGGAGGGTGGGGTGGGAAGCAACACGGTGGGAGAGAATTACAGCATTGAAGGGGGAGTTCGGGGGTGATATTGCTGTGACAGGGTCAGTGGTGTCCACATCTTAGACCTTTTTTTTTGTTATGGTGGGTGGTCGGGTAACACGGACAACAGAGGAAGGGTGGATGGGTGGGAGGGACAACACGAATAATGGAAGAAGGGAGCACATGGGTAAGGGGGAAAAGTGCATTCAGTGCCAGCAGATCTTAACACAACAGACAAAAGGATTTTAAGTAATTGCAATAAATGTATCGTTTTTAGGTCTCGGCCTGATCCATCGCATGCGCTGATCTGGCCGAGACATTTAGTAGCTGCTTTGAAAAGTGCTACTTTCCCGGCGACCAGCTTCATATCACGCGCACAAGAGCGCGCACGCATGCTCGTAATAGCAAGCTGGTGGCCGGCCGGGTAGCACTTGCAGTGACGCGCGTGCGCACCACGTGCGTCACCACTTGCGTTTTTTATTTTTTAATTATTTCATTTTACGGCCGCGCAGCTTTACTTTTTCGGCCGTGCGGCCGATGCTTGTTATTTTTGTTCCCGCTTGTTTGCCTCGTACTGCCAAAGATAGTATTGGGGGTAAGGTAGATGTGTCTCGGGTCTGGCCAGTCCCTTGGCTCCCCACTTGTGGGTTTACTACAGGTACTATAATGGGGCTTTTTCTCGTGTTATCCGAGATAGTGTTACTAAGCGCAAATTTCCTGTTTCTTAAGCAATAGCTAATTCCCCGCTTCCCAGTAGAATGTTTATCAGTCTCCACTGTGGATGTATATCGTTTCTGTTTTCTCTCTTTAATATCGTTGGGAGTGCGAGATGTGGCAGAGGAGACCTGTACGATTTTTCTGCCCCCTCCCCGGTCACTTACTGGTGTCATGCATGTGGTGAATGACTCTTGTGAGGCAAACTGCGGAAAACCCTGAATCCATCTTGTGGCTACCACGACCTGCTGGAGGACCTCAAAAGGAGACCCGAGCGGCACCCATCGACTCCAATGCAGCTCAGAGGCTGCCTCTATCCACACGCCAATGCCACATTCCTCGGCTCCTGCAGCGCAGATCCTCCCTCTCCCAACCCCACATGTGGAAAACTCCAGCAAACTCTCAATCTGAGCAGACTGGTAAATTCCCCTATCCTAAATTAAGTCTATCGAACATTTGGCCATTTGTCTTGGGGGGTGTGGGCACCTATTCTTGCGTTCTCCCTAGAAGTCTTGGTTGCTCCCTACAGAGCTTCCTACCCGGTGCCATGTTTCCCTCCTAGACTTAAATAGGTAGGTTTGTATGCATGCGTAAGAGTACAATATTTTTGTGCTTGTGAATCCGGTAAGTGGGTTGAGATTTTGTGGCTCCCATATTTTCTTAAACCATAACGTTCCATTATTATTCATGTTTCTGAAGGCTACTTGCTTTATAGATCAGATGGGTGTACACCATTCTTCATTACTGTACCACACCTTTGTTTTGTATTCTCATATTAGGGGCAACCACAGATGGGTAAGCAATGCAGAGGATTCGAATTATGTTGAAGAAGGGCACTCTAATAAAGTAGATTCCTAGTTAAGTACGGGTTAGTAAAAATTAAGTGCACTAATCAGTACCTCAAAGCCTTCTCCATCCTCACTGTACATGGTTGCAAATGTGCCAGAGGAATCCATTGGAAGGTTGGCCTTGAAATACACCAATATACTGTTACATGTAATGAGACGTTTGCAGTGGATTGAAATGTGGAACCATGATATTAATGCAGATGCTTATGTGGATACTGGTGCAGGCCTCATCTGAAAAGCTTTATGATGTAAAGCCTTTCCATACAGTTTGTAATTCACCAGTAAACTTTGATGGGTCCATCAGGTAACCTCCATGAAAGTGTCGAGAAGAGGCGCCGCCTAGGTTTATGCCTGTATTGCTGGTGTGGTACAAAAGGGGGTGGTGATGGACGGAGCATCTGAATCAATCAAACACTCACACCCAGTCAAAAGATCTGGGTTTAATCCATCACCGTTCTTTAGCCCACTCTGCCACCCCAGTTCAGACATGGCTATATGCAAATCAGTCTGACCCTGTGCCTCATGGGAACAGTCCAGCCCGAACTGCCAATCCATGTCTTCCCTGGACCGGAAGCAAGCTTCCGAGGACCGGTTTCTGTCATTCCAGCCGTCTTCAGCCAGGCTTGCTTGAATCCAGTGGCAAAGTGAGCAAGGGACTCACGTCTGAGCATACCCTGTCACACTTATGGCGGCCAAAAGCGGTACAAAAGGGGGTGGTGATGGACGGAGCATCTGAATCAATCAAACACTCAAACCCAGTCAAAAGATCAATTTAGCAGTCAATTTAATTTATTTCTGACTTTTCATTTATAACATCAATGTAGCGCATTGTATATGTTCTTTTCCAATACCAAACTAGAATAAAGCTCAGATACATAAAATATCTAGTGGACTGTAAGACAATTTTTTAACTCAACTTAAAAACCTTCCAGCTAAAAAATATTATACAGCCTTAGTATGTTCCTGAGCTCTCAGTTATTCAATGTCTTTGCACGAGTGACTCGTCTAGGCTTTTTTTGTGTCTTGGACATTGCAGTATAGATGTTATTGTGGGATAAATGTAACTAAAAGTTCCAGAATACAAAGCAAAGACTTTGAGGATGCAATACACATTCATTAAACATACTTCATTCTTCAATGTAAATTCTGCACATTGTATTTAAAAAATAATTATTTGGTAAATAATAAAATTTTGGGTTAGCACCACCATAGGTAGTAGCCAACTTTTACTCATACAGACGATCTTGGAAATTGTGTTTTGACTGATATTAATGACCACAGAACATGACTACGAAATTTCAGATCTCTGAGATAAGCTGGTTCTCTGAAGACTAAGTGATGACTTTAGTGACGCACATCGCTTGTCCAGATTATTTTTGCAGTAGCACTACCCTCGAGTTCCAGAACAGTAAAACGTGACCAGGAAAAATTAAGCTGAATGTCCTCTAGAGAAGCAAGAGTACCAGTGTAGGTTTTCTCATTGACCCTGGGTCTAGGGAAATACTTAGCAGTCTAATCTTTTTAACTCTTCTACAATGCTAACCGTGGTCGAACTTCAGCGCCCTACTTATCTCTTTTCAGGACAGTTTCTTTGATATTTGCAGCGCAAAGCAGGTATTGGTTGACTGATAATTGTTTGGGATGGAGGCCTTCCCCTTCCACTACTACAGTGCAGAATGACATTCAGGACAAGGAGATGACATGTAAGTCTAGGGAGCCTCGAATTTCTTAAAGATATAAAGTTTCAAAGTTCTGATCCCACATTGGATAAATGGGTCTTTGTGAGGGGGCAAGTTGATGAGCGATGAGTAAAAACATGGCAGGCTAAAACTATTGGTCCGAACGTTCTGGCCTGATGAAGTTGTCTCTTTGCCAGCCCAGTGAACCAATGCCTAGTATGCTAAAATGTATGACTAATGAATGTCCACATTTCTTTTGCTTCTGGTTGTGGTAGATGGCAAAATAGGAAACTACTTCAGATTGAGGTGCTATCCATAAAAACAGTCCTACCTAATTTAGTTGCACTCAGACTACACTAAATAGGCCACCAGCTAGATCCAGGATATGCTTGTTTCTCCCACCTCAACCACGTTAAGCGGAAATTGTCAAAAAGCTTAGTGTCCATTCTTGAAAGGCTTGGATGGTTTTTTAGCCAGCGGAGTCGCAAAGTCCTTTGGAGGTCTTGAGATATAAAAGCAAAGCTACAGCAATCTCTTTAATACCAAAGATATATACAGAAGGTGGTCATAAAGATGTGCAGTAGTGCCATGTCAAGACAGTGAATCTGGAATTAGAGTGAAGGTGGTAGTAAGTTTACAGTTGTACATCAACGTACAGTTTTTATGGATATTTTATACCTTCCATTTGATGTACTCTGCACCTATGTAGTGCAAGTAGGTCTTATTGTGATGTAAAGTCCAGCATCATTTTAACATCCATGAAAATGTAGTGTGGAGCTGTTATGGCTTGGGAATACTGTAATCTGACTTGGAGTTGTAAAGGGTTTTGGAAAAGATAAAGTCAATGCCACAGCACCAGTATGCTTGGGAATAGCATCACAACAAGCAACCAGGGCATGCAGGCAAATCACTCTGATGTTCACGTATAACTGATAACCTTTTAGAACCTAGAGTGATGCTAGCTGTGTGTCGTGCACAAACTCTGTGGAGAATCCTTGTAACATACTGATGTGCATCAGAAGCTGATGCTCAAGGGCCACACTTGGCTACAGTCGATTTATTCCATCATCCGAACATTGCTTCTCTTTTGATTTACATCTCTCTTGTAGTCCCGAGTTGTGGTGTGGGAGTACAGCACAAGGAAATCTGTCTTCATCTCCAGAGAGGTAGCACAGTTGAAGGATCATTGTAGTGTTCTGACTTCTCAAGCGTATTAACTATTATAGTGACGGGACATTAGCAGAAGAATACACAGGTTATGGGGACAACCATTCGGGGTAGGGAGACTTACATTTAGCACTTAATACCATTAATATCGTAATCGATCTGAAATTGTGATTATGCATTACAAATCTTTGAGTAACTCCGTATTCCCAGTACTTTATTGGAACCAATCCGCTGATGTCTTCAGTAGATTGCCACCGTACCTTTGGATATACCACTTGGAGGCATCATATTTTCCATAGAAAGTCTACTGAGGACCCCATATGTGAATATTCGGGCGTACAAGCATCTGCCATCGGTTCTGTGGCTGGGAGATAACAAACAACACCAGGTCTTAGCACTTTAAGTAAATGCTGTTGCCCCTTCTCTCAACTTAGTGCGCCCCTGGAGTCCCTGAACATTTCTCTGCTCCTAAGGATACAAATTATCTGCTCTCGGCTGTACTTCTAAATGGGTTTTGCTAACTCCAATTTAATGCTCTAAAATTGAAGTCTAACCGGTGAAGAAAATGATTAATAATGCTGCCACGTCCAAACAAGCATTGGCATAGCCAATAGGTCTCGCTTTTGGGACCTCATAATTATTTAGTTATGCAGTACAATATCCTTGGTGAAACAACACCAATCGTTGCCTGGCTAAACACTTATAAGGTCCCAAAGGCGAGACCTATTGGCTATGCCAATGCTTGTTTACTATATATATGACATCCATATGGTTTTTTGCACAGTTTTCACAGAGATGATTGATAGTACGCTGTAGTGTGTAAGTGGACCTATTGTGTGTGTATTGCTCAGCACTTTAGGGAGGGTTTTTTGCATTTGGTAAACCCTCCCCACTTCCTACATTAGTATATGTAACACTTTGCGCTCAGCACAACTTCATAAATGCTATATATATGGTAACAAAATATTATTTCATAAAGATAACAATCAGTATATAAAAATGTATTTGTAACCTTAGCAGTATGGGCATGAAATGCGATAATATTTAAGTATTTTTTTAAACAGACTCCACTGTCTTGCAGGGGGGACACTATTGCCATTGCAGTCAAAAGACTATGTGGAGGAGGAGGATGAAGCAGATATGTCTTCTGAGATTGATTTGGATGAAGAGAGACTTGAGCCAAGATCTGATGATGATGACAGGTAAGGCCGCAACATATGGCTATGAGTATTTGAAGCACAGAAAAGTTATTCTATCAACAAAGATGTTCACCAATGAGGTGCTCCTGCAAGACAGTTATTTTTAAAGTTTAAATATTTTCTTGGAAGTATGCACTTGCAGCACAAATAATCAGATTACACAAGACATCAAGTGCTACGTTCAGTATATTTATATATATATATGTATATATATATATATATATATATATATATATATATATATATATATATATATATATATATATATATATATTACCTACTGGCGGTCGCCAGTAGGTATATATAGTTAGGATTTTTTCCCTATGGGATTTCTGAAAATTCTATGCCTAATAACGTTTGCGTTTGTGGACGGAATTGGCTGAAATTTTCAGGAAAATGGCACATTTTGTTTCTGAGCAGCCCTTGAAAATTTGGGGGGGGTTTGTGGAGGGGGGGCCGAGATAAAAGGGGGGTCCCAAAACGCCTTTTTCCCATGTTAATTTCCATAGGGCGGTTGGACTCACTTTTAGCCCGAACGGCTGAATGGATTTTCACGAAACTTGGCAAAATTGTAGGGACTGTTAGCCCGATGTGCCTTTGCTAGGTCTCAATATATGTGCTTCAGTGGATTTTGAGAAATTAACGTTTAAATCAAGATATATATCTGTAACAGCGCTCCGGGCAGCGATCCGGTTAGCGAACCTTTCGCGTATCGGAACTTTGCGATGCGAAGCTGATTGGCCCTCCGGTGTCTGTCAACATTCTAAACAGTCCGGAGCGGCCGCCATCTTGTCTCTCGGTAGGATCGAGAGACAAGAGGAGGCCAAAACAAAGGGGGAAATTACCATAAGGGGGCATAGTAGATCCTCGTTGACCCCCTAGGTTTTATGTGGAGGTTTTAAAAGGGCCTAGGAGGGTCCAAAAAAAAAAAATTAAAATTTTTTTTTTTGCGTGGTAAGCGCCAAGTTCGCGAACCGGAAAGCGTTCTGGGCAGCGAACTTTATGGATAAAAGAATGAAAGACTTTTCTAATACTGTATGTTAATTATTTGTTGGTTTTGTTGATTTTTTTTTAATATTATTATTTTTTCAGCAATTTTTTATTGTTGTGATTGTGTTTCAAAATTTAATAACATTTCTTACATTTAACTACTTTATGAATTACATATAAAAATGATTAAAGACTCAAACAATTTTTTAATATTACATATAATTTTATTTTTCGGATTGTTTTTCGAAATTTAATAGAACGTCTAGCATTTCACTGTCTGATATGTGTTCTTGTTCAGTGAACATAAGTTCAAACATTTGACCGTCATCATAATGAAGTAAATGATCCACTGATTCCACACATTGAACTAATTCATGGTCCCGTGATTGATCCATGAAATCAGAGTCTTCATTGTCCTCAATTTCTTTTTGTGTGTTGGTCTCCAGAACAATTTCGAAGGAAACATTCTGCTCACCTTCCATTTTTTTGCTGTAATTTGCATAAAAAATAAATATATAAGTAGAGATAGGGCACTGTTGGGTTTAAGTTCAGACAGGCACTTGTGAGTTTATACCAGAGAAGTAATCTATGGGCACTGTATGGTTTCAGGCGTGAA
Source organism: Lissotriton vulgaris (assembly GCF_964263255.1). Lineage (NCBI taxonomy): Eukaryota > Metazoa > Chordata > Amphibia > Caudata > Salamandridae > Lissotriton > Lissotriton vulgaris. Next base: position 1,181,304,302 of record NC_141696.1, read on the forward strand.
TTAGTACTATTAAAAAGTGCCTGTGAAGAAGCCTAAGTAAATTTATAATTATACCACAGAAACCTAAATCAGTCCATAATTATAATAAAGAAGCTTTTCTCAATGTCTAACTCTTACAGAGGGATAGTATATAACTATCTGAAAATGTTTATCATATTTACTTATAGTGCACAATATACTTCAGTTTTAAAAATAACAACTTACCTTTAGAAACAAGTTGATGTTATTATTGATATTCTAAATGATATATACAACAACAAGTAGTAGTCAAAATGGCTGTGTTTCCTTCTCTCCCTTTATATATATACAGGTATATAACCAATCAAATGTCAGGTAATAAAAGTAGAAAATGAAAGTAACATTTTCATTGGTTGTCAATTCCAACACTTCAGATGTGTTTTGTGAAGTAATTTACCTCACGGTACTTGGAGAGGTCTACAGGCTAAATGGCTAAATGAAATTTCAATGAAATTTGTGAGAATGGAAGGGATTGTTATGTAGTATGAGCTAATGTATATTTGGTGAGAGTGTCTCTAGTCGTTTTTCTGTAAATTACTTTCCCACCTTTTTTTTGGACCGCTTTCCGGGAAGCGGCCCGGTTAGCGAACCTTAAGCGTCACGGGAGTCCACCATTTTGTGTATCGGTCGCATTAAGATACAAGATGGAGGGCAAATAATGTTTAGAATGGGTAGAAGGGGTCATGGTAGACTTATCTTGACCCCCTAGGTTTTCTGAGCGTGGCTGAGGAGGCTTATATGTGCGGAAAAAAAAACTTTTTTTTAAAAAATTCCGCGAGGTTAGCTTTCGGTTAGCGAACCGGGTAGCGCTCCGGGGAGCGAATTTTGTGGAAAATTAGTGAAAAAGTTAGAGAAAAATAATAATTGTGAGTGATCAGATGTAGGGTAGCTCTGAGAAGAGCTTTTGGGTTTATGGTACATTTAGGTACTTATAAGTAGGTACCAATGCACAGTCTTAAATTCAGAATGAAAATTCTGTTGCCCTCATCTGAGAAGTGAACTCCATCTCCTCTGTAGATATCTTGCATGTAGTAACGCAAGTTATTGTTGTAAAGAGAGCCCATTCCATGGTCTCTCATGTAAGCTGAAACAGATTTGTTTACATGCTTCCTCGCTTTCTCAATTTGTGGACAAAATTGGTTGGACCACCTCCATTTCTGTCTTTGGCATATATTGGAATATACCAAGGCAGTTTGAGGAAAAAGTGCCATTAATTGCTCCAAGGTGTCCTTTAAAAGCATTTCCAGACCTACCCCTGTCAAAGTGCCCAAATCATTACCTCCACAGTGCACTATTAACAGGTCAGGTTTTGGCAAATGCATAAAGGTTTTCACCAATGGTATCAATTGGTGACATTTTAATCCTCTTTGGCCCAACCACTTAATTTCCACATCTTGTAAATTGAGGTTGTGTAAATTTCTGCTCTCAGCATACCTTTGAGCCCAGTGGATGTAACTATGTCCAACAATCCAGACGTTAAACATGGTGGAAGAAGGTTGTTCTGCAGTCAGATGAAGTGTGGTAATGAAAGGGCAGTTGAAACAGTAGGAGTTTCTAAAGAAAAAAACTGTGGATTTACAATGCTAATGATTCATTAGCAGTGATTGGTGCATTTCCATTTCTGAAAACAGAAAGTTAGGGTGCATGGATGTGTTCTTTGAAAGATGTAATTTGAATGGTCAAGGAAGAAACATTTAATGAAAGATTGCACTGGATACGCAGGTGCACTGAGAGTTCAGAGTTCAATTGAAACATTGTTGTGTGAATTTGCAAACATGAGAGGTCTTCCAGGAGGTGGTTGCTATGGAAACAAGGCAGACAGGGCAGAGGGGGGAAGGGTTTTGATTTGAAAAAAGTGAGGGAAGAGGTATGATTGGCTAATATGAGAGATATGTGAAAAGAATATCTGTATTTCTGTGCTTTCAATAGCTGCAGCCTTTGGAGTGCATCCTTTTTCTTCTGCTGAAGACAATTTGGTGTATTTCTGAGACTGTTTTCAAAACTCAAAAAATATTTGCTAAGGTGAGAAAAGATTTATTTAATTTAGATAGAGAATAGTATGATTTAAGGAGAAAATGATGAAGAAAGCTGTGTTTTTAAAATGTGGTTTTGTCTCTAGTGATATACTAATAGAATTAGTTTCATAGAGAAATTATAATTGCATATTTGGTGTAACATTCTGGCATGCAGTAACACAAGATATTGTGATAGATGGAGCCCATTTCATGGTCTGTTATGTAAGCTGAAACAGATATGTTGCTTTTAAAAACGATTTAAGAAATCAATTACATTTCTGGATATGTACTGCTAGAGCTTCATAGGTTGTTTTGGGCCATATTTATAAGGTATTTGAGTGTCTAAGATGTTATGTTCGCCTTTTAAAATGTAAAGTGTTCCTCATGGGGCAAGTGTCTTGTAAATACGCTCCCACTTGTGCTTGGCAAATTTAGATTTTGATTATGGGAGTTACCTAGCCATATTAATAGTGTCCCAAAAATGGTGCTAGGGCATTCCAGAAAACACAATCATGTGTCTCAAGGACATTTTTAGTCATTTCTTCATGACTGCAGGTATACAATTGATTTATATGCTGTGTTTAAAAACGAATTTTGAAATGAATTAAATTTCAGGATATGTACTGTTAGAGCTTCATAGGTTGTTTGGGGTCATATTTAGAAGGCATTTTAGTGTCTTTGATGTTATTTTTCCCTTTTTAAATGGAAAGCGTTCCTCATGGGGCCCTGAGCAGTTCTTAGCCATGTTATTTAATAGGAAGTGGATAACATGGCTAAGAGCATTTGCTGGAAAATGCATGAATATCGCTGACTTTTCTGCGATATTATGTTTACCTTTCAAAATGTAAAGTGTTCCTCATGGGGCAAGTGTCTTGTAAATACGCTCCCACTTGTGCTTGGCAAATTTAGATTTTCATTATGGGAGTTACCTAGCCATGTTAATAGTGTCCCAAAAATGGTGCTAGGGCATTCCAGAAAACACTTTCATGTGTCTCAAGGACATTTTTAGTCATTTCTTCATGAATGCAGGTATACAATTGATTTATATGTTGTGTTTAAAAACGAATTTTGAAATGAATTAAATTTCAGGATATGTACTGTTAGAGCTTCATAGGTTGTTTGGGGTCATATTTAGAAGGCATTTTAGTGTCTTTGAAGTTATTTTTCCCTTTTTAAATGGAAAGCGTTCCTCATGGGGCCCTGAGCAGTTCTTAGCCATGTTATTTAATATTTATTTTATTTTGTTTAAAATATATATCTTTAGGATTGTGTAGGGGACGTAGAGAAGCAGAGACTTCTGTAAATGTCAAAGTTGTTGAAAAACTGTTTGTTTTTGAACCTTTTCCCTTGTCTTTTCTAATTTTTAAATACATGTTTTAATATTTTTTGAAATGTTTGTTCTTTGTTTTACAGATTGAAAGTATGAAAAAATATTTAAAAAAGGTAACAAGAATTATAAGGTAAATGTTTTCCACTCTTTTTACCCGCAATGCACTGCTGATGATGTCATTGACACTATCTCTCATTTACTCTCTCTAGCTGTCTTTCTTTTTACATTATTCTCTGTTTACTTCCCTTATACTAACTCTTCTTTTTTTAAAAAAAATATTTTTTTAGTTCGCTTAAAGTTCGCGAACCGGTCAGCGAACTTGAAGCGAACCAAAAGAAATAGAGCTTGCCAGAGTGATAAACATTCTAGCAATTTTGTTTGAAAGGGGAGGTAGTTCTGAAAAGAACTGTTTTTTTTTGTTTTTGTTGTTTTATATATTTTTTTTATTTTTTGAACATTTTTTGTTTTTTTTGTATTTTTAGAACTGTTTTATGTTTTTTTTGTGTTTTTTATGGAGGGGAGACAACAAAAAACAGGCTTTCAAAACGGCTCAACTGGAGCAAAAAAAAAAAATTACTTTTTGGGTGCATTAGGGCATTTATGATTTTCATATGCAATGTTCATCAGGTTGACACTCATGTTGCCATATGACAGCATAGCACCACAGTAAATACAAGATAACTTCATATGCTGGAAGTTGGGTTGGATGTTTGGCACAGTCTCTTGTGCCTCTCTTCCCGTCAAAGACAATGTGGATGTAGATCTTGCCACAGGAGTTGCCGTCGGATTGTCTTCAAGATCCCTTAACTCAGCCCGGCTGTAGTTCAAGGGATGCCACCTGCTCATGTGACGATGCATTGTATAGTTCCCCATACTGTACTTCTTTTCTGTGCCTCTCGACAATCTGTAATCACAGATGAGGCAGGTGGCATATTTTGCATTCACTTTCTTTGATCCAGGAGGGATGGTGAAAAACTGCCAGATGAAACTGGTTTTTCGTTTAGAAACCCGGGGCAACTCATCGACAAATTGTTGTTCCTCTCTGTCCTCTTCTTCTTCTTCCTCCTCTTCCTCCTCTCTGTTAGTCATAATTTGACTAGGTGGTCCTCTCTTCTTATGAGGAGGTGGAGGTGGTGGTGGGGGTGCACCAGCTGCAGCAAGAATGGAAGCCATTGTGGAACTTCAGATAAATGGTCTTTCTCTCACCAAGATGAAAGTCAGAGTGAGGAAATAAGGAGGGGTTTACATGATTTGGGGAAAACAAAAGTTCTGAGCCAATGAAAAGTGTTATTTTTAGGTCACATGACCTAGTCATACATCATTTGGAAACCAAAAGTGAAATGAACCAATGAGAAGTTTGATAAACAAGTCACATGACCTGTTCCGCTTACGTTACGCGGCGCGCGCCGCGTCCCAGATCGCTTCCGGTTCGCGGTCCGGAGCACTTCCGGGAGCGCTAACGCGACGCGTCATTAGACGCATTACGCGATAACGTGATACGTCGCGCTTCCGCGACGCGTCACTGTTCCGCTAACGTAACGTTGACCGGTTCGCGGACTAGATCGCGGCATCAAGATGAGCTAACGGAAAGCTTCCCGGTTCGCGAACTAGAAGCGAAGAAAAAAATATTAAAAAAAAAATATCAATAAATATCTAAATATATTTTGGGATTTAAAGAATAATACATTTTACAGCTACAGATGTTAGCTTTTAAAAAACCAATGAAATTCACTGAAAAAACCATAGGTTATAGACCATATATAGTTAGAAATTTGCATTTAAAAAACCATTGAAATTCAATGAAAAAACCATAGGTTATAGACCATATATAGTTAGGAATTCGCATTTACAAAACCTTATTTTACTCGCACAAAACCATTGAAATTCCATATATAGTTAGTTGCACTAACTATATATCGCGCACCCGCAATCCACTGCTGATGATGTCACATATTACATCATTCATGACATGGTCAGTGACATCACTGATGACATCACTGATGACATCTCAAATGACATCACTGATGACATCTCAAATGACATCACTGATGACATCACTGATGACATCTCATTTGACATTACTGATCACATCACTGATGATATCATTCATGTGATAATACGATGAACCTCTTCAGACTCTAATATAACCTTAGATACAATCAGTGTAAACAGACACTCACAGACTGTCACTCATCCATGGAGTTACTCACACACCTAGTCAGTTATGCCAAAAATCAATCACACCTCCATTTTCTCAACTATACAGTTATACACACCTTACTTATTCAAACATATACTAACACATATTTACTTTACTCTCTTATACAATCTCTGATACATGTTCACAATGATCCATACAGCCACTCACACATTCACTGGCTCTTATGCACAGTTATTTATAGATGTCAACTCTCACATGTACTGTGTTTTACATATGTACTTAATTTGACATGTAGCACTGAGATATCCATTCACTCACTAATACACTCATGCACAGTCAACCGCCCATACAGCTGTTTGCACATGCACTTTTGAATCTATACATATAGTGAATCAACTACTCACACATCTATGTACAGAGTCACACACCTTCCAGCCACCCATACACACACACTCAGTTTCCCATACAAATACTTGGACAACCAATCAACCCATACAGTTACTCATATAGCTACTGATCAACATATGCAGCAGTTTGTAGAACAACAGATATAATGATGCACAAATTAAAACAGTTTAGTCACTAACCCATGCACTCAGTGAGACACATTTAATCACTCACTCAATCAGTCAGTCATGCACCTACTAAATCCTTCATCCAGACACTTATACATCCACTCATTCTTCAATATGTAAGACATATTTTAACTTTACAGAAACATACAGTCACTGGATGTTGTCATCAGTGATGTCATCAGTGATGTCATTTGAGATGTCATCAGTGATGTCATCAGTGATGTCACTGACCATGTCATGAATGATGTAATATGTGACATCATCAGCAGTGGATTGCGGGTGCGCGATATATAGTTAGTGCAACTAACTATATATGGAATTTCAATGGTTTTGTGCGAGTAAAATAAGGTTTTGTAAATGCGAATTCCTAACTATATATGGTCTATAACCTATGGTTTTTTCATTGAATATATATATATATATATATATATATATATATATATATATATATATATATATATATATATATATATATATATATATATATATATATATATATATATATATATATGTATATATATAAACAGTTTCCCAGAGCACAAACCAGTTTGTGCTGATGCACTCCACTCCAAAGAAGTTTCACCACTCCAAGATTGTGTTTGCGGAAAAGCAGGTTTATTCAACACATGGGTTCAGCAAAATGATGGAAAAACACCCAACGCGTTTCGACGAAGAGCTTGTCTTGCTCACGGGTAACACCCATGTAACATGCAATACATTAAATAAAGTTCATTCAAAGTGACATCACACACATTACACACACAAATATCAACATAGGTGCAGGACTTCACATTCAGTATTGTTGCAAAAAGCGGCCATCTTTGAAAGGGGTTCCCTGTGTGAAACACACATTCGCTGATATGCAGTTATTATACTAGACAGACCGATTGCACATCATTACGATAACTGATAAAAAAAAATAACCACCTTAGTAATTTACCCGAGGTATCGGATACCCACGACTCCCCACTCACCTGAGGACACTGATTTGCTGCCGCGGAGGTGCGGTCCAACACTGTGTGGAGAGGCACATTCAAGCTGTTGTGTCTCCAGCCCTGGTGTCGATGTGTGATGAGGAGGGAAGTAGGGGACCCAGAAATGACTATTCCCCAGTATCACCGCCAGATATTCCTACTGCAGCTTGTGAAAATTTAGCAAAGTGCATGATGGGACCAGTGGTTTGTGGCACGGAACTACTGAGGCGTCTACACGGTAACAAGCTGCAGCTGGGCCCTTCGCTATTTTGGTGGGAGGAGCTCCTATAAACATTCAAGGACTCTCTGTAACGGACTGAGGCATTTGATAAAGGCTGATTGCCGAAACCGGTCATGCCGATTATCTGAGAATAAATCATTTTGGAGAAGCCCCGCTGTGTCCCTTTCTTCTGTTGGTACAGACAGAAGCTGTTTGCATATATATATATATATATATATATATATATATATATATATATATATATATATATATATATATATATATATATATATATAAACAGTTTCCCAGAGCACAAACCAGTTTGTGCTGATGCACTCCACTCCAAAGAAGTTTCACCACTCCAAGATTGTGTTGGCGGAAAAGCAGGTTTATTCAACACATGGGTTCAGCAAAATGATGGAAAAACACCCAACGCGTTTCGACGAAGAGCTTGTCTTGCTCACGGGTAACACCCATGAAACATGCAATACATTAAATAAAGTTCATTCAAAGTGACATCACACACATTACACACACAAATATCAACATAAGTGCAGGACTTCACATTCAGTATTGTTGCAAAAAGCGGCCATCTTTGAAAGGGGTTCCCTGTGTGAAACACACATTCGCTGATATGCAGTTATTATACTAGACAGACCGATTGCACATCATTACGATAACTGATAAAAAAATAACCACCTTAGTAATTTCAGGCGTCAAAGACTTGCATATAAACTCTCACAGTCAGCATTTCCAATTGAGAAAATAGTACATTTTTCACTGTATAACCTCTTCAGTACAATAACAATACGCCGAGTTAATCAATTGTAGATTTATAGAGCTAACAATACTCTAGTGACAGTCTCCCAATTAATTTAACAGCATACAGTGAATTTCTGTACCTCATCATTCAAGCCCACAATTGGACGAAACCATTTGCTATCATGCAGTGTTGCGATTGCGTAAAACCCACGTGGGTAATAATTAAACCTACTATCCCAAGTGGGATATTATATTATCCGAGTCATAACTGTAGACTCGAGAAGTCAACAATCGCTATTCAAAACAAATTGTCCAAATGTTTGTTGTTCTTCATATTGTCACAATTAAGGTCACAAATGGAAGCAATTCTAAGAATCCCAAGTGGGAAAATAATCCGTTTGACACAATTATACAACAAATGGCTAAAGGTCAATTTGATTGTTCATTCGAAAGTGTCCAATTGTTTGTTGTTCTCCACAATGTGACATTTTGCTTGCTCTGTCGCCTGAACAAAACAAAAGAAAACCAGCCTGATCAAACTTATCGGAACAGATTAGTTGTCTTAGACTTAGGCCAAAATTGCAACGAAAATAAATAGACAAAACAGTGATCAATACAGTTATGTGAATTTAAAAACTATGGCTGAGTCAAAAAGCAGGAGGCTTAGTTGTCATCACAGTAAAACCAAGGTGAAATAGAGCATTCAATGTTATTAGTTCAGGAATTTGATAGACCAAAGAGAATCCCAAGCAAAGTTATTCCCCCAGATGCCAAGCCAGTTCCTCTTCAGAGTTCAGCCCACCTGGAATTTTGGTGTCTAGATCTACAATATAGTAGCTCTCCAATTGTCATAGTTTTCGTATCCTGTCACCTCCTCTTTTCATTGGGGGGACACGGTCAATGACAAAAAACTTCAACAAATTACGATTGCTTTTATGATGTTCTACGAAATGTCTAGCAATCGGCAACAATTGATCCTTGTTTTGGATTGCCCTCATGTGCTCAAGAATGCGTTTCTTGGCAGGGAACATCGTGCTCCCAACATATTTCTTGGCACATGGGCAAATCAAAACATATGCACAATAATCTGACAAACAGGACAGATGTTTCTTGATGGTTCTATCTCTGTCTTCCACTGGTAAATGGACCTTTTTCACGTTGGTACTGAATTTACATGCCTTACAGGCCATACAGGTAAAGAACCCTTCTATGTCAGATGTTTTGCTTTTCAGAGAACTGACATCCTTCCTACTGAGTTTTTCCTTCAGGGAACCTGCTTTACGATATGAAACATCTGGATTACAACTTAATGCATCATCAAGGGTCGGTTCAGTACTAAGGACTTTCCAGTGTTTCCTTAAACTTTTTTGTACTTGCCATGATTTAGAATGATAGGTAGCTACAAATCTACTCATGTTACCATCTACACTTGATGTTTTTTCTTTAGGTACTTATAGTTCTGCATGACTGATTGCACTAGCTTTTTCATACGCTGCATTAATGATGTTAACATGATATCCTCTTTCAACAAAGCGTTTTGTCATGCATTTGCCCTCTTCGACAAAGTCATGCTCAGAACTACAATTCCTCCGGGCCCGGAGGAATTCACTAAATGGTATGCTCCGAATGAGGGATTTCGGATGGCCACTGTCTGCATGTAGCAGGGTGTTGCCAGCGGTTTCTTTCCTGAAGAGCTTGGTGACAAGTTTTTTATTAGACACCTGAACAGTCAGATCTAAAAATTCCATTGTACTGTCACTTATTCTCCCATCTAGGCTCAGGTTCAGAGTGTTTTGATTCAGTACCTGAATAAATTGTTCTGCCAATGTGCGTGGACCATCCCAGATGATAAAAAGATCATCAATGTATCACAGCCAGATTATCACATGGCTGCGATACAGTTCTTGGGTCCGGGCTACTTGCTGCTCCCAGCCCGCCATGAACAGATTGGCAAAGCTGGGAGCAAAACAAGTTCCCATCGCAGTCCCTTGTTGCTGCCTATAATAGGCATCGTTAAAGATGAAAACATTGTTTTCCAAACAGAACAACATCATCTGAAGTAGCATCTCAGTATGATTTAGAAATGAAATCGAGCTGGCTTTCAGAAACTGTCGACAAGCTTGAATGCCATCAGCATGTCTAATTGATGTATATAGGCTACATACATCTAAGGTAATCAGCAGATAGCTATCCTTCCAATCTACATCCTTGATTTTATTGATGAAATCTCTGCTGTCTTTCAAATAAGAAGGGAGTTCCTCTACAAAGGGGCGCAGAAAATGGTCTATATATTTTGATGTTTTCTCTAATAGTGATCCCATAGAGGCAACGATAGGTCTCCCAGGGGGCTCAACTGGATTTTTGTGCAATTTGGGTAAGAGATATAAAATTGCCACTTTACGATTACGGTTAAGTAGAAAAGAATATTCATTCCACTCTAAAATCCCTTGTGCATGCCAATTCTTTAACATCTCATGATACAATTCGTTGGAATTTTCAACTTTATCTAATGTGGTCACCTCATAACAATCTGAACAGTTCAGTTGACGCATCCCCTCCTGTATGTATTTTCCAGTGTCCAAAATAACAACATTCCCCCCTTTATCCAACTGGCGGATCACAATTGAGGGGTCACATTCTAGGGCACGTATTGCCAAACGTTCAGATTTGCTAAGATTGTCATTAGACCCCTGGTTCTTTTTGGCCAAGTTCTTTAAATCATTTACCACAAGTCTCAAAGGTATCAATACCGCACAATGGTAAAGTAGGGTTAAAGCTAGATTTAGGTTTGAAAGTGTTGGGGGAATTTAGGTTAGTATTGAAACCCAAAGATACTGCATTGATAGTTCCATCCTCAAGATCTTCATTTTCCAATTGTTTCAAAACAATGAGAGTTTCAACCTCTATTATAGTTTCACTGGCAGGTGGCACCTCTACAATATTTTTTGCAGTGCCCTTAACTTTAAGTTTATGCCACTTGTGTAGTCTTAAATTTCTGGTAAATTTGAACAAATCAATGCGTTCTTGGGAATAACAAAAGTTTGAAGTAGGGCAAAAAGAAAGACCATGTTGAAAAACATCATATTCTGTATTAGAGAGTGAACGGGAAGATAAATTTACCACATTCTTCTGGTTCATTTTCCTCGTTTTCTTTGACCCCGTGTTTCCACTCCCATTGGGGTTGCACTTGTTTTGCCACCTCCCTCCTCTCCTGGTTTGTTTTTGGATTGTGTGGCCTCTCCTCCATCGTTGCCTCTTCCTTTTCCTCTCCCGCGAAAGCCTCTGCCCTTCCCTCGGCCTCGGTCTATCTGCCAGTTCTGTTGTTGGGCAGATTGATTTATCATGCGGAATTCCTCCCAAAAATTTGACGGTTTAGGTGGATTTTGTACTCCCACTGGTGTTATGCCGTCCTCTGAGACGACACTTTCACTGACTTCACCATCACCATCATTGCCTGCTTGGACCATATCAAGATTAGCCTGAATGCCCTTCCTTTTCATGTTGTCTTATTTGCGGCTAAAAGTAAAGATACGGCCAGCCTGGTAGTCAATCTTGTCTCTAGTGAACTTCCTTTCTTTTTTAGCACAATTTCATCTTCATGCTTACAGATTTGCTTTGTTATATCTTCCTTTTTTTAGTGAAATTCTCAGCTATTTCTTCCTTCTCTATTTCATCCTTAAGTTCTGCAATTTGTTTAAGTAGCGCAAGTCCGTCTTTCCAAGCATGTTTTATCAATATCGACATCATTCTATTTGAACAGTCCATGAGGTTTCCAGCCCACTCTTCAGCTAATTCAATGTCTGGTTCTTCATACGTGGGGGCAATTAAAATCCTCAAACCCCTGGGAACTCTCTTTTCCTCTTTATATTTTTCCAATGTTATTGCTTCCCACCATCGCGACACCTCTTTGCGAATCAATTTTTCTAATTTCTGATATTTATTCAAAATTGTGGTAGGAATCGTTGAGTGTTCTTTGTTCAACGGCTGCTTGCTTTGTTGTAGAAACATAGACTGCGCTCTTAGCCTCCTGCGAGACTCAGTTTCATCATCCATCATAATTGATATTTAGGGTGCAGTGCACCTATTATCCATGCATTATAAAGCTTTTTTGGTAACCCCTTATGCAAACAGGAATATCGTTTTAATCTTTGATATTCAGTGGTATTGGTTTGGAGGTCCCTGCTACCAAGTTCCAGTTAAAAATGAACTGGAGAGTGGGCAGGGAAAAATCGTGCTGCCGTTTACAGCGTCTTTCCAATAGGCTGTATGGTACGTGAACCCAGAACAGCGTTACAGGTTTTTAGTTGTTACTGCTGGCAAGAAATAGGAGCAAAGTGTCTCATATTATCCCACACATTCCGTATATTGAGACAGAAAAGGACGATCGATAGAACTCACCCTCAGGAAACCAAGGACAGCCACGTCCTACAAACGCATAGAAGTCAGCGCTTAGATTCTTCCGCCGTCAGAGGTCTCAGGTCAAAGTTCAAGTCACGTCAGACTTTCGCACTCGCAATCGCTGTTTACCGGAACACAGTAACAAACACGGCGCTAGGTAGAGCGGTCAATCGGCTTACTTTCAATATAAGTTCCACACCTCCTCCGAGGTTGCCGGGACTCCAAGACAGCGGTGCACCCCAGAGTCGGAGGTTGCCCTGTCTTTCAATATAAACTGTTAATTGAAAGACAGGGCAACCTCCGACCCTGGGGTGCACCGCTGTCTTGGAGTCCCGGCAACCTCGGAGGAGGTGTGGAACTTATATATATATATATATATATATATATATATATATATATATATATATATATATATATATATATATATATATATATTTTTTTTTTTTTTTCGTCCATGATCTCATGGACGAAGATCTGCCCCTCCTCCAGATCACACACTCCTTAGCCGGCACTGAAGACCTACCGAGCTCAAGTGAGGTATTCAGGAGGGAAGAAATTATACAAAAACGGGATCCTAGCAACCTCAAGAAAAAGTCGAGATTCCTACCTCATGCCACGCATGACGCCATTGATGTCTTCAATGATGCGGTTTTACAGGACCTGGAGAAATTAGCTGCCCAAAAAGTGGAAATTTCAAGTAAAAATTCCAACATCTCAAGTATGGAGTGGCAAGCCATAAGATCGCTCAAGGAAGATAACTCAATAGAGATCAAACCCTCAGACAAGGGAGGGAACATAGTTATCTTTGACAAAAATCAATACAAACTAGAGGCCCTCAGACAACTGGAGGATAGAGACTGCTACGAGACGATTAACAAGAAAGACTTTGAGCAATGTGTCTTTGAATATCATGGACTGTTGAAAATGTGGCGAGATGATGGCATGTTGAGCAAAAATGAATACGAATACCTATATTGCGAACATCCAATCATTCCCACATTCTACCACCTGCCGAAGGTGCACAAAGACATCAGGCACCCTCCAGGAAGACCAATCGTCTCCTCAATTGGCAGTCTCTTGGAAGCAACCTCTAGATTCATTGATAACTACCTCTCTCCATTCGTCAAGGATCTTCCGTCCTTCGTCAGGGATACACAAGATTTCCTGAGGATAATCGATGGGATACACTGGGACACTGAGATGTTATTCATTACTCTAGACGTTGCAAACTTGTACACGTCCATAGGACACCAAGATGGACTCCAAGCGATCGAATGGTTCTTAAAAAAGAAGAACATGCAATTTCACCAACATAATCGCATGTTACTGAGAATGACTGAATTCTGTCTCTTTAACAATATCTTTCTGTTTGCAGGTACATTATACCGTCAAATCAGGGGGACCGCCATGGGCACGTGCTTCGCCCCCAGCTACGCGAACCTTTTCGTGGGCTGGTGGGAGAAGCACGTGGCCTGGGGGGGGACCAACGAGTACTGTCTTGACCACATTATGGTCTGGACAAGGTACATAGATGACCTGTTTGTTGTGTGGCGGGGCGACAGACCCTCGGCTGAGAGGTTTGTGGCAACGCTCAACAACAACAGTCTAAACCTGAGGTTTACCAGTGAAATAAGTGAGAGGTCAGTCCACTATCTAGATTTAGAGGTATTTGCGGCAGGGGGTAGTATACAAACTAAACTTTACCGCAAACCCACGGCAGGAAATGCCGTACTTCACGCTGCCAGTCACCACCCCAAATCAATGGTGAAAAACATCCCATATGGCGAACTATTACGCATCAAACGGAATTGCTCTGAAACCAGCAATTTCCTAGATGCACAAGAGGCAGCGATATCTAGATTCCGAGAACGGGGCTACTCCAAAACATCTTTAGTAGTAGCCTCAAAGAAAATGGAACAGAAAGACAGAAAAGACCTCCTGGTAACCAAGAACAAACAGGCAGAGACAGAATCCACAACAAGGATGATAACAACTTACAACATGAGATCAAAAGAATTGGTCCAAATCTTTAATAACAACTGGCATATTCTGACTACAGACAACATCTTGAAGAACAGAATATCGCCTAGACCTTTGATCACATACAGACGTTGTCAGTCACTCGGTGATCATCTGACCAGGAGTCACTACACTGAGCCCCCTATAGCGTCAAGATCCAAACCCATACAAGGTTTTTATCCTTGCATGCACTGCAAAGCGTGCAAGTATAGCCAGAAGAAGACCAAATATGAGGGTAGACCGAAAGATCCACGACCAACCAGGAATATCACGAAATTCCTGAATTGCAACTCGGAATTCGTTGTATATATTCTGGTTTGTCCGTGCTCCAAGAGATACGTTGGCAGTACCATCAATCCAGCAAAAAAGCGTATCTTGGAGCACATGCGTGCCATCACAAACAGGGATAAGAACTACCCGGTGGCACGCCACTTCGAGACCCACCATAACAGCAACAGGGATCTCTTGTCATTCTATTTAATTGATCAACTAGGGAGACAAGAAAGGGGTGGTGACAAGATCAGAACCCTCAGGGCTATGGAATCCAAATACATCATAGACCTTCAAACAATGAAACCGACAGGTCTTAACAATGATGAGGAACTTTGGGTTCATCTGGATTGATCTATAGGGTTATCTCTTTTCAAGTAACAATATGCAACTTCTGAAAACAGTATACGACAACATCATCTGCCGCATTCATCCCTGCACACAGTATATATGTCAACAATGTACTTACATCAGGGAGTCACATGCCCATACAGGGCTAGATGTACAATAACAAAAAACAAACATGCCCATCCAGGGCGTTATAGCCACTTAAGGACTCACACACATGTACGAAACAACATGAAAGAGAAAGACCATATGTACACGATGCACTTTGATATATGACTGTGTAAAGAAGGTTGAATTACATCTATATTTCCCTTCAGTGAATTATGTGGTTCCCCATATAGATCATCTTGCGGGGGACACTCAATGATATTTATTATCAGCATCTTGAATTTAAAAGTATCACAATATATATATATTTATATTGATACAATGTATAATTGTACATATCATGATTTGAACTGGTCGAAAGAGTTATCTCTTTAAGTTGTTTGTGAGCCAAAGAATGTCTAAACATATCACGAGGGAAGTTTTTGCCTTCTTTGTTTTTTTAACGCACGAGCACTTTATTGATCGCCCGAACAACCGTGATCAAGTGAGTGGGGAGCTCACGAAACGCGTTGGTTTTGCGCTGTGAATTATGCTGTAGAGGATCTGAAAATAAATCAACCTGCTTCTTAAAAACTAAGTGACTGGAGTGGCGGCTTCTTTTGTTTCTGAACCGGGTGATACTCGGGGGAAATACAGTTTGGACATAGAGCGGTTTGGTTCCACCGCATGAAGCCACGCACTTGCTAGCAGCGCCTGTAACGAGAGGAGACCTGAACCATCTAGTGAATATATATATATATATATATATATATATATATATATATATATATATATATATATATATATATATATTGCGAGAATAATCCAGTATGGCGCAGGCTTCCAGAGGCTGCAAATACGGACACGAACCCAGAGTTTTGGTGCAAAAAAGGAGTGATTTATTCAGCAATGGTGCTCCCAGTCATCACAACGCATTTTGCGCTTCACAGAGCGCTTGATCACATCACATATATATTTATTACCTACTGGCGGTCGCCAGTAGGTAGTTATAGTTAGGATCTACTTTCCATAGGAAATCCGCAACATTCTATTGGGAATAACTTTGGCGCCGGTGGACAAATCTTTGCGAATTTCTCAAACTTCCTGGCCCGCTCCGCTCCGCTCCTTCCCTGAAAATGTGGGGGGGATTCGTCAAGCGGGGGCAGAGATAAAGGGGGGTCCCAAAACGTGTTTTCCCCATGTTAATTTCCATAGGGCGGTCGAACTCACTTTTAGCCCGAACGGCTGAATGGATTTCCACCAAACTTGGCAAAATTGTAGGGACTGGTAGCCCGATGTGCCTTTGCTATGTCTCAAGATATGTGCTCCAGTGGTTTTGGAGTAATTTAGGTTCAAAAAAATATATATATCTATAGGCGCGCCCCGGTACGCGCACCGCGGAGCGCACCGGCCGCGCTACGCGACTTGCGCATGGAAAGCTGATTGGCTCTCGGGTGTCTGTAAACAATCGAAACAGTCCGTAGCGGCCGCCATCTTGTGTCTCGGTAGGATCGAGACACAAGAGGTGGCAAAAAAAAAGGGGGAATTGACCATAAGGGGGCAGGGTAGACCCCCCCTGACCCCCTAGGTTTTATGTGGGGGCCATAAAAGGGTCCCGCGGAGCCAAAAAAACCAATTTTTTTTTCGATTTTCGCGGGGGGGGGGCGCCCGGCACGTGCACCGGGGAGCGCACCGGGGAGCGTACCATGGGGAAAAAGAATGACAGTTTGAAAAAAAGTAGCTGTTTTAAAGAAATGTTATTTTTGTTGTTTTTTTTATTTTTATTTAAGTACCTACATGTAGGTACCAATGCAGAGACTTAAATGTAATGTACACTGTCGCCTCTGTAGATATCTTGCATGTTGTTATAGAACTTATTGTGGTATATGGAATCCATAACATAGTCTGTTAGGAAAGCAGAAACAGATCCTTTAAGCACTTCCTGAGAAGTCCTAGGGGGTCATGGGTAGTCTATCCTGCTCCCTTATGATGAAAAAGAGATGTAAAATACACATAGGAGATAATATAGTGGGAGAAATGTAGTAACTATGAGTAAACTTACTATGTAACACAAAAAAGTTGCACAGTATACTATAAGTCTCATTTTTTAAAATATTCATTTTGGTAATGCTTCATGAATTACATATAAAAATGAATATTGTCTCAAACAATTTAAAATTATTAAATATAAATGTATTCTTCCGATTCTTTTTCATAATTTAATAAAACTTGTAACATAATATTGTCCGGTATTTCCTCATAATTATAAGTACATGATTCCACATGTTCCAAACATTCTATAAACTGTTGGTCCAAAGAGTCATCCATGAAATCAACTTTATCTTTTTGCTCTTCTGGATTTTCCACCTTTACTTCGATAGAAGTAACATTTGCTTGTTTTTCTCCTTCCATTTTCTTTCTGAAAATTGCATAAAAATTAACTATATTAGTAGAGTTAGGGTACTGTTGGCTTTAAATTCAGACAGCTATTTGTGAGTTATAAACAGTGAAGTTATCTTTGGGTAGTGTATGGTATGTGGTAGGAAGTAGAAAGATAAAAAAGTGTATGTGAAGAAGCCTAATATAATATAACTATAACAGAGAAGCCTATCTGAATCTGTAATTATAACAGAGGGACAGAAAATAACTGTCAGAAAACGTTTTTACAAATGAACTTAAAGTGCCCCTTCACAAATTCATAACTTACCTTATAGATAGGTGATGAAGATAAATGAGGAAATCTTTTAAAGATGTATCTCAGGTAGTTGTAGTCAAAATGGCAGTGTTTCCCTCTCATTTTTCATATATATTCATGTGCATAACCAATCAAATGTCACGAAAAAAAAGTAGGATATGAAAGTAACATTTTAATTGGTTGAAAATTCTAACTCTTTTATATGTGTTTTTGTCATGTAATTTACCTCAGGATATTTAGACAGGGCTACAGCCCAAATGGCTCAATGGAATACCATCAAATGTAGGATAATGGTAGGGACTGGTATGTAGTAGGGTCTATTCTATATTTGGTGAAAGTCTGTCCAGTGGTTTTTATGTAATTTCGTTTCCCACATTTTTTTTCGGAGCGCTTACTGGTGCGCGCCCCGGTACGCGTACCGGGAGCGCTACAGGAGTCCGCCATTTTGTGTTTCGGTTGAATTGAGACACAAGATGGAGGACAAACAACGTTGGGAATGGGTAAATAGGGGCACAGTAGACACCCCCTGACCCTCTAGGTTTTCTGAGGGGAGATTAGGAGGGGCATATATGCCCCAAAAAATTTTTTCATTTCGCGGTGGAGCGCCCGGTACGCGCACCGGGGAGCGCACCGGGGAGCGTACTTTGGTGAAAAATAGTGAAAAAAGTTAAAGAAAGATAATCATTTTGAGTGATCAGAGGTAGGGTAGCTCTGAAAAGAGCTTTTGGGTTCTGTGGCTGATTTAGGTACCTACAAGTAGGTTCCAATGCACAGTCTTAAATTCAGGAGGAATATTCTATTCCCCTCATCTGAGAAGTGCACACCATCTCCTCTGTAGATGTCTTGCATGTTGTAACGCAAGTTATTGTTGTATATTGAACTCATTCCATAGTGTCTCATGTAAGCAGAAACAGATTTGTTCACATGTTTCCCTGCTTTCTCAAATTGTGGAAAAAATTGGTTGGACCAATTCCATTTCTGTCTTTGGCATATATTGGAATATACCAAGGCAGTTTGTGGAAAAAGTGTCATCAATTGATCAAAGGTGTCCTTTAAAAGCATTTCCAGACCAACCCCAGTCAAAGTGCCCAAGTCATTTCCACCACAGTGCACTATTAAGAGGTCAGGGTTTGGCAGATGCAAAAAGGTTTTCACCAACGGTATCAATTGGTGACATCTCAATCCTCTCTGGCCAATCCACTTGATTTCCACATTTGATAAATCAAGGTTGTGAAAATTTCTGGTAGCTGCATACCTTTGAGCCCAGTGGATGTAGCCAATAATCCACACAGAATACATGATGAGAGAAGGTTCTGGTGCAGTCAGATGAAGTGTGGGAATGAAATGGCAGTTGGAACAGTAGGAGTTTACAAAAAAAGAAATAGTGGATTTTCCCTGCTCTTGAATCACAAGAAATGATTGGTGGATTCAGATAGTTAAAAACTGAAAGTTAGGGTGCATGGTTGTGTTGTGTGAAAGAAGCAATTTGAATGGTTAAGAAAAAGTCAATTAAAGTAATAATGCCCTGTATAAGCTGGTGTTTTGAGAGCTCAAACATCCTTGCTGACTTAATTTGCAACATTGTAGAATAAACTTTTGAACCTGAGAGTTCAGTTAGGAGCGAGTTGCTATGGTGATAGGTAGAAAAGTCTGAGAGGGGGAAGGGTGTTGGTTTGAAAATAGTGAGGGAAGAGTTTTTATTGGTTGAATTGAGGCATATCTGTGTAGAATTAGAGGTTTTATGTGCTAGTCTTGGTTTCAATGTATTTACTGCATACCTTTTGCTCTGCTAAAGAAAAATTGGTGTGTGTGTCTGACACTGTTCTCAATCTCCCAAAGCATTTGTAAAGGTAAGTAATGATTCATTTAATTTAGATAGAGACTCTTTGCTCTACGGAGGAGATTTGGAAGCAGATAGTGAAGTTTCAGTAGTAAAATTGAATGCTTGTACATAGGACTTGTGCTGTGTTTGTAAAAAGTTATTTAGAAAACGATTTTGGGGTAAGAGAATGGATTTTATTTTTTTGAGAAGCAATTAATAGTGTCTGCCTCTGTAAAGAAATACATTTGAATGTTTCAGAATTATGTCACCTGTGTTACCTCAAATTAGGAAGCAGATTGAGATTCTTGTTGGTTTGTGGCACGTTTTTTGGAAATGCTTGATATTTACATATGCAAGATAGAGGATTTGTATTTTGTGAAACGTGAGGTTTCAGTAGTGAAATTGAATGCTTGTACATAGGACCTGCGCTGTGTTTCTAAAATGTTATTCAAAAAACGATTTTAGGGGCAAATCAATGGTATTTATATTTGGGCCTCATTCGTGATTGCCTTGTGCCGCTGGTGCGTTACTTTTAACATGGGAAAAAAGTGACGCACCGGTGGCGCAAGGCCTTCATAAATAAGTCCTGAGCTTCTTTGCTGTTGGTTTGTGTCTTGCTTTTTGATAATGCTTGCTCTCAAGATTTGCAAGATAGAGGATTTGTATTTTGTGAAACAGTGAGGTTTCACTAGTGAAATTGAATGCTTGTACATAGGACCTGCGCTGTGTTTCTAAAATGTTATTCAAAAATCGATTTTAGGGGCAAATCAATGGTATTTACATTTGGGCCTTATTTATGATTGCCTTGTGCTGCCGGTGCGTCACTTTTAACATGGGAAAAAAGTGACGCACCGGTGGCACAAGGCCTTCATAAATAAGGCCCTGAGTTTCTTTGCTGTTGGTTTGTGTCTTGCTTTTTGATAATGCTTGCTATCAACATTTGCAAGATAGAGGATTTGTATTTTGTGTAATAGTGAGGTTTCAGAAGTGAGACCACGTATTTGTTTAAATCGGACTCGCCAGGAACAATTGCCACGGACTTGCCTGCTACTGCCACTGGACCCGCCACCTCGTCGCCCCCGCTCCGCGGGTGCCGCAGCGCCTGAGGGTGAGAGGGGTTGTACTCCGGACAACGCCGGAGCTTGAAGGAGGAAGGAACTTGCGGACAGGGTCGAGGCTTTCAGCGGGGCTGCGAGCGGTGCAGGGACTCCATTGTCCAGGAGTCCCTGCGTGACCGTTTGACAGCTTCCGGTCCGCTCTCCCTGCTGTCCCGCCCACCGCCCATCGGAGGCTTTTAAACCCCCTTACCCATTACTTCAGTGGGACCATGTATTTGTTTAAATCGGACTCGCCGGGAACAATTGCCACGGACTTGCCTGCTACTGCCACTGGACCCGGCACCTCGCCACACCCACTCCACGGGTGCCGCAGCGCCTGAGGGTGAGAGGGGTTGTACGCCGGAGCTTGAAGGAGGAAGGAACTTCCGGACAGGGTCGAGGCTTTCAGCGGGGCTGCGAGCGTTGCAGGGACTCCATTGTCCAGGAGTCCCTGCGTGACCGTTTGACAGCTTCCGGTCCGCTCTCCCTGCTGTCCCGCCCACCGCCCATTGGAGGCTTTTAAACCCCCTTACCCATTGCTTCAGTGGGACCACGTATTTGTTTAAATCGGACTCGCCAGGAACAATTGCCACAGACTTGCCTGCTACTGCCACTGGACCCGGCACCTCGCTGCACCCGCTCCGCGGGTGCCGCAGCGCCTGAGGGTGAGAGGGGTTGTACGCCGGACAATGCCGGAGCTTGAATGAGGAAGGAACTTGCGGACAGGGTCGAGGCTTTCAGCGGGGCTGCGAGCGTTGCAGGGACTCCATTGTCCAGGAGTCCCTGCGTGACCGTTTGACAGCTTCCGGTCCGCTCTCCCTGCTGTCCCGCCCACCGCCCTTAACGTCCCCTATATCCAAGGTTCATACTCCCGCAGCGCGGGGCGAAGACCGGGCTAAGAGCGGGCCGTTTGAGGCCGTTCGAGGTCTAAGAGGCCTGGCCTGGGCCACCCCCCCCTGCTTACCTGCTGCCTTATTTATATTCTGTTATTTTGTCCTTTCTCCTAAACCATCATGTGCACACGGGGTAGTCGTAGCAAAACTGCTAAGGGGGAGCACAAGCCCAACGGGACTCTTGTTGATTTCCTTACCAAGACCAATAAGGCCATTGATATGGAAATCAGCAAAATGCAACATAGAGTGTCCTTGGAGTTAGAAGCAGCACGAAGACTATCCCTGAACTTAGCGTCCTCAAAAAAATCATCTTTAGGTAATATTGCCTCTGTTATAACTCCGGAGCGCCTGTCTGGTCCTCGACCATTTATAACACAGGCGGATATCCATCATTTACCAACAACACCACCGTCAGAGCCTCTTCTTATTCTGTTATCGACATCCCCAAAGCCCACTAAGATTTTGTCGTCAAACATCGCAGGTTCAGGCATGGGTTTCCCCAACAAATTTGAGTTGTCAAAGCAAGCAGTAAGTGAAAAAAAAAAGATGTTATTCACAAAAGGAAATGCCTTGCCAGATCAGCCTATGCACGGAAAAAGGCCAAAATTGCGAGGTCTCAATTTTTTAATAACCGTCGACCTTTGGTCTTAAACGGGGTAGGTACTGTTGCTCCTGAGGCTAATACTTGCATACCGGGCAAGGAAATTGGTACTGGTTTAGACAGCGCTGTTTTAGACCTAACAACGGGGCCTTCTCTTGTAAACACTGCTGAGAGGGATATTGAGGGACAGTTGAGTAAGCCAGGGAAGCATCAGGGAAGAATTCCTCAAAATTGTTTGGGTTACATTAAAACAGCTTTTAACTCCCTTGGAACTTAGACTTACTCGTATTGAAAACAGTCTACTAGAAATGGATAAGACTATGGTTACTCTAGCTAGTCTTAGCCTAAAACAAATGGAAGCTAACATCTCTAAGGGTGATGAGCGCACCTCACAGGCCCCAGTGCTAGATGCCCCGGCCATGCCTCCCCCAAACCCTAAACCCATACCCAAACCCCGCACAAAGGTCTGTACCCCCACAGTTGCTATCCCAAGAACTACAGCCCCAATCCCTCGCCCCCCACAAGGCACAGCACCATCTAAACAGAGATCTCAGGCTATAGCCCATCAACCTAATAAGCCTGCGACCACGTGTACATATCCCCAGCAACCTAGCTGTCCTAATTTTCGTGGGGGATTCATAGATCTACCACCAGAAGCTAGGCCATATGTCATAGTGTTAGCTGGTGTGCCTGCCTTGGAGCCACAAACCCAAGAGAATCATTGGTCACTAAAAAACAAGGTTATTTACTGGCTTAATGTAAATAGACAGCTTCCTAACCACCTAAGAAGTAAGATACTAATGGTACGTAGAGTACCCTGGGTAGGTCCCACGCCTAAGTCCATTGCTGGTGACTGTATAGTGGTCTCCTTTGCAGATCCCTATACGGCTCAACATCTATGTTCATGGAATGTACGAGGCGATAATTCAACCATCGTTGTCAGACCTCTCACATTTTTTTACCCCCCACGGCAGAACGTTGATCAAGCGGGGAACTGGACAACAGTTAAAAACACCATGCGGAGTGGACGAAGGGATGGATGGCAAGGTCAAAACGGCTGGTGGGAAGCGGCTCCTACTTCTAATATGTTCGGTTGTTTGGATGAGGTCGATTGACTTGGGGGGGTCGACGTTTCAGTGCACAACACCGAACCCACTCCCATCCAGGTGATTCCTCCCCCTACCCCCTTAGTAGCTCGTGTAGACAGTCTTGCTCACTCCGAAGGTCCACGACCAGTCCCTAGTCATGTCAGTAGACTCACCGAGACCAGGGTGGAAGACTTAGGCTTATCAGAGGCTATCCCGACTAGTAGTCTAGTGGGATCAATAAAGGTGGCTTCCTGGAACATAGCAGGGCTAAGGGGTCGCTTGGGCAACGATGATTGGGTCGATTTTATCGACACTTATGATATTGTCGTTTTTCAGGAAACCTGGGCAACCGGTCCCTTATTTAGAGCAGGTTACCTGAACCATTATAAGCCCGCCATACAGGGCCCTAAGGGTAGGGCCTCTGGAGGCCTAGTGGTGTGGATCAGAGATACCCTGGGATTCCAATCTAAGGAAATCATGATAGATAATGCTGACCTTCTATGTATCAACCTTAGCAAGGGTAATAATAAGGGCATTGCACTAATTAACATCTATGCCCGAGGCAGCCAGGGCGGCCGTAAGCAATCGGTTTTGAACGATCTAGATTGCCTCCTGAAGAAGTTTAGCGGTGATCGTTTTATCCTAGTAGCAGGAGACTTGAACTGTTCTTTTAAACCCATTCTTAGTCTGGCTGAAGATGTGGGAACTGATGAGGACACTGCTTGGAATATCCCCCCGCTAACTATAAGTAAGGGTGTTAGGGGAACTGAGGCGGCCCTTCACTGGTTGGGATTTTGTTTGGAGTGGGGGCTACGGGCAGTGAACGGCCGCACTCTGTCCGACAAATCCGGGAAACCAACCTTTGATAATGGGACCAGTGTGAGTCGTATTGACTACATACTGGTCAAAGTAGAATTCTGGTCACTCGTAATAGACATGAAGGTAGAGCCTAGGCCAGAGAGTGACCACAATCCCCTCTCCTTGGGTCTCAGGGTCCCCGGACTGGGTGCTGGACCTTTGGTAACAAAGTGGAATCCACTCAAAGTGATAGTGATCCCTAGAGTGATGGGGAACACACAGTGTTTTTTAAATGCCCCTCACACACCAACAGGCCCCTTGGTGTCATGCTTCATCATCGGGGCCTTCGCACCCCTCTACGGGATGCGGCGTGCTGCGACTAGCGGATACGCAGGAGCACTTGGAAGTGAACTATGTGTGGGGGTTTGTGTGTATAACCAAGGTGTGAGTGAGGTGAGGTGAAAAAAGTGAATAATTAAAAAATACCTGGCACGTGGGAGAAAAAAATATTTTAATTAAATCCCCGGCTGGTATTGTTAAAAATAAGTGCAGGGCGTGGTTTGATAGATACGAGTTAGGGTATCAGAACCCCTGTTTTAAAGTGTCAACATGTTTCGGAGGTCACAGCCCCCTTTTTCAGGACAAGGGTTATGCACTTACCCTCCCCTTACTCACATGCAAAATGTAAAAGTGTTTAAAAATTAATTACCACAATGTGTAATTTTCCTAACAATGTTTATATGTTAGTGAATGCAGTTGCGCCCAATTGGCGATAGAACCTGTGGAAAGAAATACACAGATAAATACAGGATCTGGAATGAACAGATCAGTGGAGAAGAAAAAACCTTCTCTAAATACAATCAGGTCAAACCAAAAATAATGGGACCCTGTGGAAAAGTAAAACACGTCTGGACATAACACAGTGCTGACACACATATATACAAAACACAGAATTACTCTCTGCTCAGATGGAAAGAGAGCAAACAATGAGAAAGATAAGTCTTACTTAGAGTTCTCAACTACTAGACCTCATGAGCCTAAGCGTATTTTGGGGATCCTTCCTTTCTGCTCAGAAATGATCTATAAAACATGAGTATACGGGGTTTTAGTTGTAAACTCGGTACCAAATGCACCAAACTAATTAAACAAATGCTCGTCTCTGACACCCAAAACTCACGGTTACTGCAATGGCTAATCGCCTGCCTTCCCTCAACGCGGCTCCGATGAAGTGAGCATAGAACGCGTTAAAGGCCCTTAAATACACTATCCCTGGGAGTGGTTGGTAGAAGTTAATTGAATGATTAGGACCGGTAAATGCCCAAACTTGGAGATCGTAATCTCCCAGGGTCCGGTGTTGCGCTCCCCTTAGATACTAACTATCGCGCATGCGCATTAAGGCTGTCTACTACGCATGCGCGGTCTAAAAAACGATCGCGCATGCGTGAAATGCGAGCGCTATCCTAGATACCGGGGAAGCCGGCTAGGATAGAAAAAGAGTGCCTCGGTGTGGCGCCACTTTCGTTCGTAAGACAACGTGCAAATACTTAACTGATAGTGACAGAAAGGGCTCATAGTGTCTGATGGAATATGGGGAGACATCGTATGTTATTGGTACAAAAATAGGTGAACATTATCAAGAGCTGACAATAAGACCTAATTGAACCCCATATATCATGGTTTTGGATCTAGGCCAAAAAGTACATTGGCTGTCAGAAAAACGTTTATCTTAACAGGTTCCAAGGAATGGAGTCGTTTAGCCCCGTGGTGTCAGTTCCCAACCGGAACACCCACCGTTGTTCTTTTTCCAGAAGGCCTACCTCAGAGGGTAATTGTTCAAGTACCGTCCACTGTAGTTCATTCACACAGTGTTGGTGCTCGATGAAGTGGGCTGACATTTTTCCCACTCCCAGGGATAGTGTATTTAAGGGCCTTTAACGCGTTCTATGCTCACTTTATCGGAGCCGCGTTGAGGGAAGGCAGGCGATTAGCCATTGCAGTAACCGTGAGTTTTGGGTGTCAGAGACGAGCATTTGTTTAATTAGTTTGGTGCATTTGGTACCAAGTTTACAACTAAAACCCCGTATACTCATGTTTTATAGATCATTTCTGAGCAGAAAGGAAGGATCCCCAAAATACGCTTAGGCTCATGAGGTCTAGTAGTTGAGAACTCTAAGTAAGACTTATCTTTCTCATTGTTTGCTCTCTTTCCATCTGAGCAGAGAGTAATTCTGTGTTTTGTATATATGTGTGTCAGCACTGTGTTATGTCCAGACGTGTTTTACTTTTCCACAGGGTCCCATTATTTTTGGTTCGACCTGATTGTATTTAGAGAAGGTTTTTTCTTCTCCACTGATCTGTTCATTCCAGATCCTGTATTTATCTGTGTATTTCTTTCCACAGGTTCTATCGCCAATTGGGCGCAACTGCATTCACTAACATATAAACATTGTTAGGAAAATTACACATTGTGGTAATTAATTTTTAAACACTTTTACATTTTGCATGTGAGTAAGGGGAGGGTAAGTGCATAACCCTTGTCCTGAAGAAGGGGGCTGTGACCTCCGAAACATGTTGACACTTTAAAACAGTGGTTCTGATACCCTAACTCGTATCTATCAAACCACGCCCTGCACTTATTTTTAACAATACCAGCCGGGGATTTAATTAAAATATTTTATTCTCCCACGTGCCAGGTATTTTTTAATTATTCACTTTTTTCACCTCACCTCACTCACACCTTGGTTATACACACAAACCCCCACACATAGTTCACTTCCAAGTGCTCCTGCGTATCCGCTAGTCGCAGCACGCCGCATCCCGTAGAGGGGCGCGAAGGCCCCGATGATGAAGCATGACACCAAGGGGCCTGTTGGTGTGTGAGGGGCATTTAAAAAACACTGTGTGTTCCCCATCACTCTAGGGATCACTATCACTTTGAGTGGATTCCACTTTGTTTATTCATATTATCAGGGAGACCGAATCCACTGACTCTCTCTCTCCCCCCTCCTGTTAAAATCCGGACCTTTGGTAACAACATGCCCAACGTCTGACATAATTTTGTGTAACAACAGAAGACGGGTTAAATGGCCTAGGGTCATAGCTGACCCTGAGCTCATTAACGAAATAGAGGAGTTGGTTTTAGGAACAAGGGGTAAGATGACAGACCTATCCCCCTTTAGCGGGGTCGACTCCGTAATTACCAACCTCCATGAGAAGTGTTTCACGGAACTCAAAAGTCTGCTCACTAAGCCATCGAACAATAAGGTAGCTAAAGTCCGTAAAAGATTTTATAACAAGAGCTGTAGGGAAGCGCATAGCAAATTAATAGCAGCTATTAAATCGAGGATCTCCCATGACATTAAGAATGCTAGGCTGATTTATAAGCAGGTCTTATGGTCAGCCAAGAGGGAATGGGATGATTCATATTGGTCGGAACTACTCATGGCGTGTAAATCGTCAAACCAAGTGAAGTTCTGGGAGACTGTTAGGTGGGGCAGGACCCGGATTCCCAAATACCGGTTAACCATGTCTCTGCTTCGGACTGGGTGGGCTTCTTTACCGCCTAATTTAAAGATATGAGTGCCGTGCCCAATTTAGTAATCAAGCCTGTACTGGGGTTACTTCCCATTAATCCCGGGGCTTCACTTATTTTTTCCTCCGCAGACACGGTGTATGCCCTTGGTTCTGTTCAGTCAGGAAAAGCCCCTGGACTAGATGCTATCCCTGCAGACCTTTTTAAATCGAACCTCGATCTATGGGTCCTGTACATCACTATGTTGGCAAATGCCATTGCAGCAGGGGCCAGGATTCCACAATCCTGCAAAGGGGCAGAGATCTTGCCAATATTTTAAAAAGGGGATCGATCATTGCCAAACAACTATCGCCCCATAAGTCTGATCGATTCACTCCAAAAAATAGTATCAAGAATGGTTCTTGTAAGAATCCAGGGATGGATAGAGCAGAATAATATACTTTCCCCCATGCAAGCTGGGTTTAGATTGGGCACCAGCACTATAGACCAGGTGTTCAGACTCACTATGCTTTATTGGAAGGTGGTTTTTTGGGTGGAGGGGTTATCTATGCCGCATTTGTAGACCTCAAGTCGGCTTTTGATTTGGTTCCAAGAATGAAACTATGGGAAGCACTAAGACTCATGGGCCTTCCTGTCGAACTCTTGGAATTAGTCATGAGATTGCATGAGGACAATTTTGCCCGAGTGAGGTGGGGCAAGCAGGGTCAGGTGACCAGCAGCTTCCCGGTCCATTGTGGGGTGCGCCAGGGATGCGTGCTGGCCCCCACCCTGTTTCTCCTCTTCATCAACCAGGTTGTCTAATTTTTTATTAATACTCAGACTGATGCACCATCT
This sequence comes from Lissotriton vulgaris, assembly GCF_964263255.1. Classification (NCBI taxonomy): domain Eukaryota; kingdom Metazoa; phylum Chordata; class Amphibia; order Caudata; family Salamandridae; genus Lissotriton; species Lissotriton vulgaris. Next base: position 1,181,332,839 of record NC_141696.1, read on the forward strand.
CTGGGCGGGTCAAAATACCCGATGCTAATCTTTGCCGATGACACCCTGCTCCTTTCTAAAACTCGGAGCGGGTTGCAGACAGCCTTGAATAGGTTTGCTGAGTTCTGTAGGATAAATGACCTACAGATTAATGTAGATAAAACCAAATTTATGGTCTTTAGTAATAAAACCCTGATTAAAAGCTCTGTTAGTCTGAACGGTGTTTTAATCGAACAGGTTAAGGCTATGACTTATTTGGGTATGACCCTTGATTACCAACTCAGCTGGAAACCCCAGATGGAGGCACTAAATCTTAAATTTGTCCGCCTTACGGGTTGTTTATTGCATGAACAGAAGAAATCCTTGACTAAACGTATTACCCCAGCATTAAAAATATATGAAGTCAAGGTCAATGCAGCTACCCTGTACGGAGCAGACATATGGGGTTACAAGGATTTGTCTGTTCTGACCACAGCCCAGAACAGGTTCCTGCGGAATCTGGTAGGGCTACCCCAGTCCTCACCCATCAAGCATAGCTGTTAGACCTAGGCTGTAGACCCTTAGATGAGATGGCACAGTTTCGTTTGGTGGCACTTTGGCGATGACTTTGGACGACTCCAGAGCTGAGCCTCTTTGCTCGCGAGTTGGAGGAGGTTAAATCACTGTGGGGTGCCCATAGAATCCCCTGGCTCAGGGAAGTCAAACACGTTTTGTATGCAATGGGCCTTCCCGAGCTGTGGATAAATCCTGGGTGTTCCATCTTCCCTTCAAAACAAGATTTTAAAGACCAATTTTGGGCTTTGGTTAAATCTACTGCAGTTACTCATTCTTCGGACACTAACCTTACAGGGCTTTTTTTAACACATAAATTGACACCTTCCCTCAAGCCTTATTGGGATTTGATATGTAAAACCTTGGATCGGAAACTGTATCATCAGTTTCGCGTAGGCACACTCCCCATTAATTCCTTTACTGCAAAGTGGGCGAGGAAGGTAAATAATAAATGTCCCTGGTGTCCGGATCATGTGGAAAGTATTGGCCATTTGTTTTTTGCTTGCCCAGCTTATCGAGCCCCACGATTCAAATGGCTGAAACCTTTATGCAGAAGATTGGATTGTGGGGGCCACCTTGAAGCCCTGCAGAAGTTTCGTAATATTAGATCTGAGTTCTTCGTGGTCTGTGTGGCTAAGTTTCTGGGAAGGGCGTGGTTGATTCGCATTAAGAAACTGAACACTTATTTAACTCAAATGACATGATATGAAGTCCCTGCTGTATGTTTACAACTTTTTAAATATTACGGGATATGATTGTTGTTTTTATCATTTTTTATGCATTGTATGTTGTCTTTTATGAATTTTATTTCGAAATAAAGACATAATGAACTGAACTGAACTGAACTGAAGTGAAATTGAATGCTTGTACATAGGACCTGCGCTGTGTTTCTAAAATGTTATTCAAAAAACGATTTTGGGGGCAAATCAATGGTACTATCTAATCCTTGTCAATAATGTAAAACCAATTTATGTGCTCAAAATATTTTTTTAGAATAACATTTAAAAAACAGAGATAAGGTCATATGTATAAGCATTATAGTGTTTATATTGTTTACTTATTGTCATTGCTTTGCTGTTTGGTAATAGTGGTCTATAATGTGTTTTTTTTTTTTACCACAGATTTAAATCAACATTTCAATTGTAAGGAAATATGCCCTCAAGCCAGAGGAGAAGGAAAGATGCTATGCGAAAAAAAAACTAAAAAGAGCAACGGAATTAAAGCAGTGTCCTACAACAAATACTACAAAAAACGTCAAAAAAGCTCCTGGTAAGACAACAAAGTCCTTTCTTCAGAATATATCTCGATAAAAAAAAATGATAATGTACATGTGAATTTACAGAAGGAGAGAGCAAATTTGAAGAGAAAGGAGAGGCCCCCCCAAAATCTTACTACTGCAGCAGGAGACAATAATATGTATAGGAATAGAAGGCAAAATGGATTTGGGGACATTCGGAAACAAATGTTTCGTAATAGGGTAGTTTTAAATTTATTATAAAACATTAAGAAAGGTACACAGAGAGCTGCTTTTTATAAGAAAAAGAAAAATGTAGAGAAGATTGTTGATCAAGCTTTTGAAGTTAAGAACAAAATATTTATTTTAGTAATCAATAGAATTAGGACACAACAAGACAATTGATGTTTTCAAATCAAACAGTAGATCCAAAAGAGTAATTAATCAAACTAATTTTTGTAAAGTTTTTTCTGGAGAATGGATGCATAGTTCAAGTTGTGAGCCATTTTTTAATGAGGAGAGTTCCTTTCAGGAGAATGATTTAGTGCATGCAGTTGACACCAGTGGTCGAGCATATGAGGTGAAAGATGGTTGTCCGATTGAAAAAGAGAAACTTGTGTCTAGAGATGTAGAAGAGGTATTAAGTGATGAAGTTTTAGGAAGACGTACTAAGGGTCCAGTGTACAATTGGAAGTGTAGTAGTATTTGTAGTGTGCGACAGGATTCTATCGATGTGCTTCGTAATTTCATACGTACATATAGTAAGAAAAGTCTAAAACAAAAAATGAAAATGTTGTAAGACTTAGATCCTTGCAGAGTGAGAGAAAACACAGGTTTGCATGGACATTCATTGGCTTGTCTTTCTAGAAAAGTATGTCAGAGTGTTTTTCATCATTTTAGGATGCTAGCAGTGCATCATAACAAAATGAGGAAATTAGTGAGAAGGTTGTATTTTGCAAAACGTCCAGCACTTAAGCTTAAACAGTTAAACAGTGCTCTTTTTCATGGAATTGAATTAGATGTGAAGAAGATTTGTTAAGAAATTGAGATTTGTTATTTTTTTGAAAAAGAGGACAGTGTAGAAATTGACACAGTAATACAAGATAATGTGGAAGACAATGTACAGATTTCAAGTACAGAAAAGTTTGACCAGGAAATTAGCAAGTTTCAGTTGAAATCAAGTGAAAGGCCTAATTTTACTTGTGTGTGTTGTCGGCGGACTCATAAGATTCAGACTAGGTTAGTCGATTTATATGCAAAAAGTGAAATGGAAAATAATAGTGAATGGAGGAATTTTGCAACTTATTTGTTGGTGGAGAATTCTTTTGATTTGAGTTTTCATCAGCGTATTTGTAAATATTGTTATAATAAATTAAATGAAAACAGAATGCCTGCTAGAGCTGTTCATAATAATTTGGAGTTGGTAGATATTCCTTCTGAATTGAGGGATTTAAATACATATGAATCTATTTTGATTCAATGTGTCCATCCTTTTCAGGCAATTGTTCGCATGGAGCCTAAGACAGGGAAATTGCCTCCTTCAGATTTACAGAGAGGATTAAAGGGAAGAGTTGTTTATTTGCCTCTAGATTTCAAGAAAAATATTGATATAATTGGTGTAGAAAAAGTGGAAGAGGAACCTTTAGATATTCTAGTTAATGGGGTTCCGACAAAGAGTAAGAAAATCTGGCAAGATTTAGTGGATGTTAGGAAAGTCAAAAAGGCAACGTTGTATTTGGTCAAAAACAATGAGTACTGCAAACATGTATGTGTTGAAGCAGAGGAAATAGTTGCAGAAGAAGACAGTGATTGTTCAGTCTGCCAAATTGAAAAAGTTGATGTGTCTAGAGGTGAAGAAATATATGAACATTATACTGTTCATCCTTTGCATTCCAAAGAAGTAATGGGGAATGCAGTTGACTTGTTTCAAATGAAAGCAGCAAAAGGAAGTCCCATTAGTGTATGGGAAGAAAGTTTGGAAGCTCGTTGTTTTCCACAGCTATTTCCAACAGGTCGAGGTGGACGATATGATGATCGACCAGTTCAAATTCCTGCTTCTGATTACCGGACTTTAAGATTATCTGCTGAAGATTCAAGGTTTCGTCAATGCATTCCATATTTGTTTCATCTACTGTATGAAAGTGGCTTGTCTGGACTTTCATATGCAGTAAATCATATACTGAAAAGTGGAGCACATCTGCAAAATGTTTCGGCAAGGGACGGTATGGAGAAAGTCAATCTGCAAGATAATATTTTGGAATCTCATCTAAGCAATCTCATGGCATGTCAGCGTGGTACAAACGAGTATTGGTACCGTCGTCATGGGGAATTGAAATGTATGCTAAGAAACTTAGGAACTCCTACATGGTTCCTCACTCTTAGCTGTGCTGAGTATGCATGGGACGACTTACTTGAATTTCTACGCGAGGCAAATGTTAATATACAAAATATAGGATTGAAAACACCAGGAGAACTGTGTTCTTTGGATCCAGTGAATGTATGCAGATACTTCAATCATAGATTTGAAGCTATGATGTCTGTTTTTACCAATAAAAAAAATCCTCCTCTTGGAGAGGTTTTGGATTTCTTTTGGAGAAAGGAGTATATGCGAGAGGTGCTCCTCATATACATATGTTGTTGTGGATTAAAGATGCACTCAAATATGGATCAGATTCGGATGAAACAGTGATGAGTTTCATTGAAGAGTATTCAACATGTGCTGTTCCGAAAAGTACTGAAGAAAACAATTTAAGGCAACAAGTTTTACGCTTCCAATCCCATCGTTGTGGGAAGTACTGTCGTCGAAAATTCAAAAACAAGGAAAAGTTCTACATAAAATGTCATTTTGCGTTTCCACGACCAGTGATTTCTAAGGGAAGAGTAAATAATTTGATGTCATCTCTATGACATACTGTGACGAGGAAATCACCCAAAAATACATACAATTTAAAAAGAAACGAAGAGTCCAAGTACATCAACGACTACAACCCAGTGATTTTGTCCATGTGGAATGCTAACACGGATATTCAGTTCGTTGCTGACAACTCTATTGCTGTGGCTCGATATGTGACATCTTACATCACAAAAAAAGAAAAGACAGAACTAAAGGAAATGTGGGAGGACATTTCACATGAAAAGATTCTAAGCAAGAAATTATACAGTTACAGTCTGAAGATGTTGTCGCATCGAGAAATTGGAGCATATGAATGTTCTGATCGGTTATCATCAGCAAGTCTCTATGCCAAATCTAGAACAATCATTTGGGTGAGTCTAGGTCTTGCTGCAACACGAAACCGAGTTTTGAAATCTGTACTAGAAATTGAGTATTTGGCGGAGAAAGAACCAAATAGTACAGATATTTTGAAGACAAACATGTTGGATACATACTATCCAAATAGAAGTAGTCACCTTGAGAACACTTGTTTGTATGAAGTTCTGCAAAAATATAGTTATAAAAGGAACATCACAGAAGATATCAATAAGGGAAAATATGCTGTCATTGGAAATGAAGGATGTCTAGTGAAGCAGAAAAAAGGCCATTTGATTAATCATCGAAAATTGAGTTGTGATTCTCCAGACAAAAGAGAATTTTACTATTTAGCTCTTTTGCAACTCTTTAAGCCATGGCGTACAGAAGAGGAACTACTTGGAGATTTTCTCTGTTACGAAGATTCTTTTAATGTAACCAAGGATAGCATAGAATGTCCTGTTTTTCCAAATTATCTGCAAATGTTGAACAAAGAAATAGAGCAAGAAGCCACAATTGCTGAAGAGATTGCCAGAAACAGTTCTCAAGATAGTCAGAGTTCTAATTCATTGAGTCAGGATCCACTAGGAGGACCAATTATCCAAAATGAAACTGCCACTGCCATGGATGAGGTGGAAAGAGCTATGGAACAAGCTCAAGAGGATGTAGTTAACTTAGGAGATTTGGTAAAGCAACTAAACGTTGAGCAGAAAAAGATATATGATGAAGTCACAGAACAGATTGAACATGGTTTTTAGACATGAGAAAAAAGAGTGCTCATGTACATCATTTGAGCTTGTCCGACTGTACGTAAGTGGAGAAGCGGGGACAGGAAAAAGTTTTCTGATTAAAGAAATTGCAACTTATCTGCAGAAAAGGACTGATTCACCGCTGTCTTGTGTTGTAACCACTCCAACTGGACTGGCAGCACATAACATTAAAGGGATTACTCTTCATCGTTTACTGATGCTGCCAGTTGAGCATGATAATAAATTGCATTACAACAAGTTATCTGGAGATGCGTGTTCTGAAGTTTCCAGAGTCCTGAAGAAAATCAACTTCTTATCATTGATGAAGTAAGCATGGTCTCAAATCTAATGCTTGCTTTTGTGCATTTGAGAATGCAAGAAATTCTTAGAACAGAGTATGATGTGTTATTTGGAGGAAAACGCATTATTGTTTTTGGAGATCTATTGCAGTTGACTCCAGTTAAAGGACAACCAGTGTTTAAAATGCTTACACATGAAGATACCAGGAAGTCCCTTGGAAGCTTTGGAAACGTTAATATATGGTTACATTTCAAATATGCAGAACTTTTTCAAACTATGCGACAGGCAAAGGATGAAGATTATAAAAAAATTCTACAAGATATAAGAATCGGAAAAGTAAGCGAGCATGCGAAAGAAGCATTACATGCACGATTAATTTCAAATTACTGAGAACAAATCTGGAATATGTTTGATGCCAACTCTGCAAGAATGTTCCATCTTCAACAACAAAATGTTAGAGTTAGAAAATGAAGAGATTGTGAAACTAGAAGCAATAGATAAAATTGAGCATATGGGAGCAACAATTATTTTGTCAGAAAATTTGAAATCAAAATTGGATTCATTAGAAAAGAGTATATCTAAAACAGCAGGTTTTGAAAAGACTCTGAATGTGTGTTTTAATTGTCGTATTATTTTGAGAAGGAATTTAAATGTTGAAAGAGGTCTGGTAAATGGAGCAATGGGTCATGTCTTGATTTTATGAATTATAGAAATAGAGATGGAATTGAATTTTTAAAAATTACATTTGATGGCATTGAGCAAGTTCAACAAATCAGTTGTTGTTCTGCTAGATTTTTGCTTGTAAAAGACTTATATGTTCACCGAAAACAGTTTCCTGTTTGTTTGGTGACAATTCATAAATCTCAAGGTTTAAGTGTAGATAGTGCTTTGATGAACATTTGAAGTTCTGTATTTAAAGAGGGTAATGCATATGTGGCATTATCACGAGTCAGAACTTTATCTGGATTGTATTTGATTAAGTGTGATGACACAAAGATTTGTGCAGATCTGGATTGTGTTAAAGAATACAATAGATTAAGAAGAGAGTATGCTCCACATTTGCCACAATATCCTATGTTTGAAAAACGTGTGGTAGGCCGAAAAAGAAGAAATGAGAGTAATAGTAGTGAGGTAGTAGCAAAAAGACAAAAAGTAGATGAAAATGTAATTGTAAGCATTAAGAAAAAGGGTTCTGTTCAAGATGTTGTTGGATTTCAATTTGAAAACAGTTCTGGTGTCAACTGCTATGCTAATGTAGTGGTTAATGTTTTTTTTCTTAAAACTTTACAAGAACAGATTGTTGAAAATCGGGATCAAAGATTGTGCGGTTTATTGAATTCTGTGTTTGAGAAATGTAGCATTGATAGAGCAAAAATAGAAAGTGTAACAGAAATTCGAAATATTTTAGACATGTGTTCAGGTCAAGAAAAATTTTCACAGAACATTCAGCAGGATTGTCAGGAATTTTTAATGTATATGTTTGGTGTTTTGGAAGATGAAGGTGTAGCCTTTCTTATCAATGGCAGCATGACTGCGAGAATTGTAGTTTATCAAGTACTACTAGAATAGACACTGAAAGATTTATATATTTGACTTTACCAGACTGCAAATCAGTGCCATTTAATAATCTAGTTAAAGCAGCTGATCATAATATGGTGTGTACCCAATGTAAGTGTCCAATGCTGTCCACATTATTTATACAAAGTTATGGTCAGTATGTGATTTTAGTTTTCCAACGATGTAGACCTGATGGAACTAAATTGACAACTTGTATCAAAAATGTTGTGGCTTCTCAGTTATCAATTGCAGGAAGAACTTTTACAACTGTAGCTATTATTTATCATGATGGTCCTTCAACAACATCAGGACATTATACATGCTACTTAAAATGTCAAAAAGGTTGGAGTTACGGCAATGATTCTCATTTGACTTATAAACAACGTTTGCCTTTTGACTTAAAAAATTCTTACCTAGTGTTTTTAAAACCAAAATTTTAGTAAAGGTAATTGGCCTATGAAGACGGGTGCAGTTAATAAAAGTTAGTTACTTAGTTAGTCTAATGTTTAAAATTATTTATCTCAAATAGGTCCTGTAAGTGGATCTCATAGTAAGTGATATCAGTATTATAGGAAATGTTGAACATGAGTGATCAAAAAAGGGAATATGAATTTTTAAAGATTGTGAAAATGTTATATGAGCTTTTCTTTGAAAACTTCTGGTAAACTGTAATTTCAGAGTTTAATTAGAGAAATTTCAAAATATACTCATATATCTGACACTATTTGGCCGTAAGGAAAGTTGAAGGTATGAGGAATAAGTTATGACTTAACACAAGGAGGAAAACGAAAACGTTGAGAATTATTTCAGATGTTCTTAGAGCTTTTTTTATAGAAAGTCGATGAAATGGAAGTTTTAGAGAACAGCAGAGTATTTTCCAACGAAAAGGACCTTCACTATCTACTATTTGGCCCCATGGAAATGTAAGTGAATCAAAGATTAGTGTACATATATTATTTGTAAGTTTATATGGGTTTTTTAAAACACAATATTTTAGATTGTGGTTTTTTTCCCGCTGTTATATGATGAAGGGTTTGAACTCACTGTTTTTAGTGAAATTCAATATATTCTGAGAACAGCAAAAATAAACTATCTAACATGTTCTATAAGGTATTCTATAGTTTGCATTGTGTAATTTATATTGTATTCCCATTGTCTCACACTCATTTTCCATTTTTCCATCCTTTTTCAGCTCTCTTTACTCACTTACACTGCCTTTTTTCACTTTGTTTCATCGCTGTTCCTTTACTCCACTTCTTTCACAACCCCTCAATCCAATTTCAACTGTCTGCATTTCCTCTCTCCCTTGCACCACTTTTCAGCTTTCTCACATTCTCTCAGTACCACTGCTTTAGTTCTCTTCCCCTCTCTTTCCTTGTTTTGCTCCTTTACTCTTTTTCCTTTCTTCACTCATTGTACTGCACTTCACTCAGTCCTTCCCTTAGTCTTTCTGTGTAGTTACTTCCTCACTCCTTTTTCCACTATCGTTCAATATTAACCTCATTCCCTTCATCCCTTCACTCTGTGACTCCCCTTCAGTCACTCTCAGTCATCTTCCATTCCTCTTTCTTGTAAATAGATCCTCATTTATACTCCTTTCCCTTTCACTCATTTTCCTTTTACTTACTTCTCTTTCCTGATTTCGTTTTGGTATGTCACATTCTTTTAGTATCTTACTTACCTTCAGTAATTTGTTCTCCTTCTATTTCTTTTTCCCTCTTTTTTGTCTTTCTACATTACTTTATTTACATTTCTGTATCCTTCAGTCTTGCTTTATTTCTTAGTACACTTTTTTGATTTTTTACCTCTTGACCTGTTTCTTCTATTTTAAAATATATAAAGTTTTCATTAATTATATGGTAAGTTTGACTAAAAAATGTATTTTGTCATCACCCTTTGCTTTAACCTCACTACTTTTCTCACACCCTACCTCACCCCTGTTTCCTTAATCTGCTTCCCTCACTTATATCCTCCATGTTTATTTCCCTTTTCCTTACTTTCCTAACACATTCAACTTCTTTCAGTCTTCCTGCTCATTCACACTCAATCACTTTCCTTTCTTTTTTGGTTCACTCAGTCCCTTTCTATCCTTCCTTCCTTTACTCTCTCTGATCTTTCTCTCTGTCACTCCCCATATCTTACCCGTATTCACTTTTATCCACTCTTTTTCACTTCTCTTGACTTACACTCACTGCTCGTTTCTTTCCCTCCGTTACGGCTGTTCCTTTTCTCTGGTTCCGTCACTACCCGTCATTCCCCATCCTTTACTTTCCTTCCTTTTACTTTCATCACCCATTCACATTCTCCCAAAACCTTTGCTTTAGTCTTCTTCCTCTTTCTTCTCTTCTTTTGCTCCCTTATTCATTTTCCTTTTCTCAATTACTTCCACTTATACCTTTTCTCTGTTTTACTATCTATTACACAGTCCCTCTGTGTTCTACCGTCTAGCTCTCTTTCTCTTTACACCACTATCTCTGTCCCTTTTGCTCATGCTCACTGACCATGTCATGAGTGATGTAATATGTGACGTCATCAGCAGTGCATTACACGCACAAGTTATAGTGAGTCCAACTAACTATAACGTGGAATTTCAATGGTTTTATGTCAGTAAAATTTCCAGCTAACTATAACTGGTGTGAAACCTATTGTTTTTTCAGTGAATTTAATAGGTTTTTTTAAATGCTAATTCCTAACTATAACTAGTGTGAAACCTATGGTTTTGGTTTTTTCAGTGAATATATATATATATATATATATATATATATATATATATATATATAGTTAGGGATTAGCATTTACAAAACCTTATTTTACTCACACATAACCATTGAAATTCGCATATATAGTTAGTTGCACTAACTATATATCGCGTACCCGCAATCCACTGCTGATGATGTCACATATTACATCATTCATGACATGGTCAGTGACATCACTGATGACATCACTGATGACAACTCAAATGACATCACTGATGACATCTCAAATGACATCACTGATGACATCACTGATGACATCATTCATGTGATAGTACGATGAACCTCTTCAGACTCTAATATAACCTTAGATACACTCAGTGTAAACAGACACTCACAGACTGTCACTCATCAATGGAGTTACTCACACACCTGGTCAATCATGCAAAGAATCAATCACACCTCCATTTCCTCATCTATACAGTTATACACACCTTACTTATTCAAACATATACTAACACATATTTACTCTCTTATACAATCCCTGTTACAAGTTCACAATGATCCATACAGCCACTCACACATTCACTGGCTCTTAAGCACAGTTATTTATATTTGGCAACTCTCACATGTACTGTGTTTTACATATGTACTTACTTTGACATGTAGCACTGAGATATCCATTCACTCACCAATACACTCATGCACACAGTCAACCGCCCAAACAGCTGTTTCCCCATGAACTTTTGAACCCATACATCTAGTGAATCAACTGCTCACACATCTATGCACAGCCACCCACACACACCCAGTCTCCCATACAAATACTTGGGCAACCAATCAATAACCCTTATAGCCACTCATATAGCTACTGATCAACAGATGCAGCAGCTTACACAACAACAGACATACTGATGCACACATTCAGACGGTTTAGTCACTAACCCATGCACTCAGTGAGACACATTTAATCACTCACTCATACAGTCAGTCACGCACCTCCAAAATCCTTCATCCAGACACTTATACATCCACTCATTCTTCAATATGTAAGACATATTTTAACTTTACAGAAACATACAGTCACTGGATGATGTAATCAGTGATGTCATCAGTGATGTCACTGACCATGTCATGAATGATGTAATATGTGACATCATCAGCAGTGGATTGCGGGTGCGCGATATATAGTTAGTGCAACTAACTATATATGCGAATTTCAATGGTTTTGTGTGAGTAAAATAAGGTTTTGCAAATGCTAATCCCTAACTATATATGGTCTATAACCTATGGTTTTTTCAGTGAATATATATATATATAAATATATATCACCTAAGTAATACCAACTTTTCAAAGCAAAATGTTTTCCAAAATTAAACCCACCCAACCAAAGAGGGTGCCGACCCCTGCAGACTAATGCCAGCTCACTTCAATTTCTCTCCTCCCTTGCACAGCAACTCGTGAAAAACACCCTTCGGATGCACAAGGAACATGGACACTCAGCCTCCCCCACCATTTCACCATTGAATAGATCACAATGTCCTATTGTGCTGCTTCTATTGTAATATTTTCATGTCATAGTTAACAGCATTTTCACATTCAACCTTCAAACATGCAAAATCTTCATCTTGCTTCTTGATCTGCTTCTGTAGCGTGTGCAACACATTTTTTTTGTCCTTTAACCCATCTTGCACTTTGCACAACTCACCATAGCTTGCATCCCATTCTGTAATTTATCTTGAACCAAACTGCCTCTAAAAAATATGCTTTTTCTCTAACTCAACCAAGTCAAAAAACAGTTCACCAGCTAGATTAATTGACCGTTTCTTCTGCTTAGCTTCAGCAGTCACCAGGATTGGTTTAGACACGTGTCAATATGCTAAATATGATTGGCTGGCACAACATTGGATCATATGTTGTGCCCACTATTTTTTTGTGTTGAAATTTTTATTAACAATTTCAGATGAAAATACAAAAGTAGTAATAAAGCAGAATAATATATTGATAAATGAAAAGTTGTACGAATGAGAAGAGGAAGTACATAAGATATATCAACTATGAGAAAGCAAAATAGCATATATTCCATAATCCTGAGTATAATGATAACAAGGGGATACCAGAAAAAGAGTAATATAGGAAAAGAAAGAAAACACAAGAAAAAAACAAAGAAAGGAAAAGAAAAAGAAAGAGAAAGAGAGAGAGAAAAAGAAGGAAAAAGAAAGAAAGAGGCCCAGAGCAACAAGAACAGATACGAAGAGAAGTGGCATCCAGAAAGGTAAAGAGATTGTATAGTAGAGTGAGTAGAAAAAGGAACAGGAGGGAATAGAATTAAGAAGGAATGGTATTTGGAGAAGAAGGAGTTGGGACCAAGTCAGTATCCACAGTGGTCTCCAGGAAAGGGGACCATACTTGAAGAAAAATGGAAGCCTGATCGTGCAAATTATAAATTGTACGTTCATGTAATGCTGTTTGCACCATCGCCACCAACCACTCTTCCTGGGAAGGAGGAAGGGGAGATTTCCAGTGACGCAATATACAAATTTTGGCCGTAGCCAAAGCGGTATGAAGAAGACGAATTTGTGGTTTAGAAAGCTTTGGGAGGCTGCGAAAATCATGTAAAATAATGTTTGTAGAAGTAAAGGGTAAAGGAAGGGACATCGTATTAGCCAATGTCATTTGTACAAAGAGCCAAAAGGATCTAGTACAGGGACATTCACATATTATATGTTTAATGTCACAACCAGACGCAGAACATCTCCAGCACAAAGTGTGTGATAGCAGCTTAGCATGATGCAATTTAACTGGAGACCAATGCCATTCATGTATAGTTTTGAGAATGCAAAATTTGAGACGGGCTTCCCGAACTCCCTTATATAATTGTTCTAAAATTTGGTCCCATTGAGTATTAGAATATACAACTGATAAGCGAGATTGCCATTTCAACTGCAGAGCTCGTGAAAGAGGCTGCGAGAATAGAGGATGTACAAAAGTCTTATAAAGACCAGAAGTCACACCTTTAAGATTTCCCAACAACTGTAGATAAGACAAAATAGGAGATACGTATAACAAGTCAGGTGGAGGGCCTAAATGTTTTGTGATAGCTTGTTGAAGCTGAATATATTTACAGGATTGTGTGGGTGGTAAATGGAATTCCTCAGTAAGTTGAGAGAAGGATTTAAAAGCGTCACCATGAAACAGTTTGTCTATAGTGTGGATACCAGCTTCCTGCCACATAGGCCAGGACAAAGTGCGACCTCCAATACGAATAGCAGAATTGAGCCATAGAGGAGCTTTGATATGAATACGCGAATTAAATTTAAGTATACGGTGACTTCTTTGCCAAGATTTATACATTGCAGATAATATAGGGTTTTTGGATCGGAAGGACTGGTACCCGTGCCATATAGAAGGGACAAGCCGGGACCAAGAGCCAACATATGTGCCCACTATTATAGGACTTAGGACTCAGTCGCCAACTCCTGAAAAAAAGTTGGGAAAGAGTTTAGCCCAAATGGACTCCTGTTGATTAAAATAAATAATTAAGGGATTTGCAGTACAACAGTGAGGCTCCCCGTGTCATTTCACAGATTTACCGTGGTCCTGCCAGAGCAAGCATCACTACCATTGTGCTGCAGCCCCATAATAGCGTCCATACCATGGTGCAGGATCCATAGTATCCACCTGTACTGCAGATCTGGCACCAGGGATGGAAGTCTGCAGTACACTGTCACAGGTATGTAATGTTTACCACACAGTTTTTACTAACATGATTGGTACAATGTAGGTCAGTAGAATGCAGATAAGTACCACACAAGCCTTTTTTGGTCTGTTTACAATGCAGTAATTTACAACACAGGCAAGTGTTTTTTTAGTTTTTTTAAATGAATTTTTTTATGTCATGTAAAAAGAAAGAATAAGGAAGGGTTAAAGGATAGGTTAAGGGATAGGTATGAGCGACCTATGACCCTGTTCGCAGGCAGGTCCCTCCCCGCGCTGCTGCATGTCTCTGCCTGCATTATTTTTGCCTAATCTTGTATTTTTCCCCTGTGCCTAACTTTCTTTCTTGCCCAGACTTGTTTTTATTCCCCGGTGTCTGTACTTGCTTTCTTTCCCAGGCTTGTTTTTATTCCCCTGTGCCTGTACTTGCTTTCTTGCCCAGACTTGTTTTTATTCCCCAGTGCCTGTACCTGCATTCTTGCTCAGACTTGTTCTTATTGCCCTGTGCCTGTACTTGCTTTCTTGCCCAGACTTGTTTTTATTCCCCTGTGCCTAACTTGCTTTCTTGCCCAGACTTGTTTTTATTCCTCTGTGCCTGTACTTGTTTTCTTGCCTAAACTTGTTTTTCCTTCCTGTGCCCAGTTCTCCCGCGGCCCCGCCCATTTTTCCCGCTGCTGCGTCCCTGCGGCCCCGCCCACCTACAATCTTATTTGCCACCCCGCTCCCGCCTCCCAGCTGCTCCTCCCTCCCACATCCCCTCATATGGAAGCCGCTACGCGGCCGTGCAGCGGCCACGCCGAGCGGGCACGCCGCTGGCGCACCTAAGGCAAGCCCGTCTGTGCCCGTCCGTGCCTGGACCGCGCCCAGCGCCAGGACCCCTGGACACCACGAACGCCACGACGCCCGACACCGATACGATGCCAGAACCCTCCACGCACTCAACACCGGACGATCACACAACTGCTTCCTAGCCGCCCGAAGCGCACCCACGGAACTTTCACCTGCCGGAACTGCAGCTTTACCAGCGTCCGCCCCACAATGCTGCCGAAGAGGAAAGAACACAACCACCTCACATGCATCCTTCTCAACACCCGCTCCGCCCGAAAACATGCCGTTGAACTCTGGGACCTACTCGACTCAACCTCCCCGCTTCGGCACCCGACATAACCATAGCCATCCCGGAAGGCTACAAGATCACTCGCAAGCACCGCACCAACAGAGCGGGAGGAGGAATCACCATCATCCACAGGAACACTCTCAGAGTCTCGATAACACCGACGACACCCTCAGCCCCGCACGACACCTGCACTTCTAGATCCACACCGACCCCAACACCACCCTCAGAGGAACCCTCATCTACAGACCGCCCGGACCCCGACCACAATTCAGCGACTCCATTGCTGACTTCGTCCGCACACACGCCCTTGCCTCCACGGACTACATCCTCCTCGGGGACCTGAACTTCCACCTCGAGAACAATGAGGACACCAACTCCACCACCCTGATCGACAACCTAGCCACCCTCGGACTCAGACAACTCGTCACAGGACCCACCCACCCTGCCGGTCACATGCTTGCCCCCACGTCTCCTTCAACCATACCACCGAACTCCACTGGACCGACCACTGCTGCATCCACTTCACCTTCAAGAAACCCACCACGCACCACCGCACCCAACAGATGCCTCACTGCTGCTGGAGCAAAGTCACAGAAGACCAGCTAACCACCACCCTCGCCCAGAGCCCACCCGCCGACCATACCAACCCCGACACCGCCGCCCGCAACCTCAGACAGTGGATCAACGACTGCGCCAACACCCTCTCCCTGATCAAGAAACCCTCCAACAATCATACCAACATTAAAGCCAGCTGGTTCACTGAAGACCTCCGGGCCTCCAAGCAAACCCGCCGAAAGCTGGAGAAGATCTGGCTCCGTGAAAGAACACCGGACAGCCACGCCGCCCACAAGAATGCCACCCGCAGACACCATCACCTCATCAGATCCACCGAAAGGGCCTCCTTTAAAGACCGCCTAGACAACAACGCGCACAACAGCAAAGAGCTCTTCAACATCGTGAAGGAACTCTCCAACCTCAACTCCAACACCAACGACGTCCCACCCTCGCAAGACCTGTACGACTCACTGGCCACCTTCTTCCACCGCAAGATCACAGACATCCACGACAGTTTCAACGCCACGACCGCCCCAACAACCACTGAGACCTCCGCCCCCATGACCACCATCCGCACCAACCTCCTGCTCTACTGGACCAACATCAACGACGATGACACCATCAAAATCATGAACACCATCCACTCCGGATCTCCGTCAGATCCATTCCCACACCACATCTTCAACAAAGCCAGCACATCCATTGCACCCCATCTCCGGAAAGTCATCAACACCTCCTTCGAGACAGCAACCTTCCCGGAGAGCTGGAAGCACGCCGAAATTAACGCCTTACTCAAGAAACCCAAGGCGGACCCCAAGGACCTCAAGAACTTCCGGCCCATCTCCCGGCTCCCGCTCCCGGCAAAGGTCATCGAGAAGACCATCAACGAACAACTGACCCGCTACCTCAAGGAGAACAATATCCTGGACCCTTCCCAGTCCGGGTTCCGCAGCAACCACAGCACCGAGACTGCCCTCATCGCCGCCACCTATGACAGCAAGTCCCTGCTGGACAACAGAGAAATGGCGGCCCTCATCCTCCTGGACCTGTCAGCCGCCTTCGACACGGTCTGTCACCTCACACTACGAACACGCCTCCACAACGCTGGGATCCAAGAGAAGGCCCTGGACTGAACAACCTCCTTCCTCTCCGGCAGAACACAATAATAATAATAATAATAAAACCATTTATAGAGCGCCTGGTTACACTAATGACAGTGTGTCCCCGGGCTTAGAAATGCTGCAGTACCCTGAAGAGGCCGAGGTAGGGGGCCAGTCCGGAACCTGGGCTACAGAAACACTTATTGCTTAAGAAAGAGGTAGGTTTTTAGTTTAAGTCTAAATCTTGTTTCTGATGGCTCCATGCGCAGGTCAATAGGGAGATTGTTCCAGAGCTTACTTGCAAGAAAGCGAAAGGAGCTACCTCCCATCCTGGTCTTATGTACGCGAGGGATTTGAAACAGCATCGCTCCAGCGGATCTAAGATTCCGGGCGGGGCGATGGATGGTCAGAAGGTTGCGTAGGTAACTAGGCCCTTTTCCCTGGGCAATGCGGTGAGCAAAGCAAAGAGCTTTGAACTTAATACGCTCCTCGATAGGGAGCCAGTGGAGTTTTCGTAGTGCTGTTTTGCCAGAAGCCCTGCTTGGAAGATTCAGTACCAGACGAGCCGCTGCATTTTGAACACATTGTAATTGATGTAAGCCTTTTCTGCTAAGTCCCAGCAGAAGAGCGTTGCCGAAGTCCAAGTGTGGAGTAACCAGGGCATGAACAAGTGTCTTCCTGGCACTGATGGGGAGAAGATCTAAGACTTTACGGAGTATTTTCAGTATTCCGAAACATTTACCCGTAATTTTTCTAATCTGTTGCTTAAAGGAAAGCTCCACATCCAGCCATATTCCTAGATTTTTAACAGAGTTAGCGGGGTGAGGAAAGGTACCCAATTCTGATGGCCACCAGTCCTGGGACCAGGCGGAGGAGGATTTACCAACTATCGGCAATTCAGTTTTATCGCCATTAAGGCATAGGCAGTTGTTGTTCATCCACTCTGCCACAGAACGCATGGAGTTGGAAAAATTAATGGCATCCTCTGCCTTATTGTGGGGAAGTTTGATTATTAGTTGGGTATCGTCAGCATATGTGACGATATCCACACCAAAAGTTTCCACAATATGGGCTAAGGGCTCCATATATAGATTAAAAAGTGTGGGGCTCAAACTTGAGCCCTGTGGAACCCCGTGTTTCAGTTTACGGAGAGATGATTTGTGAGGAGGGCAGAATACCTGAAAACTTCTGTTTTCTAGAAAGGATACTATCCATTTCAGGGCTGGCCCATCCACTCCCAGGTCTGAGAGGCGAGACAGCAGCGTTGCGTGCAGCACGGTGTCTAAAGCTGCACTGAGATCTAGTAAAACCAACGCTGCTGTCTGCCCCTCATCTGCGAGTTGTCTCAAACATTCTGTGGAAAAGAGAACCGCCGACTCAGTAGAGTGGCCTGCTCTGAACCCTGACTGTGTAGAATGGAGAAGAGAGTTCTCCTCAGCAAATGTCATAAGTTGACTATTTACTATCTTCTCCACAACTTTCCCACAAAAGGGGAGGAGAGAGATAGGACGGAGATTTTGTAGCTGGGAAATATGAATATTAGTTTTTTTCTTCAGGGGTATTACTTGTGCCATTTTCCATACATCAGGCACATGACATTCCTGAAAAGATAGGGTAATCAGGTGTTCAATCTGCTCAATCATACATTCAATGACTTCCTTGCAGCGATTGGGGGCAATCACATCAAGGGGGGAGCCAGACTGAATGCCGTTAACAATATTGAGTAGGTCTATCCTTTCAGGAACTGTGAAGTGAGTCAGATGGGCCTTCGTGGCAGGAGTACTTCTCACTACCGAGTAGTTAGTCGCCATGCTACCTGTAAAGGTGGCATGTATTAAGTCCACTTTATTTATGAAAAAATCTGCGATATCATCGCATAATTCATTAGTGTAAGTATCTTGGGCCTCGAGTCTAGTTGGGGCTGTGAGCTCTTTATAAATCAGTTCTTTAGTCGGATTTTTGGCAGATTCAATACGACCTTTAAAATGAGCGCCTTTGGCTGTTCTGACAAGTTTGTGATAGATTTTTAATTCCCTCTTATAGTTCAACTTATCCTCTAAGTTATAGTTTTTCTTCCAGCACCGTTCAGTATTTTTACATTTGGCTTTGGCTTCTTTAAGTTCTTTAGAAAACCAGGGAGCAGTTTTATTTTGCCTGACGGGGGGTTTGGATGTCCGTGGTGCTACTGTATCAAGAGCCCTAGACACCCAATTCTCATAGTCATCCCATGCCTTGAGCAGGGTGTCATTGGGAGGAGGTGGTTCTTTAAGTAGGGCGGATTTAAAGTTTTCTTGTGTGAACTTCTTCCAGTTTCTGTGTTTCAGAGGCTTAGTTTTAGTTACACTGCAGGCCTGATGGCCGACTTCAACCTCAAAAGGAATAACGAAATGGTCTGACCAGATAATTTGCAAAGGCGTGCCGATTTTAATTCCTTCCCAGTTGGCAAAAATGGGATCTAAAAGGTGGCCACGTTGATGCGACAGTGCCGTAGATTGAAGTTTAAGTGACCGAGAGTTCAGTGCATCTACCACATCCTGTGCCTCCTTACAATTAGGATTTTCAAAATGAAGATTGAGATCTCCTAATACAAGAAATTTCTTGTACCGAAGAGTATACTGAGTTGTCAGCTCTGTCAAGTGATTGCAGAACTGTGAAGCCTTGCCTGGAGGCCGGTATAGAAGGAGTCCATTAATAATATTTCTGGGGTTAACTTTTATTGTGAAGAAACCACCTTCACAATTGGGCAACATGATCTTTTCTAAGGTACAGTGTAGATCGCTTCTATAGATCATTGCTAATCCCCCCCTATTTGCCTTTCTCTGTCAATTCTAAGCAGGCTGTATCCTGCAGGGACAGCTTCCAGAGTTTGCGGGGTAGAAGCCTCATCTAACAATGTTTCTGTTAGGAAGAGCACATCGAGATTGTCCTCTGATACCAGATCATGTATCTCTAGTTTGTGTTTTTTGAGGGATCCACAGTTTAACAAAGTCAGTTTCAAATTTGTTAGTTTCCCCTCGTCTTTTCTCCTCTCCCCAGTGGAGTAACCGCAGGTCGCACAGTGTGACATAGGAAAGTCCATTAGCATAGTGTGACGGCAGTTTTCAGCAACATTGGGGCGGAGGGCAAATAGGTCACTGATAGTATACCTGATTTGAGTCTTGTGTCCAGCATTGGCAATAAAATGAGCAGGGGTACTGGCCCGAGCCCCGGTCTGCCACGGACAGGCGCAGACGGGCTTGCCTTTGGCGCGCCCGCTGCGCCCGCCCGCTGCGCGGACGGGATGGTGTCATCTTTTTATCCAGAGGGAGGTGGGTGGGGAGCATCCAACTACTGGACCGCAGCCCTATTCCTTCCCCCAAGATGGCGACCGTCCTAGCCTGCCGGCGTCAGCACCAAAATCGGCTGCACCGGTCAGGAAATGCGATCGAGGGGCCTCGGAGCAACGTAGATCTTGCGCCGAGGGGTCCTTAGTGCAAGCAGGTAAAAATGCACTGATTAAAATATTTTACAGGTTTTAAAATGTATTCTGCAATTATTCTTCTGCACAGAGCGTCCGCCTTCCCCCCTTCCGCTCCGAAGCCACCGAGATCATCTGCGGTGTACCCTAGGGCTCATCCAAACTCTGTTTAACATCTACATGGCACCGCTCGCCCACGTCGCCCATCGGCACGACCTCAACATCCTCTCCTACGCCGATGACACCCAGCTGATACTCTCCCTCACCAAGGACCCCCACACCGCCAAAACCAACCTTCACGAAGGAATGAAGGCCGCTGCTGAATGGATGAGGAACAGCCGACTGAAGCTGAACTCGAACAAGACGGAGGTCCTCATCCTCAAATCCAACCCTTCGGCCTGGGACGACTCCTTGTGGCCGACCGCACTGGGAACCGGCCCTACACCCACCGACCACGCACGCAACCTAGGAGTCATCCTCGACTCCACCCGCTCCATGACTAAACAGGTCAACGCCGTCTCCTCCTCCTGCTTCAACACCCTCCGCATGCTCCGTAGGATCTACAAGTGGATTCCCACTGAAACGAGAAGAACAGTCACCCAGGCCCTTGTCATCAGTAGGTTGGACTATGGAAATGCCCTCTACGCAGGAGCCTCGGCCAAACTCATGAGACGGCTCCAACGCATCCAGAACTCCTCTGCACGCCTGATCCTCAACATTCCTCGCCGCAGCCACATCACACCCTACCTGAGAGACCTGCACTGGCTCCCAGTCAACAAGAGGATAACCTTCAAGCTCCTCACCCACGCACTCAAGGCACTCCACAACACCGGACCAACGTACCTGATTCAGACGACTCAGCTTCTACACCTCCACCCGCCAGCTCCGCTCCGCCGCCCTCGCCCTCGCTACAGTCCCCTGCTTTTGAAGAGCGACCTCAGGTGGCAGATCGTTCTCTCACCTCGCCGCAAAGACCTGGAACATCCTCCCCATCCACCTACGGCAGACCCAAGACCTGCTGACCTTCAGAAAACTCCTTAAGACCTGGGTTTTTGAGCAGTAGCAGCATTCCCCACCCCAGCTCCTTGAAACCCTCACGGGTGAGTAGTGCGCTTTACAAATTATATGATTGATTGATTGATTAAATGGAGGTAAGGTTTTAATTAGGGTTTTATCAGTAGAGGTTAAGGGAGGGTAGACTTTTTAAAGGTTCGGGGTGGGTACAGATAGAGAGGGTAAGAGGTTTTAGAGTTCAGGCCAGGTAGAGGTAAATGAGGTAAGGAGTTTGTATGGTCAAGGAGTATGTAGAGGTAAAGGGATTTTAGGATTAGGGGCAGGTAGAGGTAAAAGGATAAGTGTCTTTTACATTTGATGGCCAGGTAGAAGTAAAGGGAGGAAGGGTTTTTTAGCAGTCAAGGGTGGGTAGAGGTAAAGGTAAGAAGAGATTTTTAGGGCTCAAGTGCAGGTAGATGTAATTGGTAAGATTTTTTAGGGATTCAGGGTTTGGTAGAGATATGGAGAGGTAAGAGACTTTTAGGATTGAGTGGCACATAGAGGTAAAGGGACATACGGTTTTTAAGGGAGACTATATATTTGTGTGTGTGTGTGTATTTATATATTGATAAAAAGGGGTTTGGGTGGGCTCTCTTACAATCTCTCTCTCGCTATATATATATTTATGTACACATTTTATCATACATAAAATATCAGCTGTTAGAACGCATAATGTACTTCAAAATACCAGGATTTGTAAAACAACATAATGTCAACAACAATGTGTTGTAAACATCCATGGCTAAGGCATGCATTATAAATGAAGTGTATTATAACAGCTGGTATTCCCGGGGCACCATCCTCTGGAGAAGCCCAGCAGCCAACCCCTGCTGTGCATGGCCAAAGGCAATGTGAAGCAGTGGTTGGTCACCCACAGAAGGTATGGTGAAGGATCTGGCCAGGGGCCAGTCACTGTGGCCATCCCCTACTGCTCATGGCAAAGGACATGCACAGCAGGGTTTGGACGCCTACTGAGGGTTGGCCACCTTGGAGAGTTGGGCAGAGGGCCTCGCTTGACATTAGCCATAAACAGAGGGGAGGTCCCAAAAAATATTGAGTTCAGGATATAATAAAAAAAACAAAGAAATTCACTCAAAAACCAAACGTCAAAGTGACATTATAGTTAGGCTTGGTAATAAGATTGTAACATATATTAAAAAACACTCCAGAAATCCACACAAAAAACTGTTCAAATGCAGTTACAGTTACAAAGCAAATCCTCAAATCACTGACATTTGCCAATTATAGTTCCGTGAACTAATTATAACTTGCACCCTGTCACTCACAGCTTAAGACTTCACATATTGTATCACTCATTACACGTTGAATTACATCATTGGTGACATCACTGATCCCATTTTAAATGACGTAACAGATTACATCATCTATGGTACTATTATTCACATTACTCCATGGCTCTCCCTCTGCCCCCCTCTGGAATCAAGCTATCCTGGCAGAAGAGGGGTGAAACACCGAAACCGGTCCTAGGATGTTTGTTTCCAGTCCAGGGAGGACCTGGCCTGGCAGTTTGGGCTGGACTGTTCCCATTGGGCACAGGGTCGGGACTGATTTGTATATGGCTGAGACCAAACTGGAATGGCATGGTGAGCAAAAAAACTATGGATTTAGGCCCAAATCTCTGTACTGGGGTGAATGTTTGACATTGTTCTGCATTCTATACATCAATAGTTATTTTTGCATTTGTCTCCCTCTGCCCCAGCACTCTCAACACTGGCTACGGATGAGGAAAAGACTATTTTTTAAGATGTGCTGTCTTACCCATAAAACCCTGAACTGTAAGGCTCCAACCTACCTACAAACTAGAATCGGTTATCACACGACTAGAGTGCAGGGATCCACAGACAAGCCCTTCTTCAAATTCTACAAATGTGTACCTCCAGATTTGGACGGAGGTCTTTTTCCTACCTGGCCCCATTCTACTGCGATAAACTTCCCCTAACAATTCGCTTATGCAGAGAGCTAGGTACGTTAACATTTTTTCCTAGAAACCTGGCTGTTTTAGTCAGTTTTTCGCTAGTCTAATACTTCAGCAGAAGCGCCAAGATATTTCTTCAGGGATGATTTGTTGCGCTATACCAAGAGAGCATAACAATCTCATACATCATTTTAAAAAAGACAATTGGTGGGGAAGGCCCTAAAGTCATGTACCACATAAAATTACTATGTGTACATGTGAGGCAACAGAATGGACAATAGCAATTTCTGTCTCTTGAGAAGACTTGCTCAGTTTTGTGCCTAACACCTGTTTTGCTTGTTTGATTTTTGGTCTCACAGGAAGCCTTTATTAAGATTCTGCTTAGATGAGCTCAGAAACAGGTGCCCTTTATGCTGAGGCAAAAGATCACAAACAGGTAGTGCATTGTCATTGCTTAATTTGACAAGACCAGCACATTCTACCTTTTCACCACAAAAGAAATGTCACCAGAGGTGACATGAGATGATAGGAATTTGAAAGAATTAATTAATTTCCTGCCAGCTATCAAGAGAAATTCTACATTTTTCATAACAACATTTCCAAAGGACGGCACTGCGGCTGATACTTTTTCAATAGCAAGAATCTTCCTTTGCAGCATACTTTACCTTACCATCCTCCAATCCACTTGTTTTTCTGGTAATTGAGATAATCATGGATTTTAATTATTCTCATTAGCTGTGATTGAAGCTTGTTGGGTTAATGCTTGGCTCTTACGTTAGCATTACTACTACAAAATGTATCTTTATACGCAAATTACTGAAATGTTATCAAGTTTTTTTTTTAGAAAATGGAGCATATTATCTTAGCGTTGACCTTCCTCCGTCACTGATAACCTTAACATCTAATGTATTTGAACATGTATAATTTGGAGTGAGAGAGGGATTGTATGAATGCTAGCTCTTGTGAGAGGTGCCTTAATTCTGAAAACATTTTTCAAAATAAATTCAATGTTCCTTCTGACCTAAATCAGTGCATTATCTCCTATGTTAAGCTGATTTTGTAATATTTTGTTAATGTAAGTTAATAGTCTAGTCAATCAAGATAATTATATATTTTATGACGGTGACTTGTTATACTAAAATCCCATTTACAAATTCATCAATTAACTTACATAGAACGTTCAGTCAATCTATCGTTCTGTACAGTTCTATCAAGTTATGTTATTTTTTTCTTTATGATATAGAATTGTAATATAGCTATTGGAATCAACAGTATCCTTAATATTACAGAGTTTGAACCCTGCTTATTTAAACTAAACTTACAAAATCTCAAATTAATAACCGAATTGATAACATAATAGATTAAAACAATGTTTGCAAAATCCTTTTACAAATAATTTTTGGTTTTTTGTTAAGAGTATTTTAGTTTTAACTGCTTAGATTATCACTGTTCTTTTCTTCAGAAATTTTGAAGACTCTGATGACGAACTGAGAGAAGCGTTGGTGGAGTCTTTGGAACAAGTTATACTTCCCAAAGAAGAGATATTGAACGACGAAGTAAAAACAGAAGAGATATGCCCAGAAGAGCAGAATTCTCAAGAAAAGCAGAATTTCCCAAATTCCCCAGAAGAAAAAGTGCAAAAAGAGGACCCGTTACAAGAAGAAAAGAATGAAGGCATACCCAGCAAAATACCTTTAACAACTGAGGCAAATTTACAAAATAACTCTGCTTCGTCTCGCATCTGTGCCGTTGAATAGAAATGGAGGGATTTGATTATATATTGCACAGTTGGTTCTCTTTCTTTTTTAAAGGGAGAAACATTTTTAAAACTTGTACCTAGCCAATGTGTTTGGGGTAAAATATTCGCTGTGTAATAATGCTGTGAAGCATTTCTATGTCAGCTGATAGGTATGTGGTGTGAAATCCACATTCAGAAGATGCGTGGCTTACAAAGATGTGAGTGTTAAAAAAGTACACACCTACATTTCCCAGTGTTTACAAAAACATCTTTTTATTGTATTTTCTCACAAGCAAACAGTATGTACAATGATACATGTAGCAACCCAACCCCCAGCTTGCTTCAGCACACAGATACATATTATACGGCAAGTCACAGACTCAGCCTGAAATCAGACTAAAGGCAGTTAACACTCAGTTCAGAAAGTCGAGGATTCCATCCCAGAAGGCCCTTACTCTGGAACAACGCCAGAGTGTATGGAGCAGTGTTCCCTACTGTCCACATCCCCTCGAGCAGCGGTTCTAGTCACTCCTCCTCCTTAACGCAGAGCTGAGTACGCGGATAGTATGCCTGGTGTAGCAGCTTCAACTGAATGAGCCAGAACTCCATCCGGATAGCAACCTTTACGGGGCATTTACAAGATACCCCCCACTCATTGTCCTCCGAGTAGGGGTTGCAGCCTCTGTAACAGGCCTGGCTGTTAATGAGAAGTGTGAAATACATCTGCGCAATATAGCATGCCTGCATAGCGGGGTGACCAGTACTCGATACTCCAATGGGCTTTTGTCCTCTATATCGTAAGGGTAGGGGACCCGCCGAGTTAAGATGGACCTAATCAGTAGATATCGGAAAAATGAGCCCCCCTTCCCAGTCCACCCCAAAGGCATTTCATTCTGGATTTGCACGTCCGTGAGCATCAGCCACCCCTTGCCTCACCAGAGATCACCCACTTTGAAGATGCCGATCATATGTCAGCGCCGGTGGCCCGACACCCCTGTGTCCCACAGCAGTGTCTCCAATGTCAAACAACCCGCCCATTCCAGCCTGTGTGTCACAAGCTCAAACCACCAAGACGGTCAGTTTCAGGAGGGTCGTTACTGTCCATGCGCCGTAGATTCACTGTGTGATCCCATGGGGCTCCAGCGGCCACCTGTAGGCTATCAGGGCTGACTCCCTCTGATGCGCAAAGGTCCAGTTATTGACCAACAGCAGGTGAGCGGCCCAGTAGTACAGTTATAGATCCAGCAGGGCAATGCCCCCTTCCGACTGACTCCTCGTCAGTGTTCTAAGAGTGATCCTCAGGCACCACCATCCCAGGAAATTTCCCTAACCTCTGCCTCCACCCTTCATAAGAAATGATCGGGGATCTCTAAAAATGAATTCTGCACCAAATAAAAGAAGATAGATCATCTTATACAAGGCTACCCTGCCCAGCAGGGGCAGAGGGAGGTGACACAAGTGTTCCACATCCCTGTGGAAGTTCCTGCAATATCCGTCCTGCATTTTTATCATAAAACAGATTACGGTCTTCTGTTACCTAATTTTCCAGGTAAATGAACCCAAGGTCAGCCCATACCAACAGCTGGAAACAGTCGCCCTGAGGGACCCAACGGGACAATGGGTATGCTCTGGACTTACCCCAGTTAATAGCTATGCCGAAGAAGAAACCGAAGATTTGCAGGATCTCAATGACACTCGGTAAGGAGCAATCCACATTTTCTAGGTAGAGCAGGACATTGTCCACATACAGGGAGATCACATCCCCCCAGTCACCATCCCAGAGGAGGTCCCGCAACACTATGTCCCGCAGAACCCAATTCGCCATCAGATCAATCGCCACTGCAAAGAGCAACAGAGAGTGGGGCAACCCTGTCGGGTGCCCCTACCCAATTCATTTTCCTCTGACTGCACGCCATTCAGCCACACCCTGTTTGTCGGCCCATGGTGAAGGAGGCTCACCCATGCCCGATGCACAGGCCCAAGCCCGTACTGACAAGAAGAACCTGCAGATAGATCCAGTCCCAGGAATCAAATGCCTTCTCAGCATCCAATGCAAAGAGAAGTGCCAGCCTCTGTATGTGGAGTCACCTGGCCAGACAGCCGAAGAGCCGCTAGAGATTGTGGCGCATAGATCTATGCTGCATGAATCCGGATTATGTGCCACTACGACATCTATCACCTGCGATAAGCAATTCAACAAAACTTTAGCAAGTTTACTTTCCACGTTTAGAAGAGGAATCGGCCTGTACAAGGCACAATGCTCTGGGGGCTTCCTGGGGTTTTGAAACAACACTATCTGCGCTTGCAGAAGATCCAGGGTCCTGGGGAAGTTCGCACCTCATCTGAGCCTTACAGTACAGAGCATGCAAAGGCTTGATCACCTTACTCTTAACACTTTTGAAAAACAGCGGGGGGAAGCCAGTGGGACCAAGGACCTTCCCACTTTCGATTTGGGCTAGGGCTTCAGGAATTTTTCTCTCTGTGATCACGACCTCAAGAGAATCCCTAGCTTCCCTACTCAGTTAAGGCACTGGGAGGTCACTCACAAAACCTTGCATACCCTCCACCACCTCCTGAGGGAGGCGGGAAGTATAAAGAGCGCTGAGGTAGCACGCAAAGGTCTGAGCTATCATCACTATTCTACTCTGCCGTGCCCTATAAAGTGTCCTTGCCTCCTGATGAACAAGCAGCCTATATTCCTCCCTGAGCTGCACCAGTCTCCGAGCTTGTTCCAGGTCCGACCGCTCCACAGGTGGCTCCTGAAATGTGGCCCCAACTGCCCATCTCTGGCCTCTGCGGCCCCTCACAGGCACTCACCATCACCCCCAGAACCCCAGTCAACTGCAAGGAGAGGTTGGGCTGGGACGGATGATGCAGGATACTAGCACCCGCAGTCCAGTGGTGTCAGAGCTCTAGGCTATGCATCCGACTCCGTTGCCGCTGCCCCACTGCCTAATTTCCTAGTGTTGTACATACATACAGTGTAGTACTGTTGCCATTCTAAGACTCTTAAAGTGAGTCCAATTGCATAAAATATTTACTAAAGCATCCCTAAGTACTAGCCAAGAAAAGCAATAAGAATAAAAACAAAGTAGATACGTCCAGAATATATTATGAACCTCAAGTGACTGGGTTCCATTCACAACCATAGGTTTTGTATTGAGGTTAATAAGTTAGCAAACACAAGATGATGGACGAAGTGCTGAAACGTTAAAAAAAATCACCCCTGGTCAAGAGTTCTGGGTTACATCCATTGTTCTTTTGCTCACCATGCCACCCCAGTTTGGACCCAGCCATATGCAAAGCAATCTTTTTTGTATTTCATATTTAAAAAAAAATATATATATATATATATTGGTTGAAAAAACAAGTAGGTCACAGGAATCAATAGTTCCTATATTATTTCCATTATTTTTCCTCATCTCCATCTCCAAAGTAGGCGAGGTACACAAATCACCCATATGCAAAGCAGTCTTGACCCAATCCCCATGGCAATAGTCCAGCCCGAACTGCCAGGTCAGGTCCTCCCTGGACTGGAAATAAGTACCCAAAGACTGTTTCCGGGGTATCTCCCCTCATGAGCCAGTCTAGCTTGAATCCAATGGCCCAGCAAGCAAGGGACCTTCGTTTGGTCATACCTTTGGCCACTTGGGGCGAACATAGCAAACACAAGATGGTGGACTGAGTGCTGAAACTTTTCAAACATTCACCACCAGCCTAGAGATCTGGGTTAAATCCATTGTTCTTTTGCCCACCATGCCACCCTAGTTTAGAGCCAGCCATATGCAAATCAGTCTTGAACCTGCTCCCCATGGGAACAGCCCAGCCCGAATTGCTAGGCTAGGTCCTCCCTGGACCAGAAACAAGTATCCTGGGACCGGTTTCAGGGTATCAGGCCTCATCAGCCTGGCTAGCTTGAATCCAGTGGCACAGTGAGCATGGGATCCACGTCTGGGCATACCCTTGGCCACTTAGGGCAAACATAGCAAACACAAAAAGATCATGGACTGAATGCTGAAACATTTAAAACTCTCAAACCTAGTCAAGAGATCTGTGTTAAATCCATTGTTCATTTGTTCACCATGCCACCCCAGTTTGGACCCAGCCATATGCAAAGTAGTCTTGACCCTGCTCCCCATGGATAGTCCAGTCCAAACTGCCAGGCCAGGCCAGGTCCTCCGTCAGTCATAAACAAGCATCCTGGCACTGGTTTCAGAGTATCCCCCTAATCAGCCAGGCTGGCTTGAATTCAGTGGCACAGCGAGCAAGGGATCCACATCTGGGCATACCCCTAGCCATTTACGGTAAACCTAGCAGTTAGGGTACCAGCCACTTATATCTGCACTTTTTTAAGGCAATTTGAAACTAGGCAATGTTTAGATGAAAGTTTTTGAAAATGGCAGACACTACTGGATGGTCACACTTTTTTTTGATTAATGTGTGAACGCAGCTGCCATTGAGCATATAGTATAGTCAAATTAATATTTTGTTTGCTATGTAATACTGAGTTCAAGGCATTGGAGTATTTGAAACGGACCATTCTTAATATACCAGTATCCCATGTAACATGAGGCACAATACAAAGAACAGCATGGTTATGTATTTGAAATACACTTACCTTACCCAGATTAGAACCCAGGCCTGAAGGTTCATTGACCAGGAATGTGTCCACTAGACCCTACTTTCTAGTCAATGGCTGCGATAGAAAGCACTCCCTGACATGATTAGTGTGATTACCCCCGAGGGCAGAATTCTGGACTAGTTGTTAACAGATAATAATTATGTTGGGGAATTGTTGTTCAGTTTGGAATTCACATTAACTGCCACCTTTAGTAACATGGGATTCAAAATCTGGTAATGCCAAGATATTTGTGTAGAACCTGAGACTTCTAGGGTAATGATTTACTCAAAAAATCCCAAAATATCCTATGCAGTTAGACTGATGGATGTTTCTGCATGACATTTCTCTTTTTAGAAACTTGACAAATATTTTAGATATTGTTTTATTATTGTGCTATTATATTTTAAATTATTTTATGTATGGGGTCTATACTTCCGTCACTTTGCTAATTCAGCATATTTATGTTTTATAGGACTCAAAATTGTGTGTTCATTTGAGGACAGGGGACCACCTTAGCTGTGTACACTTTTTCTCGGGGAATAATTGCACTTTCACCATAGTCGTGATTCAACTTACTCAGGGAATTAGCTACTGCTACAAAATGTCTGCTCATGTTTTGGGAACGTCCCCCGGTCACAGCATATATCCCTCCTCGGGTTGTAGATTTCCAAAATTAAACTTAAACAAAACAATCTTATTTAGATTTGTTCTTTATTTCATTCTTTTTTATTTCTTCATTATTTCATGAAGTGGTGTAACTAACAGGAAAAGAAACAATGCCTCAGCTATCCCCACTGGTTTTTAATGGTTTTGTGGATTTCTTGAGAAGTTCTTTCCTGGTCTTTTGTGCACATCTATTCTTGGCTTCCTCCAATATCTCCCTATCTTTCAACCTTTTTTCCATTTCATCGATTCTTATTTCTGATTTCTCACGTGAAGACACGATTCTCTTTACTCTTAACATTTGAGAGTATGGTAGGTGATTCTTTAAACATTCCTGATGGATTGGATTAGCTCGTTGTATATTCAAGTCATTGCCATATCGTTTGTTTATTTATATATACCGCATTTATCCTTATTATGACATTTTTGCATGTCCTCAGTATCTAAATACATGATTTAATTTTCAGACCTCAGTCATCCCTGATGAAGGCTACCAGTTTAGCCGAAATGCATTGGAATATTGACTGGAAATAATGGTTGGAAAACTGTGATTATCAAACGAATGATAACAGTAAAACTATGAAATAATGAAGAAATAAAAAATAATGAAATAAAGAACAATTCTAAATAAGATTGTTTTGTTTAAGTTTAATTTTGGAAATCTACAAGCCGAGGAGGGATATATGCTGTGACCGGGGGACGTTCCCCAATCAGGGGCACGCTTTTGTTTGTCAATATTAAGTATTCTACCCTGGAGCACGCAACAACTTCATAAACATAAGGAACCTAGAGTGCGAGTGTAACACCAATTTGCTCATGATTTGGGACATTGGGCGCAGGGTAGTCTAGAATCAAAATATATTCCTAGATATAATTAGGATTGTGAGTTTGGCAAAGAGGGGACTCCTTCACGTTGTACCCTGCCAAAGTCTGTGTGCCCTCATTTAGAGACGAATAGACCTTAAGTAATCCATTAACATAGTCACATTGGCTCAGTCAACAGAATACTTCCTCTGACAGTCCAAATGAAGTAGGCGATGTTAGAGGAGAAAAAATACAGCAATTGCCCTATTTAGGGGGCATGGTGAATTTTGTTTTTCCTGTCCATCACTGCTAGGAAAAACCTGGTGGTGAGGGACAGGAAAAAACTAGAATGACTCCCCACAACATGGAAGAAAACTGCCCGCATGTGGGGGAGGGGGTATTTTAGGACATTGAAAGGAACCAATGTGATGAGGCTTTCTTTCAAGGTACAAAGCAGACACCACTGGGGCGAAAGTATCTCTAAATGTGTTGGCTGGAGTATCATCAGCATGAGTGAGGTAGTGTCCTCATACATACCGGTAGAATCTACTCCATCTGTCAAAGACTAAACCCGGACCGTATCTTTTCACTGTTTTCTTCTTGTTAGTACAAGCCCCATATGTGAAGATCTTTATTTCTTTGAATCTATTAATATCTATGGCAATTCTAGAACAGTAGGTCTACAATTAATTGATTGTCGTAAGCCCACAACTGTGTGATCACACAATATGGTGCCATCTGCATAATGCAGAGCTGGTATACACTTGCTGCTCAAATTAGGAGAGGACAATTGGGATTATTGCAATATCTCTGCAAAAGAAAGACATAAACATTAAAAACCAGTGGGGATAGCTGGAGCATTATTTATTTTCCTGATAGTTACACCACTTCATGTTTACACATGTACTAAACCTCTGGGTTTATTCTAAAATAATTTGTTGGCACCTTCATTATTTTCCTTTGACCTTCATTTATGTGGGGTGTCTACTGGGTTTTCAGAAGGCTGATTGATGACTAAGCATGGATGCTTTATACATTTAAATCCACCAAAACATGTTCAAATGCCCAAGTGACAATCTCTTGGTCTTTTAGGTGGAAATTTCATTTAAGTTGTTGCTATGTGGGCTATCTGCCATTTTAATTTTCAGTTAAAAGGGCTTATGCGTACTGGACAATGCCATTCCCTGTCAGATATTTAATCATTGTTTATTGATTCTGGACCAATCACTTAAACAGACATATTACACTTTTAAAAGTCTCCCTCTGTTTTCATTTTCTGGGTTCTCTGTCGCTTCTGGAAGTTACCGCTCCAGGTAATCTCTCTCGCCGGTCTGTATCAGAAAAGGATAACCTCTACCTATTACTTTGCCACCTTCTTACTTAGATAGATGCATATTGCTTCCTTGAGGGCAAGTATAACAAACTTATCTCATTAATGTTAGAAGGACACAACATGGATTGTTGATGTTGTCGGGCTACTGAGCTGTTATTTCTGTTGCCATCAGTCAAGCAGTCTATTGTCTTATAACACCCATAATGAGATAACAACAAACAGTGACGCCCTGACCTGCTCCATTTTTCAACACTGTTTAGGCAAAAAATACCCTGCCACCATCATGACTGTTAGAAAGAAGTCTTGCATTACATTTGACAACTTCAGAATTGGGATATGGCATCTTTTGACCACTTCATGCCACAGCCATTAGATCGTTTTAATTAACCAATCGAGTCTATTTAGCACATCCATCCAGAAAGTGGTGATCTACTGCATAGCTATTGCATATGGGAGAGAAAACCTACTTGTTGATTACAGAGCTAGTGCATACTATTTATTCTAAGCAGAGCCCCTTATTTTTGGTGAGATATATTTTGTTGGATTGCTCTTAATAAAAAGCATTTATGTAAAGTTCAACATCACTGTTGTGTCCAATTGATATACATTTATTTCTTGGTGTAGTTGCTTTGACTCCTCAGGATCAAAGTGTTCAAGCCATGACATGAGCCAGTGCATTTCCTGTATACCACTTAAATAAAATGTATTAAACCTGATTAAAAGATAAAGCATATCATGAAGGTTCATTGTCCAGTAAGGTGTAGTTAAATTAAGATTTTCAGATTCTCCAATGAATCAATTTTCCGAGTTATTATCAATACTGAGGTAGCTGGTTGAATCAAACTTTTTAATATGGGCTGCTATGATTTATCTAAATATTATGAATTTCCTCAAATAGGGGAGTTTTAAAATAATTTTCTACAAGCCTTTGAATCGCACCTGATTTTGTTTTGGCGCTCTTTGGGTTTTGTTACAATCAGTATATTAAGCATCATTCATATTCCTTTGTTTATGACTGATCACAATTGAGCATATTCCACCTTGTGGAGTTTTAAAAATATTTCTATTTGAATCAATTGTAGTCATAGTTTCGTATTCATATACGATAATGAGAATTTATGTATGATGTAATCTAAAAAGGTACGTGTAGCTATATTTTTCCTTTTGGAAAAGGTAACAATTGACAATTTTAAACCATATATTGGGCACTATAGATAAACTTCCTGAATTACATGATTTTAATACTTTTTTGTGTCAACGGTTTTCTTACAAAATTAATGATGACCATATTCCGAGATGTAGCTTAAAATAGGCTGAATATGTGAACAGTATGCAGTGGTAGGTGGACTTACAGGTGCCAATGTAATGGTGCCAGGCATTTATCTGCCTGCACTGCACCATGGATTTACACATCAAATTTTAACAATTGCTTGTAGAGAAAACAAAAAAGGAAGAGAGATGCAGGCGTATGAGTGAGAAGTACTACTCGTAAACAAGTACAGAGGCATCAGGGCTACTCTCATAGAAAAAAAATAGTAAAACAAACAAGGACATGTGCTACAACATGGGGTCAGGCTGCGGAAGCTGATCACCGCTTCTTCTGTGAATAGCTCATCCTTATAGAACACCAACAGAGATCACACTGAAGGTGACCCATGAAACATGGTGGTATAGAGGAGTGGTAGGAGAAAGGGAGCCCATAAACAAATGATTACAAAAATAGATAAGTATTTTACTTGTGAATGGGCATAGGAGTGTTCTGTGCATCGAATTAACTTCCATGGTGAAATATCCTAGAACTGCATAAAGTATATACCTCTCCAGTTCAATATTACTTTAGAGGAAATGCAAACACTGCAAGTATATTAGTGCAAAATTAATAAATCTCCTTTAAAATAGGAGTGTGATTTTTAGGAACAGCTAAATGGGTGAAAGTGGTTAATTGGCTAGAATGACCTAAGATTCACAAATGTCCATCCAGCTCAGGGCTGTGCTCATCGCGATTGAGGAGTCAGGCAGCGGGTCTAATTCAGGGGCTATTTCTTCGGGTCAGGTAGAAACAACATAACGCCCAGTGTGTCTGCCCATGAAGGACAGAGGGGAAGACAAAAACATTGCATCCCTAGGGAACACCTATTCTGAGGCTGTGTGGCCTGCAAAAAGAATAAGAAAAAGCATCCCCGGAATCTACAACTGTTTGGTTTAGACAGGCATCAACTTTTGAGAGCCTTTTTCGTGGAGGTGCAGAGTGTGTTCTCTTTTCTTGGACTAAGAATATTTTGCTTAGCAAACAGATTTGGGTTAAGGCTTTAGATGTGGGTACAACAAGGGTAATTGGTGACTGTGTCTTTGGATCCTAGGGTTTACCTGTGACTATTTGTGATTCAGAGCTGGACAGATAAGGTACTCCATCACAAATGCAATGGAGTACTGTGGGAGGGCAGGGCGGATATACAGACGTGGAGGCTGGATATATTGGCGAAAAGGAGTCTCTTTATTAACAGTTGACACAGATCCAGGGATTAATACAGGGTCAAAAGTCTCTTCCTCTGGGGTCTTCTCGCTTCCTGAGGGAATAGATGACGATGCCAGCGTTGGACTGCCCTCTTCGGTTGGGTAACGAGGTGGTTGGGTTGTTGAGGCGTCCGTGGCGTATCTTCACCCGGAGGCTCACCAGGGGAGAGAAAGAATGGGACATGTCAGTGTTCTGGGTCAACAATGTTCAACCGACCCCTACACCCGGTAGTGCTCAGTAGAAACGAAAGGGAAGTGAGGGGTTAAGAACTAATCGTGAGGGAAGGGTAAAGGAATATTCGCTGAGGTAAAGTCGGACGTGGTAGTAGGTCAGCTCTTAGGGAAAAGAAAACCCTTGCAAACAGAAGAGTAATACCATAGGATGGCTGATGGCTGAGTAAGGCACTGCGGAGCATGCACGCACGTGTGACAATTCCCCACATATGCTCCCTCCCTTCACCCGCATACAAAAGATACCTCTGCCTCCCGTAACAGTTCCCAGGTACGGTGTCACTCACCGGCCCCGCCGTAACTCTCCAGAGTCACGGCACGCTCTCCAGCTTCCTCCGGGGGATACCACCGCTCCTCCGACCAGGATTCTTCGGTTTCCCCCGTTTCCTCGATGTCTAGAACGTTGTCCTGTCCCTCGGCTCGCTGCTCCCAGTTCCGATCCTCGGCGTCCTCCACGCTTGCGTCTTCTTCCGCATTCAGCTCCGCCTTCCCGCTGGTCCAAGACGCCTCTTCCTGGGTCGCGTCAATCTTTATTGGTGTCCCACATTTCCTTCCGGGTTCAACTCCTCCCCCTGGCTCCGGAATCCGCTGTGAAGAAACAGGAGAGGTTGATGTGTTCCGATTTCTCAGCTGTGGAGGAGTTCGCTTTTGTTCGGTAGGGCATTCTGGGGAGTGTAGTTTCTGTTCATGACGTCTACGAAGGTTTTTTTCTCACATCCCCTTTCCCTTGCTGTCTTAGTACTAGGGGTGTTTCCTTGGGGATATCTTGACAGGAAGTCCACATTCCCTTGTTCAGCTCCCTTTCGATGTCATGTATGGAACCTGTATGGCGGCAGAGCTAAAAACAACCTCAACACTCTATCGTTGTTTCCTTTGTTACGGGCCAGCCATTCTAAGGGCGCATGGTCCGTGAATAGGGTAAATTCCCTCCCTTCCAGGTAATATCTCAGGGTTTCGATAGCCCATTTAATGGCTAAGGCTTCCTTCTCTATGACAGCGTAATTATGTTCTCTTGGAAACAGCTTCCGGCTAATGTATAAGATGGGCTGTTCTTGTCCCTGGGGTGTCACTTGGGATAATACTGCACCTATTCCTTGATCAGACGCATCTGTCTGCAAGATAAAGGGAAGTGTGTAGTCGGGACTAGCTAACATGGTCTCCGACGTCAGGGATCCCTTTAGAATCTGAAAGGCTTTCACCAGTTCGGGTTTGGGATGGTTTAACTGTGCCTCAGTATTAGTCGCTTTTTGTAAGAGATTTGTGAGGGGTGCTGCTATTTGGGAGAAGTTAGGAATAAATCTCCTATAACAGCCAAGCAGTCCTAAAAAGGCCCTGAGATCTTTTT
Source organism: Lissotriton vulgaris (assembly GCF_964263255.1). NCBI lineage: Eukaryota > Metazoa > Chordata > Amphibia > Caudata > Salamandridae > Lissotriton > Lissotriton vulgaris. The sequence goes on from NC_141696.1 coordinate 1,181,369,337, forward strand.
TTAGTTCTTGGGAAAGGGATTTCGGAGATGGCTGTCAATTTGGAATTTTGGGGCCGTATCATTCCTTCACCTAACAAATACCCCAAGTATTTCACGGTCTGGGCTGCCAGGTGCCTTTTTGTGGGATTGACTTTAAGACCATGGGGTCCCAACGTTTTGATCACTCCTGACAAATGGTCCAGATGTTGGTCCCAATCGTCGCTGTAGATGACTATGTCATTAATATATGCTCCGGCATATTCCTCACGGGGCCGTAGGATACAGTTCATGGCTCTCTGAAATGTGGCTGGGGCCCCATGGAGTCCGAAAGGTAAAACCTTAAACTGATACAACCCGTCGGGTGTGGAGAAAGCAGTTTTTTCTCTGTCTTGGGACCTCAATGGGATTTGCCAGTACCCTTTACACAGGTCAAGGGTGCTAATGTATTTGGCTCTCCCTATTTTTTCGACCATCTCGTCCACCCTTGGTAGTGGATAGGTGTCGAATTCAGAGATTTTGTTAACCTCTCGGAAGTCTATACAGAACCAAACCGAGCCGTCCGGTTTTGGCACTAATACGATGGGTGAGTTCCATTCACTAATGGATGGCTCTATTATGTCCATTTGGATCATTTTCTGTATCTCTTCTCGTATAGTCAGGCGGCATGCCTCAGGTACACGATAAGGCCGAAGACGCCCCTTTTTCCCTACAGGTGTCTTGATGGCATGCTCTACCAAGGTGGTTCTTCCCGGGGTTAAGGAAAAGACCTCTCTAAGGGGCATGAGAACACAGGTCAACTCGTCCTTAAGATGAAGTGGGAGGATAGTGTCTATGCATTGATCAAATAAGGGTGTCTCTGTCCCTATTTTTGCTGCTAAAGCCGGTATAGGACCTTCCCATTTTTTCAAGAAGTTAATGTGATAGATTAGTGAAGTGCCTCGGGTTGGATCAAGTTCAATACGATAGGTAACTGGGGTTACCTGCTCTGTGACAATGTAGGGACCCTGCCACTGACCCAATAATTTGTGATCCGATGATGCCATCATCAGTAAAACAGGATCTCCCACCTCAAGCTTCCTTTCTTTGGCTTTTTTGTCATACTGAGCTTTTTGAGCAACTTGGGCCTCCTCCAGATTGTTACGAACAATGGTCCTAATCTGCCCTGGATGAGTTTTTAGGCTGGACACATAATCAACTATGGGCTTGGCATTATCTGGTTCGCTTTCCCATTTCTCCTGAGCCATTTCCAGCAATGTCCTAGGCTTATGGCCATATAACAGTTCAAAAGGGGAATAGCCGGTGCTCTTTTTTGTCTTACACCGTATAGCAAACAGGGCCAGGGGTAACATATCCTCCCATTTTCTAGTCTCCAGATCCAACAATTTTTTTTAACATGGTTTTAAGGGTGGCGTTATATCTTTCTACCAGTCCGTCTGTCTATGGGTGATAGGCAGAGGTTCTAATCTGATGGATTCCTAACTGGTTGCACACCTGTTTCATGACTTTAGATACAAAAGGAGTCCCTTGGACAGTTAAGACTTCCTTTGGAAATCCTACTCTGGAAAATACGTTTACCATAGCCTTAGCGATGTTGACGGCATCTGGCCGGCGTAGGGCTATTGCCTCCGGGAATCTGGCAGCATAATCAACAAGGACCAAAACATACCCACACCCACTTCTGGAAGGTAGTAAGGGACCGATGATGTCCATGCCTACTCTACTAAAGGGTTCTTCTATAACAGGAAGAGGATGCAAGGGAGCATGAGGCGGCATATATCTACTGTGTCTCTGACATGTGGGACAATCCCTGCAGTACCTCTTGACTTGTTGAAAGATGCCAGGCCAATAAAACCTCTCAGTGATCTGTTTTTCCGTTTTGTCAGCTCCGAAATGTCCCCCCAATATATGGCTGTGGGCCAGAAACAAAACCTTATCCCTGAAGGGCATGGGAATCAAGAGTTGGGGTGTTTGAGTAGGACTTCCTTTCCTATATAGCAACCCATTTTTGATAAAGAAGTAAGGACCTACATGGAGGGGATCTTCGTGATCTAAAGCATTTTTCCAGGCTTCTTGAAGAACAGGATCTTCTCTTTGGGTGGCACGAAAACTTCGGTCATTTTCCCAGGGATTTTCGTCAGGTATAGCCGGCAACACCATAGTGCCTTTCCCCTTCTCTGCTCTTTTCTGTTTACGGCTTTTCCTTGATTTAGGGACAGGCCACTCGGGTCCTTCTTCTCCTGAAAAGGGAGCTTCAGCCCACCATTCCTCTCCATTATTTGGGGTATGTCGGATCATTTGTGGAAGATGTGGATAGTCACTTCCTAATATCACTTGTTCAGGGAGGTTCGGAATGAGCCCCACTTTTAAAGAGGTGCCCGGATCGTTCTCATGTTGTATTTGGACATGAGTGGTTGGATACTCTTTGGTGTCACCATGTACACAGCGTATTGCCAATGTGCCGTTGCTGGGTCCAATCCAGGGTTCTAGGTCGTATAACGCTTTGGCGACATCCGGTGTCCGCTAATGCCAGGGTTTGTTGTCCATTGACTTTTACCGTGCAGTGGTAAGGAGGAAGTGGCTTGCTGGATGAGGAACAATAATAATTCCTGGCTATGCCTATTTCCATAGGTTCCTCTTTCTGGGGGCAGAATCTAGCAATATGTCCTAATCCACCGCAATGAAAACACTGTGGTCCTGGGTTTGATGGACGGAATACGGGAGGTGGGATGGCAGCTCCCGGAATAATGGTCACTGTTTCTGTTTTTTTTGGGGGTGGGGGTCTGGGTAGCCTATGGGTTCCTGGTCCTCCAGCTTTCCACGGCTGTTCCTCTCGCCCTTTTTGTATTTCCTGGGCACGGTTGTAGGCACTGGCTATTTCTACAGCAGTCTCCAGCGTAAGGTGAGCTTGTTGTCGGACGAGTGAAGCCAGGTATTGTTCCAAATAGATTTTAGCAATGATACCATCCTTATCAGTGGTAGCTGGTTTTAACCACCGGTCTGTCATGTCCTTTACCCTATAGTACAAAGTACATGGTGTCTCCTGTGGTCCTTTCTTGATTTGGCGTAATTTTATCCTATACAATTCATCCTCCACGCCCAACCGTTCCATGATACAACGTTTGATATCTGCATAGGGCACTTTCCCTTGTACAGTCGCTGCCTGATAGGCTGCTTGTAGGTCGCCAGACAAGAGAGGACCCAAGTATTGACCCCATTTATCTGGAGGCCATGCTGCAGTCGTGGCTATGCGCTCCAAATTGTTAAAGAAAAAATCTGGATCTTCTCCACTGACATTTCTGCATCACCATAGAGGAAAGGGAAGCAGGTCCTTTCTGGTTGCCCAAAACTTCAGCTAATTTGTTCATAGCAGCTCCTTGAGTTTGGCTTTGTCCTGTTATAGCACTCTGCATCTTTTCTCGATCTTCCTCTACTACGTGTAGGAATCTTTCCATCACTTTGCCCAAATGTTCTTGGTGTTCCGCCATCTTTGCCAGAGCAGCCTCCATGTCTCCGCTAGATCCCACTTCTGACACCACTTGTGGGAGGGCAGGGCGGATATACAGACGCAGAGGCTGGATATATCAGCGAATAGGAGTCTCTTTATTAACAGTTGACACAGATCCAGGGGTTAATACAGGGTCAAAAATCTCTTCCTCTGAGGTCTTCTCGCTTCCTGAGGGAATAGATAACGATGCCAGCGTTTGCTGCCCTCTTCGGTTGGGTAACGAGGTGGTTGGCGTGTTGAGGCGTCCGTGGCGTATCTTCACCCGAAGGCTCACCAGGGGAGAGAAAGAATGGGACCTGTCAGTGTTCTGGGTCAACAATTTTCAACCGACTCCTACACCCGGTAGTGCTCGGTAGAAACGAAAGGGAAGTGAGGGGTTAAGAACTATGCGTGAGGGAAGGGTAAAGGAATATTCCCTGAGGTAAAGTCGGACGTGGTAGTAGGTCAGTTCTTAGGGAAAAGGAAACCTGTGCAAACAGAAGAGTAATACCATAGGATGGCTGAGGGCTGAGTAAGGCACTGCGGAGCATGCACGCACGTGTGCCAATTCCCCACATATGCTCCCTCCCTTCACCCGCATACAAAAGATACCTCCCGCCTCCCGTAACAGTTCCCAGGTATGGTGTCACTCACCGGCCCCGCCGTAACTCTCCAGAGTCACGGCACGCTCTCCAGTTTCCTCCGGGGGATACCACCACTCCTCCGACCAGGATTCTTCGGTTTCCCCCGTTTCCTCGATGTCTAGAACGTTGTTCTGTCCCTCGGCCCGATGCTCCCGGTTCCGATCCTCGGCGTCCTCCACGCTCGCGTCTTCTTCCGCATTCAGCTCCGTCTTCCCGCTGGTCCAAGACGCCTCTTCCTGGGTCGCGTCAATCTTTATTGGTGTCCCGCATTTCCTTCCGGGTTCAACTCCTCCCCCAGGCTCCGGAATCCGCTGTGAAGAAACAGGAGAGGTTGATGTGTTCCGATTTCTCAGCTGTGGAGGAGTTTGCTTTTGTTCGGTAGGGCATTCTGGGGAGTGTAGTTTCTGTTCATGACGTCTACAAAGGTTTTTTTCTCACCAGTACCCTGTCCGCCAAACGCTTGGCTTGTCCACCTCATGTAAGGACATGGAGCCCTGAGCTTTCCTTTTTTTTAAATGTTTTTTTTTATTGGGATTTTACAGTGCATCATAAAAATAGAAAAAACATTAATGAGTTAATCCGGTCATTAAAAGAAACAGCTCTTGGGCATCAACAACAGTTCATAAATACAATCCATAGATAATAAATAGCACAGTACATCTTGTCCTACAGTTCATAATGTCGAGACATCTAAAACAGTGTGATAAAACAGATAGAACACAATTGCAGCTCAGGCGATTACAACTTGATCTGCCTCCAATTAGTAACCGGGCCCAAATCTTTCTTCCAAAATCCCTTGACTTCACCCCCTTTTGTTCATACAAACAAGTTTCAATGTTATGGATTCCCAGAAACCTAGAAAGCCACATTTGAAAGGACGGGGCCACAACATCCTTCCATCCTGCTGAGATTAAGATCCTGAGCACAGCCACAGAAATAAAAACCACAGCTTCTTCCTCCTTCCCCAACTTTTGATTCAAATCGATGCCCATGATCATCAGGGTAGGGGATAGATCGATCTTTTGACCTAGCAGCCCCTCCCTGAATTTCTCAATCTCATTCTTCACAGGGGTCAAGAGACTACAATTACAAAACATATGCAATATATCTGCCTGCCCAGCCCCACACCTTGGACAGGTATCGTCATCGCTCACCCCCAGGAAAACAATTTAGCGGGAGTGTAGTACAGATTGAACACAGTTTTGTAGTGCTGGGCCCGCAGATTTGAAGCTCTGAAAATCTTTTTATTCAATTGTAAAGCCTGGTCGAAATCTACATCAGGATTCCCCAGTTTCCTGGACCAGGCTACTTCCACCTTATCAACATCATCTTGAATTTCTAAGAGAAGGAAGTTATAAAGAGTCTTAATTTGTTTACATCCTTTAGTCAATGCCTCCAAAAGCGGGCAATTATCAAGGGGTGGCGGTTTTGGTCTTAGTGCCTTCAGGGACCGTAACAGTTGTCCATAAACAAACCAATGATTGCAGGGGATTCCAAATCTGTTTTGTAGGGCCGTAAAGCTTACAACCGCATCTCCATTCATTACTTCTCCCAGGGTCTTGATACCCATCCCCCTCCAAGTTTTAAAGGTCCCATCGGCACCTATCCCTGAGAAGAGACTCAAGTTGTAAATATGTAGGTATGGGTTAACCTTGGGGATGTTACACTGCTTTCGACAGGCCTTCCACATCCGCCAGACACTGTCCAGAATCTTATACCTGGCTTTGTTGTAAAATCTGTGGTCCACTTCACATAGCATTAAACCCAGCACCTTCCTACCTAACAATAGCTCATATATAGAAGGGGGCTGCTGACCTTCAGGGTTTACATCATTAGAACATGCCTCTGTCTGAAAGAGTACCGACATTTGTGACAGGAGACAGGTCCAATGGTACAATCTTAAATTAGGCATGGCCAGCCCACCCCTTTCTCTTGAAAGTGACATCAAATTTGTTGACCGCCTTACTTACCCAAATTGCCATATGAACTTTATAAAAACAGATTCTACATTTTTAATTATTTTCTCTTCCAGGAATATCGGTATAGCCAGAAAGAGATATAGCAGCTTGGGGAACATCGTCATCTTGACCGCATTCACCCTCCCTATCAATGAAAGGTGTAGCCCATCCATCCTTCTCAGATCGGTCTCTATGGAATTAATATAGCCTTATAGCCCGCCGTAGAGGGCTATACCGGCTATTAAAGGCCCTCTCCAGCGTTAAAGGCCCCGAGCCGAAGGCGAGGGCCTTTAACAAGGGAGAGGGACTTTAATAGCGGTATAGCCCATCTACGAAGGGCTATAAGGCTATTAGAACATTCTGTCACTAGAGGACAGAATGTTCTAACAAAAAAAACAAAGCCTTTTGGGAGCGTGAGGGGATTGGAACCCCCCAGGCTCCCTGAAGCCTTTGTTCACAGCCAGAGCTGTGAACAAAGAAACATTGGAATGTTGGAGCTCCAGGCTTATACCAGCCATTATAAGCCCGGAGCACTCCATTGTCTACAATGGAGCTCCCAACATTCCAATGTTCTAATAAGCGGTATATAATTCTCTTCAACTATTTTATCTACTGAGGCGATAATTTTCACTCCTAAGTAAATTGCTGCATCCACAAATCTGGAATCAGTTTTTTCTATATTTTTCGTGCAGAAAATCTGGGTCTTTGCTTCGTTTAATAAATAACTAGAATGAGCACCAAAATGTTTGGTAAGCTCGGACAGGACCACCATTGCCTGCTGGGGGTCGGTTGAGAAAACCGCAAGATCGTCCGCATACGCTAATATTTTATTTTCAAATCCATTGAAAACAACCGGTCTTAACCTGGGGCAACCCAAAATAGCCTGGATGAGGGGATCAATATAAAGAGAGAAAAGAATCGGGGAGCACGGGCTCCCTTGACGCGTTCCTCTCCTTATAGAAAACAGGTCAGATTTCTCACCCATAACTGTGACTCTGGCAATGGGCTCTGAGTACATTGCCCTAAATGCTCTGATTTTTTTCTGCTCGAACCCTCTTCCTGCTAAGATACCCCAGAGAAAGCTCCAGACCACACGGTCGAAAGCTTTCTCTGCGTCGAGTAGGATCATTGCCATCTCCCCTACCGTGGCAGCATGGGCGTCAAATAGGGCTATTGCCCTGCTAGTATGATCCGTAGTGCCACTAACCCATGCTGCCAAGGGGAAACGAGACCGCCAATAATCCTGCCCAACCTCAAAGCCCAGATCTTTGAGTACAGCTTGGTATCGGCGTTGATCAATGAGATTGGTCGATACGACCCCGGGTTCTCACTAGGCTTCCCTTTTTTGTGGAATATAATGATATTTGATTCTCTCCACGATACCGGGATCAGCATTAAAAATCCCAATTAAAAGATCTACTAGTAGCGGGATGATTTCTGATTCAATACGCTTATACACCTCCAATGGAATGTCGTCGGGCTGGCAGCCTTCCCTGAGGCTAGCTCCTGTAGGGCGACCTTTATCTCCATTTCCGTGATATCCCTGTCCAACTCTTCCTGAAGTGAGTCATCCAGGCACAGTCCTATATCTCTGACGTCGTCCAAATGCCTTCCGTCCATAACCTCCCCGCCATACAATTTCTGATAAAAAATTCTAAACACCGCTAAGATCTCTTTAGCCTCTGTAAACTCCCTACCACTCTCCACTATTTTTGTAATTACATTTTTTTACTTCTCTTGCCTTAAACGAAGGGCCAGGGCTCTACCTGCATGTTCTCCCGTTTCATACCTCTTAGTTCTGGTGGCCTGATATTCCCCTATCGCCTTTTGAGTAACCAATTTCTGTAATTCTGCCTTAATAGCCAATAAATCATTATGGCTGTTACTACCATCCCCACCCGAAGTGATAACCCTAATGTACTCTTCTTCTACGGTTGCTAACCTCTCCAATAATTTTGTTTCCTCAATCCTATCTTCTTTCCTCATCTTAGTTGCGAAGCTGATTGTTTCGCCTCTAAAAGCCGCTTTAAGGGACTCCCACACTACATTACGAGATGAACTGTATCTGTTGGCAGCAAAAAAGTCATCCGTCCACCTCTTAATGTGGGCTACATATCTAGTATCTTCCAATAGTCTCCTCTCGAAGGACCAAGAGGACCTAACCCTTTCACATACCCCTCTTTGATATGTAATTACTAGAGGGTTATGGTCCGAAAGTACCATCGGTAGCCTAGATATAGCAACTCTATTAATTTCCAGAGTGGAAATAAACAGGTAATCCAATTTGGAGTATTTCTGAGCATTGTTTGAAAAATAAGTAAAGCCAGGGTTTTGGGGCTACTTAGTCCCCCAGACATCCACTTATCCGAGTGAATCCATGAGGGCCTTTATCGCCCTGAAGACCCTAGGTTTCCGCCCAGCATAGTGCCCCCCATTTACCCAGTTAGCAGAGATATTTAAATCCCTGCATACTATTAACGGTGCCAGCCAAACAGCTAATTCAATTTCCAAATAATTGAAGATCTCTGGGTCATCCCCATTTGAGCCATACACTGCGCACAAAGTATAGCCCATTTCCAATTCTGCGATAGCCCATCTGCCACAGCTATCTACCTTCGTCCTTTTCACACCTCCCAAAGATCTCCTAACCAATATTGCGACCCCCCCTAATTGTTGAAGATTGAGATGAACAGGCGACCAACTCAAACCCATTTAGAGACAACAGATTCCGCTTTAACCAAGGAAGGTAAGTCTCCTGGAGACATAGCACATCGATCTTATTAAATTTGACAAAGTATGCCAATCTTTGTCTCTTCCTCCAGTCGTTCAATCCACCCACATTCATTGTACAGATTCTAATGTCTGCCATCTTTGCAATTGGTTCGACCCTCCAACAGACCATAGACCTTATACCCGCTAATTTTCCTTAGACGCCCTTTTAGTCCAGATAACACAGCCTCAAAAACAACGCCAATGATGCACCATTTCCTCCCATTTTCTTTTTTCACCCTTCCACACCCGCCCACCTCCCTCTCCATTCAACCCCCCCGCCCAACCTCCCTACAGCCCGACCCCCCTGCCCTGCCCCCCCCCCACTCAGTGAGGCACACAGATCTGAACTGTGCATGTGACGGACGTGCTGTGTTTGCGGTGAGGACAGCAATAACCAAATCTTAACACCTAAATTAAGCCCATACAAAAAAAAAGGGGAAACAAAAACACTTATAACAGAGCACAAGGAGCACCTGACCAGTCATCTAAAGAAGCAGCAGCTTATGCCCTATAGATATGCCCCATAGATATGCCTATTTGCCCAAGCTGTCTAGATACTCCTTGGCCTTGATCTCTGAAGAGAAGTACAATGTTTTCCCCTCATTAATAATTTTTAACTGCGCTGGGTTGATTAAATACGCTTGAAGTTTCCTGTCCTGGAGGGGCTTGATCAACCCCCTAAGACGCCAGCGCCTTTCCACAGTCACGTGGCAAAAGTCCGGGCGAACAAAAAATGACACCCCATCACAGTTTCTCCTGGCATCCGGTCTTGCCCTCTCTGCGATTGCCTGTCGTAGAATAAAATTGCCAAGAAATATCAGCACCGCCCTGGGTTTATCCCCTGCTGTAGCATTCCTTCGTACTTTAAAGGGGGTACGATGGACTCTTTGTAGTTCGTTTGGCCAGTCCCATCCGGACAGCTCAGGGAAGGCTTGCTGGAAGAGCTTAATGATATAAGTCCTGATGTCCGACCCCTCGATCCCCTCCGGAATTCCCAGGACTCTCAGGTTGTTCCTTCGAAGCCTATTTTCCATCTCCTCCAGCTTCCATTGTATGTCTGTAACCTGGGAATGCTGTGAGTCCATCTTAGCCACCGCTCCTGCCACCTCGGCTTCTGTAGCCACCACCCTCTCTTCCAAATTTGACACTCTGTCCCCCGTGGTAGCACAAGCCCTAGAGAGTTTTCGTAGCACTCCCTGCATTTTCCACATAGCAGCCTGTGATTTACGGCTGTCTTGGTGCGTTTCTTCTCTGTGTGCTAAGATCTCTTGATGTATCGTCTCAAGCAGGGATAATTGTGTCTGTTCCATCAGAGGGCTGCCTTGCAGGGGGTAAAGCTGAAGAGTGGTCCCAACTTAACTCTCGTCGCACATGAGCTTGAACCCCAGCGGCATTTTGGGATTTCAAGGCTGTTGCCGGCTGATCATTCTCGTGGTCACTTTCTGATTCCAAAAATCAGCTACGCTCATCATCATCTTCTGACAACTCTTCCCCCCGTCTGAGACAGAATAGGAGGCTTCACTCGGGACGCTCTCTTTTTCGATACTGGTTCCTCCAGCTGCCCCATCTATCGCTTCATCCGGTGCAGCTCATGGGGGTTCTACTGTGCCAGTTGGTTCAGCACTGACCACCACCCCAGTACTCTGAGCCGAAGATTGTGGGACTCCCCCTAACTGCTCCACCCCTGGGGGGCTCATGAAGGTCTCCCGATTCTCCTTACTCACGGCGTCCGAATGTACTGCCTCCACGCCACTTTCACCTTCCCCGGGGCTTACTGTTTCAGACCCAGGCACAGGAGTCAAGTCCAAGTCACCAGCTGCCTCTGAGATGTTGCCCACTCCCAGCTCCTTAGAAACTTTCTCCTTACCCGCTTTTGTGAGCAGGTCGATGTTCATAGCAGTGGCCATTCGGGTCTTAGGAGCGCCTTGCTGCCTCTTCTTTTGTTGGTTCGGCTGGGGCTGGGGCGGACTATCCCCACGCGTGTCATCAGAGGCCTCATTCTCGTTTTCCTCCCTTAGGGCTTTTTTTTTTTTCAGGATGCTCGCCTTAGATCCCGGGTTCTGTTTGGGAGCCATACCTCTCAAAGACAGCCTCTTCTGCTGACTCCCTAGTCGGTTGTGAACGCTGTAAACGCCAGTGGTCTCTGTGCCCGATTTCACCTTACTCCGCCGGCTCCGCATCAAGCTCCTCCCTCCTCCTGCAGTGTAGCGTCCTCTACCGGGAGCGAGTCTCTACAATGTCCGTACCACAGCCCGCAGGAGCAGCCTCGCTGATCCGCACCCGGTAAGAGCCGACAACATTACTTTGCCCTCAAATAGCCGAGCATACGACCTCCCAGCTAAAAACAAAGATTTTAGCCGCTCCTCGCTGTGTGCTTAAACCACCATTGGGCTTCTCCTTGCAACTTCCTCACCGCAGCTCTGCACCGGCCACTAAGCGGCCGCCATCTTGCCTCCCTCGCCCTGAGATTTCCACTGATGGAGCCATCCTTTTCTCTGTAGATGGAAAGCGTCATCCAACTGTGTGATGAAGTAGGGGCTCTCAGAGGAAGGGCATTACATTGCCCACCCTATTTAGGGAAGGTGTAATGTCCTTTTTTTCTATCCTTTACCATCAGGAAGAACAGGAGAAAACAAATCATGACCCCACACCCTGGAGGAAACATCCTGGGAGTGGGAGTCATTGGTATTTATTTTCAAATGCAAACACCTGAAAAACAAAAAAATATAAAAGTTTGGTGGACGCCTGTCAGAACCTATGGAGGCCGTCCATCTAACTGTACCTTGAGGGACCTGCAGTAACAGCGGTTCCTTTCAAGGTATAAGAGAGGATGGCTGGGCCAGCGGTTAACAATTATCCCTATGTCTGGGGATTTTTCTGTTACTGGCCCCAGAGATGGGGTTACTTGTCGCGATTTCTGGGGATCTAGCGGGCTCTCAGTAATCGTATTAGGGGTTTATTCCATTATGCTTCTGACCTCTCTACTTTGTTGATTCTCATCCATGTATTAGTGTCTAAGATTAGCTTTAGTGCACGTTTAACCTATGGTTCCCGACCATTCTTTGCTTCTCCCCGTCCTCTTCATACATTGCCCTGTCTGAAGGTGCTTGGTGTTAGGGGTCCATTGTGATGTGCTACCATCAGTACTGTTTTTGTGAGACATCTGCAGATCCTTGTAGTTTGTCACATTAACGTTGAGAACGTTTTGAAATTTGATATCTGATGTTAAAACAATCTGCGAATGTTTATTTGTTTAAATCCCTAGACGTCAAGGAGGTATCTGCAACTATCTTCAGAAAAACTAAGGCCCATATTTGCACAGGTTTTGTGTTACTTTTTTTTTAAACAGATTCAACGCAAACTCCTTTTAGTATTTACAAAGAAAGGTAAGTAGCTGTTTGTGCTGCTTTATAACATTAAAAGAAAGCAGCGCAGGGCATTGCGCTGCCTGGCATTACTTTGCTTCAGTGAGGTGTTCCATGAGTGGTACATTTTGACACAAGCCCATATGTACCAATTTTTATGGATTTGCCCTACAATCCTGTGCTTTCCTGGTGCTAGCATCACAAGCATTAATATCTTTAATTCTCTGGTTATTTCCTCTTTGCATCTGCGCTGCAATGTGCAGCACCCATAAAAGAGGAAATGCCCTCAAAAGATAGTTTGGGTGCAAACAAACTTTCCTGATCACAAGCCAGACACTGTTGCAGAATGGGGCAAATATGCCCGTGTTAGCGCTAGGCAATACAAAGTGCACCCGCACATAGAGAAAGTAGAATTGCACTATTTCTTTGAAGATATGATGCAGTTCGTCTCTTTCTAGGTGACGCAACACAGAGATGCAACTTTTTTTTGCTGTACTGAGGTGTTCACCAACTTGTTATTAAATCTAGCCTCAAGATTCATGTAGGAAGGAGGTGGGTGATAATATTCCATATGAAAAGGCGGGCACTTTTATCTAATGAGGAATAAGCCTAAAATCGATGTAGAAAATCTAAGGTTTTAGGTATTATAAACTGAATTTAAATCCTGTGGTCTGAAGGACTGGTGACATTGACATGTGTTTCTTAAATATCTAGTACCAAATTGGAAACTATTTTAATGGGCCAACTGCAGCTTTGGTATGAATAAGTCATGGACCCGGGTGAATCCAGGGGTTGCCGCTCCATAATGGCAGAGAAGCGTCGCCCCACTGCCCAGAGCTAGCAGATCATAAATAAAATGCTAATAACACAAAGTTATTATCATTTTATTTATTGCTCTCTGAGCCGCGCAATGGGTATGGGGCGGGCCGGCCATGCCGTGTGCAATTAGACATGCACACTTATGTTTCTCCAACCCAGCTGTGTTGCACAGCTAGGTTGGAGAAAAGCCACAGGCTCCAAGGCACTGTCTGAGTGGCAAACAAGGCCGCTCAGACCAATCCTGGCACTGCTTTCCTGCTGTAAGAGCAGCGTCTGGATTGGGTGTGGAGCCTGTGCTCTGAGACCCACCCATATCCGGGCTGGGTCAAAAAAGAAACGGGGCAGCCGGGAGCAGGGCAGCAAGCAAGTGCTATTTTGTATTATTACCCAACCACAACCCCCCCTCCCCCACCCTAGATAGGCGGTGGCCGCCACTGGGTGAATCATCTGGGAGTTGAACTACCAAACATCTTTGGACAGTCATGGTGCTTTGCAGACCTTCACAGGACAATTTTAGCCCCTGAACTAATTAGCTGATGGGATTCAGGCGCTGCAGAAAATATGGTGTTCTGGTTCTCTAGCAGAAATTAAATAATGTATTTGTGGGATGAAAAACCCCAGTAAGGTAGCAATTTAATTTGAATGCGTGAGAGCCTGCAATGGAGAGGAGGCTCTTATAATGCAACAGTGCCTTTCATTTTTCAAAGTTCTTCTGCATTAAAAGTTGCAAGAACTATATGTTCTGCTAAAACAGACTGGTGTTTGCCTACACTACACTATGCCTAGCCCATTTGGTTGAAAACGACGTGGATACATAAGTAAAGGTTAGGTTAGGTTAGGCTGATTTATAAAGCGCAACAGCTGCCCCAGCAAAGGGGCGTCCCGGTGCTACGAGCAAAGAAGGCAGCTAGCAGCAAAGAATCCATCAAAACAGCAGAAGGAAAAAGCCAGAGAGACGACCACACCTAGAGGGCTGGGAAAAGATAAGTTTTCAGGGCCTTCCGGAATGTCAAGTAATTGTCCATACTCCGGATATAAACAGGCAGGTCATTCCACAACTTAGCTGCTAGAATGCGAAAGGAGCATCCACCGGCGTGGGCCCTCCTAACCTGAGAAACAACTGCAAAGTGTAGACCTGCTGAACAAAGGTGACGGGAAGGGGCATAGGTGGAGAGCAGGTCAGCCAGAATCCCAGGAGCTGGGGAAATCCTAAAAGCAAAACAGAGACTTAAACTGCACCCGTTTTGCCACTGGCAGCCAGTGAAGCTGACAAATGGCAGTGGAGGTGGAACAGCGGTGAGGCAGGCCTAGAAGAGTTCTAGCTGCCACATTTTGGACTCTCTGCAGTCTCGCAATCTCCGTCTTGTTGGCCCCCAAATATAGCGAGCTGGCATAGTCCAATCTCGACAGCACGGATGCCTGGACAATCATCTGTCGGATGGATGTGTCAAAGAAACCCAGCAGGGGTTTAAGCCCGCGCAGAATGCCAAAACATGACGCCCGTACCTTCTTAGTCTAGGTTTGAAAACTCAAGGCCGAGTCCACCCAGACCCCAAGGTTCTTCACCACCTGTTTAGCGGTGGGTGCGGGCCCATGGTGGAGGGCCACCACTGTTAACTCCACATCTCCTGGTCTTTCCCAACTAGCAGAACCTCAGACTTGCTGGCATTGAGCTGGAGACAGTTGGCCGTCATCCACCCTGCGACGTCCGCTAGACCACTCAGGAATTTTGCAGCGTCATTCAGACAGTCATTGGAGAGGGCGACAACTAGTTGTGTGTCATTGGCGTATGACACTATAGTCAGCCCTCTCCTCTTGGCTGCCTCAGCTAGGGGCTGAACATACAGGTTGAAAAGCGTTGGACTCAACGCCGAGCCATGCAGCACTCCTTGTTTGATAGAATGGGGTCTGGAGGCGAAGGGAGGGGCTGACACCAGAAAGGACCTCTCCGAAAGAAAGGAGATAAACCAATCCAGGGTGCAACCCATTATGTCAGCCTCCTTCAACCTCTGTATCAAAATCTGGTGAGAGACCGTATCAAATGCGGCACTAAGATCTAATAGGATTAGTGCCAAAGTACGTCCCTCATCCAGTGCTGCTCTTAGTTGTTCGATCGCAGCTAGGAGGGCAGACTCAGTGCTCAGACCCGGACGAAGCCCGCACTGGGAGGAGTCCAGTATGCTATTGTCCTCCAAGTAACCTGACAAGATAGAGTTGACATAGGCTTCAGAGAAATTAGTGGACCAAGGAAGTAGGGGGATAGGGCGAAAGTTCTCTGGTTTTGTTGGATCAAGGGTGGGCTTCTTTAATAGAGGCATCTCCCTGGCCTGCTTCTATGACCTAGGAACCTTGGCCATTGAAAAGGACATGTTAATCACCTTGCTCAAAGGTATTAATAGCACAGGGAGAAGTCTTATCAACTGGTCAGGCTTCATAGGGTCAGCCGGGGAGCCAGATTTAATCTTACAGCAGAGTGCACGTAGCACATCCTCGAAGATTGGCGGAAAGGTAGTCAGTGTATGAGCGACAGGGGTTGCATTAGATGTAGAGTGTAAATGTAACAATTACTCAAGAGGGGTGTGGCTGGGGATTTGCATGCTAACAGCCTTTATTTCATTGGTAAACTACACATTAGTATAACCAGGTTCGCTTTCAGGTTTACATAATATTATTCTATTCCGCTGGTTCAATCAATCAATTTATAAAGCGCGCTACTCACCCGCTAGGGTCTCAAGGCGCTGGGGGGGGGGGGAGGGGGGGCTGCTACCACTCGAAAAGCCAGGTCTTGAGTTGCTTCCTGAAGGAGAGATGGTCCTGGGTGAGTCGTAGGTGGATGGGGAGGGTATTCCAGATCTTGGCCGCCAGGTAGGTGAAAGATCTTCCTCCGGTGGTGGTTCTGCGGATCCGTGGGACGGTGGCGAGGGCGAGGCTGGCGGAGCGGAACTGGCGGGTTGGCGTGTAGAACGTGAGGCGGTTGTTGAGGTATTCGGGGCCCAAGTCGTGGAGAGCCTTTTGTGCGTGGGTGAGGAGTCTGAACGTGATCCTTTTGCTGACGGGGAGCCAGTGCAGGTTCCTCAGGTGGGCGGAGATGTGGCTATGTCGGGGGATGTCCAAGACGAGTCGTGCTAAGGCGTTCTGGATGCGCTGGAGTCTTTTATGTAGTTTGGCGGTGGTCCCAGCGTAGAGGGCGTTCTGGTAGTCCAGACGGCAGGTGAAGAGGGCCTGGGTGACCGTTTTCCTGGTTCCAGTGGGGATCCAGTGGAAGATCTTACGGAGCATGCAGAGTGTGTTGTAGCAGGAGGAGGTAACGGCGTTAACTTGCCTGGCCATCGTGAGGGAGGAGTCAAGGATGAAGCCCAGGTTGCGTGCGTGGTCCGTGGGCTTGGGTGGGGGGCCCAGAGCAGGGGGCCACCAGGAGTCGTCCCAGGCGGAGATGGATGGGCCGAGGATGAGGACTTCCGTCTTGTCTGAGTTTAGTTTCAGGCGGCTGAGCTTCATCTAGTCTGCAATGTCTTTCATTCCGTCCTGGAAGCTGGCTCCGGCGGAGATGGGGTCGTTGGTGAGGGAGAGGATCAGTTGGGTATCGTCGGCGTAGGAGATGATGTTGAGGTTGTGCTTGCGTGCGATGGCTGCGAGGGGGCTCATGTAGACGTTGAAGAGGGTGGGGCTGAGCGAGGAGCCTTGAGGTACGCAGCAGATGATCTTGGTGGCTTCTGCGAGGAAGGGCGCGAGACGGACTCTTTGGGTTCTGTCGGAGAGGAAGGAGGTGATCCATCCAGGGCCTTTCCTTGGATCCCGGCGTGGCGGAGGCGGGTTGTCAGGGTGCGGTGGCAGACCGTGTCGAACGCAGCCGAAAGGTCGAGCAGGATGAGGGCAGCGGTTTCTCCATTGTCCAGCAGGGTCCGGATGTCGTCGGTGGCCACAATGAGGGCGGTCTCGTGCTGTGGTTCGCTCGGAATCCGGACTGCGATGGGTCGAGGGAGCCGTTTGTCTCCAGAAAGGCTGTCAGCTGCTTGTTGACGGTTTTCTCGATGACTTTTGCAGGGAAGGGGAGGAGCGAGATGGGGCAGAAGTTCTTGAGGTCTGTGGGGTCTGCGGTGGGTTTCTTCAGGAGGGCGCTGATCTCTGCGTGCTTCCAGCTCTTCGGGAAGGTGGCGGATATGAAGGAGTTGTTGATGATGTCCCGAAGTATGGGTGCGATGATGGAGTCGGCTTTGTTGTAGATGTGGTGTGGGCAGGGATCGGCTGGGGAGCCCGAGTGGATGGTGTTCATCGTGTGTGTGGTATCTTCCGTGCTGACCTGAGTCCAGGCGCACATGGTGGTGGTGGGGGGTGTAGGTTCGGTGGTGGGGTACGTGTTCTGAGTACCGAAGCTGTCGTGTATGTCGACGATCTTACGGTGAAAAAAGGTGGCCAGAGAGTTGCAGAGGCCTTGAGAAGGCGTGATGTCGTTGTCGCTCGCGTTGGGGTTGGAGAGCTCTTTCATGCAGTTGAAGAGTTCCTTGCTGTTGTGGGTGTTATTGTCCAGGTGTTCTCTGAAGGATGACCTTTTGGTGGTGAGGATCAGCTGGTGGTGTTTGCGGGTGGCGTTCTTGAGGGCTGTTATGTTATCCGTTGACTGGATGTGGCGCCAGGCTTTCTCAAGGTCACGGCAGGATTTCTTGGAGTCTTTGAGATCGTTGGTGAACCACGCGGCTTTCTTGCTGTTGAGGTTGCTGGGGGGATTTTTCAGTGGAGCAAGGGTGTCAGCGCAGTCGGTGATCCACTGTGTGAGGTTGGGGGCTCCTTCGTTGAGGTCCGTCGTGTTGGTGGGAGGGTTTAGGCGCAAGGAGGTGGTGAGTTGGTTGGCGGTGATCTTGCTCCAGCATCTTCGGGGGGTTTGTTGAGGGCGGTGGTGGGTCGTTGTTTTCCTGAAGTTGAAGTGAACGCAGCTGTGGTCGGTCCAGTGGAGCTCGGTGGTGTGGCTGAAGGAGATGTGGTTGCTGGAGGAGAAGACAGGGTCGAGCGTGTGGCCGGCGTAATGGGTGGGGGTGTTGACCAGTTGCTTGAATCCGAGGTTGGCGAGGTTGTCTAGTAGGGCGGTGGTGTTGTTGTCTTGGTCGTTCTCCAGGTGGAAGTTGAGGTCTCCTAGGAGGATGTAGTCGGGGGAAGCGAGGGCGAGCGGGCTGATGAAGTTTGCAATGGCCTCGCTGAAGTGTGAGCGTGGTCCCAGGGGTCTGTAGATGAGGGTTCCTCGGAGGGTGGTCTTGGGGTCGGTGTGAATCCGGAAGTGCAGGTGCTCTGCGGTGGCGAGGGTGTCGTCGGTGTTGGTCGTGATGCGGATAGTGTTTCTGTGGGCGATGGCGATGCCTCCTCCGGTCTGGTTGATGCGGTCCCTCCGGATGATCTTGTAGCCGTCCGGGATGGCAATGGCGATGTCGGGGGCTGAGGAGGCGTTCATCCAGGTTTCCGTGAACAAGGCGACGTCTGGTGCCGTTTTGTCCTGGAGGTCCCATAGTTCGACGGCGTGCCTGTGGATGGAGCGGGTGTTGAGCAGGATGCACTTGAGGTGGTTGTTGTTGGCGGCTGTTTTGGCTGGCGCGGTGCAGGACCGAGTGCAGGTGAAGTAGCAGGCATGGCAGGTGAAGGCTCCGTGGGTGCGTTTCGGGGTGGCTTGGTAGCAGGTTGGATGTCGGCCGGTGTTTAGTGCGTGGAGGGTGGCGGTGTCGTAGCTCAGTCGGGTAAGCTGGCTCTGGCGGGGTCCAGTGGTTCTGGTGCTGGTCGCGGTCCAGGCGTGGACGACGTAGACGGGCTTGCCTTTGGCGCGCCTTCGGTGCGCAATCGGCGCGCCTGCTGCCCGTGGCCGCTGCGCATACGCGCGGTCCCCGCCATTTATGGCGAAGTGGGAGGGAGGAGCAGCTGGGAGGCGGGAGCGGGGGAGCGGGAGACAGGAGAGGGGGGCGGGGCCGCTGGAGAGCAGCGGCGGGGAGCAGAGGGGGGGAAAGAGCGGGAAAGCGGAGCGGGGGAGAGCAAGGGCAAGCCTGGCGATCGGGGCAAGCCTGGGCAAGCCTGGAGAGCGAGGGCAAGCCTGGAGAGCAGGGACCCTAAGGAGAGGCGGCAGCAAGAGGGCCAAGCAGGCAGCGGCAGCAGAATACAAAATTTTCTAGCTTACGCGACAAGAATTTTAGATTCTATTAAGGACACGGAGGCGAGGATTATGCTTTCTCATTTCTTTACTGCACAAACAGCAGCCAATGAAAAGTAAACTACAATAAGTAAAAAACAACATTTCCCATGAGGCTTTGAACCACGCCTCCAATAACAGTAACCAATCACAGTGGTAACAAGCATATAAAGTATAGAGACACTAATCTGGCCTCCTCTTTCTTTGCGCGAACAGTCTAGTCACAGTGAACAAGTCTTTGACTCTCAACGGAGAGAACAGTTCCTTAGGATTTCTCAACGGAGAAAAATATCCATAACATGAAGGATCATCTTCCACCAGGAAGGGGCAGCAGCACAATCCACAGAAGGCAGTTAACTCTTGTTGGAGTCGTTTCCTGAAACAGAAAAAGAAGTCTGAGAAAAGAAGCCCACAAACCATATGTCTCAGAGGGCGGGTACAAAGTTGTTAAACAACATAATTTCAAACAACTTTACAGTTATATAACTGTCCCAACGGGTGGGATATTTCTAGCCTCCGTGTCCTTAATAGAATCTAAAATTCTTGTTGCGATAGCTAGAAAATTTTGTATTCTATGGCAGGACCGGAGGCTTCTGATTATGCTGGTTCAAAGCTCATAAATCAAAGCTCATCAATCACAGCATCAGAAACATGAGGAATAGGTTTATAATAAAACACTTTAAACATTGAATCCGTAGACCAGTCAGCCGCTTTCAAGATATCCTCCAAGCGGGAACCTAATAAATAGGCTTTAGAAGCCATCGCACCTCTAGCTGAATGAGCACCATAAGCAGATGTATCAATGCAAGCTTCTGACATGATCCATCTAACCCATCTGGCCAAAGTAGCTGCAGCAACCGGTTTGAAGAGTTTTTGAACAGAGATCAGCAACTGGCCTAAAGGATCAACCCTGTGTGCAATAGTACGCTCTTCACAACACTTGAGGCATTGCAACACACATAGCTTGCTATTATGTGGAAAGGCAGGATACTCCACTGAGCGTGACATGGTCTTAGTACGTTGTGTAATAACAAAGGAGACACCCTGAGGAGAAAACATCCTACCAGCCAAATCTAGAGCTCTAACATCCGAAACTCTGCGACATGAAATAAGACACAATTTCATAGTGAGCTTGGCAGAGAGCTGTTTTAAAGACAAATCACCATTATTGGGCCAGGTTTCCAACAAATTAAGCACATTTGTAACATCCCACATTGTGGAATACCTGGGCCAAGGAGGATTGGCCACACGCACACCCTTAAGCAACTTACAAACCAAGGGGTGCATCCCCACAGGCTTACCCTCGATGTGGTCGTGACCAGCAGAAATTGCAGACATGAAATTATTAACCGACCTGTAAGCCAGGCCTGAAGCTGCACGTTCAGACAAAAAATTAAGTACATCAGTCACATCTGATCCCACGGGATCCACCTGTTTTGAAAGGCACCAACCCACCCACTTCTTCCAAGAAGCAGAGTATTGTTTCCGGGTGGAAGGAGCCCACGCCGGTTGCATAAAGCTGGAAGCTTCTCGTGAAAGGCCTGCAAGGCATTCATGTCTCTGGAGAGCGTCCACACCATTAAGGTCAACTGGTTCTGCAGGATTAAGGGATGACAAGCTCCCACTGGGTCCTGCAGAAGCGTCGGGAAGACTGGGAGCCGGAAGGGGAGATCCACAGATAACTCCAACAGTGTGGGAAACCACGACTGAGTCGACCAGAACGGAGTCACCAACACTATTGTTGCCCTCTGCCGGCGTACCAACGCCGCTACTCTCGGGATCAGCGCAAACGGCGGAAAAGCATAATTCCTCCGTTGTCCCCACTGGTGAAGGAACGCTTCCGTCCCCATTACCATTGGGTCCGGTCTCCAACTGTAAAATTGGGGGTGATGGGCATTGAGGTGAGAGGCTAACAGGTCTACTTGACAGGGGCCTCGCATAGTCATGATCTGAGAGAACAGCGATGGGTGAAGTCTCCAATCGCTGAAGTCTCTGAGAAATCGGGAATTCCAATCCGCCACCTGATTGAATTTCCCCGGCAGGTATTCCGCCACCACAGAGATCTTGCGATCCAGGCAGAAGTGCCAAAATTCCTTCGCAATGTGGACCAGCATTCGGGATTTTGTCCCCCCTAATCGGTTGATGTATCTCACCGCTGAGACATTGTCCATTCGAAGGAGAATACAACAATTGCTCTTCAGCGGTGAGACAGACCTGATGGCAAAGGACCCTGCCAACAACTCTAGACAGTTTATGTGTAGTGTAAGTTCGTCTGCTGACCATCGTCCTCCTGTGGTATAATCTCCACAGCGAGCACCCCAGCCCCATTGACTGGCGTCCGATTCGACTACTACATCCGGGGCTGCGCCGAAGATGGCTCGGCCATTCCAGGCTGACATGTGTTCTAGCCACCATTGGAGTTCCTCCCGAGCCTCTGGGGAAAGAGGAATTAGGTGATCGTAGTGGAATTTCCTCTGTAGATAAAAGATTTTCAGCCTCTGAAGTGTAGTGTAAGGGACCGGGGAAAATGGCTTGGATCGACGAGGCCAAGAAGCCCACAATCCTCGCCAACACCCGCAAGGAAATCTTCTCCTTGGTCAAAGTGGATGTAATCTCCCTTTTGATGGACCTGATCTTGTGAAGGGGAAGTAGCAGTTGAGCCGCAACAGAGTCTATCAGGAAACCTAGGAATTCCATCTGCTGATTCGGTATCATCACCGACTTCTTGGTGTTGATGACGAATCCCAGATTCTGCAGCAGGGATGTCGTCCACTCCAAGTGAGTGAGAAGAAGGGACCGATCTTGGGCTAGGATGAGAATGTCGTCCAAGTACACAATGAGACGCACTCCCATTTCTCGCAGACGCGAGACCACAGGTTTGAGAATTTTGGTGAATACCCAAGGGGCTGATGACAGGCCGAAGGGAAGCACCTTGTAGCGATACCATCGCCCTTTCCAAGGAAACTGTAAGAATTTTTGATGAGAGGGGCAGATGGGGACTGTCAGATAGGCATCTTTTAGGTCTAACAGGCTCCAACAGGAGGTCTCGTAAAAGATGGATACCTCCATCTTGAAGTGGCGATAAGTGACAAAGGGATTGAAGTCTCTTAGGTTCAAAACCAAGCGTTGGCCGCCACCCTTCTTTTGTACCAGGAAGACGTTGCTGCAGAATCCTTCGGGGATGAAGGGTCCGACAGCAATAGCCTTCTTTTGTAACAATTCTTCCAGTTCTGAGACGATAAAACTCTGTTCTAGACGGGAAAAAAGGAGAGGCTGAGGGGGAAAGGGTTGAAGGGGGCATTCCAACATCTCTATGTGATAGCCCTGGACGGTCTGCAATAGCCAAGCATCTGAAGAGAGGCACATCCAATTCTTTACAAAATAACGCAGTCTGCACCCTAAAGGGGCCAGGGGGCACATCTGACTTACCGGAGGATTGATTGTCAAAATTTTTGTAGCCTCGGTTGACCCCTCGATTATAGCGACCTCTGAAGCCGCGGGATCTTGACGGGTAGAAGCCAGCCTGGTCTGGTTCCTGTGTGTACCCTCTGCCGCGCCTAGGGGCGTAACCTCGTTGAGGACTGGTATTCGAGTAGCGGCCGGTCGAGCGTCCCCTGCCACAACCGGCCCTATTAGAGACCTGGTGCAACACCCTCTTTAAGGAGGCTTGAGACTTATCCAAGGATGCAAAGGTATTGACAAACTTAGCAATGTCTTTGACAAAGTTATCCCCAAACAACTGTTCTTCCGCCAGAGGACCCGGCTCTGACGAAGCCAATTCAACCAATTGGGGGTCAATCCGCAGCAATACTGACTTCCGCCTCTCAGAAGCTAGAGCGCAGTTGGCGTTTCCCAACATGCAAATGGCTCGCTGCGCCCAACCCGCAAGGACTTCAGGATGGATAGCATCACCTGTTTCTTGAGCCTGGAGGGCCAACTCCAGTATCTTGGCCAAAGGCCCTGAAAGGTCAAGGACCTTATCCTGGCACGCTCTGAGCGCGCGATCAATACCTTTTTTGGGGTCTTTCTTGTATTTTTTGAGGAAAGTAGTCATGGAAGGGTCAATGTCTGGGGTAACGGCCACCTTATGGGCCAAATCGGAACGGGGACACTCCGACTTAAGGCGAGCGCTCACCTCTTCATCAAAACCTTTACGGAGGTGAGACTCCAGGTATTCCGCCACAGCTGGGGGGGAACCCAATCAGAGGACCTAGGATGTATAATGTCCGTTGGGTCAAAGGAAAAGGGTGAGGGAGTGACAGCAGGGGAGGCATGCTTGCGTTTTTTAGAGCGCTTGCGGGCGCAGCATCAGAGGAGTCTGTGTCCGTATCCGTGTCAGTGGTGGTGTCTTTAAGAGGGGGGAGTTGGGGGGGGGGCGGGACGGCAAGGACTTGTCACCAGCGGAAGCTTCCTTGGATCTATAAAGCTTATCATAGGACTGAGCGTGGGGCCAGGACGGGTAAAGAGCCATCTTCTTATTGAGTGGGGGACGTGAATGATCCTGGGCAGGGAGATGGAGTGGCTTACCAGGGACCAGCAGTTCCAGTTTTTTGGCTAATGGAAGCAGGGCTGAGGAGAGGGCCTTATCAAGCTTAGCGTCCAGCGTCTTGTCAATTATATCCTCCATAGATTCCTCCTCGTAATATTCATCATTGCCCTGGTAGTCGCACGCAGTACCCTCCTCTTCGCAGTACTCAGTATCTGCCATCTTCACAAGGGACCTCATAATCCCACTAGAAATCCCCAGAGGGAAGCAGAATTACCAGCCCAGTCAGGGGCGTCAATTGGGGAAAGTGCCAGGCGCAGGAGCCGGAAATACCAAGAATATCAAAGTATAGAGTCCAGTTCTAGGACTAATGGAAGGAAAAACAAACCCAAATCAGGTAAAAAGGGGTTGCCAAAAATCATCCCACTTCCTCAGTCACTGGGAAGGCAGGGGTTAAATTATCAGACCTCCGATTGTCAAAGAGGGTGAAAACGCTGCTTTTTTAAGGTCAAAAACGGCCCCTCAGCTCCTGCCCAAACTGCGTGGAGGCCCCTTTCAGCCGGGGCTAGAGCGTCCGTTCGGCACCAAGGGCTGCGCGCGCACAACAGGCGTGCGCGAGACCCTGAAGACGCACGCCGGGCCCAGCCGGGTGCCTACATGTGCCTCCTTCCCCGAGGGGGGGGGGTAAGTTCCTCCGGATCGCGACCACGATCAAATGCGGCCACAGCCACGAGCAGCGATGAGGGAAAGCAGGGAAGAGCCTACTAGCGCAACACGCGCTGAATCTAAACACCGGAGCACGGAGCGGGCAAGAGCAGCACCGCTCCGATATCGGAAGGAAGGGGGGCGCCGACCGCGGCGTCAATAAACAAGGCGCCACAGCGCGGCAAGATTAACGGGCAACAGAAGCATCAACAGAGCATAGCAAAAACGGTACACGTTAATAGCAATGGTATAATCATGAATTGACTATGAAAAAACATGCGCCTGGGGCGAATATAATCTACAGTCATACAAGCATATAAAGTAAGGAGCACTTATCTGGGCTGCGGAGCAGCAAAGAAAGAGGAGGCCAGATTAGTGTCTCTATACTTTATATGCTTGTTACCACTGTGATTGGTTACTGTTATTGGAGGCGTGGTTCAAAGCCTCATGGGAGATGTTGTTTTTTACTTATTGTAGTTTACTTTTCATTGGCTGCTGTTTGTGCAGTAAAGAAATGAGAAAGCATAATCAGAAGCCTCCGGTCCTGCCATAGAATCTGGGCACACGGGGGCCGTGCGGTAGTGGAGTGACCGGGTCAAGGGTTGAAAATAATTCTCTAAATCTTGGAAATCTAGAAGACTAGTTTTACAGATCGAGTGACAGCATTTCTATTTTTCCAAGGCATAGGACTTGTGAAAATCTCTCGATGCTGTGTTACAAGCAAGCAAGTATCTGGTGCTCATCTAAACCTCATGTAAACAAACTAAAGTGTTACCGAGATTCTCAAATGGGCACTCAGAGGTATCTTCTTGATTGTTATGTGGTTTCTCTCTCTGAGTTTATTAAGTGAAAGCCAATTGTTTGTCTTTGCAGTTTTCTGAAATAAGGCATGTGCACACTTTGCTGCTAATACATATCTACGGTTACAAGGTTGTCAACCACATGCCTTAAACAAGAGTGTGATTCCTAATTTTTTTGTTGTGTTTTCTTTTTTCAAAGTAACAATGCGTAGGCAAGGAATATTATGTAGTTAATCTGAAAACATGCAATACTCGTGTTGTAATGTAAAGATGTAGAGTTGTGGTAATATGTATTGTGTTATGTTTTTCTACTAGAAACACTGTAGGTTGTTAGATAGGCTAACTTAGCTTATTTGGGGACCTCTATAATACTTCAAGAAGCAAGTGGTGTCTTTGTTCAGTTTGTATAGTAACACTCTCTTTTATAGAACCTATGTAGTAATTACTGTAAAGCTATTAAGTTCTTGACTTAACAAACACATTATTTTCCCCATTTGATGTTGCTTGGTTTCTCGGGTACATTTGCCTTGCAATGCGGTATGAATTCTGAGAAGGACTGATGTCAATGTTAGCAGAACAATATTCTATACTCTTGTCTTGAAACTTGCATGACTAATAATAAGATACAGCAGATCTCAAAGACTTTCACAAAGTTCAGCAGTCCACTCCCAAATGCCCAGCTGTATATATCACCTTAGCTGCTTCGCAAATATCCCTCCCCAGTGCTGCGCTGTCCATTGGAACTAGTGCTGAATGGACGTCCAATGGTCGTGCGCAGCACTGGGGAGGTAGCGCTCGTGACGACCGTTGGCCGTCAGCAGCGCTTAAGAGGATATTTACCTCAAAAATGATAATTCTTTTTGTAGTACTGAAATGGAAAACAATAGGAAAATTGTGATGTGAAACATACTTGTTTTTGTTTGTTGTTTTAGAGGTGGATAATTCACTTATCTGTTACTGTGTGGATCAATAAGAATAGTGCTGCTCCAGGTTTTTAAAAGACACTCCCCCTGGATCATATTGTCTGCTGCTGAGAAGAACGTAGCTGGAGCAACCTGAATCTTTGGCACAGTGGCAATGCACCTTCATCAGATCACCTTGGCAGGTTGGTACCAGTCCCCCATCAGTTCACAGAGCAAAAGTTGGCAGTGCCAGCTTTCAAGAAACTTAAAGAGGAATACACTTTGACACCAGCAAAGGGTCCAAGACCTTGGGGCCAGCACTTAGAGGTCAAGATTCACTCCAGCAGAGGCCAGCAGCAGGGTCCTGGGCAGGTCCAGTTGGAACTGGTCAGCAAGGGATGCAGAAAAAGGCCTCTTGTAGCTTGATGTGTCCCTGTATCCCAAACAAGAGGTCAGCAAAATGACCCTTGGAGTCACTTCTCGGGTCCTAGGTTCAAGGCATGCACGTCCAGTCTACCTTTGGGTTATTCAGACAGAAGGGCAGTCCTTTTTATGATGCCCCACAAGTCCAGTAGTGTTCTGTGGAGGGTACTAGGGTTTCCACATTTATGGCCAGTGCTAGACTGTGGGTGGGGAATCTTTGTGCCCCTCTCCAACTTAATTAGATAAAAGAACCCGGGGGCCGTGGTGCTACCCACTTTTGCAGCACTGCCAGTGTGTTTTACTGTAAGCTATCCCACAGTGCTTCTCTCTACCTAAATACAACACAGCGGAAGCATTCTTCTCCTGGTCAGAGCTCCCCATCCCACCCAGACGTGTGACTATGGAAATGGATTAAACCTCCCTAGTGGTCACTCCAAACCAGTCTGGGGCAGCTACCCCTCTCACTGGGTTTGGAGCCCAAGACAAAGGGAAACAGGCCTAGATGTGAGCTACATATGCAAGTGACATGGTAGGCCCCCTTTGAAGAGTAGGAAGGGGCTTGGCATTGCCGTCCAGGCCATCCTGCTGAAGATGGAAAAACACCTCTCCACACTTAAACCTTTTCTCCACAGTCTAGGAACAATCCTCATCTCTCTGCAGAGGAGTCATTCAACAATTAGGTGACACTGGACACTTCAGAAAGGTCTTTTTGGCTAGGGTAGATATATGACAACTTTCTAAAAGTGTAATTTCTACAATAGTAATATAAAATCTGGTCATTCTTAAGTTGGATTTTAAATTACCATGAAAACGAGTCCTTGAATGAATTTTCTAGCTGCTCCCAAACCAAAATTAAGCATTATAAGTTGTTATATTGTAAGTCCATGTTCCTCTATGTGCGAGATAGCCTTGCTACCGTGAAAAGCTACTTTTGGGGTCTTTTACTGCTGTCACATTTAAAACCTTAATTAGAAATTTCCTACTTTTTAAATACCAAGCACATTGTCCTTTAGGCATTTAGGGCCTAATTTAGGGGTGACTTATAAATATCAAAAAGGAGGATTTAGGCTTGGCAAAAAGTTTATTTTGCCAGGCAACAATCTGGGGTAATGCAACACAAAATATGGACATTTCCAACAGTGATGAAAAATTGGTTGTAACACCTAGCCTAATTCCAACCCCACATGTAATCCTAACTCTACTTATTGTCAATCTATTGTTAGTTCTTATTTCCTTTAAGATTAGCCTTACTGACATTTTATAGGAGCATTTGTACGGTGTCAAATTTTGCAGATCTGCGGTCCACGAATTCGTGCGAAATCGCAAAACAATCCGCGAATTCCCTGATTTTTTCCGCTAAGTCGCCGATTTTTTTGCGATTTGCACTCTACTCAACTGGAGTACTTTCTACTGGCTAATCAGTAAGTGCTACCTCGTTGGGTAAATGCATAGTGCTTTTCCTACACTGCAGCTGCGTAAAGGGCCAGAAGATTTGTCTCAACTGACCATGTGTGCCTGTAACTTTGCCACCGCACCAAAACGCGCTGAGGTCCCTTGAGTGAGCTGTCCATCATAGTTGGGAAAGGGCGGGAAGACGTTTGATACCGCTTGTGTGTGGTGCGGGGCCAAACGAGCGGGACTTCTATGCGTGTCAATATGCCTCTTGTGTATACATGGTCAGAGAGCGAGCAGGGCAGCAGGTGAGGAGAAAGCAGCCTCCTCGTCACAGGAACTACACTGGGTTTGCGCTTGAGAAACTCAGGGATTGAAAGACCTCCCTCGAGTATTACAGCTAATTTTTGGCTGCAGATATGGAGTTAAAGCACACTTGCCCAGCCTCGATCGTGCTCACTAATGTTTTGGGCTGATTAAAACGTTACTGAATTTGAGCTTCAACTCAGGCACCTGCTATATCTGTAAGTGCTTCCTGTTGAGGTTTAATTTTTGTGACAGGAGCGTAGTGCCAGAATGAATCCTGCCCTGCATAGTTAACCACGAAGATGTCACCGTTTTGTGCAATACCTCTACTCAACTGGAGTACTTTTACTGGCTAATCCAGTAAGTGCTACCTCGTTGGGTAAATGTAAAGTGCTTTTCCTACACTGCAGCTGCGTAAAGGGCCAGAAGATTTGTCTCCACTGACCATGTGTGCCTGTAACTTTGCCACCGCGCCAAAAGGCGCCGAGGTTCCTTGAGTGAGCTGTCCATCATAGTTGGGACAGGACGGGAAGACATTTGGTACCGCTTGTGTGTGGTGCGGGGACAAACGAGCGGGGCTTCTATGCGTGTCAACATGCCTCTTGTGTAAAAAGGGTCAGAGAGCGAGCAGGGCAGCAGGTGAGGAGAAAGCAGCCTCTTGGTCACAGGAACTACATGGGGGTTGCGCTCGAGAAACTCAGGGATTCAAAGACCTCCCGCGAGTATTACAGCTAATTTTCGATGGCAGATATGGGGTTAAAGCACACTTGCCCAGCCTCGACCGTGCTCACTAATGTTTTGGGCTGATAAAAACGTTACTGAATTTGAGCTTCAACTCTGGCACCTGCTTTATTTATATCTGTAAGTGCTTCCTGTTGAGTTTGAATTTTTGGCCCACAGGAAGCACTTACAGAGTTAAGGCAGGTGCCTGAGTTGAAGCTAACTTTGTAACCATTTTAGAATGGCGCTGGCAAGCTGCCAGAGTTGAAGTTGTAACTTGCAAGTAAGCAACTTCAACTCTGGCAGCTTGCCGGCGCCATTCTAAAATGGTTACAAAGTTAGCTTCAACTCGAGCACCTGCCTTAACTGTACGTGCTTCCTGTGGGCCCAAAAAAAATCCGCCCGCGAGCGGATTTGCGGATTTTTCGGCAATTTCGCGAGATTCGCGGATTGCGAAATTGCCGAAATTCCGCGAGCGGAACGGATTTTTGGTCCAAAGTTACTTAATACCTTTTTCAAGGCTGTAAAATGCTTGATTATTGATGTTTATCACATACTGGGCTCTCTTTTGGAGGTGTTGGGGAGAATAAAGAGTTGCGTGTGCGCGAATCAAAATACTAGTCAGTAAGCATCAAAGCTATTAGTTTGTACTTGTAGTACTGCAAATGGCCCAATACCGGTCGGTAACGGCCGAAATGACCGAATTTCGGCTGTTACTGACTGGCATTGGGCATTTGGGATGTAGGTAGCCTAAATTGCAAATTCGGTAATTTACCGATTCAGTATTTTAAGGAATCGGTAAATTACTGATTCCATAAAATACCGAATCGCTAAATTACCGAATTTGCAATGTAGGGAGTTCTCAAATGAGTGCTTTTCCCATTTTAGGATTCGTATTTACCACCAACTATGAGTTGGTGGTAAATAAGGAATACCTTTGAAAATGCAAATCTGTACATTTTCAATGGTGCCATGTGGCAGACATACATGCCCTTAGGGCATGTATGTGTGCCACATCTGCACACAAGCACGATTCAGGGGTGCAACAGGGTGTCAAAGTGACACCCTGGCACCCTTGAATGTTTCCCTCATTATACTGAATCGGTATTTACCGATTCGGTAATTGCCATTCATTCCTATGGGCCTATTACCAAATCTTACCAATTTGGTAATTTTTCCTGAAAATGTATCTACATCCCATTTACCTATTCTTAAATACCGAATCGGTAAAATTCGGTATTTAAGAATAGGTAAATTGGGATTACCTACATCTGGCCCAAAGTGATTAATGCTTTCTAGGAATGAAGGTAATTATCAGTAATCTCTTTTCTGAAAGGCATTAAATTCCAGAGATGGTTGTCTGGACAGATTTCATTGTGTGGACTCTCTCTGAATGAAGGTGCCATCAATAATGGGGGAAGCCTTGGGTGCAGAGAAATTATTTTGTGATCCGAGTGTAGTTTTGGTGTAAGAATAGTAGTTCCACTCCATGTACTGCTCTGTGAGCTGTGCTCAATACTTTGAACATGATCTTTCACACTACTGGGAGGTAGTGTAGGGGGAAAACCGGTGTGATGTAGCCCGCATAGGTAGGCTAAGGAGTTGTATTGCTATGGCTTTCAGATTTCTTTCTAGCTTCCTCAGCTGTAATAGGGGGTGTTACTAGATAGAGTCCATTAGCAGACTGAAAGGGCAGTAGTACTAGAGCGACCGCAGTCTGGATCTTTTGCTAGAACCTAAGGTATGGGCAAAAACTTCAAAGACATTTCATCATGTAGAAGCTTGATTTGGCAACTTGATTGACTTGTGGTTTAAGGAATAATTTAGAGCACATGGTCATCCCTAAATTACAAATTTCAGAAGAGTACAATGGTTGGGTCAGCTCCTGAAGCCAAATGGTGATGGTTTTTCCAATTGCCATATACAAGAATCTTTTCGCGTGTTGCCTTTAAAATGGATAGCAAACATCCACAGTCAGTGGCCTGAAAACATTTCCCCATGGTACATAAATGAAGATGGGCTAAAATATCTTTAAAATCACTGAAGTGTCATCTGCATAAATATAGCAGTAAAAATTGAAGGTGCATAGGAGCTCTGGTAGTGGTTTTAGGTAGATATTGAGCAGGAAGGGGACAATGGCAGATCGTTGTAGTTCACCAGCTGATAAAGTGGGAAGTAATAAGGGAAGCATCTTGACAGCAAGAGTACATGTAATCTCTTTCAGGATAGTTCCTCGAATATCAAGGTCATGTAGTCTTTTAAGGAGGGAAGGTCGGCAAGCAAGGTCAAAGGCGGACGAGAAATCAAGTAGAGCCTCCATTCCCTATATTTTGTGGTCGTTTTGATATCATCCCATGTTGTAGTAAGTGATCCCTTAGTGCAACAAACAGAACAGAATCATTTTGTTAAGCAATTGTGATGATTTGAACTGCAAAACAATGCACAAAATACAGAAACAAACATTCCTCAAACAAATACAAAAATTATTGAATATTTAATTTAATCCACACAAAAAATCTAAATTTTAATGAGAAGTTTGTCACTTTTATATACTCAATTGAGGCCTCCCATCTTCCATACTATATTCTGTTTGATGCCCATGCAATGCTGCTACAAATCACTCGGAGAATACCAACTTTTTTTAATAACTTTATTTATCATTTTGACAGTACACGAAAAACGTAGGATACATTGATATGCAGTTACATCATTTCACCAATCCTCCATCATTATTTATTTAACACATATGTAAATCATTGTGCCGCTATTGTAGCTTTTATCAAATACACTTTGCATAAGTTGTTCCCTCCTTTACCTCCTGTATGCCTTATTTCTAGCCGTTAGCCCTAGCTCATTCCTTTGGCACTATCTCCTTGTATAATTCCTGTAATTATACCACATTATTTATGAACTTCATTCTGGAAGCTGTCTCCCCTGGCTAGGTCGTGTGTCCCCTTCCTCCTGCTGTCGAAGGTATTCTCGTAAAGGCTGCCATACGTCCTTTGGGCGACATGTGGGTGGTTGTAGCTCAGCATGTAGCTCACTCATAATGTTGCAATACGACATGCTCTTGAGCCACCCTTTAATTGTTGGTTTCTGTCTGGTACCCCAGCGTATAGCTATTTTGCACTTCGCTAGAATCAGTGCCACTGCTGTGAATCTGCAATTACTTTTGGGCAGCGTGTCCACATAACCCATCAGCGCCAATTACTGGGAGGGGGTCAGTTGTAGCCCAGTCATCTGCTGCATTATGCTAAATACGTCTTGCCAATAAGTGTTTATTATATTACATGTCCAAGTCATGTGTATGAAAGAGGCTGCTAACGCGTTGCACTTAGGGCAATGCATTAACTTAGCACTTTTTATGTGGGTCATCTGCTGTGGTGTAACGTAAGCCTGTCTAAGTATCTTGAAATGAATAAGCTTGTGTCTATGATTACACGAGACAAGCTTAGTCTGCCTACAGCATCCTTCCCATATCTTGTTGGGGAGTGGCTGCCCTATGTCAGTCGACCAGGCGTCCCTAACTTTGGTAATACACAATAATAGAGCACAGCAAAATTGTTTAGGAGACTGCCTCTATTGTCGGTTATTTTAATTTCAAAACAATCGAATAGAAAAATACAACTATGTCCACGGTCTTATATGGTCCAAAAGTTAAACAATCCAATTGAAATATTGTCCAAATATCCAAATCGCCAGAAACTCACCAGGAGCAGAGTCGCCATCCCAGCCAGCGGAGCCGTCCCAGGAGCACCATTCCCGCCGACCTTGCTGCAGCTCCACTGTCGAGTACCTCCCCCCCCCGCCGCAGCCTCACAACAACTGCGCTGCCGCCGAGTGGGGGTGAGGGAAAGACTACACTTTCCAGCAGCCTCCGCGACCGGAAGTCGCGTCGAGGCGGAGCGCGCCAGGAGGCGCTTAAAAGCAGCCTTCAATCATCAAAGCACTGGGTAATATCCAAATCGCCAGAAACTCACCAGGAGCAGAGTCGCCATCCCAGCCAGCGGAGCCGTCCCAGGAGCACCATTCCCGCCGACCTTGCTGCAGCTCCACTGTCGAGTACCTCCCCCCCCGCCGCAGCCTCACAACAACTGCGCTGCCGCCGAGTGGGGGTGAGGGAAAGACTACACTTTCCAGCAGCCCCCGCGACCGGAAGTCGCGTCGAGGCGGAGCGCGCCAGGAGGCTCTTAAAAGCAGCCTTCAATCATCAAAGCACTGGGTAATATCCAAATCGCCAGAAACTCACCAGGAGCAGAGTCGCCATCCCAGCCAGCAGAGCCGTCCCAGGAGCACCATTCCCGCCGACCTTGCTGCAGCTCCACTGTCGAGTACCTCCCCCCCCGCCGCAGCCTCACAACAACTGCGCTGCCGCCGAGTGGGGGTGAGGGAAAGACTACACTTTCCAGCAGCCTCCGCGACCGGAAGTCGCGTCGAGGCGGAGCGCGCCAGGAGGCGCTTAAAAGCAGCCTTCAATCATCAAAGCACTGGGTAATATCCAAATCGCCAGAAACTCACCAGGAGCAGAGTCGCCATCCCAGCCAGCGGAGCCGTCCCAGGAGCACCATTCCCGCCGGCCTTGCTGCAGCTCCACTGTCGAGTACCTCCCCCCCCGCCGCAGCCTCACAACAACTGCGCTGCCGCCGAGTGGGGGTGAGGGAAAGACTACACTTTCCAGCAGCCTCCGCGACCGGAAGTCGCGTCGAGGCGGAGCGCGCCAGGAGGCGCTTAAAAGCAGCCTTCAACACCCGCGTCGCGGGAGCGCGCGGGGCAGCGCCGGGCTAAGCCCGGGCAAAGGGCGGGCCCTCTGTGGCCCGGGCAAAGGGTGGGCCCTCTGTCGCCCTCCGGGGACCGAGGAGTCCGGGACGGGGCCACCCCCCTGAGATCCCGCCCAGCTGCCATCAACCAAGGTAAACGCCCAACGCCATTCTAAATCATCTGCACTCGCAAGCTATTACCTCTTTATTTAGCAATATTGCATACAACTGAAAATAACATCGTGAGGATGAGTAAAAGTCGAAATACCCCCGTGACCACAAGATCAGCTACCAGATTGAAAGATGTCACCAACAGCCCTCTTCCCACAATAACCGCCATAAACTTAATGCTACAAAAAACGATCAATGTCGTGGCGGATGCAATTCAGGACTCCGAAAGACGCCTCTCACTTACTCCAGATTTATGCTTCCCCGACCTCTCTTTACACACCACAGGTAACATAAATATTCTGGATAACACCATAAACTCTGAGGAGTCTATTTTAACGTTGTCATTTACAGGGCTTCCTAGTCCCCAAACAAGAGACAACACGCAAACAGCCTTGCTTATCTCACCTTCAGGCAACAGTAGGAACAATAGTCTTGCACCTACCGGTGAAAACAGCAGTAGCACCCATATGTCACCTATAGCTCACTTACACCCAGCAGCCCCTTCCTCGGGTGGTTTTACATCCACAACGTCCAAACCGGTTACTAAAGTCAGTCGCTTGATAAAGAGCAAAACTAGGACTATTGGCACACGAGGTAAACCCAAGTCATCTATTGCAAAAAAACAAAAATCTCACCCCAAGGCTAAACACCTCAGCTCAGCTAAAGATATTTGGTCTACATTTAGACTGGCTAAACCTGCCCCAGAGAAGGCGACCTTATGTCCTTTCATAAGCAGTCAAAACCCAGACCTGCTCTCGAATAAAGAGACGCCAGTACCCATAAACACATCTATACACACCATAACCAGGGCTGATCATACAATGATAAATACAAAAACATTCCTGAGTGACCTCGAAAGTCTGATTAAGTCCCTTCTGTTACCTATTAGTGAGAGAGTCCTCAACATTGAGAATGCCTTAGGGAAGTTTGAAAGGGCCCAAAATGACGCAACATCCACCTTGCTTAAAACATTGAAGGTATCACAACCAATTTCTTCCTTCACACCAGCCAGTAACTCCCTTACTTTGATTAGCAATAAAAACCCCAGGGTAAAAAAAGCCATAGCTAACCCTACCCTTGCTAGTAAGCAAAACCAGCCAAAGACCCCTCTAACCACCCCAGCGACAACTCAAGATAGTGGTACCATCATATCCCACCCAGTGGCAGCCATACCAAGTAGCTCTCAAACCTTACAAGATGCAGAGACTGAAGATTGTGAATGGGCCGCTGAAAGTTCCCCAATCAAAATAGCAACTACCCAGGTAGAACAAACGAGACCAACCAAAAACCCCAAACAGGGCACATCTTCAAAACAATTAGGTGCTACCACGACAAAATCGATGGTAGTAAAGAGTCCACCTCATGTTAACCTCCCGCCTGAATGTAGCCCGTACACCATTGTAATGATTGGGGTACCTAAATTAACGGGGGATAGGGTAGAAACACATGGGGACCTAAAAAATAAGGTGAGCCATTGGCTCACAACTCATAGACCGATCCCTAAACATATCAATGGTCATATTGCACAGGTAAGAAGAGTAGACTGGGTGGGAAACAGATTTAAATCGACCGAGGGTGACTGTATAGTGGTAACCTTCAGGGATAGTCGTGCTGCCAGCTTTATAAGCAGCTGGAAAAGCGGTGTGACAAGTAGCTTGATCCGTACCATGGCTTTAAGTTACTTTTATCCAAATAACCATGGTCATTGTCGTACTCAAGTGCAGTTAACCTACGGACAGGAGGGGCTGCTTTAGCCAATAGTTGATAATCAATCAGGGGCCTATACACTGCCTATTGGTCCATATACTCGAACAAATCACATTGACTATAGGCATGAACAGTCATGGCAGAGCAGACCTAACAACCATCCTGGTAGATATCAGGAGAGAAGCGAGCTTTTTACCCGTCCCCAGCAGCAGCTCTTCTCACATCCCCAATATTTAGACACACAATATGGGGTACCTATTTCTAACAGGTATGATGCTTTCTATAATATCGACTATTTAGATGAGATCGATTGACAAATCGTATCTCCATCCTCCTACCCTATCGCTGTTGAGGCCCCAACTAAGGTAGCTCCCCTTTACAGAGTATCAAGCATGTGCCCAGAGTGCATAAGTGTTTCCTCCCCGGAGGCCAGTGAAGCGCCTGGGGCAGCTCCTTTAGTACAACCTAAAGAAAACACATCGAACGCGAGTGGGCGCAGCCACTCAGGTTCCACCAATTTAACTCAACGCATAGTGCACAGTGGTGTAAAAAACCCTCTAACCGTTAGTAATGTATCGCAAGAACACTTAATAACGGATCATGGGGTTCAAGCAATCTCTCCTCCCGCAGATCAGGCCCTGATAGCAGGCTTGGGCCTCACCGAACAACGCTCCATACATCTTTTATCTTGGAACACAGCCGGCTTAGCCGTTAAGGTTAATGATCCTGTGTGGTTAAAAATTATACCATTCTATGCTTCCAAGAAACCTGGTTAGCAGACGAAAATGCACACATTGAGGGCTTTCAAAGTTTTTTCTTACCAGCAACCCCATCAAATAGCGGAAGATCCAAAGGGGGCCTGGCAACTTACATAAGCCTTGCACTCAGCTGCCAGGTCACAATCAGAGCGTCGGACAACAAACATATTCAAATCTTAGTGCTCAGGAATGGTAAAAAGGCACTGACACTTATCAACTTTTATAATGCCGTGTTATCAAACAAGGAGTGTAACATTCTCAAACTACAAAACCTTTTAGAAAAAAAAGCGGATAGTCTACCTTGAAACATCATTATTGCCGGAGACTTTAATGCTTATCCCTGTGGCAACCCTGGAACGACTCCTATTGGCCTTTTAGGCTGCAATAGGAGGTCTGGCTTTCATTTTGATCACTCGCCCCGAGGCACCAGTATTAATAACTTAATAGATGGAAGGAATCTAACCGGCGCAATGGCCACACTGGAGGACTCACACCAGTTCAATGTCCCCACGTACAAAGGCCACGGTAAAGGCTCCTATATAGACCACATATTCCTTTCAAGAGATCTAGTTGATTTAGCCACAGACTTTGAAATTCTAACAAGCATCTACAGCGACCATAACCCTTTGTCGATCAGGATTGGAGGTGACCTTTTTGATCAGAGGAAGCCACGACCTGATCACGGTGTTTTAAAACCCATCAACGGAAACCGTCGCCTGAAGTGGTCAAAGGTTAACAGCGATTCCTTGTATGATTCAATTACCACTAGCTGTGGTAATGACCTAGATCTTTGTGTTTCTCCATCTACTTTGCCCGAAGCGACTCTGATTGCCTTTGCTGCCGTTGTTGAGAAAATTGGCCAAATGTTGTCAGTTCCAATAAAGGGACATCATGAACACCAACCAGGGTGGTTCGATCAAGCCTGCTCAAAGGCCGGTCGAGACTTAAAAAAAGCACTCAAGGCTACCCCAAGAGACCCTGTTCTTATTAAGTCACTGCGATCTAACTACAAGACAGTCCTGGCAGCCAGGAAAAAAGAAGTAAAAGCCGGTGTTTGGGAGAAGCTATGTGATCCTGCAATTCTGGGTAATAGCTCCAAGTTCTGGAGCATTGTAAACAAACCTTTGTTTGACGTCCCCTTAAACTCTATTGTCGGGACTAATATACCGGAGGAAGAGTGGATGTTACATTACAGCACAATTTTTAAAAGTGATAATTCGCAAGCAGACTTTGTTTTTAAATCTTCTGACGAAAATGTATTATGTTTCACAGTGGGGGAGGTAGAAAAGGGGATACAAGGATTAACCTGTAACAAAGCACCTGGCCCCGATGGTATACCACCTGACCTATTTAAATCAAACATTTCCTTATGGGCACCAGTCATCACCGCAGTTGTAAATGCAGGTATTCTGGCTGGTTGCCCAAAAGCCTGGGGGTCCTCCACCATAGTCCCTGTTTTTAAGAAGGGTGATCGTGGTAGTGTTACATGTTATAGACCCATATCCCTGATTAACTCAGTCACAAAGGTGGTGGGGGGTATTATCCTAAACAGATTAACAGCCTGGGCCAATGATAACAACATACTGTCCCCAATACAATATGGGTTCAGACCAGGCCACTCCACGATAACCCAATGTCTGAACCTATATTTAATAAACAGTAAATACACCCTAGCAAGAAAAGGGACGATCCATATGGCCTTTATGGATTTATCGTCCGCGTTTGACTGCGTAGACAGAAGCAGGCTATGGGAGGTGCTGTTAAAAATGGGGGTGGAACAAAACCTGGTCAACCTT
This sequence comes from Lissotriton vulgaris, assembly GCF_964263255.1. NCBI lineage: Eukaryota > Metazoa > Chordata > Amphibia > Caudata > Salamandridae > Lissotriton > Lissotriton vulgaris. The sequence goes on from NC_141696.1 coordinate 1,181,407,444, forward strand.
CTTGTTGACCTCCACTCGGACACAAGAGCAAACGTCCGTTACACCCACGACTTAAAGGTAACCAGAGATTTTAGAATAACTCGAGGTGTCAGACAAGGATGCATCCTTGCCCCTTTTCTTTTTAATCTTTATATTAATGAGTTGGAGGAGCACCTACTAAAAACTGGTACAGACTTTCCTTACATTGGCAAGAAGGGCATACCGGTGCTACTATATGCGGACGACGCCGTGTTAATATCTAGAACGGCGCTCGGTCTCCAAATCTTGCTAGATTCTTTTAATGACTTCATGAACTCCCGTGGCCTGAGCATCAATAATTCAAAATCCTTCACAATGATGACAGGCGTATCTCCAAAAAAAATATATCCTCACTCTGTAAACGGAGATAGAATACCCACTACAAAGACCTTCTCGTACCTTGGTGTTCTTTTTGACCACAAATTAACTTGGGCACCAGCAATACAAAAGAAAAAGGGCGAGGTAGTGCGGGCCAACGCAGCAATACTGGACTTCACTAGAAAAATGGGCAATAGTCCGGTGGCTGCTGTCTTGAAGTTATATCAAGCCAAAAGCACCGCAATTGCACGTTATGGAAGTGAAATATGGGGATCAGAATCACTAGGTGCCCTTGAAGTTACTGAGAATAACTTCTTAAAACAGGTCCTAAGGTTACCCAGGGGGACGGCCAACCTCCCGGTACATGAGGAACTTGGCATTCCACATCTAAGTGACAAGCTGGCCGTGAATCCCTTGTTACGCTGGCTGAATAGCTGGCTAAACACAGCCATACCTCTCACCAGAAACATTCTTCAAGAGGCACTACAGTGGGATGGTAGACTTAAGATCCCATGGTTAAAATACGTAAGAATGTGGCTTTTTGAATTAGGCCGACCAGATTTATTTTTATCCCCCGAAACAATAACAAAAACTGATGTAACCTTTGTAAGGAACACTTTTATGCTGTCCAGGTGCATGACACGGGAGGAAAATGAATACAAGAAAAGCAGTGTGAGACAGTATGCCTTAACCAAAACCTGTTTATATATGGAACCCTACCTGTCCTGGCCCATGTCCGGTTATGACCGTTTTTTATTAACAAGGTTCCGATTTAACATGTTCCATTTTTTATTAGCTGTACCAAGTGGAGCGCACAGAGGACAAGTGTTGCCAGCTTGCGGCTGCGACAATAAGTCTCCACAAGATCTGGCACACTTTTTATTTTTCTGTCAGTTTTATACACTCCCCCGAAACTTGTTTTTAAAACCTTTACTTAAGCACATGAATTTTGTACAATACAGACCTGCACTGTGTCACCTTCAAATGCTAAATAGCGAATGCACCATGTTTGTATGTAGTTTCTTAAAACTCGCAGTTAAATATAGAAAAAGCATGGAAGGGTAACTAACTCAGCTGCTGATCGCACTCCCACTTCTAATGTATTTTATTCTTTTTAACTAATTTATTGTGTATACGCTTGTGAATGTCTTGTTGTAATACTACTCTCCCCATTTTATTATTATTGTATGGATTAACTTGTATGAAATGCTCTTTTATGATTGTTACATGTAAACAATCGAATAAAGATATTCTATTCTTTTTTTGTCCATTTATACAAATTTCAATAAAGCTTCAAATATCATTGAAATGTTGTAGTCACATTGGTGCAGACAGCTTACACACGTTTCGTCGTGTATACAACATCTTCAAGGCTCGAACGCGGTCTCAAGTGGGCATATAAGTAGAGTACAAATTCTTCTTAACGCTTTGTAGAAAAGAAAAGAAAATCTTTGGAAAGGATCGCACTGTCAAGCATCCAAGGAAAAAATAGTGCTTTACGACACTTGGGAGGAATGTGTCTCGTAAGGTCTATGAGACCAAAGATAAGTATCTAGAAGGCACACTGCATGTCAATAGGTGTCTGTGTATTCTTAGGGCCCGTCTGTGGCACACTAAGGAACGGGAACAGTCTTAAAACAATTAGAATCAGAGAGACTGTAGACGAATCCGTAAAGAACCCTGATGTATAGTAGCATCAGTGGTCTATGAATGCCCCAAATGGGAGGCACCCCATCCGGTAAGTATGGTCCCGCACGGTAGAACGAAATCCTCCTAACTTCAGTGGCATGCTGTGGCATCAAGGTGAGACTGTGGCATCAAGGTGAGACATGCCTTGTATAGACAAGAAGCAACATGCTCCCCGCTATCTTTAATGACTGATGTAAGCGGCTCTAACTCTTCAGGCTCAGTAGGGTAGGTTGGGTTTACCTTCCTAAGTGTGTTTTGTATACGGGCCAGTACAAACTGGTCCATTTAATTTGCGGGTTTCTAACGGGCTAGAATCGACTCCCGAAGGAGTATCTCTGCGCAATAGACCGCTGGGGAACCCGTCCTGACTTTCCCTGTGAGATGGTCCCTACTGGGTATCTCCAAGGTGAAACCAGGCATTCCCGGCATACGTGGAGGGTCGTTGCGGAGATGAGGCAAGCTAATGCCCAGAGATGCCGAGTGTGATCTCTGGTTAGAGTAGGCACCGAGGTGAGAATTATCGAGTCCGCTGACCCTGGTCCATGACCCTGCCGCGTCGGGAATTGAACCCTGGTCCCGGGCCGTCCTCTGCTCCCGGGTCTGCCGCCTCTAACCAGTGAGCCACACCACTCCATGAAAGTGGCTGTCAAGAAGCAGGGGTCTTCTGTCCGGGAGAACACGTGCCGACCAGGGAACAAGTCGCCTAAGGTGTCTACCCCCAAGTGAGCTAGCGTGTGCCTAGTCAGAGCTTCAAGCATTGGAAGTAGCCATGGGTTAGCTGATATTGGCAACTCCAGTGAGTATAGTGTCTCCCTCCCAGTCTTCCTAATGAGTTTTTGCCATGCCCAGCAAGTAGTAGATATCATTTGTATATCATGTGGGTCGCGTGGAATTCCAGTTTGCAGAAGTGCATTCAATGGGGTAGGATCAGCTATGTCAAGTTTAGCGTAGGGTATTAGCGCATCAGGGTGGTACCAGTGTCGAGCGTACCCACACTGCGCCACCAGGAAGTAAAACTGCATATCTGGCACCCCAAATTCTCCTCTTACGTAGAGGAGGGTGAGCGTATCCCAGTCCACCCTTAGCTCCCTGCCCCCCCGCCCCCCACCAATTGTATTAAATGGGTGCGGACCTGTTAGAAAAAAGCGTTAGTAAGTGGGATGGGTATGTTTGAAAATAGGTAAAGGAGACGGGGTAGTATCACCATTTTAATTATAGCTATCCGCCCCACAATTGACAGCTGTAGTTTGACCAAGCGCTCCACCTGTGCTTGTAGACGGTCTAACACTGGGCCATAATTAAGACATATCACTTATTCTTTCTCCCTGTGCAAGTGAATTCGTAAATATTTGTTCTCAGCTTCGCACCAGTGTAGGGGGAATTCTCCGCACGAGCGATCCTGCACTTCTGTCAATGAAAACACTTCGGATTTGCCCCAATTAGTGTGAAGGCTGGATAGGGCTCCGAAATCTTCTATTTCCCCTAGCAGCGGCTGGAGGTTAACCTCTGGTGTGCAAACATACAGCACCACATCATCCGTATATAAGGTCACTAGTACCGGCCCATGTTTTAACTGGAGCCCTCTATTAGTGATCCTTCTGGCAGTAGCGTATGAGCGGGTCCATTGTAATTATAAAAAGTAATGGAGATAAAGGGCATCCTTGCATGGTGCCTCTAGATATTAGAAAAGGTTCTGTTATCGTGCCAATGAATCGAATGCAGGCGGTCGGTGCAGTGTACAGTAGTTTAATCAAGTGTTCAAAGCCCTTCGGAACGCCCATCTTAGCCAATATAGCATGTAAGAAGGGCCACTTCACCGAGTCGAACACCTTCACCGCCTCTAAAAATGCAGCTACTGCAGGGGTAGCCAGATTTATTGTGTTAACCACAGAAAAGAAGTTCCTTAAGTTTAGAGCTGTGGATCTGCCTTATAAATCCGGTTTGCGCTGGTGCTATAATTTGCTCCATAAGTAGGGACAACCTAGTCGGCAGCATTTTTGCTTACATTTTATACTCAAAATTGAGCAAAGAGAGCGACCGATATGAGCACACTTTTCAGGATCTTTTCCAGGTTTAGGCAACAATATCAGGACTGCCTCTTTGAACGAGGGTGGAGTATTCCTTTCTCTAAGGCTTCTGCATAAACCTCTAGTAAGTAGGAGACCAAAAGCCTCTTATATGCTTTGTAGAAGGCACCAGAGAACCCATCAAGGCCAGGGGCCTTGGATCCAGCCCTAGCCTCAATAGCCTGTTCTATCTCATTGGTTGAGAATGGTTCACTTAAGAATTGTCTGTGCTCATCAGGGAGCCAAACCATAGCTATCTCGCTTAAGTATTCCTTAATCCCATCTGCACTAGTTGCTGCCTTTATAGCGTAAAGATCCATGTAGTATTGCAATAATGTCTGCTAAATGGCAGCCGTTCCCAAAGCCATCCCTCCGTCTGGCTCTTGCAGCTTGGTAATATAGGTCTGCTTATAATGTGGCCGGAGCAGCCGTGCAAGCATGGGAATTGGTCGCTCCCCCTCCCCATACCTACGGGCCTTCCCATATTTCCCCTGTTCTGCTGCTTCAGTATTTTCTGCCAATAATTCTGTCCTGCGGTTTATATAAGGTGCGTTATCTCTGGGCTGTCTTGCCATGTTCTCTCTACCTAGTTTGGCTAGTTCTTCCTCTAATCTAGCTAAGCTGCGTTTCAGGTCCCTTAGCACCGCCGTCTGTGTGGACATGCATACCCCTCTGATACATGCTTTAAAGGCTTCCCATAGAGCACTCTGCGTGGAGACCGACTCCGTATTCAGTGCAAAGTAATTCACTATTGCTGTACGCAGTTCCTCTCTAAGGACCGTGTCTCTCAACGCCATGGTAGGGAGCCTTCAATGCCTCTCGAACCTTCCAATCAGCCGGTACTTAACTGACAGGAGTACTGGGGAGTGGTCTGATAGGGTGCGGGGCAAGTTTACTACTGTTGGAACCCATGGAAGCACCAGTCGCAATAACAGCCAGTAATCTAGTCTTGTCCATGTGTAATATTGTTGTGCATAATGAGTATATTCAGTGCTCTGAGGGTTAAGGTGTCGCCATGTGTCCTTCAATTCCCAATTGTTAAAAATTTCTGTTAATACCAGGTGGGACCGGGGCTTGTTTACCGGGGACTCAGCAGGACTGTCCAATCTGGGCTCCAGCAGAATATTCAAATCCCCTCCCAAGAGAATATAATCGGCTTCTAGAGTGTCTAATTGCGAGTGGAGCTGTTCATAGAAGGCTGGATCATCTGTATTTGGGGATTTTATATTGGCCAGCAAGACCTTGTGCCCTGCCAGGACCCCTATTACCAGAAGAAAATGTCCTCCTGGGTCTGTAAACGTTGCAGTATGTACAAAGGACAATCGTTTGTTAACCAGTAGCACTACTCCTCGAGCGCATGTGGTATAGTTTTAAAACAAGCATTTGCAATGCAATGGTCTCGGCATCATTAAAGGTAGAGCTATTGGCATTGCTCATGACATTTTTTTTTCTTTAAATCAAAAATAAATGGCATTGTCATTAACATTGCCAATACACAGCACTCTGCACTCAACAGCACACAATGCTCTGCACACTCACTCTGCATTCACTGCTCTGCACACTCACTCTGCACTCACTGCTCTGCACACTCACTCTGCACTCACTGCTCTGCACACTCACTCTGCACTCACTGCTCTGCACACTCACTCTGCACTCACTACTCTGCACACTTACTCTGCACTCACTACTCTGCACACTCTCTCTGCACTCACTACTCTGCACACTCACTACTCACTACTCTGCACTCACTACTCACTACTCTGCACTCACTACTCACTACTCTGCACTCACTACTCACTACTCTGCACTCACTACTCACTACTCACTACTCTGCACTCACTACTCTGCACTCACTACTCTGCACACTCTCTCTGCACTCACTACTCTGCACACTCACTACTCACTACTCTGCACACTCACTCTGCACTCACTACTCTGCACACTCTCTCTGCACTCACTACTCTGCACACTCACTACTCACTACTCTGCACTCACTACTCACTACTCTGCATTACCACTCTGCACTTACTACTCACTACTCTGCATTACCACTCTGCACTCACTATGCACTCACTACTCTGCACTCACTACTCTGCACACTCTCTCTGCACTCACTACTCTGCACTCACTACTCACTACTCTGCACTCACTACTCACTACTCTGCACTCACTACTCACTACTCTGCACTCACTACTCACTACTCACTACTCTGCACACTCTCTCTGCACTCACTACTCTGCACACTCACTACTCACTACTCTGCACTCACTACTCTGCACTCCCTACTCACTACTCTGCACTCACTACTCACTACTCACTACTCTGCACTCACTACTCTGCACTCACTACTCTGCACACTCTCTCTGCACTCACTACTCTGCACACTCACTACTCACTACTCTGCACACTCAGTCTGCACTCACTACTCTGCACACTCACTACTCACTACTCTGCACACTCAGTCTGCACTCACTACTCTGCACACTCTCCCTGCACTCACTACTCTGCACACTCACTACTCACTACTCTGCACTCACTACTCACTACTCACTACTCTGCATTACCACTCTGCACTCACTATGTACTCACTACTCTGCACTCACTACTCTGCACACTCTCTCTGCACTCACTACTCTGCACACTCACTACTCACTACTCTGCACTCACTACTCTGCACTCACTACTCACTACTCTGCACTCACTACTCACTACTCTGCACTCACTACTCACTACTCACTACTCACTACTCTGCACTCACTACTCTGCACTCACTACTCTGCACTCACTACTCTGCACTCACTACTCTGCACTCACTACTCACTACTCTGCACTCACTACTCACTACTCTGCACTCACTACTCACTACTCACTACTCACTACTCTGCACTCACTACTCTGCACTCACTACTCTGCACTCACTACTCTGCACTCAGCACTCACTACTCACTACTCTGCACTCACTACTCTGCACTCACTACTCTGCACTCACTACTCTGCACTCACTACTCTGTTCTCACTACTCTGCACTCAGCACTCACTACTCTGCATTACTACTCTGCACTCACTACTCTGCACTCACTACTCTGCACTCACTACTCTGCACTCACCACTCACTACTCAGCACTCACTACTCTGCACTCACTACTCTGCATTACCACTCTGCACTCACTACTCACTACTCTGCATTACCACTCTGCACTCACTACTCTGCACTCACTACTCTGCACTCACTACTCTGCACTCACTACTCTGCACTCACTACTCTGCACTCTGCACTCAGCACTCTGCACTCACTACTCTGCACTCACTACTCTGCACTCACTACTCTGCACTCACTACTCTGCACTCACTACTCTGCATTACTACTCTGCATTACTACTCTGCACTCACTTTACAATGATTCATTAGTATCGCGCCTTCCGCCATATTTTATGGTTATTACTAAGTATGATTCATGCTGCTATGCTCATTCACAAGTTGCAAATACCTTCCTGCAACTGATTACTACTGCAGTGAGCCTGAGAGCTACATTTAATAGGTCTCACCGTTTTCTCCATACTTTTGTGAGAGACTGTTCTATTTCCTTGTCACTATTTCGTTCCATACTTCGTCTTTTGTTTCTAAAATTCTGGTACATTTCCTGTTTGTCTCCAATGCCGTCGTTTTGTTTAGTCTGCAAATTCTTCTTTCAAAGAGATCTTTTAAAAGTTTACATCATAAAAACGTCTCGCAAAACATAATTTCAGGCCGCCTGTCACATTACACAGTAGGAGGCACTTTAAATATAGAATTGAGTATGCCCCGGAATCCCGCCGCGGGGCCACGTCCAGACCGGAAGAGGAGGCAGGTGGAGTGAAATGCGTCTCGCGCCCGGGGCTCCTGTGAGCGGTGTGGAGCCCCGGGGCCGCGCCAGCAGGAGGTTGGGCGCCGCGTGCTGAGCAGAGTCCCCGACATTGGCCAGGTAAGTTCCAAAAGGCTGGGGGGGCTTGGTGCACTTGTGTGTGTGTGTGCGTGCGTGTATGCTCGTGTGTGTATGTATGTGTGCGACGGTGACGGCGGGGAAGGGAGGGGGGGCCTCGGTGCACTTGTGTGTGTGCGCGTGTGTGTGTATGTGTCAGGGGTGGTGTCTCTGTATGTATGTATGTGCGTGCGTGCATGGGCGCTTGTGTGTGTGTATGCGCATGCGTGTGTGGTGCTTGAGCTTCCCAGGAGACAGCGCCTGGCCACAGCGTGCGTTCCAGTTACAAATCGGCTCGAAGGATGCGCGTGGCCGAAACTGTCTCCTGGGAAGCATAGTCGCTAACAAAAGATCTCGGCGGAGACGCGCTTCCGCGCGTTGAGCCGAGACCTAAAAACCTGTGGGGACCCCAGGCAGATGCAAACTTATGTAGAGAAGAAGGTGATAAGTGTGTTTCTTGTAGATAAACGATGTCTGCGTTGTGTTGACGCGCATATTGAAGTACTAGTCTACATTACTTTTGATTGTTAATGCCTCGTACGTTCCATGTCAGTAGGGCGACTTTCGTGCTATGGTGTATTTCTACCTAATGTGCCATTGTGAATAGTAAAGCATACTATGTCTTCTCTGTAGGATGTGGGTAACGCATATGACTGTCAACTGAACTGGTGTGAGTGCATATTTTAAACTTTTCTATACCTCTCCCCCCTACCCCACCCCCACCTAGTGGCTGCCCACCAGGTGCTTCCCTATGTTCCCAAGGATTAAATGTTGATTAATACAACGCTAACATGGCAAACTTTCCCATTTCAATACCATTGTGCGCCCACTGAGGTAGTGGCAACGCCACATGGGCACCACGCGCACTAGCGCTATTCTGTAACATTAGTCCCACTACGCATTCTTCTCTGTATACTCAGGCTGGCCCCCCTCTCCACAACCCCACGCCACTTATCTTCAGTTAAGGCAATATCAACAGACAGTTCACACAGCTCCATTCTTCCAAAAGGACAAATCAACTAGCTGTGAACAGGTCTGCACTCGTGCCCGATTGGGCTCCCTTTGATGCTCCTCCTGGGGAGGTGCCACCATGTAAATCGCCTGCCCCCGCATGCTGCTTGCAGAAGATCTGGACATATTCAGGATTATTGAATATTTTCGTCTTCCCATTCACATCTACTTTTAGAGTCTTGCAGGACATAGCATCCCACAGCGAAGGCCTAGCTTCTGCACTGCAGCCTTCGCTCCTGCAAACTTGCTCCTGCAAACTTGCGCCTGGCGTCCTGCACCAATGCAGTGACGTCCGGCTATATGGAGACATTTGATCCCTGCCAGAACAGAGTTTCAGCTTCTCTGGCGAGACGTAGCGCCATGTCTCTGTCTTTGAAGTTTAGCAGTCTTGCCAATATAGGTCTTGGTGGGCACCCAAGACTTGGCCTGGGCCCCAATGTTCTGTGCGCTTGTTCAACTACAAATGTGCTTGTAAATTGTTCAGACCCGAACAAGTCGGTCAGCAGGCCCTCAACAAACTGGTGTAACCTCCCTGTGTTGGTGGATTCAGGAATTCCCATGATGAACACGCTATTGCGGCGGCTCCTGGCTTCCAAATCCTCGTTCTTGTCTGCGACTGTCTTCAGTATACGGTCAAGGTGCTCCACGCTCTTAGTAGTTTGGGCTGCTCCATCTTCCAGATCCGATATACGCCCTTCCGTTGTGCCCAGGCGGGTTTTGTGGCGATCAATCCGCTCACCCAGCCCGTCAAACTGTCTGTCTAGGGCGTCAAACCTTTTGTTTAGGGCCTTAAATCCTGAACACAGTTCCAGCAGGAGCACAGTGGTATCTGGGGAAGCAGTTCCTCCCATCACGCTGACGGACATTTTGCCTCCCATACCTGTAGTTTGTCGCTCTCTGGTGCCTTGGACGCTTCGAACTGCAGTAGCCACTGCTTAGGGTCCTTGCTCACCATTCACTGTGGTCTCAATCTTCACCCTCAGGTAAGTGACGATGCGCGGACTCCGTGGTTGTCCCCCACTGTAGTGTAGCTCTACCCAATTGTTGCAATGTTGGCAAATCTTTGGTTGAGGTAGCGTTGGTGTTTATCACTGAAGATGACGTGGGAAATGTAAAGTATAAAGATAGTTGTTGTGAGTTGCAGTTCTTTGTAGCCTCTATTCAGTCTCACCAGCTGTGTCTCCCTCTCCCAGATGATTGTGCCTCCGTCTCCGCCCTCTCCTCCTTACTGGGCACAACAAGCAGGCCTTTTATCTGTGTACCTTGATGTTTGGTTTAGTGGTAGTTCCCAAAGATCTGCATCTATAGCGTGCTTGATTAGGGTCGGAGCCTGGCCCTATCGTGCTCAGGGGCGTTCCCAGTTATGACCTCATTTCTTCCGCGGATCCGACAGTGTGGCCCAGTCGAACAGGGACGTGCTGGAAAGGGAGACCGCAGTACCTCCGGGCTCACCCCTCGTCCACAGAGCGCCGCCGTTACAATCTTGTGCCCTGAGCGGGCAAGGCTTACGTGACACTGATTGCACTGGTGCTTTTCCATGCACTCTGCAAGGCTAAGGAGTGGGTGAATCCGCTGCTCGCAGTCGTTCATCGCTGCTTCCAGGTAACCCGCGCTGAACAACGCATTTCCCTCTCTGCCGACTCGGTGTACGAATCCATCACGCCCCAGGTGCTATCTTGCAGTGCGACCGGCGGGTATTTCTTCAGCCGGTTACTCGGTTAAATGGCTGTTAGACCTGGCACCATTGGCGTGGGTCACCCTTCCATTTTTGCTGTTGCCTCATGTCCTTTTCTGGTGTTAGATGCTTTGGGCACTGTGCCACTGCTGTCCAGTGCCACAGTGCGAGTGCTCCCTACTGTAAATTGATGTATTGATTAGTGGTTCCATGATTGGATATTTGGTTTACTTGTCAGACCCTAGTACAGTGCACGGAGTGTGCCCAGGGTGTGTAAATCCAAATGCTGCTAGTGGGCTTGCAGCACTGGTTGTGCCACCCACAGAAGCAGCCTTGTAAAATGTGTCTAAGGTCTGCCATTGCAAGAGCCTGCATGCAGTCTGGTACTGTCATGCCGACTGGACAAGTGCACCCACTTGCCAGTCCCTAAACCTTCCCTTGTCTTCATATTAGTCACCCCTATGGTAGGCCCAAGGGCAGGGCACATTGTAAGTATAAGGTAGGACAAGCCCTGATGTGTGTGGCATGTCCTAATAGTGAATTACAGCCATTTTCGTTTTTCACTATTGCAAGGCTATCTGTTCCCCATAGGATAAAATGGGCTGCTGGATTGTTACATGTTTATAATCCTAGCAGACTCAGGGAACATGGTAGAAATTCGAGTTTAGTATGCCTGGACTCAGAATAATAAAATACATCTTTTAGTAAAGTTTATTTTAATATTCTGTGTTTGCAAATACCACTTTTAGAAAGTAGGTATTTGCTTGCCTAACCATTTGAGCCCGCCTCTGCTAGGTTGTGGATTCCTTGTCTGGGTTTGTGTGTGACAGGACTGGGGAATTCCAGAAGACAGGCTGGGGCTGCCCGGTGGTGAATAGGGAGATCTGCATCCAAGATGGGAGGGAGGAGTTGCACCTGGGACCTGAATAGGACTGTGCCCGCCCCCCACAGTCCTGGCTCCACCCCCTGTGCTGCGTCTGATGTCTCTACCCTGCACACTGAAAGAGGAGAAGGAAGACTGTCAACAAAGTGCTTCAGGACTGTACTTGCCTTCCACAATGCTGGTTCCACCTCCCGTGGGGCATCTGATGTGCCTGCCCTGCACTGTAAAAGGAAAGGAGAAGTCTGGTAAACAGAGTGCTTCAGAACTGGTTTTGACTGGGTACAGGCCCCTCTCCCCTCAGAGAACAAAGGATTTGGGGGTATAAATATTGGGACCCTGATCCCAAGAAATTAGATCACTCCTGGAACTGAGAAGAAGAAACCTCTGCTGAGGAGAAGGAACCTGAAGAAACTGAGGAGAGACTATTCCCATGCTGAAGTGCTGTTTGGGGGATTGGCCTGCAGTGGTTGCCTGGCTGCCTAGAAAGGAGAAAGGACTTTGTGGATTTCACCTTTGCTTTTCAACTTGTACTAAAAAGATCTCCAAGGGCTTGGAAGGGAGCTTGCCCCCTGACCGAAGTTCCAGGACCAGTGGACTTCACCAGCCTTTGTGAATTGCTACTATTCTAGTGGCTACAGAGGCAGGGAGCTGTGACCGACTCTCACGACCGACCCAGTGTCCTGTTGGCACCGCACTGAGCAACGTCCGCCTCGAACAACGCAAGCTCTGCGCTCATCGACACCGTCAACGAGCCGTAGCCTGCACCGCGACTGGAAGGACACCGCAACGTGCAAAGCCTTGCTACACCGAATCGAACTGGTCTGACCGACGCGGTCACTGCTGCTGACTTCAAGTCCTGTGACCGCACCAGAGTTGGGCACCGCCTCGCACACTTCGCAACGCACCGCCCGACTCGCACCGCTGTCCGGACTGACTGATGCCAGCTCCCGAACTCCGGCTCGAACGCCGCACCGTAAAGCTTGAAGCAGCGGAAAGAGCAACGTCCGCCCCGAACAACGCAAGCTCTGAGCTCATTGAAGCCGTCAATGAGCCATAGCCTGCACCGCGACGGAAGGGACACCGTGACCTGCAACGCTTTCTTTTTCTACACCGCGACAAATACCGGAACTGGCTCGCACATCTGTGCCGGCCGCCTCAAGGGAAAGGTACTGTGTTTGAGTCTGTCGACATTTGAGTGGTCCCGGACCACCGCGGTCCGCTGGATTTGTTAGACTCTGTGTTCTTTCAGCACACTAGCCGGACAAGGCTACCGACTCGCACAGAACTTTGATTTACACCGTTTTAACCAGAACTCTTGAAATTTGATAGTACTGTGGATTCTATTTGTCGTTTATTGGTCTTGTGGTAACTCTATATAAAGTACTAGCAGCCCGTCCCGACGTTGTCCGGGGGAGAAAAGTAATGTGTGAAAAAATATTATGAAGCTTTTAATATTTCTCGGTACTGCCCCCTGTTGAATGTGCCTATTTATTTTCCCTGTCTGCCCCCTGTGCAGGCCCTTGCAAATGTAAATGTGCCTTGTTGTATGTGCCTTTGTATTTTCCCTGGATGCCCCCTGTTGAATGTGCCTATTTATTTTCCCTGTCTGCCCCCTGTGCAGGCCCTTGCAAATGTAACTGTTGGTTGGTTGCCCCCTGTTCAATGTGCTTTCCTGGCTGCCCCCTGTGCAGGCCCTTGCAACAGCTTTATACGGCCTCGTTGTGGAATGTAAAAAAGCGGCTTGTGGAATTGAGCGTTTGAATGTTCCCCTGGCCTCTGAGTATTTTTTGTGTGAAAGTAGTGCTGATTTATTTATTATCGCGTTCGTGGCCCTGCCAGCAATGTTTACAGGGAGTGTTCTGAGCACGTTTTTTAGCTTCCCCCTTGCAAGAACGTTAGACGGTAGTAAAGCGCCGTGAATTAACGTGCAATGAGACTTGTTCTTTTCCTGAATATTTCCCTGGCAGCCCCCTGTGAAGCACCTTCCAACAACAGTGCGCGAGTCCGGTAATGGCTTTTAATGAGCGTAGATGATGCCTCGTTGTAGAATGTGAAAGAGGCTTGTGATTTCTCGGGTATTGTGTTGCTGGCCGCCCCCTGTGTAGCCCCTTGCAACAACAGTGTGCGCCTACGGAATTCGTGTGTAAAGAGCGTACTTGAAACCTCAATGGCTTCTGGAACTCGGCGTGCAACTTTGTCCATGGCCTGTGCCAATGTGTATCTGCCCGCATTAGTGTCCCCGACAGCAATAATGCTTGGACCAATGGGTGAAGTTTTTCCGTATTGTTCTTTACAATGAATGTGATACATGTGTGTTTGCTTGCGTGATTGGTTGTTTGTGTAATGTGTGTGTCGCCTTTGGTTGTTTGCAGGAAGGCGCGGCCAATGAATGTGGTACTTGCGTGTTTGTGTGTTTGGCGCCATTGGTAGTTTTGTGGAAGGCGTGGCCAACAGTGTGCCGTGATTGGATGGTTGTTTTTTGGAATGCGCGGGCGAGTGTTGCGCGATTGGATGTTACTGTTCCTTTTCTGGTCGAAGCCGCGCCCCTTTGTTTATCTGGGCTCTGATCCCTGCAGAGGCAGTGAGTACCGTATTTTCCGACCTCTTCTTGTGCACATATTAAAAAAAAACGATGTTTATGCTCATCAAGCAAAACGATGTTTATGCTCCAGAAGGCTACATGTATAAAACGGTGTGGGAAATGTAAATGTAAATGTATAGGCATTTATATAGCCCACTACTTACCCGGAGGGTCCCAAGGCGCTTCGACCGCTGCGAAACCCTTCCTGGCTTCCCTGAGAGATGGTCCCTTAATGGGTATCTCCAGGGTGAGACCAGGCATCCCCGGCGGTCTGGTGGGGCCGTTAGTGAAGATGAGGCAAGCTAATGCCCAGAGTTGCCGAGTGTGATCGCTGATCAGAGTGGGCACCGAGGCGAGAGAATTATCGAGTCCGCTGACCCTGGTCCAGAAACCTGCCGCGCCGGGAATCGAACCCTGGTCCCGGGCCTTCCTCTGCTCTCGGGTCTGCCGCCTCTAACCAGTGAGCCACACTACTTCACTGAAGGTTTTGTGCTGCGATTGGATGGTTGTTTGGTGGAAGGGGCGGGCAAGAGTGTTGCGCGATTGGATGTTACCGGTCCGTTTGGGCCCAAAGCCGCGCCCGTTTGTTTATTTTGGCTCGGAACCCTTACGGAGGCAGTGATTACCGAATTTGCTGACCTCTTTTAGTGCACATTTGTGGAAAACTAAGTTTATGCTCCAGAAGGAAAACGACGTTTATGCTCTCAAGGCTATGTGCATAAAATGGTGTTTATCGCTCCTGAAGTGGACGTGCATGCAGAAGTAGCTGTGTTGTGTGTGTGCTTGTGTGTGCTTGAAGAATGTATTGGTTGCTGTGTTGTGTGTGTGCTTGTGTGTGGTTGCAGAATCTGTTGCTGTGTGTGTGCTTGAGTGCTTGAAACCGAGCGAATGGGACATGCCCCTCTGCCAATGTTACCGCCCACATTGAGAACAACGCCCACAAGGAACTACTTTCTCCGGAATGTTGTTTGCCCTTCGTAATGTATATGTTGTACAAATGTATAGCCTATGTCCTTCTGCTGCAACTGCCCTTTCCAACGCTGTATTGGGTGTTGTGATTGGTGCTGTGGTTCCCGAGTTTACCTGGCCAAAAGTTGCAAGTTCTCTCTTTATAATAGTAGTATAGATAACTTATTTTTGATACAGAACCTTGTGTGGAGTCCATTTGTAGTGTTGTCACTGGGTTACTATATGTGGTCACAAATGCTTAACTTACATCGCCTCTGAACTAGCCTTGACTGCTTGAGCCACGCCGCCTAGAGGGTGAGCAGGGGTTATTTTAAGAGGGTAATTCCCTTGCCCTGATTAGAGGAGAGGGGCCCTGCTTGGCACAAGTACCTACCTGCGCCAACCAGAGACCCCCAATTCTAACAATGGTGATGCAGGAAAATAGCCCTCAGTCCGGCAGACGCTTTGGGTGTTCCGATTTCAGGAATGCTTCACTGTAGTGGGTTTTGTTGCTGTTTAGCTCCGTGGTGATGTTGTACGCAGGGCTTCCACGGAGATTCAGCTCTGAGGAGCCATTACGGTCGCTGGTCCGGCCACACCCCGGAGAATACCAACTTAATTTTTAGCCTCCAATCTCAAAATCCTTACATTTACAGAACGTTTTAAATTGTGGAATTTTGCTTCGTGATTTATTATTATTATTATTATTATATTTCTTATATAGCGCCAGAATCGACCCCCGAAGGGGTATCTCCGCGCTTGCCTTGGGAACCCGTCCTGGTTTTTCCCTGTGAAATAGCCCCTACAGGGCATCCCCAAGGTGAAAGCCAGGCATCCCGCCGCGGGGGGCCGTTGTGGAGATTAAGCAAGCTTAATGCCCAGAGTTGCAGAGTGTGAACCCATGATTAGGTCAGGCACCGAAGCGAGAATTATCGAGTTTGTGGACATTTGAGCTCAACACCCTGCCGCGTCGGGAATCAAACCCTGGTCCCGGGTCTGACCTCTGCTTCAGGGTCTGCCTGCTCTAACCAGTGAGCCACACCCATAATGAATCTTTGAATAGTGTTTAATCTTGTAAGCAGTTGCAGAACCCCTCAGTAGGCATTGCGGAGCCCAGACCACGACCATAGGTAAAGAACTAGTGGTATAGGCAGTTTAGTTGAAGGATTCCTCTTCTGGCATTGGGGAAAAGAAAAAATCCTTCCACCAGTCTTGTGAGGGGAAGTTGTCAACAGACCTGGGGCCATAATATAGAAGTTCCCCAGGGGTGCAACAGGTGTTTGTGTCTGCTTTGCGCCCCCCAGGCACTTTAGTATTAAAGAAGGGGTCGCCTGTGCTTTCCTTTTGTAATACTGAAAGTGCTGGTGCACATGCAGCACCAACGCTTCCTCTAGAGGGCGCTTCCTCATTTGCATGGGGGCATGGCCCCTTCAAATGAGGGAATCCCTTTACCTCTGCGCCCGTTCTGTATTACAGATGCAGGCGCAGAGGCAAAGAAGCTCTCAGGAGGCGCACTGACAGTGCACCACCTAAAACATGGCACACGGTCAATGCAACCCCTGATGGCATCCCTCTTATGAGGGAAAGGGTTTCCCATGGACCCCCGAAACATCCCGATGCAGACGGGAGCTGTCATTCACTGCACCTGCGTGTAAGGGGATCTCTAAACCCTAAAAGTGCAGGCGGGTGCCGCCAGCATTATGAAAACATGGAACAGCTTCAAAGCAGCCGCTCTGTTGTTCACATGAATGCATAGGGCCCGTCTGCAGCTGCCCTGAGGGTAGAGCATTCACCCTTATACAGTGCATTTTCCTTGATTGTGCCAGGAGCACATTTTAATAGCTGCGCTCGGGCGAAATCAAGTAAAATGAACTGTATGTATAATATGGCCCCTGGACTCTCAGTGGAGCCCGGCCATGAGCTGGAGGCACACCCCCGGCTCATGGCTAGGCTCAAGTGAGTGCCCACAGACCCACACACATCCTACTCTACTCTTCCCATCTATCCACTTCTTGGGATGAAGTAGAGCTGAGCCTGGGACCATGGTTCCTAATCGCGGTGTTTACTGCCTCTTGATGCACTGTACTCCAGACATGATAGGAGCCACGTAGAGTTGCCAGCAGTAAGACAATCTAGGGAGCATTTTCCCTCAGAACTAGTGTCTCTGAGGTAATATAAATACATTTCAGAAAGCAGATTTCTATAGACCATATTTCTCGCATGGAATGGTACCTGCACATATTAATAACCTGCTCAGCTTGAGCAGCTTATTAATGCTGGCTTCAGAGCAGCAAAACTGCTGTCACTCATTAAGCCTGCAAACTGGCTGCACTGTGGTCTGCCAGCGAGTGTGGGTAAGCTGCGACTGGGTTAGTGGTAGAGTGTAGAAGGAGGTACTTAATTTGCAATCAGAGGCAGAGGTCACTCCCCACCTAATGAGTGTAACTTGGGTTGAGGAAGCTCTGCTTGTTCTTCCCTCTTCCCACCCCAAATAAATGTCAGCGTTCCTGGTCACGAGAAGTATAACCCTAAACTATTGCACACTAACCACCACCTGCTCCATAGAGTTGCTCGGGTGTCTATACCAGGGACTTCAAGATAAGTGGAGTGGCTAAGTGTAGGCTGCAGTACTGTCTGAATCTGAAAGAAACAGTTATAGATTCCTTACCTTAGAATTACCCTCAGGCATCAGACTGGATCTGGAAAGTTTTTTGTCAGCAGTACCCCTGCGCGTCGGAAGGTGGCGTCGGTGTGCTCCGCATTAGTCGTTGGCTTTGCGGTCGCCGGGATGACATTGCGGTAGCTACTTAGACACTGCCCTTGCACACTGGCGTCAGTTCTTTCCTTTTCTGCGTATCAGCGCAGATCCAGAGAGAGTGGTACCTTCAGTCACTTTTTGATTTACTTTTTAGCAACTTTTGTGTACATCGTTTTTGAGTCCTCGACTCCTGGTGAACGTCAGGGATGCCTGGTTTCAGGGCTTGCGGTTCCTCTAGCCGGCTGATGCCGGTGACTGATCCGCACCCCATGTGCCTGTTTTGCCTGGAGCGCGACCATGATCCCAAGTCGTGCTCGGACTGCCGGACCATGAATCCCAAGTCTTTGCGGGAGAGGTCCCGAAAGCTTCTCGAGGCCTGGCAGTTGTCTCCATGCCGTTCGAGGTCCCGGTCGCGTGAGAGGTCGACGGACCGGTCATGGAACCACCACCACCAGTCTTCTTCAAAGTCTTTGCACTCCTCAGGTAAGTTGAAGCACAAGAAGAAGTCGAAAAAGCATTGTCGATCTTCGACTTCTCCTCGTCTGGTGGACAACGCAACAAGGGATGTGGGTGGTGCCCCTCCCGCGGCTCTGCATGCGAAGCCCGAAGGGTCGACTCAGAGTTTCCCTCCCTTTCCGGGACCTAGAGCGACTCCTGCCCATCTTCGCACCTTTTACTAAGCGATGCCAGCCATCTTTGGGCAGCCGGACTCTGCAGGCGTGGCTTCGGGCCTGCGGACTCGGTTGGGGGTCATGCACCTTCGACACCCACAGCTCCAGCACCAGGCCTGGATCCGGATCGGCGCTGGTCGACCTGATTACACCTCCCCCGACGCAGATTCCACAAGCATCACGTCCGCAGCAGACGCCGGTTGTGTCCCCAGCCGGCGTCGACCCGAGCCTCCACCTTGAATTGGACACTGAGCCGGACCGGTGTCGACGGAAGCCGGATCGGGCGCTGATGGATACTTTTGTGCCCTTATTCTACCCTGGTGCTTCAATCAGGCCAGATTGGCACCCAGAGGAGAGTGAGGAGTACTGGGAGGGGTCTGGAGACCCTCTAACAGACCAGTTAGAGTATGACCCGGAATGGCGAGAGGAACTGGGGGAAGCCAGCGGTCTGGATACTTCCCCAGACCTTGGCATGTTGTCTCCTTCTACCATGGCTATGGAGGAGGGAGCTTCTTACGCAGTGGTGTTGCGTTGGGGGGCCGAGGCTCTTAACCTCGAGCTACCTACAGTGGCAGTCAGGACTAAACTCCTGACAGAGGTGCTTCAGCCAATTGATGGACAGAATGCAGAACAATGTCATACATTCACCCCAGTACTGAGATCTGGGCCTAAATCCATTGTTTGTTTGCTCACCATGCCATTCCAGTTTGGACCCAGCCATATGCAAATCAGTCTGGACCCTGTGCCCAATGGAACAGTCCAGCCCAAACTGCCAGGCCAGGTGCTTCAGCCGGCAGCGAGCTCTTCGGAGCACCTGCTGACTTTCAATGAAGCCCTATCCTGACATCCTTTTGGGCACATGGTCTAGGCCCAACACTGGGGCTCCAGTGGATAGGATGATTACCCGATGCCACTGCCCAGCCCCGGGCGACCCCACTTTCCTCTCCCAACACTCCACCCCTGGAGCTTGGTGGTCCAAGCCTCCACATCCAAAGGTGCATTCCCTAATGCACGACCCAATAGGGAATCCAAAAAGCTGGACCATCTTGGGAAGAAGATGTTTTCTTCCTCCAGATTTGGATTGCTGTCGGTAAACACTGTATGTCTGTTGGGCCGTTATACCCACTCTGTGTGGGATACGGTGGCGCAGGTGCTGCCCCAGTGCCCGGAGGAGGCCCGGGCCGTACTCTCCCGTACAGTTGCCGAGGGGAAAGACACAGCAAAGTTTACCATCTGCTGTGGACTAGACACTGCCGACTCGCTAGGTAGGACTATTTCAACATTGGTAGCCCTTCAACGCTAGGCCTGACAGAGATCGACTGGCTTTTCTGGTGATGTCCAAACTACCCTTATGAAACAAAATTAGCGATGCATAGGAAATAATAACAATATATTTAAAGGAGCGAGAAAAATAAATTATCCCTTCCTACTTGAATTCTACCATATCACAAAATAATCTCTACTTTATATTAATCCAAAATCAAACTGAAGGATACCAAAAAATGACTAATTCGTTTTTTTTTTATTATTATATTTTGAGAACGGTTCTATTTTTTCATAGACAGAAAGAATTCTTTTTTTTGGTTTTACAAAACAATACGTATATACAAACTCTACATACATATACACACATATATATTTCTCACAAAAATATACACAATATTTACATTGACAAACTGACACATATATTCGACCTTTTTATGTGCTATAGCCCAATTGTTTAACAAAGAGGATGCTTTACTCCAGTATAAACCAGCATGCCATGCCACCCCAGTACCATTGGATGTCGGAGGATCATCTGGCCCTTCTCCAACAGGAAGTTATGGCTTTCTTGGCCAAGGGAGCCATTGAGCGAGTTCCTGCCCCAGAAGTAGGTCGTGGTTGCTACTCCAACTACTTTCTTGTGCCCAAGAAGGACAAAGGCCTGCATCCTGTCTTGGATCTCAGTAACGTCAACCGCTTCCTCCGGAAGGAGAAGTTCAAAATGTTGACGCTAGCTCAGGTCCAGTCTGCCCTCGACCATGGAGACTGAATGGTAGCATTGGACTTGCAGGATGCCTAGTTTCACATCCCCGTCCTGCCAGCCCACCGGTGTTATTTGCATTTCACGGTAGGCCACGAGCATTTTCAGTTTTCTGTGCTCCGCTTTGGCCTTACCAGCGCCCCTCTGGTGTTCATGAAAGTGATGGCGGTGGTTGCAGCTCATCTGCGCAGATCAGGGGTTCCAGTCTTCCCTATCTGGATGACTGGCTGTTGAAGGCAGCTCGCCCCAGGCTGTCGTCTCCCACCTCCAGACTACAGCCAACTTCCTGCATTCGCTGGGGTTCTCAATCAACATGCCGAAGTCGCACCTGACTCCCTCTCAGAAGCTCCTATTCGTCGAAGCGGTTCTGGACACAACGCAGTTTCTGGTCTATCCCCAACAATGAGTCTGGGATATTCGGGCTATGATTCGGATCTTTCAGCCTCTATCCCGGGTTTCGGTCAGGGTGACTGTCCGGCTACTGGGCCTGAAGGCCTCCTGCATCCTGCTGGTGGATCATGCCAGATGGCATATGTGGGCTCTGCAGTGGGACCTGAAGTTCCAGTGGGCACAACATCAGGGGAACCAGTCCGATTGCATCCTGATCTCGGAGGGCACTGCATACCAATTGCAGTGGTGGCTAACGAACCAGGATTGGGTCGCCGGCAGATCCCTCTCCTTTCCCCAACCAGAGTTCACAGTGGTGACTGATGCATCACTTCTGGAATGGGGTGGCCACATGGGGGAGGCGGAGATCAGAGGCCTTTGGTCTCCGGCGGAGTCTGGGCTTCTGGGCTTCTGGGCTCGATATCAACCTTAGGGAGCTTCGGGCGATACGTCTTGCACTCAAAGCATTCTTTCCCTCTGTCCAGGGATGAGTAGTGCAGGTGTTCACGGACAACAACACCACCATGTGGTACTGCAACAAACAGGGCGGGTGGGGTCATGGACCCTATGCCAAGAGGCTCTCCATCTCTGGACATGGCTGGAACATCAGGGTATACCCCTGGTGGTTCAACACCTGGCAGGTTCGCTGAACGCCATGGCGGACAAACTCAGCCGAAGGGGCAGGATGGATCACGAACGGCGTCTTCACTCGGAGGTGGTGCAAGGTCTCTTTCAACGGTGGGGATAGCCTTGGTTAGATCGATTTGCCATCGAAGAGAACGCGCAATGTCAGCAATTCTGCGCGTTGGAATTTCCAAGGCGACACTCACGCGGCGATGCTTTTCGTCGCGAGTGGAGTTGCCGTCTTCTATACCCCTTTCGCCTTTCCGCCTATACCACTTCTGCCCAGAGTGCTGAAGAAGATCGGACGCGACCGGGCCGGGGCCCGGGCCCAAATCATTCTTGTGGCTCCAGATTGGGCATGAAGGGTCTGGTATACCGAGCTATTACACATGGCCATCTATCCTCTGATCAGGCTGCCTCTTCAGGAGGAACTTCTGTTGCAGCAGCAGGTGACGGTCCTCTACCCGAACCTGTCCAGCCTCCACCTCCTTGCGTGGAGATTGAGCGGCGATAATAGACCGCTTTGACCTTCCTCCCGAAGTCTGTGATGTTATCTTGGCAGCCAAGCATCCCTCCACAAAGATGGTATACGCCTGTAGATGGAACAAATTTATGGCATGGTCCACAGCAAAGGCTGTGGATCCCCCATTCCGCCCCTCTTTCGGAGGTTCTTTTGTTCCTCCTTTCTTTGGCCCAGCAGGGCTCTGCTCTGGGCACTCTAGAGGGCTACCTCTCGGCCATTTCAGCTTTTCTTAGGCTTCCTGATCAGCCTTCTCTTTTCAAGTCCCCTGTTGTAAATTGCTTCCTTAAAGGCTTTACTCATCTTTTCCCTCCTGTTCCCTTCGTAATGCCCCAGTGGGACTTGAACTTGGTTCTTACATATCTTATGTGAGCTCCCTTTGAGCCGCTACATAACTGTCCTCTCAGGCTTCTGACCTTAAAAACCGCCTTTCAGTTGGCCATCACCTCTGCGCCCAGGGTGAGTGAGCTCCAAGCACTTTCTTCTAAGCCTCCTTTTCTGACTGGTCATCCGGACAAAGTTGTCCTTCGGACTCGTCCTTCCTTCCCAAAGTGGTTACTCCTTTACATATTGGACAGACCATCACTTTGCCCACCTTCTTTCCCCCTGGGCATCCTTCCAAAGAAGAAGTGAGGCTCCACCATCTGGATCCAAAGCGTGCGCTTTCCTTTTACTTGGATCGCACAAAACAATTCCGGGTGGATGACTAGCTCTTTGTTGGCTATGTGGGCGCCAAAAAAGGTCAGGCCATGCACAAACTGACCATTTCTAGATGGGTCTTTTTGTGCATTAAAGCTTGTTATTCTTTGGCAAAGAAGGAGCCTCCAGTGGGATTGCGCACCCATTCCACCAGGGCGACGGCAGCTACCACGGGAAACATCCTTTACACTGCGGATGTTTCAACGCAGTGCTGTCACGACGCGTCCTTTACAACGCAAGTCGTAACCACGACTTGCGCTGGAGGGCGCTACAGGATTAAGAATAGTATATTTACTATTCCAACACCTTCCCTAGTGTCCACGGGGACTGGTGTTAGAATAGTAAATTATACTATTCTCGATCCGCGCCCCCAACGCAAGTCGTTGTCACGACTTGCGTTGTAAAAGACGCGTTGTAACAGCACGCGTTGTGACGGTTCGCGTCGTAACGTCATACATCCAGCTACCACTGCTTTGTAACGTGGAGTCCCACTTAATGACATATGTCTGTGGTTCTGTGGTTCCGTAGATTCTGAACCTGTTCAATAAAGGTCGTCGGATATAGACGATTTTGGTGTCAGCGGACCCCAAAGGACGAGTGCGGTATGTACGAGTGTTTTTGTAATAATCGATCAATGAGAACACTACACGGCAGCCATTTTTTGTGGTTGCCCTCACATAGGCCGATGACTGCGGCCGAACAAGTCTTTGGGACACGTACACCTTTAGCTGACTTCTGAGTGACCTGAACGAACTGACTCCCTTGCCCGAGGCTGACCTCGTTGAGCCAGTTCCTTGTTAAGCAGCTGGTCAGATAGAGATCAAAGAGCAGGACATTGCTGAGTTTATGGTACATGCACACACCCTTCTATCTTGCTTGTCATCTGCTTCTGTTCCTTCCTTTATGGCTTAATTACTGATATGGGTTGAGGTCTTTATGATGGGTCCGTCCGGCCTGTTCGAGCAGGAATGTTGAATTTTGCTTGGTCATTTCTGGTGGGCTGGACAACAGAAAGTGGGATTGTCGTCATGCGATATGTTTGAAATGTCACTCTCCAATTGGTCAGTTTATATGTAACCGATGCTAGCCAGGAATGTGATTTTTAGAATAAAAGACGATGCTCCGCTCTATGACTTTGTGCAGTCTCTAGCGAACCACCCGTGTTGTGCTTCGTAGACCTCTGTTCCTGGTTGCAGCCAATAAATTTGGTCTTTGACGTCATCAAGAAGTGTCCCGTGTCTCTGTTTGCCAAGGCAGGGGAACTCGAAGACATCTGGCATTTTCCCTGGCGCCGCTGGGTTCTAAAACCCGGTTCTTCAGTTGGCGCCCAAAATGGGGCGACTTCAGCGGTACCGGTCCAAGCCTGAAGATCGTGAGGAGCTTCGTGTGAAAATTCTGGAGGAAGGCCTGCCACTTCATCGACCCCTGTATGTCGTCGTGGTCCGAAAGTCTTTGCTGCGATGTTCCCCGTTTTCCGACGGCTACGAAGGACTGCTGCCCTGACTGTCGCCCTGTCTTGGAGCCATTAGATGATTTGTAGAGCGAGACGATAGACGGGTCTTCTGGTGACGCCATCGACATTTCAGTTAAGTACGAGTGGAGCGTCTCCCAGTCTTTAGTTTTGTTTTGGTATCCTTTCGGGATTCTTTGATTTGGTACCTGCAGGCCCCAAAGCCGAGGGACTCGTGTATTCACGAGACTATCGTTTTTGATATTCCCTTGAAGTTTGAAGCTAGACTAGTGAGCGAAGATGCTTGGTCTTAGCAGACTTGGAAAGATATTTTGTTGTGGTTGTAATAGGGATTCCCGATTGGAGGATTCGTGTCCGGTTCCTCCGATTGGAACTCCGACCTATGAACTCTATATAAAAAATGGAGTGGGTCCTATCACGTATAATGAAGTATGGATCAAATATACCAGGAAAGACGGTGTCCTACAGTGGCCTCGTTATGGTAGCTTTGAAACAGAGATTTTAGATAATCTCGAAGTTAAACTGTTCAAGAAGAAAGCCCGGCCGGCGATGTTTGACTCTTTCCGCTTATGGCGAAAGGAAGCCAAACAGAAAGAAATTAAGTTAGCGAAACGAAATAAACGAGAACGTGGTATGTCAATGGTGCAAGCTGCTATACAGTTTAGGGATAATGAAGAAGAACAAGAAAGCAAACAGATAATTAGGCAACGTAAGTTAGCGGTGGACAAGTGCTATCCAGCTTTGCCACCTCAACAGCAAGAAGAGAAGAAAGATCTTGTGAAAGATCTTTTAATGTCGCACCTATTGAGTTCGCCACCCCCTTATGTGCAGAGTGCTACAGCACCTCCACAAGCTATAGTTGTGCAACCTCCGGTTGTTTTGCCTCCTGTGGTCCCTCAACAGCCAGCTCCTCTTCCGTTGGCTCCTATACCTTTGGCGCAGCCTTCTCAAGGGCCGCCGACTTTGCTACCTCCTTCGTCTGCTACTCCTATGCCTGTCTTGTTTACTCCCCCTGTTACTGTTCCGACTTTGGTTTCTTCTCATTCTGCTTTGTCTCCTGTTCTTTTGTCAACTTCTCCTTCTGCTCGACAGAGAATGACTGATGCTTTTGCTGGTCTCTTCTCTCCTCTTTTGGGTTCATTGGGTATGTCTCCTGTTATAGAGCGTAAGCAATTGCGTAGCCAATTGCCTGGTCCTGATGAACGGACAGTGTTAGATCACTTAGCGCGTAAATGGGTTACGTATCCTTTGCACTATGATCTCGAGTGTGTTATGGATGTTTTTTGTCAATGGGAAGCACCGAAACAAAGATATGTTTTCGATATGATGTGTTCTTTCCTTAACGAACAATGGGAAGATGGTGAAGTAGGACAAACTCCGTCTGAGTTGTACCATATACATTCTGAGTTTGCGAAAGGGACTGTTGTGGGTCTTGGGGTTGAGAAAGCAGTTGCGACGTTGTTGTCGTTTAGGAGTGAGTCTCCTTCTCAGCGACTGTTTGAGCCTGATTCTTCGGTTATGAGAAAGGCGCGACAATATCCGATGCGAGAGGTTCCTCCAGTTTGAAGACCTGGTGATGCAAATGCTGTTCCAATTATTCCGCCACATTTTCAGCGAGTTTGGGTACATGTTCCATGGAAGCGTGCTGAAGTTTTAGCCCTTAAGCAGACTTTGCCTGATCCACGTAAAAATCCTGCAGGGTACTATAAGGAATTATCTCAAACTGCGGATTCATGTATTATGAATCTAGCCGATATAGACATGTTCTTTGGGAATGTTGTTCCACAGCCTATATGGGGATTGATTCGTCATACGGATCATGCACAGGAATTAGGTGATACATGGAATAATCTTAGAGCCGCAGATAATAGACAAGTAGGTGGTGCTAAACCAGAGGATGTGATTACTGATCTCCCTGGTAGGATTATTGATTATATGAAGACTTTGATGCCTGCTATGCGTGTTAATTGGGACAAGTTGTCTGCGTGTAAGCAGAAGAAAGACGAGACTGTGTCTGACTTTTTCACTAGATTCAAAGAGACGTTTACTGACCATAGTGGTCAGGACATGAGTACAGAAGGTGGTCAACGGTTGTTCGTTGACAAGTTTGTGCATAATTTGCTTCCCGACTTGTGTAATAAGTTGAAGGATTCTGAGAGTGCTTGGGCTGCTTCTACGTCAGCGCAGATTTTGGCTACTGCCCAGTACTATGAGAATAGAAATAAGGATGAGATAGAGAAAGCGGATAGGAAGACTAAGGAATTGAAGACTAAAGTTCTTCTACAGCAAGCTTATCCGCCCCGTAATAATCAGCGCGATTATCAGCAACCTCAGCAATATCAGAGAAACTCACAAAGGTTTGAGTCTTCTCAACAGCGATTTCCTGTAGGCCCTAATCAGTGTGCGTATTGCAGAGAAGAGGGTCATTTCAAGAGTAGTTGTCCGGTTCTGTTACAGCATGCAAATGGTGCTTCTCGTTTGAGAGATCGTGGTGTTCAGCAAGCTCCTAGAGGTAGAGGACGTGGTGTGTTTCCTCAGAATGCGCGTTCTTTGCCTCCACAGAATTCTATGAATAGCTTTGATCAGCAGAATGGTGCGTCTGGTAGGACGGCACAGTACTATGCGGACGATTACTATGTTGAAGGTGAGAATGTGGATGGTAATGATTGCTAGGACAGCCATAGACAAAGAGAGGGAGTTGTTTCAGTTCCAGTAGATCAGAGTGGACCTTATGTTGAAGTGATTGCATCAGGTGTGTCAGAGCCTTTTCTGTTGGATACTGGTGCTGCGAAGAGTTCTATTATGCACTCTAAACTCCCTGGTGCACCTTTGTCTGGCTTAACGAATGTTTCAGTAGGTTTTTCTGGCGCCCCGGTTACGAATCCGATTTCTAGTCCATTGTCTATTTCTGTTGGACCTTGTGAATTCGAAGCACCCCTCATTCTAACGACAGGTTGTGGTGAGAACTTGTTGGGATTGGACTTGTTGAAGAGATTGTATGCGACGCTACATTGTTCTCCTTCAGGAGTACATCTTACATTGGGTAAGAGAGTGATCTCTCCGATGTATTTATCTAAAGATCGACTTCCACCTGAATTGTCTTCTCTCCCTGATTCTCTTTGGGCTACTGGTCCTAATGATGTGGGTCTCCTAGAGATTCCGCCATATGTTGTGACGTTGAAAGCGAGTGCTAGATTGCCACGTATTCCGCAATATCGAATTTCCAGTGATGGTGAAAGAGCACTTTTGGAGATCATCTATGATCTGATTGTGAAAGGTGTGGTTGAGGAAACGAGAGGTAATGTATGCAATAGTATGGTTTTGCCTGTTCTGAAAAGAACGGATTCTTCACAGCCTACTGTATATAGATTTGTGATCGATCTCCGCGAGGTGAATAAGATCGTTGTTCCGCAATTTCCTGTTGTGCCTGATATCACCGCTTTACTGACTTTGATCCCGGCTACAACCACGTGGTTTTCGGTGATTGACTTGAAGAATGCTTTCTTCAGCATCCCGATTGCCGTGGAGAGTAGGGATATCTTTGGCTTCTCTTTAGGAGGACGAAGTTTACGGTTTAAGCACGCTCCTCAAGGCTATTGTGAAAGTCCATCGATCTATAGTCAGGCTTTGAAAGCACAACTTGATTTGCTTGTTTTACCTGATGGTGCTGCTCTTATTCAGTATGTTGACGATCTGTTAGTTGCTGCTGACAATGAAGAGATCTGTAGAGAGGCTACTTTGTCGTTGTTACGTCATTTATCTGATTTCCATCATAAGGTTTCTCTATCAAAGTTGCAATATTGTCGACAAGAAGTTACCTACTTAGTTCACCTCTTATCGAAGGAGGGAAGGAAACTGACCCCAGAAAGAATTCAAGCGATTGCGAAAATGAGTGTGCCTACGACACAGAGAGAAGTACGTGCTTTCTTAGGTATTACGTCGTACTGTAGACGGTGGATCCCTAATTTTTCATTGCTTGCGAAGCCTTTGATAGCTCTTACTGTTAAGGATACTCCAAATCCTATTCCTTGGACTGACAAATGTCAGAAGAGCTTTTCAGAATTGCGCGATGCGTTGTGTTCGGCTCCTGTCTTGGGTACTCCCGACTACAGTAAGCCTTTTACATTATATGTCCACGAGAGAGAGGGATGTGCATTGTCGGATTCGATTCAGCAATTTGGCGATAAGCAACGTCCATGTGCTTATTTTTCGTCGACTTTGGATCCCGTAGCTAGAGCATTGCCGAGTTGTTTGAGAGCTACAGCAGCAGCGGCTGTTTCGATTCGACAGTCTGCTGGTTTGGTTATGGACTATACACTAATTGTGATGGTTCCACATGCAGTGGATACCTTGTTGAATCGTACCAAGACACAGCACTTAACTAGTGCTCGGTTGTCGGGTTATGAATTGACACTGTTAGCATGTCACATACATATAAAGAGATGCAACACTTTGAATCCAGCTACGTTGTTGCCGATTTCAGTTGAGACAGATGTTATTGAACAGCATGATTGCTTCCTTAGGACAGAGGAAGAAACGAAAGGGAGGATATATCTTAGGGATACTCCTCTTCCAGAGTGTGGTGGTACCTTATGGGTTGATGGTTCGTGCTTTAAGCTTCCGAATGGTGATACGACTGCGGCATATGCTGTTACGACTTTGCATATGATTGTTGAAGCTGCACGTATCCCACATAATTCAGTGCAAGCAGCAGAGTTGATTGCATTAACGAGAGCGTGTGTGTTGTCGAAAGGAAAGCGAGTGACTGTGTATACCGATAGCCAGTACGCGTTTGGTGTGGCTCATAGTTTTGGACGTTTGTGGAAAGAGCGTGGGTTCCTGACTTCGCATGGAACTAAGATTCAGCATGGTCAATTGGTGAATGAACTTCTTGAATCTCTTACTTTGCCGTTGCAAGTCGCGATTGTAAAATGCAGTGCGCATAAGAAAGTTACGGATGATGTTGGTCGTGGTAATGCGTTTGCAGATGAAGTCGCGAAAGAAACTGCGAGAAATGTGATGAGTCGAATGTATGTTGCGGGTCCGGCGAGATGGGTTCCAGATAGAAGTATGTGTGAAGACACGATTGAGAGTGTGAAATCCATCCAAGCTGAAGCTACAGAGAAAGAGTTGAATGAATGGAGAGAAAGCAAGGGTAAATTGGATTCGAATGGTTGTTGGACTGAGTTGTCAGAGCATCAGAGATGGTTGTTACCCGATGCGTATGTACTTCCAGTGGTTACGATGGCTCATGGATTGGCACATATCAGTGTAAAAGGGATTTGCAAGTTGTTAGCTCCAGTATGGCAGAATGCTGGTATTCCTAAGTTCCTTCTACGGCGCATTTTCCCCTTCCTGCCAGACATCCACAGGAAAACGCTGGTACAGGCACTAGTTCTTGGGCGGGTAGACTACTGTAATGGTCTACTCATCTCTGCCAATCATGAACAACTATGCAGACTGCAGGTGGTGCAGAACACCGCAGCAAGACTCATCTTGAATGCCCCCCCCCGTACCCCGTCACGCCCTCTCCTTTCCCACCTTCACTGGCTCCCAGTGCGACAACGCGTCAACTTCAAACTTTGTTGCATAATGCATAAGTGCATTTATGGGTCCGGTCCCAAATACTTAAAAGACATTTTTGTCCCCTACTCTCCTGGACGTGCCTTGCGCTCCAGTAACACCATGCTGATGCAGGTACCTAAAGTTACCAGAGCGAGACAAGGTGGCCGAGCACCCTCTCTCAAAGGCCCCTTGCTATGGAACTCCCTCCCACCGCAGTTGAGACAAGTCTCTAATCTTTTTTCTTTTAGGAAAAAATTAAAAACATACTTATTCACCCTAGACTAATTTTCTTCTGTTTCCCACACTGTCATCCCCTCAATAAGTTCTTTCGACTCATTCACAAGCTACGTGCGGAGATACCCCTTCGGGGCTGATTCAGGCGCGTTATAAGAATATAAATAAATAAATAAAATAAGTGTGTGGAGAATCTGGTTAAGAATTGTATGGTGTGTTTGATGTACAATCCTGGTAAGGGAATTCCAACTCCAGCTGGTCATTTTGCTCCTCCAACGTATCCGTTTGAGGCTTTGCAGCTAGATTTCATCCACATGGAGAGGTGCAACAACCTGAAATACGTCTTAGTGGTTGTTTGCTCTTTTTCTAGATGGGTGGAAGCCTACCCTTTGAAAGATAATACTGCCTTGTCCCCAGCGAAAGTCCTTATTAAGGAATTCTTCCCTAGGTTTGGTTTGCCGAGAATGATCTGGAGTGACAATGAGAGTGAATTTGTGGGTCAAGTGATGAAGAGAGTATGTGATGGATTAGGTATCAAGCAGAAGTTCCACGCTGCAAATCATCCCCAATCAGCTGGTTTAGTCGAGTGCTATAATGGCACTCTTAAGTTGAAATTAGCTAAGATTCAAGCGAGCTCTGGTTTACAATGGCCAGATGCTTTGCCATTAGCTCTTCTGTCCACTAGAATGACTGTGCATTCCCGAATGGGTCTTAGTCCGTACGAGGTAGTGTTTGGTCGCCCGGCAAATGTTTGGGGAGTGCCGCGGCCGACAAAGTTTAGTGAGATAGAACATCCTGTGTTGCTTGACTACCTGTATGAATTGACGGCTAAATTGCGTGTTTTGCATCAACAGGTTCATGATTCACTGCCACAAGCTTCGGAAGATCCAGGACACGTAATTGAACCTGGCACCTGGGTGCTGGTGAAGAATTCCCAGCGGACCAAGAACGATCAGCCCTGCTGGAACGGCCCTTATTTAGTTCTGTTGTCCACCCGTTCTGCAGTACGAGTGCACGGTACAAAGAACTGAATCCACAGCGTACATTGTAAGAGGGCTCCTTTGCCTCTGCCGTACGACCGGTGGGTCCAGAAAGGACTTCCTGATTCTGAAACTGAGACCGTGCCTCGTTTTCTGCCTTTCAGCGATGCCCGTTTGATTGGAACGAACACTGAGCAAGAAAGTGACGATCTTCTTCAAGAAGCTGTGCCTCCGTTGAATCGTATGAACACTGTTGAACCTGAGTTATTATTCCGTGAACAGACATTGCCTGGCAAAGAGCGTTATAATTTGCGACCGAGAGTCGCTGGACTAATAAAGCACTGAGATTCTTTCTTTTACTGATATTTTTAAGGTTAGCTCTCCTCCGAGGAACTATTTTGATTTTTGTTTTTCCAACCGCAATCCGGGTTCAGCTGTAGGGTCGCGGTGTCAAGTCTTTGGAGTGCAAGCCGAAGACGTTAGGTCGACGGTTCTGGTTGGTCTAAGGGAGTTGCCCTGGACTGACAGACGCGTTACTTAGCACAGAACACCCTACCGCCGCGAGCAGCAATTAGAGAGGATGGAGTTTTTCAAGATAGAGAGACCTGTTGAAAGAATAAGCTTTAAGAGTAAAATATGTAAATTAATGAGCAGAAAACGTTTTTTAATATTGTGTTTGCTTATATTGCTTAGCTTAATGATATTTTTAATTGGATATGTGACATTCTCTTTTCAAGTGACGTTCATGCCCACTATGCAACCTATGCCTCCTCCTACTGTTTCTTCGCATTCTTTTCACCCTCTGCCCGAACATGAAATTGTTAGAAGATTGGAATTTGCTAATAATTCCTTTGGTCAACTCCTGTATCAACACCAGCTAGTAATGAACACGACAAATTGTTGGGTTTGTGGCCTTATGCCCCATACTACCGATAAAGGTATTCCTTACCTGGTTTTGCCTTTTAGCTACAATGGTTCTATTTGGGCATATAGAACGATGTTCATTTATGCTCATGGAGTCTATCCCCAACGTTCCCTGAAAGATAGTCCGAAGACTAGTGCTCTGGTCCAGGGTATAGTCGACATGATTAGGGGAATTAGTTCGTATGAGACTATCCCGAGAGATGAGACACAAGCATACATTGGTTGGAACGTTACTGGATACGGAGTTAGTCTGAGTGTTAACCAGCGAGCGAAGAAATCCCCTCCGATTTGGATAGTGCCCCATCAGGGTCATTATTGTCTGCAAGGTAATGGCAAGAATCCGAGAGCTCAGTTAGGGAAGAGCGTTTGCACTGAGACTTCTGTTTTTGCGTCTCAGACTTCCCCAGCGTTCCTAGCAGCTAAGGGTACCTATTTCATCTGTTACGATAAAGCGTACACATGGTTGCCCCCTGACTTTTCGGGCACATGTTTTGTTTCGTTCCTGTTGCCTCCCACATTTACAGCTGCAGCAGATTACCATAAGACGAGAGTTGCTAGAGGTGTCTTCAGTAAGGAAGTTACCGCAGGACAAGAATTGGGAGATTTCTTTAAGGGTTTTCTGCCGTTCTGAGGACCTATGGCTAATAGCAGGAACATTCGACAGTTGACGAGAGTGGTTGAGTCCACCATAGTCGAAACTGCCGGTGCCCTTAGTAACTTGACTGCTGAGCTCCAGTCGGATCGACTTATGACTCTTCAGAACAGAGTTGCGCTAGATGTCATACTTGCAGATAGAGGTGGGGTGTGTAAATTGATTCAATCGAGCTGCTGCGTTTTCATTCCAGACAACGCTCCAACAGTTTTCCAGGCCATTTCCAGACTACATAAGATCTCCGAGTCTGTACATATAGACGAGGGAGATTGGTCGTTGATGGGATGGTTTGGGGGATTGTTATCCACGTGGTGATGGAAGATTCTGATGGTCATTGGGATGATCTTAGCTATCCTTTTCCTGTTCTGTCTTTGCGTACAGTGTGCTCCTGCTATATGTGGCCTTTGTGCTACTTCGTGTACGAGGAGACCTGTCCAGAGAGAGTTGCTAAGTACTAGGATGATGCTACAGCAACATCTTGATGATCTGATGAATATAGACTTGGATTCAGACTGACATGGGTTTGGGTTTGTTGCCTATGTAAGGGCAAAAGGAGGGTCTGTGGTTCTGTGGTTCTGTGGTTCCTTAGATTCTGAACCTGTTCAATAAAGGTCGTCGGATATAGACGATTTTGGTGTCAGCGGACCGTAAATGACGAGTGCCGTATGTACGAGTGTTTTCGTAATAATCGATCAATGAGAACACTACGTATTCATAGATTTCGTCTGAACCCTCGGGTTCCATTTTGTGTACGGCAGCCATTTTGTGTGGTTGCCCTCACATAGGCCGATGACTGCGGCCGAACGAGTCTTTGGGACACGTACACCTTTAGCTGACTTCTGAGTGACCTGAACGAACTGACTCCCTTGCCCGAGGCTGACCTCGTTGAGCCAGTTCCTTGTTAAGCAGCTGGTCAGATAGAGATCAAAGAGCAGGACATTGCTGAGTTTATGGTACATGCACACACCCTTCTATCTTGCTTGTCATCTGCTTCTGTTCCTTCCTTTATGGCTTAATTACTGATATGGGTTGAGGTCTTTATGATGGGTCCGTCTGGCCTGTTCGAGCAGGAATGTTTAATTTTGCTTGATCATTTCTGGTGGGCTGGACAACAGAAAGTGGGATTGTCGTCATGCGATATGTTTGAAATGTCACCCTCCAATTGGTCAGTTTGTATGTAACCGATGCTAGCCAGGAATGTGATTTTTAGCATAAAAGACGATGCTCCGCTCTATGAATTTGTGCAGTCTCTAGCGAACCACCCGTGTTGTGCTTCGTATACCTCTGTTCCTGGTAGCAGCCAATAAATTTGGTCTTTGACGTCATCAAGAAGTGTCCCGTGTCTCTGTTTGCCAAGGCAGGGGAACACGAAGACATCAGGTGTTTTCCCTGGCGCCGTTGGGTTCTAAAACCTGGTTCTTCATGTCAGGCAGCTACGTGGGCATCACTGCACACATTCACAAGACACTAATGCCTGGACAGCCAAGTCCGCAGAGAGGGCTTATTTGGCTGTTCTGTTCTCCAGGACTTCCTGGTGTGAACTTAGGGTGCAGACCCACCTCCCGGGTTGGTATTGCTGGGGTATCTATTCTAAGGTAAGGAATCTATAACTAACTGTTTCTTTCAGCTGAGCAAGGTACTTACCTTCGGTAACAATATATCTGAGAGAAACATAGGTTAGTTATAGATTCCTTACCGCCCCACCCATCCTCCCCGTTCTGCAAACTGACTTTTAGGGTTAAGGACTTCCTTTCAGGGCCTTAGTTTTGTGCAACAGTGGTCAGTGTCTTGCATGGGTCTGCGCTTCTGGCATGGAAAGTCTTGTACAGAACTGACGTCAGTGCGCGAGGGCTGCCTCTATGTAGCTACTGTGATATCATCCCGGCGACCATGACGCCAACGACGAACGCGGAGCCGACCGACACCATCTTTCGACGTGCAGGGGTAATGCTGACAAAAAACTTTCCAGATCCAGTCTGATGCCTGGGGGTAATTTGAAGGTATGGAATCCATAACTAACCTATGTTTCTTACAGATATATTGTTACCGAAGGTAAGTAACTTGTTCTTTATGGGGATCTGCTTTCTTACTGTTAAAAATTGGGTCTCTACTTGGCAGTTGTTTGCACCCTGTCCAAGTAGGGACCCACGATCCTAGTCAGGTAAGTGTAGTACACACTAAGTTTACCTGTGCTCATCCTAGAATAGCTCGACACAGAGCAGTCAGGCTAAACTAAAGAGGCAATGTGTAAAGTATTTGTACTCGCACACACACCCCCACACACAACCACACACACACACAACCACAACCAAACCCCCACACACAACCACACACACACACAACCACAACCAAACCCCCAACCACAACCACACACACACACAACCAACCACAACCACACACACACACACACACAACCACACACACACAACCACACACACAACCACACACATACTCACAACCACACACACACAACCACACACGCAACCACAACACCACACACAACCGCACAACCATACACAACCACACACACACACACACACACAACCACACACACAAGCACACACACACAACCACACACACAAGCACACACACACAACCACACACACAACCACACTCACACAACCACACACAAACAACCACACACACACACAACCACACACACAACCACACACACACACAACCACGCACACGACCACACACACAACCACAACCACACAAACACACACAACCACTCACACACCCAACCACACACACAACCACACACACAACCACACACACACAACCACACACACACACAACCACACACACAACCACACACACAACCACACACACAACTACACACACACAACCACACACCCACAACCACACACACACACAACCACACACACAACCACACACACAACCACACACAACCACACACACACAACCACACAACCACACACACACAACCACACACACACAACCACACACAAAACCACACAAACACACAACCACACATACACACAACCACAACCATGCACACAACCACAACCATGCACACAACCACACACACAACCACAACCAAACACACAACAACAACCAAACACACAACCACACACACACAAACACACACACACACAACCGCACACACAACCACAACCACACACACAACCACATACACACACAACCACGCACACAACCACACAAAAAACCACACACACACACACAACCACAACCAAACACACAACCACACACACACAGCCACACACACACAACCACACACACACAACCACAACCACACACACAACCACATACACACACAACCACACACACACAACCATACACACACAACCACCCACACACACACAACCACACACACAACCACACACAATACCACACACACAACCAACCACACAACCGAACACACAACCACACACACAACCACACATGCAACCAGAACACCACACACAACCACACACACAACCACACACACACACACACAACCACACACACAACCACACACACAACCACACACAACCACACACACACAACCACAACCAAACACACAACCACACACACAACCACAACCACGCACACAACCACACACACACACACAACCACACACACAACCACACACACAACCACACACACACAACCATACACACACAACCACACACACACACACAAACACACAACCACACACACAACCACATACACACACAACCACACACACACAACCACACACACACACAACCACACACACACACAACCACACACACACACAACCACACACATAACCACACACACACAACCACACACACAACCAACCACACACACAACCGAACACACAACCACACACACAACCACACATGCAACCAGAACACCACACACAACCGCACAATCATACACAACCACACACACAACCACACACACACAACCACACACACAGAACCACACATACACACAACCACGCACACAACCACACACACAACCACACACAACCACACACAAACACACAACCACACACACAACCACACTTCTACACACTTACCCACAACCACACCCACAACCACACCCACACAACCACACACACACAACCACACACACAACCAATCACAGAGACACACAACCACACACACACACAACCACACACAATCACACAACAACACACAACCACACAACCACACACAACCACTCACACACAACCACCACCACACATACAACCACACACACACAACCAACCACAACCACACACACAACCATACACACAAAACCACAACCACACACACACAACCGCACAACCATACACAACCACACACACACAAAACCACACACACCCACACACACACACACACACGCAACCACACACACACACATACAACCACACACAACCACAAAACCACATACACAACCACACACACACACACGAACACACACACAACCACACACACACAACCACACACACACACAACCACACACACACACACACAACCACACACAATCACACACACACAACCACACACAACACCACACACAACCACACACACACAACCACACACACAACCACGCACAACCACAAACACAACCACACACACAACTACAACCACAACCACACACACAACCACACTTCTATGCACACACACCCACAACGACACCCACACACACACAAAACCACACACACAACCACAACCACACACACAACCACACACACACACACATCACACATATACACAACCACACACACACAACCACACACACAAAACCAACCACAACCACACACACAACCATAACCATAACCACAACCACACACACACAACTACACACACATAACCACACACACAACCAAACACACACAACCACACACACAACCACAGAGACACACAACCACACACACACAACCACACATACACACACATACCACACACACAACACACAACCACACACACAACCACACACAAAACCACACACACAACCACACAAACACACACCCCCGGCCACTCACTGCCTATCAGCCTCCTCTCAGCCAGGTAGCATGATCAGTTTCACTTTCACGCGATCGCAATCAGTTTCACTTTCACAGCCGCGTTCGCTGTGAAAGTGTTCGCGTTTCTAGTTTTATTCATTCACTTTTGTTTCCTAGTGCTTGACAATCCAATCTCTACAATATTTAAGCAGCCTGCACGTCTCCTGTCAACCATACCACTCCATGCATTTTCTCTGATCCACATGGCACTGGTGCGTCTAGCCTGGCACACACTGGGTGATGATCTCCGCACCTCCTTCTAGACCCCAGCTCACTACTGTTTGCAGTCTGTCACTCACCCCTCACCTCCCTTGCACTCACCCTTCACCCCTTAGGCATGGCAGTCACTCCTCACACCTGGCACTCACCCTTCTCCCTCTCTGGCACCCAGCATTGACTCTCCGTGACACTCAACTGTCACCTCCCTGACACCCACCCTCGACCCTCCTGGTGCTCATAATTCCCATCCCTGGCACATATCCTTCACCTCCCTGACACTCATCCATATCCCTCCTGGCATTCACTACTCGCCCCCTTGGCACTCACCCTTCACCTCCATGGCAGTAGCCCTTCCTCCCCCTGGCCTAGCAACTACCCTTCACCCCTTGCACTCACCCTTTCCCTCCCTGGCACTCACCTTTGACTCCTGACTCTTACATCTCACCTCCATGACACTCAACCTTCATCTCCCTGGCACTCACCCTTCATCCCCCTGATCTGGCACTCAACCTTCACCTCCGTGGCACTAGCCTTTCACCCCCCTGGCCTGGCAGCTACCCCTCACCCCTGGCACTCATACTTCCCCTTCTCTGCACTCACCCTTCCCCTCCCTGGCACTTACCCTTGACCCTCCTGACTCTTACTTCTCATATCCCTGGCACTCACTCTTCGCCTCCCTGGCACTCACCCTTCACCCCCATGGCCTGACAGTCACCCTTGTCCCTCCTGGCATTCACTCCTCAACTCCCTACCACTCCCCCTTGACCCTCCTGGCACTAGCCCGGTTTCCCCCAAGAACAAAAAATAACAAGCATTGGCATAGCCAATAGATCTCACCTTTGTGACCGTATACGTGTTTAGCCGTGCAACATTTGATGTTGTTGCACCAAGGATATTGTGCTACATAACTAAATACTTAGAAGGTCCCAAAAGCGAGACCTATTGGCTATGCCAATGCTTGTATAATATGTTACACCTTAAAGCAGGGGTCTTCAAACTGTGGGGCGCGACCCCCAGGGGGGCCGTGATGCGATGCAAAGGGGGTCGCGCCTTCACAGTCATACTTCTGTCCAGGCCCAAAGGCTTCAGCCCCCTCCTCCTTCGTCATGTCTCTCAGCCCGGCTGCTGCTGCAGTGCAACTCGATCTGCTGTGGGCTTGGCTGGGCAGTGTCTGGAGTCATCTCTGGCAGGCCAGAATTTTTCACAGGTCTTTAAAGACCCTTTGCATATTTACATGCCTTTGTAAACTGGTTACAGAGGCTTAGTTTTTTTCCTGGTTTGAGTACCCCCTGGGCCCTCAAGGTGCCAGTTCCTTACATTTGTATTTTACAATTACTGCTGTAGTGTGAGAATGCATTTAATGAAAAGGAATATAAAGTAGGGTTGCCAAAAGAAAAATGCCTGCCTGTTTTGTTTAAAGAGCCTGCAAAGACCTCCTCTTGACACTAAATAGACTTTTAAATACAAAAGTATGTATGCATTAGTTATGTGACTTTTCTGTCTTTTTTCTCTTTGTCATTTATGGATCATTGAGGCAGCCCTAGAACACAATTAAAAGTGCTATCTATTTATATTTGCTGTTCGAAGTATGCACATAAGTGCTGAAAATACAACTTTAGGTGACTGCTTATTTTTGTACCGACTTGGCCATCAAAATAATCTGCTGGCAACCCTAACCATAGGACTGTAAGTTTGTTTCAGGATCAGCACATTATTTATTTCCTCCACCCTCGATCCCCGATTAATGCCGCAGTAGTTTAACTTAGATCTTAACCCCTTTGCCGCGGGGCTAATTCCCCGACGGTGCGGGGGGAGGGGGGCCACGCGCAGAGCCGTGGTGCTTGTGACAAGCTTGGCTCTTCATGCTGCACGGTGGCGCTGTGCTCATGACGAGCTGAGCTGGTCATGACCACGCCCGGTTAATGGAAAGCCCAGCACAGCAGGGGAATTATCCCCGCGTGGGCTTTCCGCAGCGGTTATGACGAGCTCAGCTCGTCATGAGCACGGCGCCACTGTGCCTCATGGCGAGCTGAGCTCGTCATGAGCACTGATGTGGTTAAACCCTACGCCGCCGTCAATAACATGTTACTTCAAGTGTCTAGGAATGCACCCTGCCTTCAGACAACTCACTCCTCAATATCGCCCTGCACTCACACTGATCACCATGCACTCACACCATTCACCCTGCACTCCCAGTGATCACAATGCACTCACACCGATCACCATGCACTCACACCATTCACCCGCTCACCCTGCACTCACAGTGATCACACTGCACTCACAATGCACTTGCGCTGTTCACCCTATACCTCACCCTGCAGTCACATGAGTACACTATTCATCCTGCACTCATGTGACACTTCACTCACCTGACCCCCTCACTGCTCAATATGCAACTCACTCAAACAAGCCCATCAGTAATCATACATTCATTCATCCCATTCTGAACTTGCATCCGCACCCAAATTCATATGCCACCTCACTCACCCTGCAGTCACTCCTCGTAACCTACTCTCGCACTTTTGCATCGCTCACCGTGCATTCACATGGGCACTTGTCACCCACACAGTGTGCAGAGGGTTAATGTGCCTGTTACAAAGAACGTGTACCATGCAGGTCACAGAAATGAGAGTGAGTAAACTATGAGTAGCGCTATAGGAAAATTAAATGTTTGTCAGAAAGGTGCTATAGAGAGATGAGGTGCATTGTTGGTGAGTGGCAGCGAAGGAATTCATGGAGAAGGAGGAAACGGGGGGCGGGGCACCAAAAAAGACTGTTGCACCGTGTGCAACCAGTGTTAGGACCAGCCCTGGCTGGAAGTATTAGTCCCCTCCGAATTTCTGAACTAGTGACTTCCCTGCTTCTGGCTATTATTATTATTTACATTTGTTGTGCGCTACTGTTACCAAAAAATGTCCTGGGGCTAATAATC
Organism: Lissotriton vulgaris; assembly: GCF_964263255.1. Taxonomy (NCBI): domain Eukaryota; kingdom Metazoa; phylum Chordata; class Amphibia; order Caudata; family Salamandridae; genus Lissotriton; species Lissotriton vulgaris. The sequence continues at coordinate 1,181,448,253 of NC_141696.1, forward strand.
ATCTGCTGCATGTAGGCAAATGAGAAACACACAGAAGGAGAAAGTGAACCAGACAAATTGGGTAACCTACAGAGCATAGAGAAAGGTTTTTATATCTTCCTAAAGGATAATAGATTCTTGGTGGAGCGAAGCAAAGGAGGGTGCAAGTTCCATAACTGCGCGGCCTGCACCAAAACAGAGAGACAGACAACTCATGCCTTCTTGAATTAGGAACAAAAAGCAGAGTGGCACAGGCAGAGAGGAGCATACGGGTCCGACCGGTGTGCTTGGTGAGGAGAGTTGAGAGGATGAGAGAGGACAGCAAGGGAGTGAGAGAATTCGATTGCAGAGAACAGGGATGAGGAGAAATGTGATTTGCCAAAGAGAAGTGTGGACACGCAAGAAGTGAGTGTGAGTCAAAGGTGAGGGCTTCTGTTAGAACAAAGGGGAGATGTGAAAATTGAATGGGGGACTGGAGAGGTCTAAGATACAAATAGATAAAAATTTCAATGGAGAGACGAGGTGAATGAGAAGTGCTGAAGGGCACGGGAGGTGACGGGACAAGAGAGGCCATGAGATAAATGTGAGAGACTGTTCGAGATGAGGGCAGTGAAAAGACAAAATGGCAAGAGATGATTAGAGGTGAAGTGAGAGGTTGAATGAGGAGAGTTCAGATGTTGTAAAAAGGGGTGAAAGAAAATGGCCTGCAAAGTGAGAGAGGGATGGAAGGGAGGGGGTGAGAGGAAAGCTGCATAGGTAAACTGCTTTACTCTGCACAAAACCGCCAGGTTTTAAAGGGACCCCTGCTTCTCCTGGCCAGGGCCAGGTGAGCTTCTAATCTGGCAGCACATATTCCTGCAGAGTGGAAGGCCCTTCTCAAAGGTTGGCTAGAAATAATTCTGATGTTAACTGCTTTATTTTGGTTATAAACGGGTACTGATGGGGTAAAATCTTTCCTCAGTGTTACTGTGTGTAAAAAATGTCAAAATAATGAAGCAATGCTATCCCAAAATACGCTGCATCACATAACATCACTTACATTTTCTTCCCACACAATTTAGTCAAGCCTGTCGCGTAATTTGGGCCTCACCTGCTTCATAATTCTAGTAGCCCTGCCTACAGGTTTAGAAATTTTTGTCAGGAGGGGGTCCTTACGCCTCAAAATGTTGACAGGGGGTTCTTGGCATCCAAAAGTTTGAAGACCTCTGCCTTAAAGGGTCTGATGGCAACACTAAATTATTGATTAATTTTTATAATAACTCATTTGGAAGTGAAATGTTTAAAGTTGTTGCAATAGTGGAGGAATATATGAATAAGATAATAGGGCTAAGCATGAAGGAACCAATGGTGCTTTGGATAGGAGTCTTTAACGTATATCAATTCGCGTTAACCCCAATTTGTGGCTTTGTAGAAGATGGGGAATCAAATATGCATTTTTCCCATAACGCTTATGTAATGTAATGTAATGTAACCAGATTTATAAAGCGCATGGTTACCCGGAGGTATCCCAGCGCTAACATGGGAAATGCATTTTTCTAAAAGATTTGGAGATCATGAACCCACGATCTGAATCAACAGGTCTTCCGCTAAATACCTTTTGCTCCTCTACATGTTGTTCCTCAATTGATTTTATAATAGCCTCAGCTAGACTGGGTGAAAAGCTCAACAAAAGGAAAGTTGAATTCCTGGTCTTCAGTGATCATGCAGCTATAACCTGGCATGTGAACTGGCCGGGTATTTTTGGCTCCACTTTTTCACATCTGAAACCCTATATAGCGAAAAAGAATGGAATAACATTGAAGTGGGGGAATATTGATAAGACTGCTGTTATTCCTCATGTAGTTTCAAACTCAATGAAAGAAATAGAAATATGTCTTGACTCAAATCAGGACCCAGGGTCCATCACTAAGGCTTTTGAAACTAATTCGCGAGAACTAAAAAGAATCTCCCTAAAAATGGAAATGCAAACCTAAGGGACCGAAGTGGTTCGATCGTGATTGCACTAAAGCACTTTTTAACCTACGTCGATTACTTAAGACCTTACCTAAGAATCCCCAACTTGTAAAATAGGCCCGCTTAACTTATACGGTGGCGAGGAAGAACAGGTTAAAGACATTGAAAGAGGAAACTTGGGATAAATTATTGGTTGCATCCATCACAAATAATGAAAGGGATTTTTGGTTAACGATTAACGCCCCATTTTTAAAATCAAACTTTGAGCCGAATTTGGATACGCCTGTGGACGAGGACTCTTGGGTGGCGCACTTTAGTAATATTTTTTATGTCCCACCTGTAAACACTGAGCTAATGGCTGTAGAGCTGGTCCCATCCTCTAGCACTATTCTTACTAATGATATAGGGAAAGTATGCTTGGCAATGGAGCAATGTACAAGTAATAATGCACACGGTTTTGATGGCGCTCCAGTAGACTTTTTTACAGATTGCCCTGACTTATGGAGTCCTCTGCTTACTAACATGTTTAATTCTATAGCAAGAGAGGGACCTCCCGCCTCTTGGTTCAAAGCAATTTTAGTACCAATTTTGAAAAAGGAGAGACGCAAGACCCTAGGAACTATAGACCTATTTCTCTCTTAGATAGCACAGTAAAATTGATCGGGAGAGTGCTATTGAATCGACTGGAAACGTGGGCTTTGACTAATAAGATTTTGATACCAGTACAATACGGTTTCAGAAAAGGGAGAGGCACTCAAGATCAATGCCTAAATTTGAGTCTGCTCATAGCAAAGTATACCCACGCAAAGCAGGGCAATTTATGTCTAGCCTTTATGGATCTTAGCACGGCTTTTGATTGTGTGTCTCACCCACAGCTCTGGAGAATTATGAGGGAAATGAGGGTAGATCAGGCAGTGATCAATTTCATTAGACAACTGTATTCAAGAGCTGAAGCATGTGTCAGGTATGGGCCACAGGGAGAATGTACTAGGGGGTTTCCTGTAACAAGAGGAGTTCGCCAAGAGTGCGTTCTCGCCCCTTTTTTATTCTCGCTTATACAAACGGGAGAGAGTCTAAATTGTTAGATTCAAATATAGATGTGCCAAGAATTGGAAAGTAGGATATCCCAATTTTATTATATGCAGATGATGCAGTTTTAATTGCACGAACAACAAAATCCCTGCAAAAATTGTTAAATACCTATGTGGAATTTATGAAAGGCCTTGATCTCCAGACAAATGAATCTAGGCCATTTGTTTTAATTACAGCGCCAAAGCTGAGCTAACCTCCTTCTTTTTTTATCTCAAAACGTAAAGTGACACAAACAGAGTTCTTCTCATATCTAGGAGTCACTTTTGATTCTAAGGCCTCTTAGAGGAATATGGTAAAGAATCGTGGGGTCTTGTTGGAGAAAAGTGCAAATGCAATACGCTAATTTTCAAATAAGCTGGAAACGAGGAACCTAGATATTTTAAGAAAGGTTTATGGGGCAAAATCTAGGACAGTAGCTACGTATGGTGCAGGGGTGTGGGGCCTTGTTACAGTAAAGAGGATACAAACAACAGAGGATTTGTTTTGGAAATCAATGATGAGTCTCCCAATTGGTTGTTCTAATTTTAATCTACATGAAGAATTAGGTATCCCTTACATAACTGATTGGATAAATGTTGCACCTATTCTTTTATGGCACTCAGTATGGTGTAGAGACACAGTTTAACTAATGCAACAAATAATACGGGATTGCTTATCCTTCGAGCATAGGGATAATATTTTATGGTTAAAGTATGTGAAAGATACTTTATATACTCTTGATCTAGGAAGCTTATTTGTATCCCCAGAAAATGTGCCTCTGTCTCTAAAAAAAAATTAAAGGCCCTCTTTATAACCACTGCTAAAGATGGGACATTGACTGTCAACCGTAATAAATCTACAGTCAAAGAATATATTGAAGATCCATTGCAGATTGATCTTCCTATTTGGAATTTGTAACAATACCACGGCACAGGTGGGATTTACTCTGTTAAGATTTCGGCTTAACTTTATTACCTGCATGTTGGGCCATCCTGCTGGTATCTTCTCCCCGAAAGAACTCCTGTGTTGCCCATGTGATGACACTTCGCAACAATCTGATTTGCACAGTTTCTTCTTCTGTAAATTTTATTGTGCACAATGGAAAAGGCTTTTAATTGCGCTTTTACGTTCGCACAATTTTAGGCAATGTCGCCTGGCCTTGCATTTTTTACGTATGGTGTCTGATCCTTTGACCTGTAATACTGCTTCCTCCTTTTTATGCATGTGTTTGAAAACGTGGACATTGTGTATTGACTGACATTTATGAACTGCTTCTTTCCAGTTTTAATCTGTAACTTTTTTATCTGTGATGTATACTTGTACTTTTATGATTAACTTTGTTTTAATCGAATAAAGTAAGTTTGATTGGTTGATGATTGAAGTGGACAAACTTGGCATTCAGGAGTATGATTGCAGGTGTACTCAAGATGGAATTGGTTTTAAGCCACTGGCACAAGACAGGGTAAAGTCCCCACTGTCTCTAGAGAAGGGCTGGTGATGTCCACTGCAGCTATCACCCATAGCCTGACAGGGTACCCCATGGATAATCCTTCTAGTATGCTACTTCAGCAAGCCTTTCAAAATATGGGAATGCATGGGTGTTGATTGCTGCACCAGAGGGGCATGGATTGGTCAGGTTCTCCAGGCCCAGCTGTATTTAGGTGCCAGGGAAGTCCCTCTTTTTTGCCATATGCAAATCAGTCTTGACGCTGTTCCCCATAGGAACAGTCCAGCCCAAACTGCAGAGCCAGATCTTCCCTGGACGGGAAACACTCATCCTGGGTCCAGTTTTGGGGTAACAGCCTTCATCAGCCAGGGCAGCTTGAATCTGGGTGCAAAATGAGCAAGGGAACCACGTCTGGGCATATCCTGCTAAATTATGGCAAACAAGGCAAACACCAGGAGATGATAGACGGAGCGCTGAAACTTTTTAGACACTCACCCCTGCCACAAATCTAGGTTGAATCCATCATCGTTCTTTAGCTCACTTCGTCACCCCAGTTCAGACCCAGCATATGCAAATCAGTCTTGACTGTGTTCCTTGTGGGAACAGTCCAGCCCAAACTGCCAAGCCAGGTCTTCCCTGGACTGGAAACAAGCATCCTGGGGCCAGTTTTGGGGTAACACTCCTCATCAGCTAGGCTAGCTTTAATCCAGTGGCAAAGTGAGCAACGGACCCATGTCTGGGCAAACCCTGCCAACTTAAAGCAAACAAAGTACCATATTAAAATCTATCTTCACCTTGTTCCTCATGGTAACAGTCCAACCAGAACTGCCAAGCTAGGTGCCCGATATCCTTCGTTGGATAACATTGGGCATCAGCACTCTGCACCCGGCCACGCTGGTGCCGGCTGAGGGTGCTCTAGGAGTGCATCCTTGACCCTTGGGGGGGGACCCTTGTTCTAACCCCAGAAGACCAACTCCCAAACCTAAGTACTTACCTGTAAACCGATGCGTTAATTTCCTCCCCTATAGGATTGCATTGACTGCTTTTCTGTGAAAAATGTTTTAAATGTGGAGCTGGAAAATTGAATGAAACCTTAAGAAACTGTGTACTCACAAAAACTGCTTTACTTACCTTTTATTTAGGAAATGTCCCAGTGTGACATCTATTTTTTTTTTTTGAGAAGCAATTGACTTGGAAGTCCTTTAGACTAATTAATTCATGTGTGGTCTTATAGAGCGATTTGCTGCTTAGAGTATTTTTTTTACTTTTTCCCTTGCATTAAGTTGTTATGGATAGTAAATGAACTTGGTGTCAAGATAGGGCACCCCACAATAATTGATGTCTGTTGATGAAATAGTCTCTATGTGATGAATTCTATCTCTATATATTGTTTAATGTTGTAGAATATATATGTTGTTTTGTACAAATTGTAAATATGTATGTATAGTGTTTTTTCTTAGTTGAAACAATACATAAACATTTAAAAAATAATGAAATAAAATAGGTATGAACAAAGTATACCTTACAAACTCCAATTGATATTGGTTTGTAGTTCTTAAATGTGAGACATGAAAGAAATGTGCAGCTAGTAATTCTTTGTATAAGTATCCAGTGTGACATCTAGGCATATCCCGCTGAGTGGAAAAAGTAATCTAGTAAGTATTCAGACAGTAACTGCAAAGTAATTTCAATTGTTTCTGACTAATTAACCTATCTGGATCCATATCAATTACATACAACTGCATTCAACTATGTCATTCCTGCAAAGTATTATTCCACTTACCTGCACCAAGCCTGGCTTGGTTCTTGAAATAAAATAAAACTAAATAATATTTTTACAAAACAAATTGGTCAGAGTTCAGTTTTTGAGTGTGTGAAATCATCTCTTGCCTGAGTGTGTACGATAAAGGGGAATATCCTGAACAACGACTCCGGAACAACGAGATCCGGAGTCACGCAAGCTGAATAACGACTTGCCCGAACAACAACTCAGCCTTAACCATGCATGTGCGTGGTTAAGGCTGATTCTGTCTACGTTTTTCGTAGGTCGGGTGTGCTCCTTTGTAGGACTAGCATGTCCTTCCTGACTCCGCCATAGAAGCGAATGCAGGTCTGAAATGTCACTCCGGTGCATTCTTCAACAATGTCATTTTGCGCGTCTGGCCTAAACTCTGCTGCCTGGCTGACATGCAACAAATCAGACATTCATATTTGGCTCCATGAGTCAGCGTATCAATTATCACCTATTACACAAGCTGAGTTTAGTATTAAATGTTTTTATTGATTTTACAAAAGTTAGCAAACAGTAATGCCATATAAGAATCGCAGATCAGTCCGAGGGCCGACCCACCGAGCGATGTTAAGGAAGGTACAAGCCATCGGCCATGTCATGAGGAAGCAGTCTTATACACAGCAAGCCACCTACAACCCAACCTGGGCTGGCCGCGTCATAAACACTGTGAGGCTGGAAAGCATCCCCGGGACCCCATTGCGTCCCCTGCCATTTGGAGACATGAAGACATGTTATCCGAGCTAAGGAAGCTTTATGTCCAACAGTCTCTCTTCGAGCACCTTCCTTTTGCCCTACGGCCTAACAGCCACCCCTAGACATCATCCCTCGGACGCCCTTAATCAACAAAAAGAAGGAAGACCCCCCTAAACAATCCCAACCCTACCCAGACCCCGACAACCCCTTCCCCCATGTAACCCCACCCCTCCCAACTCCCCCAATCCCGCCCTCTTTGGTCCATGGTCCACCTTCACTCCCACCGCTGGTCCCTCGCAACCTTCAGTGTCGAAGCAGTGTATTTTTGTCTGTTTTGGTGTCCGTCAGCCTCAACAGTCGGAGATACTTAGGACAAGTCACCTCCGTAAACTCAGAAGCCAGCAAGGATAGGAATGGCCTCCACAGCTCGGCATAGCGTGCCCCCTCCCCTGCCCTAGATAGTGATAGTTTCTCCATGCCCAGAACCATCCAGAGGCGGTGAAGCCAGCCCTGATATGTGGGGATGTGTTTTGATCACCAAAGCGCCACTATATTCTGTACAGCTGACCCCAACGCGATCGCTATCAGACGACCCCTCCGCGATCGCAATGGGTAAGTCAGTGCATTAGGCAACCCTAGGATTACATAGGCGGGAAAGCGGGGAATATCTGTTTCGAAATGTGTGTCTACGTCCGCTAAGATCTGGCTCCAGTATTCTTGTAAAAATGGACAGTCCCAGAGTACGTGAACTAACGTGCCAACCTGACCACAGCCGAGCCAACACCGGGGATCCTGTCCACTATCCATTTCATACAGGCGTTCGGGGGTGTAATACCAGTAGGACGTGACCTTCGTAAGGGTGTCTGTAAGTACCATATGGTAGGCCGAGTGCCGCGCTCTATAGTAGACTCCCTCCCACTCCATGTGAGTTAGGGCTCTCCCCAGCTCCCGCTCCCAGCGCACCCTGCCTGCGTTGTAGGTGTATCTGTGTTTTTGCATTAGCATTTTATAGAGGTCTGAAATCAGTTGTTTATCATTAGTGAGGGAGATCAGCCAATACTCGAATTTTGTCAAGCGTCTGTCCGCCGCGGACCTTACTGCGGTGTTAAACGCCCAGTGCCTGACCTGAAGGTAGCGAAGCCTCTCAGTTTCTGGTAGGCCGAATTCCTGCCGAAATCGCTGGAAGGGAATGACACCTTCTGGGCCATAGACATGATGGAGTGCGCGACAACCCACAGGCTTCCAGCGCGCAAAAGATGTCTCGTCCATCCCCGGGTGGAAGTCTGGGTTCCCGATGATGGGGGTGAGGGGAGAAGGGAGGGTGGTGAGTTCTTGGCTAACCCCCACTCGGTCCCAGATCTCCAGAGGTACCCGCGTGATGAGGGACGCATAGAGATTGGGAGGCCTGTGTTCCCGTCGCATAAAGGGGATTTCCTGCAGAGTCCGTCCAGCGACGGCCTGGTCTTGAAACAGCCAATGTTTCCCAGATTCCCATCTAACCCATTCCACTAGGAAGCGGAGCTGGGAAGCTTGAAAATACGTTGCCAAGTCTGGCATCCCAATCCCGCCTTGTTCTGGTGCCAGCATGGCGATCCTTCGCTTCAGGCAGGGTTTTCTCCCATTCCATATGAACTGCGACAGTTCCGACTGCATCAGTTTTATCCAGCCTCGTGGGGGCGCAAGGGGAATCGTGCGAAAGAGGTATAGTACTTGGGGAAGAACCATCATCTTAACAGCTGCCACCCTACCCAACCAGGACAGCGGATAGTACTACCATTGTCCCAAATCGCGTCTGATTTTCTGTCGCAGGTTGGAATAGTTGAGTTCTACGGAGGTCTGAAGGGATGGTGCCAGTTGTATCCCAAGATATGGGACCGCGTCCGTCGTCCACGGCATGGGGAACTCCGCCTGTAAATAGGCACGTGTGGTGGTTTCTAGTGACAAGTCGAGGGCCACTGATTTAGACATGTTGACTTTGAAGCCTGAGACTTGGCCGAATCGCTCGAGGCCTGCAATTCACGCCGGGAGAGAACTCCGGGGGTTAGCGAGCGATATCAGCACATCGTCAGCGTACAGGCTTATGGTGTGAACGTCGCCCCCGAACTTGATTCCCTGCACTTTCGGGTCGGACCGTAGAAGGTGCGCGAGAGGCTCCATATAAAGGGCGAACAATAGGGGGGATAGTGGGCAGCCCTGCCTAGTGCCTCGCTCGATTTCAAACCGGGGAGACGTGCAGCCATTGACTCGGACTGCAGCTGAAGGAAATTTGTAGCAGTTAAACACTCTAGTTCGGAATTTGGGCCCTATACCGGCCTTCAGCAGCATCCTTTCCAGATAAGGCCAATGCACCCTATCAAATGCCTTTTCGTCATCGATGGCCAGCATCATAAATTCACCCTCTGTTCGAGCGGCCTTTTCTAGAAGGTGGAAAGCTCTTTTAGTGTTGTCTGAGGTCTGCTGTTCTGGAATAAACCCAGACTGATCCGGGTCGATCAGTCCCCCATGTATGGTCCCAAGCGAGAGGCGAGGATCCCTGTATAAATCTTAAGATCGACATTTAAGAGGGAAATAGGCCTATATGCTCCGCACTCGGCGGGATCCTTACCCGGTTCAGGTATCACCGCGATGGATGCCTCCAGTAGGTCTCTCTGGATCGCTCCCTCCTCCGCGAAGGAGGTAAAGAGTCGGACGAGTAGCGGGGCCACCTGGCCACAAAATGTTTTATAAAAGCTCGCCGGGAAGCCATCCGGACCCGGAGCCTTGCCTAGTTTGAGCCGGGAGATGGCAGAAATCACCTCTTGCGGCCGGATGTCTCTGTCTAAGCAATCGATCTGATCCTGCGTCAACGCCGGCAGGGGGAGAGCCGCTAGGAAATCTGTCTCCGCCTCCGGGTTTGAGGGGTCGGCCGCATACAATTCCGCATAGAATGCACTGAAAGCCTCAGCTATGGCTTGGTCTCCGTTCACTGTAATGCCATCGATCCCTCTTATCTCACGAACCTCCCTGCGCTGCATGACCTCGCGGAGCTTGTTCGCCAGCAAGCACCCACATCTGTCCCCGCCCGTGTAATAGGCGTGGCGCAGTCGTAAGGCTGCATATTCTGCTCTATCTAGATCGAAGGCTGCGAGTTTTTGGCGGGCAATTTTTAATTGCCTCCATATTCTCGGAGCCCCTGTTCTCCTGTGTATCTGTTCCAGTTCCCTGGTCTGCCGTATGAGCTCATCCCTCTTGGATTGTCGTTCCACATTTTCTGCTGTCGAGATAGATATAAATTCACCCCTAAGAACAGCTTTCAGCGCAGCCCACTGTGTAGACAGAGTGGTGTCACCGTTGCTATTATGGGAGAGGTAGTCAGTGATCACGCTCTGGATTTGAGTGACCACCACCTTCCTCTGCAGCAATGAATCTCGGAGGCGCCAAACCCTACGCGAGCGTTGGGCAGCTGGCATGGAAAGGGAGGCCGTGACTGGAGCGGGGTCGGAAAGGGAAGCAGTACCTATGTCGGCTCTAGTGACAAGCGCTTGAGTGGCAGTGGAAACAAGCAGGTAGTCGAGACGCGCATATGTTTTGTGGTCAGCCGAAAAGTATGTGTAATCCCTCTCCCCAGGATGAAGCGTACGCCATAGATCCACCAACCCTAGATCCTGTAATCTAGCTTTGCCTGCTTCTGTAAGCGCCCCCACCTGTGTAGTGTGTTGACAAGACCTGTCCAGTATGTTGTCAAAAACCAGATTTAATTCCACGCCCAAAACTAAGTGATGGTCAGTCGTGTCAGTGACATCAGTGAGCGCTCTGTGTAGGAACTGTTCTTGGCCTTCGTTGGGCCCATATATCGAGCCAATCGTAAGAGTCCTGTCCCCCAGTGCAAACCTGCATACTAACAGTCGCCCCTTGGTTTCAGCCAATTTCCCCAACACCTTGCCCCTAAACTTTTGTGCCACCAGGATCGCAACTCCCGCCTTCTTGTCAGGGCACGAGGAAAAGAACTGTTGGGGAAATTTACAGGACCTCAGCCGGTGACAATCCCTGGCCAGAAGGTGCGTTTCCTGCAAGAGGCATATGTCCGCCTGAGACTGTTCCAACTGGAGCAAGATCGCTTTGCGCTTGACAAGGTTGTTCAGGCCGCGCACATTCAGTGTTAGGATAACTAGATCATCCATCATCATCTAGAGGTGCAAAACCTCGACCCGCCCCGCATGCCTCCCCGGGAGATCTAAGTCTGGTGTCCCCGAGCCTGTCCCAGCCCACTAACTCCAAAACACCGGCGCCAGAACCCACCCTACTGACAATCGAACCATGGACCAAATTCCCTACCACACCCATTCCCCCCCCTCCCCCCCCCCCCCCCAGAACTGCAAACTGTCATAGTCCCTCATCTAGAGATGAAAAGGAAAAAACCAGCACAGGGTAGTCTTACTAGTCTGTCCGGGAGCACTCTCCCACCGACGGCCATGTGGCCAAAACGGGCAACCAGATCACCAGGTCTCAGCAGGCTCTTCACCCTGTGGGGCCAGTACCGCCATCCGTGGCCACCGCATCCACTACGGCGCGTTGACCCGCTGCAATCTCCGTCGCCGGAGGTTTCTTCACTAGTTTCCGCCACCGCTCCTGGCTCCACTGGGGCCTGCGCGCCTCCGTCTCCGGTGTGGCTCCCGAGGCCTGGGTGCCTTCCTCGGGTGTTTCTATTCCTAACAGAGTGCAGGCCTCCGAGACTGACCGGAGCTGGTACTGTTTGTTCTCCAGTCTGAAGATGAGATGGAAGGGGTGACCCCAACTGTATGGGATATTGTTCTGTTGGAGATACGATGTGACGGGTTTGAAAAGACGGCGTTTGTGCAGCGTGAGGGCCGCCAAATCTTGGTACAGCAGTGGCGACGTGCCCTGAAATGCGATCGGGTGTTTCTGACGTGCCCTCTGTAGTATCTCTTCTTTGGTGCGGTAGTCTTGGACACAAACCAGTATGTCCGGGGGTGGCGCCGTCGCCGCACGGGGCGGCCCGGTCCTCCTATGTGCCCTGTCTAGTTGGAGGGGTGAGTCTAATGGCCGCCCTAGCACGTGGTTGAAAAGTTGTCTAGCATAGCGAAACGCGTCTTGGGTGGCCTCGGACGTGGCCACATTGCGAATGCCAATGTTATGGCGTCTGGAGCGGTTCTCCAGGTCTTCCAAGTGGAGCTGAAGGTCCACCTGCTGGTCGTGCAGACGGATGATTTCTTGCTGTTGGGCCGCGAGTTCAGTGTCTTTATCGTCGCTTTTAATCTCCAGGTCTGCAACCCTGTCCCCTATGCCGTCCATCTCACGCCGCACTTCTCTGATTTCGCTGGTAAATTCTGTCTTAAAGGTCTGAATATCGTCCCGCAGGGACGCAAAAAGGGATTCCAGAAAGGCCTTTGTGATGGGCTCCGACCCGCAATCGGTGTTTTGTTCCATCTTCTTCCGGGTCGGGACCACTGTGTCGTTTTCGCGAACAGCTCCTTCACAGTTTTGCCCCGGGGGGGCCTGCCCGTAGACATCACGCAGCCCCGGTAATCGATCCACCTGGCGGTCCCGCGTTCTTCATCAAGTCCGTCAGGACCTCCTTCTCACCGTGCCTGCAAGGCGACTCCGGATCTCCGCGGGGCCAATGCACCCTGTCCGCCAAACTTAGCGCGGGCCCCTCCCTCTGGCTTGCCTGCACTCGGGTTCGACCGTCTTCTTGGGCCCTGGCGGGCCCCGCGACAACCAGCCACCTCCGCTCACTCCTGGTAGGCCACACCTGTCCCCTGGCTGTCTGGCCGCTGCTCTATGCGCTGTCTGCGGGGTCCTCCTCACCGCTGTAGAGCCCCTATGCCAGTGATCGCTTGACCTCAGTCCTCCAGAACGGGGAGCGCAGCCCCCAGCCGCTAAATAGCCAACAGCCCCACTGGTGCCTCCGACCTCACACAGCTAGGCACTGCACTGCATCGCAGTCCTCCCCAAGCCAGCAGGGCCTAGGCCTCGCTCGTCTCTGTCAAGGCGTCACCCACACCGCCGGGCCGACCTGCCCGTCGAAGGCGCCCCTCTCTTCCCAGGGCAGCCACTGCCACACTGATCCCGGACTCACGGAGCCGCTGCACGAAGCCTCCGTTCATGTGTCGTGCTCCAGGCCTTGCTTCTGCCGCCCGTCCCCTCCGGTCTCCGGGCCTCCCGGCGCCTCCCGATGGCTCCGCCGTACCCTGGACCTCCGTGGCGATGCCTCCTCTCGTGCGTCCGCCTCCACCGTTGCCGCAGGTCTCCGCTCCGCACTCCGGCGATCGCCCAAGGCGTGTGCTGCAGACGACACCACGGCCGCCGGGACAGGGGTCCTCCGCTCGCCTGCACACTGACGCGGGAGCCGGCCTCACTTTCGGCCCTGCGGGGGATGGGCGCCTTGCGCTCTCAGGGCTCTAGGCTGCCTGATGCATGGAGCGCCTCGCGTCCGCCGAGCTCCCTAGACCCGTTCCGCTGTGTACTCGGTTCCGGCAGTCCTTAGCCCAACACCGTGGACCAGGGTGCGCCAGAACCGGTGCTGAAAACGGCCGCCGGCGGGAGCAGTGGAAACACACGTCTGCTCACTCTGCCATCTTGGCCACGACCCACACACACAAGCACAGTTTAAAGAGGAATTAGCCCCCCGCCGAAATTTCACTCTAGTTGCGCATCTGAGTGCATTCATCATTCTCACACCACAAATTCCATAACAGACGTTATATGCCCTGATCTTAAACTACACACAACACTGACACATTTGTTTACACGTGTAGTACAACTTAAAGAGCTGCAATAGTGTGAACTCACTGCACTTTCAATCCATTATTTGTGATTTTCAGTTCACCCCAACTCCAAGTTCTTAATCACAATAGATGATTCTGCCCTCATGCTGATAATAAATAAGCGCTCATTCTGTGATCAAGATACATGAAAAAGAAAACGACCACTAGATGGCAGGCTAGCATTCTGCATGATCGAACTTTAACATCATACCATGAACTTTATAATGTGCGCTCCAAACAGTTGAAGCTCCAGATAAGTAATCAGACACAAGGAAGTGGGGGAGGTGATGCTGTGATAGGTCGACCTAGTGACAGGCGATGCACTAGCATACACCGGCAATGTAGCATCACGTGTCACGATTGCAGTACGTGCAGGCATGGCTTGTGTGTGGGTGATTGTGCTTATTTTTAGGGTGGGTGGAATTGGTATTTAAGGAGTGGGGGGATCGGCTTACTAGTTGGAAAACATTTTTTTATACCATGCATTCCTTTACCATGAAAGATTGTGGTAAATGAATGTGTGGGAAAAAAATTGTGGTTTCAACTGGGTCGTGGTTATGACCTCGTTGTTAGGGAAATCGTGGTTGGGGAACTCGTTGTTCAGACATACAACCTACAATAAATGCTTAACACTACCCTCTATAAAGCCTTACTGCTCGCCCACACTACTACAAATAGAGAGTAAGGCATTATCTATATTTACCTCTGCCTACCTTTGGGGATCCATTGGACTCTGTGTATACCTTACTTTGGCATACTAGATACAGAGTTAGCTTCTTACAAATACTACCAGTTGGTATGGGCCCTCTTCCTTCAACTGTGCTAAGACCATTCCTATGCCATTCTCTGAAGCATCCGTCTGCACGATTAATTCCTTGGAGAAGTCAGGAACCTTGAGTACAGGTGCTGTACACATGGCCTCCTTGACGGTATTCAAGTCTTCATGACAGGCCCGTGCCCAGATCGCCAATCTGAGCTGTTTCTTCAATGTCACCTCTGTTACCAGAGCAACAATGGTGCCTTATCCCTTAACAAATTTAGGAGAGAGGAGTTGGTCCAACGGCTAGGGTGGTCGGCCTCAAATTTGGGGAACTTGGTTCGAGTCTCGGCAATGAAGCTGAACATCCTGGGATTCTGGACAAATCACTTAATCTCCCCGTGCCTAACAAAAATGAATGTGTCCTCATGTAATGCAACTGGTGCTATGTAAAGCGCTCTGATACCCGATTCAGGTCAAGTTTGCGCTATATAAAACTCTGTTAAAAAAATCATTCTTTTGTAGTATCCTGTGAGGCCTAGGAAGGTAATCACCTCAGTCTGTGTTTTAGGTGGTTGCCAGGTCATGATAGTCCCAATCTTGGTTTGGAGAGACTGACCTTGCCCCCGTTCAGCAGGTGGCCCAGACACACCAGATAGACCCTACCCTATCTTGCACTTACTGACCTTGATAGTCAGGCCTGCCTGTTGCAGAGCCTGAATCACCCTCCTGGAGATGTTGCAAGTGCTCCTCCTAGTTGGAGATATAGATCGTAAAGTGGTCCAGATCAGTGGCACAGAAGACCTCCTTTCCAGCTAGGATGCTGCTAACCAATCTCTTGAAGGTGGCAGGGCATTCTACAGGCCAAAGGGCATCACCCGAAATTGGAAGTGACCCTCTAAGGTTGAGAGTTCTGACCTCTCTTTTGCTCCTTCAGTCAGAACAACTTGCCAGCACCCTGATGCCAAATCAAAAGTACTGAGGAATTTGGCAGTGTCCAGCCTGTCAATGAACTCATCAGCTGAGGGGATGGGGTATGCATCAGTCCTGGTGACTTAATTGAGACCCCTGTACTTCATGCAGAACCTACGTTCAGGGGTTGCGCCCAGTGGGGCAGCCGTTGATACTAGCACCACAGGGCTGGACCAGGGACTGTTGGAGGGCTCAATCACCCCTAACGCCAGCATCTTGGAGACCTCCTTGATGCGGACTCGCACTCTGTCTGACAATCTGCACATGTTGATCTTTACAGGTAGGGTGATCCCAGCATTCAGATCATGGACGCACAGGTGTGTGTGTGTGAGTCCCGGTGTGAGGGAGAAAAGAGAGGTAAACTGCCCCAATAACTGAAAGCAGTCATTCTCATGCTCTGGGGCCAGGGTAGAAGAGAGAAGAACACCTTCCACTGACCCATTGTGCTCCTGGAAAGAGGAGGTCAGGGAGAGGCCCGCTCTCCTCTTCCACACCTTCACCTTTCACCAGGAGCATGCCCACTTAATACCTATCAAACTGTGGCTGGAGGCGATTCATGTGGAGCACGCTTAAAGGGTTCCTAGGGTTTGAAGATCTACCAGGTAGGAGACTTCTCTTTTTGCTCTTTCACATCATATGGGCCCGCCCAGCAATCCTGGGGAGCTCTGGACTCTGGCCGGCTGGTCATACTAGAGCATTATAACCTCTTGACTAGAGCATCTTAACCTTTTGACTGGCCTCAAGGTTACGTTTTACATTTTCCAGAAGCGGTGCATTTGGTTGCGGAGGGCCAGCATGTAGATGACCACATCCTGGGGAGGTTTCCTGGGAGCTTGCTCCCACCCCTCCCTTACAAAGCTCATACGTACCCTAACAGGGGGGTCATAGAGGAGTTCAAAGGGGCCAATAACTAATTGTTTCTGTGGCACCTCCCTGTAGGAAAAGACAAGGCATAGATGGAGGATGTCCTACTCATGCCTCATGGGCTCAGGAAGGCCCATTATAATGTCTTTCAAGGTCTTGTTGAATCTCTCCACAAGACCATTGATTTGGAGCTGATAGGGTATAGCACACTCATCCCACTTGGACTGCATTTACACTGACATGAAGGCAGTACCTCAGTCAGACACTACCTCCCTAGGGAACCCCACACAGGTAAAAATCCCTATCGGAGTTCTAGACACTCATCAGGGTTCTGGCCAACACAGGTACAGTCACGGACCTCAGAGAGATGACCTCTGGCTAGTGGTGGTATTTTCCACCAAAACGAGCACAAACCTATTGTTAAAGTATGTCTTGGGGTCTAAGGTCCAAGGGTCCAATAATGTTGATGCCTACCCTTTCAAAGGGAGTTTCAACAACAGGTAGTGGAGTCAGGGGAGCTTTCTGCTTTTTCCCTGACTTCCCACTGGCCTGGCAGGTTGGGCAGGACGTACAGTATTCATCTGAGGCCGTCTTCATCAAGGGATAATATAAGTGTGCAGAAAGCCTGGTGAAGGTTTTGTCTTGCCCTAGGTGTCCTGCCAGAGCTATATGATGAGCCAAACCTAGTAGGAAGGTCCTGGAACACTGGGGGACCACAGCATATGGGCTTACCCAGAACCAGGACCCTTAGGCTCGCTATATAGGAGGTTATTCTCAAAATAGATCAGGTGATCTCCAGAGGTGTCACCTTCTGCCTGGGCTTGGGCTTGCTCCCTCAAGAGTGGGACAGTCTCTCTGCATCTTGCAGAACTGGTGGGCCCACCCTCAACTTGCCAACCAACAAGCTCAGACAGGTCACCAAGGGTGTCAATGTGCTCCCCAGTTGTTTCGGGCCTCCTCCTCAGGTGCCCCGTCAACCTCGACCATGGGGAATTCAGGGGCTGGTTTTTCACACCCTACCTCTCCCTTTCATGGCAGTAGTCTGGGCCATTGTTTTAGGCTGCAGACACCCTTGACTCCCTTCACAGGCAGGCATAGGCCGTGTGATCATACAGACCCACTCAGGCAATCCCTAAATCTCCAAGTGAGACCTGAGCTCTACTCCCCTCTAGATAGTGTGCTCCATATCATTGCCTAACAAACCATTTACAGGCATGGAAGGGCTCACAGCTACTTTCAAAGAACCTGAGATCACCCCCCCACACTCAAAGAGAACCAGAGCTATTGGTAGATCGCTCTCAAGATTGTCAGCGATTATGACTTGGTGGAATGTGTTAGGAAGGACCTGCTCTGATGACACCTGCTGATTCTTCACAGGAGTCATACTGGTTTATGTGTCTCTCAGAGCCTCCAACAGTTGGCAATTAATGGTGAGCCACTGCCAGTACTTCAAAGTGTTTTCAGGCAAATGGGCATTTGGCAGTACTTTTAAGGGGTCAGCCCAAACTTTACAATTAAAATAGCTTTCGTTGATTTGGTCCCCAACCTTTAGAATCAGAAGTGTGCTTGCAGGTTTGGTTTTAAGATCCAATATGTAGAGAGATAATTTGGGAAATCAAAAATGCCAATCGGGGAGAATTTGAAAGTGAAATTGGTCCTAGGTGTGTAATGGTAGTGTATACCAAATCACTGAATGGCACTGCACAAACACCTAATCTCACCGCTGATCACCATTGTTAGAAATTGGGCTACTGGATGACAGGGGCATGGGCCTTGGTCAAGCAGGAACCACAATTCTAGTCACGTGAGAAGTAGGCTACACTAAATTAACCTATGCTCAACCTCTGGCAGCTTGGCACAGAGTAGTCAGGTCTAACTTTAGAGGCAGTGTTTAAAGTATTTGTGCAACACTACTTACAGTAAAATGGTGATAACGCCAAATGATCCCTTACCAGTTTAGAAAATTAGCTCTGAACAAAAACAACAAATATCCAATTAGTAGACTCAGTGATATCAAAATGTAAAATGTATAGTTGAAAATAACAGCAAGAAGCAAAAAGCACCATTGAGGATATCTGGTCACGTCCGGCCGGGACAAAGTCACCAGTTTAGGCTGACCATAGTGGTGCACGGGCGAGCTAAGAAATCCACCAGGAGACTGTTCAGATATTTCTCTACCACTGTCCACAGAAAGGGAATGAGAGAAATGGGTCGATCGCTATCAGGTAGGAAGGGACTAGAATAGATTTTTATTAAAGCTGGATGACTTTAGCAAGTTTCCACCCAGCACGCACCACCGCAGTGGACAAAAAAAGGTTAGTTAGGGTCACAAAGATGGGGATAAGAATCTCCTCAGCTTTATGTATCAGATCTGGTTTAATCGGATCATCGGGGGAGCCCTACTTTACTGTACACATTAGGGCTTTGAAGGAAGCGTCATCAAGCTGTTCGAATTCCACCATCTTGAACCCCTGTGACAAGTCTTTGATGTCGGGCATCCAGAACTGGAACTGGGGTTGTCACTTAAAAAGTGTGTTTAAATATCATTAACATTTACATGTAATGCATGTGTGCTGTGAACACAATAAACAACAACAAAATAAACAAGCTTTGGGCAAGTCAACAGATCTGGAGTAGGCTGCCAGTCTTTTGGCTTTTTCAATGCTTATTTTGTTTTCTCATGGCTTCTCTAAAACGTTATTGATAAGGGAGCAGCCAGGCCAAAACGAATTAAAAAAATTGCCTAAAAGGAAAAAACATTTTGGTTTTAAAATGCACTCAAAGTAGTCCCTGGCACTGAGGATAACTACTTTGTCTGTGCATGTACTCCCTGTGAAAGAGCAGAATGCTGTCATTCATCGATAACTTAGCCAGTGGCTGAAGTGGGCTGAACCATTACCTCATGTTGTATGTTGTAGTGGACAGAAGACTATATGAATGACATAACAAGAGACCAATGGGCGAGAAAGGCTGACTGAAAGACCCTATAATTGAGACTATAATAAATATAATTTTTATAAAATCAAAAGGCCTTGGATAATCAGACCTAACAATAATAAAAACAAGAAAATATACTTTTCATGGCCCAGTCATACCACGCAGTACAGTGTCATGCTACTAGCAGTGCAAGGGAGCCACAACACACGTGTCCCCAACGTTACCCATGTTCTAGTGGCGATGGAAATTATATAAATGGACTGCGTCAGATAAAAGAGTTTCATCACCCATCCTAACTTGGCTCCCAGGTCAGCACAAGACAGGATAAGAACCTAATAATCAAAACAAGAATAATCACCGTGATGCAGACGTGGGGAGGGGGCCCAAAGGGTGCAGAAGTTGGCAAAAGCGGGAACAGAAAGATAAATTATTAAAATGGCTAAATCAAAAAAACGTATGACACAAATGGAGTGAGAAAACGAAGGAAGAAACTGAGTATGGGCTATAAAACAGATTAAACATAAAGGAAGGACAAGAGGATGATCAAATGAAAAAAGGAACAAAAAAATTAATGTGAATATGGAATAGGGAAATATGAAAATAAAATAAAATATGATTTTAAAGAATAGAGAGAAAAAAATTATATAAATAGATTATGATCAAATGAATTCCCACAAAAAGAACTGCAGTTGCTCAAAACTGCGTGCATACTGATAAACCATGAAGTGCACGATCTTCTCAACCTAATATGAACTTTTTTTGACTTGTAGTTATTTTGGTTGTTAATTTACTTATTCATATACTAACTATTGCGCGACCTCCTCTGATTTGCCTGTACATGAATTGTGACCTTCTGTCCTGAATTTTTGTACTGAATTTTAACCCGATGTCCTGAATGTTCACACCCACCATCCTGAATATGCACCCATGCCAGTTGGTCACCCTAATCATTCCTCTTTCACGCGCACTCCAGACATGTCAGTCATACCCTGGTCTTATCTCCTGGTGTTCGAGGTGGCAAAATGTTCACGTTTATTCCAACCATGCGTATATATGAGACATTAGCGCCCCCTTCCGGCACAGGTTGTAAAGAGCTGGGCCAGTACTTTTCAATCAGAGACTTTACACATTCGTCCTTCAGCAAAGACGCGGACTGTGCTTCCTGCAGGAGACGAGGAGCAGTTTTCAATTGTTAACAATTAGACCCACATAAACCGCATCTACGGACGCACTAAGGACGACCTGACCGAGCGGCCAGCATTGCACAGGGTTCGAACTACAGGTCTCGTGAGGCGAGACTCAAAGTCTGGCCCCTTCTGTTCACTATAATATTCACCGTATGAGAACAAGTACGTTTGTATTTATATCAATACAAACATTTCTTAAAAGGTATAACGCGGTTTACTGGACTAGGGGAGAAACTGGACAGAGATGCGGATGTGTCCCAGTAAAAATCATTTAACTTGTACAATGTAAGGAAAGGGCGCCATGCAAACAAGTTGTGAGAATAAGACGTACAATTAAAATGTAATTGATTTTAAACGAAGACTAAAAACAACCACGTTTGACATACGCTTGAAAGGCGCGTGCCTTCCCAGCGGCACTAGAAGCAGAATCCTGTGAAAGGAACGCTTATGACGTAACACGCGCTCCAATGCGATGTCACGAGGCGCAGAGTAAATGCAGGGGGGAGGCCGTCACGGCAGCGGAGAGAAAAGGAGAGACCCCTGTTGGGGAAGTATATCGGGTAGGATTGGATCTTATTCAGGTTAATCACAGGATCATTTTGTGACAAAAAAGTTAAATTATCTCAATAAAATGCACAATAACCGTGCCTTGCCTGCTCCCCCTGTTGAACTGAAACACATGGTATCACCCACACAGCAGTGATGTATGATGACACGCTGAAAAGCCTCCATTGTGACGTGTTCTTGGTATAAGAGGCTGGTAACCAGGCAGCTGCAGCATTACACTCGGGGACACCAGACGGGGAGGACCATTGCGGGCGGCTGCAGCTCGGGGCAGGGAGAGGACGAAGCTGCGGGGGCTGAGCAGGCTCCGAAAAGGAAGGGGAGCCCTCTGTCCCTCTTCCTTCCTTTCCCTCCCTCCCTCCCTCCCCCTTCCTTCTCTATATTTCTTCTCCTCTACCCTTCATTCTTCTACCCTTTCCTCTCCTGTCCCCGCCTCCCATCCAATGCCCTTCCCTTCCACTCTACCCTATCTCTTATAACCTTTCCCCTTCCCTCCCGTCACCTTTCTTCCCTTTCATTCCTTTTCCTCCATATCCCTTTGCTATTTCTCATCGCTTCCCTTGACTATCTCCTCTTCACTTCCCTTCCCTAACTCTCCTTCATCTCCCCTTCCTTTCCAATTTCTTCTAGCCCCTTCTGTTCTCTTTTCCTTCTCATAATTTCCCTTCAAATGTCCTTCCCCTTCCTTCTCTGCATCGCCTCTCCCTTACCTTTCTTCCCCTTCCTTCCTCTCCCCTCGCATTCCTTCCTACCCTTTCTCTTTTATCCTTTCCCCTTCCATCCTCTTCATCTCCTTCGCTTCTCCTCCATTTGCTTCACTTCCCTTTCCATTTCCCTTCAATTCCCTTCCCTTTCCTTCCCTTTCTTCTCCCTCTCTCCTCCACTCTCCCTCCCCTTCCTCTTAACCCTCCCTTTCATTGCCTTTCCTCTTACTTCCATCCATTTCCATCTCCCCTTCCATTTCATTCCCTTCCCTATCTCTCCATTACTTCCTTATCTCTCCTTCCTCTACCATTCCCTCCCCTTCTTACCTTCCCCTCACTTTCTTCCTTACATATTGCTTGTCTCTTCTTTAGGCCTCTTGCCTATCTCTCTTTTCCTCTCCTCACCTTCAATTTCCATCCCTTCCCCTGTTCCATATCCTTTCATTACCCGTCCCTTTCCTCCCCCGGCCTCTCCATTCCCTATCTCTTGGCTTATCTTCTCTTGCCTCTCCTTCCCTTCTGTCCTTCCCATCTCTCCTCCCCTCTCCCCTCCATTCATTTCCTTTACCCTTCCCCTACCCTTCTCTAGCTTATCTCTCCCCTCACTTCCTCCCTCCTTCCCTTCTGTTCCTTCCTTCCCTATCTCTCCTCTCCCCTTCACTTTATGCCTTTACCTTGCTCTCCTCTCCCTTTCCCATACATTCTTTGCTTTTCTATCCCTTCCCTTTCATCCCCTACCCATCCCTTCGATATCTCTCCCTTAACCTTCCCTTTCCATTCCCTCCCATGTCCTTTCCCTTCCTTCTGTCTCTGCTTTTCTTTGCCCTTCCCTTTTCTCCCCTCGCCTTCCCACCATTCCCCTTTCCTTCCTTGCTACCCCAATTTTTGTATCATATCCCATTCTCTACCCTTCCTCCGCTCTCTTTCCCATCACGTACCTTCGCTGTCTCAACTCTCCCCTTTCCTTCACCTCACTCCCCATTTCTTAATCCCTATCCCCTCCCTGCATCTTCCATTTCCTTGTCTCCCCTACGCTTCACATTCCTTTCCATCCCTCTTCCATTCCCTTTCCTGTCCCTTCCGTATAGCTCCTCTCCCTTCTAACCCTTTCCTTCTCTTCCACTGCTTATGTATCTCCTTTCCTTTCCTCTTCCCTTTTATCTATTTCCCTCATTGCCTCTCCTCTCCCATCTGCTCTCCTAACCTTCCCGTCCACTATCCCCTTTTCTTCTCTTCTCTATCTTTCCTGTTCGCGACCCCATATCTCTCCTTCCCTCCCTTGCCTTCTCTATCCCCTTAGCTATGTCTCCTATCTTCTCCCGTTTACTTTCCCCTGCATCCCTTCTCTCCTGCTCTTCTCTCCTATCGGCTCTCCTCACCTTCCCTCATTTTTCTTCCTGCCCTTTTTCTTTCTACTCTATCCCTTCCATATCTTTCCTCCCTACCCTTGCCTCCCTCCTTTGCTTCCCTATCACTCCTCTCCTCTGCCCTTCCCTTCCTTTCCCTTCCCATTGTTTCATTTTCCTTCCCTAACTTCTTTCCTTTTCTGTCTTTTCTCTCCCCTACTGTTCCCTTCCCCTAACTTCCATTACCTCCCTCGACTATCTCTCCTCTACTCGAGCCTTCCCTCAAGTACCCTCCCCTCCCCTTTCACTCCCTCTTCCCTAGCTCTTCTTTTCTCTTCCCTTCCATTCCCTCCCCTTCCCCATCTTCTCATACCTCCTTTTCCTTTCACTTCACTTTTCTTTTTTACCATTTCTTTCCTCTCCAAACTCTTTCCATCCCCACCCTCCTCATTTTCCCATTCCTCTCCATTCCCTATCTCTCCACTCTCCCCTTCACTTCCTTCCCTATCTATTCTCTCCCCGTCCCGCCTGATACAACCCTTTCCTTGCCTTCCTTTCCCTTCCCATTAGGTTCATTATCTCTTCTATCCCCTCCGCTTCTCTTTCCCTTCCTTTTTCTTTTCTTCTTTCCCTTCCTTTCTTTGCCAATGTCTTTCCCCATCTACCCTTTCCAGGCTTTTTAGCTATCCTTCCACCCTTTCCTCTTCTCTTCCCTTCCCTCCCCTTCCCATCTGTAAACTCCTCTTTCTCCCAAACCTTTCCTTCTCCGCCACTCCCTGTCCTCTCCTCTTCTCTCCCCCTCTCCTTTCCTCTCCTCCTTTCTCCTCTCCTCTTCTCTGTTCTCCTCTCTCTTTTCCTTTACTCTTCCCTTCCATTCCTTTCCCCTTCATTTCTCTTCCTTACTTCCCTAACTCTTCCTTTCCCTTTCCTAGTTGCTCTCTCCCCTTTACCTCCCTTCCCTATCTCTCCACACTTCTCATCTCCTCAGCGTCTCTTCCTCTTTACATACACTTTTCTTGACGTTCCACCCTCCCCTCACCATCTTTCCCTTTCCCAGTCACTTAATTATTTCGCTACCTCTCCTCTCCCCTCCTACATTTACTTCCCTTTTATAATATCCTTCCCTACCCTTCCCTGTCTCTCCCCCAAACCTCTCCCTCCATTCCTTTCATTCTTCCCTATCACCTCTAGTATTACCCTATTATCCTCAATTCCATTCTCTTCCTTTCCCATTTCTCCACTTTCCTGCCTTGCCTTCTCCTACCATCCGCTCTCCTCACCTTTCCTTGCCTTTAACTCCCCTCTTCCGTTCTCTTCTAGTTCCTCTGTTTCCCTTCCTATCTTCTCCCCTTCCTTCCCTTGCCTTTCTCATCTCCCCTTCCATCTCCTCCCCATCTCTTTTCTCCCTTTTCTTTTCCTCCTCATGCCTTCTCTCCCCTTTGTCTCTTCTAATCCCTTCCCTCTTCCCATTCCTTTCCCTCTCTTTTTTCTCCTCACTTCCATCCTTAATTTCTCTCCCCCTTGTTCCCCTCCACTCCCAACTTTTCTACCTATTCCTTCCATTGTATCTCCTTCCCTCTTCTCCTCCCCTTCCTGCCTTCACTTCCCATCTCCCTTACACTCCTTTCACTTAGTTTTTTCTACTTTCCTGTCTAACCCTCCCTTCCCCTCCCTCTCTACTTCTATTCCCTTCCCTCTTCCCTTCAATTCCTTTTGGTTCTCTTCCTTACTTATCTAGCTCTCCTCCCCCTTTCCTTTCACTTCCCCTACCTTCCTTCCCTATTTTAGCTCTCCCTTTCACTTACCTTACTTATCTCTCCACTCTTCTCTTCTCATATCCACTCTCCTCAGCTTTCCCCTTTCCATGCACTTTCCTCCAATCCCTCCCTCTCCTTCGAAAGTGCATGGAAAGGGGAAAGCTGAGGAGAGTGGATATGAAAAGAGAAGAGTAGAGAGATAGGTAAGGTAAGTGAAAGGGAGAGCTAAAATAGGGAAGGAAGGTAGGGGAAGTGAAAGGAAAGGGGGGAGGAGATCTAGATAAGTAAGGAAGAGAACCAAAGGGAATTGAAGGGAAGAGGGAAGGGAATAGAAGTAGAGAGGGAGGGGAAGGGAGGGTTAGACGGGAAAGTAGAAAAAGCTAAGGGAAAGGAGTGTAAGGGAAATGGGAAGTGAAGGCAGGAAGGGGAGGAGAAGAGGGAAGGAGATACAATGGAAGGAATAGGTAGAAAAGTTGGGAGTGGAGGGGAACAAGGGGGAGAGAAATTAAGGATGGAAGTGAGGAGAAAAAAGAGAGGGACAGGAATGGGAAGAGGGAAGGGATTAGAAGAGACAAAGGGGAGAGAAGGCATGAGGAGGAAAAGAAAAGGGAGAGAAGAGATGGGGAGGAGATGGAAGGGGAGATGAGAAAAGGCAAGGGAAGGAAGGGGAGAAGATAGGAAGGGAAACAGAGGAACTAGAAGAGAACAGAAGAGGGGAGTTAAAGGCAAGGAAAGGTGAGGAGAGCGGATGGGAGGAGAAGGCAAGGCAGGAAAGTGGAGAAATGGGAAAGGAAGAGAATGGAATTGAGGATAATAGGGTAATACTAGAGGTGATAGGGAAGAATGAAAGGAATGGAGGGAGAGGTTTGGGGGAGAGACAGGGAAGGGAAGAAGGATATTATAAAAGGGAAGTAAATGTAGGAGGGGAGAGGAGAGGTAGCGAAATAATTAAGTGACTGGGAAAGGGAAAGAAGGTGAGTGGAGGGTGGAACGTCAAGAAAAGTATGTAAAGAGGAAGAGACGCTGAGGAGATGAGAAGTGTGGAGAGATAGGGAAGGGAGGTAAAGAGGAGAGAGCAACTAGGAAAGAGAAAGGAAGAGTTAGGGAAGTAAGGAAGAGAAATGAAGGGGAAAGGAATGGAATGGAAGAGTAAAGGAAAAGAGAGAGGAGAACAGAGAAGAGGAGAGGAGAAAGGAGGAAAGGAGAGGGGGAGCGAAGAGGAGAGGACAGGGAGTGGCGGAGAAGGAAAGGTTTGGGAGAAAGAGGAGTGTACAGATGGGAAGGGGAGGGAAGGGAAGAGAAGAGGAAAGAGTGGAAGGATAGCTAAAAAGCCTGGAAAGGGTAGATGGGGAAAGACATTGGCAAAGAAAGGAAGGGAAAGAAGAAAAGAAAGGGAAGGGAAAGAGAAGCGGAGGGGATAGAAGAGATAATGAAACTAATGGGAAGGGAAAGGAAAGCAAGGAAAGGGTTGTATCAGGCGGGACGGGAGAGAATAGATAGGGAAGGAAGTGAAGGGGAGAGTGGAGAGATAGGGAATGGAGGGGAATGGGAGAATGAGGAGGGTGGGGACGGAAAGAGTTTGGAGAGGAAAGAAATGGTAAAAAAGAAAAGTGAAGTGAAAGGAAAAGGAGGTATGAGAAGATGGGGAAGGGGAGGGAAGGGCAGAGAAAAGAAGAGCTAGGGAAGAGGGAGTGAAAGGGGAGGGGAGGGTACTTGAGGGAAGGCTCGAGTAGAGGATAGTCGAGGGAGGTAATGGAAGTTAGGGGAAGGGAACAGTAGGGGAGAGAAAAGACAGAAAAGGAAAGAAGTTAGGGAAGGAAAATGAAACAATGGGAAGGGAAGGGAAGGGCAGAGGAGAGGAGTGATAGGGAAGCAAAGGAGGGAGGCAAGGGTAGGGAGGAAAGATATGGAAGGGATAGAGTAGAAAGAAATAGGGCAGGAAGAAAAATGAGGGAAGGTGAGGAGAGCCGATAGGAGAGAAGAGCAGGAGAGAAGGGATGCAGGGGAAAGTAAACGGGAGAAGATACCTTACCCCTTCCCCTCCATCGCCTGTCTCCTTCCCCACCCTTTACCTTTATTCGCGCTCTCCTCTCCCCACCTCTTTTCCCCCTTTTTATACCTTCCCTTCCCTTTCGCCCTCTCTCCTGCCCACCTTCACTATCTCCTGTTCCCCCTCCCTGACCTGACCTTCCCTCATTTCCCCTTCCCTCCCATCCCTAATTCTACTTTTCCTTCTCTTCCATTTCC
Organism: Lissotriton vulgaris; assembly: GCF_964263255.1. Lineage (NCBI taxonomy): Eukaryota > Metazoa > Chordata > Amphibia > Caudata > Salamandridae > Lissotriton > Lissotriton vulgaris. Next base: position 1,181,475,290 of record NC_141696.1, read on the forward strand.
ATTTCCGCTAGCTCAAAGATACAGCAGACCTAGCTCAAAGATACAGCAGACTGAACTGAGCATGAAAAACACAAAACATCCAACCCTTTAACAAGAAAAGTTTAGCAAGACATTCATTTTTCAGTGTTCAAATTTTTTATTAAACGTATTTTTCGTACATCTTAAACACAATACCAGCGAACTGTGAATTTTAAAAACGCATTGCAAGGAATATAAACATCCATTTGCATCTAAATATAATATTTATAATATAATATTTATAACATGAATGGGGTGCTAATGGTAATTTTATGTATGCGCTTTGGGGTGCAAAGGGTAATTTGAGATTTAAAGGTGGGTATGGATTTTTGAGTGACAAGTGTAATTTTAGGGTTCAGTGTGGGTATGGGTTTTGGGGTGCAAAGGGTAATTTTAGGGATCAGGTAGGTATGGGTTTATGTGCGCCAAGGGAAGTTTTAGGGTTAGGGGAGGTATGGGTCTCTATGGTGCGAAGGATAATTTTGGGGTTCAGGGTGGGTATGGGTTTTGGACTGTAAAAGGTTATTTTAAGGTCCAGGGTGGGTGTGGGTTTTGGGATGCCAAGGGTAATTTTAGGGTTCAGGGTAGGTATGGGTTTTGGGGTGCCACGTGTTTTTTTTAGTGTTCAGGGTGGGTATTTGGTTTTGGGTGACAAGGTTGAATTTAAGTTTCAGGGTGGGCATGGGTTTTGGGGAGCCAAGGGTAGTTTTAGGGTTTAGAGTGAGTTTGGGTTTTTGGGTGCTAAGGGTACTTTTAGGGTTTGGGGTGGGTATGGGTTTTGGGGTGCCATAGTTAATTTTAGGGTTCAGGGTGGGTATGGGTTTTGGGGTGCTAAGGGTCATTTCAGGGTTGAGCCTGGGTATGGGTTTTGGGGTGTCAAGGGTAATTTTGGGGTTCAGGGTGGGTATGAATTTTGGGGTGCCAAGGGTAATTTTGGGGTTCAGGGTGGGTGTTGGTTTTGGGGTGCAATGGTAATCTTAGGGTTCAGGGTAGGTAAGGGTTTAGTATGCCAATGGTAATTTCAAGGTTCTTTGTAGGTATGGGTTTAGTGGTGTCAAGGTTATTTTTGGGGTATGGGGGATATAGGTTTTGGGGTGCCACGGGTAATTTTAGGTATTGGTTTTGGGGTCCAAAGGGTCATTTTAGGGTTCAGGGTAGTAATGGGTTTTGGGGTGCCAGGGGTAATTTTAGGTTTCAGGGTGGGTATGGGTTTTGGGGTGCTAAGGGTCATTTTAGGGTACATTGTAGGTATGGGGTGCCAAGGTTTTATGGGGTTATGGGTTTTGGGGTGCTATGGGTAATTGTAGGGTCCAGGGTGGGTGTGGGTTTTGCGGTGTTGAGATACTTTAATTTTCGGGTTCATTGTAGGTATGGGTTTTGGGGTGTCAAGGTTATTTTTGGGGTATGGGGATATGGGTTTTGGGGTGCCACAGATAATTTTAGGTATTGGTATTGGGGTGCAAAGGGTAATTTTAAGCTTCAGGGTAGTTATGGGTTTGGCGTGCCAAGGATAATTTTAGGTTTCAGGGTGGGTATGGATTTTGGGGTGCAAAGGGTAATTTTAGGGTACATTTGGTATGGGGTGCCAAGGTTTTTTTGGGGGTGTTTTTTGGGGTGCTAAAAGTAATTTTAGGGTTCAGGGTGGGTATGGGATTCGGGGTGCTAAGGGTAATTTTAGGGTTCAGGGTAGGTATGCGTTTTGGGGTGCTAATGGTCATTTTGGGGTTCAGGGTGGGTATGAGTTTTGGGGTGCCAAGGGAAATTTTGGGGTTCAGGGTGGGTGTGGGTTTGGGGGTGCCAGGGGTAATTCTAGGGTTCAGGGTGGGTATGGGTTATAGCGTGCCAATCGTCATTTTAGGGCTCAGAATGGGTATGGGTTTTGGGGTGCTAAGGGTAATTTTAGGGTTCAGGATGGATGTGGGTTTTGGGGTGCCAAGGATAATTTAAGGGTTCGGGGGTGTGGGTTTTGGAGCGCTAAGGGCAATTTTAGGGTTCAGTATGGGATGGGTTTTGGCTGAGCCAAGGGTAACTTTAGAGTTCAGGGTAGACATTGGTTTTAGGGAGCCAAGGGTAGTTTTAGGGTTCAGAGTGAGTATGGGTTTTGAGGTGCTAAGGATCATTTTAGGGTTGAGCCTGGGTATGGCTTTTGTAGTGCAAGGGTAATTTTGGGGTTCAGGGTGGGTATGGGTTTTGGGGTGCCAAGGGTAATTTTGGGGTTCAGGGTGGGTGTGGGTTTAGGGGTGCCAAGGGTAACCTTAGGGTTCAGGGTGGGTATAGATTTTGGGCTGCCAAGGTTAATTTTAGGGTTCAGGGTGGGTATGGGTTTTTGGGTGCTAAGGGTCATTTTAGGGTTGAGCCTGGGTATGGGTTTTGTAGTGCAAGGGCAATTTTGGGGTTCAGGGTGGGTATGGGTTTTAGGGTGCCAAGGGTAATTTTGGGGTTCCGGGAGGGTGTGGGTTTAGGGGTGCCAAGGGTAACAGTAGTGTTCAGGGTGGGCATGGTTTTTGGGGTGCTCAGGGTAATTTTGGGGTTCAGGGCGGGTGTGGGTTTAGGGGTGCCAAGGGTAACCTTAGGGTTCAGGGTGGGTATGGGATTTAGGGTGTCGAGGATAATTTGAGGGTTCAGGGTGGGTTTTGAGGTAGCAAGGGAAATTTTAGGTCTCAGGGTGGGTATGGGTTTAGGGATACCAAGGGTCATTTTAAAGTTCAGTGTGGGTATGGGTTTTGGGGTGCCATGGGTGATTTTAGGGTTCAGGGTGGGTGTGGGTTTTGGGGTGCCAAGGGTAATTTTAGGGTTCAGTATGGGTATGAATTTTGGGGTGCAAAAGGTAATTTTGGGGTTCAGGGTGGGTGTTGGTTTTAGGGTGCAAGGGTAATCTTAGCATTCAGGGTAGGTAAGGGTTTAGTATGCCAATGGTAATTTCAGGGTTCTTTGTAGGTATGGGTTTAGGGGTGTCAAGGTTATTTTTGGGGTATGGGGGATATAGGTTTTGGGGTGCCACGGGTAATTTTAGGTATTGGTTTTGGGGTCCAAAGGGTCATTTTAGGGTTCAGGGTAGTAATGGGTTTTGGGGTGCCAGGGGTAATTTTAGGTTTCAGGGTGGGTATGGGTTTTGGGGTGCTAAGGGTCACTTTAGGGTACATTGTAGGTATGGGGTGCCAAGGTTTTATGGGGTTATGGGTTTTGGGGTGCTATGGGTAATTGTAGGGTCCAGGGTGGGTGTGGGTTTTGGGGTGTTGAGATACTTTAATTTTAGGGTTCATTGTAGGTATGGGTTTTGGGGTGTCAAGGTTATTTTTGGGGTATGGGGATATGGGTTTTGGGGTGCCACAGATAATTTTAGGTATTGGTTTTGGGGTGCAAAGGGTAATTTTAAGCTTCAGGGTAGTTATGGGTTTTGGCGTGCCAAGGATAATTTTAGGTTTCAGGGTGGGTATGGGTTTTGGGGTGCTAAGGGTAATTTTAGGGTACATTTGGTATGGGGTGCCAAGGTTTTTTTGGGGGTGTTTTTTGGGGTGCTAAAAGTAATTTTAGGGTTCAGGGTGGGTATGGGATTCGGGGTGCTAAGGGTAATTTTAGGGTTCAGGGTAGGTATGCGTTTTGGGGTGCTAATGGTCATTTTGGGGTTCAGGGTGGGTATGAGTTTTGGGGTGCCAAGGGAAATTTTGGGGTTCAGGGTGGGTGTGGGTTTGGGGGTGCCAGGGGTAATTCTAGGGTTCAGGGTGGGTATGGGTTATAGCGTGCCAATCGTCATTTTAGGGCTCAGAATGGGTATGGGTTTTGGGGTGCTAAGGGTAATTTTAGGGTTCAGGATGGATGTGGGTTTTGGGGTGCCAAGGATAATTTAAGGGTTCGGGGGGGTGGGTTTTGGAGCGCTAAGGGCAATTTTAGGGTTCAGTATGGGATGGGTTTTGGCTGAGCCAAGGGTAACTTTAGAGTTCAGGGTAGACATTGGTTTTAGGGAGCCAAGGGTAGTTTTAGGGTTCAGAGTGAGTATGGGTTTTGAGGTGCTAAGGATCATTTTAGGGTTGAGCCTGGGTATGGCTTTTGTAGTGCAAGGGTAATTTTGGGGTTCAGGGTGGGTATGGGTTTTGGGGTGCCAAGGGTAATTTTGGGGTTCAGGGTGGGTGTGGGTTTAGGGGTGCCAAGGGTAACCTTAGGGTTCAGGGTGGGTATAGATTTTGGGCTGCCAAGGTTAATTTTAGGGTTCAGGGTGGGTATGGGTTTTTGGGTGCTAAGGGTCATTTTAGGGTTGAGCCTGGGTATGGGTTTTGTAGTGCAAGGGCAATTTTGGGGTTCAGGGTGGGTATGGGTTTTAGGGTGCCAAGGGTAATTTTGGGGTTCCGGGAGGGTGTGGGTTTAGGGGTGCCAAGGGTAACAGTAGTGTTCAGGGTGGGCATGGTTTTTGGGGTGCTCAGGGTAATTTTGGGGTTCAGGGCGGGTGTGGGTTTAGGGGTGCCAAGGGTAACCTTAGGGTTCAGGGTGGGTATGGGATTTAGGGTGTCGAGGATAATTTGAGGGTTCAGGGTGGGTTTTGAGGTAGCAAGGGAAATTTTAGGTCTCAGGGTGGGTATGGGTTTAGGGATACCAAGGGTCATTTTAAAGTTCAGTGTGGGTATGGGTTTTGGGGTGCCATGGGTGATTTTAGGGTTCAGGGTGGGTGTGGGTTTTGGGGTGCCAAGGGTAATTTTAGGGTTCAGTATGGGTATGAATTTTGGGGTGCAAAAGGTAATTTTGGGGTTCAGGGTGGGTGTTGGTTTTAGGGTGCAAGGGTAATCTTAGCATTCAGGGTAGGTAAGGGTTTAGTATGCCAATGGTAATTTCAGGGTTCTTTGTAGGTATGGGTTTAGGGGTGTCAAGGTTATTTTTGGGGTATGGGGGATATAGGTTTTGGGGTGCCACGGGTAATTTTAGGTATTGGTTTTGGGGTCCAAAGGGTCATTTTAGGGTTCAGGGTAGTAATGGGTTTTGGGGTGCCAGGGGTAATTTTAGGTTTCAGGGTGGGTATGGGTTTTGGGGTGCTAAGGGTCATTTTAGGGTACATTGTAGGTATGGGGTGCCAAGGTTTTATGGGGTTATGGGTTTTGGGGTGCTATGGGTAATTGTAGGGTCCAGGGTGGGTGTGGGTTTTGGGGTGTTGAGATACTTTAATTTTAGGGTTCATTGTAGGTATGGGTTTTGGGGTGTCAAGGTTATTTTTGGGGTATGGGGATATGGGTTTTGGGGTGCCACAGATAATTTTAGGTATTGGTTTTGGGGTGCAAAGGGTAATTTTAAGCTTCAGGGTAGTTATGGGTTTTGGCGTGCCAAGGATAATTTTAGGTTTCAGGGTGGGTATGGGTTTTGGGGTGCTAAGGGTAATTTTAGGGTACATTTGGTATGGGGGCCAAGGTTTTTTTGGGGGTGTTTTTTGGGGTGCTAAAAGTAATTTTAGGGTTCAGGGTGGGTATGGGATTCGGGGTGCTAAGGGTAATTTTAGGGTTCAGGGTAGGTATGCGTTTTGGGGTGCTAATGGTCATTTTGGGGTTCAGGGTGGGTATGAGTTTTGGGGTGCCAAGGGAAATTTTGGGGTTCAGGGTGGGTGTGGGTTTGGGGGTGCCAGGGGTAATTCTAGGGTTCAGGGTGGGTATGGGTTATAGCGTGCCAATCGTCATTTTAGGGCTCAGAATGGGTATGGGTTTTGGGGTGCTAAGGGTAATTTTAGGGTTCAGGATGGATGTGGGTTTTGGGGTGCCAAGGATAATTTAAGGGTTCGGGGGGGTGGGTTTTGGAGCGCTAAGGGCAATTTTAGGGTTCAGTATGGGATGGGTTTTGGCTGAGCCAAGGGTAACTTTAGAGTTCAGGGTAGACATTGGTTTTAGGGAGCCAAGGGTAGTTTTAGGGTTCAGAGTGAGTATGGGTTTTGAGGTGCTAAGGATCATTTTAGGGTTGAGCCTGGGTATGGCTTTTGTAGTGCAAGGGTAATTTTGGGGTTCAGGGTGGGTATGGGTTTTGGGGTGCCAAGGGTAATTTTGGGGTTCAGGGTGGGTGTGGGTTTAGGGGTGCCAAGGGTAACCTTAGGGTTCAGGGTGGGTATAGATTTTGGGCTGCCAAGGTTAATTTTAGGGTTCAGGGTGGGTATGGGTTTTTGGGTGCTAAGGGTCATTTTAGGGTTGAGCCTGGGTATGGGTTTTGTAGTGCAAGGGCAATTTTGGGGTTCAGGGTGGGTATGGGTTTTAGGGTGCCAAGGGTAATTTTGGGGTTCCGGGAGGGTGTGGGTTTAGGGGTGCCAAGGGTAACAGTAGTGTTCAGGGTGGGCATGGTTTTTGGGGTGCTCAGGGTAATTTTGGGGTTCAGGGCGGGTGTGGGTTTAGGGGTGCCAAGGGTAACCTTAGGGTTCAGGGTGGGTATGGGATTTAGGGTGTCGAGGATAATTTGAGGGTTCAGGGTGGGTTTTGAGGTAGCAAGGGAAATTTTAGGTCTCAGGGTGGGTATGGGTTTAGGGATACCAAGGGTCATTTTAAAGTTCAGTGTGGGTATGGGTTTTGGGGTGCCATGGGTGATTTTAGGGTTCAGGGTGGGTGTGGGTTTTGGGGTGCCAAGGGTAATTTTAGGGTTCAGTATGGGTATGAATTTTGGGGTGCAAAAGGTAATTTTGGGGTTCAGGGTGGGTGTTGGTTTTAGGGTGCAAGGGTAATCTTAGCATTCAGGGTAGGTAAGGGTTTAGTATGCCAATGGTAATTTCAGGGTTCTTTGTAGGTATGGGTTTAGGGGTGTCAAGGTTATTTTTGGGGTATGGGGGATATAGGTTTTGGGGTGCCACGGGTAATTTTAGGTATTGGTTTTGGGGTCCAAAGGGTCATTTTAGGGTTCAGGGTAGTAATGGGTTTTGGGGTGCCAGGGGTAATTTTAGGTTTCAGGGTGGGTATGGGTTTTGGGGTGCTAAGGGTCATTTTAGGGTACATTGTAGGTATGGGGTGCCAAGGTTTTATGGGGTTATGGGTTTTGGGGTGCTATGGGTAATTGTAGGGTCCAGGGTGGGTGTGGGTTTTGGGGTGTTGAGATACTTTAATTTTAGGGTTCATTGTAGGTATGGGTTTTGGGGTGTCAAGGTTATTTTTGGGGTATGGGGATATGGGTTTTGGGGTGCCACAGATAATTTTAGGTATTGGTTTTGGGGTGCAAAGGGTAATTTTAAGCTTCAGGGTAGTTATGGGTTTTGGCGTGCCAAGGATAATTTTAGGTTTCAGGGTGGGTATGGGTTTTGGGGTGCTAAGGGTAATTTTAGGGTACATTTGGTATGGGGTGCCAAGGTTTTTTTGGGGGTGTTTTTTGGGGTGCTAAAAGTAATTTTAGGGTTCAGGGTGGGTATGGGATTCGGGGTGCTAAGGGTAATTTTAGGGTTCAGGGTAGGTATGCGTTTTGGGGTGCTAATGGTCATTTTGGGGTTCAGGGTGGGTATGAGTTTTGGGGTGCCAAGGGAAATTTTGGGGTTCAGGGTGGGTGTGGGTTTGGGGGTGCCAGGGGTAATTCTAGGGTTCAGGGTGGGTATGGGTTATAGCGTGCCAATCGTCATTTTAGGGCTCAGAATGGGTATGGGTTTTGGGGTGCTAAGGGTAATTTTAGGGTTCAGGATGGATGTGGGTTTTGGGGTGCCAAGGATAATTTAAGGGTTCGGGGGGGTGGGTTTTGGAGCGCTAAGGGCAATTTTAGGGTTCAGTATGGGATGGGTTTTGGCTGAGCCAAGGGTAACTTTAGAGTTCAGGGTAGACATTGGTTTTAGGGAGCCAAGGGTAGTTTTAGGGTTCAGAGTGAGTATGGGTTTTGAGGTGCTAAGGATCATTTTAGGGTTGAGCCTGGGTATGGCTTTTGTAGTGCAAGGGTAATTTTGGGGTTCAGGGTGGGTATGGGTTTTGGGGTGCCAAGGGTAATTTTGGGGTTCAGGGTGGGTGTGGGTTTAGGGGTGCCAAGGGTAACCTTAGGGTTCAGGGTGGGTATAGATTTTGGGCTGCCAAGGTTAATTTTAGGGTTCAGGGTGGGTATGGGTTTTTGGGTGCTAAGGGTCATTTTAGGGTTGAGCCTGGGTATGGGTTTTGTAGTGCAAGGGCAATTTTGGGGTTCAGGGTGGGTATGGGTTTTAGGGTGCCAAGGGTAATTTTGGGGTTCCGGGAGGGTGTGGGTTTAGGGGTGCCAAGGGTAACAGTAGTGTTCAGGGTGGGCATGGTTTTTGGGGTGCTCAGGGTAATTTTGGGGTTCAGGGCGGGTGTGGGTTTAGGGGTGCCAAGGGTAACCTTAGGGTTCAGGGTGGGTATGGGATTTAGGGTGTCGAGGATAATTTGAGGGTTCAGGGTGGGTTTTGAGGTAGCAAGGGAAATTTTAGGTCTCAGGGTGGGTATGGGTTTAGGGATACCAAGGGTCATTTTAAAGTTCAGTGTGGGTACGGGTTTTGGGGTGCCATGGGTGATTTTAGGGTTCAGGGTGGGTGTGGGTTTTGGGGTGCCAAGGGTAATTTTAGGGTTCAGTATGGGTATGAATTTTGGGGTGCAAAAGGTAATTTTGGGGTTCAGGGTGGGTGTTGGTTTTGGGGTGCAAGGGTAATCTTAGCATTCAGGGTAGGTAAGGGTTTAGTATGCCAATGATAATTTCAGGGTTCTTTGTAGGTATGGGTTTAGGGGTGTCAAGGTTATTTTTGGGGTATGGGGGATATAGGTTTTGGGGTGCCACGGGTAATTTTAGGTATTGGTTTTGGGGTCCAAAGGGTCATTTTAGGGTTCAGGGTAGTAATGGGTTTTGGGGTGCCAGGGGTAATTTTAGGTTTCAGGGTGGGTATGGGTTTTGGGGTGCTAAGGGTCATTTTAGGGTACATTGTAGGTATGGGGTGCCAAGGTTTTATGGGGTTATGGGTTTTGGGGTGCTATGGGTAATTGTAGGGTCCAGGGTGGGTGTGGGTTTTGGGGTGTTGAGATACTTTAATTTTAGGGTTCATTGTAGGTATGGGTTTTGGGGTGTCAAGGTTATTTTTGGGGTATGGGGATATGGGTTTTGGGGTGCCACAAATAATTTTAGGTATTGTTTTTGGGGTGCAAAGGTTAATTTTAAGCTTCAGGGTAGTTATGGGTTTTGGCGTGCCAAGGATAATTTTAGGTTTCAGGGTGGGTATGGGTTTTGGGGTGCTAAGGGTAATTTTAGGGTACATTTGGTATGGGGTGCCAAGGTTTTTTTGGGGGTGTTTTTTGGGGTGCTAAAAGTAATTTTAGGGTTCAGGGTAGGCATGGGTTTTGCGGTGCTAAAGGTCATTTTGGGGTTCAGGGTGGGTGTGGGTTTGGGGGTGCCAGGGGTAATTCTAGGGTTCAGGGTGGGTATGGGTTATAGCGTGCCAATCGTCATTTTAGGGCTCAGGATGGGTATGGGTTTTGGGGTGCTAAGGGTAATTTTAGGGTTCAGGATGGATGTGGGTTTTGGGGTGCCAAGGATAATTTAAGGGTTCGGGGGGTGTGGGTTTTGGGGCACTAAGGGCAATTTTAGGGTTCAGTATGGGATGGGTTTTGGCTGAGCCAAGGGTAACTTTAGAGTGCAGGGTAGACATCGGTTTTAGGGAGCCAAGGGTAGTTTTAGGGTTCAGAGTGAGTATGGGTTTTGAGGTGCTAAGGATCATTTTAGGGTTGAGCCTGGGTATGGCTTTTGTAGTGCAAGGGTAATTTTGGGGTTCAGGGTGGGTATGGGTTTTGGGGTGCCAAGGGTAATTTTGGGGTTCAGGGCGGGTGTGGGTTTAGGGGTGCCAAGGTTAACCTTAGGGTTCAGGGTGGGTATAGATTTTGGGCTGCCAAGGTTAATTTTAGGGTTCAGGGTGGGTATGGGTTTTGGGGTGCTAAGGGTCATTTTAGGGTTGAGCCTGGGTATGGGTTTTGTAGTGCAAGGGCAATTTTGGGGTTCAGGGTGGGTATGGGTTTTGGGGAGCCAAGGGTAATTTTGGGGTTCCGGGCGGGTGTGGGTTTAGGGGTGCCAAGGGTAACAGTAGTGTTCAGGGTGGGTATGGGTTTTGGGGTGCTAAGGGTAATTTTGGGGTTCAGGGCGGGTGTGGGTTTAGGGGTGCCAAGGGTAACCTTAGGGTTCAGGGTGGGTATGGGTTTTAGGGTGTCGAGGATAATTTGAGGGTTCAGGGTGGGTTTTGAGGTAGCAAGGGTAATTTTAGGGCTCAGGGTGGGTATGGGTTTAGGGGTACCAAGGGTCATTTTAAAGTTCGGTATGGGTTTTGGGGTGCCATGGGTGATTTTAGGGTTCAGGGTGGGTGTGGGTTTTGGGGTGCCAAGGGTAATTTTAGGGTTCATTATGGGATGGGTATTGGCGAGCCAAGGGTAATTTTAGAGTTCAGGGTGGGCTTGGGTTTTGGGGAGTCAAGGGTCGTTGTAGGGTTCAGAGTATAGGTTTAGGAGTGCTAAGGGTAATTTTAGGGTTCAGGGTGGGTATGGGTTTGGGTTGCTAAGGGTCATTTTAGGGTTGAGCCGGGGTATGGGTTTTGGGGTGCCAAGGGTAATTTTGGGGTTCAAGGTGGATGTGGGTTTTGGGGTGCCAAGAGTAATTTTAGGGTTCAGGGTAGGTATGGGTTTGGGGTCCCAAGGTTAATTTTAGGGTTCATGGTGGGTATGGGTTTGGGTTGCTAAGGGTCATTTTAGGGTTGAGCCGGGGTATGGGTTTTGGGGTGCCAAGGGTAATTTTGGGGTTCAAGGTGGATGTGGGTTTTGGGGTGACAAGAGTAACCTTAGGAGTCAGGGTGGGTATGGCTTTTGGGGTACCAAGGTTCATTCTAAAGTTCAAGGTGGGTATGGGTTTTGATGAGCTAAGGGTAGTTTTAGGGTTCACAGTGGGTATGGGATTTTGGGTGCTAAGGGTAATTTTAGGGTAGGTATGAATTTTGGGGTGCTAAGGGTAGTTTTAGGTTTGAGACTGGGTATGAGTTTTGGGGTGCCAAGGGTAATTATGGGGTTCAGGGTGGGAAAGGGTTTTGGGGTGCCAAGGAAAATTTTGGGGTTCAGAGTGGAGTGGGTTTTGGGGTGCTAAGGGTAATTCTAGGGTTCAGGTTGAGTATGGGTTTTAGGGTGCCAATGGTAATTTTAGGGCTCTGGTGGGTGTGGGTTTTGGGGAGCCAAGTGTAGTTTTAGGGTTCAGAGTGAGTATTGGTTTTGAGTTGCTAAGGCTAATTTTTGGGTTTATTGTAGGTATGGGTTTTGGGGCGCCAATAGTAATTTTAGGGTTCAGGGTGGGTATGGCTTTTGACCTGCCAAGGTTAATTTTAGGGTTCAGGGTGGGTATTGGTTTTGGGGTGCTAAAGGTAATTTTAGGGTTGAGCCTGGGTATGGGTTTTGGGGTGCCAAGGGTAATTTTGGGGTTCAGGGTGGGTATGGGTTTTGGGGTGCCAAGGGTAATTTTGGGGTTTAGGGCGGGTGTGGGTTTTGGGGTGCCATAGGTAACTTTAGGTTTCAGGGTGGGTATGGGTTTTAGGGTGTCAATGGTAATTTTAGGGCTCAGGGTGGGTATGGGTTTTGGGGTAACAGGTGATTTTAGGGTTCAGTGTGGGTTTTGGGGTGCCAAGGGTAATTTTAGTTTTCAGTATGGGATGGGTTTTGGTGAACCAATAGTAATATTAGTCTTCGTGGTGGGCGTGGGTTTTGGGGAGTCAGGGTAGTTTTAGGGTTCAGATTAAGTATGGGTTTTGGGGTGCTATGGGTAATTTTAGGGTTCAGGGTGGGTATGGGTTTTGGGGTGCCAAGGTTAATTTTAGGGTTCAGGGTGGGTTTGGGTTTTGGGGTGCTAAGGGTCATTTTAGGGTTGAGCATGGGTATGTGTTTTTGGGTGTCAATGGTAATTTTAGGGTTCAGGGTGTGTATGGGTTTTGGGGTGCCAAAGGTAATTGTAGGGTTCTGGGTGGGTGTGGGTTTTGGGGTGCCAAGGGTAACCTTAGGGTTCAGGGTGGGTATGGGTTTTAGGGTGCCAATGGTAATTTTAGGGCTTAGGGTGGGTATGGGTTTTGGGGTGCCAAGGGTAACTTTAGGTTTCAGCGTGGGTGTGGGTTTTGGGGTGTTGAGGATAATTTAAGGGTTCAGGGTGGGTGTTGGTTTTGGGGTCCCAAGGGTAATTTTAGGGCTTGGGGTCAGTATGGGTTTTGGGGTTGACGTAAATATATAATTTACTCTCTTAATTTCTATGCAGGTAAGTACTTAATCAATAATAACTCAAATCGGAAAGAAAGAACCAGAGTCCGTGGTGTTAGAGTTCTTAGGGGTTTTATTCCTCCAAAAGGAATGGTCAGGACCATAATATCATGTTCTTCCCACCGCAGGGGTGGAAGAAGGGATAGAGCGCTACATTTTATTGACAGTACATAGCTTATATACTTAATTCATGTCATAGGAAACAGTATAGTAGGCGTAACAACTGAGAGAAGACAAGATAACAGTATACACGTGTTACTAGTACGTAATCAGAAGGCGTGGTCTAGGCGTGAACTAGAGGTGTGTGCTAGAAACGTCACAGATGGGTGTCACAAAGGGGTGGCACTAATAGAAATGTTGCAATGTCAGCAGAAATCGGAAGCTTGGATGCGCGCGCAGCTGCATGACGTGTGATAGCCGTGAAACTGGAGGGGTGCAGGGGACTTGACATTTACACTGACGGAAAGAGACAGAAGTCTGGCATGTCAGGTCAACTTGTACTTCTATCATATCTGATATCTGATGTTTAGGAACCATATTATCTGGACGGAAAGGTCTCTAGGGCAGAAGCCATTCTATACTAACTGTGGATGCGTGTATAAGCGCCTGAGTGTCTGCATGAGAAGCGTGGGGCACGGGGCCTTCCATGGGAGCATGGTAACAGAAGCTATGAATTACTTGCACTGAGACAGGTCGGCCCTTTGGCTCTGCAGCTGGGGAGGATGTTTACTGAAGCTAGTAGGCAGGAATGCATTTTCGAAGAGCGGAACAGATAACTCGAAGGTTATAGTCAGTCTTGGCAGAAAGCAGGCTGAGCTGAGCGCGAGGGGCCGCGCTGGAAGTAAGTCAGAGTTCACAGGTACAGAGGCAGCCTGGGCTGAGGCTGTCAGAGTCAGAAGCCAGAAAAGAGGCTCGATGGCAGAAATTCAGGGCCTACTTTGCCAGAGCAGGAAAACATGTAAAGTGCACTACAAAAAGACGTTGGCATAGCATACTTAGGAACGGGTTATTTAATCCATTCAGGGTGGATCTGAAAGAGGACAAGTTAACGTTGGACGCAAATGTATTTGCGTCTTCATAACTGACACAGGAGGGAAGTTACATCCACTTTAAGCTGGTACATGGAGTCGGTGGGGTACTCGCTAGGGAACACAACATGACCAAAATTTATATTTCCTCAGGGTACCAAGGGTAATTTTACAGTTCAGGGTAGGTAGGGGTTTTGGGGAGCCAAAGGTAGTTTTAGGGTTCAGTGAGTATGGGTTTTAGGGTGCTAAGGGTAATTTTAGGGTTCCTTGTAGGTATAGGTTTTGGGGTGCCAAGGTTACAAGGTTATTTTTGAGGTTATGAAGGGTATGGGTTGTTGGCTGCCACCGGTAATTTTAGGTATTGGTTTTGGGGTGCAAAGGGTAATTTTAGGGTTCAGGGTGGTTATGGATTTTGGCGTGCCAAGGGTAATTTTTGGTTTCAGTTTGGGTATGGGTTTTGGTCTGCTAAGTGTAATTTAAGGGTGCATTGTAGGTAGGGTGTGCCAAGATTATTTTTGGGGTTATGGGGGTATGGGTTTTGGGGTGCGAAGGGTAATTTTAGGGTTCAGGGTGGGTATGGGTTTTGGGGTGCTATGGATAATTTTAGGGTTCAGGGTAGGTATGAATTTTGGGGTGTGTAATGGCTGACCTTTTCTGGCTCCTTTAAGAGGGAGAATGATGGAGAGTGACTCCAGTCTATCACCCTTATAGCATAGGGATTAGGACTATAGATAGGACCTCTGTCTTTTATATAGTAGAGTATTTTCGTGTCCCTTTCTTTAGAGTAGGGCTTATGAATTCAAGCTAGGGGATAGATATATAAGTATTAATCATGATTTGCCCTTTTGCTAACGTGTTAGGATATTTTCCATGGAGTTATGCGTATTGTGGGTCCTGTAGGCCTTAAACGAGACAGACTCCATCTTGCCCTCTGCCTGGTAGCTCGAGAGGCCTTCTAGGTCAAGTGTAATGTTTTAGTTTCAAGCTGTTGTTCTCTTGGAGAGAACCGGCTCAGGCTGGCCCTTATCGAAGGAATGTATTTTTCTCCACTCCGAAGACACAACTTCAGGCCGGCCGGCTGGGAACGTGTCCTTGGTACGGGGAGGTACAAGAATTTGGTGGGCGGCAGGTTACTGGCCGTAGCTTTCCATGAAGGAACAGGTTTTGATATTAGCGAAGGTGTTAGTCAGTCGAGAGTCAGTTCGTAGGCGGCATCTAGCCGTTAGCATCTCTGCCATTAATTATTCCATGGCGGACAGTCGCCATCTTTGAAGTCCGAGAAAGATTTAAGACCGAGACTCTCTGAGAAAGACTGAAGGAGAATTAGCGCGGAGCGCACTGAAACAGAGAGAGAGAGAGATACGGTAGCTAATAACCAGCAAGGTTCCAGTGGCCTGGAGGGAAGCAGACGAGATTGAGCCTAGCGGTGCAGACGTGTACTTGTGACGGCTGGGGTGTGACTGCGAGACGAGCCAGGACACAGAGACGAGAAGGGAACCTAGATGACTGCCGAGTCCCGACTTCACATTAATAAGGTGACATCCGCCCTTTCCATAATAAGCGCGCATTCTAATCTTTGCCTTTTCTTTGCATAATCTGTGTTGCATAGTACTGTGTTATATGTTTATTGACAATAAATATCCTAGTTCTTAGTGAACTGAGATGTGCCGTGTATTCTTGTTCAATCTTGGTAAACGTGGCTTCTAGTTGATTGTTGTTTATATGAATGGATGAGTAACCCCAATCAGGTAAGTGGTGATCAAATAAATAGGGAGCGAGTGGACCTTTGATGCCAAGAATAAGAGGTACATTATACTATTCGGAAACCGTACCAAATTCTATTATTATAGTTTCATCCCAAGAAGACAAAGGAGAAATCGTTCCAATAGGTGTTCATAGGAATGTGGTCGTCGTTGATATACGGCGTTAGTGAGAGCGTTGGGGTGGATTACCAACGTGTATACCCACAGGATTGTGGCTTGTGTAAGTGAGAGCGTTGGGGGGTGTAGGTTTGCCGGATTGTAAACCGTTTGGAAAAGAGAGCATTGGGTTCTGCAGGCCCATGTGTAGACACGCCGGATTGTGTGTCATATCTGCCCTGGGGTAGATCAGTCTGGGTCGGAGTGGCCGCGAGACTAACTGATGTGAATAAGATATGGTAGAAAAACTATGCATGTTTATTGCTATTCCCCATCCTTAGGTACATATATATATATATATATATATCTATATCCCTTGTGAATACGTTCTAAGGAGGGAGGTGAGTACGTTCTGGCTGGGTTAGAGGGGCCCCTAGGGGCTGATCCCATCTAAACGGAAAATCCGGCCATTACATCTGGCGTCACGAACTGTTTACAAAGCCTGTGTGCGCTGTATTGTTTTGATCTTGTTTGTTTGCGCTCGGCTCGTACGTATAATATTTTGTGTATAATTGTGTATATAATTTTTGTGTGTCAATATGTTTGCGAAAAAATCACCGTCGGTTTTTAAGTTGCCTATTCAGATTCCCGGCTGGGAGTCTAAGCCTTACGAGGCTTTGGCCCGTGAGTGGGCCGATTCTACTGGTTTGAGTGAAAATTGGTCTTCTTGTTTGGAGCAGGCGGAGCCTGCTGATGTGGTATCATGCTTACAGAAAGCGCCAGTGGTGAAAGGTGATGAGCTTCCTATTTTAGGACGCAGAGGTTGGATTGTTCTTAATGCATACAGAATTCTTCATGAGAAGTTTGTTCAGCTGCAGAAGCAGTTTAAGGACATGGAAGGACAGTGTGTTGAGTTGCAAAATGAGCATACTCTTTTGCGCTGTCAAAATAAATTGCTTGCTGATAAACTTGAAACATATCAGACCATAGCCGAAAGAGCTGCGGTCCGCATTGCTCGATATAAGTACAAACATCGTCGTGGTCGTGTGTCTACACGGAAAGTGCGTCTGGTCGTAGCTAAGGCCGGAATGGATTGGAACCCTGATGAGTGGGATGGTAATATCTGGGATTCAAATGCTTCAGACTCCTCGGCTGAGGAGGGTGATAAGCGCGAATCTTCTCGCTCTGGACGTGATTGTAAATCTGCTTCTTATACTGATACTGTCGCTCACGGCGACCGTGCTCGCTCTTCCCATTCAGGTGACGTATCTTGCCCCGATTGTTCTGCTAAATCTAAGATGCGGGCTTCCTCGGAGGCCCTTCCTGAAGTTTCTGCTCATCCCGTGTTTCGTCGCAAATTACAACAAGCTCCTGGTAATCCGGGTGGTGTTGCTCTGGATAGTATTGAAGATTTTACTCAACAGGAGGTTAGTGACATTTTACAACGATTTCGTCGACGGCCTGGTGAGGCCTTGCTTACATGGATGGTGCGCCTTTATGAGCTCGGCGCTGCCGGTATTATGCTTGATGCTGTTGATTGCTTACGCTTTTGCTCTTTGAGTTCTGATTCCACTATTCAAGATCATTTTCGGAATTATAATGGTGCTGGTCAAATTACTTTGCTCCAGCTTGCGTCTGACGGCTGTAACCACAAATATCCTACTGAATCGGATTGGCCTGTTAATGACAAGCCATGGTACACTTTGCGCGATGCGTCGCAACGTTTGAAGGAGGAAGTCATGAAAACTGCTATCTTTCTTAGTACTTCTGACAGATTGCTGGATGGTCTTTTAACATCTTCTGTGCGTAATCGCATTATCCGTTCTTCGCCTGTTGCTTACAAGCAGGTCATGATGACTTTGTTGATTAATCAAACTGGCAATCCTTTGTCTGCTGTGCTTGAATCTGTTCGTCAGCTTGGTGAGCTGGGTGAGTGGTTTAAACCTGAAAGACAATCTCGACCTGAGGGTCGTACTGCTGGGGACTATAAGTTCTCTAGACGTGACATGTTTCTTGCTCTTATTGCTGATGGTGTCAAAAGGGAGGACATTGACGGTGAGCCTAACAATCGCTTATGGGATATGTTTCGTAAGCGTGGCTTAGATCGGAAGGAGGGTGCCCGTCGTGTGCGAAAGAATGAGTATGACCGTGGTTCTGATGACAGTGGTGATGAGAGACGACGTGTGGATTCTGATCGCCGTGATGATCGGCGTTATGAACGTGATGTATCTCCTCATCGTAATTGCGAGAGAGGGAGAGAGGGTGAACATGAAAGGGGGAGAGATGATCGTGTTTCCAACCGACATAGAGAGGAGAGGAGTTATTCCCCTGAAATGAGAAGAAGGGAGGATCGTAACAGACTTTCTGACCGTAATTCACAGTATTTTGAAAATGACAAAAATCCGTTTCGTAATGGAGACGGATATGAACAAGACATTTTGATACCAAAGAAGACAGAGAGCATTTACCCTGATTTGTCTTGGTTGACAGAACGCAGGAAAAATGACTAGGAAATAGGTCAAGCTCCAGTACACAAGTGGGCTCACAGAGACAACAGACCCTATGTAGATATTGAGATTTTATGGAAACATCGTAATATCCAAAGGGCCCGAGCACTAGTTGATACAGGAGCGGAGGCCACTTTAATTCACGGAAAATCAAAGAAATTTAAAGGACAGTTTTTCACAATTACTGGTTTAGGTGGAAAAGAAACCCCCGCAGTACAAACTACACTTGAAATTAAAATTGGTAGGATTCCTCGTAGGGAATATTCTGTGTTAGTTGTGCCACTTTTGGAGTATATAATTGGAATTGATATTCTAAAAGGAATGACTTTGCATCTGGATGATGGTTGTTATCAATTTGGAACTAGACAATATATTTCGACCAGACCCGTACGGGTTGGCCGTTTACGGATGCCTCCCATTAAAATTCCTCTAGCTACGAAAGTGGTTTCTCAGAAACAATATCGTATCCCAGGTGGTCATGAGGAAATTAATGCTATAATTCAGGATTTGGTTGACGCGGGAGTTATAACTCGGGTCACGTCTGCTTGGAATAACCCCGTCTGGCCCGTGCGCAAAAGTGATAATTCTTGGCGCATGACTGTTGATTATCGAGAATTGAATAAACATACACCTAAATTGGCTGTTGCAGTACCAGACATTGTCACTTTGATTCAGAGAATTCAAAAGCATCCAGGTACATGGTATGCGTCTATTGATATTGCTAATGCTTTCTTTTCAATTCCGATTGCCCCCGAGTGTCAGGAACAATTCAGTTTTACATGGAATGGACGTCAAATGACGTTCCGGAGTCTTCCTCAAGGTTATGTACACAGTCCCACGATCTGTCACCGGCTGGTGGCAGAGCATTTGTCTGAAGTGTCCGCTAATCCACAGATACAGGTGTGTCATTATATTGATGACATTTTGATTCAAGGTGAGACGCAATATCAGGTACGGTCCCATTTAGATCAGATCCTTGATTGTTTGCGAGCAAAAGGTTGGGAAATTAATCCTGATAAATTACAAGGTCCATCCCAAAATGTAAAATTTTTAGGAATTAATTGGCATGAAGGTCACAGAGAAGTGATCCCACAGGTGAAGCGAAAAATCCTAGATTTTGCAGTTCCAAAGAACAGGAAAGAGGCTCAGTGTTTCATTGGTTTGTTTGGCTTTTGGCGTCAGCATATTCCCCATTTGATTCAGATTTTGGCTCCGTTATATCGAGTCACTCGTAAGAAGAATGCGTTTGAATGGGGTGAATCACAACAGAATGCTTTTAATTTGGCGAAAGAAGCTATTCAGTATGCTTTGGATTTGTGGCCGGTGGGTGAAGGTGATGTGGACTTGAATGTGTCCGTGGAAGGTCTATATGCCAATTGGAGTCTGTGGCAAAAGCAGGGCAGACAAAAAGTGCCATTGGGTTTTTGGACTAAAAAGTTACCTGAAGCCGGTGAGCGTTATTCACCTTTTGAAAAACAATTACTTGCATGTTATTGGGCTCTGGTGGATACCGAGCAATTGACCCTAGGCCATGTGGTTTTGAGACCTGAAATTCCTATTATGCAGTGGGTTTTGAGTTCGCCGAAATCTCATCGACTTGGACATGCTCAAGAGGCGAGCGTGATTAAATGGAAATGGTACATTCAGGACAGGGCACGTGTGGGTCCGAAAGGTGTGGCAGTTTTACATGAGCGAGTGGCGCAGGCGCCCTCCAATGAGACTGGAAGTGATTGTTCCGTACCCGTAGTGCAGGAATCTCCCGTCAAGTGGGGTAAATCATTTGATGATCTGTCCGCGGAGGATAGAAAACATGTGTGGTTTACGGATGGCTCAGCGGGGTTCATTGGTGAGAAACGACATTGGAAAGCCGTCTCCTATAATCGAATCACGCAGAAATTATTGAGTACAACTGGTGATGGTAAGAGTAGTCAATATGCTGAACTCTATGCAGTTTACCAAGTTTTGAAACAGGAGTTGCCTGGCACATGTCATATTTTCACTGATTCCTGGTCCACTGCTAATGGACTGGCGGTGTGGTTACCAACATGGCATTCTCATAATTGGGAATTGCATTCAAAAGAACTGTGGGGAAAAGAATTATGGCAAGAAATTTGGGAGTTGCTCCCACAGAGTACTGTAACAATCTTTCACGTGGATGCTCATACTCCGATAGACTCCCTTGATAAATTCTTTCATACCATTGCAGATGAGAAATCTAAAATTGCTGAGGCAGTGGTGGACATGCAAGATTCTGATTTGGCGGGACTGGCGAAATGGGCCCACCAGAAAGCAGGACATTTTGGAGAGAAAGCCACTAGCAGGTGGGCTGCCGATCGAGGAATTCATATTCCTTTTTCTTTGATTAAAGATGTCATTCTGCATTGTCCCATTTGCCAGCATTCTAGAAAGAAGCAGGTGCCTCAAATTGTTCGAGGCCAGTTACATCGAGGAAAATTGCCCGCTCAAATTTGGCAGATTGATTATATTGGCCCGCTCCCTATGAGCAAAAATTGTCAGTATGTCTGTACAGTTGTTGATACTTATAGTGGCCTTTTGGTCGCTTTCCCTTGCAAGAACGCTACCCAAGTGAATACCATTAAGACCCTGGAGTTGCTTATTTTGTATTATGGTGTTCCATTCCAAATTCAATCTGATAACGCATCCCACTTTCGTGGAAGATTGGTACAGGAATTCTGTGTGGAAAATAACATTGATTGGGTGTTTCACATTCCATATTATCCACAGGCTTCGGGACTGATTGAGAGAATGAATGGTTTGCTAAAAGAACAATTGCGTAAATTGTCAGATGACCATTATAAAAATTGGAGAGACTTTTTGTTTCAGGCATTGTTAATTTTAAATAATCGCCCTTTGTTACATGCTGAATCCCCTTTGATGCGTTTGTTTCCTCCAAATGTTGATGTGAAGCCTAATTCCTTGTCCAACACTGTCATGTATTGGGAAATTACCCCCGGTGCTTTGGCTCCATGTAGAGCGACCCCAGGTTCCGCAGGCCTAGACCTGCATGCTTTAAATGATGCAAAATTACAAGGAAGAGACCGAATCATTGTTGAAACTGGCATTGGTGTCTGTATACCTGCCGGTAGTTTTGGATTAATTGCCCCCAGATCAGGCCTTGCCCTGAAAGGTATTCAAGTACTCGGAGGAGTAATTGACAGTGACTATCAGGGAGAGATTAAGGTTCTCTTGCTTAATAGCAGTGAGACTGACTTATTGATCAAAAAGTCTGACCGTGTTGCTCAGTTACTGATTATGCCTGTCTTCAGTGGTGAGATCAAGAAAGGCTCTGCCCCAACGTTGCTAACTGTGCGAGGACAAAAAGGCTTCGGATCGTCTGATCTTCCTGGAGCTAAAATATGGGTGCAATCGCCTAAAAATCCCCCTGAACAGGCTGATATTATTGCGACCGGTCATGACAACACCGTTTTGGTGATGAAGCCAGGGAAAGATAGCTGGGAAGCTGTCCCAGCTGATAAATGTTACCTACGAGAATGATTAAGGCCTGTGTTTGTATTTTTCCAGATCATTCTCTGGACTGCTGCTGCAGGATGTGTCGCCGTTGGACTCCTTTTGGCCTGCTACGCTGGGAGAGGAGAGGATCCACCGACTTCGGTTGATTGGAAAACCTGAGTTCCGCGTTCCTTTGCTGCATGGGACTCCTCTGCCAATTTCTGGATCGCTCTGGCTAAGAGAGTGACTAACTCTCCACATTTCTGTCTTACCCCCATGAGGTCTGTGACTGACATTTTGGCGACCTGCCTGGTTGCCGACCCAGCATCTACTGAGACTTTACGGCATATTTTTAATATTTCAAATGCCCGACCAAATGTTATTCTGGGCGATTTCGCAGCCCATTAATTTTGTCCCTTATGTACTGTTCTTCCTGACCTCGATACCCCTATTCATTCCCGAATCACAACTTTCAATATCACACCAGGTGATTTGTGTTTTATGATGACATGTGATCCCAAAGCTATCATCGAATGTCTTAGGTTAAAGATTCAGGCTGCAACTTCTTTTTCAGCTCATCAACGATTGCTGTGTTTAAAGAGACTTCCAAATTCATGTGTTTCCGTTAAGAACAATATGACATGTAAACGTTTATTGGTTGCCCCTAGTTATTATCGTTCCATGTTATTGCCTTCTGGCTGGCTCTTCTCCTGCGGGAATTCGTCTTGGCCCTATATTCCTGCAAATATTTCCGGTGGTCCATGTGCTATCACTAGATTGAGTTTATTAATGTTTTCTTCACATCCTAGTTCACATTCCCGTATGGTACGAGATTCAATGTCATTACATGAGGACTGTGATTCCTCCGTTCACCTTTACTCCAAATCCGAATATCTTGGTTTAGCTTTTTCTATTATTGGAGTCCCTGCATTGGCCGTTTATAATGCCAAAACAATTGGCAAGATGGCCTGCTGGATGGTTAAATCCATCAATCAAACCTCTACTGTTTTATCTGATCTGTTATTAGATGCCCAGGGTGAACGTAGAGCTATTTTACAGAATCGCGCAGCAATTGATTACCTTTTGTTAAAACATGGACATGAATGTTCTGATTTCGAGGGCCTATGCTGTTTTAATTTGTCCGACCATTCTAAATCAATCCAAGCCCATATTGACAAACTCCACGACTTGACTGCAGAAATTAGACAACACATTGATCAAGGCTTATTTGACTGGCTCTTTAATTGGTTACCTGACTTGCATTCTTTACGACAGATTTTAGGGGGAATTATTGTTGCCATTTGTATTTTAATAGCTGTTTGTTGCTTTATTCAGTGCATTCCTTCCTTGCTCCAGTTTTGTAGACTTAGCAAGAGACATAGGTCAGTTAATTTTGTTTCCTATTATTCTTCTACTGATGTGAGTTCTATATAGATTGTAGTTAATAGACTGGCGTCAAGGGGTGTAATGTAATGGCTGACCTTTTCTGGCTCCTTTAAGAGGGAGAATGATGGAGAGTGACTCCAGTCTATCACCCTTATAGCATAGGGATTAGGACTATAGATAGGATCTATGTCTTTTATATAGTAGAGTATTTTCGTGTCCCTTTCTTTAGAGTAGGGCTTATGAATTCAAGCTAGGGGATAGATATATAAGTATTAATCATGATTTGCCCTTTTGCTAACGTGTTAGGATATTTTCCATGGAGTTATGCGTATTGTGGGTCCTGTAGGCCTTAAACGAGACAGACTCCATCTTGCCCTCTGCCTGGTAGCTCGAGAGGCCTTCTAGGTCAAGTGTAATGTTTTAGTTTCAAGCTGTTGTTCGCTTGGAGAGAACCGGCTCAGGCTGGCCCTTATTGAAGGAATGTATTTTTCTCCACTCCGAAGACACAACTTCAGGCCGGCCGGCTGGGAACGTGTCCTTGGTACGGGGAGGTACAAGAATTTGGTGGGCGGCAGGTTACTGGCCGTAGCTTTCCATGAAGGAACAGGTTTTGATATTAGCGAAGGTGTTAGTCAGTCGAGAGTCAGTTCGTAGGCGGCATCTAGCCGTTAGCATCTCTGCCATTAATTATTCCATGGCGGACAGTCGCCATCTTTGAAGTCCGAGAAAGATTTAAGACCGAGACTCTCTGAGAAAGACTGAAGGAGAATTAGCGCGGAGCGCACTGAAACAGAGAGAGAGAGAGAGATACGGTAGCTAATAACCAGCAAGGTTCCAGTGGCCTGGAGGGAAGCAGACGAGATTGAGCCTAGCGGTACAGACGTGTACTTGTGACGGCTCGGGTGTGACTGCGAGACGAGCCAGGACACAGAGACGAGAAGGGAACCTAGATGACTGCCGAGTCCCGACTTCACATTAATAAGGTGACATCCGCCCTTTCCATAATAAGCGCGCATTCTAATCTTTGCCTTTTCTTTGCATAATCTGTGTTGCATAGTACTGTGTTATATGTTTATTGACAATAAATATCCTAGTTCTTAGTGAACTGAGATGTGCCGTGTATTCTTGTTCAATCTTGGTAAACGTGGCTTCTAGTTGATTGTTGTTTATATGAATGGATGAGTAACCCCAATCAGGTAAGTGGTGATCAAATTAATAGGGAGCGAGTGGACCTTTGATGCCAAGAATAAGAGGTACATTATACTATTCGGAAACCGTACCAAATTCTATTATTATAGTTTCATCCCAAGTAGACAAAGGAGAAATCGTTCCGATAGGTGTTCATAGGAATGTGGTCGTCGTTGATATACGGCGTTAGTGAGAGCGTTGGGGTGGATTACCAACGTGTATACCCACAGGATTGTGGCTTGTGTAAGTGAGAGCGTTGGGGGGATTACCAACGTGTAGGTTTGCCGGATTGTAAACCGTTTGGAAAAGAGAGCATTGGGTTCTGCAGGCCCATGTGTAGACACGCCGGATTGTGTGTCATATCTGCCCTGGGGTAGATCAGTCTGGGTCGGAGTGGCCGCGAGACTAACTGATGTGAATAAGATATGGTAGAAAACCTATGCATGTTTATTGCTATTCCCCATCCTTAGGTACATATATATATATATATATATATCTATATCCCTTGTGAATACGTTCTAAGGAGGGAGGTGAGTACGTTCTGGCTGGGTTAGAGGGGCCCCTAGGGGCTGATCCCATCTAAACGGAAAATCCGGCCATTACAGGGTGCTAAGGGTCATTTTAGGGTTGAGAAAGTGTATGGGTTTTGGGGTGCCAAGGGTCATTTTGGGGTTCAGGTTGGGTGTGGGTTTTGGGGTGCCAAGGGTAATTCTAAGGTTACGGTTGGGTATGGGTTTTAGGGTGCCACTGGTAATTTTAGGGCTCACGGTGGGTGTGGGTTTTGGGGTGCCAAAGATAATTTTAGGGTTAATTGTAGGTATTGGTTTTGGGGTGCTAAGGGTACTTTTTGGGTTATGGGAGGTATGAGTTTCGGGGTGCCAAGGGTCATTTTAGGTATTGGTTTTGGGGTGCAAATGGTAATTTTAGGGTTCAGGGTGGGTATGGGTTTTGGGGGCCCAAGGAACATTTTAGGTTTTAGGGTGGGTATGGGTTTTGAAGTGCTAAGGGTAATTTTAGGGTTCAGGGTAGCTTTGAGTTTTGGGGTGCCTGGGGTTATTTTAAAGTTCAGGGGGTATGGGTTTTGGAGTGTCAAGGGTAATTTAGGGGTTTGGTATGGGTTTTGGAGTGCTATAGGTGATTTATGCTGGGTATTGGGGTGGTAAGGGTATTTTAGCAATTTAAGGGGGTATGGGTATTGGGGTAGTATGGGTTATCTTAGGGTTTTAGGTTGATGAAACAAATGAGATATAAATATATAGAGAGAGAGACAGGGAAGGGCACAGGACAGTAGAAGGGGATGGGCGGAGTTAGAAGGGTATAGGACTGGAGATAGAGATAGGTAAGAAGATAGAAAGGAAGGGTATAGGAGGAGAGAGAAAGAATGGAAAAAGAAGGGAAGGAAAGCAAGAAAATAGAAGAGGAGGGACAGGAAGGGAAGGGAAGGGGAGGGGGAAAGGGGAAAAAGGGAAGAGGAAGTGAAACGGGGAGGGGAAAGAAAGAGAAGCGGAAGCATAGGAAAGGGTAGGGAAGGGGAAGGTTAGGAAAGGAGAGAAACTGGAAGGAAAGGGATTAGGATAGGAGGGGTTGGAAGGGGATAGGACAGAGGACAGGGAAAGGAAGGGAATGGACTGAAAGGAAAGAAAAAGGAAAGGAAGGGAAGGGAAGAAGAAAAGGGATGGAAAGTTGGGGTTGGAAGGGTAAAGGCGGAGACAGGGAAGGGCAGGGAAGGGAAAGGGCACACGCGCAAAGGAAATGGAGAAGGGGAAAGGAAATGGGAAGGAGGAAAGGGGGAGGGAAAAAAGGGGTACAGAAAGGGGAGGAGAAACGTTAAGGAAATATGGAATGGAATATAAGAGGGAGGGGAGAAGGGAATGGAGAGGTAAAGTATGAGACAAGGAAGGTGTATAGGAGGAGACAAAAGAGGTGGGAAGGGATATAGGAGGAGACAGGGAAGATAAGGGGTATAAAAGGAGACAGTGAAGGGTGGGGGTATAGAAGGAAACAGAGAAGGGGTATAGGATTAGACAGGGAAGGGAAGGGGTACAGGAGGAGACAGTTAAGGGAAGGGAAGGAGTATAGGAGGAGGCAGGGAAGTGGCATGGGAGACAGGGAAGGGAAGAGGTATAGGAAAAGGCAGGGAAGGGGTATAGGAGGAGACAGGGAAGGGAATGGGTATAGGAGAACACACGGAAGGGGTATAGGGGAAGATGATTAGGAGGAGACTTGGAAGGGAAGAGATACAGAAGGAGACAGGGAAGGGGAGAAGCATAGGAGGAGGCAGGGAAGGGGTAAAGGAGACGGAAAGACGGGTTTAGAAGGAAAAAGGGGATGGGGAAAGGGAAGGGAAGAGAGGGATATAGGAGGAGACAGGGGATGGGTATAGGAGGAGGCATAAAAGGGGTATAGGAGATGGGGAGGACGGGTTTAGGAGGAAAAAGTGAAAGGGCATAGGGAAAAGGGGAGAGGGATATAGGAGGAGATAGGGAAGGGACGAGAGGGGCATAGGAGGAGTCAGGGAAGAAAAGGGAAAGGGTAATAGGAGGAGAGAGGGAAGAGAAGGGAAGAAGGAAAGGGAGGGAAAGTGGGGATTGGAAGGGTATAGGTAGAGACAGGAAAGGGGAAGGAAGGGAAGGGGAAAATGAAAAGGGAAAAAGAAAGGGACAAAGGAAAGGGGGAAAAGGAAAGGGATAAGGGAAGGGGAGGGGAAGGTTAGGGGGAAGGGGAGGGGAGGAGATGAAGGGAAGGAAACGTAAACAAAAAGGGGAAGGGAAAGGAAGAAAAAAGAAGAGAAGTGAAGGGAAGGGGGAAGTAGAAGGGAAGGGTGAGGGGTATATGAGGAGACAGGAAGGGAAGTGAAGAGGTATGAGGGGACAGGGAAGGGAAGGAATACAGGAGG
Organism: Lissotriton vulgaris; assembly: GCF_964263255.1. NCBI lineage: Eukaryota > Metazoa > Chordata > Amphibia > Caudata > Salamandridae > Lissotriton > Lissotriton vulgaris. The sequence goes on from NC_141696.1 coordinate 1,181,501,831, forward strand.
TGACAGGGAAGGGAAACAGTATAGGAGATAGAGGAGTGGTATAGGAGGTGACCGGGAAGGATGGGGGTAGAGGAGGAGACAGGAAAGGCAGGGGTATAGGAGGAGACATGGAAGCAGAATAGGAGAAGACAGGGAAGGGATATAGGAGACAGGGAAGGAAAGGGCAGGGGCGTTGGGGAGACAGGGAAGGGTTATATGAAGAGGCAGGGAAGGGAAAGGGTACAGGAGGAGACAGGGAAGAGGTATAGGAAAAGACAGGGAAGGGAAGGGGAAAGGGAAAAGAGGAAAGGGGAAAGGAAAGGGGAAGAGAAAGAAACGGGGGAGGAAAGGGAACAGACGGAATGAAAGGGAAGGGAGAAGGGAAGAAGGGGAGGGAAGAATGGAAGAGGATGGGTAAAGTAGGAGACAATGAAGGGGTATAGTAGGAGACAGGGAAGGGATATAGGAGGAGGAAACAGTGAAGGGAAGGTGTATAGAAGGAGGCAGGGAAGTGAAGGGTATAGAAGGAGACGGAAGGGAAGGGGGGCATAGGAGACAGGGATGGGAGGGGTATAGGAGGAGACAGGGGAGGGGTACATGAAGAGGTAGGGAAGGTAAGGGGTATAGGAGCAGTCAGGGTAAGGAATGGAAGGGAAGGGGTATAGGAGAAAACAGGGAAGGGGTATAGGAGGAGACTGGGAAGGGTTAAAGGAGGAGACAGGTAAGAGAGGGGAGGTGTATTGGGGGAGGCAGGGAAGGGGCAGAGGAGACAGGTAAGGGAGGGAAGGGGTATAGGAGGAGGCAGGGAATGGGTATAGGAGACAGGGAAGGAATGGGTATAGGGGGAAAAAGAGAAGGGGTATGGGAAAAAGAGAAGGATATAGAAGGAGACAGGGAAGGGAAAGGTAATATGAGGAGACAGGGAAGGGAAGAGCAAGGAAGAAGGAAAGAGAGGGAACGTGGGGGTTTTTAGGATATAGGCAGAGACAGGGGAGGGCAAGGAAAGGAAATGAAGAGAAGGGGAAAATAAAAAGGGGAAACGGGCAAAGGAAAGGGGAAAGGGCACAGCACAGAGAGGATGAGAAAAGAAAGGGGGAGGGGAAAGTGAAGGGGATAGGGGAGGGGGTGGAGGGGAGGGGAGGGATGAAGGGAAGGAAAGGTAAAGGAAGGGAGAAGGGAAGGGGTATCGGAGGAGACAGGTAAGGGGAGGAAAGGCATATGAGACAGGGAAGGGAAGGGGTATAGGAGGAGACATGGAAGGGAAGGGCAGGGGTATAGGTGGAGATAGGGAAGGGAAGGGGTATAGGAGGAGACAGGGAAAGAAAGGGAAGGGGTACAGGACACATGGAAAGAACGGGCAGGGGTATAGGAGAAGACAGGGGAGGGGAGAGAAGGGGTATAAGAGGAGGAAGGGAAGAGGAAGGAGAAGCAGAAAAGGAAAAGGGCAAAGGAAAGGGGAAAGGCGAAGGAAAGGGGGAAGGGGAAAGGAAATGGGGAAGGAGAGGGGAGGGGAAATGGGGAAGGAGAGGGGAGGGGAAGGGGAAGGGAAAAGAAGGGAGAAGGGAAGAAGGGGAGGGGTATAAAAGGAGACGCAAAGGAAGGGGTATAAGAGGAGACAGTGAAGGGAAGGGGTATAGAAGGAGACGGGGAAGTGAATGGGGTATAGAAGGAGATGGGAAGGGGTATAGGAGACAGGGAAGGATAGGGGTAGAGGAGGAGACAGGAAAGGCAGGGGTATAGGAGGAGACATGGAAGAGGTATAGTAGACAGGGAAGGGAAGGGATATAGGAGACAGGGAAGGAAAGGGCAGAGGTATGGGGAGACAGTGAAGAGAAGGGGTATAGGAAGATGAAGGGAAGGGAAAGGGGACAGGAGGAGACAGGGAAGAGGTATAGGAGGAGACAGGGAAAGGAAGGGAAAAGGGGAAAGGGGAAGGAAAGGAAAAGGGGGAGGAAAGGGAACAGATGGAGTGTGAAAGGGAAGGAGGAAGGGAGAAGGGAAGAAGGGAAGGGGGAAGAATGGAAGAGGATGGGTAAAGTAGGACAGGGAAGGGGTATAGTTGGAGACAGGGAAGGGGTATAGGATGAGGAAACAGTGAAGGGAAGGGGTATAGAAGGAGACAGGGAAGTGAAGGGGTATAGAAGGAGACAGGAAAGGGATATAGGAGCAGACAGGGTAGGGAATGGAAGGAAAGGGGTATAGGAGAAAACAGGGAAGGAGGAGACTGGGAAGGGATAAATGAGGAGACAGGTAAGAGAGGGGAGGAGGCAGGGAAGGGGCATAGGAGACAGTTAAGAGAGGGAAGGTGTATAGGAGGAGGCAGGGAAGGGGTATATGAGACAGGGAAGGAATGGGGTATAGGAGGGAAAAGATAAGGGGTATGGGGAAAAGAGAAGGATATAGAAGGAGACAGGGAAGGGATGGGTAACATGGGGAGGTAGGGAAGGGAAGAAGAAGGAAAGAGAGGGAAAGTGGAGGTTGGAAAGATATAGGCAGAGACAGGGAAGGGCAAGGAAAGGAAGAGAAGGAGAAAATGAAAAGGGGAAAAGGGCAAAGGAAAGGGAAATGGGTAAAGCAAAGGGATAAGGAGAAAGAAAAAGGGGAGGGGAAAGGGAAGGGAAGTGTAGGGGAGGGGTGGGGGATGAAGGGAAGGAAAGGTAAAAGAAGGGAGAAGGGAAGGGGGAAGGGAAAAAGGAAGGGGGGAGGGGTATAGGAGGAGACAGGTAAGGGGAGGAAAGGCATATGAGACAGGGAAGGGAAGGGGTTTAGGAGGAGGAAGGGAGGAAGGGAAGGGGTATAGGAGGAGACAGGGAAGGGAAGGGGTATAGGAGGGCACAGAGGGGGTTTAGGAGTAGACAGGAAAGCGGTTTGTAGGAAAAAGGGAATGAAAGGGAAGGGGTATAGGACACAGGGAAGAAAAGAGCAGGGGTACAGGAGCAGACAGGGAAGGGAAGGAAAGGAGTATAGGAGTAGGCAGGGAAGGGAAGAGGAAGGAGAAGCAGAAAGGGAAAAGGGCAAAAGGGCAACGGAAAGGGGAAAGGGCAAAAGAAAGGGGGAAGGGGAAAGGAAATTTCGAAGGAGAGGGGAAGGGAAAGGCAACGTGAGGGGAAGGGAAGAGAAGGGAGAAGGGAAGAAGGGGAGGCGAGGGGTAAAGTCGGAGATAGGAAAGGGGTACAGTTGGAGACAGAAGGGGAGGGAAGAGATATATGAAAGAGGGAAGGGGTATAAAAGGGGACAGGGAAGGGGTAAAGGAGGAGACGACAGTGAAGGAAAGGGGTATAGAAGGAGACACGGAAGTGAAGGGGTAATAAAGGAGACAGGGAAGAGGTATAGGAGGAGACAGGGAAGGGAATGGGTATAGGAGGAGGAAGGGAGGGGGTATTGAAGTAGACAGGGAGGGAAGGGGTATAGGAAGAGGCAAAGAAGGGGTATAGGAGCAGACACGGTATAGGAGAAAATAGGGAAGGGGTATAGGAGGAGACTGGGAAAGGAAGGGATACAGGAGGAGATAGGTAAGAAAGGGGAGGTGTATTGGAGGAGGCAGGGAAGGGGTATAGGAGACAGGTAAGGGATGGGGTATAGTTGGAAAAGATAAGAGGTATGGGGAAAAAGAGGGGTATAGAAGGAAACAGGGAAGGGAAGAGAAAGGAAGAATGACAAGGGGAGGAAAGTGGGGGTTAGAAGGGTATAGGCAGAGACAAGGAAAGGCAGGGAAGGGAAATGGAGGGAAGGGAAGTGGAAAATGAAGAGAGGAAAAGGGCAAAGGAAAGGGGAACGGGCAAAGAGAGAAGGAGAAAGAAAAGAGGGAGGGGAAAGGGAAGGGAGTGGAGGGTAGGATAAAGGAAAGGTAAGGTAAAGGAAGTGAGAAGAGAAGGTAAAGGAAAAAGCAAGGGGGAAGGGGTATAGGAGGAGACAGGGAAGGGGTAATAGGGAGACGGGGAAGGGGTATAGACAGGGAAGGGGTATAGATAAGGAAGGGGATGGAAGGGGGAAGTATAGGGGGAAACAGGGAAGGGGTTTAGGAAGAGAAAGGGAAGGGAAGGGAGGAAGGGAAGGGGTATAGGAGGAGAAAGTGAAGGGTATAGGTGGAGACAGGGGAGTAGCATGGGAGGAGAAAGGGAAGGGATAGAGGAGACAGGGAAGGCAGGGGTATAGGAGAAGACAGGGAACGGGTATAGGAGGAGACAGGGAAGGGGTATAGGAGTAGACAGGGAAGGGAAGGGGTATAGGAGGGGACAGAAGGGGTTTAGGAGATGACAGGAAAGCGGTTTGGAGAAGACAGGGAATGAAAGGGAAGGGGTATAGGACACAGGGAAGAAAAGTGAAGGGGTACAGGAGGAGACAGGGAAGGGAAGAGAAGGGGTATAGGAGTAGGCAGGGAAGTGAAGAGGAAGGAGAAGCAAAAAGGGAAAAGGGCAAAAGGGCGAAGGAAAGGGGAAAGGGCAAAGTAAAGGGGAAGGGGAAAGGAAATGGGGAAGTAGAGGGCAAGGAAAAGGGAACGTGAGGGGAAGGGAAGAGAAGGGAGAAGGGTAGAAGGGTAGAAGGGAAGGCAAGGGGTAACGTCGGAGATAGGAAAGGGGTACATTTGGAGACAGAAGGGGAGGGAAGTGATATATGAAAGAGGGAAGGGGTATAAAAGGAGACAGGGAAGGGGTATAGGAGGAGAAGACAGTGAAGGGAAGGGGTATAGAAGGAGACAGGGAAGTGAAGGGGTAATAAAGGAGACAGGGAAGAGGTATCGGAAGAAACAGGGAAGGAATTGGTATAGGAGGCGACAGGGAAGGGAAGGGGTATAGAAGGAGACAGGGAGGGAAGGGGTATAGGAAGAGGAAGGGAAGGGGTATAGGAGCAGACACGGTATAGGAGAAAACAGGGAAGGGTATAGGAGGAGGTTGGGAAAGGAAGGAGATAGGTAAGAGAGGGGAGGTGTATTGGAGGAGGCAGGGAAGAGGTATAGGAGACAGGTAAGGGATGGGGTATAGTAGAAAAAGATAGGGGGTATGGGGAAAGAGAGGGGTATAGGAGGAAACAGGGACAGGAAGAAGGAAAGAGGAGGAAAGTGGGGGTTGGAAGAGTATAGGCGGAGACAAGGAAAGGCAGGGAAGGGAAATGGAGGGAAGGGAAGGGAAGTGGAAAATGAAAAGAGGAAAAGGGCAAAGGAAAGGGGAAAAGGCAAAGAGAGAAGGAGAAAAAAAGAGGGAGGGGAAAGGGAAGGGGGACGGGAGTGGAGGGTGGGATAAAGGAAAGGTAAAGGAAGTGAGAAGAGAAGGGAAGGGAAAAAAGCAAGGGGGAAGGGATATAGGAGACAGGGAAGGCGTAATGGGTAGACAGGGAAAGGGTATGGATAGGGAAGGGGTATAGATAAGGAAGGGAATGGAAGAGAAAAGTATAGGAGGAAACAGGGAAGGGAAGGGGTTTAGGAGGAGAAGGGGAAGGGAGGAAGGCAAGGAGTATAGGAGGATAAAGTGAAGGGTATAGGTGGAGACAGGGGAGTGGTATGGGAGGAGACAGGGAAGGGTTAGAGGAGACAGGGAAGGCAGGGGAATAGGAGGAGTCATGGAAGGGAAGGGGTATAGGAGAAGACAGGCAACGGGTATAGTTTTAGACAGGGAAGGGGTATAGGAGGAGACAGGGAAGGGAAGGGGTATAGGAGGGAACATAAGGGGTTTAGGAGTAGACAGGAAAGCAGTTTGGAGGATACAGGGAATGAAAGGGAAGGGGTATGGGACACAGAGAAGGAAAGGGCAGGGGTTTAGGAGGAGACAGGGAAGGGAAGAGAAGGGTATAGGAGTAGGCAGGGAAGGGAAGAGGAAGAATCAGAAAGGAAAAAGGGCAAAGGCGCAAAGGAAAGGGGAAAGGGCAAAGGAAAGGGGGAAGGGGAAAGGGGAAAGGAAATGGGGAAGGAGAGGGGAAGGGAAAGGGAACGTGAGGGGACGGGAAGAGAAGGGAGAAGGGAAGAAGGGAAAGGGAGGGAAAGGGAGGGAATGGGAGGGGTAAAGTCAGAGATAGGAAAGGGGTACAGTTGGAGACAGAAGGGGAGGGAAGAGATATATGAAAGAGGGAAGGGGTATAAAAGGAGACAGGGAAGGGGTATAGAAGGAGAAGACAGTGAAGGGAAGGGGTATAGAAGGAGACAGGGAGGGAAGGGGTATAGGAAGAGGCAGGGAAGGGGTGTAGGAGCAGACACGGTATAGGAGAAAACAGGGAAGGGTATAGGAGGAGATTGGGAAAGGAAGGAGATAGGTAAGAGAGGGGAGGTGTATTGGAGGAGGCAGGGGATAGGTATAGGAGACAGGTAAGGGATGGGGTATAGTAGAAAAAGATAAGGGGTATGGGGAAAGAGAGGGGTATAGGAGGAAACAGGGACAGGAAGAAGGAAAGAGGAGGAAAGTGGGGGTTGGAAGGGTATAGGCGGAGACAAGGAAAGGCAGGGAAGGGAAATGGAGGGAAGGGAAGGGAAGTGGAAAATGAAAAGAGGAAAAGGGCAAAGGAAAGGGGAAAAGGCAAAGAGAGAAGGAGAAAAAAAAGAGGGAGGGGAAAGGGAAGGGGGAAGGGAGTGGAGAGTGGGATAAAGGAAAGGTAAAGGAAGTGAGAAGAGAAGGGAAGGGAAAAAGCAAGGGGCAAGGGATATAGGAGACAGGGAAGGAGTAATGGGTAGACAGGGAAAGGGTATGGATAGGGAAGGGGTATAGATAAGGAAGGGAATGGAAGGGAAAAGTATAGGAGGAAACAGGGAAGGGAAGGGGTTTAGGAGGTGAAGGGGAAGGGAGGAAGGCAAGGAGTATAGGAGGAGAAAGTGAAGGGTATAGGTGGAGACAGGGGAGTGGTATGGGAGGAGACAGGGAAGGGATAGAGTAGACAGGGAAGGCAGGGGAATAGGAGAAGTCATGGAAGGGAAGGGGTATAGGAGAAGACAGGCAACGGGTATAGTTTTAGACAGGGAAGGGGTATAGGAGAAGACAGGGAAGGGAAGGGGTATAGGAGGGAACATAGGGGTTTAGGAGTAGACAGGAAAGCAGTTTGGAGGATACAGGGAATGAAAGGGAAGGGGTATGGGACACAGAGAAGGAAAGGGCAGGGGTACAGGAGGAGACAGGGAAGGGAAGAGAAGGGTATAGGAGTAGGAAGGGAAGAGGAAGAATCAGAAAGGGAAAAGGGCAAAAGCGCAAAGGAAAGGGGAAAGGGCAAAGGAAAGGGAGAAGGGGAAAGGAAATGGGGAAGGAGAGGGGAAGGGAAAGGGAACGTGAGGGGACGGGAAGAGAAGGGAGAAGGGAAGAAGGGAAAGGGAGGGAAAGGGAGGGAAAGGGAGGGAAGGGGAGGGTTAAAGTCAGAGATAGGAAAGGGGTACAGTTGGAGACAGAAGGGGAGGGAAGAGATATATGAAAGAGGGAAGGGGTATAAAAGGAGACAGGGAAGGGGTATAGAAGGAGAAGACAGTGAAGGGAAGGGGTATAGAAGGAGACAGAGAAGTGAAGGGGTAATTAAGGAGACAGGGAAGAGGTATAGGAGACAGGGAAGGGAATGGGTATAGGAGGAGACAGGGAAGGGAAGGGGTATAGAAGGAGACAGGAAGGGAAGGGGTATAGGAAGAGGCAGGGAAGGGATATAGGAGCAGACAGGGTATAGGAGAAAACAGGGAAGGGGTATAGGAGGGGACTGGGAAAGGAAGGGATACAGGGGGAGATAGGTAAGAGAGGGGAGGTGTATTGGAGGAGGCAGGGAAGGGGTATAGGAGACAGGTAAGGGATGGGGTATAGTAGTAAAAAGATAAGGGGTATGGGGAAAAAGAGAGGGGTATAGAAGGAAACAGGGAAGGGAAGAGAATGGAAGAAGGAAAGTGGGGGTTGGAAGGGTATAGGCAGAGACAAGGAAAGGCAGGGAAGGGAAATGGAGGGAAGGGAAAGGAAGTGGAAAATGAAAAGAGGAAAAGGGCAAAGGAAAGTAGAAAGAGCAAAGAGAGAAGGAGAAAGAAAAGAGGGAGGGGAAAGGGAAGGGGAGGGGAGTGGAGTGGAGGGTTGGATAAAGGAAAGGAAAGGTAAAGGAAGTGAGAAGAGAAGGGAAAGGAAGGGAAGGGATACGCACGGGGGAAGGGATATAGGAGGAGACAGGGAAGGGGTAATGGGGAGACAGCGAAGGGAATGGGTATAGACAGGGAAGGGAAGGGAATGGAAGGGAAGGTATAGGAGGAAACAGGGAAGGAAAGGGGTATAGGAGGAGAAAGGGAAGGGAGGAAGGGAGGAAGGGAAGGGGTATAGTAGGAGAAAGGGAAGGGTGTATGTGGAGACAGGGGAGTGGTATAGTAGGAGACAGGGAAGGGAAGGGAAGGAAAGGAATAGAGGAGACAGGGAAGGCAGGGGAATAGGAGGAGATAGGATATGAAAGGGAAGTGGTATAGGAGATAGGGAAGGAAAGGGTATGGGTATGGGAGGAGACAGGGAAGGGAAGAGAAGGGGTATAAGAGGAGGCAGGAAAGGGAAGAGGAAGGAGTAGCAGAAAAGGAAAGGAAAAGAGCAAAAGGTCAAAGGAAAGGGGGAAGGGGCAAGGGGAAGGAGAGGGGAGGGGAAAGGGAACGGAAGGGGAAGAGAAAAGAAAAGAAGGTAGAAGGAAAGAAGGGAAGGGAAGGGGTATAAAAGGAGACAGGGAAAGGAAGGGGTATAGGAGGAGACAGTGAAGCGAAGGGGTATAGGAGATGGGAAGTGCAGGGGTATAGAAGAAGACAGTGATGGAAAGGGTATAGGAGGAGACAGGGAAGGGGTATAGGAAGGTGCAAGGAAGGGAAGGGGTATATGAGTAGACAGGGAAAGGAAGGGAAGGGGTATAGGAGGAGACTGGGAAGGGTAGGGATAAAGGAGGAGACAGGTAAGAGAGGGGAGGTGTATTGGAGGAGGCAGGGAAGGGGTATAGTGGTAAGGTAAGAGAGGGAAGGGGTATAGTAGGAGGCAGGGAAGGGGTAAAGGAGACCGGGAAGGGATGGGGTATCGGAGGAAAAAGATTATGAGTATGGGGAAAAAGAGAGGAGACAGGGAAAGGAAGGGTAATATGAGGAGACATGGAAGAGAAAGGAAGAAGGAAAGAGAGGGAAAGTGGAGGTTGCAAGGGTGCAGGCGGGGATAGGGAAGGGCAGGGTAGGGGAAAATGAAAAGGGGAAATGGGGGAAGGGCAAAGCAAAGGGAGAAGGAGAAAGGAAAAGGGGTGGGGAAAGGGAAGAGGAGAGGGAAGGGAAGGGGTGGAGGGATACATTGAAGGAAAGGTAAAGGGAGAAGAGAAGGGAAGGGGAAAGGCAAAACAGGTAAGGGGAGGAAAGGCATAGGAGACAGGGAAGGAAATAGGTATAGGAGGAAGCATGGGAGGGAAGGGGTATAAGAGGAGACAGGGAAGGGGTATAGGAGGAGAAGGGGAAGGGAAGGGGTATAGACAGGGAAGGGAAGGAAGGGAATGGAAGAAAAGGGTATAGGAGGAAACAGGGAAGTGAAGGGGTATAGGAGGGAAAAGGGAAGGGGTATAAGAGGAGAAAGGGACGGGTATAGGTAGAGACAGGGAAGTGGTGTGGGAAGAGATAGAGGGAAGGGATAGAGGAAGAGACAGGGAAGGCAGGGGAATAGGAGACAGGGAAGGGACGGAGTATAGGAGAAAAAAAGGAAGGGGAATGAGGAAACAGGGAAGGGAAGAGTGGGGTATAGGATGAGACAGGGAAGGGAAAGGGTATAGACAGAGATAAGGAAGGCGTATAGGAGGAGACAGGGAATTGAAGGGTAATAGGAGGAGACTGGGAAAGGAAGAGAAGGGAAGAAGGAACAGGAGGTAAAGTTGGTTGGAAGGGTATAGGCGGACACAAGGAAAGGGAAAGGAAGGGCAGGGAAGGCAAATGAAGGGAAGGGCAATATGAAAAAGGGGAAAGGGCAAAGGAAAGGAGGGAAGGGCAAAGGAAAGGGAAGAGAAGGGAAAGGGAGATGGGAAGGGGATGGGAGCGGAGGGTAGAGGGAAGGGAAGTTGAGTGTTTGTGAAGGGAAGGAAAGGAAAGGTAAATGGAAAGGGGGCGGGAAGAGAAGACAAAAGAGAAGAGAAGAGAAGAGGAGAGGGGTATAGGAGGAGACAAGGAAGGGGAGGGAAGGCCTGTGAGACAGGGAAGGGGTATAGGAGACAGTGAAGTGGTATAGGAGGGGACAGGGGAGTGGTATCGGAGGAGACAGTGAAGGAAAGGGGTAGAGGAGGAGACAGGGAAGGCAGGTGTATAGGAGGAGACGTGGAAGGGAAGGGGTATAGGAGGAGACACGGAAGGGAAGGGGTATTGGAGGAGACAGGGCATGGGTATAGGAGGAGACAGGGAATGGAAGATAAGGGGTATATGAGGTGGCAGGGAAGTGAAGGCAAAGGAAAGGGTACAGGAGGAGACAGGGAAGAGGTATAGGAGGAAACAGGGAAGGCAAGGGGAGGGGTATAGGAGGGACAGGGAAAGGAATGGGCATAGGAACACAGGAAAGAGGAGGAAAGGGAAGGGGTGTAGGAGGAGATAGGGAAAGGAGGGTTATAGGAGGAGACAGGGAAGGGAAGCGGTATAGGAGGAAAAAGGGAACGAATATGGGAGGAGGGAGGGAAGGGGTATAGGAGGAGAAAGGGAAACGTATGGCAGGAGGAAGGGAAAGGCTATGGGAGGAGGAAGGGAAGGGGTAAAGTAGGAGGAAGGGAATGAAAGGGGTTTATGAGGAGGAAGGGAAGGGTTACAGGAGAAGACAGGAGCAGCTATAGGAGGAAATAGGGAAGGGGTTTAGGAGGAGACAGAGAAGCGGATGGGTTGGGTTAGTTTGGAGGGGTATACAAGAGGAGGCATAATGAATGAAAGGGAAAAGAAAGGAAAGGAAAGGAAAGGAAAGGAAAGGAAAGGAAAGGAAAGGAAAGGAAAGGAAAGGAAAGGAAAGGAAAGGAAAGGAAAGGAAAGGGTGAGAAGGCAGAGCATGGTGGGGCAGAGTAGGGCAGGATGGCAAGGCAGAACAGGGAAGGAGGCCAGGATTGGAGGGCAGGGGGGCAGGAAGGCAAGAGGGATGGGCAGGAGGGCAGTGGGGTAGGGGAGAAGGGTGGGGCAGTGGAGCAGGGTGGGAGAACAAGAGGGCAGAGTGCAAGGAAGCAGGGCAGGGGAGGAGGGCAGAGCAGGGCAGGGGGCAAGGCAGGGTAGGAGGGCAGTATGGGTGGTAGGTCAGAGGGGCAAGGCAGGAGGTCGAGGTGCTGGGGGCAGGGCAGGAGGTCAGGGCAGGCGGCAAGGGAGGAAGGTAAAACAGGTGTCAGGGCTCCAGGAGTACAGGGTAGGCCAGGAAAGCAGAGCAGAAGGGAAATGCAGGGCAGGGCACGAGGGAAAGGAAGGACAGGAGGGCAAGGAACTGCAGGAGGGCAGGAAAGGACAGGAGGGCAGGGAATGGCAGGAGGGAAAGGAAGGCCAGGAGGGAAAGCGCAGAAAAGAAAGGAAGAGGAGGAGAGAAAGAGAGAGGGGTGGTGTGGGGGGAGGAAGGTAATGGAAATGAAAGAAAGGAAAAGAGAAAAGAAGAAAAGAAAAGGAAACGAAATTAAATGAAATGGACGGAAAAAGAGAAGATGAAAAGGGGAAAGGGAATTGGAATTTCAAGTCAGTTTCAAGTTTGGTTTCAAGTTCAGTTTGGTTTTCAGGGGAAAGGGTATTAGAATTTCAAGTCAGTTTCAAGTTCAGTTTGGTTTTCAGGGGAAAGGGTATTAGAATTTCAAGTCAGTTTCAAGTTAGTTTCAAGTTCAGTTTGGTTTTCAGGGGAAAGGGTATTAGAATTTCAAGTCAGTTTCAAGTTCGTTTTCAGTTTGATTTCAAGTTCAGCTTTCAGTTTGGTTTATTCACTCACCTTGTCTCCTTATTCCGTCCTACCCCTCTCTCTCTGCCCCTCTCCGTTTTCGGAGCCTGCTCAGCCCCTGCAGCTTCGCTGCCCGAGCTCCAGCCGCCAGCAGCGGTCCTCTCCGTCCGATGTCCCCGAGTGCAATGCTGCAGCTGCCTGGTTACCAGCCTCTCATACCAAGAACACGTCACAGTGGAGGCTTTTCAGCGTGTCATCCTACATCACTGCTGTGTGGGTGATGCCATGTGTTTTAAGATTAACGGGGGAGCTGGCAAGGCACGGGTATTACGGGATTTGTTAAGTAAATCAAACGATTTAAATACAAAAGCTCCTGCGATGAACCCGAAAGAAGATCCCCCCTACCCGACACCCTTCCTCAACAGTGGTCTCTTCTTTCCACTTTACTGGGAAGACGCCCCCACCCCTGCCCTGCATTTGCCCTGGGCCTGGTGACATCACAGTGAAGTTACATCATAAACGTTCCATTCACAGGATTCTGCTTCCGGTGCCGATGGGATGGCACGCGCCTTTCTAATCAATATAAAATGCAGGTTTTTCTAAGTCTTCATTTAAAATAAATGAAACTTTTTATCATAGGCCGCATTCTCACCACTTGCTCAAACAGTGCTCCTTCATTGTACAAATTAAATGATTTTTACTAGGCCACATCACCGTCTCCAAGAAGGGGGGGGGGGGGGGGGGGGGTATAACGGTTAGAGCGGCCGACCTTGAAGCTCGGGGGCGAGGTTCGGGTCTGGCAGGAGGCTCAAACGTCCTGTGGTTTTGGTCAACTCTCCCCGTGCTTTAATAGTGAATGTGTTTCTCTGTCATGTAACTGGCGCTCAAGTGTAGCGCTCTGATGCCTTCGGGTTGATTTAGCGATATAAAAAACTGCAACAACAACATCTCCCCGTCTGCCCTGCTCCTCCTCTCGAGTACTGTCCATTAATCCACTCCTTCCTGCGGAGAAATTACCTATTTAAATTTTATGAATTGCTCGAAGAATATTTACAATTTACACTTTCTACTGTTTCAAATCCGTTGTACAGAAATGTAACGGGATTAAAAAAGCCATTCCACTCATTGACAAGTAGAAGCACTTCCCGTCCCACTGCCCGTCCCCGCACATTAATACATTGATTCCTGCCCCTCCCCAGGGATGGACCCATGGGCGTCCGCAGGGGGGGCAAGGAGGGACGCTTGCCCCCCCCCCCCTGGAGTAACCCTCCTTGCCCCCCCTGCGGACGCCCATAAAAACCGTGACTTCAAGACGGGGGTCTCACTCTCCTCTCCTTTCTTTTATTTGCTTCCCTGTGAAATGGATCCAAAAAAGAAAGACGCTTTTGCTGAAAATGTCATATTTTTCTGACATTTTAATTCTAAAGTGCAGCATTGGGGATAAAAGGCAAAAAATATGACAAATAGATAAATGACCAAATAAAGTAAGAGAGAGTGGTAGCAAACAGGCCAAACTGATTTTATTCACACTGAAACACATTAGCGCCACTTTTACAGAGTTTGCCAGTGAAGCACTATTTTTGTTTTCTTGTCTTTGTTTTCACTGCACTTGGAACTAGTGCAGCAATCCTGGAGGGACTGCAATTTGTGGATTGGAAAACAAAATGTGTGCTGCGGCTCTGCGTCCGTCCAGGGATGTGGTCTTTTCACCCTACTGCTTATGTTTTGTAATGAAATGGGTCCATTCAGGGCCCTGTAGTCGTGTTCTTAACTTTACAGGCAAAAGCACTAACCGATTTGTGAATAGTGAGTGCAAATGCATTAAGGTAACCATGTTGTTCCTGCTTACATTTCCCATAGTTTGCTAAATTTTGCATTCTCTATAAGTGTTTGCTTTTTCCAGGATGTTGTTTTTTTTTTTTTTTTGTAGGCCGCATATTGCTCTTGTCTAGTGCGTAATTTAAATTGAGCTGCATCCAGCTGGTTATAGCAGGCAACAATTGGGTTGTAGTTGAAGACAGTGGGAGTTTTTCTCAGTTTGGCAGTACGGTGTTCAGTGGGGGAGAGGATGTGGCACTATGGTCAGAGCTGCTGAATTTGGAACTGGGCACCAGGTTCAGCCTTAATAACCAGTCCACCAGACCACTTTCCAGGGGGAGCACAATCACATGCTAGACGTTAGAAGGCTTCGCAGCACCTTACAAGTCCTGGTGTCTTCCCACCTGCAGGTGGACCCAAGTGTAGGTTAACCTTCAAGGCTTGTCCACCACTATCCATACTAAAGTTCACCTCCAGTCTTGCGAGCAGGCCTATGAAGCAACACACCCTAGAACAAGAGTCACTGAGGTCACAGGACCCTTGAGAAGGGCCAGATCTAGGGCAGGGCAACCAATGTGACCGCACTGGGTGCTGACTTTAGGTGGAGGCATCATGTTTGCAAGTGTATATGGTTGTAAAAACGCTTGCTGCCTCCTTCCTGGCCTCCAGCAATTTTCGGCAACAATAGAAATGTCATGATGACTCTGGTGATTAAGGACTGTGAAAATTGTAATTTCACCCTTCAGATCTCGCCCACCACTTCACTATCGGGTCTTCTGGTATACCGACCACCAGGCTCAATAGGTGATTTCTCAAACACTCTGATGGATCACATCCTTCTAAAAACATTAGCAACGCCTAACTTTCTTCTCCTAGGGGATTTCAACCTACACTTCCTAGATCCGGCAGACCACACCGCCGCAAATCTTCTAGCAGACCTCGCGTCAGCTGACCTCCAGCTCCTGAACTCGAAACCCACTCACGAGAAAGGTCATCTCCTAGACCCAGTTTTCACCAACATCAGGAATTTCCAAACCCAAGACCCCTCCCCCCTTCCATGGACTGACCACTTTCTGGTCCCAATGCACTGGTCCTATCAGCCCGCCTCGGTCCCCAAACAGAAAACTAGGATTTTAACCCGAAGCTGGCACAAGTTAAGTCCAGAAAAATGGGAAGCGAAGCTCAGGGATTCCAATGGCCCCCTCTCAGCTGACCCTAACACCGCTGATAGGGAATTTAACAGCTGGCTCACCAACCCCCTAGATAGCCTCATCCCATTAACATGCTCTCTTAAACATGTAAAGAGGATCAATCATGCTCCCTGGTACACCCCGGCCTTGAACATTCTTAGGAAAGAGTGCAAAAAGACGGAACGAACATTGAGGAAAAATAAAACAGCGACGGACAAAAACGCCTATCAATCTGCCATGAAGGCGTATAAACAAGCCCTCCACAGCGCTAAAAGCTCTTTCTTTGAGGTAAGAATACAAAATTCCTCGTGCTCTGCTAAAGAGACTTTTTCCATACTTAAAGAGCTTCTCCATGTCCCAGCCCCCCCGCAGGCACCCCTGGACTCCAAAGCAGCCGAGGAGAAATGCGTTAACCTGGCCAATTTCTTCGACAGCAAAATCAAGAAAATCCTTTCCTCCCTACCCGCTACTAATCAGGCCACCCCTGGAATCGCTAAGGATTGTACCCTCACGTCTGGAAACCCCACGGACAAACCTGAATCCCCTTGTTTAACTGCACTCGGACCAGTCTCAGAAGAAGAAGTGGCAACCACTCTAGCAGCCACGAAAAGCGGAGCCCCCAGCGACTCAGTTCCCGTACGGTTCACGAAAAACATAGCACGAACCATCACAGCTAGACTCACGGCCCTCATTAACACCTCTTTTGCCCAAGGAGTAGTCCCACAAAGCTGGAAGGAGGCCGTTGTCAAAGGTCTGCTGAAGAAGCCGTCACTAGACCCCACGGACTTATCCAATTATCGACCCATCTCGCTCCTCCCCTGGATAGGTAAGGTCGCGGAGAAGCTCGCAAACAAAAAACTGTCCCACTTCCTGGAAGCAAACCACTGCCTAAAGAACTCCCAAACAGGTTTTAGACCAGGTCAGGGCACAGACACCGCCCTCCTGGCGGCAGTAGAAAAAGCGAGGGAAATCATGGATACAGGAGGATCAGTGGCAGTGGTCCTCCTGGACCTCAGCGCAGCATTCGACACTGTCAGCCACCACCACCAGGTCCTAGTCCAGCGCCTAGAGAGCACTGGCGTACAAGACAGTGCGCTGAGATGGCTCACATCCTTTCTCTCCCGACGCTCCTTCCAAGTCTGGGAAGGAGAAAGCCGGTCTCCCTCAATCCCCCTCCGGTGTGGAGTACCCCAGGGCTCCTCATTAAGCCCCACACTTTTTAATGTGTATATGGCCCCACTGGAGGAGCTGGTCGCCCCTTTCGGAGTCACGATCGTCAGCTACGCTGACGACACTCAGCTGGTAGTGACCCTCTCCCACCCCAAGCTACAGCCCTCCAACCTGCAAGACTGCCTGTCCACTGTCCATCAATGGATGGGCGATTCTGACCTAAAGCTTAACGGGTCAAAAACAGAGATCTTGCTTCTCGGTCACAAAACCCCGAGTCTCCCTCCTAACATCTGGCCCGCCTGTATGGGTGACCCCCCCTCCCCTAAGACAGAGGTTAAGAGTCTGGGAGTGTGGCTAGAGACAGATCTCACTTTCCGGACACAGGACAGGAAAACAGCCGGCATCTGCTATGGGCTCCTGAGATCATGTAGGAAAGTGCTCCCCCTACTGCCATTCCAGTCCCGCCTTCTGCTAATTCAAGGTTTAGTGCTAGCAAGGTTGGATTATAGTAATGCTATTTACCTAGGGGCGCCGGAAGCCACCTTGCAAACACTACAAAAAACCCAAAATGCCGCAGCCCGCTTGCTCACAAACACCTCAGCAAGAACTTCGGCCAAACCTGCCTTGAAAAAACTTCACTGGCTCCCCGTGAGGGAAAGAGTCGCTTTCAAGGCCCTCTGTCTGGCACACAAGGTCCTGAACAATGCGGGTCCCCCCATTCTGAGCACCTGGATCACTCCATACAGACCGTCGAGAGCGCTTCGGTCCGAACAGGGAAACCTTATTGTTGTCCCCAAGGTGAAGAAAACCCGCATCGGTGGCCGCAGATTCTCGGTGAACACGGCCAGAAAATGGAACGCTCTCCCCTCGAACCTCAGAGCTGAACCAAACCTCCTTCGATTTAGAAAGTCCCTCAAAACCCTTCTTTTTCCCTGATTTTTCTTCGAAACTTCCCTGTGCCCCCCGTTAGGAGCTCGAGGTTTTAGCGCTGGGATACTCAAGGGTGACTACGCGCTCTACAAAAACCAAAAATAAAAAAATAAATTAATGTTCTTCATAGAGAGAGATCAGAATTTTGTCTAGTGGAAGTTTTGACTCATGGAAAGGTAGCTCAGATGGTTAATGTACCGGCTGTAAAGAAAATGCGCCATGCAGATCACAAAGTGCACATAATGTAAATAGGTCAGTGGGCTACTGCTTTTGTCAGAGAGATCCTTTTGTTACTTGCAGTTTATAAGCTAAAATCCCAACTTAAGAACAGTGAGCTATTAACTGTCATCTAAGAGCTGCATACAAACTGCAAGGTATAAATTAGAGCGTTATGTCCCCCCAGTCTTTGATTATCCTAATGTCCCAAAAAGTGTTCTTTTGGACAGAAATCAATTCTGATTATTAACCTCATGCGTGCGAGCGCAATTCCGCTCGTACGCTGAGATTTTTTAAAACGCACTTTACGTGACGAGCTGGGCTCGTCATCAGCGTGCGAGGAGGCTACGCCATGACGAGCCCAGCTCGTCATCAGCGTCGAAGGGGTTAAGGAGAACCCCCAACCATGGTATTACGTTTTAAATTCCTGGTATTGTGTTTCTCCAGACCAATCACTATAAAACTATACAGGCTACTAGTATGGTTGTCATGTGACTCCTACACCTTGTAGTCCTCAGTCTTATGTAACATTTTCTATACAGTGATTTACACACATATTGATTGTCTCTGTGTAATGTGTGTGATGTAAACTCCGACACCCTACATAGGTATGAGTGGCGCTGTAAATCAAATTAAATGCATCTGCGAGAGAGTGGTTATGGAAACTTGGGGGGCACATTTAAAGGGTGGTAGTGAGGGAATCCATGGCAGAGGTGGTCATTGGGGGGCACTAACATACATTTATGCACAGGACACCACCAGTGCTATGGCTGGCCCTGCCCTTGAGGCCAGTCTGCCTCACCCATAGGTACCTCCATTGGCCTTGTTTCAGCAGTAGTAGCTGCAACTCACCAGGGATTGGCAATGCAGGATTTGCACGCACACCAAACTAAGTTTGCAGACTTAGAGTCACCCAGCTTTATTCACAAGCACATTTAACATGTGATTCCTGCTGTGGGGCCACTGGAATTAATTATGCAGCAAAGGATGACAACATTATGCCATAGTGTTGACTAAATTATGCATTAAAAAAAGGCTGCAGCGTAATGCATTATATTTTCAGATATTTTATTATTTTGACTTGTGTACACATGCTGACAGTCTCTGGAAAGATTTTGCCTTATTAGTACCAGTGTAACATACAAACGTAGCAGTGAGAAAGGTGACCAGTCAACCTATACAATAGGCCATCCACTGCGCAGCAACACAAGTCACATTTTATATTAACTTTTGATATGTTTGAGATACAAACAATTTATTAGTTTAAATGGTCAGATAATGCAGCAGATCTTGCATTATGAGGCAAATATGGCAGAGCCATAATTTTAGAGAAAACATTTGCAAACTAGGATATTTTGCCATTTATGTTTGAACTGCTGATGTGGAAAAAGGGAGTAGTGCTGATGACAGAAACTCCATGGCTCGGAGACAAATGGCTTGTGTTTCCACAATTTATTGTATTTGGTACATTCTGTGATTAGAAGCATATCCCAATTTGTGAATATATTTTAATGTCAATAACTCATTATAACCTTAAATAATCATGTGTATCCATTAGTGGATTAAAATGGGCAGTGAAATGCCAAACAAATACAAAAAATTGGGATGTCTGCACATTCTGGCCACACCTCTGGCTTCACCCACAGATCCAATCCTTGGGTTATTCCATCCCTTTGATTCTCCACCCACTGTTCCCCTACTTTCCCCCCCTACTTCGACCACTGTGTAAGACTCAGCATCCCTGGACCTGTGATGTGCCGCCGCTGCGGGCGCCGCATTTGCCACACATTTACGGCACCGGGCTTCCGCTTAAGGGAGCGGACCATTATAGTATCCCTAAACGTGGGCACTTTGTCAGTTTGACTAAATGTAGAGGGACTCTAAGTTTCTTTTAAAAAATATAGCTTACATTTGGACCTATACATTTTATTTGGTATAAATTAATTGAATGTGTGTAAAATTTAGCAATGCCTGGGGAATTCTAGTAAAGGGAGCACCCATTGGCGAATCACTAGCGTGTGTGATTGCTGCATTATTTATTACTAACTTTGACGTTGTGCTTTAACTTTGGATAAATGTTATCATGAATTCTAGCACCAAGAAGCCAATATTGGTAAATATGTGTGCTACAAATAATCCCTAACATACACTGTGCATACAGTATATTTAATCTGGTGCTTTAATCATAGGCTGTGTTAAAGTATTCTGATGAAAATCGAATCGTGCTGAAGACAGCCTTGATTGGTGTTGGATCGAGCACCCGGAAGTCTGCACACCTAGCAGACAGAGATAAAGCACCTTGTCAGAAAGTTTAGCGTTTTCCCTACAGGTGGTGTTTGTTGGCCTGTGGCAGGGTCAGTCACATGTCCTGGATTCCTGGCATTTAATTGAGTCTATCCCAGTTCTGCGCCCCAGTGTTTCTTGTGCCCCACCTGGCACACATCATGTTGGAGGATGGGGATGACGTTAACATTTTGCCCCCCCCTGGAAAAATTTCTGCGGACGCCCATGGATGGACCTCCCGAAACCCCCTCAGTCCAAAGCCTCCAGGCATGACTTCCCTTCTAGCCTCTGATCCCCCGTCGCTGTGACATCTCCCGGTCCCCATCCCAAGGCGTGACATCATCATCAGACCCGGAAGTCCTCGAGCTTCACTCATGAATACAAACCCCCTCACCTCCTAGGAATGCAGCCTCAGACCCCTGGTACCTATCTAGCAGCAGTGGTAAGGTCTGTGCGGAAAGCCTCATTGCACTCGAGGCGATTGGTGTTATTATGATTTCAGTGAAAGTGAGAGAAAAAAAACGTGCACTGACATAGAATGTCTTTGGGAAACAAGTCTTTCTCCTTCCCTGACAACATGATTAGCAAGTGAGTGGTAAATGCGTGAAAAAGTCAATGTTTGGATGAATGATTGAGCGCCTCTGGTGGATGAATGAATGAATGTGTGTATAGATCAGTGCTTCCCAAACTGTGCGCCGCGGCACCCCGGTGCGCCGTGATTAGAATCCATGGCGCCGCGCCACCACGCACAATGAAGAAATTGGAGCCTCAGAAACTTGCAGGGCAGGGTTTGAAATGCCACCTTAAAAATGTTTTGGCCGAAGAGCGCACTGCTGTACGTGCGTCTGTATGAACAATTGACCATGCGTTTAGATGGTAGTCTTCACATTACTCTGCCCACGCAGCTCAGAGCGTTTCAGTCGCGTTGTTCCTGCCCGCAGTGTTGTGCAGTGCCAGTGCCTCGCCTCGTGGGACCCTCTTCCCAGGGAAATTGGTAAGTAAGGGCTTGTAGTGAAAAGCTAATTATGACCAAGGGCCGTGACAAATCTCACTCCCTTTAGTATTGTGCCTTGCTATGGTTGATACTTGTACTATGGGCATGAGTTTATGATATGACACGTAATCAGTTACAATCGTATGAAATAAATGTTTGCATGTACTTATGTCTTATAGCACAACGTTCATGAATGAACCTGTGTGCCACAAATAGGGGAGGCGGTTTACTCTGTTTTTTCTTCATGAGCAAAGGTGCAGTTTGATCAGTGTTCAACAGGATGCATATATGTCATGTGCCTGTCCAGAAGAAGCACTGTTGGAGTGTCTTACGATGAACCATGAACATAAAATCGCCATTATTAAACAACTATTTACTAGACTGCACACCAGCTGCAAGTAATTAGCTTACATGATTTTTTCATAAGCACATTTTAGCAGTTCCATTTACTAATAAATAAAACATTTTGCCTGCAATCAATTGATTTTGGTGACATCACAGAAATGGGACTAGGACCCTGGACTGCAGGTTCCAAGGTCAAAATTAAGACCTTTTGTTTCAATGCTAATAAAAAGATGTTTCTCAAATGTTGGTCCCCCAAGCCAAATTAATCTCTTACCTATTTTGCAACTTCCCTAACCCTCACTAGAAAAAAGGTGCCTTTCAACATTTACAAAATTGATTTTTGTGATGAAGAAGCTAAAATTGAAACACTTTCACAAAACGATCTTCTTGCTCGCGCGTGGCAGGTTTAAAGTATGAACTGATGTATTGTGGACTGTAAGTATATTTCTTACTTTCGTCTCTGCAAAGAAACTTACATGAAGAGATATGATATACTCTTTCCTATTGTCTGCTACGTCTGCTTTCGTCTTCCTCATTGTATCGTTTCTCACTTAACAAGTTTTTATCAAACAAATGTTATCTTTTTATTTTGTTAGAAATATGATTATAATACCTTGATTGCATCCCAATTAAATTAAGGAAGACAACAGGAAGTACTCCCGAGGTTGGGCTTACATCTCCCCCACCCGGCTACCAGTGAAAAAATGGTGGGGAGCCACGGCCAACTGCCAATTAGGTCAAGGGAGCCACGGGTCAAAAAAGTTTGGGAACCACTGGTATAGATGGATCAATGGGCACCACGTGCACTGAGTGACTCAGTGCATTAATAGAGGGCCCGATAGGTGTAAGGATGGATGGATGGTAGAGGGGCGAGTGAGTGAACGGGTAAATGAAGGAGTGAGTGCATCGACGGATAATGTGGTGGGGAATGGAAGGCTCCGGTAGCTGTCATTCCTTAAATGGGTTACAGGGCTCTGGTGGGAGTGCCGTGCCAGCACTTGTTAAATGATTCCATGCCCGTGACAGTCTGTTTCAAATCATGCCCTGCCATTTAACAAAGCAGTGCATTCTGGGAGATATTCCCATTGAACTGGACAAACACACAGAAATAAAACAAGACATTCCAGAAAAGCCCAGGACTGGAGAAGTTATTTCTGGTCACATAGAGTCACACTTATTCTTCCTGCCCCTGCTCTGCTGTGTCCATTAAGGCAGCCGGAAATGACACAGCTTGCTCTGGCTCTAATTTGTCATGGCTGCCCTTGTGAGAGAGGCAGGGAATGGCCTGGCATCTTAATCCTCCAAAAAAACAGGTAACAAGTGCCAAAATGTTCCTCGCAATATACTCTATGGGTTAAAGGGTGTCTTCAGTCTTTGCATATAGCCTAGAACCGCCAGATGATCAGAAGGATTGTTGTACGGCAGGTGGGAGATTGGCATCTCACTCCTACCTATATAGCCTTCTAGCCAGGCTCGACTGGTGCTGAGCATTGATGAAACCAATGAGACAGCATCCGAGCTGCATGTTACCTGGATGAGGTGAGTGTGCAGGAACGAGGTCTGGGGTGGGTGTTGGAAATTTGCTCTCTCTTCAGCGTCACCCGGATTTATTGGCCTTATTGCTGAACCCTATTCTTGCTGGCTATGCAACTCTGCGCACTTTACCCCTGCTAACCAGTGGTAACATGCTTGTGCTTCTCTTTTCAACATGGCAATGTAAAAATAATTTCTTTGTTGCACTGAATCACTCTAAAACCTTTACTTACACCTTCCTTCACTTGAGCACCAACTTCCTCCTTTCCTTTTTCTTCTTGCTGAAATTTTATGAAATTGTAAATAAACTGCAGTAGAATTTGTTGTGATACTGTTGTGTTGGGTTTCTTGCATTTTTTGCATTTTGTTGCATTTTTAGCTGATTTAGCCAATAATACATCTTCATGTGTTTGTGTGTTCAGATTAAGTCTGACTATTTGTTGACTGTGAAGAAGTAATATTCACATCACTAGCCGTGTTTTAAAAATTGTGTCTAGGACCACTTTCTTTATATATATCTCTTTTCAACATGGCAACATTCATATACTCCTGATTGGCATTTTTAACATAGCTATAAGTCCCTAGCATATAGTACCCAAAGTGTACCCAGGGCCTGTAAGTTGAATGTCACCAGTGCGCTGCGGCACTCATTGTGTCAACCACTGCAGTGATGGAGTAAAGCATGTTTCCATAGCTACCACTGTAGCCTGGCTGTGCAGTTTTAACCTGACAATTCAACCTTTCAAAATAAACCCCTTTGACAGGCCCAAACCTTCCTTTTAAATATGAATACGTCACCCTTAATGTAGGCCCTTTTGTCCATTGGGCAGGATGCCAGCTATTTAAAAGCAGGATATGTAGAAGTTTAATATTCTGCATGTTCTTCCAGTGAAAAAACATAAAAGCTATTTTCACTGTAGCGAGGCTGGCTGCTTCCATAGGGAAGTGCTGGATTACATTAAAACACCTTATAATGCTAATTTCAAGTTTGTAACAACTAGCAAAATAATTCAAGGACTCTTTTTAATAGTTAAACAAACTACAATTTAATGGTAAAGTCACATTTTTGTCCAACTGTTACAGGAAAGACACGTTGGAAAAGTTACTGTTTACCTGCCTAAGGCCTCGGTGATGCACTTCAAAGGGGCCTCCCTTGTCACAAGGAGATGTATCTCGCACCTGGGCCTGCCACTCCACTTGTCCTTCTAGTTGCAAGGGGCACCAACCCCAGAGGGAAGAGGTGCTCCCCCAGACCTGGTTTAGAGGCTGTGAGCATCCCCTTTGAGATTAGAATGTGAAATTCTGCTTGAATGTCACATCCTGCTTGACAGGTCTGCTGGAGTTTTACATATAACATTTGGGGTGCACTTCAAAGGAGGACAAGAGAATGATAAAACACTTTATGTGTACCCACTGTCTGGATGCCAAAAGCTCAGCTTTGATTTTATCAGAATTTTGTCTCTGCGTTTGTTGGGGGTGCAGGGGCTGTTCAGAACTGGATTGCAATGATAGATGTGTGAGGGCACAAGGATTACCCGAGTATACTCCACACTTAACCCCAGCCCACAGAATCCAAGTTTAGTGTGGCTGAAGACTTTACCCATTTTGAAAATGTTCACATTTGTAGGGTTAGCTCTGGGAACCTGTCTCCTATTGTTGAGGGCACCCTCAGGGGCCATTCCCGCCCACTAGGTCATGCCCGTAATACATGTGGCATCGATTGGCACACACTTCAGGACAGTCCCGGAAGAGGGGAAGATCAAAAGAGAACTAAATCTGCTGTCTGAGAAGAGCGTAGAAGACTGGAACCTTCCCTTCCTCTAGTACCCTCATTAGCGAAGTGGACACCAAGAGTCAAAATGCTGACCTCTTGTTCAATCTACAGGGACACAACAAGCTCCAAGCGGCTTATCTTCAACTGACCAGCTGATCAGTAGCAACTAGACCTGGGCTTGACTCCACCTGCCACCCTATGAGTCTCTAAGTCAGTGGTTCCCAAACTTTTTAGAACCACAACACACTTTTTTGAACAACAAACTTTCGTGACTCACCTACCTTTAGTGGACTTCAGACAGACTGATTTTTTTAATGTGCCTAAAGCATTGTTTAGTACCACATTATCATTTACAGATGGCACATGTTCCCATTGAAATGGCCTCTAACTTTGCACAGACATACTGTTTACTGACAAAACTTTATAGCGCACAAGTGATAATGTGTGGAATGTGTACTGTGGTTGTCTTGTTTGTCTATACTTTTATGATCCACAGCAATCAAAACAAAGTTCTATGATGATAATGTGTGTGGAAATCTGGTTTCTGGTATTATTTATCATTTGTGCATCGCAATGTCTTGATTTGTTTTGATCCTATTAAAATCGTAGTTTCCAGCACACTGCAGAATTACAAAGTAATGTGCTTAATTATGGCTTTTCCTAACAGCTGAATGTATACAGTCCATTTACAGGTATTTATGTTTTGGTGTGTGGTGCAAAAAAAAAAAACAATATCACACTTTGCTGTGCTCCAACAAGATTGACACATAATTCACTTTAAAAACTCCTCCGACTTTTCAGTCAGAGAAAGAAAAATACACACGAATTCCATGTTAAAAGAATCAGCAGCAATTTGTCGGAATACATAGCCTGAGATTTGATCTTTGTGTTTGAAGCACAGCAAATGCGACATGATAAACACAGCATTTAAAGGCATCTTTATTTATTGCATGGACTTTCCCAACCCACCAAAAATCGGTAGGTCCCGAGCCACAGTTTGGGAAATGGTGCTCTAAGTGTCTCCCTTGGGGTCCTGGTGGGCTTTAGAAGTGTTCTCCTGTGGTGGATTGGGACTAAAGTCAGAAGATAAAATGTTTGACCAGGACAAACTTTGTTAGTGTGTCTGACCCACACTCAATCGTGGTCAGTGTCAAATTGCACATAGGACCCGTTCTACTGTGACCATTAACTATTATTGTCACTTTGGGCTCAGTCGCGGCAGGCAAGACTCGGGAGTGGTGGGGCAGGAGGGTTGCGTGCATGGGGTGGTTAATTTAAAATTGAAAACTTACCTTCACCGGCAGCCTACATGGAGAAAATGGAGTGCACATGACTGGTTTGGTCGGCCCAAAGGGCTGACCAAACAGTCAGCGCCACAATAGTGGGTAAGCCACTCCTCCCCTCCCCTAAAGCAGGCCCGTCCACCCGCCAGCCCCCAACCAAACACTCTGCTTTCTCGCAGAGTGAGAAGCAGAAACCTAAAATCCCAACTAAGATCCTCCAATCTAGCCCTCGCCGAAGTTCCGCGCATCCACAGATCCACCATGGGAGGAAGATCCTTCTCCTACTTGGAGGCCAAGACCTGGAATTCTCTCCCCACTCACCTCCGCCTTACACAGAACCACATTTCCTTCAGAAAGGAACTTAAAACCTGGCTATTCGATAAATAATGCACCCCCTCCCCCAAGCGCCTTGAGACCCTCTGGGTGAGTAGTGCGCTATACAAATTCCTGAACTTGAACTTGAACTTGAACTTCTCGCACTGTGAGAAAGCAGTGGAATGACGCTCCTCCGCCCACATGGAAGTGCCACCCCTGTTGGGAGTTCTTGGTTCAATTCTTACTTAAAACTTTGAAAATTCATATCTCCTGTTTCCCTTATTGGATGTTTGCCATTTTGTTTATTAAATTGTACTCTGTTTTTCTAATTTGTTTTGGAATTTTGTATTGTTTTGCATTTTGACTTTGATACTGTGTAATATTGCATAAATACTTACACATTGCCCCTTAGTTAAGCCTGTTTGCTTTGTGCTATAGTTACCAGGCGATTGAGCTGGGGTTTAATTAGTGACTTTAGTGGTTCACCCTGACAAGGATTCTGATTATTACTTGAGATGGGTACTTACCTCCCTCAACTAATAATTCAATTTCTTGCAGTGGTGATAATGTAGTTGACAAGTTAAAACGAAATAGATCCAGCTTGGGTGTTGGGTTGTGAGATATTTTCAAAAGCACAGAGTACATATTTGGAAAGTGGATGCCAGCAGAAAGAGTAGGTGTAATCCTCATTGAGGGGTGAATGGGTGGATACCAGCAGCCTCAAGGCAGGGTTGACACTGCAGATTAGTGACCAGTTGCCCTTGTTTCAGTGAAGTAAGGGAGGTCAGAGATGCAGGAGGGACATTATCAGCATCTGGTTCACTTCAATGCAGGGTATAGTGACAGGCTCACCCATGGAGGGGGCAAGTGGAAAGTGAGAGGGTGGAAGTGACAGTGAACCATTGTGGAGGAGCGATACACCCAGATAATTGTCAGTCAGGGAGTTAAATGGTCATCCGTGATGATAAGGATCGGCTTGAGTGCTCTGAAGTCATTGATAAGAGGCAACGAGGGACAAAACAGTGGCTGCAATTACTGCCCGGGGTAACGTTAAGGCTTATGGTCCCTTGTTTTGGAGGGGATTTGCGGTTATAACCGGTTGCACTGACTCGAAACAAGCAAGAGCTGGATCCGCAGCATGGACAGCCCAGGGACAGGCAGCAGCACAGGGGGGGTTCAAGCGAAGTCATTTACAGGTGGATTTTTACAGCAAGGCTGAAGGGAGGTAGTAACCCCTTTGCTCTGTGCATCTTTGATAAAAGTTTCATCTCAATTTCTGGAGGGCAGTGAGAAATGAGAGCAGACCTGGAGCGACCAACAACAGGTGACACTCCAGATCACCACCAGGTGACATGTACCGCTCCGTTTAGGGGTCTCCCCAAATTAGATATCAAACCCCACGGAGACAGATGGGCACTTCCTACCCCATCCTTTGGGCTCTGCTCATAGGAATGCCAAGGAAGTTAGAAGTAAGACAGGCTTCCAAGAAAGTGCATTGCAGGTTATGGATGAGGAACCATAACCCAGATTCCACCCCCACACACACAACATTTAGAATAACTGCTGACTCCTGCAACAATCCCTCTCCCTCGTCTCTAACAGAGGGGGACTTATCTAGACTTCATTCTACAGCGGCTCTGTGGGGCTGGTGAGGGCCCCTCTCAAACTGAGAACCCTATGTTGGCAATAGACACACTTTGATGGACACAAAACTATTATTCTAAGCATCATAAGTGCTCTTGTAAGTTGCATTTGGAGCCCAATTATTCCCGAAACTGGCGAGCTCATAAGATTGTTCTGCAAGTAAAGTTTTACTTCTTAGATGCTTTTAATATTAATCTGTGCAGACGTATAACGTTCTCCTTAAGAAGGGTAGTTT
This sequence comes from Lissotriton vulgaris, assembly GCF_964263255.1. Lineage (NCBI taxonomy): Eukaryota > Metazoa > Chordata > Amphibia > Caudata > Salamandridae > Lissotriton > Lissotriton vulgaris. The sequence goes on from NC_141696.1 coordinate 1,181,529,347, forward strand.
AGAACTGGAGGCATGTGGCAATATGCACATAAAAAACAAATTATTCTGCAGAGTCTGAACAAGCAAAACTCATGGTAAATAAACATTATGTTAAAGTCTACTACATATGTTAATCTATAACACCGCCAGAATACACCACACCAGGATGTGCAGTTTTCATTGCATAAATATAGTTTTGCATAGTTTGCAATTACTGTTTTGCAAGGTGTTTGCAGATTTTCCTGATTGCCTTTCTTCTGCCTTGAACATAACATCAGCTGGTACCAAGAACTCGTAGGCATCTTGTTTGCTAGTGCATAACTTGCTCAGCTTATTCCTCGAGTACTCTGAAACATTGTCACATGAGTAACTTGCAGTCATTTTTAGGTCTCGCTGAGCCAGCACATGCGCTGCTCTGCGAGAAATTTAGTAAACAGGCTTTTAAAAGTGCTACCATAGGCTTTTCCTGGCCTAAATCTTGTGTGCACATGTGTGTGCACACGTGCAGCAGCCATGTGGGTTTCTGTCAAGCCTCATTAAGACTTCCAGCACGTGAATCCCCTCCCCTACCCCCTCCCTTCTTCCACTCCCTCCTCATCAGTTTCATTTTCCTTTTCACTTTCAGGGGTGGCCGCATCACTTTTGCTTGTTTTTTAAATTTCCTTTAGTTGCTCCACCACTCGCGGACTTAGGCTTGTTTTCTAAATTCTCTGGCCGAGAGCAAACCCGAGGACAAAGCCGAGCCCCATGGCTGCTGATTGAGCAGGAAAGGCTGGCTCGCGCCGACCGGTTCAAGGCATTTATTCCCACAAGGACAGCAATTCACTGTGAAATATATACTGCCATCAGCACTGTCCCACTTAGCCGCCCCCCACGCAAAGCTGGACAAATGTTCTCACCTTCATTTTTCCGACAGAGGAACGCTATCAGGGTAGACATAGGATTTCAGCTTTTTCCTGTCTGCAGCTACCATTGCTCCCAGCATGCCAATGCGCACAGCTGTCAACCGACCCTACATAGGCCTCGAATGGAACACACTGCCAGTCATTTATGCAACTCCCAAAGCGCGCAGGCAATTGTATGACTGCATATTTAAGAAGAAAGGGCTTGGCGCTCACCTCTTTCTACACCTGTAGTACGCTGCATTTCCATACAGTCGAACCTACGGTAAAAAATGAATATAATTACAGGGAAATATAATGGTAAACGGAATTTTGTGGTGAGGTCTGTGTAATTATGTATCGCTCCTTGGTTTTGGGGCACTGCTGCTTCATTCGTTTATTTCTCATTCCGAGCCCAAGCTCAATCATTCTCTCTTTTAGGGCATGCTTTCTAAAGAATAGCAGCTAACCAAAAATTTCCCCCAAAAAACCGAATGGTATCTGCAGGAAGGAGAATACAAAAGGACACTCTGCATTATATAAGCATTCTTATTCTTTTTTGTTCAACAAATATGTCTAGTGGAACGAAACACGATGAATTGAAATCGTTGACATAATGAGGATTTTCAATGAAGAAACTTAGAATGAAGAATTGTAGTTCCTTTTATTTAGTTTTGTGATGATGTATAAAGACTGCATGGCACCAACTGATGCCTTCAAGCCACTAGGACACTTCAGCTCAGATGCCCCATCTGAGAGAAGCGTTAGGGAGTCCTCTTTCTCCAGATGAAGTAGAATACTTTTTAATTGAGTAACTGGGCTGGAATTTTCTCCATTCAATTTGAGCAAAACCTTTACACTTTTAGGTACTTCTACGTACACAAAATGCTAGGATCAGTATTACATTCCACAGCCATTAATAGATCATCAGGTTACAACATAAGTATCAATACCACCTCAACTACCTTCCAAAAAATTAATTCTGTATCACTGCATTTCAATCATTTACAGTCGTTCAATATTTGCCTATTCCCTCTATAAACAATTAAAAGTCAAAACAAAATGGAGCCTCTGAAACGGCAATCGGGTACAACTTTATTGTCGTCTTTTCTTTTGCCTTCCAAGCAACATTATAATATTGGAGTTCCTTAAAATATACAATATCTGGGGAGGTGGCCAAACAAAGAGAACTGAAGACACACCGAAGGGCTGCTCTCAGGGACCTAACTTCCACCACAATGCTTTCAAAGAGAAAATTAAGTTATGAAAAACAGCAAACCAATGGTAACATAAACAAGCATTGGCATAGCCAATAGGTCTCGCATTTGGGACCTTATAAGTATTTAGTAATGCAGCACAATATCCTTGGTGCAACAACATTAACTGTTGCATGGCTAAACACGTATAAGGTCCCAAAGGCGAGACCTAGTGGCTATGTTATGGAAAGGCACATGCTGCTTGGCCCTTTCTCATGAGCCCCCTTCAACATATTCGCACCAGTAACTTGCATGGATTTTGTGCACAAGTGCATAATTTGCTTAGAAGTTCACAACCACTGCACATTTTTCATAGTTTTTGTGGAAAATATTTGAAGTTCACATGAAAAAAAAGAAAACTATTCTTATAGTCCCAGTCAGCACATATATCACTGGTGGATTGGGGTGAGCCGGTGGGGAGAATATGTCCAGAGAAGGTGCCAAGATCTCTTACATGGACTGTTTGTTGGTAGTGTGGCACTAGTTTGCAGTTTCTCTTATGCTTTCTGTTGGCGTTTAGATTTGGGGTGGAAGATTTTTGCAAAAGAGTAACATTCCAAGTTGTGTGGCTTATGGAGCAGAATTCCTAATTTAGCATTCTTCAGAGCCGCCATCTTGGGTTCTAAGTGTCTGTCCTTCTTTCAAGTATTTTAGCGGACAACAAATTGCTAAGCAAAAATGCAGGTGGTCCTACAATATATGCTAATGAATACACTAGAACCCACAGTGATGCAGCTAGCCATGATGTGAATCAGGGGCACAACTAGACCTGAACTTGGGGGTGGGTGGAGGGGGGGGGGGGCTACTAGTACTAAAAATGATGGTGGAGCCATTTGTCACACTGGGAACCATTCAGGTTTGGAAGGCCAATAGTTCAGGGTTTAATGTGTGCATGCCTGTTCTATCATGCTGTAAGCACATTAAAGCCAGATCTTTTATCTTCAATGCATTCCCCTGACACACCGACCACTGTTGGAGCGCAGAGTGTGAACACCAGACCTGCAAGCATCAGATTTCTGCAAGATGGTTGCCAGCAAGCAGGTCCTATGCATGTCTGAGGAAGCAGCTTAGCAAGAATGCCATCGGCCTGGTGCAAGCAGAAGAAATGGCCACTTTTAATGCTGGTGTGGTAGTAAATACAGCAATTGTCAGGGTTCAACGGGCCCGCCGGGCTCTGAGCTCCGGTGCCACTGCACCTGCTGCACCAATGATAGCTACGCCCCCTGTCCGATGCACAGAAAAGAAAAGTGTCTTATCTGATTAAAAGAAGCATGAATTGCATAATGATAAAATGCTTCTAAGGAACAAGAAGATGAGTGTGGGAGGAATCTCCCAATGTGCCCACAAATGTGCTCCCACATTCACTGAAAAGCAGACTTGAGGTGTGAAGAATAAACTGGAATAAAGAAAATTGTAGGGAGCTTCAATCTGGCTGTCACAACATGAGAGGGGCCCACAAACAGCTCAACAGGAAGGAGTATACACAGAGAATAATAAGCGAATTACCTCTTCACATAGTATAAGCACGCATGTGTTGGTATTTCTATAGCATGAACCTAGCCCAAGAGCAACAGAACGTTGCACATTATGGGAAGTGATGGAAAATGATGCTAGACTGTATTCATCAAGTGGTAGCTTAAATCTTTTTGTTGCACACACTTACAGCAATATCTCCCACATTTACATTTTATGGCACACATTTTTTTTATTGAGTTAATTGGTAGGTGTCTCGACATTTGTACACAGCCATTTGCCTACAGCCACAGGGGCCGGCGGCTAACAAATGAGGCATTAAGTGAGAATAGAACACTATTGCATTAATGCCGACATCCCAGAGGCTGGTAGCGCTCAGAGTTAAGTCCAGCAATTAGATAAAGCCTACTCTGTCAAGGACCTCATAAGTCCAGAAACGAGCACCCACCTAGAAAGAGAACATCAAATAAATAAAGAAAACCACCCACCCAATCGCCTCCCATGAAGAAGGAAAACAAAGGGGAACCCGTACCAAGATATTAGGGGTCACAGGGCGACCCATGCCCCCCACCATGCCCACCCTCCAGTCCTCCCTCTCACGTACACAGGGCGTCACCTACTCCGCAGTTGATGGTATTAGACGTAACACTTGCAGGAATTTGGGGCAAGTGACCTCACGGAGGTCCTTCGACAGCAACGTTATGAAAGGAGCCCAAAGCTCTGCGTATTTCTCACTCTTCTGATTTTGGACCAGCGAGAGTCGCTCCATGGCAAGGGTCATCCAGAGCCTGTGGAGCCAGGCCATATGATCCGGGACCGTGGGAGTACCCCAGTGGACTAAGATCGCCTGGCGAGCTGCGAGTAGTGCCAATGCCATCTGCCTGCCTCGAAATGACCGTAATGGGAAGGTGAGTGGATTCGATAGCCCTAGCAAAGTGTAAGCTGGGAAACGAGGGAATCTCAGTTTCAAATGCTGTGTCAATATCATTAAGTACCTGTTCCCAAAAACGCTCTAGCCTCAGGCAGTGCCAAAGAAGATGTGCGTGAGAGCCTGTCAAGCCACAGCCCGCCAGCATTTTTCAGTGTGGTTTTTGTCCCATTGGTGGATCCGTGCTGATGTGAGATACTATTAAGATGCTACTTTAAATGTAAATTCAGTCCCTGCAGTGTTGTATGCCGTGTGGCGAGCCCTATAATTAATATTGTCCCACTCTTTGAATTTGAGAGCCCGACCCAGTTCTTCTTCCCACCGGAGTTGGCCGCAAGACGACTACCTGTGTGTGCGCTGAGTGAGGAGAACATAAAGTTCTGCTATGAGGTGCTTATCATCGATCTTGTTCGCTATCCATTTCTCGAAAGGGGTAAGCTTACGAGAGACGTGTGGCAGATAGGCCTTAGTGGTAGCCCAGTGGTGGAGCTGCAAATAATAGAACTCATCAGTGTGGGGAAGATCATAGTCTTGTCGAACCCGATCAAACGGGATGAGGCCCTCAAGATCAAATAAGTGGCCAAAACGCTTACACCCAGCTTTCCTCCATCTCTGAGCAACTGCAGTCTTAACTCCCGGGGGAAAATCTGGGTTGTCTACCATCAGCGTCATCGGGGATGGAAAGGTGGTAAGACCTTTCAAGACTGCCACCTCGTCCCACACCTTCATTGTCGCCGCCGTGACCAGGGAGGAGTATAAGCCCCATGAACGTGACCGGCGGGGAAGCCAGATTTCACGCCAGACATTCATGCCAGCACCTGCCTGGTCCATAAAGGTCCAGTGCTTCTTTGAAAGTGGGTGATTCCACTCCAGCACGTAGTGAAGGTGCGCTGCCTGGAGGTATCTGTGAACTAGAGGCAGATTCATCCCTCTGTCCCCTTTGGGGCGCGATAGCTGCACTACCGAAAGGCGTGCTTTCTTATTGCCCCAAATGAATTTATTCATGGCAAGCTGCAAGGTCTGCAGTGCTTTAGGTGGCGGAACTAACAGGAGGGTCTGAACTAGGTATAGTATGCACTGCAGGATCGTCATTTTCACCACGGCGATGCGCCCAAACCAGGATACACTGTGTTTAGTCCACCCGTCCAGCACTTTGTACGTCTGAGCCACTAAGGTTGAGTAGTTCAGCTCTAGCGTACGTGGGAGTGAGTGGGTCAGAAGAATGCCCAAATAGGGCACAGGGTCACTAGACCAGTGTAGGGGAAGAGTCTGCCTGAGGTCTTCCACCTGTATTTGCGGTAAGGACAAGTTGAGGACCTGGGACTTGCTAAGGCTGAGCTTGAAACCGGAAAGCCGACCAAAGGACTCAAGCTTGTCAACCAGTGTGGGGAGGGAGGTAAGAGGTTGTGCGAGGGAGAGGATGGCATCATCTGCATAGAGGCTTATCTTGTGGATGTCACCTCCGAACTTGAGATGCTGGATTCTCGGGTGATTGCGGATTTTCTGCGCAAGGGGCTCTATATAAAGTGCAAATAAGAGGGCCGAGAGGGGGCACCCCTGCCTCGTACCCCAGGTGATCTCAAAGGGGGAGGAAGCCCATTAACTCTAACAAATGCCCGGGGTCACAGTAGATACACTGCACCCATTGAATAAAGCGGGCCCAAACCTGAAGCCCCGCAAAATGTCGAAGAGATATGTCCAACATACTCAATCGAACGCCTTTTGAGTGTCGACGGAAAAAAGCACATCTCCTACCTGGGAGCGGTGAACACTGTCTATGAGATAGAGAATGCATTTGGTGTTAGGAGGGGAGCTAACTCGTGACAGAATGTTTTATTAAACAGGGCAGGATAACCGTCAGGACCCGGAGATTTGTCAAGCTTCAATCGAGAAATGGCTGAGATAACCTCGTCCAGCCATATTGGGTCTCCTAAGGGGTCTGCCAGCGCCTTTGGGAGATGAGTAAAGTTGCTAGAATCCAAATAGTCTTGAGCGTCAGGGGGGTCATGTGTATCTCCTCTAAAGAGAGAGTGGTAGAAGCACAGGAATTCCTCAACGATCTGGGAGTCCAGGTGGATCTCCCCGCCTGTAGGCTGCTTGAGGGAGGTAAAAGTCCCCGCCACTGCCCTGGCAGGCAATCACTGTGCCAACATTCTCCCACATCTGCCATTACCTAAGTAAAACGAAGGCGAAGTAGGGCATATTCCGCCCTGTCAAGATCTAAGCGTTTAAGAAGCATCCGCTTCTCTAGTGACCGCCACACCCTCGGGGCTCTGGTACCTTTATATATATATCGCCTCCAATTCTGCCACTTCTTTTTCGAGGCCCGAACGGACTTCCTTGCGTCTCCGAGCGTCAGTAGATGAATTCGCAATGAATTCCCCACGAATCACTGCTTTGAGGGTTTTCCAAACAACAGACAGGCACTTCTCACCAGTGTCCTTGTGTTGGATGTATTCTAAGATCTCAGCCGGAACCCCATCTACAGTGGCAGGTGAGTGTAAGAGTCCTACGAGCAGCCCCCATCTGGCAGGGATGTGCCCGCCCCTGTCAAGGCGTATAGAAAGAGAGATATGTGCATGGTCGGAGACTGAGTGCATGGCGATAGAGGCATCACTGATTCTGAGGAGAAGCGTCTGCGAGAACAAAAACATATCTATATGCGTATATGTCTTGTGTGCCGCCGAGTAGTGGGTGTAATCGCGCATGTCCGCGTGCTAAAGGCGCCAAACATTGTGAAGGCCGCACTCAGCCAGCCATTGCTTACCCTCTGGAGAGATAGCTTCCACGTGCGTGGAGCACTACCCCGTGCGGTCTCAGTCATTGTCTATGACCAAGTTGAGGTCCCGACTCACCACCAATGCAGAGTCAGGGGAGGCCAAGCCTTCGGTAATATGTCAATGGAGAAAAGGCTCCTGCTGTGTATTGGGTGCATAAATGTTAATTAGAGTGAGAAAAGTGGACCCCCACTGAATACGGAGAGCCAGAACCCTGCCCCTGGACTTATAGAAGGTAGTCAGCACCTTACCATCAAATTTAGCCCCCGGAAGGATTGCTACCCCTTTCTTTTTTGCTGCGCCAGATGACCAGAATCGGTGAGGGAAGCAAGCAGATGAGTCTCTTGTAGCATGCAGATGTTGCCATATGCCTGTTCGAGTAGGGAAAGAATCGCAGCGCATTTGGTAGGGTGATTCAGGCCCCGAAAATTGAGGCTCACAAGTTTTAGGTCTCTAGTCATAACCAATGGGGTTAGCACACAAGGCACACCCATAGGGTTGAGGAAACAGAGCGCAAATAGGGGCCAGAGAGCGTGTGGGCAGACAAGGCAGGGACGCAAGCGCAGGTCCTGGTACGGGAAACCCCTTAAAGAAACCCCTACAAGTGTACATAAAAAGGCAACCCAGAATAACTCAACCCCATGAAAGAACAGTAGACATAAGTCCATCTGCAAAGAAAAACCAAAGGGGTTCAGGCCACTGGTGGCAGACCACTGAACAGAGTACCTGGCGAACCAAGAAAAACAGAAGGGCATTCCATTGGGCAAGGAAAGGTAGTCGACCCAGGAGCCCCTCCTACCTCGCTCCATGACATCCATCCCGTATGCTGAACTGGGGTGCTAAAGGGGAACACGGGCGGTCATGGGGTTGCAAAAGGGAGGAGATCACCGCTTTCCAGTCCTTCGCCATCTCCTCCGGGTCTGGTTTCTCAGAGGCCATCGCTTTCCCAACTGTATGCCATTGTGACAGTCTTCGTGCGACCCGGCCTTTGGGGCTCTCCCTCCGCTCTGCATCCACCGTGTTGTCCAGCTCCAGCAGAGCAAGAGCCTCTGCAAGAGAGCGGATCTGTCCCAATTTCTCTTGGTACTTGAATATGATGCGAAAGGGATGGCCTACATGTTGGGAATTCCATTGTCACAGAGGTAGTAGGTGACCACTCGGAATTCTCTTTGTTTGGCAAGATCCTGGAAGAGGGCCGGGGAGTGCCCCTGGGAACTGGATCGGCTGGGCCGCTCGAGCCCTGCGTAGGATCTACTCCTTAAGCTGGATGTCATGCACGCAGACAAGCACATCTGGTGGGGAGGCCTTCCCTCCTCTGGGCAGGCCCACGCGATGCACCCTGTTCATCTGAATTTCTTGCGGGCCGTCGTCTCCTAAGATCTGCCAAAAGAGAGCCAGGACATAGAATCGCGGGTTATCTCCCTCCGCTCACCATGGGATTGCTTGAATGCGGATATTATTCCGTCATGAGCGATTCTCCAAATCCTCTGCATGGGCTTGGAGGTCCAGATTTTGATCCTGCAGCCGGATTACTTCCTGTTGTAGCTGGTGCAAGTACTCTTTGCGGCGTAGTTCGTGCTCCTTGAGGGCGGCCACCCTCTCTCCTACCTCATCCACGTCTCGCCGGACTTCTTTGAGGTCAGCAGAGAGTTGGCCCTTCGAATCCAATATGTCCTCTTTGATGGCAGAGAATAGCTCCATCATGAAGGCCTTCATGGCTGGTCCATCTGCTCCGTCTATTTGCTCCGGGTGCCCCGAGTTCTGGGGTGTTGCGTTCACTGCGTCAGGGCCAGTTGTCTGCTTTGATAGCAAGTCCTTGAGGGTCTTCTCCCTCTTCGCTCGGGCTGACACCATGGTGCTGGGCAGGGCTCACGGGGGAGGCAACAAGGGATCCACTAGGATGTCACCCAGCAGCCCTCCAGGCTCGGAAGGATGACAGTGTCGGAACTCAAGCCGGAGCATGCTCCGGGGGACCACCTGGCCGACGCTACGTCGCTGTAGGTCTGCGGTACCCGGTCACTCGCCTCAATCAGGCCTCGTGCTGCCGGGGCGATTCTCTTGCTCTACGACTCCCAGTACCCGCTTGGCCGGGTGGCGTGTGCAGAAAACCAGGCCTTTCTCTGCCCGGTAGACCAGTGAGGGCCCCAGTGGTGTCGCAGGCTGGAAAGGGGCCTATACAGCGCCCAGTTTCCTCTCCCAGCCCCCCGGCAGTGGAGCAGGTCTCTCCCTATCCTAGCAACAGTCTCTGAGGCTGTGTCCACTGACAGTTGTTGGGGCTTCAAGGGGGGGGGCACGATGATCAGCTAAACTACCCCCACAGTCAGTGCCAGGCGTGTGATATGGCCACTTTGCAATCGGGCCCTCCGCTCTGTGCAGACTTGAAGATGGCCGACGGGCCTTCCCTCAATGAATATGACAAAGTCCCATGCAGCACTGACCGGAGATCTGTCACTGCGGCAGTGTGTTTTCGTCCCTCCGGCCTCGCCACTACATCACTTTGTAATTGCTCCATCCCCTGTCCCAAACAGCTATATGGGGACCGAACCTGAGTAGACCTTCCTACGGTGACGGTTCGAAAAAGTCTGGCAGCTGTGGCGGTGCTCTTTGCACCGGTTTCTGACCTGACCTGAGGGCCCTGCAGAGGCGGAGGAAGCAGGGGTTGCCGCGCACCTAGATGGAACTGCGATCTGCCCTAGACGGCGCTGATTCGGTGGGCCCCCGAGCCCTTGCATGGCTGGTACGTGGCCTGGGGGGTGTGAGTGGGCCCGTTGCTGAAGGAAAGCTGCCTGACGTGAAGATTTGCGGATCTTTTGGCTAGGCCTCCGTGGACCACCCGCCATCTTGTCTCCTTCCAGGCCGGGATCGTGCTCTGGGGAGCACCTGGTCCGGGACCTGTCCTCGCTCCCCCACTGAGGCCTGGAAACGGGCAGACCGGGTGATTATTTCCCCGGCGCAGCACCTGGCCCCCACCACGACTGTAGACTTGCAGTGAAGCGCAACAGATCTTTAGATCGCCCGCTGTTGGACTTGGCCCTTCTGGCAGGTTCACCCCTGAACTTTTTGCTTTTTACATGTGACCTAGGGATGGTAATTCTTGGTTTCTGTGCACTTTCACTGTGTCCCAGTGGAATGTGCGTGCGCACTCTGAGTGCGTGGAGTAAGGTTGGCCTGCCCTCCCATAGGAATGCATGGGGAATGTCTGTGTGACTGGTAGTTCCTGATGCGTGAGGTGTGCAGGCTCGAGTTTGGTATGTGCGGACTAGTGTGATTGAATGCTGCGCAATGATGCGTGCAGCGTGTTTGTGTCTAATATGGAAGTGCCACTTCTAGAAGTGTGCCTGTCTGTGCAGTGAATGTGCTGGCTTGTGATTGGCTGGAGCTGGCTGGTGTGCCAGGCTCCATGGGTCTGCCCCGGTGGTGAGTGTTGAGATTAGCATGTGTGATGTGAGGGAGTGGTGCACCTGGGACCTGAATAGGGCTGGACTTTCCCACACACAATGCTGGCTCCACCCCCTGTGGTGCGACTGATGACCCTAGCCTGGCCAGTGAAAGGAAAGGGTGGCTGAGCACATCAACAGTGCTCCAAAACTAGCTGCGACTGGTTTTCCCCCCACCCTGAGACAAAGGAATTCACTATATAAAAGGGGGCTGTGTCCCCTTACAAAATGTTCTTGTTCCTGACTTGAATCTACCAGGGGCGTGCTGCTGCTGGGGCCCAGGGGAAGGCTTGCCTCCATGGGCCCTGCCCAGCTCCTGGATGCCTGGAGGACCCCTCTACTTCCTGAACCCTGGCAGAGGGGGCTTTGCTGATGGTGGGGCCCAGGAGGGACCGCCATGGAGGCTGTCTCCTTTCTGGACTGCCCTGTGTGCTGGCCTCTGGGCCCTGCTTTGCCTCCCTGACCTCCAGGACCTGTTTCTGTTCTGTTCCCCTTGCCCCAGGACTTGATGCTGCCTGTGGGCGCCCTGGGAGCGCGGGGCTTCTCTCCCCTGTGGTCGTGTGTGAGGGAATCCCGAGCGCAGGGATTCTCCCTGTGGTGGCCCCTTCATTGCAGGTGCCCACCCTGCATTATGCTCGTTATGGTATTTTTTTTATATACGGGAGCCCACCCCGTTTATGTGTTCCTCAGCGAGTGCCCACCTCGCTTAAATCTCTTAATTGGGTGTCGAGGGTGCCCACCCCTCCTTTTGGCCCTCGAGATTCACCGCCGGCCTGGGAGAAGCACCGGAAGCCGATATCTGGCCAGCCGCCTGGTAGTGGGCGGGACCTGGAGGACGTTGTTTCCGCTTCCCCCTGCCTGGGGGAAACCATGGTCTGCTGTTAGCCCGGAGCCTCGCGGGCTCCATTTCCAAATCCCGGCCCCGAGATGGGGGGCCGGGTGAAGCCGGGCAGCTGGTCAGGCGAGGCTCCCATTACCGAGGGAGAGCCCCGCAGCCGTCAGAGAATGCCCCCACCGCAAGTGCCGAGCCGAAGAGACGCCGCGGAGAGGAGACGCCGCCTCCCAGCCATCCGGTGAGTGTGGGCGTCCCCGCGGGTCACTCCCCAGCGCTTCTGCTGTTCCTGAGTCCACGAGGGACTCCAACGCCGGGGGCAGTTGTTTCTTTCTGAGTCCCCAGAGGAGGGACTCCCCCGAAGGCGCCAGCATTTATCTCGAGCCCCCGAGGGGCTCCAGGGGGCAATTATTGTTAGAGCCAGAGAGGCTCTTGGCTGGCGTTTAGTTCTTTTTGAGTCCCCCACGAGGGACTCCCACGATCCCGGGCATTCTGAGTGGTAGAGCGGCCCCGGCAGGCAGCGGGCCGCTCCCCCCACACTGGGCCCAATTCCTCCAGAGTCCACAAGACTCCAACGACGGGCATTGTTGTTTTAGTGCCCACGAGGGCTCAGGGGGCACAGTTGTACGTCCAAACCCCAAGGCTCCAAGGCCCACATTTGTTTTCAGAGCCTAGAGGGCTCCCAGGTGGGCAGTATTTGTCCTAGAGCCTAGAAGGCTCCCAGTTTGCGCAGTGTGGGTTTCTGAGGGGCTAGCGAGAGCACCTGTCGCAATTTTCTACAGCTGCCCAGCAAGTATTGGGCAGCTGCACCGTTTAGGGTTCTTTCCTTTCTAGGGACTTGTTCTTGGACTTAGGAGTGAGACGCACTCCTTCATCCCTACCTTGGCCTTCCCCAGCTGCGCAGCACTTAGTGCCAGCTGCAGCGTTTAGGCCCTGTCCTGTCTTGTCCCTCAGCTGCCCAGCAAGTAGTGGGCAGCTGCTACGTTTAGGTTTTGGCGCAGTGGCGCAACCTGGACTTTGATGTAAGTTCTGTGCTAATGGGATTTCTGCGAATTATTCTGTGCTGCACCTCTGAATGCGTTTTAATGCGTCATGTGCCTTGTTCCTTACACCTCTGAATGTGTTGTTTATGCATCATGTGTTCTCCTGTGCTGCACCTCTGAATGTGTTTTGATGCGTCATGTGCCTTGTTCTTACACCACTGAATGTATGTTTATGCATCATGTGTTTTCCTTCCCTACACCTCTGAATGTTGTGATGCATCATGTGTAATCTGTTCATGCTTACCCCTAAATGTATGGTGATACTTAGGTGGTTGTTTTCTCCTTGAACAGGTGATGCTAGTGAGGTCCTGGTTCCCTGCGTAACATTCTCCTAAGGTGGTTAGGGTTGCGTGGGTGGTACTTACCTCTTACCAGTAGTTACTGGTTGTGTGTTCTATTTGCTATTTGGTGCTACAGTGATTTTATATTCTAAGTGCTAATTTTAACGAGTATCCTAGTTCTAAAAGTGCATATTCCTGACAGTGGCCCATGTGGCCCTGTCCTGTACATATCCCCTGTAAATTCTGCCCGTGCCTGTTGGCACATTGTAAAGTGTGTGTTTCTATTTAATGTGTTTTGCAATACAAAGGCTATTTTTACATATACCTTGTGTGGAGTTCCTTTTGTGGGGGGCCTTGGATGTTGTTGCTGGTGGGTGTGTGCGCAAATGCTTTACACATCGCCTCTGAGATAAGCCTGACTGCTCGTGCCAAGCTACCAAGAGGGTGAGCAGGGGTTGTCTTGGCGGGTGACTTCCTTACCCTGACTTAGGAATGATGGTTTCTGCCTGGCTTTGGCGCAAGCCTTAGCCAACCAGAAATCCCATTGTTAACACCCGCCATCTTCGCTCCCCTCCGGCGTGGTCTGAGTACGCAATCCGGGAGCCGCTGAGCGGGAGGACCTGCCGGACATGCTGCACAGGGCACACAGGAGAGACCAGCCCCAAGGACTGTCTGTCACATTTACATTTTAGTCAAATTTTGATTAAGTGATTTTCCACAACTATTCGATTCTATTCTGCAGATTTTATATTGTGCACGGCTACTCGGGGGTCTCCCAGTGTTGCAACAGAAACCGTAGATCATCGTGGGCTGCAAAGGAATAATCCCTAAACAGCCAGGCCTTCAAGGCTTTACAGAAGGTCAATTGGTGCTCCACTAGACAGAAATTCAAGAGGTAAGGTATTCCACAGTTTGGATGCCAGAAAAGAGGTGGAGCGTCCACCCCAATCAGCTCTACGAATCCGGGGAACCTTCAATAAATGAGGAAGATAGAAGAAGTCTCCCAGGCAGATATTGGGATGCCAATGGTCTTAACAATAAAGGGCTTTTACTATTGATTCCCCTATGCATAATGCAGTGGCACTTGAACTGAACTTGGCATTACATCGGAAGCCAGTGGAGGTCTTTTAGAGCCTTAGCAGCAGACTGATGTTCGGTATGTTCATTAGAAGTCGGGCAGCAGCATTTTGTACAATCTACAACCTTCTGACAATGTAACTGGGTGAACCAGGATATATGGCATTCCCGTAATCAAGGCCTGATAGGACAAGGGCCTGTATGATCACTCTTCTGGCTGTAGATGAAAGAAGGTTCTTCACCTTCCTCAATAATGTCAAGATGCTATAGCAGCTGGCAGCAACCTTTTTTACTTGATGGTCCATCTTGAGATTGGGGTCCAGTCACATCCCAAAGCTCTTTATTGAGCTTTTTGGAGAAGGCAACTTGCCAGTCTGGTAAGGGGCTTGGGGCATTACTGCTGAAGTTATTACCTAAAGCTAAAAAACGGTGATGGATCAAGCCCTGATCTCTTGACTGGGTATGAGTGTTCTGTTTAATTCAGATACTCTGTCCATCACCACCCCCTTTTCTGAATCGTTTTGTCCACCATAAGCGTGGAAGGGTATACTCAGATGTGAGTCCCTTGCTCATTGCACCATCAGGATTCAAGCAAGCCGGGCCGAAGACGGCTGTAATGCCAGAAACCGGTCCCCGTAAGCTTGTTTCCTTCCCAGTATAAGAATTGGCTTGGTAGTTTGGTCTGCCCTGTTCCCATGATGCACTGGGCCAGGGACAGACTAATTTGCATATAGCCAGGTTCTGAGCTGGGATGGTGCAGTGAGCTAAAAAACGGTGATGGATCAAGCCCTGATCTCTTGACTGGGTATGAGTGTTCTGTTTAATTCAGATACTCTGTCCATCACCACCACCTTTTCTGAATCGAAGTTATTACCCAGCAGCATACCTTTCATCTTATCCTCATTGAGTTTATGGAACCAATCTTATTATTAGTATTAAGTGACAATCCTGAGGCAATACACAACTGTGTGCTTACAACCATATTGGCCGGCAGTGTGGGGTCAAAGAGAGAGTTACATTTACACGGCTTCAGTGCCTACAACCCCGGGGCTGGCAGCGATGTCTGGATTGTGTAGAAAACCTAACTACAATAATGAGAACAAATCTAGAAACAACACAGAACTGAATGAAGAGATAAGCAAAAGTCCCTCCCTCCCACCCCTCAAAGGAAAAGAAAAAAGATCTGCACCTGTCGTGGATTCATTAGCGTTGATACTGCCCTCCATGAGCTCCTAGACTTCTTATAAGGTCTGCCCCACTACATGCGGAAGGTCTTCGCCCCTTCTACCTCAGGAATCAAATGCAAAATTTGGAGATATTTGGGGCATGTTACCTTCCTAAACTCCTTCGACAGTAGCTGGATGAATGGGGCCCATAATTCGGCATAGGGTCTCGCCCTTGTGATCTTTAACTAGTGAGAGGCGTTCCATGGCGAGAGTCAGCCAAAGTCTATGCAGCCAGGCCATGTGGTCAGGGACATTCGTGGAGCCCCATTGCGCAAGGATCGTTTGTCGCGCTGCTAGCAATGCCAGTGCCATCTGTCTACCCCTCAGTGAGTGAAGGGAAAATGTCAGCACGTTTGATAGCCCCAGTAGTGTGTATGCAAGGAAGCGTGGGATCTCAGTATCAAAGGCTTTGCCAATATCATTCAACACCCCCTCCCAGAAGGGCACCAGCCTTGGACAGTGCCAGAGTAAGTGCACTAAGCAGCCGGAAAGGCCACACCCCCTCCAACATTTCTCAGTATGATTTTTGTCCCAGCTATGAATGCTGGCTGGAGTGAGATACCAATAGGATGTGACTTTGTATGATGATTCGGTCCATGCAGTGTTATCGGCTGTGTAGTCTGCCCTGTAACGGATGTTCTCCCAGTCTTTTGCCGAGAGGACCCTCCCCAGCTCCTCCTTCTATCGTAGTTGATCCTTTGTACGCTCCCCCCCCCCACTTCTGCCCTGTGGCAAGCATAACATACAGTTCTGATATCATATGCGTTTCATCCTGTTTGCACGTTAGCCACTTCTCGCAAGGGGTAAGCGGCCGAGAGGCTTTCACTAGATAGGTCAGTGAAGTGACCCAATACCTAAGTTGCAGGTAGTGGAAGTCGTCCGACTTGGGCAGACCATAATCCAATTGCAGTTGTTCATAGGAAAGTATGCCCTCTACATCAAACAGCGAAACCACCCTTTAACACCCCACTTTTCTCCATCTCTGAAAGACCTCAGATTTACAGCCTGGTGGGAAGTCTGGGTTGCCCACTATTGGGGGCATCGGCAAGGGGAATGTTGTCAGGCCTCTCCTAAATGGCATGGCATCCCATACCTTTAGAGTCGTCACAGTGACAGGGGAAGAGTAGAAACCCCAGGCCCTTAAATTACGCGGGAGCCACGCCTTCCTCCATATATTTGCTCCAGCTACCGCCTGGTCCATACAGGTCCAGTGTTTTTCAGAGAGCGGACGATTCCACTCCAGAATATACCGGAGGTGGGAGGCTTGAAGATATCTATGCACCAGTGGGAGATGCACCCCTCCGTCCTGCTTAGGTTGTGTCATTTGGGAAATGGGTAATCGCGCCTTCTTCCCTCCCGAGACAAATTTGTTAATGGCTAGTTGCATAGCGCCTATAGCTTTCGGAGGGGGGTGGCCAGGGGTAGAGTCTGGAAAGCATATAGAATCCACTGTAGCACATCATCTTTACCGCTGCTATACTCCCAAACCAGCCTAGTTTTAGTCTCAACCACCTATCCAGGGCTTCGTCGTTTGTTCCACCAGAGCGGAGTAGTTCATCCCCAGGGTTTTCGCTATCGCTGGAGCCAGGAAGGTGCCCAGGTTAGTTATCGGTTGCTTGACAGATTTTAGGGGGAATCTCTCCCTTAAAATCTCTTCATGTGCCTTGGGGGAGGAAAGGATAAGAATCTTTTTTTTTTTTTGGAAGCCTTTATTAGATGTTAAAGCAGTATACACTACACACAGCCTTCGCCTACAACCTGAGATTTCAGGCCGGCAGCCTCATGAGGAGAAGGGAAGGGAGGGTAAAAGTAGGCACATACTGAACGCGACATGGCAGGATGGTTAGACACAGCATGTCGCCTACAACCCATCAGGGCCGGCCGCGTGAGGAATGAAGCACAGTCCAGTAAAGCATAAAACATAGCAGTAGTAGAAGGCAGACCGTATACAAGGAGAGTGCACATGAGGCTTCTTTTGTAATTTTTCTCCCAAAAACATAGAACTGGGAACAATCCCACCCGTTATGTACCACCATACCTTGTATGTGGATCAGAGAATGTAGGAGTGAGGCACCACAGAATACCGAAAAAAGAATACAGAGGTGATCTCCGCCAGAATAAGTGTGGTCCCCACCCTGGGAATGCTATTGGCTAACACGGGATAGGAGGGGAAGAGAGGAGGGGGGGGGTGAGGGAGGAGGGGGGGGGTGAGGGGGAGGACATCATATCTCTAAGTCAGCGAGTTCAGTAGATTGCCAAGGTCATGTGTGTAACGCTACATGAAACAGGGGAGTGTCGCGCGTAACAGGGCGCCGCATTGGTAGAGGCAGGCTGCGGAGCTGGGCATTGAGTATAGGAGGACTATCTATGAAGAAGAGGCAGAGGAGTACCGTGGGACAAGGGGGGGGAGGGGAAACGGGACAAGGCGCAGAGAACAGGCAGGCTCGGACCACGGAGCGCACTCCCAGGAGGGAGGGAAGCAGGGGGGAGGGCGGTGCGGAAGGAGTACGGTAGGGGCAAGGAGCAGGCCAGGGACAGGGGAAGGGGGAGGAGCACTTCAAGTATCAGGTTGGTCTTCGCTCTGGTGTCGGAGCAGATAGGCAGTGAGGGGCCCCCATATATCCTTGGGGCGTGATTTGTGCGGTAAGAGTTCAGAATAGTTGTGCAGGTGATCTTGCCAGGTAGACATCGTATGGAGCCAGATCTTGAATTTGGGAGCTCGTCCTCTGCCCCATCTACAGGCAACCTGGCGTTTAGCCAACAGAAGTCCCAGTGCGAAAAAATTTCGGTGTGCCTTCAGTGCCGGGACCGCGTGCCCCAGCAAGGCAGTTTTTGGACAGGGCTCCATACCGATCCCAACCATATCCGATAAAGCTTTGAAAATGGCTCGCCAATATACCGCCACTGCAGGGCAGGTCCACGCCAGGTGGAAGAAGTCAGCCCCTTCCGCTCCGCAACGGAGGCAACGGTCCTTATTTCGTAGGCCAAGACGGAACAGTTTGGAAGGAGTGAAATAAGTGCGGTGCAAGAATTTAAAGTGGATTAAGCGCAAGCGGGTATTACCGGTCACTGCGTTGGTGTGTGTGCAGCTTTCCTCCCACTGGTCGTCAGAAAGCGGTGCGTCAAGGTCCCCGTCCCACTCGCTGCGGGCCTTGAGCGGGGGAGGCGACGGGGCAGGCTGAGCATGTTTATAAAGCATGGATACCACGTGCTTAGGGGTTTCGGTTTGTAAAAGTGAATGTAAGGGGGGGAGGGTTTCCGGCTCTTCAGGAAAGTTCGGGAGGACTGCTTTGACATTCTGCCTTAAACGGACATAAAGGAATGTGTCCATGACTGTGGGGGGGGTTTCCCCAAAAAACTGCGCCGAGGGGCGGAACTGCCCTTGGAGGAAGAGATCCCCCCAGGTATGAATCGCCAGCCTCTTGAGGAACTTACGCCCTATCTCCTCCCCGGCTATGCTCAGTCTGGGGTCGTGGGCTAGGGGCATGCATGGTGAGTATAGAAAGGTAACCTCCATATGAGCCGCAATACGACGCCAGGCCTGGACAGTGCAGTCCACAGTAGAAGGGTCACGGTCCGTCGCACTCGAGTCGGTATAAAGGTAACCTGATGGCTGAACGGGACGCATATAACCATCCTCCACCGCTAGATGGGCCATGAAGGGAGGGGGGTGTAGCCAGTATGCCACGAAGTGAGCCTGGGCGCAGTCATAGTACCTACGAAAGTCAGGAACATCAAACCCGCCTTGGTGATATGGTAACTTCAGCGTCTTTAAACTGATCCTAGCCTGTTTGCCCCCCCATATCAGTCTCGACAGTTGGGAATCAAGGGCACGAAAGAAGTGGGAGCCTGGGCTATAGGGTATATTGATGAATAGTTAGAGCAGCTTAGGAAGGACAACCATTTTTATTAGGGAAATGCGACCCGCCATCGAAAGTGGGAGATGGATCCATTTAGTAATGTTGTCAGTGATTTTGTCCAGGGCAGTGCCATAGTTAGCCCTAATGAGGGCCTCTCGATTACGGGACACCACTACACCGAGGTACTTGAGTTCCTTGGATTCCCACATCAGAGGGTAGTCCAGAGGGAATTGTGTGGTCTTAACAGTTAAGGGGAAGAGGGCAGACTTCGACCAGTTAATCTGAACTCCCGAGATAGCACCGAACGTAGTTATTTCCCGTAGCAGGGGGTTAAGGTTGTCTCGCGGCTTGTCAATATAGAGGGTGATGTCATCTGCGTATAATGCGACTAGGAGCTGCCGTTCCGGGTATATCAGAGAACGGTGGTTATGATGCTGTCGAAGTTTGGCAGCAAGCGGCTCGATGGCTATCGCGAATAGGACGGGGGAGAGGGGGCAACCTTGTCTGGTGCCTCTATGGATGGGAAAGGAGGCGGATCATGCTCCATTAAGGAGGACAGAAGCTTGCGGCTCACCATAAAGCAACTTAATCCAGTCGAGGAAGCTGTAAGAGATCCCCATGCGTTCAAGGAGGGCGAATAGGTAATCCCACTCAAGGGAGTCGAACGCCTTGGTGGCGTCGATAAATACCGCCGCAGCCTCGCATCTGGGGTTAATGTCTTGTAGGACGGCCTGAAGGGTGCGTAAATTATGGGAGGTCGCCCTGTTGGGAACAAAACCCACCTGGTCAGGAAGGACCAGGCGCTCCATTAGCAGGTTGAGGCGGGATGATAGTACCTTCGCTAGGATTTTGACATCCGTATTAAGTAGCGAGAGGGGCCTATAGGAGTCGCAGTGTTCCGGAGGCTTGCCAGGCTTCAATAGGGAAGTGATGAGTGCTTCACGCATGGACGAGGGCAAAAGGCCACCCTCAAGGGAGACATAATAAACCTGCTGGAGTATAGGGGCAAGGATATGAATATATGCTTTGTAGAAATCGACCGGCAGGCCATCGGAACCCGGCGATTTGCCCGACTTCATGGACATGATGGCGTCCTTGATTTCGTCCACTTCGAGTATGTGGTGTAGGAACTTTTGTTGGGAAGGGTCAAGCCAGGCTATAGCCGTATCATCTAAGTAGGGTCTCAGGTCAATAGGAACCGACCTATGAGAGGTGTAGAGAGAGGAATAATGTCTGGTAAGAATGCGGAGTTGCTCAGGCAGGTCTCGTTGCGGAGTTTGGTGTTCATCCAACAGAGTGGTGACATAGCCATTGTACCTAGGGGGGCGCACCGCAGAGGCAAGTGCCCTACCGGGCCTATCTCCCTCCCCGTAGACCCGCACTGTATGTTGCTTGCCGAGGAATTTGCATTCCCTATCCGCCGCCTGGGTGTATTCGTTCAGTTTTTCACGAAGGAGAGCATTAGAAGAATGGCCCCGGGACTCGCTCGCACTTGTGCGCTCAAGCTCCCGCAATTCGGATTCGAGTTTGCGGAGTTCCCCTCGTAAGGATTTGAGTACACCACCCCCTTTAGAGATACACCATCCACGGACAGTGACCTTGAAGGCCTCCCACACCACAGTGAGGTCAGATACCGACCCTACATTCCGGTCAAAAAAATCTTGAATGTCTTGTTCAAGGTCAGCCCTGAAAGCGGAATCAGTAAGGTGTGAGGGGTTGAGGCGCCAGCTGAGATACGGGGAGGTCGCAAGGGGGATGCGCAGTGAAATGAGGACCGGGGAATGGTCGGAGAATGTCCTAGAGAGGTGTATGGCCCTGATCAGCCAGGGGGAAAGGCCCGATGACAGGAACACGTAGTCTAGCCGCGCCCATGTGGAATGCAGTGCCGAGTGGTGAGTGCCCTGCTTAAGGGAAGGGTGCATGTGCCACCAAGAATCAATGAGGGAGTGATCGGTAAGCAAGGAAGAGAGGGCGCGCTGAGTACGAGAGTAGTGCGCCGTTTGTGGGTGAGAGCGGTCCATGCATGGCTTGACGACAGCATTAAAGTCTCCGCCTAGTATCACATGACCTATACCTAGGGTCTGAATTTTACCCCATAATGTGAGCAGCGATGAGGTGTCATCCACGTTGGGGCCATAGTAGCAGGCAAAAAGGCAATATTGCGTATTGAAACAGGCCCTGCGCATGCTCTGGGAAACGCTCTGTGATGACTAAGATAGAGAATGCCTGCCTCCAATTCTTGATAGATTTCTCAGGCCAGGCCTGATAGCATACCTTCTTCTCCTCATCCTTAGCCCCCATCTTCCTAATGTCCACCCCATCGGCCCCGATCATGAGGAGGGAGAAAATATCAATAAATTCCCTACGCCAGATGCCTTCCTTTGCCGCCTGGGGCACCTGCCAAGCTAAAGAGCACTTCCCTGAAAGCATGGGAGCCATGGACATTTGTGGTGCTGCTGGCACGCTGGGCGATGATGTGCTTGCCACAGGGGTGGATGCTACAGGTGGCGCGGGAGGCGCTTGTATGGCGGGGGCAGGAGGAGACAATGCTGAAGTGAGGGGCGCTAGCGCTTCGCTTTGCTGCTCGGCAGGGGGCGGAGGGGCCGGTAGGACTGCTCGCTGGGGAACTGCGACGTTGCTTCTGCCGGTTCCTACTTGTGAAATTTCGCTTCCCCACACTTGTGTAAAATTTTCCTCTGCTACTGCCACAGGAGCAGGTGCTGGTGCCCCTATCCCGCCCCCCGCAACCATATTTTCGCCGCCTGCCTGCTGCCCAGCTGTCTTTAGTCTTGCTCTAATCTCAGCCATAAAGTATGTGAGGGTGCTGGTGAGCTTACCCAACGCGTCATGTGTAGCAAAGTTCGTGGGTGGGGCCACCGCTGCCCTGGGGGGGGAAGCGCTGACCACAGTGGGAGGGGACGCCGCTGCATGGACTATCACATTCCTGACTGGCTCGGTAGTGCGGCTTTTGGCAGGAGCCGGTTCCGCTGGAAAGTCTTTGCATGTCGGCCTCTTCAATCTCTTGGACCTCGTGGTCGACATGTCCTCTGTTATCTCGGGTTCTGCCGGTGGTGGCGACAAGACAACCCCGGAATCCCCTGGACCGTTATCACTCAACCGCTCACAGGCCCAAGCCACCCCTTTGGCCTTTATGAGGTCCATGAGTGCCTTCATTTGTGCATCCTGAGAAAGTCCTGCTTGAGACTCGTCAACTTGGGACATCTGGGAGAAGAGCGGGGGGATCCCTGGCTATCCATTCCGTCTCTTCAAGCTCGGATCCTGAAAAAGAAAGGCTCCATGAGCTTGATATAGGGATAACGGTGTGCGGCCTAGAGCAAGGACAACCCTAGCTGGTGATAAAAACCACTGTCCTACCCCCCCCCATTCAATGAGAATCACCCCAGCCGCTTCCTGTTCCTGCCGCCTTGAGCTAACCCCGTGAGCAATGATACATACCTCTAGAAATGTCTCACTAGAATGCAGTGCAGATGCGTATGCGAATGTTTCGGTACGACAGGTGTCTGAAAGGAAAAGGAATCCATGAATATGACGCTGAGACCTTGTGTGCCAATGTGTAAACAGCCATGGCCTGCTAGATGAACACTATACCACACATCTCACATGGTCGGTAACTGGGCGCCACCTGATGGTCCCATTGCACCTACACCGTAGGCCCAACTTCACCCGCATTACCTGTACTTTTGTTAATTACTGTGTGTCCCTGCACACCCAGCACGTCACCTCCTTCTACACCTGAAACAGAAGAGACCATGAGCACAAGCAACGAAAATTCTATGCTGAAATTACAATGCCTGTACTGAACATACTGTCCCTTTCCGCCCTTTACATTGGCGTGCCGCCCATTCCTTGACTTTGCCCGCAACTACCGATAGTTTCTATACCATGTTGATAACCATAACGTGTGGAAAAGGCATTTTGTCCACATAACTCTGAGCTTCCCTTGATCCCAATTGGCCCGTGCCCCCTATTAAAGCAGTGTATCGAGCACCGCCATAAATACTGTTGTGACCGAAAAAAGGGGGGGGGGGTTGTATGGGGGGGCACCCATCGAAACCCAAGGTGCTCGCATGTCGTGGCAGACAAAGACCACTCCATCATGCACCGCGAGCTGATTGTTCGGGTGCCATGGACCAACCACCCAACCCCCAGCAGCGTGTAGACTCCCGCAGGAGCGAGGCCACCCGTGGGGGAAACGATCAACTTGTAACTTGCTCACACCGATGACCCCGGATACCGACCAGCGAGGTGCTCAGAATGGTGAGCGCCCGCCCTACCCCGAACGCCCTAGCGACCCCCAGGACCCCTCAGCGAACACGGTGAAGTCTGGCACCCCCACCTCCACAGCGGCCTGCTAACTAAGCAGGCCGCATAGCCTCGCTCAACCTCTACAAAGAGGGAGTAGGCGGAGGGGGGGGGGTACCGGCCAGCTAGGCCTGCACTTACCGGTGAAAGTTGCAAAAAGAGTGTCCTAGTAGCGTCTGGAGGCGTCCGGGGCGGCAAAGAGGCATCTAAAATGGCGAGGGGAACTTAAATACCCCTCCCCCTGCCTACCACCCCGGGCGCACGTCACTGGCCCAGCCCTCTCCCTGCCGGGACTCCTCCTACACCCAGAGGAGTGAGTGGCCAAGCAAGACAGAGGGTAGGCCCTCTGTAACTACGGTGCCGCCCTCCTGATGGCCACCGGGTGGCCTCGGGCAGCCGCAGATTTGCAGGGCAGGGAGGAGGTGGAGAACAGGTGGGAATAATAATAATATATTTTTTAAAACACCTGCTTGCCACATCGCCCCCCTTGCTTTTTCAGGCACAAACTCCCAGAGTGCACTGCGGCTAATCCTGTTGCTGCTTTCATGCTGCTGAAAGCAGCATCACAATTGGCCTGAATGCTGATGTTTTGTGCTTTCAGTTAGACTGGGAGCCTGTGCCTTCTCTCTCCATCCTGGCAACGCACCTGGGGTTGAAGAGAGCTTCAGTGCGCATGCCATGATTAGATTAGATTAGAATACTTGTATAGCGCATGGCTGCCCCAGCAATGAGGCGACCGAGCACTGAAGCAGAGCACAGCGTAAGGAAGCAAGGCAGAGAATTAGCAGTGGGAGAAAACCCAGGTCTTTACCAGCCTTCTGAAGGCCAGGTGATCAGGATTGCTATGGATATGTAGAGGGAGGGAGTTCCATTAAGCGGGAGCCGGCCATTTGAAAGATCAACCACCTGATCTGGTCCTTTGCATTCGTGGAATTCTTGCAAGTATCAGATCCGCCGAGCACAGCGCTCGTGAAGGTACGTAATGGGCGCATAGATCACTCAGGATTCCTGGGCCGATGCCTGTAAGCATCTCATGTGTGATACAGAGTGCTTTAAAATGAACTCTGAGTAGCAGTGCCCAATACACCCTCTCCAGCCTGTCATCACCCTGGCCCCTCCCCCAAGCCTCGGCTCCGCGAGAAAACTTAAACAATGATAAACAAAGGTTCATTATTGTTTTATTTTTCATTTTTTCAGCCGCCGGCAGGTGGGGTGACGCTCCTATGCCATTATGTAGGAGCCGCCGCTGCTGTGTCCACCTACCAATGTCCACTGTAGAAGGGACCTATTTGTGATGCATGTGTCTACAGTGCTTGGGGGGTTGATTGCAGTCTCCAGACAGTGGCATGCTCCAGAAACAGCTGTTACTTGAAATAAACACTTCCTTTGAACCCAGGATTTACTCTGTGGCCTCAAGATGACATCATGACTGGAGAAGAGATGGTGCAAGGATGTCTGTGCGATTAAGCAAATGGTGAGCACACAAAGTTCCACTGTGGAGTGGAAACACGTCTTGTGTAGTTCAGTTCACCAGCAGAGAAGAACATCTGTGAACTTTTCAACTGTATTCACTCTTTTTTTGCACTTTTCAACTGCATTCACTCAATATTCAATCAGGCAATTTCAGCAATCACATCTGCAGGATCTGCCCTGGGCTAGGTTCCTAGATGACTTCCTTTCCTCAACAAGTTTCCTTCATCAAACAACTGAATCAGCTCTTCAAAACTAAGGGGCAACTGTTGATTAATCACAAAGGCCAATCACTCAGTGCTGCTGAGAGTATGACATAATCCTGGGTCCAATTAACAGTCAAGCGAGCAAAATTGATCCATCGTTTTATGTATGAATTTAGCTCTGCCTGATTACTACTGTTTACGTTTTTCTTGGTTTTACTGGTTGCGGAAGAACCCAATTTCTCCGGCAGGTAAAACCATCTGGAAAACTACCTGAGTCTTTGGCTGCAGCAGAGCCAAGTTTTATTGTGCTTTTTTTTTATGGAGTAAGAATACAATGCTTCCGCCAGGTAGAAAAAACCTTCCTTTTACTTCCCTACTCCACCCACTGTACAAGGGCAATTATGCTGCAAGTAAATTACTGTGCAGTAAATCCTCTTCAATAGCATGCAAATCATAATCAGAGCCCCAGAGGTTATACCTTTGGTGACTCGCGGCAAGTGTGTGCCCGTAGAGCCTTGGAATTTCCAGTGCTTAATTTGAGCAGATGGTTTCCGGTGCTCAGCACCAGCACTTAATTGTCAGCACCAGCACCTATGACAGTCTGCCACACAGTTGATCTGTTTTATTAAATTCAGAGATGAGCACAACAACTGTTGTTTATTAATTCAGTATTAAGAATGAGCAATACCTGCTGCCAAAGCCATTCTATTAACTTTGGGGGCCAAAAATTGTCAAATTCTCATACTTGTAGGAGTGTGACTTATTATCTATGCAGCAATGGGCAGTGCAAGAGGAAATGTCCTGCTGAATAGAGGCCTGGCATTTTTTTTACAAATTAAGCACTGGATGGGGTTCTCTAGTTGGCAGAAGTAGGTACCTTTGACCAAATAGGGAGCCCTTCTTCTAGTCAGGGCAACGGGGATACACACTTTAGATAACCCCTGCTCACCCCCTTGGTAGCTTAGCATGAGCAGACAGGCTAATCCCAAAGGCAATGTGTAAAGTATTTGTACCAACACTCTCAGTAATACAGTGAAAACACCACAAATGGACACCAAACCAGTTTAGAAAAATAAAATATCTTTATCTAAACTAAACAAGACCAAAACGACAACAAATCCAACATACAGAAACTCAGTAGAATGTCTTTAAAAAGGGTTGTTGCAAAAATAAACTTGTAGATGATAAATTCGACACTTTAGTTTTAAAGTACCTGGGATGCGTAACACAAAAACAAAAGGGGTGCAGAGAAGGCGATGCGTTGATTCTTGCTGCGCGCCGATGCGTCAAGATGGTGCCTCGATGCGTTGTGTTGCGATGATACGGTGCGGTGTGAAACAATAGCGACTTTACTGCAATGCGACAACGTGGATGCGATGAGTGCACGCCAGATGGCTGTGCGGCAAATTTGGTAGTTTTCCGAGCAGCGACAGGCCCTGGGACACGCTTCCCCAATGATGCGACAGCCCTGCGACACGTTTCTCCAGTGATGTGACGACACCCTCTGACGGCGAACAGCGGCAGTGGCAACACACTTCCTCTATGATGCAACAGGTACTGGTGAGGAGGAATGATACCCCTGTTTCTGTTGTTTTTTCCCCTGTTTTTTATTGTTGGTCCAAGTCTGTTTAGGACCCTTGGGGCGATCATCTTTGTCAGACTTCGCCGCCTGCGTTTGCTTTTGCGCTATCTTGGCAAAAGGCTTAACACCTAGACTATTACGGCCAACGGTTTTATAAGCCGCCGTGATAATTCTCGGTAACTGACGGGGTTTCTCTGCTTCGGGGACATCACAAAAGCATTCAACACCTGGAAGCTTACTGCATCTCCCTTAACGTTAGCAAGGACAAGGTCAGAAACTACGTCAAACACTCCCACGAGTCTCATTCCCAATTCAACAGCCGCCTCCGGCCCATGCTCATCCTGAACATGCCTAATGACAGAGGGAAGGACAGACATTGACGGGGTGCTGAAGCATCTCTTATAGACTGCCGCAAAAATCATACCCCATGTAGTACAGTCAGTCACTTCAGGCACTTGTCTTTCTGCAAACTAATTGTCAGAATCCTGTGTTTGTCCACAGGAGTAGTATTGGGAAATACTGCCTCCAGTTGGTCAAACTTCTCGGCAAGCCAGAAAGGCATTTCATCCTTATCTTGGGGACGCTTGCCCACAACCGCATTAACCATGACAGGACTAAGCTTCAACCCGTTCAGCCCAACTGGATGCGCCGCAACGCCAGGACCCCTACCTGGAATGTTGCGGGAAATATAATGAACCAAAGCCCTAATAACCGCTACTGCAGAGACATAAAGGGGCCTCAATTCAAGTAAGGGACATTTCCCTGCACGTGGGTGCAGGGTAAATACAGCCAAAACAGGCCAAGAAGAGCCTGGAATGGACAAAGGACCTAACCTAATTGGTGTAAGAGGGTGGGAAAGGGCGCCATCAAACCAAACGCGGTGCTGCCAAGCAGAAATCGGAACCTCCTGTGTCCTATTAGGAGTGTACTCCGCAGGCAGGGCAGTGGGAGTGTAAGTATGAAACACATTAGTGTCTGCATTAACCGCAGGACACGTAACCCACGAGTAGAAAAGCTCAAATGGGTGTGCTGCGTCTGCCTCTACTACAAAAACCACTGCCATGCCTTCTAGGTCAACGGTGAAACCCTGCAAATGATTGCGTACAGCCAAACAACTGTACACTGGGATATCAACTGCCATTATGACACAGAAAGAAAAGAGAACAATGCAATGTAATAAAGCACAACTGGGTAGCAATTCAAACAGAAACCGTTTATAATGTATCAAGCTTGAAAAGACCTATTTAATTATAGGTAGGTTTATCCGTCACCACTGTCAACCGGAAACAATAGTGAGGGGGTCGTGGACTGATACAAGCACTACTCGAGAGTCTCACTATAAGACCACAACGTTAGGTGTGCCATATCGCAAGGATTCTGCTCCTACACAGAACTGTGCACAGAGACCCAGGACCTCAGTGAAAAGTGGTGTACCAAAAACTCACCCTAGTGCCTAGAAAACCCCAACCAGCTAGCATCAGTGTCACATTAGCTCTTCGTCCTATAGCAAAGCAACCAATGATTAGACAACCCAGAACATGCGACCTAGGATAATCTCAGGAATGGTGGGATGTAAGAACACTCTTTTGTTATACTCTCATACCAGTCCACAACAGGAGTAAAAAAGAGACAAGGGTAAAGTTAAAATATTTACTTTAACGACGTGCTCTAAGGTGCAGTATCTTTGCTAACATAAGCAGACATATTACACAAAAGGCGAAATCATATTACAATGATGGTGAAAACAGGTACAATAGCGCCTAGTGAATCACCCTCCCTAGCTAGGAACTATCTGGCAGATGCATCATTGTCCTCTTTTGCGAGTCCTTAATAGCGAATTTTAAGGAATCGCTATTAAAGACTCGCAAAACGGGATGCATGTAGGAATCGCAATGTTATTAGCGATTCCTACATATTCCTTATTAGCGATTCGGTAATAGCTAATCGCTAATAAGGAATGGCTTTCCCATTCATTACTATGGGCCTAAGGCACATAGGAATGAATGGGAAAGCCATTCCTTATTAGCGATTAGCTATTACCGAATCGCTAATGTTTTGCTATTTCAAGGGTGCCAGGGTGTCCAAAGGACACCCTGTTGCACCCCTGAAATGGACCTGCGCACAAATGTTACACACACACATGCCCTAAGGGCATGTGTGTGCGCAACATGTAACTTTGAAAAGTGCACAAAAGTGCATTTTTCAAAGTTTTAGCAAATTACCACGAAGTTCAACTTCATGGTAATTTGCTCTCCCTATTAGCAAATTCGCTATTTTTTTGGGTTTCATGCATTGCATTTAAGGAATCTCATTTTGGGATTCCTTAAATGCAAGAGCAATTTAAGGAATCGCTATTTAGAGATTCCTTAAATTGCGATTTCTGCATTTGGGATGATGCATCCCAAATGCAAAAATACCAGGAGCAAACGGACAGATTCTGAGAATCTGCCTGTTGCTCCCGGTATTTTCTTTGATGCATCTGCCAGTAAGTCTTATAAACTAAAGAAGGTCTCTTAGGCTTGCTTGGGGGACCCCATTACCTCTCAGCTCAGCAAGAGTGTATCACTTCAGGATCAGCCAAGGCTCTCTGCATCACTGGAAACCGAAAATCTTCCAAGTGTCTAAAATCATGACTGCAGTGTGATAATAAAGGCGCCAGGATCTCGGCTGGCCTGCAGCTCCCATTTGTTGTGTCTAAGACTGTTAGCCGATCAGTACGAAAAACAGTTTCTATGTTATGATAACCTTGATGGCTTCAGCACTCACTGTGCAGACTAAGGCCACGATGTAAGTCTAGGGATGTTATGTTATGTTATGTTATAAAACATTTTATTACGCGCTCTGCTACTACAAAGTATCCTGGCGCGATATGTGAGCACTAAGCTGACCCAATCCAAAAAAGAAACAGAGAGCTAAATACTGAGATTAAACAGATGGGTTTTTAGCCCTTTCTTAAATCCTGCTAGTGTAGTTGATGATCTCAGAAAAAGCGGTAAGGCATTCCAGGCCCGTGCTGTTTGGACAGAAATTGACTGACCACCCAGTCTCGCATATCTGACTTTAGGCATAGACATCAGACGGAGATTGGCCGATCGAAGAGCACGATGAGGAGTATAAAAGGTAAACCTCTTGTGCAAGTATTGTGGGCCTTGCTGATGCAGGGCCCGAAAGGACAGAACCAATGATTTGAACAGAATGCGATGTGCCACTGGGAGCCAGTGGAGCTCTCGAAGATGGGCACGTGCACTAGTTCTTCGTGGAAGATGGAACAAAAGTCGCACGGCCGCGTTCTGAATGATCTGCAATCTCTTTATAAGGTATTTAGGGAGACCACTGTAGAGGGCATTGGCATAATCGAGCCTTGACAAGATCAAAGCACGCAAAACAGTCTCCTTCGCTTCCCTGTGGAGAAGTGGAAGGAATCTCTTGAGTGACTTGAGGGTCGCAAAACAGGTCGTAGTAAGTTTTTTTTAGATGAGCTTCAAACTTAAGATCCTGTCCAAACCAGACCCCCAGGTTTTTGGCCGGGCCTCCGTGATAGCTAGGACATGCAAAATCAGTTGGCCAAATAAGCTCCCTAAAATTGGCCGAAAAATTGCCATAAAATAGTAGCTCTGACTTGTCCTCGTTGCATTTGAGCTGGGCTGAGACAAGCCATCGAAAAACATGGGTCAAACAAGAACAGACAGCCTGGGCGTCTAAGCAGTCCTTAGGCCAAGTGAACAACAGCTGCGTGTCATCAGCGTATGACATTATTTTGGCTCCCCACTGCTCAGCCAAATAGATCAACCGGGTCATATAGACGTTGAACAGCAGTGGGCTTAGCGTCGAGCTCTGTGGTACCCCGGTGGTGAGCTTCTTGGTTGATGAGGCAAATGGGGGCAGCCAAACTTGCTGCGACCGCTCTGACAGAAACGAAGACAGCCAGGCCAGAACCGCACCCGACAACCCCACCTCTGCTAGCCTAGTCAACAACTGGGCATGGGGTACCGTGTCAAAGGCGGCAGATAAGTCCAGCAAAACCAGGACCGCTCTGCCGCCTCCGTCAAGACGCTCCCTAATGGCCTCTGAAACTTCCACCAGAGCCGTTTCAGTGCTAAACGCAGCCCTGAACCCCGATTGAGCCGGGTGCAGGGCCTGAGACGACTCAATGAAACTATTCAGTTGCCTAAAAACGACTTTTTCAGTCACTTTCGCTAATGCCGGGAGCAGTGATATCGGACGATAGCTGGAGGTAGCCAGGGGGTCCAGGCCGGGCTTCTTCAACAAGGGAAGAAGCTTCGCCTGTTTCCAACAGGGAGGAACTGAGGCAGAAGCCAGAGACATGTTAACAACCTGGGTAACCTCCTGATACACCAGGCTAGCCGCTCCCCCCAAAACCCTAGCAGGGCACGGGTCAGAGGGTGAACCGGACTTTAGCGATTCCAAAATGGCCAGCACATCAGCTTGCTGAGCTGGCTCAAAGGTGGAAAATTGGCTAACATGTTGCTTCACATCCATATCAATGCTAGGTGGTGAAAGCAGAGGGGGACCGCCGGAGTTTAAGAGCTCCTCTTGAATTTTCTTGATCTTATTATCAAAGAAACATGACAATTCCTCACACCACTGATCGGAAGCCGGGAGAGCTGGGGAGGCAGCACATGGAGAGAGGAAGCTCTGAACAATGGCAAAGACTTCTCTGCCATTGTTATCTGCCTTCTCAATCCTTCCTGAAAAGTAGCTACTTTTAGCAGCCTTGATTTCAGCATAATATACCTTCTGCGCCCTCCGCAGCTTGCTCTTAAGTTCAGGGCAGAACTCTTGTCGAAGACAAGCTCTTCTCATGTAAAGCATTTCATGTAGCCTAACTTACAACAACAATTATATGTAGTGTTGTGTGCAAAAGCGGCAGAAATATAAAATGGCGTTCAAACTTCTAATAAGCTCATGCTAACATAACTGGGAACACAACTAGGTTCAGGCTTCACTACAAATTTTTTAAAGAACACTTTGAAATTTGAAGTTTTACCTTCTCATAATGATTGTCAATGTTTTAATATGTTTCCCCTTAAAGGGTCTGATGGCAACACTATATTATTGATTAATTTTTATAATAACTCATTTGGAAGTGAAATGTTTAAAGTTGTTGCAATAGTGGAGGAATATATGAATAAGATAATAGGGCTAAGCACAAAGGAACCAATGGTTTTTTGGATAGGAGACTTTAACGTACATCATTGTCCTGCTGCATTAACCCCAATGTGTGGCTTTGTAGATGAAGATGGGGAATCAAATATGCATTTTTCTCATAACGCTTATGGGAAATGCATTTTTCTAAAAGATTTGGAGATCATGAACCCACGATCTGAATCAACAGGTCTTCCGCTAAATACCTTTTGCTCCTCTACATGTTGTTCCGCAATTGATGTTATAATAGCCTCAGCTAGACTGGGTGAAAAGCTCAACAACAGGAAAGTTGAATTCCTGGGCTTCAGTGACCATGCAGCTATAACATGGCATGTGAACTGCACGGGTATTTTTGGCTCCACTTTGTCACATATGAAACCCTATATAGCGAAAAAGAATGGGATAACATTGAAGTGGGGGAATATTGATAAGGCTGTTGTTATTCCTCATGTAGTTTCAAACTCAATGAAAGAAAGAGAAATATGTCTTGACTCAAATCAGGACCCAGGGTCCATCATTAAGGCTTTTGAAACTATTTTGCGAGAAGTAAAAAGGAATCTCCCTTAAAATGGAAATGCAAACCTAAGGGACCCTAGTGGTTCGATCGTGATTGCACTAAAGCACATTTTAACCTACGCCGATTACTTAAGACCGTACCTAAAAACCTCCAATTTGTAAAGCAGGCCCGCTTAACTTACACGGTGGCGAGGAAGAGCAGGTTAAAGAAATTGAAACTTGGGATAAATTATTGGTTGCATCCATCACAAATAATGTAAGGGATTTTTGGTTAACGATTAAACGCCCCATTTTTAAAATCAAACTCTGAGCCGAATTTGGATACGCATGTGGACGAGGACTCTTGGGTGGCGCACTTCAGTAATATTTTTAATGCCCCACCTGTAAACGCTGAGCTAATGGATGTAGAGCTGATCCCATCCTCTAGCACTATTCTTACTATTAATATAGGGGAAGTATGCTTGGAATGTAGCAATGTACAAGTAATAAAGCATAGGTTTTGATGGCGCTCCAATAGACTTTTTTACAGATTGCCCTGATTTATGGAGTCCTCTGCTTACTAATATTTTTAACTCTTTAGCAAGAGAGGGACCTCCTGCCTCTTGGTTTAAGGCCATTTTAGTACCAATTTTGAAAAAAGGAGATAAGCAAGACCCTAGGAACTTTAGACCTATTTCTCTCTTAGATAGCACAGTAAAATTGATGGGTATTGAATCGACTTGAGACGTGGGCTTTGACTAATAAGATTTTGATACCAGCACAATACGGTTTCAGAAAAGGGAGAGGCACTCAAGATCAATGCCTGAATTTGAGTTTGTTCATAGCAAAGTATACCTACGCAAAGCAGGGAAATTGATATCTAGCCTTTATCGATCTTAGCGCGGCTTTTGATTATGTGTCTCATCCACAGCTGTGGAGAATTATGAGGGAAATGGGGTAGATCAGGCAGTGATCAAATTCATTAGACAATTCTATTCAAGAGCTGAAGCATGTGTCATGTATGGGTCACAGGTAAAATGTACTAGGGGGTTTCCTGTAACAAGAGGAGTTCGCCAAGTGTGCGTTCTCGCCCCTTTTTTATTCTCGCTTATACTAACGGGAGAGAGTCTAAATTGTTAGATTCAAATATAGATGTGCCAAGAATAGGAAAGTTGCATATGCCAATTTTATTATATGCAGACAATGCAGTTTTAATTGCACGAACAAGAAAAATCCTACAAAAATTGTTAAATACCTATGTGGATTTTATGAAAGGCCTTGATCTCCAGACAAATTAATCTAAGTCATTTGTTTTAATTACAGGGCCAAAGCTGAGCAAACCTCCTTCTTTTTTTTATCTCAAAACGTAAAGTGACACAAACAGAGTCCTTCTCATATCTAGGAGTCACGCTTGATTCTCAGACCTCTTAGAGGAATATGGTAGTGAATCGTGTGGTCTTGTTGGAGAAAAGTACAAATGCAATACGCTCATTTTCAAATAAGCTGGGAACGAGGAACCTAGATTTTTTAAGAAAGGTTTATGGGGTGAAATCTAGGACAGTAGCTACGTATGGTGGAGGGGTGTGGGTCCATGTTACAGTAAAGAGGATACAAACAACAGAGGATTTGTTTTGGAAATCAATGATGAGTCTCCCAATTGGTTGTTCTAATTTTAATCTACATGAAGAATTAGGCATCACTTACATAACTGATTGGATAAATGTTGCACCTATTCTTTTATGGAACTCAGTATGGTGTAGAGACACAGTGTAACTTAAGCAACAAATAATACGGGATTGCTTATCCCTCGAGCATAGGGATAATATTTTATGGTTAAAGTATGTGAAAGATACTTTATATACTCTTGATCTCAGAAGCTTATTTGTATCCTCAGAAAAATGTGCCTCTGTCTCTAAAAAAGCATTAAAGGCCCGCTTAATAACCACTGCTAAAGATGGGACATTGACTGTCTACCGTAATAAATCTACAGTCAAAGAATATATTGAAGGTCCATTGCAGATTGAGGGTTGTTAGACCTGGCATCTTTGGCGTGGTTTCCACCTATCTTTTTACCTCTACCTCCTGCATTTTTGATGCTGTGCTGGATTTCGTTTTGCTGGTTTAGATGCTTTGGACACTCTGCCACTGCTGATCAGTGCCAGAGTGTAAGTGCTCCCTATGTAAATTGTTATCATGATTAGATATACCCGTTTGGCATATTTGTATCACCACAAAGTCCCTAGTAAAGTGCACGGGGTGTGCCAGGGCTGGTGATGACAAATGCTACTAGTGGGCCTGCGGCACTGATTGTGCCACCCACATGAGTAGCTCTAAAATGGTATCTCGGGCCTTCCACTGCAGTGCCTGTGTGCAGTCTAGGAACTTCTGTGTCCTCCTGGTCAGTGTCCCCACTGATCAGGCCTACCCCTTCCCTTTTTGTGCACATTAGTCACCCCTATGGAAGGCCCAAGGTACCACCCCTGGGCAGGGTGCAGTGTATGTGAAAGGTAGAGCATGTACTGGTGCAGGTGACATGCTCTGGTAGTGAAAGGCAGCCATTTTCGTTTTTCACTATTGTAAGGCTATCTTGCTCCATAGGTTAACATGGGGATGCCGGCTACAGTGGCTACCAGCATTTCTTCCCATAGGAACACGATAGGACAAAAGATTCTAGTATCCCTGAACTCAGAATTTAATAACACATCTTTTAGGAAAGGTTGTTTTTAAATCCTGTGTTTGAGAACAGCACTTTTAGAAAGTTGCTGTTCTCTTGTCTGACCCTTCTGTGTGCCTTGGCCTGTTTGTGTATTGACTGTCTGGTTTGAGAGTGACAGGGGCTGGGGATTCCCCGGGAGGCTGGCTGAGTCAGCCCTAGGCTGAATGACTGCATTTGCAACCTGAGTGGTGGGAGGAGTTAGCACCTGGGCCTGAATAGGGCTGTGCCTGCCTGCCACAATGCTGGCTCCACCTCCTGCTGGGCGTCTGACGACCCTGCCCCTCACTCTGAAAGGAAAGGAGAAGCCAGGAAAACAAAGTACTCAAGAAACACCCAGAACTGGTTCCGACCGGGCTCAGGGCCCACATGCACAAAGAGAACAAAGACTTTAAGGGATATAAGTACAGGACCCCTGACAACAGAAAATTAGATCATCCTGGAATCAAGAAGGAACCTCTGCCAAGGAGAAAGCTGAATCTGAAGAAGGAAAACTGTCCTGCTGTTGCTCTGCTGGACTGACCTGTTGCTTTGCTGCCAAGGAGAGGGGAAGGACTTTGCTGTTGTGCTGTGTCCCCTGTCTTGAAGGAATCTCCAAGGGCCTGAGAAGAGCTGGCTCCCTGTTCTGAAGTCCCAGGAACAAAAGGACTTCACCCCCAACTTCCCTGAACTCTGCTGAGAGAGTTCTGTCCTTCCTAGAGTGCTTGATCCAGTTGTGGGGCCTCTGGAAGTTGTACCTGTGCTGGGAAGCTTGAAACTAAGCTTGAGAGACTTTTTGCAATTGAAAAGTTATCGCATCACTCGCTGCGGAGCGCATCCCCGACAGTGCGAGGAAATTCCCACCGCTACGAAGGCCGAGATTGTCGCAGCGCCTGTTGCCACTGCAAGAGCCGTCGCATCCTTCGTTTGCGGGACGCACCAGACCGGTGCGGGAAAGTCTAACATCGCTGTGAGTGTTGCCGCTGGGTGAGATCGCCGCACTACTTGCTCGCGGACCGCATCACGCCGCTGCGAGTGTCATCGCAGGAGCCATCGCATCGAGGAACTGCGAGAGAGAAGATCACTGCTGGTTTGCGCATCGTCGCCCCGGAGATCGTCGCAACTCCAGACATCGTCGCATCATGCCTTTGCGAGAACAAACTTCCTACGGAACCTACGCACCGGAATCCATACAAGTGGCCTTCCTCCCCATACAGACCGGATTCGTCGCAACACGCCCGCTGCTGCAGCGGGGCTGTCGCATCGCCTCCCCAGGGTCTCAGGAGCAACGCATCGCTTGTTTTCCACCGCACCAGCTTCTGCTTTTGGAACTTTGTCGCAACTAAAAGGTACTGTGAGTAAACGTGACCCAACTGTGAACTTTTCACGCATCTGTGGATTATTTTATCGCAACCTAAAGAACTTACATTACAACCTTAAGAACTCTTTTGAAACCATATCCTTGAACTGTGTATGTTGGATTTTTGTCGTTTTGGTCTTGTGTAGTTTAGATTAAATACCTTTATTTTTCTAAACTGTTGTGGAGTCAGTTTGTGGTGTTTTCACTGTGTTACTGTGACTGTTGGCACAAATACTTTACACATTGCCTCCTGAATAGCCTTGACTGCTCGTGCCAAGCTACCTAGAGGGTGAGCAGGGGTTCGAAAGCATAAAATGGAAGGTGCACACAATCAAAGTCCAAAGGAAGTATAGTGTATTTAGTATCTTCTTCTTTTATTTAACAGTTTTCAAAAACAGGCACAGCCAACGCGTTTCGTTCCATTAGCCTTGTGGAACTTCGTCAGGGCTGTAAAAAGCGACAGACATACATATACATAAATATACATTAAAATCT
This sequence comes from Lissotriton vulgaris, assembly GCF_964263255.1. NCBI lineage: Eukaryota > Metazoa > Chordata > Amphibia > Caudata > Salamandridae > Lissotriton > Lissotriton vulgaris. Next base: position 1,181,566,186 of record NC_141696.1, read on the forward strand.
TATACATACAAATTGATCACAGTAGATGACAGAAAAAACATCATGACCCAGGACACACACATTTACAATATTTATATAAAGACAAAAGGACAAACTAAAGACAATCTATATATGTACATACATATAATTTAAAAGACTACCCTTTTCTATCTATGTGTCATTTATATGTAACCAAAAATTGGCTGCATCAAATTTCAAGATTGAATATTAAAAAAGAGAATTTTATATATATAAACACCTGTGTGATGAAAAAACACCTCTATCACAAATTATATTTACAATGTCATCATACAAGGAGGGCTGGAATAATTAATCACAACTAAGCATCATCACTATTGGTAAAAGGGGAGGATCTCAAGAGGGGAGAGCCACATTGCCAAGTTTACTTATATGAATTACACTATGAAGGAGTCCGCTGTGTGTCAGCACCGTAGCTACCAGGACCGAGGGCGACAATTCTTGTAAGCAACTTACCGAAATAATTTAATTTTAGAGTTTTTTGTCAATCTGTTTGAACAACCACTGTGGATAAGGCAACAACTAGCACTGGGATTTCAAGGCATGTAACCTAAGAAAAAGATAAAAGAGGTTTCACCATCTAACGGAGTTGAAAAAAAGGCCCAAGCACAGAAAGCTATACCAAGTGTGTTCAAGAGAAGTGTGAGATGGTCACTGAACTCCCATGCGCCACAATTTCAGCCACAGCATTTCTAACGTGGATGGTACCCCCAAGTGCAAATATTTGTTTGAAGCATAAAACAGGGCTTAAACTGTTAGAAGTAGTGGCAGGAACACTAAGGTATAAGTAATACATCGCGTCTCTGAAAAAAACATTGACGTGTCCATGGTACTTTAAACAGAAAAATAGGCAGTATGCTCTGGTTCCTAAAGGCCTTAATGTGGCGTTGCTAAAAATGCTAGAGCTACAGTCATGGAAAAAAGCCAGAATATTTAAAGTAAAAAAGGGGGGGATTCATATGTGATTACACTCCACGAGTCCCTTAATAACTGCCTGCATGGCGTCTGACCACAACATACACCCAGTGAAAGGGCTAACTCGATTTCCAGGATAAGACTTGTTTGTAAAATTTACCTTCTTATATGCAGCGGTGTTATTTGAACTGGAAACGAGTGGGAAGGCCCAGTGGGTTTTCAAAATGTTGAATCAAGCGGAGTTCAGAAATTTGGAAGCTCAAGTGTGGCGATGGTTCAAGGTGGTGTGGGCGTCTGTCAGGGAGTCTGTTGTAAAAACAATAATAGGCCAAGACAAGAAGGACAGATCTAATTAAACCCAACTAATAAACCAGGTGCATTACATGCCTTCCAGTTAATGGTTACCCTTTCGCGGCCAGAGTTAATGTTTTTAAAAAAGGGATTACAGCTGCATAAGTAAACATGTAAAGTACATCGGGCCAAATTTACCTAATTTTCGAAAGGAAAGTTCCTTTATTCTATCTCTCAATGTCCAACTCCGGTACGAGCGTAAATAGTAGCCGTGGAGGTCCGTTGAACGTGGTGGTCGTAGTAATGGCCACCGAGCACCTATAGTCAAAGGAGGCAGGCATGAAACTACAATCAGTGCACCACAATTATTATTCTCCACGTTTATTCCAAAAGGGCGGAAGATACCTCTTAGTAGCGGCAGACAAAATCAATTTGGTAAGTCAAGAAACAGACCCCGCATTGGACGATACCCTCCCGGGGTCTGTATGTTCAAACACTACAAAATCTCAAATCGCCTCATACATGCGTGAAGGCGCAGCGGCAAGAATCATAAGTTGTGGAAAAATAAATTGCGGGGCAGACGAGCATCCCCACTCTACTGTCCATTGAACAATAGTCTAGCTGCGAGAAAAACAGACCTCAAGTTCGCTTGCAAAGCATAGCTAGGGTCCAAGTGGACCGCCGGCAAATCCTCGACCCCCCTACACGCGCACCATGCAGGGAAGTATATGCGTATCATAACGAGCATTCACCAACACAAGTCGCGCCCAAAAGGGCAAGTAGACCGCTGACACCACACCAGACCCCCCGGCTCTCACCTGTGGTCGGGCGCTTGGAAACAGTGTGAAGTCTCGTGGCGGCGTCCCGGGTTGTAAGCCGGATCGCCATTTTGCTAAATATACGGAAGTGAATGGAACGAATTCCTCCCACTCCCGAGTCGGACCCGCCCTCTGCTGCAGATCACGTGGCGGAGCCCATATCGGCTTCAAAACAGAGGCGCCCATAGTATAGCCGTGTATTCTATCTTAATGCCTGCTCGCGCGAAAAAATAAAAAAGATTGGAAATAGTGCAGATTAATGTATTAAGACCCATGGCGGCATTATAGTGGTGAGGAAACACAAATGCTGTAACCGCTGCCTTTCTTAGTCCAGTTATATATGGTATTAGCGGTAGGGGAAAACTCGATTAAATAAATTATAAATAATTAGCGAAAGGGCCTCCGCAGAATTACATAAGAAATAAAGGAGGAAAAAAAAATAAAATAAATTAGAAGAATTAAGTAAGATTGGCAATGTGCAATAAAAGACAAATCTGAGAAGTTAGTGGGGGGATGTATGATGTCCACCTGTGCATGTACCAACGCTGTTAGTAAATACATTGCTCCCAGGATTTGCCTATTACAAACACACTTGTAGTTTCATCATACCTAGAGGTTACATTTGATTAAGGAAATAATGTAATTCCCTATCGGTGTTGTGTCCCATCTCAACCGCCCTTAAGCGACAAATCCATTTCGCTTCCCTTTGTCGGAGTATCAACTCCCGGTCACCACCACGGCTATCTTGTGGTATGTGATCAATTCCATGAAACCAAAAGGTAAGATCTTCTGGGTGTTTCTCATGATAATGTGTACTGACAGGGTAGCGGTCGTCCTTACTGGCAATAGCCCTGCGGTGTTCTTGAATCCTGACTTTAAGGGGACGCACCGTGCTTCCAACATATATGTTTCCACAACTGCAGCCCAGCACATATACCACGTACGGTGTGTTGCAGTTGATGAATTCTGTGATTTTATATGTTCTGGATGTGTTGAAGGTGAATTCAACAGTTTTATTTCGGCCAAAGGGACATACATTGCATGAGCCACAGTTAAAAAAACCGGTGGGTTTTGGTGGAAACCAAGTGGGCCTGGTGCTTGTCACATAGCTCCTGCACAGAGTATCTCGTAACGATCTCCCTTTACGATAGGTCACTTGAGGATTATCACTGATAATGTCTGAGAGACTGGGGATGCCTTTGAGGATTGACCAGTTTTTCTTGAGGATTTTGTAAACACTGTTGCTGTTATTATTGTACTGGGTAACAAATCTCAATGGACGTTTTGATTCAGAAATAGATTGTGATTCGTTCCGTTTGGGACAGAGTGTGTCTTCCCGATTCAGGTTTGTAGCTCTTAGTGCCGCTTTGTGTACAACATTACTGTTGTAACCCCTCTTCAAGAATCTTTTACTGGTTTCCTGTATATTGTTAACAAAGGTGTCATCCTGGCTGCAGTTTCTGCGAATTCTTACCATTTCCCCATATGGGATATTTTTGATTACTGATTGCGGGTGCGAGCTGTCAGCCCTCAACACCGCATTGCATGCTGTTTCTTTCCTGAAGAGAGTACTTTGGACAATATTGTCCTTAATGTAAAAATGTATATCCAGGAAATCGATGTCCGTCTTGCCCTGTTTCATCGTTAACTTGATATTGCAGTTATTATTGTTCAGATAGGAGTGGTATCCTGCGAGTTGTTCACTCGTTCCAGACCAAAGGACAATGATGTCGTCTATGTACCTCCCCCAGAACACAATGTGTTCGGTCCAAGGGGAGGCACATCTGCCCCATGCGTGTTCTCGTTCGTACCATCCCATAAACAGACATGCGTACGACGGCGCAAATTTTGAACCCATGGCGGTCCCACAGGTCTGATGATACCAGGCGCCGTCGTGCAAAAAGTAGTTGTTGTTAAGAATGATCTGAATCATGTCCAGTAGCATCTCATTATAATCATGTAGCTCAGCTCTCTCTTTGTCAAGGAAGGATCGTATGGCAGTTATGCCCAAATGATGCAGAATACATGTGTATAGGCTCTGCACATCAAAGGTTACAAAGGAAAGTTCATCTGACCATTGTAAGCCCTCGAACTTAGTTAAAATGTCCTTACTATCCCTGATGTAGGAAGGGAGATTGTTGACGTATTTTTGTAAGTTGAGATCAACAAATTCAGACAGCTTTTCAGTTATTGAACCATTCCCCGAAATAATCGGGCGTCCTGGTGGAAAAGTGCCCCCCTTGTGTATCTTAGGTAAAATATATATACAGGGATATCTAGGTTTGTCAACTTTTAGATATCTGAATTCATCTTCATTTATCAAACCAGTTTCACGCCATTCAGTGAGTTTGGAAGTAATCATACTGCCAATTCGACTTATAGGGTTACTGGAAATGTGTTGAGGGTGAGCAGGGGTTATCTCAGAGGGTTTCCTCCTTACCCTGACTAGAATCAAGGGTCCCTATTTGGACAGTGGTACCTACCTCTGCCAACTAGAGACCCCCAGTTCTAACAAGGGTTTATCTTTCTATTTGGAATTTGTAACAATCCCACGGCACAGGTTTATTCCGTTAAGATTTCGGCGTAACTTTATTACCTGCATGTTGGGCCATTCTGCTGGTATCTTTGCCCAAAAGAACTCCTGTGTTGCCCATGTGATGACACTTCGCAACAATCTGATTTGCACATTTTCTTCTTCTGTAAATGTTATTGTAAACAAAGGCAAAGGTTTCTAATTCCGCTTTTACGTAGGCACAATTTTAGACAATGTCGCCTGGCCTTGCATTTTTTACGTATGGTGTCTGATCCTTTGACTTGTAATACTGTTGCCTCCTTTTTATGCGTGTGTTTGAAAACGAGGAAATTGTGTATTGGCTAACATTTATGAAATGCTTCTTTCCAGTTTTAATCTGAACTTTTTTATCTGTGATGTATACTTGTACTTTTATGATTAACTTTGTCTTAATCGAATAAAATAAGTTTGATTGATTGAAGTAGACAAACTTGGCATTCAGGATTATGATAGCAGGCAAGCTCAAGATGGAATTGGTTTTAAGCCAATGGCACAAGCCAGGGTAAAGTCCCCACTGTCTCTAGAGAAGGGCTGGTGATGTCCACTGCAGCTATCATCCATACCCCATGGATAATCCTTCTTGTATGCTACTTCAGCAAGCCTTTCTAAATATGAGAATGCATGGGGGTTGATGGCTGCACCAGAGGGCCATGGATTGGTCAGGTTGCCCATGCCCAGCTGCATTTGGGTGCCAGGAAAGTCCCTCTTTTTTGCCATATGCAAATCAGTCTTGACCCTGTTCCCCATAGGAACAGTCCAGCCCAAACTGCAGAGCCAGGTCTTCCCTGGACGGGAAACAATCATCCTGGGTCCAGTTTTGGGGTAACACCCCTCATCAGCCAGGGTAGCTTGAATCCAGTGGCAAAGTGAGCAAGGGAAGCACGTCCGGGCATATCCTGCTAACTTAGGGCAAACAAGGCAAACACCAGGAGATGATGGACGGAGCACTGAAACTTTTTAGACACACACCCCTGCCACAAATCTAGGTTGAATCTATCATTGTTCTTTAGCTCACTTTGCCACCCCAGTTCAGACCCAGCCATATGCAAATCAGTCTTGACCCTGTTCCTCGTGGGAACATTCCAGCCCGAACTGCCAAGCCAGGTCTTTCCTGGGCTGGAAACAAGCATCCTGGGACCAGTTTCGGGTTAACAATCCTCATCAGCCAGGCTAGCTTAAGTCCAGTGGCAAAGTGAGCAATGTACCCACGTCTGGGCATATCCTACCAACTTAGGGAAAACAAAGCAAACACAAGGGGATGATGGATGGAGAGCTGAAACTTTTCAGACACTCACCCCAAGTCACAGATGTGGGTTGAATCCATCATCGTTCTTAGCTCACTGCGCCCCCCCTCCACCAGTTCAGACCCAGTATATGCAAATCAGCCTTGACCCTATTCCTCATGTGAACATTCCAGCCTGAATTGCCAAGCCAGGTCTTCCCTGGACTGGAAACAATCATCCTGGGACCAGTTTTGGGGTAACACTCCTCATCAGCCAGGTTAGCTTGAATCCAGTAGCAAAGTGAGCAATGTACCCACGTCTGGTCATACCCTGCCAACTTAGGGAAAACAAAGCAAACACAAGGAGATGATGGATGGAGCGCTGAAACTTTTTAGACACTCACCCCAAGTCACAGAACTGGGTTGAATCCATCATCGTTCTTTAGCTCACTTTGCGTCCGCCCCCCCCAGTTCAGACCCAGCATATGCAAATCAGTCTTAACCCTGTTCCTCGTGGGAACAGTCCAGCCTGAATTGCCAAGCCAGGTCTTTCCTGGACTGGATACAAGCATCCTGGGACCAGTTTTGGGTTAACAATTCTCATCAGCCAGGCTAGCTTAAGTCCAGTGGCAAAGTGAGCATTGGACCCATGTCTGGGCATACCCTGCCAACTTAAAGCAAACAAAGCAAACACAAGGAAATGATTGACAAAGTTCTGAAACTTTTCAGACATTCACCCCCAGTCACAGATCTGGGTTGAATCCATCATCGTTCTTTAGCTCACTTCGTCACCCCAGTTCAGATTCAGCCATATGAAAATCAGTCTTGACCTTGTTCCTTATGGTAACAGTCCAGCCAGAACTGCCAAGCCACGGGCCCGATATCCCTCATTGGATAACATTGGGAATCAGCACTCTGCACCCGGCCGCCCTGGTGCCGGCTGAGGGTTCTCTAGGAGTGCATCCTTGACCCTGGGGGGACCCTTGTTCTAACCCCAGAAAACCAACTCCCAAACCTAAGTACTTACCTGTAAACCGATATGTTAATTTCCTCCCCCATAGGATTATACTGGCGGCTTTTCTGTGAAAAATGTTTTAAGTGTGGAGCAGGAAAATTGTATGAAACCTTAAGAACTGTGTACTCACAAAAACTGCTTTACTTACCTTTTATTTAGGAAATGTCCCAGTGTGACATCTAGGCATATCCCAATGAGTAGAAAAAGTAATCTAGTAAGTATTCAGACAGTAACTGCAAAGTAATTTCAATTGTTTCTGAATAATTAACCTATCTGTATCCAAATCAATTACATACAACTGCATTCAACTGTGTTATTCCTGCAAAGTATTATTTCACTTACCTGCACAAGGTCTGGCTTGGCTCTTGAAATAAAATAAAATAAAATAATATTTTTACAAAACAAATTGGTCAGAGTTCAGTGTTTGAGTGTGTGAAATCCTCTCTTGCCTGAGTGTGTACAATAAAGGGGAATATCCCGAACAACGACTCCGGAACAACGAGATCCGGAGTCACGCAAGCCTAACAACGACTTGCCCGAACAACGACTCAGCCTTAACCACGCATGTGCGTGGTTAAGGCTGATTCTGTCTAGGTTTTTTGTAGGTCGGGTGTGCTCCTTTGTAGGACTAGCATGTCCTTCCTGACTCTGCCGTAGAAGCGAACGCAGGTCTGAAATGTCACTCTGGTGCATTCTTCAACAATGTTTTTCTGCGATTCTGGCCTAAACCTTTCTGCCAGGCTGACATGCAACAAATCAGACATTCATATTTGGCTCCATGGGTCAGCGTACCAATTATCACCTATTACACAAGCACAGTTTAAAGACGAATTAGCCACCCCCCCAAAAAAAATTTCACTCTAGTTGCGCATCTGAGTGCCAACTATCAAGTTCAAGTTCAAGAATTTTTATAGCGCACTACTCACCCAGAGGGTCTCAAGGCGCTTGGGGGAGGGGGTGCATTATTTATCGAATAGCCAGGTTTTAAGTTCCTTTCTGAAGGGAATGTGGTTCTGTGTAAGGCGGAGGTGAGTAGGGAGAGAATTCCAGGTCTTGGCCACCAAGTAGGAGAAGGATCTTCCTCCCATGGTGGATCTATGGATGCGCGGAACTGAGGCGAGGGCTTGATTGGAGGATCTTAGTTGGCGGGTGGGAGTGTAGAAGGACAGTCGTGTGTTGAGGCATTCGGGTCCCAGTTTGTAGAGGGCCTTGTGTGCGTGGGTGAGGAGACGGAACGTTATTCTCTTGTTGACGGGAAGCCAGTGGAGGTCTTTCAGGTGACCAATAATGTGGTCCTGGCGAGGGATGTCCAATATGAGTCTGGCTGATGCGTTTTGGATGCGTTGGAGTTTTTTCTGTAATTTGGCTGTGATTCCGGCGTAGAGGGTGTTTCCATATTCCAGTCGGCTAGTGACCAGTGCGTGGGTGACAGTCTTTCTTGTCTCGGAGGGGATCCAACGGAAGATTCTTTTGAGCATACAAAGTACGTTGAAGCAGGAGGATGAGACGGCGTTGACTTGTCTGGTCATTGAGAGGGAGGAGTCTAGGATGAAGCCCAGGTTACGTGCGTAGTCTGTGGGTATGGGTGCTGTGCCCAGGGCCGATGGCCACCATGAGTCGTCCCAGGCAGAGGGGGATGATCCGAGGATGAGGACTTCCGTTTTGTCTGAGTTAAGTTTTAGGCGGCTGTTTTTCATCCATTCGGCTACTTTTTTCATGCCTTCGTGAAGATTGGTTTTGGCGGTGTTAGGGTCTTTGGTGAGGGAAAGGATCAGCTGGGTGTCGTCGGCGTAAGAGATGATGCTAAGGTTGTGTTGTCGCGCGATGGATGCGAGTGGACTCATGTAAACGTTGAAGAGGGTGGGACTGAGCGATGATCCTTGTGGTACTCCGCAGATGACTTCGGTGGCCTCTGATTTGAATGGGGGAAGTTGGACTCTCTGGGTTCTCCCGGCGAGGAACGAGATGATCCAGTCCAAGGCTTTTCCTTGTATGCCGATGTTGCTGAGGCGTTGATGAGGGTTGTTAGACCTGTCTGGCTTTTTGGCGAAGTCCCTCCTAATTTTTATTTATTTTGTCCCCTTTTTGCCCCTCATACCCTTGTTAATTTTTGTGTCTACTGACTTTTTGTAGGTGTTGGTCAAGGGGATAGGTGTTTTCTTCCCCCCTCATAATCTTTTACCTTAGGCCCAGGGCATTCCAGAACCTTCTGGTCCATTCTGGACCACTGAAGGGCAGCCTATATAAGGCGGAATGCGGGGCAGCCATTTTGTCAACCTGTGGAAGTCAGCTGGAGGACAGGTGGTAGCTAAGGGTGGGAAAAGGTTAGACTTAGGGTTGACCTCCTGAACTGGGAAGCTGCCTATTTGGTCCAACCCCCAACTCCCCTTTTAGTTATTTGTCTTGGCCCCGCTGTGGGAAGTTACTGGAGACCCTGGGCGCCTGTGTGACCCCTAGTCTAGAATAGAGGGGTGAGAACAGGAGAAGGAGACTGCGGAGTAGTGAGCGCAGTCCTCTGCCCAGTGTGAGGATCTGAACTGAAGAAGACTCCTGAGCCTGTCATCTGCCCAGTAAGGTGGGCTGGGGTTCCAGTGCCTTAAAAGTGCACAGTGACTGTCTACTGAGAAAGCCCCCCTTGATTCCCTCCTCCTTCTGATGAGAGGAAGAAAGCTGGTGACCAGGGTAGCGCTGTACACCCCTTACCTGTGGCAGGACTGTTAGTGAGCCGATCCCCCTTTGAACGCTAAGGTGGTGAAGTGTGCAGGAAAGTCCCATCCCATCTGAGGAGTCCCGAGCGCTTCTGCCGAGATTGGGACCCCGGGGGCACCTTCCGCGCTGTAATTACGTGTGGGGAAGTGACCCGGCTGTCAGGGAAGAGCCAGAGCGAGACGCGGTAAAACGGCGCCTTCGCGCATGCCCCAAAGCAGATTCACTGTCTCGTCAGGAAGGACCTAGGGTCGGGCAGGTCCGTGAGTAGCGTCTTCCTTCGGAGGGCGGGTGCGAGCGCTTCCGCGCATGAGGAGGAGATCAGAGCCCCGCCGGACGTTGTGAGGAGAAGCCTCCGGGCAAGCGCTTCTGCGCATGCCCGCGGAAGCAGTGACTCGCCGAGCAACGTGAGGAGCCGGCTGCGGCCAGAGTGAGTGTCTCCCTACTCCCCTGCTCGCGCGCCACGCAGAGGAGCTGGCCGAGTAGGGAGAGTGAGCTGAGAGTCTCGGCTGTTGTTGGGGGCAGTAAGTCATCGGCCCTGTTCTCCGCTCGAGCACCCAGCAGAGGAGCTGGCCCGAGTGAGGAGAGCGCAGGGGAGCTACAAGGGAGCCTTCGCCCCAATTAAGGGATTGACCGCCTCGGTGGTGTGCTCAGCCCCCCCCCCCCCCTTCGTTTTGTTCATCTTGCTGCTGAACACAGAGAAGAACACAACCACGCTGTGGAAACAAGTAAGGAGTGGAAATACAGGGGGAGTGGCGCTAGTGCCTACAGAGCAGTAAAGTAGATACTGGTCAGTCAATCCCTGCTAACCTCAGGTTGGGGAGTAACATAAGGAAACCAGATCTAGCCATTGTGGTGAACTGATTAACTGAACGGTGTTTCAAGTAAATGAGAGTGAGGCTCTGGCCTAATTTAAGTAAGCTGAGTACAGTCATTACCTAATCGAACCTTCTTAGTTCAACTGTAAGAAACTGCATTGTGATTCTCTTTGAAACTGGTTTAATGACAAATGAACTGTACTGTTGAACCTGACTGACTAAATTGCTTAGCAGTTTAAATGTTATTACTGTAATGATATGTGCTCTTGCTTATAGTGAGGTGTAGTTTTCTCCCAAGATTCTAGCGGAGTATATCTAGCCTAATTGATTCTAAGGTACAGTTATCCTAATGCTGAAGTGTGATAAGAATTTGGAAATACAGTGACTGCTAGTAATTTAAAAAGTGATAATCTGCTAGTAGTTTAAAAAGTGTAATTGCTGACTCTGAAAGTGATCTAAACTGCTTTGAACTATTTATATGTGAGCTACTGAGATTTGACAACACAGAGCATATTATTTTTATATAAAGCAGTACGTATTTTCATATAATTTTGGTGTAGTGTTTTCTTTTTGAGTGCTATTGCGTGGAATTACTTTTGGGTGGTCTGCAACCTTTACACTGTGCCTCTGAGATGCTAGTCTTGCCCTAGGCCAGGCTACCTAATTCCAACATATTGGTGCCTAGCGGTGGGATTGCGGACTTGGTTGCAGCTACTTACTAGTAATTTGACGTAATACACCCAACCTACACCAGGAGTTTTCTCCTTGCGGCCCTCCCAATTAGTCTTTTTGTTTTTTCTAAATTTATTCCTGGTGGTGGGTGGAGTTGGCTTAAGGTTGCCCTTGCCCCTTTGAAATTTCTGGTGTGTATCCAGGTTTGCCAGACTCACAATGGAGTTTGCGGTGGAAAACCTGGAAGTCTATTCCGTGCCCCAATTGAGAATGTTCTGCCAACGAATGGGGGTCTTTTTCAAACATGGTGCTAGGAAGGGGGAGCTCCAGACTAGCCTCAGGGCCTGGGTGGAGGCACACCAAGAGACAAAGGAGGAGGATGAAGAGGTCGACCAGGACACGGTGGGGGAGGTGGAGGAGTTATTCCGCCATGAGGGGGAAAACTTGCTCACCGGACCAGTGTCCTATTCCAGAAAGGGCAGTAGTATTTCTGGGAGAAGCCTAACGGAAGCCGAGCTCACCGATAGGAGGGAGAAAAGACAGCTAAAGTGGGACTTGGCTAAGATGGAACTGGAGAAAGAGGAGAGGAGGATGGTCCACGAGTTTAGACTGAAGGAACTGGAGCTCCAAAGTCTGCAACGGGGGTCCTCTCCTGTTAGGAATGGTGGCAGCGAACCGAAAGAGTCAGCCAGGGAGACCAAACCCTATATCCCTAAGGACCTGATAGCGAGCTTCAGTCAGGGGGATGATGTTGCTAAGTGGCTGGCCGCTTATGAGGTTTCTTTGAAGGTTCATGGAGTGCAGGAGAAGCACTGGGGGGGTAGTTTGTACAAGTACATGCCTCCTGCTGGTCGGGACACCTTGCTGGCCCTGGATCCAGAGGAACAGACAAACTACCCCACCATGAAGCTGGCGTTATTGAGGAAGTTCGGGCTCACCCCAGAAAGGTACCGACAGAAGTTCAGGGGGAGCCACAAGATGGGCACTCAGAACTGGGTGGACTTCCTTGATTACGCCAGAAAGGCCTTAGAGGGTTGGGTCAAGGGCAGTGAGGTAAAAGATTATGAGGGGCTGTACGATCTGTTTTTGAGAGAACACCTCCTCGAGAAATGTTTTCCCGAGCTGCGCCAACACCTGGTAGACAGCAAGTTGACCAATCCCCGGAAGCTTGCAGAGGAGGCGGACATCTGGACAAGTACCCGGGTGTCCTCCAAGGGGACTGGAGGGGACTCTCAAAAAGCCGGACAGGGCGCCCCCCAGAAGAAGGAGGGGGGGGAGAAAAAGAAAGAGTTCTCTAAAGGTCCCCAAAATAACTTCCAAGGGAAGGGAGCAGGTTTCACCCCTAGGGCAAACCCGCCCCGGAACCCTCATCCTGGCCAGAGCCAGCAGCCCAGGGTTCTCCACTGTTTTGAATGCGGTGGCGTTGGACATTATAAGGGAGATGTCAGATGCCCAAAGAGACCACCCCCTCCCACCGGAGGAAAGTCACCGGGAGTAGCTAGTGTAGCGCTCGGGGAGGAGTTGCCCTTAGATAAGGGGGGTGAGTGGGCGGGTGTCACCTTAGTGTCCCTGGGAGAGCGGGAGATGGTGCCAAAGATCCAGGTGCCCCCAAATACTACAAAGTATGGGCAATGGGTTACCATCAATGGCCAGAGAGGGGAGGCTCTGAGGGATACAGGAGCCAGCATGACTATGGTGAGAAGTCAGCTGGTGTCCCCAGAGCAGGTTGTTCCGAATGTACTCCACCCCGCCGCGATGGCTGACGGCAGAATGGGCCACTATCCAGTGGCTGAGGTTCCCTTTGAGTGGGAGGGGGTTGCAGGTTCACTTCGAGTTGCCGTAAGCCCTGCCGTGCCAGTCGATTGTCTGTTGGGGAATGACATGGAACACAACAATTGGAGAGAGGTGGAATACCGGACGCATTCAGCGATGCTGGGTACACCTGACTGGGCCTGTGTCAGCACACGGTCTGCGACTGCCCGGAGAGGGAGTTCGCCTGGGTTGGAGCCTGGAACAATGGCCCAACCCGCTGCTAAGAAGGGACAGACCCGGAGACAGAGAAAGCCTGCTCCGGCTTCCACACCCCATGAGACAGATCGGCCACCTGCGGTGGTGGACCAGGAGTCCGTGGAGGGGGAAGTAGACTCTCTGGAGGATTTGCCCATCCCTGCGGAGTGGCATGTGGAGGGAGGTCCTACCAGAGAAGAATTCTGTAAGGGGCAGAGGGAGTGCCCCACCCTTGAGGGACTGAGGCGACAGGCTGAAGCCCAAGCAGCAGGTGATGTTACGGGACATTACCATATTTACTGGGAGGATGGACTCCTCTACAGTGAACCCAAGGTACCCTCGCCTGGTTCATCGAGGGCCTTGGTAGTCCCGCAACAGTACCGAGCCTTTCTTTTGGAATTGGCTCATGCCATACCCCTGGCAGGACACTTAGGCCAGGACAAGACCTTTGCACGGCTTGTTCTCCACTTTTACTGGCCTCAGATGAAAGCGGCGTCCAACACATACTGTAGGACATGTGTAACCTGCCAGGCCAGTGGGAAAACAGGGGTGAAGCTAAAAGCTCCCCTGGAACCACTTCCAGTCGTTAGCACCCCCTTTGAGAGGGTGGGCATCGACATTGTAGAGCCTTTGGATCCACCAACAGCAGCTGGTCACAGGTTTATCCTGGTACTGGTGGATCATGCCACACGGTACCCAGAGGCAATACCTCTGAGGACAGTCACTGCACCTGTAGTGGCAAGAGCCCTAATGGGAATCTTTACCCGAGTGGGATTTCCCAAGGAAGTTGTGTCCGACAGGGGGACCAACTTCCTGTCAGCTTACATGCGGGCCATGTGGAAGGAGTGTGGAGTGACCTACCGGTTCACCACCCCTTACCACCCCCAGTCGAATGGACTGGTTGAGAGGTTCAATAAGACCTTGAAGGGCATGATCAGAAGTCTGCCCGAGAGCCTGCGGAGGAAATGGGATGTCCTCCTACCCTGTTTACTCTTTTCCTACAGGGAAGTGCCCCAGAAGGCAGTGGGCTTCAGCCCCTTTGAGCTTCTGTATGGGCACCCTGTACGCGGTCCTCTCAGCCTGGTGAAGGATGGTTGGGAGAAATCTCCCAGGAAACCCCCCCAGGATGTGGTGAGCTACATGCTGGCCTTCAGGAGCCAAATGGCGAAGTTGTGGAAGCAAGCTTCTGACAACTTGGAGGCCAGCCAGGCAGTCATGAAGGAGTGGTACGACCACAACGCTCACCCGGTGGAACTGGAGCCTGGACAGAAAGTGTGGGTGATGGAGCCTGGAGAGCTTAGCGCCCTCCAGGATCGCTGGACAGGCCCCTTTGAGGTGTTGGAAAAGAAGGGTAAGGCCACATACCTGGTGGACCTTAAGACCCCTCGACAGCCCCTACGGGTGCTACACGCCAACCGACTCAAGCCCCACCATGAGAGGCCCGAAGTCATGCTGATGATGGTGACTGACGGGGGAGAGGAAGCGGAAAGCGAACCTCTCCCAGATCTCTTTTCGTCCCAAGAGAAGGATGGGTCAATGGAGGGAGTGAATCTCTCTCCTACTCTTACTCCTGAGCAACGGGAGGACTGCCGCCAGATACTGGAGCAGTACTCTTCGTTGTTCTCCCTTGTCCCGGGAAGGACCCACCTGTGTACCCATGATGTGGACACAGGAGACAGCCCACCAGTGAAGTCCAAGACCTACCGGCTGTCTGACAAGGTGAAGGCTAGCATACATGGAGAAGTTGCCAAGATGCTAGAGCTGGGAGTAATTGAACCTTTCAACAGCCCTTGGTCCAGTCCGGTGGTGCTCGTGCCAAAAGCCGCACCACCAGGCGCCACACCTGAACTGAGGTTCTGTGTGGATTACCGAGGACTGAATTCAGTGACAAGGACTGATGCTCATCCGATCCCTAGGGCGGATGAATTGATTGACCGGCTAGGAGCTGCCCAATATCTGAGTACCTTTGACCTCACTTCAGGGTACTGGCAGATCTCCTTGACAGATGGAGCAAGGGAAAGGTCAGCCTTCTCCACGCCTGAGGGACACTACCAGTTCTGTGTGATGCCCTTTGGGCTCAAGAACGCCCCTGCCACATTTCAGCGGCTGGTGAACCAGGTCCTCTCTGGATTGGAGAGTTTCTCTGCTGCCTACTTGGATGACATTGCTGTCTTCAGTAGCAGCTGGGAGGACCATCTGCAGCATTTGCAGGCCGTTCTCCAGGCCCTGAGACAAGCTGGATTGACCATCAAAGCCAGCAAATGCCAGATTGGGCAGGGGTCGGTTGTGTACCTTGGACACTTGGTGGGTAGGGGGACTGTGCAGCCCCTGCAGGCGAAGATTGAGGCAATCATGGCCTGGGAACCCCCCAAGACACAGACTGAGGTCCGAGCTTTCCTGGGCCTCACAGGATACTACCGTCGCTTTGTGAAGGGGTATGGCACTATTGTAGCGCCCCTCACAGAGCTCACCTCCAAGAAACAACCTCGACGGGTAGTTTGGACAAAGGCTTGTCAGCAAGCCTTTGAAAAGTTGAAACAGGCAATGTGTGCGGCACCGGTCCTGAGGGCCCCAGACTTCTCCAAGGAGTTCATTGTCCAAACGGATGCATCAGAACATGGCATTGGGGCAGTGTTATCGCAACTCAATGAAGAGGGCCTGGATCAACCTGTAGTCTTCTTATCCAGGAGGCTGCTTCCCCGGGAACAGAAGTGGAGTGCCATTGAGAGGGAAGCTTTTGCGGTGGTGTGGGCTCTGAAGAAGCTGCGGCCATACCTCTTTGGCTCGCACTTCCTGGTTCAGACCGACCACCGACCCCTTCGTTGGCTGATGCAAATGAAGGGGGAAAATCCCAAGTTGTTGAGGTGGTCCATCTCCCTACAGGGAATGGACTTCCGGGTGGAACATCGGCCTGGAGTGGACCACGCCAATGCAGACGGTCTCTCCAGGTATTTCCGCCTTAGTGATGAGGACTCCCAAGGGGTTGGGTAGTTCTCCCCACTTTCAGCTGGGGGGGACGCGTGTTAGACCTGTCTGGCTTTTTGGCGAAGTCCCTCCTAATTTTTATTTATTTTGTCCCCTTTTTGCCCCTCATACCCTTGTTAATTTTTGTGTCTACTGACTTTTTGTAGGTGTTGGTCAAGGGGATAGGTGTTTTCTTCCCCCCTCATAATCTTTTACCTTAGGCCCAGAGGCCTGTTCTGACAGGAAAGTTGGCACCACCTAAAATGGTGGCCACCAACTGCCCCAACTGTCACCAACAGAACTTGGCCATAGCCTAACATAGGGCATTCCAGAACCTTCTGGTCCATTCTGGACCACTGAAGGGCAGCCTATATAAGGCGGAATGCGGGGCAGCCATTTTGTCTACCTGTGGAAGTCAGCTGGAGGACAGGTGGTAGCTAAGGGTGGGAAAAGGTTAGACTTAGGGTTGACCTCCTGAACTGGGAAGCTGCCTATTTGGTCCAACCCCCAACTCCCCTTTTAGTTATTTGTCTTGGCCCCGCTGTGGGAAGTTACTGGAGACCCTGGGCGCCTGTGTGACCCCTAGTCTAGAATAGAGGGGTGAGAACAGGAGAAGGAGACTGCGGAGTAGTGAGCGCAGTCCTCTGCCCAGTGTGAGGATCTGAACTGAAGAAGACTCCTGAGCCTGTCATCTGCCCAGTAAGGTGGGCTGGGGTTCCAGTGCCTTAAAAGTGCACAGTGACTGTCTACTGAGAAAGCCCCCCTTGATTCCCTCCTCCCTTCTGAGGATAGGAAGAAAGCTGGTGACCAGGGTAGCGCTGTACACCCCTTACCTGTGGCAGGACTGTTAGTGAGCCGATCCCCCTTTGAACGCTAAGGTGGTGAAGTGTGCAGGAAAGTCCCATCCCATCTGAGGAGTCCCGAGCGCTTCTGCCGAGATTGGGACCCCGGGGGCACCTTCCGCGCTGTAATTACGTGTGGGGAAGTGACCCGGCTGTCAGGGAAGAGCCAGAGCGAGACGCGGTAAAACGGCGCCTTCGCGCATGCCCCAAAGCAGATTCACTGTCTCGTCAGGAAGGACCTAGGGTCGGGCAGGTCCGTGAGTAGCGTCTTCCTTCGGAGGGCGGGTGCGAGCGCTTCCGCGCATGAGGAGGAGATCAGAGCCCCGCCGGACGTTGTGAGGAGAAGCCTCCGGGCAAGCGCTTCTGCGCATGCCCGCGGAAGCAGTGACTCGCCGAGCAACGTGAGGAGCCGGCTGCGGCCAGAGTGAGTGTCTCCCTACTCCCCTGCTCGCGCGCCACGCAGAGGAGCTGGCCGAGTAGGGAGAGGGAGCTGAGAGTCTCGGCTGTTGTTGGGGGCAGTAAGTCATCGGCCCTGTTCTCCGCTCGAGCGCCCAGCAGAGGAGCTGGCCCGAGTGAGGAGAGCGCAGGGGAGCTACAAGGGAGCCTTCGCCCCAATTAAGGGATTGACCGCCTCGGTGGTGTGCTCAGCCCCCCCCCCCCCCCCCCCCTTCGTTTTGTTCATCTTGCTGCTGAACACAGAGAAGAACACAACCACGCTGTGGAAACAAGTAAGGAGTGGAAATACAGGGGGCGTGGCGCTAGTGCCTACAGAGCAGTAAAGTAGATACTGGTCAGTCAATCCCTGCTAACCTCAGGTTGGGGAGTAACATAAGGAAACCAGATCTAGCCATTGTGGTGAACTGATTAACTGAACGGTGTTTCAAGTAAATGAGAGTGAGGCTCTGGCCTAATTTTAGTAAGCTGAGTACAGTCATTACCTAATCGAACCTTCTTAGTTCAACTGTAAGAAACTGCATTGTGATTCTCTTTGAAACTGGTTTAATGACAAATGAACTGTACTGTTGAACCTGACTGACTAAATTGCTTAGCAGTTTAAATGTTATTACTGTAATGATATGTGCTCTTGCTTATAGTGAGGTGTAGTTTTCTCCCAAGATTCTAGCGGAGTATATCTAGCCTAATTGATTCTAAGGTACAGTTATCCTAATGCTGAAGTGTGATAAGAATTTGGAAATACAGTGACTGCTAGTAATTTAAAAAGTGATAATCTGCTAGTAGTTTAAAAAGTGTAATTGCTGACTCTGAAAGTGATCTAAACTGCTTTGAACTATTTATATGTGAGCTACTGAGATTTGACAACACAGAGCATATTATTTTTATATAAAGCAGTACGTATTTTCATATAATTTTGGTGTAGTGTTTTCTTTTTGAGTGCTATTGCGTGGAATTACTTTTGGGTGGTCTGCAACCTTTACACTGTGCCTCTGAGATGCTAGTCTTGCCCTAGGCCAGGCTACCTAATTCCAACAAGGGTGCTATGACAGACTGTGTCGAAGGCGGCGGAGAGGTCGAGTAGGATGAGGGCAACTGTTTCTCCGTTGTCCAGTAGTGTTCGGATGTCGTCTGTCGCTGCAATGAGGGCGGTTTCGGTGCTGTGTTTGGCTCAAAAGCCGGACTGTGAGGTGTCGAGGGAGTTGTTGGATTCAAGGAAGGCGGCGAGCTGGCTATTGACGGCTTTCTCAATGACTTTGGCAGGGAATGGGAGGAGGGAGATGGGGCGGTAGTTCTTAAGTTCAGAGGGGTCTGCTGTGGGTTTCTTCAGGAGGGCGCTGAGTTCGGCGTGTTTTCAGCTTTCTGGGAAGGTAGCGGAGTTGAATGAACAGTTGATGACATCACGGAGATGGGGTGCGATGATGGAGTCTGCTTTGTTGAAGATGTGTGGGGACAGGGATCGGTTGGCGAACCTGAATGAATGGAGTTCATTAGGCGGGTGGTGTCTTCAGTGGTGATTGGGTTCCAGGCGCTAAGGTTGTTAGAGGGCGGTTTAGGTTCGGAGGTGGGTGGAGTGGATTGTTCTTTGGGAATGTTCTCAAAGCTGTTATGTATGTCGGTGATTTTGTTGTAGAAGAAGAAGGATAACGAATCGCAGAGGTCTTGGGAGGGAGTAATGTCGTTTGAGGCTGCGGTGGGGTTGGTAAATTCTTTGACGATGTTGAATAGTTCCTTGCTGTTACGGGCGTTGTTGTCGAGTCGATCCTTGAATGCTGATTTCTTGGTGGATCGGATCATTTGGTGGTGTTTGCGGGTGGCTGTCTTGAAGGTGGTCAGGTTGTCAGTGATTGGGTTTTTTCTCCATGTTTTCTCGAGAGTGCGGCACAGTTTCTTGGATTTCTTAAGGTCATCGTTGAACCAGGGGGCCTTTTTGCTACCCTGTTTGGTTTGGTGGTTTTTCAAGGGTGCTAATTCTTCAACGTTGTGAGCGATCCATTGTTTGAGTTTGGTGGCAGATTGGTTTGGGTCCGATGAGAGGGCGGGAGGGTTTTGGTTGAGCGATGTGAGGAGTTGGTCGGTGGTGATTTTGTTCCAGTTTCTTCGCGGAATAGGTTGTGGGGGGTTGTGGGTCGAGGTAGTTTTGTAGCTGAAGTGAACACAACTATGGTCCGTCCAATGGAGAGTTGTGGTGCGATCGAAGGAGATGTGTTTGCTGGAGGTGAAGATTGGGTCGAGCGTATGTCCGGCTACATGGGTGGGGGTGTCAACAAGTTGTTTGAGTCCGAGATTGGCCAGGTTGTCCAGAAGGGTGGTGGTGTTGCTGTCGTTTTTCTTTTCCAGGTGGAAGTTGAAGTCTCCCAGTAGAATGTAGTTCTCGGAGGCGAGGGCATGTGGGCTGATGAATTCAGTGATGTCTTCGCTGAATTGTGTGCGGGTTCCTGGTGGCCTGTAGATGAGGGTGCCTCTAAGTGTGGTCCTGGGGTCGGTGTGGATCTGGAAGTGGAGGTGTTCGGTGGTTGCAAGGTTATCGTCAAAGCTGGTCATGATTCTGATGGTGTTCTTATGGACGATGGCGATGCCTCCTCCTGTTTGGTTGGTGAGGTCTTTTCGGATGATCTTGTAAGCTTCCGGGATGGCTATGGCGATGTCGGGTGTTGATGATGCGTTCATCCAGGTTTCTGTAAGGAAGGTGATGTCCGGTGAGGCAGTGTCGAGTAGGTCCCAGAGTTCAGTGGCGTGTCTGTGGACCGAGCGGGTGTTCAGCAGGATGCACTTCAGGTGGTTAGAGTCTGGGCTGTGTTTGGAGTTAGTGGAATTGGTGTGGGTCTTGATGCAGGCGAACTTGCAGGATTGGCAGGTGAATGGACCGTGGGTACGTCCTGGGGCAGCTTCGTAGCATTGTGGTGTGCGTCCGGGGTTAAGGGCTAGGAGGGTGATGGCATCATATGTTATGCGGGCGGGGTGGATAATGCGGGGGCCAGGGGGTCTGGCGCTGGGCGCAGTCCAGGCGCGGACGGGCTTACCTTTGGAGCACCTTCGGCGCGACCGCTGCGCGTGAACGCTGCACGGAAATGCATCTGTCATATGTGGATAGTGGAGGGGGAGGGGCGAGGGAGGGTCAGCTGGGAGGCGGGGGCGGGGTGTAGAGACAGGCCAGGAGGCAGAACAACAACAGCAAAATGGCCGCAAAATAAACAAACACCAAAGCAGGACGATATTGGGGTGCGGAGTAACGCTATGGGCAGTAGTGGCACCGGCACGATCGGTCAAAAAGTAATATACCTATCAGTGCGAGCCAAACAGTGATGGAAATGGGCAATAGGGCAGTACGATTTATTCCAGGCGCAGAGAAATTAAAGATGATGCACAGTGACGCGAGCGATTCTAGACAAGCAAACAAATGTAGTTACAGCATGAGCACTGGGAGCAATGAAGCGCTACGAATACATTAAAGCACAGAGGAATATGATCTACAAAGCGACGCTTACGATTTTACACAGGCACAGCAGATGCGGTTACAACAGTGAGCACTGATCGCAATGAAGCGCTGCAATTCAAATCAGGCAGAGAGGATTTGAGATTAAAAGCGCCGCTTACGATTTTAAATTAAACACAGGAAATGCAATATCAAGCAGTGCGCGATGAGAGCAAACAAGACCAGTGATACTTAAGTGGCCAGGGAGCGTAGTGGAGCGACCGCTTCTGAACGAGTCAGGACGGTCACAGCGCTTCACCAGGTGGGACAGTCCAGAGCTACGAGTGGGAGGGAGGGTCAGCTGGGAGGCGGGGTGTAGAGACGGGCCAGGAGGCAGAACAACAACAGTAAAATGGCCGCAAAATAAACAAACACCAAAGCAGGACGATATTGGGGTGCGGAGTAACGCTATGGGCAGTAGTGGCACCGGCACGATCGGTCAAAAAGTAATATACCGATCAGTGCGAGCCAAACAGTGATGGAAATGGGCAATAGGGCAGTTCGATTGAATCCAGGCGCAGAGAAATTAAAGATGATGCACAGTGACGCGAGCGATTCTAGACAAGCAAACAAATGTAGTTACAGCAATGAGCACTGGGAGCAATGAAGCGCTACGAATACATTAAAGCACAGAGGAATATGATCTACAAAGCGACGCTTACGATTTTACACAGGCACAGCAGATGCGGTTACAACAGTGAGCAATGATCGCAATGAAGCGCTGCGATTCAAATCAGGCAGAGAGGATTTGAGATTAAAAGCGCAGCTTACGATTTTAAATTAAACACAGGAAATGTAATATCAAGCAGTGCGCGATGAGAGCAAACAAGAGCAGTGATACTTAAGTGGCCAGGGAGCGTAGTGGAGCGACCGCTTCTGAACGAGTCAGGACTGTGCATTCATCATTCTCATACCACAAATTCCATTCAGACGTTATATGCCCGGATCTTATGTAGTGTAGTTCCTATTTTCCCAATAGGCTCTGCACATTGGAATAACATAAACAGCAGTGTAAACGTAGGACTGAGGTCATCAAGGTCTCTACTGACTATGTTAGACTTAATTTGGGTTTGCCAGCTAGCTCAGAGGTCACTAGAAACTTTCTCGAATGAATAGGGAGGGGTTAACTTCCCTGATTCAGACAAGAAGAGATTCAGCTCCTGACAACCGCATAAACATGACAACTTTGCTCCCTCAGAATAAAGAGTGTATCTCTAGAGTCGTGTGAAAACAATAGACAGCTATTTCACTCAGTCAATCGTGCATACTTAGTTTCACCAGAGTGCAGAGAAATAGAGAGACGGGCGTTTTCAATAAAAAGGTGTTATTTTATTGAGCAGTCTTCTTTCACAAGCAAGAGAAATGAATTGCCACAATTGCAATACTTATTATGAAGTAAAGTGCGTACAGTAAAAGTAGTATTACGAAATAATACTGTAAAAGCATAGATATGGTTTCTTAGCCATATGATACTTAAAATAGAAAAAATATATATACATACATAAAACCATTGACTAACGTACTCAACTGGTGCTTCTAACTACGCCTACCCCGATGTACCTGACCTAGGCCTAATACTTGGGAAGGAGTAAGTAGCAGTTTAAGTTATGTTGGTTAAGATTGCTTTTGCCAAGGATCTGATTCAAGAATTCTCTTTAAGGGTTTAGTCAGCTCCGTACCTTAGTAAAAGAATGTGGGAGGTCTGGTATCTCGTTCTTCAGGACTCGATCTCCCAGCAACCCGCAAGGGGGACTCAGGAACACCGGAGCTGGGTTTTCTCGGCGTGAGAAAAAGTAGCTTCTCCAGCGCGTCAAAGGGGAGGGGCGGCTTCCGTGGGCTCTCGCATCAGCTGGGCTCTCGGGCAAGTAGATAGCCGCTCTGCTCCAAACCACCGCGTGTTTGCTTAAGGCAACTGTTGGTATTTTATACTTGAAAGGTGCCAGGTTTGACGTATTGTTGGACATAAGACGTCACTAAGAACTAACAGTTCTTGCTGGACTCCAGGAGTTCTTGTTCAAATCAAAACAATAGAAGGGGGCGAATTTCCCGGGCTGCTGGAGGCTTGGTTTGTTTAAAGAACGCGTTGTGCTTTCTAGGAGTCGATGGGAGTAGCCGTGCTGTGCTTTGGACTGCATGGGCTATTACTGAATATCGATATGATTCTTATGCCTTTGTAGGGATATTATTGATTATGACCGCACAAGGGCATGAATCGGGAATATCGAATTAGGGTCCTAGATAGAAATACAACCCCCACTCCACGGATTAATGTCCATCATTACTAAAAAACTAAGCAATAATAAACATGTAACAATGCATGTGTGTTTTCCAACCCACCCCAAAATACATATCGCATTTGAAATGGTACATGGTAAATACACGAAAATGAGTATTGGTACTGTACGCTTTTCAAGCAGTGTCATCATTCATAAAAATGCATATATATATTTAGCTGAATGATTTGCGAAAATTTACACATGAAATGGCTCTGAATACAGAAAAGAAGGTCGAGACCATTCCATCACATATTTATACAAAATGCTGTATGTGCTAGAGGCTGAGGTAAAATATTGTCTCTAGTATCCTAAAAATAGAAGCTCTGTTCTCTAAGAATAGTTCTACTTTAAGCAGAGTACCTTGTGCCAAAAAAAGTAAATATTTTGGAAATGGAAAAAATAATTTCGTTTTCAGGGGAAAAAATAGTTCACATTTTTTTTCAGTAGCTTTGTTTATCAAAACTGAAGGCTGAATTCAGAGTTCAGGGAACTCTGTGTGATCATTGTTTTTTAAGAATTATTCTCGTTGACTGGAGAGAACATCATATCAGACAGACTCGCAAAAAAATGGTCTACAACATCAGGTGAAAGTTCGAGCAAGTTCGAAAATGCTGCGACTGTGCAGTTTGGAGCGTGATTGCTATCATCGATGTTTGGATCAGCAATGCTCACAGAAGGTTGTACCTGTATGGTGCTGCTTTCCTCTCGTACCTCACCGCCACCTACTCGTAGTGGTGAAGTCTCAACGATTGCCGTCATCAGAATAGGTAGCCGCTGGGGACAACACGATGCATTAGTCGTTACCAGACCTAGCAAAGTATCGATATCCTTTGGTACTGCTTATGGTAGTGTAAGACAGATGTCTAACACGCATTCTTCTCCGCATAGCAGACATCGAAGCACAGGTAAGATGCAATCCTGCCAGATTGGTCTGAATGAAAGAAACCAGGTTGTAGTTAGATCTCTTAGCCGGGCCAATCCGAGGACCTTAGTGATACGGTCTCGGTATCGTATTGCTAGGATCGTTTCTTCCATCGTTGCTAGAGTCTTGTCTGTGGATTGGCTTGCCATATCGGAGCAGAAGGAACAAAAATAAAATTCCTGCCACGAGTCCCAAGATTAATGGTAGGCCGCCAAAGACAGAATGGACAAAATTCGGGACGATGCCCAGAACTAATTCAAAGGGTGCTAACAGTCCCAAAAAAACTGTCTTAAATACATGTGCGATGCCACTGGTATCAGACATGTTTAAGATTAGGCTTAACATTTCTGCGAAATGCGCACCAATTTGTCGATAAAAGAGAATGTATCTCTGCCGATGTCCTTGCCATTTGCAGATCATACGTTTCTTTTGATGACGTTAGAGGCACAGTTGTCTGTAAAAAAATAGACTTCATTCTGCTTAAAGTTTCAATTCGAATAGAAGAGATATTCAACGAAGGCCATAACCCAGCCCCCGTATCTGGATTGCTGTGTGGATACAATACTTGCATACAGCAAACGACCCTGGAAGTTACAGTCACAAGATAAGCTTTCCCTGGCACCATCCCACAACAGCTGTGGTCACTTATTAAAATGTAACTCCCGTTACTAAGTTGTTTGAAAAATGGCTCTATCTGTTTTGCAGGACTGCCATGCAGGTGACATGAAAGGTTATTTGAAGACCCTTCGCAGGCTCCATGCAAGTTAATACCTTGACACAGAAGTGTACCGCTTAGTGATTTTTTACATTTGTTACCACTAAGGAATACATCCCTTTTCCCTTCACTATAACATCTGTGTGTATAGGGTAAATCCCATGTTGATTTGATGTATTCTTTACCCAACTTTTCATACTGGCCTGCAGGTATATACTCTTGGCAGTATTTAAACTGGAAAGTTGTTATCGGAATTGAAATTGTTCCGTGTACTATCCATTCAATGACAGGTCTCTCTGACATTGTCAATGGTAATCTCTCAAGTTTTTCAATGCTCAGAATCCTATAATCTGCTCCTTTTTGTGCCAAACTGATTTGTTTATCAGTAAGGTTAAAGATACCGAATAATGACGTTGTGTTGATTAAACGCCATGGTACGTAGCCTGAACGCAGATTTTGCAACGTCCAACCAAGCTGTACAATAGAAAGTAATTGAGACTGTCCATGTTGTAACATTAGTAATTCCTGTTCTATTATATCAATAGCAGATGATACAATGCTGTCCAATGAATATATTCTGGAGGACAGAGTCGTTAACCCATTGTCCACTACAGAAAGTGATTTTTCCAAATTAATACGATCAATTTCTCGTATTTTCTCTGCTGTTTCAATTTTCATTACTTTCCAAGCTTCGTTGTACACAGCGTATATACCGGCCGCTATGAAACGTTTTTGAAGCTGTTTGCGTGGTCCCATTATGAAATCACGCAAGTCGGCACCGTCTTTAAGTAAAGTCAAGTGTTGCTTAATTTCAGCCAGTGTGGATTTCTGTAGCCACTCAAGGCATAGCTTCCCTACACTGTATGTTGTAACTATCCCTGGATGTTGTCTCTGGGAGTATCTTGGGTCTGGCCTGGTCATTTTGAACCCCTGTGTTTTGTTCAGGAATCTATCTTGACAGTTGTTTGTGTCTGATGGCTAGATCAACCACTTTTTCCATTCAGGATGTGTTCTGTTTTGGTTAAAAATATGGGTTATGTCTATCTCCACATCTGTAGTGCTATCACTATCAGTTATGGGTTTTGGAATAGACGGTGTATTTAAGTCTTTTATCTTGGCTAAGCCAAGACAAGTAGTTTGTTCAATTGTGTCATTCAAAAATATCATTTGTTCTGGGATCATGCAGGCCCTAAATAATGCTTCTAGGCATTGTACTTGCCAATCTTTGGTGCCCCAGATTGTTTTTGTGTCAATGTTGTTTTTCCAAAATTCGAAACCAAATGTAGACATTTTGTTATAAAAATTTTCAGAATAAATCAATTTAGTATTTGTCAACATTGTTTTCATTCCTGTCCTATTTAACATTTTAAAATAAAACGTTTTCGGATCACTGATGTTAAACCCTGAGAAGTACTGGAATTTCTCATAAAATGTTTCCGAGCTGCCTTTTGGCGGTGTTGGACAGTGTTCTCATTGGTTATAAGATAAAACATTTCTAGGCTTTGCAGTTTTATGCAAATAGTAATCACCAAAGTGGTTATAACAGTATAGCTCTTCATAATTCGATGAACCCTGTAGGTAATCATGTTCAGTAAATTTGTCTGACATCTGACATCATATTATTAATGTTTTCAAAGTCCCAATCATCAGAGAAAGTACTTGGTGTCACAAAGTCACTTAATGAAGCCTTGAACTGGTGTGGATACTTCAAGAGCTCAACCGGGCCAAAAATGTCATATTCAGTTCTGTCCCATGCTACCCCACCGGGTATTGGTTTGGCTGAGATGTTTACTGATGATAGTTCTCTTTTCTCGATGTGGGAGGATGTGTGAGGCTTTAGGACCAAGTTGATGTTCTGACTTGCTGTGTCCATTGTACTATATTTTCCATCAATGAATTTTCCGAAACATAGAACCATGATGAGCCAAAGCAGGAGAGTAAGTACACCTAACACAATCCATAATTCAATCCATGGTGAAATCAGATATGTTTCTTTTAGTTAGAGACAAAGTTCCATTATTTTGTCTTTTAAAGTTTTTGTTACATGCATTTCTTCATGCTCACTTGGATCTTCTGAGAAGTCGTCGAAGTTGATGAAGTAGCCAGATGCAGTTCTGTCAATTGTTGGGATTTTTTCCGGATTTTCATTTCTTTTGCATTTTTCTTTGTTTCATTAGAATAGTCAGAGGCTACATCATTGTAGATTGGTGTTTCTTGACAAACTGTTACTATTTGGGTTTCAAGAGGCACAAGTTCCATGGCATTATTGCATAGTCCTTTTTTATTCACTGCAGGTTTATCAAATTTGATTAGTCTCTCAGCATGAGCCTCTTGGATTGTAGCAAATTTTGGTATTCTGCTATTTCTTGGGAGTCCACTGGGCCTACTACTTATTATTGGCCACATGATTGTGGTTTTACCAGGTCGATGGATACAACTCAGCTCTCCTTTTTACCAGCAAGGGGTGGTAGTACAACTGATCTCGTTCCGCTGATGGCTAAGACAGGTACAGCTTTTCTGTAAGAAGGCCCAAATTCCTTCTTCACCGCGATCTTCTCTCTGACCAGATCCCCAATTTTTGGAATCCAGACAGGTCTTGCTGGGACAGGTGGTTTTTCTTCAGTGGTTGTCGGCTGTTGTTTCAATTTTATGTTACTCAGGCTTTTTCTTGTTTCATTTAGATCCTGTAAAACAGCCAAATGGTCTTTGATATCAAAGCATCTTTCTTCTACCACTGAAGTGTGACAGTCAAGATCCTGAATTAGCATTCTAGTACCGAACAATAGTTTGTATGGAGTGAGACCTTTTAGAGAATTTCTTGGCAGATTATTAAGACTACGTTGGACACTTGTTGGTAGATTGCTTTATGTCCCATTTTTTTCTTTCCACTACCGCATTTCCCTCAGGATGGAAGGGAGAAGAGTACCGCAATGCGATGCCCATGCTGTTCATGGCCTCTTTGTAAGCTCGAGAGCTAAACGCAGGACCCTGATAAGAATGTTGCATGCCAATTGCGTATGTGCCGATAAAGACTCGCAAATCTTTTATAACAGTTCTGGCGCCAGCCGAATGCTGCTGGTCTACATATTCAAGTTAATTTGTCTTAATAATTATTGGGACGTATTCTTCTGGTTGGATTTCTGTATCATAGAAAGCCTGAAGCTTTCTAACAAAGATGTCCGGGCAGTATTCTGGTCCGGTTCACAGCTGTGATCTCTGTTGCAGTCTGGACAATCCATTGCAAATTTGTAAATTTGCACGCTCATTCCCGGCCACCAGTACTCTGATTATAATTCTATTAAAGATTTCAAGATCTGTTAGTGCCTCGAACCCAGTCCCATGTGTGCGCTTTCAATCAAGAAAACTCTCCGGTTCGTGTTTGGAATTACTCTATCCCCCACTCCAGGGATTTGAGCAAACGGAACGGAGTTTGCATCAATTATGTATGTATTACTGAATGGATAGTTGAGAGGTAATGCTGCATAATTGCCTTTAATGAGGCTTTTACCGCCAGCATGGTTTCCCCATCTATGTGTTCTTCTGAACGCTTTTCAGTGGCTACGGAAGCCGGTTGAACCGCTTCCGCTGTGGCTGAGTTAGCCAATGAATTCCCTGCAACGTGAACGCCATAACGTTGATGACTCAGTGCGTGTATCACGTGAGTCTTCTGTAGTTCTTTCTTTAAAAGAACTACTTGTTCCCAAAGCGATTTATGCTTTATTGTGGCACCTGTGTCATCTTTGTAACCGTTTTTGCTCCATGTCTGCATGTCACTGTTGTAAGACTTGACACAGAAATGCGAATCGCACACTATTAGTGTCGGGAATTCACGATCAGCATTTTCAAGCGCCATCTTTAACGATCTTATTTCAGCTTGTCCAGCTGAACAGTTTCTGATTGATTCAGTTTTGGTAATCATTGGTCTGAATTTACCAGAGCGCCAACGACCTTTAACAATCGCGCACACTGCTTTGTATGATTTTTCCACTACATTGTAGTGTTGTGCAAATCTGTCCATGTACATTACACAAGTGTACTTTTCTAGAGGCAGAATTTCGATTGGCAGAGGATATTCTTGTTCGTACTCTAGATCACTCAGTTTCTGCAGTTTTGGGTCATAAGAGTATTTCGCGTCTTCTGCAGCAAGAATATTTTCCCATTGTATCCATTCTGGATCTAATGCCACAGCATTTAAATTGCGTGTAGATGTTAATGCCTCAAGGGCTGATTCTGCTGTAAAAACAGTTATCCTTCTGCCTTGGGCTTGGGCTCTTTCTTTTGCTACAGCAGTTTGAACCGCCATCAGAATTTTTTCTGTAGAACTGGATTTCATTTCAGCTTTAGTGTACAAATGTGATTTGTAAGCTATAGGTACCGTTTCTCCCTCATTAGAGGTCAGGTATGTAAATCCGCATCTTCCTGGGATGACTCGGATTACAAGATTGCGCGTGTTTTCACGTGTTTGCAAATTTGTTTTTAGTTAACATGTCTGTTTGTAGTGATCTTAAAATTTCTGTGTGTTTCTGAGTCCAATTTATTGATTTGAAATCAGGTCTTATTAATTCATAGAGAGGTTTAACTCTCTCTGCATAATTTAGTATGTATGTTCTTCCGAAATTCAGGAAACCTAGTATTGATTGTAAGTTCTTCAGCGTTTTTGGTGCTTGGAATACAGCACATTTCTCTAAGAAATTGCTGCCAGTCTCTTGCCTTCACTTGCTAACTCATATCCTAAAAATAGGACTGTTAGATGGGCAATTTGTGACTTTTTAAAGTTGAATTTGTAACCCTCTGAAGCGAACCCAAGTATTATGGTGTTCACTCTTTTTAAGTGAGTCTCCAGGTCATCATCTGTGAGGTAGATGTCATCGACATAGGATAATGCCTCATCGTCGTAGATTTGTAGTAACTCTGTTACCCTTGCTGAGAATAATCCTGGGCTATTCTTGAATCCCTGTGGGAGTCTACAGAAGTGTTTTTGTGACCCCATTATTGAGAAAGCGGTCAAATACCTGCTTTCAGGTGCAATGTTTTGACAAAAGAATCCATTAGAGATATCTAAGGACGTTTTATATTTTTTGCGTATAATGTTATTCATTAGTGCTGCACTGTGTGAGTTTTGTACTGCAAATGTTTTACAACAGGAGTTAAGGTGTCTGTAGTCCAAAACTAGACGATATGAGTCGTCTGGCTTGGAGACAGGAAACAAAGGATTGTTCATTTGTGAGGTGGATGTTTCAATCACCCCTTGATATTCAAGTTGATCTAAAATCTCTTTGACTTGCTTTTTAGCTTCTTGTTTAACTGGGTACTGCCTTTGTGCAGTGGGCTGATTTTTAACTGGATTTTGTGGTGAGGTGAATCATCATCCCATCCTACATGGTTTTTATATAAAGCTGGAGCTTGGGCTACTGCCCATTTTCTTGCAAGTGTATATTTTTTATGAATTGGTATATGATTAGAGAAGGCAGGCATAATTATTTCTTCACAATAAAGATGCGGATTGCGAACTCCTCTGTTTAATCCTAAACTGAAAAAGTGTGGTGTGCTCCAGGGATATCACTCCCCGACATCAGAAGTGTGGTAATCAAATAAATGTCTGTGGCACTTAGCGTAAGCGCCAGCTCCTTGGGCACAACCTTTTAGAACATGTTTCTCTTTGTTATTCCAAAATAAAGAAATTTTTTCACATAAACTCTTGTTTCAGATTCTTCTTTTCATTTATTTCATGTTGTCTTCACATGAAAACGATTTTTCTCAGATGATTATAATCAACAAATTTCATGCTTTAAAGCTGATACAACACATATAGGTACATCACTACCCAATGCATTTCGGACGGTCTGTCCTTCGTCAGGGGTATTCTGTAAACAAAATGAACATTCTATGTATCAAATCCTCCGAAAAAATGTCTAATTACATGTATATACAACATAAGTGCAGCGAGTTTTAAAAGTGCTTTTAAATCACTTTTCACATCCCAAGTCATATTCAGTGGTTATTCAATGTGCTCTGTGTAGTGCCCGAGTGTTTATAAAAAATGATAGACTCAATTATGTGTCTAAGATAGAGTATAACCCATAGTCTCGGCAACTCAACCATTAGGCTGATCATTCAACGTGGTTGCGTGCAAAAAATAACGAACGTAGCATAGACCTCAAAAGGAAACTGTGACATGCATTTGTGCGCATTCTTTCAAGAACTTACTTGTGAGATAGTATAGACCCATGCGTCTACTTCGTTCGCCCCTCGCTACCGAGTGTAGAAAGTACCGGCGTATATACGGAAGTGAAATCACCCGTGTGCTATCAACATAAAAAAAGGACTCTGTATACGGCGGCCATCTTATAGTGGTGTAAATCCCCAATTGGATAAGAATATGAAAAACGTGATGTGTAAATAATGTAACTGACGAGTGATTTAAAAAAGAAGTGATTTAAATGAGTGAAGGATGTTAATCCTGGGGTGCAAAATCAGTATGGTACATTGCATTTTCAAACATACACTTTATCACACAAATGTTTCTCAAAGATAACATAAAAACTCCATCCGGTCATTTAAACCAAAAGGTTTGGAAGATTGCAGGAACTTAATTCAGTGATTTTCGCGTTTCAATAGAAAGTTTGATTGTCTCTGTCATCACGCTTTTCCACGACCTCTACAGCAGCAAATCTGAGTTGGCTGACGTTGTGTTTGTTTTCCTTAAAGTGTAATGCTAGAGCAGATTTTGTATTTTCAGTTCTTATATTGCTCTAATGTTCATTGATGCGTACTTTCAGTTTACGTGTCAACCAGTCCGCATGGGCATTTGATTATGTAAATAACATTTTCTGTGTCACATGTAGCATTCAATCTTCAATTGATGTTAGTGCCCTTCATTGGATGTTTCATCGATGGCCCTTTCATCATGTTGTTACAGTTTTTGCAGTTCAGACATGGTTGGTTGCCTTTGAAGGTGACAGAAGAAGTTGTTTTGGGCTTCTTGATAATTTCTTTCAAATTGTTCGCCCTAGTATGCGCAAATATTGGTTGGTCTTTGAAAATTTGATTGAAATCCTGTTCAGTACTGACAATTAGCCAATGTTTCAATATTGAGGTTTTGTATGCTTTTGAAACAACTGAAAATTTAGAGACAACTACAGGTCTCTTCATTTCATCTTTTCTTCTGACCGCTAAAGCGTCTTGTCGGGTGATCTTGTCACATCGTTCCTTGGTATTGGTTAGGATTGATTGAGGGTAACCTCGTTGTCTGAAACGTTCCTTCATGTTGGTAGCTTGTTCTTCATATTTATCTGAATTTGATACTATCCTCTTGACCCTGAGTAGTTGGGAGAAAGGAAGATGGTTCTTAAGAGGTTTTTGATGCAATGACGTATAATGCAGTATGTTATTTTTATCTGTTTCCTTTCTGTATATGCTGGTTTCCAAACGATTGTTTACTCTTGTGACACTCACATCCAGGAAAGTGATTGTATTTTGACTCCTTTCAGCAGTAAATTGTATCCGATCATTGATGTGATTGAGTTGTGTTAATGCTGTTTCCAAAGATGTTTGATCGCCTTGCCATAGGACAAATATATCATCCATATATCTCAAGAACACCCTGGCGTGTGTATCCCAAGGATGACAATTCAAGATATAGTTCTCTTCAAAATGTTTCATGAATGCGTTCGCATAGACCGGCGCTGCACAGTTGCCCATGGAAGTTCCGGACAACTGTGCATAACACTGGCCCTCCCATGAGAAATAACTTTGATACAAAGTGAAATGCATCAATTGCAAGATGAAAAGCTGGAAATCCATCTCTAAATCAGAGTTTAGTAAAATGTTCTCTATAGCTTCCAAGCCAAGATCATGTGGTATACTGGTGTATAACGCTTTCACGTCTATGGAGCATAACCAGATGGGTTCATTGTCTTCAAAAGTGATGCCATCTATCTGATGCAAAAAGTCTGTCGTGTCTTTCTCATAAGTGCGAGATAGTTGGATCAAGGGTTGTAGGTATTTGTCAATCAATTTGCCAGTGTTCTCATGGATGCTACCTCGAGTTGAAACGATTGGTCTAAATGGTGGGTGTCTTAGATCTTTATGATTTTTTGGTAGCATGTACATGCTAGGGGTTCTTGGATTACTTGGAGTCAAATACTGTTTGGTTTTTTGATTGATGACACCATTCGCATGTGAAGTGGTTAGAATGTTAACCAATACTTCCATGTATTGTCGAGTTGGATTTTGTTGCATCAGACTATAGGTGTTGGTATCTGAAAGATGCTCTTGTACTCGTTCTCGATAGTAGGTAGTGTCCATCAGGACTAGGGCACCCCCTTTGTCTGCTGACTGGTATGTAATCTCCTCTCTTTTGGCTAAGTTGTTGAGAACCGAGTATTCCTTGTTAGACATGTTGATCAATTTTTTCTTCCTTGTATAGTTGAAGCTCGAGATGTCATTTTTTACTAGGTTTTCAAAGATATCCAGAGATTTGTGGCTCGCAGGTGCCATGAACGTACTTCTTGTTCGTAAACCTTTCAGTTGGTCAACTTGATTACTATCTGTTGTTGGTGCGATGTTCTCAAAGAAATGTCTTAAGCGCAAGGTGCGCATGAATTTGAATAGACTAACCTCAAGCTCTAGTTCGTTGGTGTGGCTGGTTGGAATAAAGGAGGTGCCTCTTTGTAATACTTTCATTTCTTGTTCTGACAGAGTGTAAGATGAAATGTTCACAACTAGGTTGGTTTCTTCTTTAGTTTCTCCACTCTCTTGCTGAGTGTTGTGTTCCTGAGATCCCTTTCCGTCAGACCGCGTGAAATGCATTGGGTAGTGATGTACCTATATGTGTTGTATCAGCTTTAAAGCATGCGAGATGTGGCAAAGGAGACCTGTACGATTTTCTACCCCTTCCCCGGTCACTTACCTGTGTCATACATGTGGTGAATGACTCGTGTGAGGCAACTGCGGAAATCCCTGTATCCATTCCTGTGGCTCCCACGACCTGATGGAGGACCTCAAAATGAGACCCGAGTGGCCGCCCATCGACTCCAATGCAGCTCAGAGGCTGCCTCTATCCACACGCTAATGCCACATTGGAAGGCTTCCTCGGCTCCTGCAGAGCAGATCCTCCCTCTCCCAACCCCGCATGTGGAAAATTCCAGCAAACTCTCAATCTGGGCAGACTGGTAAATTCCCCTATCCTAAATTAAGTCTATCGAACATTTGGCCATTTGTCTTAGGGGGTGTGTGCACCTATTCTTGCTTTCTCCCTAGAGGTCTTGGTTGCTCCCTACGCCATGTTTCCCTCCTAGCCTTAAATAGGTAGGTTGTATGCATGCGTAAGAGTACAATATTTGTGTGCTTGTGAATCCGGTAAGTGGGTTGAGGTTTTGTGGCTCTCATATTTTCTTAAACTATAACATTACATTATTATTCATGTTTCTGAAGGCTACTTGCTTTATAGATCAGATGGGTGTACACCATTCTTCATTACTGTACCACACCTTTGTTTTATATTATCATATTAGGGGCAACCACAGATGGGTAAGCAATGCAGAGGATTCGAATTATGTTGAAGAAGGGTACTCTAATAAAGTAGATTCCTAGTTAAGTACGGGGTTAGTAAAAATGAAGTGCATTAATCAGTACCTCAAAGCCCTCTCCATCGTGACTGTACGTGGTTGCAAATGTGCCAGAGGAATCCACAGGAAGGTCAGCCTTGAAATACACCAATATACTGTTACATGTATTGAGACGTTTGCAGTGGGTTGAAATGTGGAACCATGATATTAATGCAGATGCTTATGTGGATACTGGTGCAGGCCTCATCTGAAAAGCTTTATGATGTGAAGCCTTTCCATACAGTTTGTAGTTCACCAGTAAACTTTGATGGGTCCATCAGGTAACCTCCATGAAAGTGTTGAGAAGAGGCGCCGCCTAGGTTTATGCCTGTAATGCTGGTGTAGCAGTCAATTTCATTTATTTCGGACTTTTCATTTATAACATCAATGTAGCGCATTGTATATGTTCTTTTCCAATACCAAAATAGAATAAAGCTCAGATACATAAAATATCTACTGCACTGTAAAACAATTTTTTAAACTCTACTTAAAAACCTTCCAGCTAAAAAAAATTATACAGCCTTAGTATGTTCCTGAGCTCTCAATTATTCAATGTCTTTGCACGAGTGGCTCGTCTAGGCTTTTTTTGTGTCTTGGACATTCCAGTATAGATGTTATTGTGGGATGAATATAACTACAAGTTCCAGAATGCAAAGCAAAGACTTGGAGAGGATGCAATACACATTCATTAAACATACGTCATTCTTCAATGTAAATTCTGCACATTGTATTTAAAAAATAATAATTTGGTAAATAATAAAATTTATGGGTTAGCACCACCATAGGTAGTAGCCAACTTTCACTCATACAGAGCATCTTGGAAATTGTGTTTGGACTGATATTATTGACCACAGAACTTGACTCAGAAATTTCAGATCTCTGAGATAAGCTGGTTCTCTGAAGACTAAGTGATGACTTTAGTGACGCACATCGCTTGTCCAGATTATTTTTGCAGTAGCACTACCCTCGAGGTCCAGAACAGTAACAAGTGACCAGGAATAATTAAGCTGAATGTCCTCTAGAGAAGCAAGAATACCAGTGTTAACAGTTCACTTCAACAAGGACTCATCCCCGACTCCCTCAAAATTGGACAAGTTACACCTATACTCAAGAAACCAACAGCTGACCCTACTGACCTAAACAATTGCCGTCCTATTACCAATATTCCCACCCTTGCAAAACTGTTGGAAAAATGCGTACAACTCCAATTGACAAAACACATTGATCAGTTAGACCTCCTCAACCCTCATAATCAGGCTTCCGAGCAGGGCACAGTACTGAAACTGCTATGACACACATAATTGATGACGCACTCCAAATCCTAGATCAAAATGATACCTGCCTCCTCATCCTTCTTGACCTCTCCTCAGCATTTGACACTGTCAAACACATGAACTTACTCGAGCTGTTACACACTAAAATGGGTCTATCTGGGACTGTTCTCAAATGGTTCACCTCCTTTCTACATAACAGGTCTCAGAAATTCAAGAGCAACAACTTGATGTCCCCACCAGTGCCTGTAACATTAGGCGTCCCACAAGGATCTTCTCTATCCCCAACATTGTTCAATCTGGTCATGGAACCTCTCACCACCTTGTTACAAGCATCTAATGTACACTTTCACATGTACACCGACGACACCCAACTATATCTCAAATTACAATCCCCCAAAGACATCAAACTTCTGAACTCAACTCTCAGAAACACCCAATCATGGCTTGCCGATAATCACCTCAAACTCAATGCTCTGAAAACTGAGTTCCTTCTGATCTCACCTCCCGCGAAAATCTCCACCACTCAAACTTGGCTTAAGCACCTAACTGCACTCAATGTCCAACCTACCATCGTGGACTCAGCGAAATCCCTAGGCATTACACTTGACGCCAACCTCAACATGCAGCAGCATATCAGCAAGGCAACTAAGGGAGCACATTTCCAAATCAATACCCTGAGGAAACTTAAACCCTTCCTACCAGCCAAGGACTTCCAATCTGCAGTACAAGCCCTAGTCATTCCTCGCTTAGACTACGGTAGCGTCGCCCTTTGCGGACTCCCTCTATCTACAACTGCACCCCTGAGAGCCTCTTTGAACGCTGCAGCGAGACTCATCACTGGATCAAAAAAACACTCACATATTTCCCCTGACCGAAAATCCCTGAACTGGCTACCTTTTGAAGCCAGAATACACCTGAAAATTGCCTGCATGACGCACAGAGCTTTACACTACAACTCACCCGGCTACCTCACTCAGAAGCTGACAATATCTGGTGGCACAAGAACCACTAGAAGCACAAAGAATCTTCTTCTGAAACCTCGTAGATTCCGGAAGGTTAAAACATATAAACGCTCCTTTTCAGGAATGGCACCCAGGATCTGGAACTCCCTCCCTCCAGAAACCAGACTTATCTCCTCCACTACATTCTTTAAGAAAGAAGTAAAACCTATCCTCATGACTAAATTCACCTGAACTTGTACTTTGGATCTATTTGAGACTCTGCACCTATCTGCACTATTGATTGTCTGATTGTCGATTTGTATCATTGGTTTTAGTTGATTATTATGCTCCCCCATGTACCTACCCTATTTTGCTATTCATTTTTTACCTACAACTATTCTTTGCTCAAAAGTCTGTTAATCACCCCCTTGTTTCCTTACCCCCTGTTTTTGTAAAGCGCTCTGATATCTGCAAAGATCTTGTTTGCGCTATATAAAACTTTCAAAATAAATAAGCAGGTATTCGTTGACTGATAATTGTTTGGGATGGAGGCATTCCCCTTCCACTACTACAGTGCAGAATGACATTCAGGACAAAGAGATGACATGTAATGTCTAGGGAGCCTCGAATTTCTTAAATATATAAAATTTCAAAGTTCTGATCCCACATTGGATAACTACGCCCACAACAGCAAAGAACTATTCAACATCGTCAAAGAGTTCACCAACCCCACCGCCGGCACCAACGACATCACTCCCTCCCAAGACCTCTACAACTCCCTATCCTCATTCTTCCACAACAAAATCGCTGACATACATAACAGCTTTGGTGACCAGTCCACCCCACCCACCTCCGAACTAAAACCCCCCTCCAACAACCTTTGCGCCTGGTACCCAATCACCACTGAAGACACCATCCGCCTGATGAACTCCATCCACTCAGGATCACCAACCGACCCATGTCCCCACCACATTTTCAACAAAGCAGACTCCATTATCGCACCCCATCTCCGAGACGTCATCAACTGCTCCCTCAACTCCGCTACCTTCCCGGAAAGCTGGAAACATGCCGAACTCAGCGCCCTCCTGAAAAAACCCACAGCAGACCCCACCGAAATTAAAAACTACCGCCCCATTTCGCTCCTCCCATTCCCTGCCAAAGTCATTGAGAAAGCCGTCAACAGTCAGCTCGCCGCCTTCCTCGAATCCAACAAATCTCTCGACCCTTCACAGTCCGGCTTCCGAGCCACACACAGCACCGAGACCGCCCTCATCGCAGCAACAGACGACATTCGAACCCTACTGGACAACGGAGAAACAGTCGCCCTCATCCTACTTGACCTCTCCGCAGCCTTCGACACAGTCTGTCATAGCACCCTTATACAATGCCTCAGCAACGTCGGAATACAAGGAAAAGTATTGACCTGGATCGTCTCATTCCTCGCCGGAAGAACCCAGAGAGTCCACCTCCCCCCTTTTAGATCAGAGGCCACCGAAGTCATCTGCGGCGTACCACAAGGATCATCACTCAGTCCCACCCTCTTCAACGTATACATGAGTCCCCTCGCATCCATCGTGCGCAAACACAACCTCAACATCATCTCCTACGCAGACGACACCCAGTTGATCCTCTCCCTCACCAAAGACCCAAACACCGCCAAAACCAACCTACACGAAGGGATGAAAGAAGTAGCCGAGTGGATGAAGAACAGCCGTTTAAAGCTGAACTCGGACAAAATGGAAGTCCTCATCTTAGGATCACCCCCCTCCGCCTGGGACGACTCATGGTGGCCACCGGCCCTGGGAAACGCACCCATACCAACGGACCACGCACGTAACCTGGGCTTCATCCTGGACTCCTCCCTCTCGATGACCAGACAAGTCAACGCCGTCTCATCATCATGCTTCAACATCCTACGTATGCTCAAAAAAATCTTCAGTTGGATCCCTACCGAAACAAGAAAGACGGTCACTCATGCACTGGTCACAAGCCGACTGGACTACGGAAACACCCTTTACGCCGGAACCACAGCCAAACTACAGAAAAACCTCCAACGCATCCAAAACGCCTCAGCCAGACTCATCCTAGACACCCCCCGCCAAGACCACATTTCCGGTCACCTGAAAGACCTCCACTGGCTCCCCGTCAACAAGAGAATAACGTTCCGTCTCCTCACCCACGCACACAAAGCCCTCTACGACCTAGGACCCGAATTCCTCAACACGCGCCTGTCCTTTTACACCCCAACCCGCCAACTACGATCGTCCAATCAAGCCCTCGCCGCAATCCCACGCATCCAAAGATCCACCATGGGGGGAAGATTATTCTCCTACTTAGCGGCCAAGACCTGGAATTCTCTCCCCACCCACCTCCGCCTTACACAGAACCACCTCTCCTCCAGAAAACAACTAAAAACTTGGATATTCGATAAGTAAAGTACCCCCCCCCCCCCCTCCCTCAAGCGCCTTGAGACCCTCTGGGTGAGTAGTGCGCTATACAAATTTTAAATTTGAAACTTGAAACTTGGGCAAGTTGATGAGCGATACGTAAAAACATGGCAGGCTAAAACTATTGTTCCGATCGTTCTGGCCTAATGACGTTGTCTCTTTGCCGGTTCAGTGAACCAATGCCTAGTATGCTAAAATGTATGGCTAATGAATGTCCACATTTCTTTTGGTTCTGGTTGTGGTAAATGTCAAAATATGAAACTACTTCAGAATGAGGCGATATCCATAAAAACAGTCCTACCTAATTTAGTCGCACTCAGACTACACTAAATAGGCCACCAGCTAGATCCAGGATATGCTTGTTTCTCCCCCCTCAACCACGTTAAGCGGAAATTGTAAAAATCTTAGTGTCCATTCTTGAAAGGCTTGGGTGGTTTTTTAGCCAGCTGAGTCGCAAAGTCCTTTGGAGGACTTGAGATAAAAAAGCAAAGCTACAGCAATGTCTTCAATACCAAAGATATATACAGAAGGTGGTCATAAAGATCTGCAGTAGTGCCATGTCAAGACAGTGAATCTGGAATTAGAGTGAAGGTGGTAGTAAGTTTACAGTTGTACATCAACGTACAGTATTTATGGATATTTTATACCTTCCATTTGATGTACTCTGCACCTATGTAGTGCAAGTAGGTCTTATTGTGATGTAAAATCCAGCATCATTTTAACATCCATGAAAATGTAGTGTGGAGCTGTTATGGCTTGGGAATACTGTAATCTGACTTGGAGTTGTAAAGGGTTTTGGAAAAGATAAAGTCAATGCCACAGCTTCAGTATGCTTGGGAATAGCATCACAACAAGCAACCAGGGCATGCAGGCGAATCACTCTGATGTTCACGTATAGCGGATAACCTTGTAGAATCTAGAGTAATGCTAGCTGTGTGTCGTGCACAAACTCTGTGGAGAATCCTTGTAACATACTGATGTGCATCAGAAGCTGATGCTCAAGGGCCACACTTAGCTACAGTCGATTTATTCCATCATCCGAACATTGCTTCTCTTTTGATGTACATCTCGCTTGTAGTCCCGAGTTGTGGTGTGGGAGTACAGCACAAGGAAATCTGTCTTCATCTCCAGAGTGGTAGCACAGTTGAAGGATCATTGTAGTGTTCTGACTTCTCAAGCGTATTAACTATTATAGTTAAAGGGGCATTAGCAGAAGAATACGCAGGTTATGGGGACAACCATTCAGGTTAGGGAGACTCACATTTAGCACTTAATACCATTAATATCATAATCGATCTGAAATTGTCATTATACATTACAAATCTTTGAGTAACTCCGTATTCCCAGTACTTTATTGGAACCAATCCGCTGATGTCTTCGGTAGACTGCCACCGTACCTTTGGATATACCACTTGGAGGCGTCATATTTTCCATAGTAAGTCTACTGAGGACCCCATATGTGACTGTTCGGGCGTACAAGCATCTGCCTTCGGTTCTGTGGCTGGGAGATCACAAACAACACCAGGTCTTAGCACTTAAAGTAATTACTGGTGCGCCCCTGGAGTCCCTGAACATTTCTCTGCTCCTAAGGATACAAATTATCTGCTCTCGGCTGTACTTCTAAATGGGGCGATATTGAGTCATTAGAATGTGCTGCAAGTCTACGGTAGTTACCGGTTTTGCTAACTCCAATTTAATGCTCTAAAATTGAAGTCTAACCGGTGAAGAAAATGCTTAATAATGCTGCCACGTCCAAACAAGCATTGGCATAGCCAATAGGTCTCGCGCTTGGGATCGTATAAGTATTTAGTTATGCAGCACCATATCCTTGATGAAACAACACCAACATTTGCCTGGCTAAACACTTATAAGGTCCCAAAGGCGAGACCTATTGGCTATGCCAATGCTTATTTAATATATATATATGACATCCATATGTTTTTTTGCACAGTTTTCATAGGGATGATTGATAGTACGATGTAGTGTGTAAGTGGACCTATTGTGTGTGTATTGCTCAGCATTTTAGGGAGGGTTTTATGCATTTGGTAAACCCTCCCCACTTTCTACATTAGTATATGTAACATATTACGCTCTGCACAACTGCATAAATGCTTTATATTGGATTACTAAATAATATTTCATAAAGATAACTATTAGTATATAAAAATTCATTTGTAACCTTAGCAATATGGGCATGAAATGTGATATTATTTAAGTATCCTTTTTAACAGACTCCACTGTCTTGCAGGGGGGACACTATTGCCATTGCATCCAAAAGACTATGTGGAGGAGGAGGAGGATGAAGCAGATATGTCTTCTGAGATTGATTTGGATGAAGAGAGACTTGAGCCAAGATCTGATGATGATGACACGTAAGGCAGCAACATATGGCTATGAGTATTTGAAGCACAGAAAAGTTATTCTATCAACAAAGATGTTCACCAATGAGGTGCTCCTGCAAGACAGTTATTTTTAAAGTTTAAATATTTTCTTGGAAGTATG
Organism: Lissotriton vulgaris; assembly: GCF_964263255.1. Lineage (NCBI taxonomy): Eukaryota > Metazoa > Chordata > Amphibia > Caudata > Salamandridae > Lissotriton > Lissotriton vulgaris. Next base: position 1,181,607,659 of record NC_141696.1, read on the forward strand.
CACTTGCAGCACAAATAATCAGGTTACACAAGATATCAAGTGCTACGTTCAGTATATATATCACCTAATCAATACCAACATTTCAAAGCAAAATGTTGTCCAAAATGAAACCCATCCAACCAGAGGGTGCTGACACCTAGCGACTAATGCCAGCTCACTTCAGTTTCTCTCCTCCTTTGCACAGCAACTCGTGAAAAACACTCTTCGGATGCACGAGGAACATGGACACTCAGCCTCCTCACCATTTCACCATTAAATAGATCACAATGGCGTACTGTGGCCCTCAGCTTGACCCATAATATTGCTTGCTGAACACACTCATTCTGAAATATGGCAAAGTGCTGCTTCAATTCTAATATTTGCTTGTCCTACTTAACAGCATTATCACATTCAGCCTTCAAAGATGCAAAATATTCATCTTGCTTCTTGATCTGTTTCTGTAGAGTGTACAACACATTTTCTTTGTCCTGTAACCCATCTTGCACTTTGCTCAACTCACCATAGCTTGCATACCATTCTGTAATTTATCTTGAAGCAACTGCCTCTCAAACGTATGCTTTTTCTCTAACTCAACCAACTCAAAAACAGTTCACCAGCTAGATTAATTGACCGTTTATTCTGCTTAGCTTCAGCAGTCGCCAGGATTGGTTTAGCCAAATGTCAATATGCTAAATATAATTGGCTGGCGCAACATTGGGATCATATGTTGTGCCCACTATTATAGGACTTAGGACTCAGTCCCCAACTCCTGAAAAAAAGTTGAGAAAGGGTGTAGCCCAAATGGACTCCTGTTGATTAAAAAAAGAATTAGGGGATCTGCAGTACAACAGTGAGGCTCCCGTGTCATTTCACAGACTTACTGTGGTCCTGCCAGAGCAAGCATCCCTACCATGGTGCTGCAGCTCCATAAAAGCTTCCATACCATGGTGCAGGATCCACAGTACCGGTTCTTGTACTGAGGGCTGGCACCAGGGAAGGAAGTCTGCAGTACACTGTGACAGGTATGTAATGTTTACCACACAGTTTTTACTAACATGATTGGTACAACGTAGGTCAGTAGAATGCAGGTAAGTACCACACAAGCCTTTTTTGGCCTGTTTATGATGCAGAACTTGACAATGCAGGCAAGTGTTTTTTTGAAATGACATTTTTAATGTCATAAAAAGAAAGGGTAAGGAATGGTTAAGGGATAGGTACGTGTAAATGGGGGTAAGGTTTTAATTAGGGGTTTGTGATCAGTAGAGGTTAAGGAAGGGTAGACTTTTTAAAGATTCGGGGTGGGTACAGATAGAGAGGGTAAGAGGTGTTAGGGTTCAGGGCAGGTCGAGGTAAATGGGGTAAGGAGTTTTTATGGTCCAGGAGTTTGTAGATGTAAAGGGATTTAAGGGTTAGGGGCAGGTAGAGGTAAAAGGATGTGTCTTTTACATTTGATGGCCAGGTAGAAGTAAAGGGAGGAAGGGTTTTTAGCGGTCAAGGGTGTGTAGAGGTAAAGGTAATACGAGATTTTTAGGGTTCAAGTGCAGGTAGATGTAATGGGTAAGGTTTTTTTAGGGATTCAGGGTTTGGTAGAGATATAGGGAGGTAAGAGACTTTTAGGATTCAGTGGCACGTAGAGGTAAAGGGACATAGGGTTTTTAAGGGAGAATATATATGTGTGTGTATGTATATTTTTATAAAAAGGGGTATGGGTGGGCTCTTTAACAATCTCTCTCTCGCTATATATATGTTTATGTACACATTTAATCATATATAAAATATCAGCTGTTAGAACACATAATGTGCTTCAAAATACCATGTTGTAAAACAACATAATGTTGACAACAATGTGTTGTAAACATCCATGGTAAAGGCATGCATTATTAATGAAGTGTATTATAACAGCTGATATTCCCGTGGCACCATCCTCTGGAGAAGCCCAGTAGCCAACCCCTGCTGTGCATGGGCAAAGGCAATGTGAACCAGTGGCTGGTCACCCACAGAATGTATGGTGAAGTATCTGGCCAGGGGCCGGTCACTGTGGCCAACTCCTGCTGCTCATGGCAGAGGACGTGCACAGCAGGGTTTGGACGCCTGCTGAGGGTTGGCCACCTTGGAGAGTTGGGCAGAGGGCTTCGCTTGACATTAGCCATAAACAGAGGTGAGATCCCAAAAAATATTGAGTTTAGGATATAATAAAAAAAACAAAGAAACTCACTCAAAAACCAAATGTCAAAGTGACATTAGAGTTAGGCTTGGTAATAAGATTGCAACATACATTAAAAAACACTCCAGAAATCCACACAAAAAAACTGTTAAAATGCAGTTACAGTTACAAAGCAAAACCTCAAAAACACTGAAATTTGCCAAATAAACTTCTGTGAACTAATTATAACTTGCACCCTGTCACTCACAGCTTAAGACTTCACGTGTTATATCACTCATTACACGTTAAATTACATCATTGGTGACATCACTGATCACATTTTAATTGACGTAACAAATTACATCATCTATGGTACTACCTACAAACTAGAAACAGTTATTATCACACGACTCGAGGGCAGAGATCCACAGACAAGCCCTTCTTCAAATTCCACAAACGTGTACCTCCAGATTTGGACGGAGGTCTTTTTCCTACCTGGCCCCATTCTATTGCGATAAACTTCCCCTAACAATTTGCTTATGCAGAGAGCTGGGTACGTTAAAAAAATTCCTAAAAACCTGGCTGTTTTAGTCAGTTTTTCATTAGTCTTATACTTCAGCAGAAGCGCCAATATATTTCTTCAGGGATGATTTGTTGCGCTATACCAAGAGAGCATAACATAACCAACTCGAATATCATTTTAAAAAGAAAATTGGTGGGGAAAGCCCTAAAGTCATGTACCACATAAAATTACTATGTGTACATGTGAGGCAACAGAATGGACATTAGCAACTTCTGTTTCTTGAGAAGACTTGCTCAGTTTTGTGCCTAGCACCTGTTTTGTTTGTTTGATTTTTGGTCTCACAGAAAACCTTTATTAAGATTCTGCTTAGATGAGCTCAGAAACAGGTGCCCTTTATGCTAAGGCAAAAAATCACAAATAAGTAGTAAATTGTCATTGCTTATTTTGACAAGACCAGCACATTCTACCTTTTCACCACAAAAGAAATGTCACCAAAGGTGACATGAGATGATAGGAATTTGAAAGAATTAATGAATTTCCTGCCAGCTATCACGGCCAAATCTACATTTTTCATAACAACATTTCCAAAGGACGGCACTGCGGCTGATACTTTTTCAGTAGCAAGAATCTTCCTTTGCAGCGTACTTTACCTTACCATCCTCCAATCCACTTGTTCTTCTGGAAATTGAGATAATCATGGATTTTAATTATTCTCATTAGCTATGATTGGTGCTAGTTGGTTCAATGCTTCGCTCTTACATTAGCATTACTACTACAAAATGTATCTTTATACACAAATTACTGAAATATTATCAAGTTTTTTTAGAAAATGGAGCATATTATCTTAGCGTTAACCTTCCTCTGTCACTGATAACCTTAACATCCAATTTATTTGAACATGTATAATTTGGAGTGAGAGAGGGATTGTATGAAAGCTAGCTCTTGTGAGAGGTGCCTTAATTCTGAAAACATTTTTCAAAATAAATTCAATGTTCCTTCTGACCTATATCATCGCATTATCTCCTATGTTAAGCTGATTTTGTAATATTTTGTTAATGTAAGTTAATAGTCTAGTCAATCAAGATAATTATATATTTTATGACGGTGACTTGTTATACTAAAATCCCATTTACAAATTCATGCATTACCATACATAGAACTATCAGTCAATCTATTGTTCTGTACAGTTCTATCAAGTTATGTTATTTTTTTTCTTTATGGTATTATGGTATTGAATTGTAATATAGCTATTGGAATCAACAGCATCCTTAATAATACAGAGTTTGACCCCTTCTTATTTAAACTAAACTTACAAAATCTCAAATATATAACCGAATTGATAACATAATATTTTAAAACAATGATTGCAAAATCCTTTTACAAAGAATTTTTGGTATTTTGGTAAGAGTAGTTCAGTTTTAACTGCTTTGATTATCATTGTTCTTTTCTTCAGAAATTTAGAAGACTCTGATGACGAACTGAGAGAAGCGTTGGTGGAGTCTTTGGAACAAGTTATACTTCCCAAAGAAGAGATATTGAACGACGAAGTAAAAACAGAAGAGATATGCCTAGAAGAGCAGAAGTCTAGAGAAAAGCAGAATTTCCCAAATTCCCCAGAAGAAAAAGTGCAAAAAGAGGACATGTTACAAGAAGAAAAGAATGAGGCCATACCCATCAAAATACCTTTAACAACTGGGGCAAATTTACAAAATAACTCTGCTTCATCTCGCATCTGTGCCGTTGAATAGAAATGGAGGGATTTGATTATATATTACACAGTGGTTTCTCTTTCTTTTTTAAAGGCAGAAACATTTTTGAAAGTTGTACCTAGCCAATGTGTTTGGGGTAAAATATTTACTGTGTAATAATGCTGTGAAGCATTTCTATGTCAGCTGATAGGTGGGTGGTGTGAAATCCACAAATAGAAGATGTGTGGCTTACAAAGATGTGAGTGTTAAAAAAGTACAAACCTACATTTCCCAGTGTTTAAAAAAATCTTTTTATTGTATTTTCTCACAAGCAAACAGTATGTAAAATGATACATGGAGCAACCAAACCCCCAGCTTGCTGCAGCACACAGATACATATGAAATGGCAAGTCACAGAGTCAGCCTGAAATCAGATTAAAGGCAGTTAACACTCAGTTCAGAAAGTCGAGGATTCCATCCCAGAAGGCCCTCACTCTGGAAAAACGCCAGAGTGTATGGAGCAGTGTTTCTTACTGTCCACAGCCCCTCGGGCAGCAGTTCGTGTCACTCATTCTCCTTAACGCAGAGCTGAGTACGCGCATAGTATGCCTGGTGTAGAAGCTTCAAATGAATGAGCCAGAACCCCATCCGGATAGCAACCTTAATGGGGCATTTACAATATACCCCCACTCATTGTCCTCTGAGTGGGGGTTGCAGCCTCTGTAACAGGCCTGGCTGTTGCTGAGAAGTGTGGAATACATCTGCGCAATATAGCATGCCTGCATAGCGGGTGACCAGTGCCTGATACTCCAATGGGCTTTTGTCCTCTATATCGTAAGGGCAGGGGATCCGCCGAGTCAAGATGGACCTAATCAGTAGATATCATAAAAATGACCCCCCCCCTTCCCAGTCCACCCCAAAGGCATTTTATTCTGGATTTGAACGTCCATGAGCGTCAGCCACCCTTTGCCTCTCCAGAGATCACCCACTTTGAAGATGCCGATCATATATCAGCACCGGTGGCCCAACACCCTTTGCGGCCCCGCCATCGTACCCGTGTCCCACAGCGGTGTCTCCAGTGTCAAACAACCCGCCCATTCCAGCCTGTGTGTCACAAGCTCAAACCACCAAGACGGTCAGTTTCAGGAGGGTGGTTACTGTCCATGCCCCGTAGATTCACAGTGTGATCCCATGGGGCTCCAGCGGCCACTTGTAGGCCATCAGGGCTGACTCCCTCTGATGCGCAAAGGTTCAGTTATTGACCAACAGCAGGTGAGCGGCCCAGTAGTACAGTTATAGATCCAGCAGGGCAATGCCCCCTTCCGACTGACTCCTCGTCAGTGTTCTAAGAGTGTTCCTCAGGCACCACCATCCCAGGAAATTTCCCTAACCTCTGCCTCCACCCTTCATAAGAAATGATCGGGGATCTCTAAAAATGAATTCTGCACCTAATAAAAGAAGATAGATCATCTTATACAAGGCTACCCTGCCCAGCAGGGGCAGAGGGAGGTGACACAAGTGTTCCACATCCCTGTGGAAGTTCCTGCAATATCCGTCCTGTATTTTTATCATAAAACAGATTACAGTCTTCTGTCACGTAATTTTCCAGGTAAATGAACCCAAGGTCAGCCCATACCAACAGCTGGAACCAGTAGCCCTGAGGCGCACAACGGGACAATGGGTATGCTCTGGACTTACCCCAGTTAATAGCTATGCTGAAGAAGAAACTGAATATTTGCAGGATCTCCATGACACTCGGTAAGGAGCAATCCACATTTGCTAGGTAGAGCAGGACATTGTCCACATACAGGGAGATCACATCCTCCCAGTCACCATCCCAGAGGAGATCCTGCAACACTATGTCCCGCTGAACCCAATTCGCCAGCAGCTCAATCGCCACCGCAAAGAGCAACAGAGAGAGGGGCAACCCTGTCGGGTGCCCCTACCCAATTTATTTTCCACTGACTGCAAGCCATTCAGCCACACCCTGTCTGTCGGCCCATGGTGAAGGAGGCTCACCCATGCCCGATACACGGGCCGAAGCCCATACAGTCAAGAAGAACCTGCAGATAGAGCCAGTCCCAGGAATCAAATGCCTTCTCAGCATCCAATGCAAAGAGAAGTGCCAGCCTCTGTATGTGGAGTCACCTGGCCAGACAGCCGAAGAGCCGCTAGAGATTGTGACGCATAGATCTATGCTGCATGAATCCTGATTATGTGCCACTACGACATCTATCACCTGCGATAAGCAATTCAACAAAACTTTAGCAAGTTTACTTTCCACATTTAGAAGAGGAATAGGCCTGTACAAGGCACAATTCTCTGGGGGCTTCCTGGGATTTTGAAACAACACTATCTGCGCTTGCAGACAATCCAGGGCCCTGGGGAAGTTCGCACCTCATCTGAGCCTCACAGTACAGAGAATGCAAAGGCTTGATCACCCTACTCTTAACACTTTTGAAAAACAGCGGGGGGAAGCCAGTGGGACCAAGGACCTTCCCACTTTCGATTTGGGCTAGGGCTTCAGGAATTTTTTTCTCTGTGATCACGACCTCAAGAGAATCCCTAGCTTCCCTACTCAGTTAAAGGCACTGGGAGGTCACTCACAAAACCTTGCATACCCTCCACCACCTCCTCAGAGAGGCTAGAAGTATAAAGAGCGCTGAGGTAGCACGCAAAGGTCTGAGCAATCATCACTATTCTACTCTGCCGTGCCCTATAAAGTTTCCTTGCCTCCTGATGAACAAGCAGCCTATATTCCTCCCTGAGCTGCACCAGACTCCGAGCTTGTTCCAGGTACGACCGCTCCACAGGTGGCTTCTGAAATGTGGCCCCAACTGCCCATCTCTGGCCTCTGCGGCTCCTCACGAGCACTCCCCATCGCCCCCAGTCAACTGCAAGGAGAGGTTGGGCTGGGACGGATGATGCAGGATACTAGCACCCGCAGTCCAGTGGTGTAAGGGCTCTGGGCTATGCATCCGACTCTGTTGCCACTGCTACGCTGCCTAATTTCCTAGTGTTGTACATAAATACAGTGTAGTACTGTTGCCATTCTAAGACACTTAAAGTGAGTCAAATAGCATAAAATATTTACTAAAGCATCCCGAAGTACTAGCCAAGAAAAGCAATAAGAATAAAAACAAAGTAGATACGTCCAGAATATATTATGAGCCTCAAGTGACTGGGTTCCATTCACAACCATAGGTTTTGTATTGATGTTATTAAGGTAGCAAACACAAGATGATGGACGAAGTGCTGAAACGTATATATACTGGTTTGAAAAAACAAGTAGGTCACAGAAATCAATAGTAAATCATTAATTTGCCCCTATATTATTTCCATTATTTTTCCCCATCTCCAAAGTAGGCGAGGTACACAAATCACCCATATGCAAAGCAGTCTTGACCCAATCCCCATGGGAATAGTCCAGCCCGAACTGCCAGGTCAGGTCCTCCCTGGACTGGAAACAAGCCTCCAGAGACTGCTTCCGGGGTATCTCCCCTCATGAGCCAGTCTAGCTTGAATCCAATAGCACAGCAAGGAAGGGGCCCTCGCATGGACATACCATTGGCCACTTGGGGCGAACATAGCAAACGCAAGATGATGGACTGAGTGCTGAAAATTTTCAAACACTCACCACCAGTCAAGAGATCTGGGTTAAATCCATCATTCTTTTGCTCACCATGCCACCCTAGTTTAGAGCTAGCCATATGTAAATCAGTCTTGACCCTGCTCCCCATGGGAACAGTCCCGCCCGAATAGCCAGGCTAGGTACTCCCTGGACCAGAAACAAGTATCCTGGGACCGGTTTCGGGGTATCACGCCTCATCAGCCTGGATAGCTTGAATCCAGTGGCACAGCGAGCATGGGACCCACGTCTGGGCATACCCTTGGCCACTTAGGGCAAACATAGCAAACACAACAAGATCATGGACTGAATGCTGAAACATTTCAAACTCTCAAACCTAGGCAAGAGATCCGTGTTAAATCCATTGTTCATTTGTTCACCATGCCACCCCAGTTTGGAGCCAGCCATATGCAAAGCAGTCTTGACCCTGCTCCCCATTGAAATAGTCCAGTCCAAACTGCCAGGCTAAGTCCTCCGTCAGCCAGAAACAAGAATCCTGGCACTGGTTTCAGGGTATCCCCCCTAATCAGCCAGGCTGGCTTGAATTCAGTGGCACAGCGAGCAAGGGATCCACATCTGGGCATACCCTTAGCCATTTAGGGTAAACATAGCAATTAGGGTACCAGCTACTTATATCTGCACTTTTTTAAGGCAATTTGAAACTAGGCAATGATTAGATGGCTCTTAGCTGGTTCAAGGCTTTCCTGTCAGATAGATCTTTTAGGGTCTCTATTCCACCGTATCTCTCCAAGGAATGTCCCGTTGAACAGGGAGTACCTCAGGGGTCTGCCCTCAGCCCCACCCTGTTCAACGTTTATGTCCTTTCTCTGGCAGAGGTAGCCAGGAAGTGCGGGCTCTCACTGGTGTCCTACGCCGATGATACCCAGCTGGTGGTAGCACTAAAAGACGAGAGCGGCCTGAGTGTGCAGAATTTTAAACAGACTCTCGCAGATATCACCAGCTGGATGTCATCAAACTACCTCCAACTCAATGCCGGCAAGACGGAGGTCCTGCTGCTAGGTAAAGATACAACAGCCTGGGGAAATAATTGGTGGCCTGAGACTCTGGATCAACCACCTGTGCCCAAAAATGTGGTAAAAAACTTAGGAGTATGGGTGGACTCTGCCTTGAACTTTACCCATCATACTAAAAAAGTGGCTGCCACATGTTTTGGTATTTTACGAAACCTACGGCCTATTTTAAAATACTTTGACCACCATACCCGCCAATTGGTGGTACAATCAGCAATTCTCTCACGGTTGGACTACGCTAGCTCCTTGCTGCTGGGAACTAACGTAGCCGAGAAAGCCAGACTACAGCGAGTTCAAAATGCCGCCGCAACAGCTCTGACAGGTCTTCCGCGTCACAAATCTGTCACTACTACCCTCAAGAGTCTACATTGGCTCCCTGTAGAAAAGAGGATCCATTTTAAAACCTTATGCCTTGCTTTTAAAATTCTGAAACTTGCTTCCCCCCCATGCTATGTCCACTCCTCTCATCCTACGTTCCTCGACGCACTTTACGGTTGGAGGGACAGAACCTGGCCACTATTCCCCGCATTAAATTAAGTCGAATGGGCGGTCGCTCATTTAGATACCTAGCGGCCAAGCTCTGGAATGGACTCCCAGCCCAGATTCGTGAGATGAAGGATCTTGTATCCTTCAGAAAAGCCATAAAAACTCACCTCTTCTGTTAGTTATGTTGTGTCACCTACAGTCTACATCTTCAGCAGTCTCCTTTGGATACAGACAGCTAGCGCCGGGACGCCCCTTGGCTGGGGCAGCCGTGCGCTATACAAGCACCTATAACATAACATAACATGAGAGTTTTTGAAAATTGCAGACACTGCTGGATGGTCACACTTTTCTTTGATCAATGTGTGAACGCAGCTGCCATTGAGCATATATTATAGTCAAAATTAATATTTTGTTTGCTATGTAATACTGAGTTCAAGGCATTGGAGTGCATGAAACTGACCATTCTTAATATAGCAGTAGTCCATGGAACATGAGGCACAATACAAAGAGCTGCATGGTTATATATCTGAAATACACTTACCTTTCCCAGATTAGAACCCAGGCCTGAAGGCTCATTGACCAGGAATGTGTCCACGAGACCCTACCTTTCTAGTCAATGGCTGCGATTGAAAGCACTCCCAGACATGATTAGTGTGATTACCCCCGAGGGCAGAATTCTGGACTAGTTGTTAACAGATAATAATTATGTTGGGGAATTGTTGTTCAGTTTGGAATTCATATTAACTGCCACCTTTAGTAACATGGGATTCAAAATCTGGTAATGCCAAGATATTTGTGTAGAACCTGAGACTTCTAGGGTAATGACTTACTCAAAAAATCCCAAAATATCTTATACAGTTAGACTGATGGATGTTTCTGCATGGCATTTCTCTTTTTAGAAACTTGACAAATATTTTAGATATTGTTCTATTATTGTGCTATTATATTTTAAATTATTTTATGTATGGGGTCTATACTTCCGTCACTTTGCTAGTTCAGCTATTTTAAGTAAGAGGCCATATATTTATATTTTATAGGACTCAAAATTGTGTGTTCATTTGAGGACTGGGGACCTTAGCTGTTTACACTTTTTCTCTGGGAATAATTGCACTTTCACCATATTCGTGATTCAACTTACTCAGGGAATTTGCTACTGCTACAAAATGTCTGCCCATGATTTGGGACATTGGGCGCAGGGTTGTCTAGAATCAAAATATACCCCTAGATATAATTAGGATTGTGAGTTTGGCAAGGAGGGGAATCCTTAACGTTGTACCCTGCCAAAGTCTGTGTGCCCTTATTTAGAGACGAATAGACCTTAAGTAATCCATTAACATAGTCACATTGGCTCAGTCAACAGAATACTTCCTCTGACAGTCCAAATGTTAGAGGAGAAACAATACAGCAATTGCCCTAATTAGGGGGCATGGTGAATTTTGTTTTTCTTGTCCATCACTGCTAGGAAAAACCTGGTGGTAAGGGACAGGAAAAAAACTAGAATGACTCCCCACAATATGGAAGAAAACTGCCCGGGTGTGGGGGAGGGGGGCATTCTAGGACATTGAAAGGAACCAATGTGATGAGGCATTCTTTCAAGGTACAAAGCTGACACCACTGGGGCGAAAGTATCTCTAAATGTGTTGGCTGGAGTATCATCAGCATGAGTGAGGTAGTGTCCTCATACATCCCGGTAGAATCGACTCCATCTGTCAAAGACTAAACCCGGACCGTATCTTCTCACGTTTTTCTTCTTGTTAGTACAAGCCGCATATGTGAAGATCTTTATTTCTTTGTATCTATTCAAATCTATGGCAATTCTAGCACAGTAAGTCTACAATTAATTGATTGTCGTAAGCCCACAACTGTGTGATCACACAATATGGTGCCATCTGCATAATGCAGAGCTGGGATACACTTGCTGCCCAAATTAGGAGAGGACAATTGGGATTATTGCAATATCTCTGCAAAGATAGACATAAACATTAAAAACCAGTGTGGATAGCTGAGGCATTGTTTCTTTTCCTGATAGTACACCACTTCATATTTACACATGTACCAAACCTCTGGGTTTATTCTAAAATAATTTGTTGGCACCTTCATTATTTTCCTTTGACCTTCATTTATGTGGGGTGTCTACTGGGTTTTCAGAAGGCTGATTGATGACTAAGCACGGATGCTTTATACATTTAAATCCACCAAAACATGTTCAAATACCCAAGTGACCATCCCTTGGTCTTTTAGGTGGAAGTTTAATTTCATTTAAGTTGTTGCTATTTGGGCTATCTGCCATTTTAATTTTCAGTTAAAAGAGCTTATGAGTACTGGACAATGCCATTCCCTGTCAGGAATTTACTAATTGTTTATTGATTCTGGACCAATCACTTAAACAGACATATTACACTGCCGATCGTTTTTAAAAGTCTCCCTCTGTTTTCATTTTCTGGGTTCTCTGTCACTTCTGGAAGTAACCACTCCAGTTAATCTCTCTCGTCGGTCTGTATCAGAAAAGGATGCCACCTTCTTGCTTAGATAGATGCATATTGCTTCCTTGAGGGCAAGTATAACCAACTTATCTCATTAGTGTTAGAAGGACACAACATCGTTGAGCTGTTATTTCTGTTGCCATCAGTCAAGCAGTCTATTGTCTTATAACACCCATAATGAGATCACAACAAACAGTGACGCCCTGACCTGCTCCATTTTCAACACTGTTTTAAGCAAAAATTACCCTGCCACCATCATGACTGTTAGAAAAGTCTTGAATTACATTTGACAACTTCAGAATTGGGATATGGCATCTTTTGACCACTTCATGCCACGACCATTAGATCGTTTTAATTAACCAATCGAGTCTATTTAGCACATCCATCCAGAAAGTGGTGATCTACTGCATAGCTATTGCATATGGGAGAGAAAACCTACTTGTTGATTACAGAGCTAGTGCATACTATTTATTCTAAGTAGTGCCCCTTATTTTTGGTGAGATATATTTTGTTGGATCACTCTTAATAAACAGCATTTATGTAAAGTTCAACATCACTGTTGTGTCCAATTGATATATATTTATTTCTTGGTGTAGTTGCTTTGACTCCTGAGGATCAAAGTGTTCAAGCCATGACATGAGCCAGTGCATTTCCTGTATACCACTTAAATAAAATGTATTATACCTGATTAAAAGATAAAGCATATCATGAAAGTTCATTGTCGAGTAAGGTGAAGTTAAATTAAGATTGTCAGATTCTCCAATGAATTAATTTTCCGAGTTATTATCAATACTGAGGTAGCTGGTTGAATCCAAATTTTTAATATGGAGTGCTCTGATTTATCTAAATATTATGAATTTCCTTAAATAGGGGAGTTTTAAAATAATTTTCAAAAAGACTTTGAATCGCACCTGATTTTGTTTTGGCGCTCTTTGGGTTTTGTTACAATCAGTATATTAAACATCATTCATATTCCTTTGTTTATGACTGATTGAGCATATTCCACATTGTGGAGTTTTGAAAATATTTCTATTTGAATCAATTGTAGTCATAGTTTCGTATTCATATACGATATTGAGAATTTATTTATGAGGTAATCTAAAAAGGTACGTGTAGCTATTTTTTTCCTTTTGGAAAAGTTAACAATTGACAATTATCAACCATATATTCGGGTCAATGGATGAACTTCCTGAATTACATGATTTTAATACTTTTTTGTGTCAACGTTTTTCTTACAATATTAATGATGACCATATTCTGAGATGTAGCTTAAAATAGTCTGAATATGTGAACAATCTGCAGTGGTAGGTGGACTTACAGGTGCCAATGTCATGGTGCCAGGCATTTATCTGCCTGCCCTGCGCCATGGATTTACACATCACATTGTAACAATTGCTTGTAGAGAAAACAAAAAAGGAAGAGAGATGCAGGCGTATGAGTGAGAAGTACCACCCGTAAACAAGTACAGAGGCATCAGGGCTACTCTCATAGAAAAAAAATAGAAAACAAACGAGGACATGTGCTACAACATGGGGTCAGGCTGCGAAAGCTGATCACCGCTTCTTCTGTGAATAGCTCATCCTTATAGAACACCAACAGAGATCACGCTGAAGGTGACCCATGAAACATGGTGGTATAGAGGAGTGGTAGGAGAAAGGGAGCCCATAAACAAATGATTACAAAAATAGATAAGTATTTTACTTGTGAATGGGCATAGGAGTGTTCTGTGCATCGATTAAACTTCCAAGGTGAAATATCCTAGAACTGCATAAAGTATATACCTCTCTCAAGTTCAATATTACTTTAGAGGAAATGCAAACACTGCAAGTATATTAGTGCAAAATTAATAAATCTCCTTTAAAATAAGAATGTGAATTTTATGAACAGCTAAATGGGTGAAAGTGGTTATTTGGCTAGAATGACCTAAGATTCACAAATGTCCATCCAGCTCAGGGCTGTGCTCATCACGATTGAGGAGTCAGGCAGCGGGTCTAATTCAGGGGCTATTTCTTCGGGTGAGGCAGAAACAACATAACACCCAGTGTATTTGCCCATGAAGGACAGAGGGGAAGACAAAAACATTGCAGCCCTAGGGAACACCTATTCTGAGGCAGGCGTCATACATCAGCAGCGAGGCTGTGTGGCCTGCTAAAGGAATAAGAAGAACAAGCATCCCCGGAATCTACAACTGTTTGGTTTAGACAGGCATCAACTTTGGATAGCCTTTTTCGTGGAGGTGCAGAGTGTGTTCTCTTTTCTTGGACTAAGAATATTTTGCTTGGCACACATTTGGGTTAATGCTTTGGATGTGGGTTCAACAAGGGTCATTGGTGACCGTGTCTTTGGATCCTAGGGTTTACCTGTGACAATTTGTGATTCAGAGCTGGACAGATAAGGTACTCCATCACAAATGCAATGGAGTACCCTGTCCGCCAAACGCTTGGCTTGTCCACCTCATGTAAGGACATGGAGCCCTGAGCTTTCCACTGATGGAGCTGTCCTTTTCTCTGTAGATGGAAAGCGTCATCCAACTGTGAGATGAAGTAGGGGTTCTCAGAGGAAGGGCATTACACTGCCCATCCTATTTAGGGACGGTGTAATGTCCTTTATTTCTATCCTTTACCATCAGGAAGAACAGGAGAAAACAAATCATGACCCCACACCCAGGAGGAAACCTCCAGGGAGTGGGGGTCATTAGTATTTATTTTCAAATACAAACACCCACTTTGGGATTGTGTTTCTGAAAAACAAAAATATATAAAAGTTTGGTGAACGCCTGTCAGAATCTACGGAGGCCGTTCATCTAACTGTACCTTGAGGGTACTGGATTAACAGCGGTTCCTTTCAAGGTATAAGAGAGGACGGCTGGGCCAGCGGTTAACATTTATCCCTATGTCTGGGGATTTTTTTGTGACTGGCCCCAGAGATGGGGTTACTTGTAGCGATTTCTGTGGATTCTGGTGGGCTCTCAGTAATCGTATTAGGGGTGTATTCCATTATGCTTCTGACCTCTCTACTTTGTCGATTCTCATCCTTTTATTAGTGTCTAAGATTAGCTTTAGTACACGTTTAACCTATGGTTCCCGACCATTCTTTATTCCTCCCTGTCCTCTTCATACCATTGCCCTGTCTGAAGGTGCTTGGTGTTAGGGGTCCATTGTGGTGTGCTACCATCAGTACTGTTTTTGTGAGACATCTGCAGATCCTTGTAGTTTGTCACATTAACGTTGAAAACGTTTTGAAATTTGATATCTGATGTTAAAACAATCTGCGAATGTTTATTTGTTTAAAACCCTAGACGTCAAGGAGGTATCGGCAACTTTCTTCAGAAAAACTAAGGCCCATATTTGCACAGGTTTTGTGTTACTTTTTTTAAAAAGATTCAACGCAAAATCCTTTTAGTATTTACAAAGAAAGGCAAGTATCTGTTTGTGCTGCTTTATAACAATAAAAGAAAGCAGCGCAGGGCATTGCGCTGCCTGGCATTACTTTGCTTCAGTGAGGTGGTCCATGAGTGGTACATTTTGACACAAGCCCATATGTACAAAGGCTTATGGATTTGCCCTACAATCCTGTGCTTTCCTGGTGCTAGCATAGCAAGCATTAATATCTTTAATTCTCTGGTTATTTCCTCTTTGCATCTGCGCTGCAATGTGCAGCACCCATCAAAGAGGAAATGCCCTCAAAAGATAGTTTTGGTGCAAACAAACTATCCTGATCACAAGCCAGACACTGTTGCAGAACGGGGCAAAAATGCCCGTGTTAGCGCTAGGCAATACAAAGTGCACCCGCACATAGAGAAAGTAGAATTGCACTATTTCTTTGAAGATATGATGCAGTTCGTCTCTTTCTAGGTGACGCAACACAGAGCTGCAACTTTTTTTTGCTGTACTGAGGTGGGCAACTTTTTATTAAATCTAGCCTCAAGATTCATGTAGGAAGGAGGTGGGTGATAATAGTCCATATGACAAGGCGGGCACTTTTTTCTAATGAGGAATAAGCCTAAAATTGATGTAGAAAATCTAAGGTAATAGGTATTATAAATTGAATTTAAATCCTGTGGTCTGAAGGACTGGTGACATTGGCATGTGTTTCTTAAATATCTAGTACCAAATTGGAAACTATTTTAATGGGCCAACTGCAGCTTTGGTATGAATAAGTCGTGGACCCGGGTGAATCCAGGGGTGGCCGCTCCATAATGGCAGAGAAGCGTCGCCCCACTGCCCAGAGCTAGCAGATCATAAATAAAATGCTAATAACACAATGTTATTATCATTTTATTTATTGCTCTCTGAGCCGCGCAATGGGTATGGGGCGGGCCGGCCATGACGTGTGCAATTAGACATGCACACTTATGTTTCTCCAACCCAGCTGTGTTGCTCAGCAAGGTTGGAGAAAAGCCACAGGCTCCAAGGGACTGTCTGAGTGGCAAACAAGGCCGCTCAGACCAATCCTGGCACGGCTTTCCTGCTGTAAGAGCAGCGTCTGGATTGGGTGTGGAGCCTGTGCTCTGAGGCCCACCCATATCCGGGCTGGGTCAAAAAAGAAACGAGCGGCCGGGAGCAGGGCAGCAAGCAAGTGTTATTTTGTATTATTACCCAACCACAACCCCCGCTCCCCCACCCTAGATAGGCGGCGGCCGCCACTGAGTGAATCATCTGGGAGTTGAACTGCCAAACATCTTTGGACAGTCATGGTGCTTTGCAGACCTTCACAGGACAATTTTAGCCCCTGAACTAATTAGCTGATGGGATTCAGGCGCTGCAGAAAATAAGGTGTTCTGGTTCTCTAGCAGAAATTAAATAATGTATTTGTGGGATGAAAAACCCCAGTATGGTAGCAATTTAACTTGAATGCTTGAGAGCCTGCAATGGAGAGGAGGCTCTTATAATGCAACAGTGCCTTTCATTTTTCAAAGTTCTTCTGCATTAAAAGTTACAAGTACAATATGTTCTGCTAAAACAGACTGGTGTTTGCCCTCTGTCAAAGGGGGGACTACACTATGCCTAGCCCATCTGAAAGAAACAGGTTAGTATTAGATTCCTTACCTTAGAATATCCCCAGGCGTCAGTCTGGATCCGGAAACTTTTGCGTAGCAGTACCCCTGCGCGTCGGTAGGCGTCGTCTGCAGGCGTCCCCTGCGGCTCCGCATCCGTCGTCGGCGTCGTGCGCCGTGATGTCGTCGCTGGAGTATATAGACGCCGCCTCCGCGCGCTGACGTCAGTTCTTCTTTTTTCCGCGGCAGTTAGCGCAGATCCGAGAAGTGCAGTACTCCGGTCTCTTTTTGACCAAAGTTTTTTGATCTTTTGATCTATCTTTACGGTGCCGGTAGGATGCCTGGTTTTAAGAATTGTGATGACTGCGATCGCACGATGTCGGTCACGGACCATCACCGACTCTGCCTCCGATGCCTGGGCCCCGACCACGACGTGGACGCCTGTGTCGATTGCCGAGCTCTGACGAGTAAAGCTAGGCGGGAGCGGTCCCGCAAGCTGCTCGAGCTGCGGGTGTTGGCCCCGCGTCAAGAGAGGTCCCGGTCCGGGCGGAGGTCGAGGGAGCGGTTCGAGGGAGCAGTCGCGGAGCCGCCACGAACGCTCCGGAAGTCGTCACCATTCCTCCGGTTCCTCAGGTAGGAAACACAAGAAGTCAGGGCGTCGTCATCGTACCCCCGACTCCCCCCGACGCTCGCGCGATGCGGCCGGGGGTTCGGGTGGCCCCACCCCTGCGGCTCCGCGTGAGCCGCCGGCGCGGCCTGCTCCATACCCTACGGTCCCTGGGCAAGGCGCGACGCCTGAGGAGATAGAGGAGTTCCTCATGGCCATGAGGAATCTGTCTTCTCCGACGGGGCCTACGGCGCCTTCGGTCCCTGTGGCCCCGTCCGGAGGCCCTAGCGGGTCGGGTGCTCCTGCCTCGACGCCGCCGGGTGCTCCGGCCCCGGCACCGCCGACGGCTCCGGCCCCGGCGCCACAGGGGCCTTCTGGATTGACGCCGGCTGGCCAGCCGACCTCTCCGGCGCCGATCCCATCGGGGTTGCCCCCGACGCCGTCCCCGGGCGGCGCCGCCCCCATACCCTCTCCGACTCCGGACGCGGAGTCGGACCGGCGTCGCCCGACGCCGAGTCCGACGCCGATGGGGCCTGTGGACCCCGGGGAGCCGGTCTACATTGTTGATTCCGAGTATGGTGAGGATGTAGATTACGGAGAGGATTGGGAGGGGTCTGAGGACCCTCTGACACGCGAATGTCAGTACAATGTGGACTGGACGGGTGACTTGGGTGACGCCAGTGGGCTAGATGAATCCCCTAACCCTGGCTTTGTCTTGCCTCCTAAAGTGGCTTCGGAGGAGGGGGCAGCTTATTCAGTGGTGTTGATGAGGGCTGCCAAGGCCTTACACCTTGAGCTCCCCGTCGCGGCCGTGAGGACTAATATCCTCACTGAGGTCCTCAAACCGCAGTAATGCCCACAGGAGCCACTGCTGCCGTTCAACGAGGCCTTGACTGACGTTCTTCTGGGCACGTGGTCCAGGCCCGCTTCAGGTTTGCCTGTTGATAGGAACGTGGCCAGACGCCATCGTCCGTGTACGGATGACCCCAAGTTCCTGTCCACCCATCCCACCCCTGAGAGTCTGGTGATCCAGGCCTCGACTTCCCAGACCGCATTCCCGTCGGCCCCGCCCGACCGGGAATCCGAGAGGTACGACCAGTATGGAAAGAAGGTCTTCTTGTCCCTGAGTCTGGGACTGCGATCTTGCAACACCGCGTGCCTCTTGGGCCGCTACACCCACTCTCTGTGGGATACGGTCGCGGACTTGCTGCCAGAATGCCCTCCGGAGGTACGGGCAAAACTCGGCAAAGCTATGATTGAAGGCCGAGACGCAGCAAGGTACTCCATCAGGTGTGGTCTTGGTACGACCGACTCGCTGGGCAGAGCGATGTCCACGACAGTGGCGATTCGTCGCCACGCCTGGCTGAGATCCGCCAACTTTTCGGCTGATGTCCAGAATACATTGATGGACATGCCGTTTGATGGCAGTCGCCTGTTTGGCGACAAAGCGGACCACGCGCTGGAGCGCTTCAAGGACTCCAGGGTCACGGCCAAGTCCTTGGGTCTTACGACCCAGTGCCAGCAAATGGGTTCGTTTCGCTCCTTTCGTGGCCAAGGAAGGGGCGGTCCCACACGTGCTGCCAGCCACGCGCCGCAACAAAGTTATCAATGCGGTGGCGGCCGTGGAAACTGTCGTGGAGGCGGTCGGGGACAACGGCGAGGTCAGACCACACCTCCCCCCGCAGCATCCGCCTCAAAGCCCTCCTAGTCCATGCTTTCAGGCCCATGTGACGCCGGTGGGTGGCAGGGTTCGCGATCACCACTCCCAATAGCGCACCATCACTTCGGACAGGTGGGTGCTGCAGATCGTCCGAAGGGGCTACTCCCTCCCCTTTGAGACCAATCCTCCAGCCATGCCACCGCAGAACCACCGTGTGTCGGGGGACCACTTGAAGCTTCTGCAGGAGGAAGTTACGACCCTCTTGGCCAAGGGGGCCATCGAGCGCATTCCTGGGCCAGAAGTAGGACGTGGTTGCTACTCCCACTACTTTCTGGTGCCCAAGAAGGACAAAGGGGGCCTACGTCCTATCTTGGATCTACGGAACGTCAACGGCTTCCTCCGGAAGGAGAAGTTCAAGATGTTGACTTTGGCTCAGGTCTTGGCTGCTCTAGACCCACAAGACTGGATGGTAGCGTTGGACTTGCAGGATGCGTATTTTCACATCCCCGTCCTGCCGGCCCACCGGCGTTACCTGCGGTTCACGGTAGGCCACAAGCACTTTCAGTTTATCGTGCTCCCCTTCGGCCTTACCAGCGCCCCACGGGTGTTCACAAAGGTGATGGTGGTGGTCGCAGCCCATCTGCGCAGGTTAGGGGTTTCAGTCTTCCCCTACCTAGACGATTGGTTGTTGAAGGCGGGCTCGCCCCAGACAGTCGTCCACCACCTTCAGATGACGGCAGACCTCCTGCACCAGCTGGGGTTCTCCATCAATGTGCCGAAATCACACCTGTGTCCCTCTCAAAAGCTCCTTTTCATCGGAGCGGTTCTCGACTCGGCGCAGTTTCGGGTTCATCCTCCGGAACGGCGAGTCCAGGATATACAGGCTTTGATTCCCATCTTTCAGCCGTTATCCCGGGTTTCGGTCAGGTTGACGCTGCGGCTGCTGGGGCTGATGGCTTCCTGCATCCTTCTGGTGCATCACGCCCGGTGGCGGATGCGGGCTCTGCAGTGGGACCTGAAGTTTCAGTGGGCCCAGCATCAGGGCAACTTGTCCGACCATGTCTTGATCTCGGAGGGCACTGCGAGACAACTGCAGTGGTGGCTTACGGACCGCGATTGGGTCAGAGGCAGATCCCTCTCCCTTCCCCAACCGGAGCACGTTGTTGTGACGGACGCGTCCCTCCAGGGCTGGGGAGGCCACTTGGGAGAGGCAGAGATCAGAGGCATCTGGTCTCCGGCGGAGTCCCGGCTCCATATCAACCTGTTGGAGTTGCGGGCGATTCGTCTAGCGCTGAAAGCATTCCTCCCCTTTGTCAGCGGGAGTGTAGTGCAGGTGTTCACGGACAACACCACCGCCATGTGGTACTGCAACAAACAGGGTGGGGTGGGGTCGTGGACCCTTTGCCAAGAGGCTCTGCGCCTCTGGCAGTGGCTGGAACATCAGGGCGTGACTCTGATGGTTCAACACCTGGCAGGTTCTCTGAACGCCAGGGTGGACGAACTCAGCCATCGGTGCTCGATGGATCACGAATGACGTCTGAACTTGGACGTGGTGCAAGGTCTCTTTCTGCAATGGGGAGAGCCTTGGTTAGATCTATTCGCCACAGAAGAGAACGCGCAATGTCATCAGTTCTGCGCGTTGGAGTTTCCAAGACGGCACTCGCACGGCAACGCCTTTCGGCGCGAGTGGAGTTGCGGTCTGTTATACGCCTTTCCGCCTATACCACTTCTGCCCAGAGTGCTGAAGAAGATCAGGTGCGACCGGGCCCAGGTCATCCTTGTGGCTCCGGACTGGGCTCGAAGGTACTGGTATCCCGAGCTACTCAGCATGTCAGTCGGTCCCCCGATCCGCCTGCCCCTTCAGGAGGACCTTCTGTCGCAGCAGCAGGGGACGGTCCTCCACCCGAACCTGTCCAGTCTCCACCTCCATGCGTGGAGATTGGGCGGCGGCAGTTGAGGCCATTTGACTTGCCTCCTGAAGTCTGTGATGTGATTCTGGCAGCCAGGTGTCCCTCCACTAAGTCGGTATACGCCTGCCGGTGGAACAGATTTGTGGCATGGTGCACAGCAAAGGCTGTGGACCCTCTTTCTGCCCCTCTTTCCGAGGTTCTTCTCTTTCTTCTCTCTCTTGCCCAGCAGGGCTCTGCTCTGGGCACTATCAAGGGCTACCTTTCAGCCCTTTCGGCCTTTCTGAGGCTGCCTGATCAACCTTCTTTGTTCAAGTCCCCTATTGTAACAAGATTCTTGAAGGGCATCACACACATGTATCCACCTGTTCCGTTTGTGATGCCTCAGTGAGACTTGAACCTGGTTCAAACCTTCTTGATGTGTGCTCCCTTTGAGCCACTTTATTCCTGTCCTCTCCGTCTCCTGACTTTAAAGACGGCCTTCCTGGTTGCCATCACCTCTGCCAGGAGAGTGAGTGAGCTCCAGGCTCTTTCTGTCAAACCTCCTTTCATGTCCATTCATCCAGACAAGGTGGTTCTGAGAACTAGACCTTCTTTCCTGCCCAAAGTAGTCTTTGCTTTTCATATCGGGCAGTCCATCACCTTACCCTCCTTCTTCCCGCCTCCGCATCCTTCAAAGGATGAAGAGCGGCTCCATCGTCTGGACCCAAAACGTGCGCTTTCATTTTATATGGATCGCACACGCAAGTTCCGGGTGGATGACCAACTGTTTGTTGGCTACGTGGGTGCGAAGAAGGGACGGGTGGTGCACAAACGGACCATCTCTCGGTGGGTCGTTCTGTGCATCAAGGCGTGCTACTCTTTGGCTCGGAAGGAGCCTCCTGTTGGGCTGAGGGCCCATTCCACTCGGGCCACAGCAGCTACTACTGCCCTGGGCCGGGGAGTCCCCTTGCAGGACATTTGCCAGGCGGCTACGTGGGCCTCGCTGCACACTTTTGCGAGGCACTACTGCCTGGACAGTCAAGTCCGGAGGGATGGCTTCTTTGGCCGTTCAGTCCTCCAGGACTTTCTGGTGTAAGTTTGTATTGGTTCGCAGACCCACCACCGGGGTTGGTATTGCTGGGGTATCTATTCTAAGGTAAGGAATCTAATACTAACCTGTTTCTTTCAGATGAACAAGTTACTTACCTTCGGTAACGATATATCTGTAAGAAACAGTAGTTAGTATTAGATTCCTTACCGCCCCACCCATCCTCCCCGTTCTGCGAACTGATACCTAGGGTTAAGGTCATCCCTTTCAGGGCCCTAGTTTCAAATGGCACCAGCGTTGGTTTTTTACATGGCTCTGCGTGTTCTGGCGCGGAAAAGCTGTGTACAAAGAACTGACGTCAGCGCGCGGAGGCGGCGTCTATATACTCCAGCGACATCATCAAGGCGCACGACGCCGACGACGGACGCGGAGCCGCAGGGGACGCCTGCAGACGACGCCTACCGACGCGCAGGGGTATTGCTACGCAAAAGTTTCCGGATCCAGACTGACGCCTGGGGATATTCTAAGGTAAGGAATCTAATACTAACTACTGTTTCTTACAGATATATCGTTACCGAAGGTAAGTAACTTGTTCGTTTGGTCGAAAACGACGTGGATACATAAGTAAAGGTTAGGTTAGGCTTATTTATAAAGCGCAACAGCTGCCCCAGAAAAGGA
This sequence comes from Lissotriton vulgaris, assembly GCF_964263255.1. Lineage (NCBI taxonomy): Eukaryota > Metazoa > Chordata > Amphibia > Caudata > Salamandridae > Lissotriton > Lissotriton vulgaris. Next base: position 1,181,630,498 of record NC_141696.1, read on the forward strand.
GCGTCCCAGTGCTACGAGCAAAGAAGGCAGCTAGCAGCAAAGAATCCATGAAAACAGCAGAAGGAAAAAGCCAGAGAGACGACCACACCTAGAGGGCTGGGAAAAGATACGTTTTCAGGGCCTTCCGGAATGTCAAGTAATTGTCCATACTCCGGATATAAACAGGCAGGTCATTCCACAACTTAGCTGATAGAATGCGAAAGGAGCGTCCACCGGCGTGGGCCCTCCTAACCTGAGAAACAACTGCGAAGTGTAGACCTGCTAAACAAAGGTGACGGGAAGGGGCATAGGCGGAGAGCAGGTCAGCCAGAATCCCAGGAGCTGGGGAAATCCTAAAAGCAAAACAGAGACTTAAACTCCACCTGTTTTGCCACTGGCAGCCAGTGAAGCTGACGAATGGCAGTGGAGGTGGAACAGCGGTGAGGCAGGCCTAGAAGAGTTCTGGCGGCCACATTTTGGACTCTCTGCAGTCTCGCAATCTCTGTCTTGTTGGCCCCCAAATATAGCGAGCTGGCATAGTCCAATCTCGACAGCATGGATGCCTGGACAATCATCTGTCGGATGGATGCGTCAAAGAACCCCAGCAGGGGTTTAAGCCCGCGCAGAATGCCAAAACATGACGCCCGTACCTTCTTAGTCTAGGTTTGAAAACTCAAGGCCGAGTCCATCCAGACCCCAAGGTTCTTCACCACCTGTTTAGGGGTGGGTGCGGGCCCATGGTGGAAGGCCACCACTGTTAACTCCACAGCTCCCGGTCTTTCCCAACCAGCAGAACCTCAGACTTGCTGGCATTGAGCTGGAGACAGTTGGCCATCATCCACCCTGCGACGTCCACTAGACCACTCAGGAATTTTGCAGCGTCATTCAGACAGTCATTGGAGAGGGCGACAACTAGTTGTGTGTCATCGGCGTATGACACTATAGTCAGCCCTCTCCTCTTGGCTGCCTCAGCTAGGGGCTGAACATACAGGTTGAAAAGCGTTGGACTCAACACCGAGCCCTGCGGCACTCCTTGTTTGATAGAATGGGGTCTGGAGGCGAAGGGAGGGGCTGACACCAGAAAGGACCTCTCCGAAAGAAAGGAGATAAACCAATCCAGGGTGCAACCCATTATGCCAGCCTCCTTCAACCTCTGTATCAAAATCTGGTGAGAGACCGTATCAAAATGAGGCACTAAGATCTAATAGGATTAGTGCCAAAGTACGTCCCTCATCCAGTGCTGCTCTTAGTTGTTCGATGGCAGCTAGGAGGGCAGACTCTGTGCTCAGACCCGGACGAAGCTCACACTGGGAGGAGTCCAGTATGTTATTTTCCTCCAAGTAACCTGACAAGATAGAGTTGACATAGGCTTCAGAGAAATTAGTGGACCAAGGAAGTAGGGGGATAGGGTGAAAGTTCTCTGGTTTTGTTGGATCAAGGGTGGGCTTCTTTAATAGTGGCATCTCCCTGGCCTGCTTCTATGACCTAGGAACCTTGGCCATTGACAAGGACATGTTAATCACCTTGCTCAAAGGTGTTAATAGCACAGGGAGAAGTCTTATCAACTGGTCAGGCTTCATAGGGTCAGCCGGGGAGCCAGATTTAATCTTACAGCAGAGTGCACGTAGCACATCCTCGGAGATTGGCGGAAAGGTAGTCAGTGTATGAGCGACAGGGGTTGCATTAGATGTAGAGTGTAAATGTAACAATTACTCAAGAGGGGTGTGGCTGGGGATTTGCATGCTAACAGCCTTTACTTCATTGGTGAACTACACATTAGTATAACCTGGCTCGCTTTCAGGTTTACATAATATTATCCTATTCCGCTTGTTCAATCAATCAATCAATCAAGAGTATATATAAAGCGCACTACTCACCCGCTAGGGTCTCAAGGTGCTGGGGGGGGGGGGGGCTGCTACCACTCGAAAAGCCAGGTCTTGAGTTGCTTCCTGAAGGAGAGATGGTCCTGGGTGAGTCGTAGGTGGATGGGGAGGGTGTTCCAGGTCTAGGTCTGCCAGGTAGGAGAAGGATCTACCTTCGGTGGTGGTTCTGCGGATCCGTGGGACGGTGGCGAGTGCGAGGCTGGCGGAGCGGAACTGGCGGGTTGGCGTGTAGAACGTGAGGCGGTTGTTGAGGTATTCGGGGCCCAAGTCGTGGAGAGCCTTGTGTGCGTGGGTGAGGAGTCTGAACGTGATCCTTTTGCTGACGGGGAGCCAGTGCAGGTTCCTCAGGTGGGCGGAGATGTGGCTGTGTCGGGGGATGTCCAAGACGAGTCGTGCTGAGGCGTTCTGGATGCGCTGGAGTCTTTTCTGTAGTTTGGCGGTGGTCCCATCGTAGAGGGCGTTCCCGTAGTCCAGACGGCAGGTGAACGAGGGCCTGGGTGACCGTTTTCCTGGTTCCAGTGGGGATCCAGCGGAAGATCTTACGGAGCATGCGGAGTGTGTTGAAGCAGGAGGAGGTAACGGCGTTAACTTGCCTGGCCAGGCGCACATGGTGGTGGTGGGGAATGTAGGTTCGGTGGTGGGGTACATGTTCTGAGCGCTGAAGCTGTCGTGTATGTCGACGATCTTACCATGAAAAAAGGTGGCCAGAGAGTTGCAGAAGTCTTGAGAAGGCGTGATGTCGTTGTCGCTGGCGTTGGGGTTGGAGAGCTCTTTCACGAAGTTGAAGAGTTCCTTGCTGTTGTGTGTGTTGTTGTCCAGTCGTTCTCTGAAGGATGACCTTTTGGTGGTGCGGATCAGCTGGTGGTGTTTGCGGGTGGCGTTCTTGAGGGCTGTCATGTTATCCGTTGACATGTTGTGGGGCCAGGCTTTCTCGAGGTCACGGCAGGATTTCTTGGAGTCTTTGAGATCGTTGGTGAACCACGCGGCTTTCTTGCTGTTGAGGTTGCTGGGAGGGTTTTTCAGTGGAGCAAGGGTGTCGGCGCAGTCGGTGATCCACTGTGTGAGGTTGCGGCTCCTTCGTTGGGGTCCGTGGTGTCGGTGGGAGGGTTTAGGCGCAAGGAGGTGGTGAGTTGGTTGGTGGTGATCTTGCTCCAGCATCTTTGGGGGGTTTGTTGAGGGCGGTGGTGGGTCGTTGTTTTCCTGAAGTTGAAGTGAACGCAGCTGTGGTCGGTCCAGTGGAGCTCGTTGGTGTGGCTGAAGGAGATGTGGTTGCTGGAGGAGAAGACAGGGTCGAGCGTGTGGCCGGCGTAATGGGTGGGGGTGTTGACCAGTTGCTTGAATCTGAGGTTGGCGAGGTTGTCTAGTAGGGCGGTGGTGTTGTTGTCCTAGTCGTTCTCTGGGTGGAAGTTGAGGTCTCCTAGGAGGATGTAGTCGTGGGAGGCGAGGGCGAGCGGGCTGATGAAGTTTGCGATGGCCTCGCTGAAGTGTGAGCGTGGTCCCGGGGGTCTGTAGATGAGGGTTCCTCTGAGGGTGGTCTTGGGGTCGGTGTGAATCTGGAAGTGCAGGTGCTCTGCGGTGGGGAGGGTGTCGTCGGTGTTGGTCGTGATGCGGGTAGTGTTTCTGTGGGCGATGGCGATGCCTCCTCCGGTCTGGTTGATGCGGTCTCTCCGGATGATCTTGTAGCCCTCCGGGATGGCAATGGCGATGTCGGGGGCTGAGGAGGCATTCATCCAGGTTTCCGTGAAGAAGGCGACGTCTGGTGCCGTTTTGTCCAGGCGGTCCCATAGTTGGACAGCGTGACTGTGGATGGAGCGGGTGTTGAGCAGGATGCACTTGAGGTGGTTGTTGTTGGCGGCTGTTTTGGCTGGCGCGCAGTGCAGGACCGAGTGCAGGTGAAGTAGCAAGCGTAGCAGGTGAAGGCTCCCTGGGTGCGTTTTGGGGTGGATTGGTAGCAGGCTGGATGTCGGCCGGTGTTGAGTGCTTGGAGGGTGGCGGTGTCGTAGCTCAGTCGGGTAGGCTGGCTCTGGCGGGGTCCAGGGGTTCTGACGCTGGGCGCGGTCCAGGCGTGGACGGGCGTAGACGGGCTTGCCTTTGGCACGCCTTCGGCGCGCTCGCTGCGCATACTCGCGGTCCTCGCCATTTATGGCGAAGTGGGAGGGAGGAGCAGCTGGGAGGCGGGAGTGGGAGACAGGAGAGGGGGCGGGCCGCAGGAGAGCAGCGGCGGGGAGCAGAGGGGGTAAAGAGCGGGAAAGCGGAGCGGGGGAGAGCGAGGGCAATCCTGGGCAAGCCTGGCGATCGGGGCAAGCCTGGGCAAGCCTGGAGAGCGAGGGCAAGCCTGGAGAGCAGGGGCCCTAACGAGAGGCGGCAGCAAGAGGGCCAAGCAGGCAGCGGCAGCAGAATCCGGGCACACAGGGGCCGTGCGGTAGTGGAGTGACCGGGTCAAGGGTTGAAAATAATTCTCTAAATCTTGGAAATCTAGAAGACTAGTTTTACAGATCGAGTGACAGCATTTCTATTTTTCCAAGGCATAGGACTTGTGAAAATCTCTCGATGCTGTGTTACAAGCAAGCAAGTATCTGGTGCTCATCTAAACCTCATGTAAACAAACTAAAGTGTTACCGAGATTCTCAAATGGGCACTCAGAGGTATCTTCCTGATTGTTATGTGGTTTCTCACTCTGAGTTTATTAAGTAAAAGCCAATTGTTTGTCTTTGCAGTTTTCTGAAATAATATTTACAACAAGGGGTGGTGAGGGACAGAGTCTCTGAATTAAGCAGAAAGCTCTCACCCAGTCAAGAGATCCGGGCTAGATCCAACACCGTTTTTTAGCTCACTGCACCATCCCAGTTTCAGAACCCGGCTGTATGCAAATTAGTCTGTTCCTGTCCCAGTGCATGATGGGAACAGGGCAAACCAAACTACAAAAGCCAATTCTTACACTGGGAAGGAAACAAGCTCCCGGGGACCGGTTTCTGGCATTGCAGCCGTCTTCGGCCCGGTTTGCTTGAATCCTGATGGTGCAATGAGCAAGGGACTCATGTCTGAGCATACCCTTCCACGCTTAGGGTGGACAAAAATATTTACAACAAGGGGTGGTGAGGGACAGAGTCTCTGAATTAAGCAGAAAGCTCTCACCCAGTCAAGAGATCCGGGCTAGATCCAACACCGTTTTTTAGCTCACTGCACCATCCCAGTTTCAGAACCCGGCTGTATGCAAATTAGTCTGTTCCTGTCCCAGTGCATGATGGGAACAGGGCAAACCAAACTACAAAAGCCAATATTTACACTGGGAAGGAAACAAGCTCCCGGGGACCGGTTTCTGGCATTACAGCCGTCTTCGGCCCGGTTTGCTTGAATCCTGATGGTGCAATGAGCAAGGGACTCATGTCTGAGCATACCCTTCCACGCTTAGGGTGGACAAAAATATTTACAACAAGGGGTGGTGAGGGACAGAGTTTCTGAATTAAGCAGAAAGCTCTCACCCAGTCAAGAGATCCGGGCTAGATCCAACACCTAAGCGTGGAAGGGTATACTCAGATGTGAGTCCCTTGCTCATTGCACCATCAGGATTCAAGCAAGCCGGGCCGAAGACGGCTGAAATGCCAGAAACCGGTCCCCGGTAGCTTGTTTCCTTCCCAGTGTAAGAATTGGCTTTTGTAGTTTGGTTTGCCCTGTTCCCATCATGCACTGGGACAGGAACAGACTAATTTGCATACAGCCAGGTTCTGAAACTGGGATGGTGCAGTGAGCTAAAAAACGGTGTTGGATCTAGCCCTGATCTCTTGACTGGGTGAGAGTATTCTGTTTAATTCAGAGACTCTGTCCCTCACCACCCCTTGTTGTAAATATTTTTGTCCACCCTAAGCGTGGAAGGGTATACTCAGATGTGAGTCCCTTGCTCATTGCACCATCAGGATTCAAGCAAGCCGGGCCGAAGACGGCTGAAATGCCAGAAACCGGTCCCCGGTAGCTTGTTTCCTTCCCAGTGTAAGAATTGGCTTTTGTAGTTTGGTTTGCCCTGTTCCCATCATGCACTGGGACAGGAACAGACTAATTTGCATACAGCCAGGTTCTGAAACTGGGATGGTGCAGTGAGCTAAAAAACGGTGTTGGATCTAGCCCTGATCTCTTGACTGGGTGAGAGTATTCTGTTTAATTCAGAGACTCTGTCCCTCACCACCCCTTGTTGTAAATATTTTTGTCCACCCTAAGCGTGGAAGGGTATACTCAGATGTGAGTCCCTTGCTCATTGCACCATCAGGATTCAAGCAAGCCGGGCCGAAGACGGCTGAAATGCCAGAAACCGGTCCCCGGTAGCTTGTTTCCTTCCCAGTGTAAGAATTGGCTTTTGTAGTTTGGTTTGCCCTGTTCCCATCATGCACTGGGACAGGAACAGACTAATTTGCATACAGCCAGGTTCTGAAACTGGGATGGTGCAGTGAGCTAAAAAACGGTGTTGGATCTAGCCCTGATCTCTTGACTGGGTGAGAGTATTCTGTTTAATTCAGAGACTCTGTCCCTCACCACCCCTTGTTGTAAATATGTTTTCTGAAATAAGGCATGTGCACACTTTGCTGCTAATACATATCTACGGTTACAAGGTTGTCAACCACATGCCTTAAACAGGAGTGCGATTCCTTATTTTTTAGTCGTGTTTTCTTTTTTCAAAGTAACAATGCGTAGGCAAGGAATATTATGTAGTTAATCTGAAAACATGCAATACTCTTATTGTAATGTAAAGATGTAGAGTTGTGGTAATATGTATTGTGTTATGTTTTTCTACTAGAAACACCGTAGGCTGTTAAATAGGCTAACTTAGCTTATTAGGGGACCTCTATAATACTTCAAGAAGCAAGTGGTGTCTTTGTTCAGTTCGTATAGTAACACTCTCTTTTATAGAACCTATGTAGTAATTACTGTGAAGCTATTAAGTTCTTGACTTAACAAACACATTATTTTCCCCATTTGATGTTGCTTGGTTTCTCGGGTACATTTGCCTTGCAATGTGGTATGAATTCTGAGAAGGACTGATGTCAATGTTAGCAGAACAATATTCTATACTCTTTTGTCTTGAAACTTGCATGACTAATAATAAGATACAGCAGATCTCAAAGACTTTTACAAAGTTCAGTAGTCCACTCCCAAATGCCCAGCTGTATATATTTACCTCAAAACGAATATTCTTTTTGTAGTACTGAAATGGAAAACAATAGGAAAATTGTAGATGTGAAACATACTTGTTTTAGAGGTGGATAATTCACTTATCTGTTACTGTGTGGATCAATAAGAATAGTGCTGCTCCAGGTTTTTAAAAGGCACTCCCTCTGGATCATATTGTCTGCTGCTGAGAAGAACGTAGCGGGAGCAACCTGAATCTTTGGCACAGTGGCAATGCACCTTCATCAGATCACCTTGGCAGGTTGGTACCAGTATCCCATCAGTTCACAGAGCAAAAGTTGGCAGACCCAGCTTTCAAGAAACTTAAAGAGGAATACACTTTGACACCAGCAAAGGGTGTGACCTTGGAGGCCAGCACTTAGAGGTCAAGATTCACTCCAGCAGAGGCCAGCAGCAGGGTCCTGGGCAGGTCCAGTTGGAACTGGTCAGCAAGGAATGCAGAAAAAGGCCTCTTGTAGCTTGATGTGTCCCTGTATCCCAAACAAGAGGTCAGCAAAATGACCCTTGGAGTCACTTCCCGGGTCCTAGGTTCAAGGCATGCACGTCCAGTCTACCTTCGGGTTATTCAGACAGAAGGGCAGTCCTTTTTCTGATTCCCCACAAGTCCAATAATGTTCTGTGGAGGGTACTAGGGTTTCCACATTTATGGCCAGTGCTAGACTGTGGGTGGGGAATCTTCGTGCCCCTCTCCAACCCAATGGGATAAAAGAACCCGGGGGCGGTGGTGCTACCCACTTTTGCAGCACTGCCAGTGTGTTTTACTGTAAGCTATCCCACAGTGCTTCTCTCTACCTAAATACAACACAGCGGAAGCATTCTTCTCCTGGTCAGAGCTCCCCATGCCCACCCAGACTTGTGACTATGGTAATGGATTAAACCTCCCTTGTGGTCACTCCAAACCAGCCTGGGGCAGCTACCCCTCTCACTGAGTTTGGAGCCCAAGACAAAGGGAAACAGGCCTAGATGTGAGCTATATCTGCAAGTGACATGGTAGGCCCCCTTTGAAGAGTAGGAAGGGGCTTGGCATTGCAGTCCAGGCCATCCTGCTGAAGATGGAAAACACCTCTCCACACTCAAACCTTTTCTCCACAGTCTAGGAGCAATCCACATCTCACTGCAGAAGAGCCATTCAACAATTAGGTGACACTGGACACTTCAGAAAGGTCTTTTTGGCTAGGGTAGATATATGACAACTTTCTAAAAGTGTAATTTCTACAATAGCAATATAACATCTGGTGATTCTTAAGTTGGATTTTAAATTACCATGAAAACGAGCCTTGAATGAATTTTCTAGCTGCTCCCAAACCAAAATTAAGCATTATAAGTTGTTATATTGTAAGTCCATGTTCCTCTATGTGCGAGATAGCCTTGCTACCGTGAAAAGCTACTTTGGGGGTCTTTTACTGCTGTCACATTTAAAACCTTAAATAGAAATTTCCTACTTTTTAAATACCAAGCACATTGTCCTTTAGGCATTTAGGGCCTAACTTAGGGGTGACTTATAAATATCAAAAAGGAGGATTTAGGCCTGGCAAAAAGTTTATTTTGCCAGGTCGAAATGTCTGTTCATCAAAAGAAGGCAACAATCTGGGGTAATGCAACACAAAATATGGACATTTCCAACAGTGATGAAAAATTGGTTGTAACACCTAGCCTAATTCCAACCCCACATGTAATCCTAACTCTACTTATTGTCAAACTATTGTTAGTTCTTATTTCCTTTAAGATTAGCCTTACTGACATTTTATAGGAACATTTGTACAGTGTCAAATTTTGCAGATCTGCGGTCTGCGAATTCGTGCGAAACCGCAAAACAATCCGCGAATTCGCTGATTTTCCCGCGAAGTCGCAGATTTTTTTGCGATTTGCACTCTACTCAACTGGAGTGCTTTCTACTGGATAATCAGTAAGTGCTACCTCGTTGGGTAAATGTATAGTGCTTTTCCTACACTGCAGCTGCGTAAAGGGCCAGAAGATTTGTCTCCACTGACCATGTGTGCCTGTAACTTTGCCACCGCACCAAAACGCGCTGAGGTCCCTTGAGTGAGCTGTCCATCATAGTTGGGAAAGGGCGGGAAGACGTTTGATACCGCTTGTGTGTGGTGCGGGGCCAAACGAGCGAGGCTTCTATGCGTGTCAATATGCCTCTTGTGTATACAAGGTCAGAGAGCGAGCAGGGCAGCAGGTGAGGAGAAAGCAGCCTCCTGATCACAGGAACTACACTGGGTTTGCGCTCGAGAAACTCAGGGATTGAAAGACCTCCCTCGAGTATTACAGCTAATTTTCGACTGCAGATATGGGGTTAAAGCTCACTTGCCCAGCCTCGACCATGCTCACTAATGTTTTGGGCTGATTAAAACGTTACTGAATTTGAGCTTCAACTCGGGCACCTGCTATATCTGTAAGTGCTTCCTGTTGAGGTTTAATTTTTGTGACAGGAGCCCCATGCCAGAATGAATCCTGCCCTGCATAGTTATCCACAAAGATGCCATCATTTTGTGCAATACCTCTACTCAACTGGAGTACTTTTACTGGCTAATCCAGTAAGTGCTACCTCGTTGGGTAAATGTAAAGTGCTTTTCCTACACTGCAGCTGCGTAAAGGGCCAGAAGATTTGTCTCCACTGACCATGTGTGCCTGTAACTTTGCCACCACGCCAAAAGGCGCCGAGGTTCCTTGAGTGAGCTGTCCATCATAGTTGGGAAAGGGCGGGCAGTCCTGGTGCTCCTGGACCTATCCGCAGCCTTTGATACGGTCCACCATGACATTCTATTGGACCGTCTTGAGGGCTGCGGAATCCAAGGAGTCGCATTGACCATGCTGAAATCCTTCCTAGCAGACAGGATACAAGTGGTGGCCATGGGAGATTTTGAATCGAGCCCTTTTACCCTTCCAGGAGGGGTTCCTCAGGGCTCCTCCCTGAGCCCTACCCTATTTAATGTTTATGTTACCTCCCTCGCCCCGGTGATTCGTTCTTTTGGCTTCGAATTAACATCGTATGCAGATGATACTCAAATTGTGGTATCTCTGCTCCCGGGGCGAGAGGAAGGAATTGCGGCCAGATTCCAGGATTGCATGACGGCAGTAAGTTCATAGATGGCTAAGAACTGCCTTAAATTGAATTCCTCTAAAACTGAGGTTCTTCTCTTTGGAAATGTGACCAATCTCTGGACCCCTGACTGGTGGCCTCACGAAATGGGAGCCCTACCCATTCCAGCCACTACAGTAAAAAACCTGGGGGTAATTATTGACTCCCAACTCTCCTTTAAAGCACAGGCTAATGCCTTATCATCCTCCATTCACTGGATAATAAAAACTATTAGGAAAATTCTTCCTTTCCTCTCCAGTGATAGCAGGAAAACGGTGGTGACAGCACTTGTGCTGTCTCGCCTTGACTACTGCAATAGCATGTATCTGGAGGCCCAGCAGGGAGTTCTGAACAAATTGCAAACGCTACAAAATGCTGCTGCCCGACTGATTACCGGTCTACCTAAGTTTGCATCGGTAGCTCAGGAATTAAAAAATCTACACTGGCTTCCAATACGGAAACGTATAATGTTTAAGGCTCTTTGTATGGTATTTAAGGCAGTAAATGGAATAGGTCCATCCTTCCTTCAAGAACACCTCCAACTGTACAAACCAGGGCGACAACTAAGATCTGCTAATAAAAGCCTGGTCATGACTAACCGTATTAGGAAAGCCCGTTGGGGAGGCCGTAGCTTCTTCCACGGAGCATCTAACATCTGGAATGAATTGCCTCTCGCCCTAAAACAAAGCAATGATCTCCTGACCTTCAGGAAAAATATCAAAACATGGCTTTTTAACCTCCAGTAACTTTCTTTGCCTCTTGGAGATAATGTATCGTTTCAGCGCCAGGACACCGCCCGGTAACAGCGCGCTCAACAAATGGTAAAAATAAATAAATAAATAAATAAATAAATAAATAAGTTTGGTACCGCTTGTGTGTGGTGCGGGGCCAAACGAGCGGGGCTTCTATGCGTGTCAACATGCCTCTTGTGTATAAAGGGTCAGAGAGCGAGCAGGGCAGCAGGTGAGGAGAAAGCAGCCTCTTGGTCACAGGAACTACACAGGGGTTGCGCTCGAGAAACTCAGGGATTCAAAGACCTCCCTCGAGTATTACAGCTAATTTTCGACGGCAGATATGGGGTTAAAGCACACTTGCCCAGCCTCGACCGTGCTCACTAATGTTTTGGGTTGATTAAAACGTTACTGAATTGGAGCTTCAACTCTGGCACCTGCTTTATTTATATCTGTAAGTGCTTCCTGTTGAGGTTTAATTTTTGGCCCACAGGAAGCACTTTCAGAGTTAAAGCAGGTGCCAGAGTTGAAGCTAACTTTGTAACCATTTTAGAATGGCGCTGGTAAGCTGCCAGAGTTGAAGTTGCAACTTGCAAGTAAGCAACTTCAACTCTGGCAGCTTGCCGGTGCCATTCTAAAATGGTTACAAAGTTAGCTTCAACTCGAGCACCTGCCTTAACTGTACGTGCTTCCTGTGGGCCCAAAAAAAAATCAGCCCGCGAGCGGATTTTTCGGCAATTTCGCGAGATTTGCGGATCGCGAAATTGCCGAAATTCCGCGAGCGGAACGGATTTTTGGCCCACAGTTACTTAATGCCTTTTTCAAGGCTGTGAAATGCTTGATTATTGATGTTTATCACATACTGGGCTCTCTTTTGGAGGTGTTGGGGAGAATAAAGAGTTGCTTGTGCGCGAATCCAAATACTAGTCAGTAAGCATCAAAGCTATTAGTTTGTACTTGTAGTACTACAAAGGGCCAGATGTAGGTGGCCCAATACCGGTCGGTAACGGCCGAAATTACCGAATTTCGGCCGTTACTGACCGGTATTGGGCATTTGGGATGTAGGTAGCCTAAATTGCAAATTAGGTAATTTACCGATTCAATATTTTAAGGAATCGGTGAATTACTGATTCCTTAAAATACCAACTCGCTAAATTACCGAATTTGCAATGTAGGGAGTACTCAAATGAGTGCTTTTCCCATTTTAGGATTCATTATTTACCACCATCTATAAGTTGGTGGTAAATAAGGAATACCTTTGAAAATGCAAATCTGTGCATTTTCAACTGTGCCATGTGGCAGACATACATGCCCTTAGGGCATGTATGTGTGCCACATCTGCACACAAGCACGATTCAGGGGTGCAACAAAGTGTCAAAGTGACACCCTGGCACCCTTGAATGTTTCCCTCATTTTACTGAATCGGTATTTACCGAGTCGGTAATTGCCATTCATTCCTATGGGCCTATTACCGAATCTTACCAATTTGGTAATTTTTCCTGAAAATGTATCTACATCCCATTTACCTATTCTTAAATACCGAATCGGTAAAATTTGGTATTTAAGAATAGGTAAATTGAGATTACCTACATCTGGCCCAAAGTGATTAATGCTTTCTAGGAATGAAGGTAATTATCAGTAATCTCTTTTCTGAAAGGCATTAAATTCCAGAGTTGGTTGTCTGGACAGAGAAGTAGATTTCATTGTGTGGACTCTCTCTGAATGAAGGTGCCATCAATAATGGGGGAAGCCTTGGGTGAAGAGAAATTATTTTGTGATCTGAGTGTAGTTTTTGGTGTAAGAATAGTAGTTCCACTCCATGTACTGCTCTGTGAGTTGTGCTCAATACTTTGAACATGATCTTTCACACTACTGGGAGGTAGTGTAGGAGGAAAACAGGTGTGATGTAGCCTGCATAGGTAGGATAAGGAGTTGTATTGCTATGGCTTTCAGATTTCTTTCTAGCTTCCTCAGCTGTAATAGGGAGTGTTACTAGATAGAGTCCATTAGCAGACTGAAAGGGCAGTAGTACAAGAGCGACCGCAGTCTGGATCTTTTGCTAGAATCTAAGGTATGGGGAAAAACTTCAAAGACATTTAATCATGTAGAAGCTGATTTGGCAACTTGATTGACTTGTGGTTAAAGGAATAATTTAGAGCACATGGTCATCCCTAAATTACTAATTTCAGAAGAGTACAATGGTTGGGTCAGCTCCTGAAGCCAAATGGAGATGGTTTTTCCAATTGCCATATACAAGAATCTTTTCGCGTGTTGCCTTTAAAATGGTTAGCAAACATCCACAGTCAGTGGCCTGAAAACATTTCCCCATGGTACATGAATGAAGATGGGCTAAAATATCTTTAAAATGACTGAAGTGTCATCTGCATAAATATAGCAGTAAAAATTGAAGGCGCATAGGAGCTCTGGTAGTGGTCTTAGGTAGATATTGAGCAGGAAGGGGGCAATGGCAGATCGTTGTAGTTCACCAGCTGATAAAGTGGGAAATAATAAGGGAAGCATCTTGACAGCAAGAGTACATGCAATCTCTTTCAGGATAGTTCCTCGAATATCAAGGACATGTAGTCTTTTAAGGAGGGAAGGTCGGCAAGCAAGGTCAAAGGCGGACGAGAAATCAAGTAGAGCCTCCATTCCCTATATTTTGTGGTCATTTTGATATCATCCCATGTTGTAGTTAGTGCCACAAACAGAACAGAATCATTTTGATAAGCAATTGTGATGATTTGAACTGCAAAACAATACGCAAAATACAGAAACAAACATTCCTCAAACAAATACAAAAATGATTGAATATTTAATTTAATCCACACAAAAAATCTAAATTTTAATGAGAAGTTTGTCACTTTTATATACTCAATTGATGTCTCACATCTTCCATACTATATTCTGTTTGATGCCCATGCAATGCTGCTACAAATCACTCGGAGAATACCAATTTTTTTTTATAACTTTATTTATCATTTTGACAGTACATGAAAAACATAGGATACATTGATATGCAGTTACATCATTTCACCAATCCTCCATCATTATTTATTTAACACATATGTAAATCATTGTGCCGCTATTGTAGCTTTCATCAAATACACTTTGCATAAGTTGTTCCCTCCTTTACCTCCTGTATGCCTTATTTCTAGCCGTTAGCCCTAGCTCATTCCTTTGGCACTATCTCCTTGTATAATTCCTGTAATTATACCACATTATTTATGAACTTCATTCTAGAAGCTGTCTTCCCTGGCTAGGTCGTGTGTCTCCTTCCTCCTGCTGTCGAAGGTTTTCTCGTAAAGGCTGCCATACGTCCTTTGGGCGACATGTGGGTGGTTGTAGCTCAGCATGTAGCTCACTCATAATGTTGCAATATGACATGCTCTTGAGCCACCCTTTAATTGTTGGTTTCTGTCTGCTACCCCAGCGTATAGCTATTTTGCGCTTCGCTAGAATCAGTGCCACTGCTGTGAATCTGCAATTACTTTTGGGCAGCGTGTCCACATAACCCATCAGCGCCAATTACTGGGAGGGGGTCAGTTATAGACCAGTCATCTGCTGCATTATGCTAAATTCGTCTTGCCAATATGTGTTTATTATATTACATGTCCAGGTCATGTGTATGAAAGAGGCTGCTAACGCGTTGCACTTAGGGCAATGCATTAACTTAGCACTTTTTATGTGGGTCATCTGCTGTGGTGTAACGTAAGCCCGTCTAAGTATCTTGAAATGAATAAGCTTGTGTATATGATTACAGCATCTTCCCATATCTTGTCGGTGAGTGGCTGCCCTATGTCAGTCGACCAGGCGTCCCTAACTTTGGTAATATACAATATAGAGCACAGAAAAATTGTTTAGGAGACTGCCTCTATTGTCAGTTAATTTTAATTTCAAAACAATTGAATAGAAAAATACAACTATGTCCACGGTCTTATATGGTCCAAAAGTTAAACAATTCAATTGAAATATTGTCCATTTATACAAATTTCAATAAAGCTTCAAATATCATTGAAATGTTGTAGTCACATTGGTGCAGACAGCTTACACACGTTTCGTTGTGTATACGACATCTTCAAGGCTTGAACGCGGTCTCAAGTGGGCATATAAGTAGAGTACTAATTCTTCTTAACGTTTTGTGGAAGAGAAAAGAAAATCTTTGGAAAGGATTGCACTGTCAAGCGTCCAAGGAAAAAATAGTGCTTTACGACACTTGGGAGGAATGTGTCTCGTAAGGTCTACGAGACCAAAGATAAGTATCTAGAAGGCACACTGCATGTCAATAGTTGTCTGTGTATTCTTAGGGCCCGTCTGTAGCACACTAAGGAACAGAAACAGTCTTAAAACAATTAGAATCAGAGAGACTGTAGACGAATCCGTAAAGAACCCCGATGTATAGTAGCATCAGTGGTCTATGAATGCCCCAAATGAGAGGCACCCCATTCGGTAAGTATGGTCCCGCACGGTAGAACGAAATCCTCCTAACTTTAGTGTCATGCTGTGGCATCAAGGTGAGACTGTGGCATCAAGGTGAGACATGCCTTGTATAGACAAGAAGCAACATGCTCCCCGCTATCTTTAATGACTGATGTAAGCGGCTCAAACTCTTCAGGCTCAGTAGGGTAGGTTGGGTTTACATTCCTAAGTGTGTTTTGTTTACGGGCCAGTACAAACTGATCCATTTAATTTGCGGGTTTCTAACGAGCTAGAATCGACTCCCGAAGGAGTATCTCTGCGCAATAGACCGCTGGGGAACCTGTCCTGGCTTTCCCTGTGATACTGGGTATCTCCAAGGTGAAACCAGGCATCCCCGGCGTATGTGGGGGGCCGTTGCGGAGATGAGGCAAGCTAATGCCCAGAGTTGCCAAGTGTGATCTCTGGTTAGAGTAGGCACCGAGGTGAGAATTATCGAGTCCGCTGACCCTAGTCCATGACCCTGCCGCGTCGGGAATTGAACCCTGGTCCCGGGCCGTCCTCTGCTCTCGGGTCTGCCACCTCTAACCAGTGAGCCACACCACTCCATGAAAGTGGCTGTCAAGAAGCAGGGGTCTTCTGTCCGGGAGAACACGTGCCCACCAGGAAACAAGTCGCCTAAGGTGTCTACCCCCAAGTGTCAATGAAAACACTTCGGATTTGTCCCAATTAGTGTGAAGGCTGGATAGGGCTCCGAAATCTTCTATTTCCCCTAGCAGCGGCTGGAGGTTAACCTCTGGTGTGCGAACATACAGCACCACATCATCCGTATATAAGGTCACTAGTACCGCCCCATGTTTTAACTGGAGCCCTCTGTTAGTGATCCTTCTGGCAGTAGCGTATGAGCGGGTCCATTGTAATTATAAAAAGTAATGGAGATAAAGGGCATCCCTGCATGGTGTCTCTAGTTATGAGAAAAGGTTCTGTTATCATGCCAATGAATCGAATACGGGCGGTCGGTGCAGTGTACAGAAATTTAATCAAGTGTTCAAAGCCCTTCGGAACGCCCATCTTAGCCAATATAGCATGTAAGATGGGCCACTTCACCGAGTCGAACACCTTCACCGCCTCTAAAAATGCAGCTACTGCAGGGGTAGCCAGATTTATTGTGTTAACCACAGAAAAAAAGTTCCTTAAGTTTAGAGCTGTGGATCTGCCTTATAAATCCGGTTTGCGCTGGTGCTATAATTTGCTCCATAAGTAGGGACAACCTAGTCGGCAGCATTTTTGATTACATTTTATACTCAAAATTGAGCAAAGAGAGCGGCCGATATGAGCACACTTTTCAGGATCTTTTCCAGGTTTAGGCAACAATATCAGGACTGCCTCTTTGAACGAGGGTGGAAGTATTCCTTTCTCTAAGGCTTCTGCATAAACCTCTAGTAAGTAGGAGGCCAACAGCCTCTTATATGCTTTGTAGGAGGCACCAAAGAACCCATCAAGGCCGGGGGCCTTGGATCCAGCCCTAGCCTCAATAGCCTGTTCTATCTCATTGGTTGAGAATGGTTCACTTAAGAATTGCCTGTGCTCATTAGGGAGCCAAACCATAGCTATCTTGCTTAAGTATTCCTTAATCCCATCTGCACTAGTTGCTGCCTTTATAGTGTAAAGATCCATGTAGTATTGCAATAATGTCTGCTAAATGGCAGCCATTCCCAAAGCCATCCCTCCGTCTGGCTCTTGCAGCTTGGTAATATAGGTCTGCTTATAATGTGGCCGGAGCAGCCGTGCAAGCATGGGAATTGGTCGCTTCAGTATATTCTGCCAATAATTCTGTCCTGTGGTTTATATAAGGTGTGTTATCTCGGGGCCGTATTGCCATGTTCTCTCTACCTAGTTTGGCTAGTTCTTCCTCTAATCTATCTAAACTGCGTTTCAGGTCCCTTAGCACCGCCGTCTGTGTGGACATGCATACCCCTCTGATACATGCTTTAAAGGCCTCCCATAGAGCACTCTGCGTAGAGACCGACCCCGTATTCAGTGCAAAGTAATTCACTATTGCTGTACGCAGTTCCTCTCTAAGGACCGTGTCTCTCAACGCCATGGTAGGGAACCTTCAATGCCTCTCGAACCTTCCCTCAGCCGGTACTTAACTGACAGGAGTACTGGGGAGTGGTCTGATAGGGTGCGGGGCAATTTACTACTGTTTGAACCCATGGAAGCACCGGTTGCAATAACAGCCAGTAATCTAGTCTTGTCCATGTGTAATATTGTTGTGCATAATGAGTATATTCAGTGCTCTGAGGGTTAACGTGTCGCCATGTGTCCTTCAATTCCCAATTGTTAAAAATTTCTGTTAATACCATGTGGGACCGGGGCTTGCTTACCGGGGACTCAGCAGGACTGTCCAATCTGGGCTCCAGCAGAATATTCAAATCCCCTCCCAAGAGAATATAATCGGCTTCTAGAGTGTCTAATTGCGAGTGGAGCTGTTCATAGAAGGCTGGATCATCTGTATTTGGGGATTATATATTGGCCAGCAAGCCCTTGTGCCCTGCCAGGACCCCTATTACCAGAAGAAAATGTCCTCCTGGGTCTGTAAACGTTGCAGTATGTACAAAGGACAATCGTTTGTTAACCAGTAGCACTACTCCTCGAGCGCATGTGGTATAGTTTTAAAAGAACCTGTGGGGACCCCAGGCAGATGCAAACTTATGTAGAGAAGAAGGTGATAAGTGTGTTTCTTGTTGATAAACGATGCTTGCGTATTGTTGACGCTCATATTGAAGTACTAGTCAACATTACTTTTGATTGTTAATGCCTCGTACGTTCCATGTCAGTAGGGCGACTTTCGTGCTATGGTATATTTCTACCTAATGTGCCATTGTGAATAGTAAAGCATACTATGTCTTCTCTGTAGGATGTGGGTAACGCATATGACTGTCAACTGAACTGGTGTGACTGCATATTTTAAACTTTTCTATACCTCTCCCCCCTACCCCACCCCCACCTAGTGGCTGCCCACCAGGTGCTTCCCTATGTTCCCAAGGATTACATGTTGATTGATACAACGCTAACATGGCAAACTTTCCCATTTCAATACCATTGTGAGCCCACTGAGGTAGTGGCAACGCCACATGGGCACCCCGCGCACTAGCGCTATTCTGTAACATTAGTCCCACTACGCATTCTTCTCTGTATACTCAGGCTGGCCCCCCCTCTCCACAACCCCACGCCACTTATCTTCAGTTAAGGCAATATCAACAGACAGTTCACACAGCTCCATTCTTCCAAAAGGACAAATCAACTAGCTGTGAACAGGTCTGCACTCGTGCCCGATTGGGCTCCCTTTGATGCTCCTCCTGGGGAGGTGCCACCATGTAAATCGCATGCCCCCGGATGCTGCTTGCAAAAGATCTGGACATATTCAGGATTATTGAATATTCTCGTCTTCCCATTCACATCTACTTTTAGGGCTAGATGTAGGTAGAAAAGATTTACCGATTTTAAATTACAGAATTTTACCGATTCGGTAATTGAAAATCGGTAAATCTATGGGTCCGACATGTAGGTATTCCAGATGTGCTGGAATACTGAATCGGATGAATTCAGTATTTACCGATTCACAGCTTTGAAGCCCATAGGAATGAATGGGCATTACCGACTCGGTATTTACCGAATCGGTAAATACTGATTTACACAAGAGTGCAGGGGGTGTCACTTTGACACCCTCTGTCATCACCAAAACAGGCACGGGTGCCATGTGGCAGGAATGCCTGCCCTAAGGGCAGTTCTGCCTGTCACATGGCATAGGTGTGCATGCACACATGTGCATGCACACCGGAATCGGTATTTTACCATCAAATTGGATTTGATGGTAAAATACCGATTCGTTAAGGCTCCTGGGACTCTGAAGAGTCCCACCTACATATGGGTGGCTCCGAATCGGTAAATTTACCGATTTCTTATTTTACCGAATCGGTAAAATTACCGAATCGGTAATTTTACCGATTCGGTAAAATAATACCCCCTACATACCATTCGCCTATTTACCGATCTGTAACGGCCGAAAATACCGATTTTCGGTCGTTACCGACCGACCTACATCGGGCCCTTAGAGTCTTGCAGGACATAGCATCCCACAGCGAAGGCCTAGCTTCTGCACTGCAGCCTTCGCTCCTGCAAACTTGCTCCTGCAAACTTGCGCCTGGCGTCCTGCACCAATGCAGTGACGTCCGGATATATGGAGACATTTGATCCCTGCCAGAACAGAGTTTCAGCTTCTCTGGCGAGGCGTAGCGCCATGTCTCTGTCTTTGAAGTTTAGCAGTCTTGCCAATATAGGTCTTGGTGGGCACCCAAGACTTGGCCTGGGCCCCAATGTTCTGTGCGCTTGTTCAACTACAAATGTGCTTGTAAATTGTTCAGACCCGAACAAGTCGGTCAGCAGGCCCTCAACAAACTGGTGTAACCTCCCTGTGTTGGTGGATTCAGGAATTCCCATGATGAACACGTTATTGCGGCGGCTCCTGGTTTCCAAATCCTCGTTCTTGACTGCGACTGTCTTCATTATACGGTCAAGGTGCTCCACGCGCTTAGTAGTTTGGGCTGCTCCATCTTCCAGATCCGATATACGCCCATCCGTTGTGTCCAGGCGGGTTTTGTGGCGATCAATCCACTCACCCAGCCCGTCAAACTGTCTGTCTAGGGCGTCAAGCCTTTTGTTTAGGGCCTTAAATCCTGAACACAGTTCCAGCAGGAGCACATTGGTATCTGGGGAAGCAGTTCCTCCCATCACGCCAACGGACATTTTGCCTCCCATACCTGTAGTTTGTCGCCCTCGGGTGCCTTGGACGCTTCGAACTGCAGTAGCCACTGCTTAGGGTCCTTGCTCACTATTCACTGTGGTCTCAATCTTCACCCTCAGGTAAGTGACGATGCGCGGGCTCCGTGGTTGTCCCCCACTGTAGTGTAGCTCTACCCAATTGTTACAATGTTGGCAAATCTTTGGTTGAGGTAGCGTTGGTGTTTATCACTGAAGATGACGTGGGAAATGTAAAGTATAAAGATAGTTGTTGTGAGTTGCAGTTCTTTGTAGCCTCTATTCAGTCTCACCAGCTGTGTCTCGCTCTCCCAGATGATTGTGCATCCGTCTCCCCCCTCTCCTCTCCACAGCAAAGGCTGTGGATCCCCCATTCCGCCCCTCTTTCGGAGGTTCTTCTGTTCCTCCTTTCTTTGGCCCAGCAGGGCTCTGCTCTGGGCACTCTAGAGGGCTACCTCTCAGCCATTTCAGCTTTTCTTAGGCTTCCTGATCAGCCTTCTCTTTTCAAGTCCCCTGTTGTAAATTGCTTCCTTAAAGGCTTTACTAATCTTTTTCCTCCTGTTCCCTTCGTAATGCCCCAGTGGGACTTGAACTTGGTTCTTACATATCTTATGTGAGCTCCCTTTGAGCCGCTACATAACTGTCCTCTCAGGCTTCTGACCTTAAAAACCGCCTTTCTGTTGGCCATCACCTCTGCCCGCAGGGTGAGTGAGCTCCAAGCACTTTCTTCTAAGCCTCCTTTTCTAACTGGTCATCCGGAAAAAGTTGTCCTTCGGACTCGTCCTTCCTTCCCAAAGTGGTTACTCCTTTCCATATTGGACAGACCATCACTTTGCCCACCTTCTTTCCCCCTCGGCATCCTTCCAAAGAAGAAGTGAGGCTCCACCATCTGGATCCAAAGCGTGCGCTTTCCTTTTACTTGGATCGCACAAAACAATTCCGGGTGCATGACTAGCTCTGTGGAGTGGAGTAGTGTGGCTCACTGGTTAGAGGCGGCAGACCCGAGAGCAGAGGACGGCCCGGGACCAGGGTTCGATTCCCGGCGCAGCAGGTTTCTGGACCAGGGTCAGCGGACTCGATAATTCTCTCGCCTCGGTGCCCACTCTGATCAGCGACCACACTCAGCAACTCTGGGCATTAGCTTGCCTCATCTTCACTAACGGCCCCACCAGACCACCGGGGATGCCTGGTCTCACCCTGGAGATACCCATTAAGGGACCATCTCTCAGGGAAGCCAGGAAGGGTTTCGCAGAGGTCGAAGCGCCTTGGGACCCTACGGGTAAGTAGTGCGCTATATAAATGCCAATACATTTACATTTACATTTACATTTGCTCTTTGTTGGCTATGTGGGCACCAAAAAAGGTCAGGCCGTGCACAAACTGACCATTTCTAGAAGGGTCTTTTTGTGCATTAAAGCTTGTTATTCTTTGGCAAAGAAGGAGCCTCCAGTGGGATTGAGCACCCATTCCACCAGGGCGATGGCAGCTACCACGGGAAACATCCTTTACATTGCGGATGTTTCAACGCAGTGCTGTCACGACGCGTCCTTTACAACGCAAGTCGTAACCACGACTTGCGCTGGAGGGCGCTACAGGATTAAGAATAGTATATTTACTATTCCAACACCTTCCCTAGTGTCCACGGGGACTGGTGTTAGAATAGTAAATTATACTATTCTCGATCCGCGCCCCCAATGCAAGTCGTTGTCACGACTTGCGTTGTAAAAGACGCGTTGTAACAGCACGCGTTGTGACGGTACGCGTCGTAACGTCATACATCCAGCTACCACTGCTTTGTAACGTGGAGTCCCACTTAATGACATCTGTCTGTGGTTCTGTGGTTCCGTAGATTCTGAGCCTGTTCAATAAAGGTCGTCGGATATAGACGATTTTGGTGTCAGCGGACCGCAAAGGACGAGTGCGGTATGTACGAGTGTTTTTGTAATATTCGATCAATGAGAACACTACGGATTCATAGATTTCGTCTGAATCCTCGGGTTCCATTTTGTGTACGGCAGCCATTTTGTGTGGTTATTATTATTAGCCCCGGCCCTACCAAGTCTCACGCATCTCGCGTGAGACGCGTACTCTTCCTGCAATGCTAACAGTGGTACGAGCCGTACCAAGCTTGTGCGGCTCGTACTGCGGGGAGATTCAGCGTACTGGGCCTCAAGCCCTGTTCTCAGCGCACAGTCTATGGTGCACAGTTCTCCTTGATGCGTGGGGAGAGCCCCGCTACGCCTCACGCTTCTGGCGGTGCGGGACGTTCTCACTAAGGGAACAGTTCATTTTAGCAGCCGGTGTACGTCGCGCACAGTCCGGGCCTCGAAGCGCAGCGCACCAGGCTCTCTACTTTCAAGGGGGCAATGCGAGGTGTACTCAATGACGTATACGTCCTGAAGCAAGGCGCACAGAGCGGGGGCCAGCAGGGGACGAGGGGTGCGCGCCTCACGGACTCCGTGTCCAGAGCGCGGCGCACTTCAGCAGCCAACAGTACCTTTGAGTCCTTGAAGGGGGGGGCCGGGGCGGACGATGCCGGGGTCGATTCCAGGTCCCACGTCGCGGTGTCTTCCTCTGTAGATTCGAGCTACGGCTCGGCTCAGGAGGGCGGCGTTGCGGTGGGGGTCAGATCTTCCGGCGAGGTGCTCCCGGTCTGGCAAGAGGGGGCAGGGACCCGGGCAGCAGTGTGAGGTGCGAACACAGCCTCTGTGCGCACAGCGTGGATTCCTTCTCTCCCCACGCCGCTGCAGCTTACAAACGGCGGCGGCTGGGGCTTCAGGGCAACTTCTTTGGGGAAGCAGGCAGGCACAAGGCAAGGTCCGTTCTTGCGGTGCAGACCGCAGTTAGGCAGGCGACAGGTACGGTGCTTGGGCCAGCGAGGCTGGTCTTTGCGATGTCAGCTGGGGCCTGCCAGATAGCAGATGCGTTGCTCGGCGGGACGGGGGTGCCAAGGGCCTCTCAGAGGGCACAGTGATTCTCTCACGGCGCACTCCGCTTCTCCTCAGTAGTGGTGCAGGGCAGATGCACGGCTCACAGCAGCTTTCTCTTCCAGGGTAGCGCCCACTGTTCCTGGGGCGCTGGTCAGGGGGCAAGTTCCACAGCAAGCCCTTGGAGATCTTTTCAGGAGTTTGGCACAAAGTTCAATAAAAGCAAAGTCTTTCCGTCTTTCTTCTCCTGCTCTCCTTCAGCAGCGAGGCACCCACCACAGGCCAGTCTCTTGGGGTCAGAGTCAGTACTTCTCCTTGCAGCTTCCAGGGTCCTCCTCTTCAGGCAGAGCTTCTTCTTTGCGCAAACTGGATCTAATTTACAAGGAGCAGGGCTCCTACTTTTATACCCAGTTTCTTTTGTTCTTACAGGCCAGGGGGGCCTTTGCATAACTGCTCTCAGCTCCTGAGCACTTGTGGTGGGTACTTCTGCTTCTGCATTCAGTGTGAGGGCAGGCACATCAGCCGCTCCCCAGGGGGGCGGAGCCGGCATTGTGAAGACAGGGGCAGCCTGAGCACTTTGTTGACAAGCTTCGGACCTTCCTGGGCCAGGTGCAGGCTGAGTCATCAGTCGCTCCCCAGGAGGGCGGAGCCAGCATTGTGGAGGCAGAGCACAGCCTGATGCATCATTCAGGGGAAACTCCCACCACCCACTAAGGTGTCATCCTGCTA
The DNA here is from genome assembly GCF_964263255.1 of Lissotriton vulgaris. Taxonomy (NCBI): domain Eukaryota; kingdom Metazoa; phylum Chordata; class Amphibia; order Caudata; family Salamandridae; genus Lissotriton; species Lissotriton vulgaris. The sequence goes on from NC_141696.1 coordinate 1,181,654,247, forward strand.
TTCACAACCTGTCAACTCCCAGCCCTGTCACTCACACACCCAGACAGTCAGATACACACAAGAGCAGAGGCGGGCTGAAATGGTTAGACAAGCAAATGCTAACTTTCTAAAAGTAGCATTTGCAAACTCAGGATATTAAAATAAACTTTACTAAAAGAAGTATTTTATTATTCTGAGTTCAGGCATACTAAACATTAATTTCTACCATGTTCCCTGAGCCTGCTGGGATTATAGAGTGTAATAATTCCAGCAGCCCATTCTGGCCTAAGGGGAGCAGGTAGCCTTGCAATAGTGAAAAACGAATTTGGCAGTAATTCACTATTAGGACATGCCACACACATCAGGGCCTGTCCTACCTTACACTTACAATGCACCCTGCCCTAGGGCCTACCATAGGGGTGACTAATATGAAGTTAAGGGAAGGTTTAGGGGCTGGCAAGTGGGTGCACTTGCCCAGCCAGCATGACAGTACCAGACTGCACGCAGGTTCTGCAATGGCAGACCTTAGACACATTTTAAGGCCGCTTCTGTGGGTGGCGCAACCAGCGCTGCAGGCCCACTAGCAGTATTGGCATTTACAAGCCCTGGCACTCCTGGTGCACTTTACTAGGGACTAACAGTAAATCCAATGAACCAATCATGGACATCAATCACATGTACACTTTTCAGTAGGGAGAGCATATGCACTTTAGCACTGGTCAGCAGTGGTAAAGTGCCCAGAGTCATTAAACCAAACAAAATAGGTCAGAGAGAGTATTGGAGGAAGGCAAAAAGTTTAGGGATGACCCTGCCAAGAGGCCCAGGTCCAACAATTTGTAGAGCGAGACGATAATCGGGTCTTCTGGTGACGCCATCGACATTTCAGTTAAGTATGAGTGGAGCGTCTCCCAGTCTTTAGTTTTGTTTTGGTATCCTTTCGGGATTCTTTGATTTGGTACCTGCAGGCCCCAAAGCCGAGGGACTCGTGTATTCACGAGACTATCGTTTTTGATATTCCCTTGAAGTTTGAAGCTAGACTAGTGAGCGAAGATGCCTGGTCTTAGCAGACTTGGAAAGATATTTTGTTGTGGTTGTAATAGGGATTCCCGATTGGAGGATTCGTGTCCGGTTCCTCCCATTGGAACTCCGACCTATGAACTCTATATAAAAAATGGAGTGGGTCCTATCACGTATAATGAAGTATGGATCAAATATACCAGGAAAGACGGTGTCCTACAGTGGCCCCGTTATGGTAGCTTTGAAACAGAGATTTTAGATAATCTCGAAGTTAAACTGTTCAAGAAGAAAGCCCGGCCGGCGATGTTTGACTCTTTCCGCTTATGGCGAAAGGAAGCCAAACAGAAAGAAATTAAGTTAGCGAAACGAAATAAACGAGAACGTGGTATGTCAATGGTGCAAGCTGCTATACAGTTTAGGGATAATGAAGAAGAACAAGAAAGCGAACAGATAATTAGGCAAAGTAAGTTAGCGGTGGACAAGTGCTATCCAGCTTTGCCACCTCAACAGCAAGAAGAGAAGAAAGATCTTGCGAAAGATCCTTTAATGTAGCACCTATTGAGTTCGCCACCCCCTTATGTGCAGAGTGCTACAGCACCTCCACAAGCTATAGTTGTGCAACCTCCGGTTGTTTTGCCTCATGTGGTTCCTCAACAGCCAGCTCCTCTTCCGTTGGCTCCTATTCCTTTGGCGCAGCCTTCTCAAGGGCCGCCGACTTTGCTACCTTCTTCGTCTGCTACTCCTACGCCTGTCTTGTTTACTCCCCCTGTTACTGTTCCGACTTTGGTTTCTTCTCATTCTGCTTTGTCTCCTGTTCTTTTGTCAACTTCTCCTTCTGCTCGACAGAGAATGACTGATTTTGTTGCTGGTCTCTTCTCTCCTCTTTTGGGTTCATTGGGTATGTATCCTGTTGTAGAGCGTAAGCAATTGCGTAGCCAATTGCCTGGTCCTGATGAACGGACAGTGTTAGATCACTTAGCGCGTAAATGGGTTACGTATCCTTTGCACTATGATCTCGAGTGTGTTATGGATTTTTTTCGTCAATGGGAAGCACCGAAACAAAGATATGTTTTCGATATGATGTGTTCTTTCCTTCGCGAACAATGGGAAGATGGTGATGTAGGACAAACTCCGTCTGAGTTGTACCGTATACGTTCTGAGTTTGCGAAAGGGACTGTTGTGGGTCTTGGGGTTGAGAAAGCAGTTGCGACGTTGTTGTCGTTTAGGAGTGAGTCTCCTTCTCAGCGACTGTTTGAGCCTGATTCTTTGGTTAGGAGAAAGGCGCGACAATATCCGATGCGAGAGGTTCTTCCAGTTTGAAGACCTGGTGATGCAAATGCTGTTCCAATTATTCCGCCACATTTTCAGCGAGTTTGGGTACATGTTCCATGGAAGCGTGCTGAAGTTTTAGCCCTTAAGCAGACTTTGCCTGATCCAAGTAAAAATCCTGCAGGGTACTATAAGGAATTATCTCAAACTGCGGATTCATGTATTATGAATCTAGCCAATATAGACATGTTCTTTGGGAATGTTGTTCCACAGCCTATATGGGGATTGATTCGTCATACGGATCATGCACAGGAATTAGGTGATACATGGAATAATCTTAGAGCCGCAGATAATAGACAAGTAGGTGGTGCTAAACCAGAGGATGTGATTACTGATCTCCCTGGTAGGATTATTGATTATATGAAGACTTTGATGCCTGCTATGCGTGTTAATTGGGACAAGTTGTCTGCGTGTAAGCAGAAGAAAGACGAGACTGTGTCTGACTTTTTCACTAGATTCGAAGAGACGTTTACTGACCATAGTGGTCAGGACATGAGTACAGAAGGTGGTCAACGGTTGTTCGTTGACAAGTTTGTGCATAATTTGCTTCCCGACTTGTGTAATAAGTTGAGGATTCTGAGAGTGCTTGGGCTGTTTCTACATCAGCGCAGATTTTGGCTACTGCCCAGTACTATGAGAATAGAAATAAGGATGAGATAGAGAAAGCGGATAGGAAGACTAAGGAATTGAAGACTAAAGTTCTTCTACAGCAAGCTTATCTGCCCCGTAATAATCAGCGCGATTATCAGCAACCTCAGCAATATCAGAGAAACTCACAAAGGTTTGAGTCTTCTCAACAGCGTTTTCCCGTAGGAATAGCTTTGATCAGCAAAATAGTGCGTCTGGTAGGACGGCACAGTACTATGCGGACGATTACTATGTTGAAGGTGAGAATGTGGATGCTAATGATTGCTAGGACAGCCATAGACAAAGAGAGGGAGTTGTTTCAGTTCCAGTAGATCAGAGTGGACCTTATGTTGAAGAGATTGCATCAGGTGTGTCAGAGCCTTTTCTGTTGGATACTGGTGCTACGAAGAGTTCTATTATGCACTCTAAACTCCCTGGCGCACCTTTGTATGGCTTAACGAATGTTTCAGTAGGTTTTTCTGGCGCCCCGGTTACGAATCCGATTTCTAGTCCGTTGTCTATTCTGTTGGACCTTGTGAATTCGAAGCACCCCTCATTCTAACGACAGGTTGTGGTGAGAACTTGTTGGGATTGGACTTGTTGAAGAGATTGTATGCGACGCTACATTGTTCTCCTTCAGGAGTACATCTTACATTGGGTAAGAGAGTGATCTCTCCGATGTATTTATCTAAAGATCGACTTCCACCTGAATTGTCTTCTCTCCCTGATTCTCTTTGGGCTACTGGTCCTAATGATGTGGGTCTCCTAGAGATTCCGCCATATGTAGCGAATGCTAGATTGCCACGTATTCCGCAATATCGAATTTCCAGTGATGGTGAAAGAGCACTTTTGGAGATCATCTATGATCTGATTGTGAAAGGTGTAATTGAGGAAACGAGAGGTAATGTGTGCAATAGTCCGGTTTTGCCTGTTCTGAAAAGAACGGATTCTTCACAGCCTCCTGTATATAGGTTTGTGATCGATCTCCGCGAGGTGAATAAGATCGTTGTTCCGCAATTTCCTGTTGTGCCTGATATCACCACTTTACTGACTTTGATCCCGGCTACAGCCACGTGGTTTTCGGTGATTGACTTGAAGAATGCTTTCTTCAGCATCCCGATTGCCGTGGAGAGTAGGGATATCTTTGGCTTCTCTTTAGGAGGACAAAGTTTCCGGTTTAAGCACGCTCCTCAAGACTATTGTGAAAATCCATCGATCTATAGTCAGGCTTTGAAAACACAACTTGATTTGCTTGTTTTACCTGATGGTGCTGCTCTTATTCAGTATGTTGACGATCTGTTAGTTGCTGCTGACAATGAAGAGATCTGTAGAGTGGCTACTTTGTCGTTGTTACGTCATTTATCTGATTTCCATCATAAGGTTTCTCTATCAAAGTTGCAATATTGTTGACAAGAAGTTACCTACTTAGGTCACCTCTTATCGAAGGAGGGAAGGAAACTGACCCCAGAAAGAATTCAAGCGATTGCGAAAATGAGTGTGCGTACGACACAGAGAGAAGTACGTGCTTTTCTAGGTATTACGTCGTACTGTAGACAGTGGATCCCTAATTTTTCATTGCTTGCGAAGCCTTTGATAGCTCTTACTGTTAAGGATACTCCAAATCCTATTCCTTGGACTGACGAATGTCATAAGAGCTTTTCAGAATTGCGCGATGCGTTGTGTTCGGCTCCTGTCTTGGGTCCTCCCGACTACAGTAAGCCTTTTACATTATATGTCCACGAGAGAGAGGGATGTGCATTGTCGGTTTTGACTCAGCAATTTGGCGATAAGCAACGTCCATGTGCTTATTTTTCGTCGACTTTGGATCCCGTAGCTAGAGCGTTGCCGAGTTGTTTGAGAGCTACAGCAGCAGCGGCTGTTTCGATTCGACAGTCTGCTGGTTTGGTTATGGACTATACACTAATTGTGATGGTTCCACATGCAGTGGATACCTTGTTGAATCGTACCAAGACACAGCACTTAACTAGTGCTCGGTTGTCGGGTTATGAATTGACACTGTTAGCGAGTCACATACATATAAAGAGATGCAACACTTTGAATCCAGCTACGTTGTTGCCGATTTCAGTAGAGACAGATGTTATTGAACAGCATGATTGCTTCCTTAGGACAGAGGAAGAAACAAAAGGGAGGATAGATCTTAGGGATACTCCTCTTCCAGAGTGTGATGGTACCTTATGGGTTGATGGTTCGTGCTTTAAGCTTCCGAATGGTGATACGACTGCGGCATATGCTGTTACGACTTTGCATACGATTGTTGAAGCTGCACGTATCCCACATAATTCAGCGCAAGCAGCAGAGTTGATTGCATTAACGAGAGCGTGTGTGTTGTCGAAAGGAAAGCGAGTGACTGTGTATACCGATAGCCAGTACGCGTTTGGTGTGGCTCATAGTTTTGGACGTTTGTGGAAAGAGCGTGGGTTCCTGACTTCGCATGGAACTAAGATTCAGCATGGTCAATTGGTGAATGAACTTCTTGAATCTCTTACTTTGCCGTTGCAAGTCGCGATTGTGAAATGCAGTGCGCATACGAAAGTTACGGATGATGTTGGTCGTGGTAATGCGTTTGCAGATGAAGTCGCGAAAGAAACTGCGAGAAATGTGATGAGTCGAATGTATGTTGCGGGTCTGGCGAGATGGGTTCCGGATAGGAGTATATCTGAAGATATGCTTGAGAGTGTGAAATCCATCCAAGCTGAAGCTACAGAGAAAGAGTTGAATGAATGGAGAGAAAGCAAGGGTAAATTGGATTCGAATGGTTGTTGGATTGAGTTGTCAGAGCATCAGAGATGGTTGTTACCCGATGCGTATGTACTTCCAGTGGTTACGATGGCTCATGGATTGGCACATATCAGTGTAAAAGGGATTTGCAAGTTGTTAGCTCCAGTATGGCAGAATGCTGGTATTCCTAAGTGTGTGGAGAATCTGGTTAAGAATTGTATGGTGTGTTTGATGTACAATCCTGGTAAGGGAATTCCAACTCCAGCTGGTTATTTTGCTCCTCCAACGTATCCGTTTGAGGCTTTGCAGCTAGATTTCATCCACATGGAGAGGTGCAACAACCTGAAATACGTCTTAGTGGTTGTTTGCTCTTTTTCTAGATGGGTGGAAGCCTACCCTTTGAAAGATAATACTGCCTTGTCCCCAGCGAAAGTCCTTATTAAGGAATTCTTCCCTAGGTTTGGTTTGCCGAGAATGATCTGGAGTGACAATGGGAGTGAATTTGTAGGTCAAGTGATGAAGAGAGTATGTGATGGATTAGGTATCAAGCAGAAGTTCCACGCTGCAAATCATCCCCAATCAGCTGGTTTAGTCGAGTGCTATAATGGCACTCTTAAGTTGAAATTAGCTAAGATTCAAGCGAGCTCTGGTTTACAATGGCCAGATGCTTTGCCATTAGCTCTTCTGTCCACTAGAATGACTGTGCTGAGGAAAATTAAATTTTGGCCATGTTGTGTTCCCTAGCGCGTACCCCACCGACTCCATGTACCAGCTTAAAGTGCATGTAACTTCCCTCCTGTGCCAGCTATGAAGACGCAAATACATTTGCGTCCACCGTTAACTTGTCCTCTTTCAGATCCACCATGAATGGATTATGTAGTCCGTTCCTAAGTATGCTATGCCACCGTCTCTTTGTAGTACACTTTTCATGTATTCCTGCTCTAGCAAGAGTAGGCCCTGAATTCCTGCCATCTGAACCTCTTTTGTGGCTCCTGACTCTGCCCAGACTACCTCTGTACCCGTGAACTCTGTCCTACTTTCAGCGCGGCCCCTCGCGCTCAGCTCAAGCCTGCTTTCTGCCAAGACTGACTATAACCTTCGAGTTATCTGTTCCGCTCCCCGAGAATACATTCCTGCCTACTAGATCCTGTAAACATCCTCCCCAGCTGCAGAGCCAAAAGGCCGACTTGTCTTAATACAAGTAATTCATAGCCTCTGTTGCCATGCTTCCTTGGAAGGCCCCGTGCCCCACGCTTCACATGTAGACACTTAGGCGCTTATACACGCATCCACAGTTAGCATAGAATAGCTTCTGCCCTAGAGACCTTTTCCGCCCAGATAGTATAGTTCCTAAACATCAGATATCAGATATGATAGAAGTACAAGTTGATCTGACATGCCAGACTTCTGTCTCTTTCCGTCAGTGTAAATGTCAAGTCCCCTGCACCCCGTCAATCACACGTCATGCAGCTGCGCGCGCATCCAAGCTTCCGATTTCTGCTGACATTGCAACATTCTGTTAGCACCACCCCTTGGTGCCACCCACTTGCGTCACCTATCAGTGACGTTTCTAGCACACACCTCTGGTTCACGCCTAGTTTACGCCTCTTGATGATGTATTAGTATCACGTGTATAATGTTATCTTGTCTTCTCTCAGCTGTTACGCCTCTTACATTGATTCTTATGGTATTAATCAAGTATATAAGCTATGTATTGTCAATAAACGAGAGCGCTCTATCCCTTCTGACACCCCTGTGGTGGTCAGAACATGATATCCTGATTCCTTTATGAGGAATAAAACCCTTAGAAACTCTAACACCACGGACTCTGTCTTTTTTCATCCCGATTGAGTTATTATTGATTAAGTACTTACCTGCATAGAAATTAAGAGAGTAAATTAATTATTTACGTCATTTTGGCGCCCGAACAGGGACCCCTCCCCCACCTCACGCGCCGGTTGGTGCGTTGCAAGCTGTGTCCCCTGCCATCAGTTAGATGGAACACACGTGTACTGGCAGGATTTCCTGCATCTCCCTCTGACCCACGGAGGTGACGAAGACTGCGATCAGTGCCCAGACGAGGCGGTGAGGAGTGCGGAGGATCCCGACCAGAGCCTAGCCGAAAGAAGCAAGGTCCGAGGTGTGAAGAGGCCCACCAGTTTTCCGAAGTTTTCCGAAGTTTCCCGAAATTTTCCGAAGTTTTCCGAAGTTCCGAGTCGAGTCCAGTCGAGTTTTCCGAGGCCTTCTGTTTCCGTGCTTCCCGGTGAGTACCATTGCTGGGTCGTATCTAGACGGGTTTGGGTACGCAAGTCCGGTCTGCACTGTTTTTAGGCAGTGTATCTGTACTGTTTAGCAGTATATCAAGTATTCCGAATTTCTGCACTGTTTTTAGGCAGTGTATCTGTACTGTTTAGCAGTATATCTAGTATTCCGAATTTCTGCACTGTTACACCAGTGTATCCGTACTGTTGAGCAGTACATCCAGTATAGGGGGGTAGTCATCTATGTCTTCAATGTTTTTATGTGATTAATGTTGTGGTATGAATGTGACTGTTTAAACGTGTATTATTGTGTTTCTCGTATAATCTAGCTGTCAAGAGTATTAAGGAATAAGGATCTAGCATTCAGTAATAAGTAAGCAAGATGCCGTTTTTCAACAAGTTAAAACAGATAGGAACTAGGAAAGGGTTACTGGAGGAAGAAATTCCTATCCCCCCTAGGGACACTCCAGGCAATTTTATGTACCAGAAACATGGCATAGATGCCATATTATATCTAGATTTATGGGCCGATTACACCAAACACCTAGACGAAAGACACAGATGGCCTGTTACCGGAACGTGGGATGCCGAGTGCATCATGAGGGTAGAAGAAGCATTATGGAAAAAGAAAGCTAGACAATCTCAGAAGGACGCCATAGAATTTTGGCGTAAGGAATCACGTAAGCGTGCTGACAAAGCACTCCGTAGAGAAGACAGACTTAAAGAATCAGATAAAGACCAAGAAAACGAATTAGTTACTGAAGGGATCCGAGTAAAAACAGAACAAATAGACCGTGCCCGAAATAATCTTGTAAACGGTATGTATCTTGCAGCAGATGGCACATCTGAAGCCCAATCAGAAACAACGAAAAGCTTACCGACACCATTAGTTCCAACTAAAGTAATGCATAAAACTATTAAAGACATATTCCTAAATTCATATCTAGAGGATGTAGCACCAGCTTATACCAATCTGCCTGTTCGTGCCCTGCCTACTGACAGGGATGGGGGTGGCACTGCGCCCCCAGCTAATGTTCCGCCAGCTCCGCCACTTCCCGCACTCAAAACAGACCTACCGAAACCAGTCCTACCTGATCTTACTAAACGACAAATTCAGACTCAGATCCAGACTCCGCGGAGAGATAATGCTCAAGCATCCGCCTCAGGAGGTGCGACAGCGGGTCTACAGACCCCGCCACCGACACACAGATTGCATTTAAGGGACACGCAGAATCCTTTCCAGACTCCCCACTCGCCGCGTCTTGACGCATTTAAAGAGAAAATGTCAGTTTGCAGATATGATCCAGTCCCCGGAAGAACAGATCTAATGATATTAGCATCACTACGATTAAGATCTGCCACCGATAGCTTGTTATGCTATGTAGGAATGCAGGAACGCCTCGACAGACTATATGAGTTTATACAGACAGGGAAAGACCCCGACAGTGTCAAAGATGCCATGCATAAACAGAAAGTTGACATTCAAGCACAGATATTACGATTTTTCATAAATTGTGTAATAAGAGAACGAGACAGGCCCGAGACAGATCAAAGTGAACTAGACGCATTAAACAAGTGGGGTCAAAATATAGCCGAAGGAAAGCATGATAGAGGGAATTGCATAGCCAGTATGTCCCAGAAAATTAGAAAGGCAGTATTGACTGCACACCAGGAAGGGAATGATAAAGCTTCCTCCGAGGAGGAAGAAGACCATGAAGCACCAGGAAGGTCTACAGATACTATAGCGTACGTAGGTAAGGGAAATTACCTTAGGAAAGGCATCCGTCCGGAAAGCAAGAGAGTTCTTTTCTCTGCTTTAACAAATCCGAATTCTTCTGAACATCAGTTCCAGGAAACTGATAAAAGGCTTCGAGACCGAGTGGGGTACCATGTACTCAATTCTATGGATGAACAGGAATTAGCCCGGTCAGCTGTGTTATGGGCCGAAAACCCAGACATGTATAATGATGACACGTTAGTACAGACATTCTTGAACCTTTCCCCGGAAGAGCAGAAAATAGCGGGTGTATACATGATCCAGCACCTCCTCATCAAGTTCAGAAACCATCATTCTGATCCAGGTCCCTTACACGAGACATTAGAAGCACTACTCATGGATAGATGGAGAGGTTTTAGTACCAAACTAATACAAATAATTCTAGAACAACGATGTAAGTATAACACCTTCATAAGTCCCGAATATGTTCCCGCCCCGCCTCCAGAAAGGAAAACGTACCACATGCAATGCGGTGGTGGCATTGAAAGTCAGAACCCCTTACGAGAAGTACACCCAGTTATGGGTACGGACCAACGCTTGAAGCGTGTGTATGTCCACACACCACTGACTAAGTTAGAACTGTTAGAAATGAAGAAATTAGTTCCGTGCCATGATAAAGACCCTGCAGGTTTTCATAGAGAGCTTAAAGATATGTTACTGATGGGAGATTACACGTATGATGATATTATGAAAATGTTAAAAGTACTGTTGCCCACGGGCATTTACGAGAAATTAAAGGAAAAGGATTGGGAGGTGGGAGAGTCAAAAATAGCATGGGCAGAAATAGAAGACGAAGAAAGCAAACGAGTCCCAGGGGTAGGCCTTGGGGACAAGACTAAAGCATTACCAGGTTTAATAGTACAGGTTTTGCCAAGATTATTGACAACTAGAAAGGAAGATTGGGACGCAATCTCGTCCTGTAAACAGAAACAAGATGAAGATACTAGTGACTTTTATTCAAGATTCGAGAAATGTTTCATCATAAATAGTGGCCTAAAAACTAGTAGTGAGTCATATCCACACCTTTTTGTAACAAAATTAGTAGAGAATGCCCTACCATTAGTCAAAAATAGAGTGTACAAAGTTGAAAGTACTTGGCAGGCAAATACGCCGTCTCAGATGTTACAAATGTTACAATATCACCAGAATAGAATTAGGGAAGAACAAGATCAGGAACAGAAACGTATGAAAGACACGAAAATGAAAATGTTAGTAGCTCAGACGATTCCAGCCGACGGTCATAGAAAAGGTGGGGCCCAGACCAATCATTCTGCCGCTCCCGTTAAAGGGACATGTAATTATTGCAAGCAGCCAGGTCACTACGTACATGAATGTCCAGTCCTGAAACACAACATCGAGACAGGTAAAACTAAAGAAAGACCGCGTCCGCCTAGACACGATCAGGTTCAGCAACAGACCTCACAGAACGAACAGCCAATGCAGAATACACAGCCTATGCATGATCAGTCCCACACAGTACAGACAGTAGCAGTACCGCAGCCACAACATGCCCAGACACAGCCCATTGGCGCAACTCGACAAGTATCACAACAGATGTACCAGTATGCCCAGTCGGCATATCCAGATTATCCCCGTTATACATGAAACAGCCTAGGGAGGGAAAGTGATTTGCCTCTTATTGAAATTCCTGTAGATCAAGAAGGTCCTTATGTACACAGTCACGTATTAGGAAAAGACAGAAAGTTTTTAATTGACACAGGGGCAAGTCGCACTACAATCAGTCACAATGAAGTCCCAGGGGCACCCCTCTCAGGCTCGCAGAATGTTTCCCTTGGTTTTTCAGGACAGCCTATTGTAAATGAAGTATCAGAACCAGTACCACTAGCTGTAGGTCCATTATCTCGAGTTACAGATTTGTTACTTACGAAATCATGTCCAGAAAATCTGTTAGGAATTAAAACACTGAAGGCTCTAGGAGCTATAATATGCTGTTCCCCGGAGGGAGTCAGACTCTTTCTACGGGATTTCAAGGGTCATTATGTTTTACGTGATTTTGATGTCAGATTGAAAAACGTACCAGATCACTTATGGGCAAAAGGCCCAGCTGATGTAGGTTGTATGCATATCACTCCATATCGTGTAACACTCAAGACAGGAGTTGTTTTACCCAGGATCAGACAATACAAGTTACCACCCGATGCTGTAGTGGCTTTACTGAAAATAATTGAAGAGCTTATTGCCCAGGGGGTGGTCGTAGAGACCGACTCCAATATCTGTAATTCACCGATCATACCAATTCTTAAACGTACAGACCGCAATGCACCGCCAGTATATCGGCTGGTGATTGATCTTCGAGAACTGAACAAATGTATTGTACCACAGTATCCTGTGGTCCCCGATATCTCCTCCCTATTGACTGCTATTGATTCAGAAGCAACGTTCTTTACTGTAATCGATCTCAAGAACGCTTTCTTCAGTGTACCTATTGATCCGGAGAGCCAATATCTCTTCGGATTCAGTTTAAATGGACGAAGTTTCAAATTTTCCCGCGCACCTCAAGGATTTACAGAAAGCCCCAGCATCTATAGTCAAGCACTGAAAAGACAACTAGATTGTATCCAAATGCCAGTTAATACAGCTTTACTGCAATACGTCGATGATCTACTGATCACCGCACGAAGTGAGCCCGAATGTGAACAAGCATCTCTGACAGTTTTGCATTTCCTGGCCGACAAGGGACACAAGGTGTCCCCTTCAAAGCTACAATTCTGTGTTCAGCAAGTTGTGTACTTGGGTCACTTGCTGTCCAAAGTGGGGAGACAGCTCACTCCCGATCGCATTCAGTTAATTGTAAATATGCCACGACCCCAGACACAAAAGGAAGTGCGGGCCTTCATAGGCCTCACCTCGTACTGCAGACAATGGATTCCTCAATATGCATTTCTAGCTAAACCACTCATTCAGTTAACGACGCAGGAGGCTGCAACTTCCATTGCCCTCCCTTGGACTCAGGAACACACACAAGCCTTTGAGGAATTAAAGAAAGCTTTATGCCAAGCACCAGTTTTAGCGACACCATGTTACAGCAAACCGTTTACACTTTTTGTTACAGAACGTGACGGTACAGCATTGTCTGTCCTCACTCAAGATCAAGCAGGTTCACATAAGCCTTGCGCTTATTTTTCAAGTACATTGGATTCAGTAGCACAGGCACTCCCTGCATGTTTAAAGTCAGTAGCAGCAACAGCGTTAGCAATCAGACAAAGCGACTCAATTGTTTTAGGTCATCAGTTAACAGTACAAGTTCCACATTCTGTAGAGGTTCTGTTAAACAGAACCCAGACTCAACACTTGACTATAGCACGACTTACAGGTTACGAATTGACATTATTCCAGCCACACATAGAAATCAGACGCTGCAGTATCCTGAACCCAGCAACACTGTTACCTACAGTTATGACAGATCCAGCTCCACATGATTGTATAGAGATCATTAATGCAGTAACAAAGCCCCGACGAGATTTAACAGATGTTCCATTGACAAATCCAGACCTGACACTTTATGTGGATGGTTCATGCATGAGAACAAGTACAGGAGAGTTAGTGGCCGCGTATGCCGTGACCACTGAAACTGAAGTTAAAGAAACACACCGTATTGATACACTGTCTGCTCAAGCAGCAGAGCTCATCGCTCTGACCCGAGCCTGTATTCTAGCCAAGAACAGAAATGTTAACATATACACAGATTCCCGTTATGCGTTCGGAGTCGTACACGACTTCGGCATGCTGTGGCAAGAAAGAGGTTTTCTGACCTCTCATGGTACAAAGATACAACATGGTCCTCTCATTCAAGCACTGTTAGAAGCAATACATCTGCCTTCAGCCATATCCGTCATGAAGTGTAAAGCACACACTAAAGCCACAGATTCTGTTTCCCAGGGTAACGACCTGGCAGATCAAACAGCGAAACATACAGCACTGACTCACACTCAGACAACTGATGCGACAAAAATAACAGATCCGACAAACTGTATGACAGTCAGGGATCCCACACTAGATGTTATTGACATTCAGACACATGCTACTCCAGAAGAAATAAAGAAATGGATTGAACTAGGAGGGATCCAGACAGATCAAGGTTGGATGACGAAGGGAAAATATACATGGTTTCTCCCTGACTCTATGGTTCAAGTCATGATAAATACAGCACATAGTCCTGCACATCTAGGAGAGAAAGCAATGCTAGACAGTTTACAAAATCTCTGGAACAATAAACACTTACGAGCAGCCGCAAAACAGAAAGTGCGTACTTGCATGATCTGTTGTCAGTTCAATCCAGGTAAAAGCGTCCCTGTAGAGCAAGGTGGATTTCATCCTCCCGATCACCCTTTTGAAGTCCTCCAGATGGATTATATCCAGATGGACCGTTGTCGAGGATTTAAATATGTTCTCGTAGTTGTCTGTGCTCTGTCCCGCTGGACCGAAGCATACCCAGTCTCAGATTACACTGCTCCGACCACTGCCAAACAGTTGGTTCGTGAATTCTTCCCACGATACGGCCTGCCTCGTGTCGTGTACTCAGATAACGGTCAGCCATTCTCGTCTGCCTTAATGAAAGAAGTTTCCTTGTTACTGGGATACCAGTGGAAGTTCCATTGTGTCCGACACCCAGAAGCCGCAGGCCTTGTTGAGAGGCATAACCAGACATTAAAGATCCGCCTTGCCAAAATATGTCAGGAAAAAGGGGTCGACTGGATAGTCGCCCTGCCAGTGGCACTATTCTATATGAGAATGGTCGCCCATTCGAGATCAGGGCTATCTCCGTACGAGGTGGTCTTTGGAAGACCACCGAATATGTGGGGGACGCCCATTCCAAAAAAGATTACTGATGTTGATTCTAATATGTTGACAGATTACCTTGCCTCCTTGATGTCTGCACTCCAATCATGTCGTTCACAGGTTGCCGCAGCCTTCCCTGACAACACTGATGTAAAGCCACATGACGTCCGTCCCGGTGATACTGTCCTCGTCCGCAACTTCGACAGGAAAAGTCCGTTGGAGCCCCGCTGGAAGTCTCCGAAGACCGTTCTTCTAACAACAAGGACGGCGGTGAAAATCGAGGGAAGAAAGGGGTGGGTACACACGAGTCATATAAAGAAATTTGCTGGACTGAAACCTGACCCAGACTCGTCCACCCCCACCAAAGACTGTGTTACCAAAGACTTTACCGAATCGCAACGAGAAAAGACTCCTCAAGAACAATATCGCATGAAATTACGATCTAGCAAGTCAGACAGTTTAATTGTTTAAGTCCTCCCCTAGGTGAATCGGTTAAATAGTTTCTGACATGTATCCCCTAGATCAAGATAGAGAGAGAGAAGCAAAGAAACGTACATATCGCAAATCACTTCGTAGTCACTGCATAGTGACACTAATAATCATGTTTATTCTCAGTATTTTAATTATTATTGCTAGTATCTTATTACCTATCTATTATCCTATTTTCAAGCGTGAACAATCTGCTTACAATGTCTCTGCTGAACACACTTTTAGTGAGTTACCTCCTCACGAGCTTTCCTACAGACTTGCGCTGCGCAACAATACATTCATTAGTATGTTACATCATTCTCATCAAACTAACAATGCTACAAATTGCTGGATATGTGGCCGACTCCCTCCCTACCAGAATTACAAGGGAGCTCTGCCTCTCTTTCCGTACCCGTTCTCTCACAATGGCTCCTGCGGAGCATGGTTCAAAATAATTAATTCTTTAGATCCCAACATTGCTGTTTTCGATGGGGGTTGGGTTTGGGGAAACCTGAACTTGGTCCTGCTAGACGTCTGTTACCCAGATAAGGAGGGACTCCCCACTAGAATAGGAACTGATCTAGAAAATGAAGTATATGGATTAGGTAATTATACAATTAGCCTTATGATTCTTACTGTCGAATCCGAAGCCACACCAGTTCTACCTATTATGTCAGTACTGCCAGTCACTGGTGAATTATGTATCAAGAAGAAAGGTTCAGTACACTTAGGTCATAGTAAATGCACTACTGTGGTCGAATTCAGTGATCATGGAAAATCGTCTTTCAAAGCTATCAGTCATTCTTACTTTGTTTGTGGTCATACCGCATACATACGTCTACCTCCAGATTGGGATGGTACCTGTTACATTGCATTCCTGCTGCCACCTGTTTTTCTAGCTCCTCCTGATTACCATAGAAATAGCAATCTAGTAAAGAATAGACCCAGAAGAGATGTCCCACTTGTCGACTACACAGAAACGGCATGGGAACAGTACACCGATTTTAATAAAGGATTCTTTTTCTTTTTAGGACCTGTCCAGAATAGTAAATTAATACGCAGATTAACTAGAACACTTGAAGCAGTAGTAAATGAAACTGCCTCCGCCTTAGGTAACTTAACAGAAGAGCAGTCCGCTATGCGGGTTGTTGTCCTTCAGAATCGTCTTGTAATTGACGTCATCTTGGCAGATAGAGGTGGAGCCTGTAAGGTCATCGGGTCAAGTTGCTGTGTTTTCATTCCACAAAACGCACCATCAGTATATCAAGCTATTACCCGTCTTCATAATATTGCAAATCAGATACATCAGAATCCAGGCACCTGGACTTGGTCCGGTTGGTTCTGGACAACGTTAACAGCTTGGGGATGGAAGATCCTATCCTTCCTAGGCATTGGCCTAGTCCTAGTATTCAGTTGCTGCCTGTGCCTACAGTGTGGGCCAGCGATTTGTGGACTGTGTGCCACTTCTTGTATTAAACATTCCAGTTCTTACTCAAAACGTAACCGAAAGAAAGAAGAACAAATGATGTTACAAGAACAGACTGATCGATTCATGAGGATCGATATTTCATGAAGGGTCCGTAGGGAACAAGGAGGGAATGAGGAAAATTAAATTTTGGCCATGTTGTGTTCCCTAGCGCGTACCCCACCGACTCCATGTACCAGCTTAAAGTGCATGTAACTTCCCTCCTGTGCCAGCTATGAAGACGCAAATACATTTGCGTCCACCGTTAACTTGTCCTCTTTCAGATCCACCATGAATGGATTATGTAGTCCGTTCCTAAGTATGCTATGCCACCGTCTCTTTGTAGTACACTTTTCATGTATTCCTGCTCTAGCAAGAGTAGGCCCTGAATTCCTGCCATCTGAACCTCTTTTGTGGCTCCTGACTCTGCCCAGACTACCTCTGTACCCGTGAACTCTGTCCTACTTTCAGCGCGGCCCCTCGCGCTCAGCTCAAGCCTGCTTTCTGCCAAGACTGACTATAACCTTCGAGTTATCTGTTCCGCTCCCCGAGAATACATTCCTGCCTACTAGATCCTGTAAACATCCTCCCCAGCTGCAGAGCCAAAAGGCCGACCTGTCTTAATACAAGTAATTCATAGCCTCTGTTGCCATGCTTCCTTGGAAGGCCCCGTGCCCCACGCTTCACATGTAGACACTTAGGCGCTTATACACGCATCCACAGTTAGCATAGAATAGCTTCTGCCCTAGAGACCTTTTCCGCCCAGATAGTATAGTTCCTAAACATCAGATATCAGATATGATAGAAGTACAAGTTGATCTGACATGCCAGACTTCTGTCTCTTTCCGTCAGTGTAAATGTCAAGTCCCCTGCACCCCGTCAATCACACGTCATGCAGCTGCGCGCGCATCCAAGCTTCCGATTTCTGCTGACATTGCAACATTCTGTTAGCACCACCCCTTGGTGCCACCCACTTGCGTCACCTATCAGTGACGTTTCTAGCACACACCTCTGGTTCACGCCTAGTTTACGCCTCTTGATGATGTATTAGTATCACGTGTATAATGTTATCTTGTCTTCTCTCAGCTGTTACGCCTCTTACATTGATTCTTATGGTATAAATCAAGTATATAAGCTATGTATTGTCAATAAACGAGAGCGCTCTATCCCTTCTGACACCCCTGTGGTGGTCAGAACATGATATCCTGATTCCTTTATGAGGAATAAAACCCTTAGAAACTCTAACACCACGGACTCTGTCTTTTTTCATCCCGATTGAGTTATTATTGATTAAGTACTTACCTGCATAGAAATTAAGAGAGTAAATTAATTATTTACGTCAGTGCATTCACGAATGGGTCTTAGTCCATACGAGGTAGTGTTTGGTCGCCCGGCAAATGTTTGGGGAGTGCAGCGGCCAACAAAGTTTAGTGAGATAGAACATCCTGTGTTGCTTGACCACCTGTATGAATTGACGGCTAAATTGCGTGTTTTGCATCAACAGGTTCATGATTCACTGCCACAAGCTTCTGAAGATCCAGGACATGCCATTGAACCTGGCACCTGGGTGCTGGTGAAGAATTTCCAGTGGACCAAGAACGATCAGCCCCGCTGGAACGGCCCGTATTTAGTTCTGTTGTCCACCCGTTCTGCAGTACGAGTGCACGGTACAAAGAACTGGATCCACGGCGTACATTGTAAGAGGGCTCCTTTGCCTCTGCCGTACGACCGGTGGGTCCAGAAAGGACTTCCTGAATCTGAAACTGAGACCGTGCCTCGTTTTCTGCCTTTCAGCGATGCCCGTTTGATTGGAACGAACACTGAGCAAGAAAGTGACGATCTTCTTCAAGAAGCTGTGCCTCCGTTGAATAGTATGAACACTGTTGAACCTGAGTTATTATTCCGTGAACAGACATTGCCTGGCAAAGAGCATTATAATTTGCGACCGAGAGTCGCTGGACTAATAAAGCACTGAGATTCTTTCTTTTACTGATATTTTTAAGGTTAGCTCTCCTCCGAGGAACTATTTTGATTTTTGTTTTTCGAACCGCCATCCGGGTTCAGCTGTAGGGTCGCGGTGTCAAGTCTTTGGAGTGCAAGCCGAAGACGTTAGGTTGACGGTTCTGGTTGGTCTAAGGGAGTTGCCCTGGACTGACAGACGCGTTCCTTAGCACAGAACACCCTACCGCCGCGAGCTACAATTAGAGAGGATGGAGTTTTTCGAGATGGAGAGACCTGTTGAAAGAATAAGCTTTAAGAGCAAAATATGTAAATTAATGAGCAGAAAACGTTTTTTAATATTGTGTTTGCTTATATTGCTTAGCTTAATGATATTTTTAATTGGATATGTGACATTCTCTTTTCAAGTGACGTTCATGCCCACTATGCAACCTATGCCTCCTCCTACTGTTTCTTCGCATTCTTTTCACCCTCTGCCCGAACATGGAATTGTTAGAAGATTGGAATTTGCTAATAATTCCTTTGGCCAACTCCTGTATCAACACCAGCTAGTAATGAACACGACAAATTGTTGGGTGTGTGGCCTTATGACCCATACTACCAATAAAGGTATTCCTTACCTGGTTTTGCCTTTTAGCTACAATCGTTCTATTTGGGCATATAGAACGATGTTCATTTATGCTCATGGAGTCTATCCCCAACGTTCCGTGAAAGATAGTCCAAAGACTAGTGCTCTGGTCAAGGGTATAGTCGACATGATTAGGGGAATTAGTTCGTATGAGACTATCCCGAGAGATGAGACACAAGCATACATTGGTTGGAACGTTACTGGATACGGAGTTAGTCTGAGTGTTAACCAGCGAGCGAAGAAATCCCCTCCGATTTGGATAGTGCCCCATCAGGGTCATTATTGTCTGCAAGGTAATGGCAAGAATCCGAGAGCTCAGTTAGGGAAGAGCGTTTGCACTGAGACTTCTGTTTTTGCGTCTCAGACTTCCCCAGCGTTCCTAGCAGCTAAGGGTACCTATTTCATCTGTTACGATAAAGCGTACACATAGTTGCCCCCTGACTTTTCGGGCACATGTTTTGTTTCGTTCCTGTTGCCTCCCACATTTACAGCTGCGGCAGATTACCATAAGATGAGAGTTGCTAGAGGTGTCTTCAGTAAGGAAGATACCGCAGGACAAGAATTGGGAGATTTCTTTAAGGGTTTTCTGCCGTTCTGGGGACCTATGGCTAATAGCAGGAACATTCGACAGTTGACGAGAGTGGTTGAGTCCACCATAGTCGAAACTGCAGGTGCCCTTAGTAACTTGACTGCTGAGCTCCAGTCGGATCGACTTATGACTCTTCAGAACAGAGTTGCGCTAGATGTCATACTTGCAGATAGAGGTGGGGTGTGTAAATTGATTCAATCGAGCTGCTGCATTTTCATTCCAGACAAAGCTCCGACAGTTTTCCAGGCCATTTCCAGACTACATAAGATCTCCGAGTCTGTACATATAGACGAGGGAGATTGGTCGTTGATTGGATGGTTTGGGGGATTGTTATCCACGTGGGGATGGAAGATTCTGATGGTCATTGGGATGATCTTAGCTATCCTTTTCCTGTTCTGTCTTTGCGTACAGTGTGCTCCTGCTATATGTGGCCTTTGTGCTACTTCGTGTGCGAGGAGACCTGTCCAGAGAGAGTTGCTAAGTACTATGATGATGCTACAGCAACATCTTGATGATCTGATGAATATAGACCTGGATTCAGACTGACATGGGTTTGGGTTTGTTGCCTATGTAAGGGCAAAAGATGGGTATGTGGTTCTGTGGTTCCTTAGATTCTGAACCTGTTCAATAAAGGTCGTCGGATATAGACGATTTTGGTGTAAGCGGACCGCAAATGACGAGTGCGGTATGTACGAGTGTTTTCATAATAATCGATCAATGAGAACACTACGTATTCATAGATTTCGTCTGAACCCTCGGGTTCCATTTTGTGTACGGCAGCCATTTTGTGTGGTTGCCCTCACATAGGCCGATGACTGCGGCCGAACGAGTCTTTGGGACACGTACACCTTTAGCTGACTTCTGAGTGACCTGAACAAACTGACTCCCTTGCCCGAGGCTGACCTCGTTGAGCCAGTTCCTTGTTAAGCAGCTGGTCAGATAGAGATCAAAGAGCAGGACATTGCTGAGTTTATGGTACATGCACACACCCTTCTATCTTGCTTGTCATCTGCTTCTGTTCCTTCCTTTATGGCTTAATTACTGATATGGGTTGAGGTCTTTATGATGGGTCCGTCCGGCCTGCTCGAGCAGGAATGTTGAATTTTGCTTGGTCATTTCTGGTGGGCTGGACAACAGAAAGTGGGATTGTCGTCATGCGATATGTTTGAAATGTCACCCTCCAATTGGTCAGTTTGTATGTAACCGATGCTAGCCAGGAATGTGTATTTTAGCATAAAAGACGATGCTCCGCTCTATGAATTTTTGCAGTCTCTAGCGAACCACCCGTGTTGTGCTTCGTAGACCTCTGTTCCTGGTTGCAGCCAATAAATTTGGTCTTTGACGTCATCAAGAAGTGTCCCGTGTCTCTGTTTGCCAAGGCAGGGGAACTCGAAGACATCGGGCATTTTCCCTGGCGCCGTTGGGTTCTAAAACCTGGTTCTTCATGTCAGGCAGCTACGTGGGCATCACTGCACACATTCACAAGACACTAATGCCTGGACAGCCAAGTCCGCAGAGAGGGATTATTTGTCTGTTCTGTTCTCCAGGACTTCCTGGTGTGAACTTAGGGTGCAGACCCACCTCCCGGGTTGGTATTGCTGGGGTATCTATTCTAAGGTAAGGAATCTATAACTAACTGTTTCTTTCAGCTGAGCAAGTTACTTACCTTCGGTAATAATATATCTGTAAGAAACATAGGTTAGTTATAGATTCCTTACCGCCCCACCCATCCTCCCCGTTCTGCAAACTGACTTTTAGGGTTAAGGACTTCCTTTCAGGGCCCTAGTTTTGTGCAACAGTGGTCAGTGTCTTGCATGGGTCTGCGCTTCTGGCATGGAAAGTCTTGTACAGAACTGATGTCAGTGCGCGAGGGCTGCCTCTATGTAGCTACTGTGATATCATCCCGGCGACCATGACGCCAACGACGAACGCGGAGCCGACCGACGCCATCTTTCGACGTGCAGGGGTAATGCTGACAAAAAACTTTCCAGATCCAGTCTGATGCCTGGGGGTAATTTGAAGCTATGGAATCCATAACTAACCTATGTTTCTTACAGATATATTGTTACCGAAGGTAAGTAACTTGTTCTTTATGGGGATCTGCTTTCTTACTGTTAAAAATTGGGTCTCTACTTGGCAGTTGTTTGCACCCTGTCCAAATAGGGACCCACGATTCTAGTCAGGTAAGTGTAGTACACACTAAGTTTACCTGTGCTCATCCTAGAATAGCTCGACACAGAGCAGTCAGGCTAAACTAAAGAGGCAATGTGTAAAGTATTTGTACTCACACACACACACCCCCCCCACACACAACCACACACACACACAACCACAACCAAACCCCCAACCACAACCACACACACACAACCAACCACAACCACACACACAACCACACACACACAACCACACACACAACCACACACACAATCACAACTACACACACAACCACACACACACAACCACACACGCAACCACAACACCACACACAACTGCACAACCATACACAACCACACACACACACACAAACGCACACACACAACCACACACACAGCCACACACACAACCACACTCACAAGCACACACACACAACCATACTCACACAACCACACACAAACCACACACACACACAACCACACACACACATACACAACCACGCACACAACCACACACACAACCACAACCACACAAACACACACAACCACTCACACACACAACCACACACACAACCCCACAACCACACACACACAACCACACACACACAACCACACACAACCACACACACACAACCACACACACAACTACACACACACAACCACACACCTACAACCACACACACAACCACACACACACACACACAACCACACACACAACCACACACACAACCACACACAACACCACACACAACCACACACACACAACCACACACACACAACCACACACACAACCACACACACACAACCACACACACACACAACCACACACAAAACCACACACACACAGCCACACATACACACAACCACAACCATGCACACAACCACAACCACGCACACAACCACACACAACCACAACCAAACACACAACCACACACAACCACACACACAAACACACACACACAACCGCACACACAACCACAACCACACACACAACCACATACACACACAACCACACACCTAACCACACACACACACACAACCAAACACACAACCACACAGCCACACACACACAACCACACACACACAACCACATACACACACAACCACACACAACCACAACCACACACACAACTACATACACACACAACCACACACACACAACCACACACACACACAACCACACACACACACACAACCACACACACGCACACACAACCACACACACAACCAACCACACACACAACCGAACACACAACCACACACACAATCACACGTGCAACCAGAACACCACACACAACCACACACACAACCACACACACAACCACACACACACAACCACAACCAAACACACAACCACAACCAAACACACAACCATACACACAACCACACTCACACAAACACACACACAACCACAACCACATACACACACAACCACGCACACACAACCACAACCAAACACACAACCACACACACAACCACACACACACACAACCACACACAACCAACCACACGCACACACAACCACATACACACACAACCACACACACACACAACCACACACACACAACCAAAACCACACACACAACCACATACACACACAACCACACACACACAACCACACACACACACAACCACACACACAACCACAACCACACACATAACCACACACACACAACCACACACACAACCAACCACACACACAACCGAACACACAACCACACACACAACCACACATGCAACCAGAACACCACACACAACCGCACAACCATACACAACCACACACAACCACACACACAACCACACACACACACACAACCACACACACAACCACACACACACAACCACACATACACACAACCACACACACAACCACACACAACCACAACCAAACACACAACCACACACACAACCACACTTCTACACATACAACCACACACAACCACAAAACCACATACCACATACACAACCACACACACACACACAAACACACACACAACCACACACACACAACCACACACACACAACCACACACACACAACCACACACACACACAACCACACACACAACCACACACAACACCACACACAACCACATACACACACAACCACACACACAACCACAAACACAACCACACACACAACTACAACCACAACCAGACACACAACCACACTTCTATGCACACACACCCACAACGACACTGACACACACACAAAACCACATACACAACTACACACAACCACACACACACACACACACACAACCACACACACACACAATCACACATATACACAACCACACACACAAAACCAACCACAACCACACACACAACCATAACCACAACCACACACACAACTACACACACATAACCACACACACACACCCAAACACACACACCCAAACACACACAACCACACACACACAACCACAGAGACACACAACCACACATACACAACCACACACACACACACAACCAAACAACACAACACACAACCACACACACAACCACACACAAAACCACACACACAACCACACACACACACACCCCCGGCCACTCACTGCCTATCAGCCTCCTCTCAGCCAGGTAGCACGATCAGTTTCACTTTCACGCGATCACAATAAGTTTCACTTTCACAGCCGCGTTCGCTGTGAAAGTGTTCGCGTTTCTAGTTTTATTTATTCACTTTTGTTTCCTAGTGCTTGACAATCTAATCTCTACAATATTTAAGCAGCCTGCACGTCTCCTGTCAACCATACCACTCCATGCATTTTCTCTGATCCACATGGCACTGGTGCGTCTAGCCTGGCACACACCGGGTGATGATCTCCGCACCTCCTTCTAGACCCCAGCTCACTACTGTTTGCAGTCTGTCACTCACCCCTCACCTCCCTTGCACTCACCCTTCACCCCTTAGGCATGGCAGTCACTCCTCGCACCTGGCACTCACCCTTCTCCCTCTCTGGCACCCAGCATTGACTCTCTGTGACACTCAACTGTCGCCTCCCCGACACCCACCCTCGACCCTCCTGGTGCTCATAATTCCCCTCCCTGGCACATATCCTTCACCTCCCTGACACTCATCCATATCCCTCCTGGCATTCACTACTCGCCCCCTTGGCACTCACTCTTCACCTCCATGGCAGTAGCCTTTCTGCCCCCTAGCCTAGCAACTACCCTTCACCCCTTGCACTCACCCTTCCCCTCCCTGGCACTCACCTTTGACTCTCCTGACTCTTACATCTCACCTCCATGACACTCAACCTTCATCTCCCTGGCACTCACCCTTCATCCCCCTGACCTGGCACTCAACCTTCACCTCCGTGGCACTAGCCTTTCACCCCTCTGGCCTGGCAGCTACCCCTCACCCCTGGCACTCATACTTCCCCTTCTCGGCACTCACCCTTCCCCTCCCTGGCACTCACCCTTGACCCTCCTGACTCTTACTTCTCATCTCCCTGGCACTCACTCTTCGCCTCCCTGGCACTCACCCTTCACCCCCATGGCCTGACAGTCACCCTTGTCCCTCCTGGCATTCACTCCTCAACTCCTTACCACTCCCCCTTGACCCTCCTGGCACTAGCCCGGTTTCCCCCAAGAACAAAAAATAACAAGCATTGGCATAGCCAATAGATCTCACCTTTGTGACCGTATACGTGTTTAGCCGTGCAACAGTTGATGTTGTTGCACCAAGGATATTGTGCTGCATAACTAAATACTTAGAAGGTCCCAAAAGCGAGACCTATTGGCTATGCCAATGCTTGTATAATATGTTACACCTTAAAGCAGGGGTCTTCAAACTGTGGGGCGCGACCCCCAGGGGGGCCGCGGAGCGATGCAAAGGGGGTCGCGCCTTCACAGTCATACTTCTGTCCAGGCCCAAAGGCTTCAGCCCCCCTCCTCCTTCGTCGTGTCTCTCAGCCCGGCTGCTGCTGCAGTGCAACTCGATCTGCTGTGGGCTTGGCTGGGCAGTGTCTGGAGTCATCTCTGGCAGGCCCAAATTTTTCACAGGTCTTTAAAGACCATTTGCATATTTACATGCCTTTGTAAACTGGTTACAGAGGCTTAGTTTTTTTCCTGGTTTGAGTACCCCCTGGGCCCTCACTGTGCCAGTTCCTTACATTTGTATTTTACAATTACTGCTGTAGTGTGAGAATGCATTTAATGAAAAGGAATATAAAGTAGGGTTGCCAAAAGAAAAATGCCTGCCTGTTGTGTTTAAAGAGCCTGCAAAGACCTCCTCTTGACACTAAATAGACTTTTAAATACAAAAGTATGTATGCATTAGTTATGTGACTTTTCTGTCCTTTTTCTCTTTGTCAGTTATGGATCATTGAGGCAGCCCTAGAACACAATTAAAAGCGCTTTCTATTTATATTTGCTGTTCGAAGTATGCACATAAGTGCTGAAAATACAACTTTAGGCGACTGCTTATTTTTGTACCGACTTGGCCATCAAAATAATCTGCTGGCAACCCTAACCATAGGACTGTAAGTTTGTTGCAGGATCAGCACATTATTTATTTCGTCCACCCTCGATCCCTCGATTAATGCCGCAGTAGTTTAACTTAGATCTTAACCCCTTCGCCGCGGGGCTAATTCCCCCGCGGTGCGGGGGAGGGGGGACACGCGCAGAGCCGCGGTGCTTGTGACAAGCTTGGCTCTTCACGCTGCACGGTGGCGCTGTGCTCATGACGAGCTGAGCTCGTCATGACCACGCCCGGTTAATGGAAAGCCCAGCACAGCAGGGGAATTATCCCCGCGTGGGCTTTCCGCAGCGGTTATGACAAGCTCAGCTCGTCATGAGCACGGCGCCACTGTGCCTCATGGCGAGCTGAGCTCGTCATGAGCACTGATGTGGTTAAACCCTACGCCGCCGTCAATAACATGTTACTTCAAGTATCTAGGAATGCACCCTGCCTTCAGACAACTCACTCCTCAATATCGCCCTGCACTCACACTGATCACCATGCACTCACACCATTCACCCTGCACTCCCAGTGATCACAATGCACTCACACTGATCACCATGCACTCACACCATTCACCCGCTCACCCTGCACTCACAGTGATCACACTGCACTCACAATGCACTTGCGCTGTTCACCCTATACCTCACCCTGCAGTCAAATGAGTACACTACTCATCCTGCACTCATGTGACACTTCACTCACCTGACCCCTCACTGCTCAATATGCAACTCACTCAAACAAGCCCATCAGTAATCATACATTCATTCATCCCATTCTGAACTTGCATCCGCACCCAAATTCATATGCCACCTCACTCACCCTGCAGTCACTCCTCGTAACCTACTCTCGCACTTTTGCATCGCTCACCGTGCATTCACATGGGCACTCGTCACCCACACAGTGTGCAGAGGGTTAATGTGCCTGCTACAAAGAATGTGTACCATGCAGGTCACAGAAATGAGAGTGCGTAAACTATGAGTAGCGCTATAGGAAAATTAAATGTTTGTCAGAAAGGTGCTATAGAGAGATGAGGTGCATTGTTGGTGAGTGGCAGCGAAGAAATTCATGGAGAAGGAGGAAACGTGGGGTGGGGCACCAAAAAAGACTGTTGCACTGTGTGCAACCAGTGTTAGGACCAGCCCTGGCTGGAAGTATTAGTCCCCTCCGAATTTCTGGACTAGTGACTTCCCTGCTTCTGGCTATTATCATTATTTACATTTGTTGTGCGCTACTGTTACCAAAAGATGTCCTGGGGCTAATAATCATCTGCTGCATGTAGGCAAATGAGAAACACACAGAAGGAGAAAGTGAACCAGCCAAATTGGGTAACCTACAGAGCATAGAGAAAGGTTTTTATATCTTCCTAAAGGATAATAGATTCTTGGTGGAGCGAAGCAAAGGAGGGTGCAAGTTCCATAACTGCGCGGCCTGCACCAAAACAGCGAGACAGACAACTCATGCCTTCTTGAATTAGGAACAAAAAGCAGAGTGGCACAGGCAGAGAGGAGCATACGGGTCCGACCTGTGTGCTTGGTGAGGAGAGTTGAGAGGATGAGAGAGGACAGCAAGGGAGTGAGAGAATTCGATTGCAGAGAACAGGGATGAGGAGAAATGTGATTTGCCAAAGAGAAGTGTGGACACGCAAGAAGTGAGTGTGAGTCAAAGGTGAGGGCTTCTGTTAGAACAAAGGGGAGATGTGAAAATTGAATGGGGGACTCGAGAGGTCTAAGATACAAATAGACAAAAATTTCAATGGAGAGACGAGGTGAACGAGAAGTGCTGAGGGGCACGGGAGGTGACGGGACAAGAGAGGCCATGAGATAAATGTGAGAGACTGTTCGAGATGAGGGCAGTGAAAAGACAAAATGGCAAGAGATGATTAATGGTGAAGTGAGAGGTTGAATGAGGAGAGTTCAGATGTTGTAAAAAGGGGTGAAAGAAAATGGCCTGCAAAGTGAGAGAGGGATGGAAGGGAGGGGGTGAGAGGAAAGCTGCATAGGTAAACTGCTTTACTCTGCACAAAACCGCCAGGTTTTAAAGGGACCCCTGCTTCTCCTGGCCAGGGCCAGGTGAGCTTCTAATCTGGCAGAACATATTCCTGCAGAGTGGAAGGCCCTTCTCAAAGGTTGGCTAGAAATATTTCTGATGTTAACTGCTTCATTTTGGTTATAAACGAGTACTGATGGGGTGAAATCTTTCCTCAGTGTTACTGTGTGTAAAAAATGTCAAAATAATGAAGCAATGCTATCCCAAAATACCCTGCATCACATAACATCACTTACATTTTCTTCCCACACAATTTAGTCAAGCCTGTCGCGTAATTTGGGCCTCACCTGCTTCATAATTCTAGTAGCCCTGCCTACAGGTTTAGAAATTTTTGTCAGGAGGGTGTCCTTTTACGCCTCAAAATGTTGACAGGGGGGTTCTTGGCATCCAAAAGTTTGAAGACCTCTGCCTTAAAGGGTCTGATGGCAACACTAAATTATTGATTAATTTTTATAATAACTCATTTGGAAGTGAAATGTTTAAAGTTGTTGCAATAGTGGAGGAATATATGAATAAGATAATAGGGCTAAGCATGAAGGAACCAATGGTGCTTTGGATAGGAGTCTTTAACTTATATCAATTGGCGTTAACCCCAATTTGTGGCTTTGTAGAAGATGGGGAATCAAATATGCATTTTTCCCATAACGCTTATGTAATGTAATGTAATGTAACTAGATTTATAAAGCGCATGGTTACCCGGAGGCATCCCAGCGCTAACATGGGAAATGCATTTTTCTAAAAGATTTGGAGATCATGAACCCACGATCTGAATCAACAGGTCTTCCGCTAAATACCTTTTGCTCCTCTACATGTTGTTCCTCAATTAATTTTATAATAGCCTCAGCTAGACTGGGTGAAAAGCTCAACAAAAGGAAAGTTGAATTCCTGGTCTTCAGTGATCATGCAGCTATAACCTGGCATGTGAACTGGCCGGGTATTTTTGGCTCCACTTTTTCACATCTGAAACCCTATATAGCGAAAAAGAATGGAATAACATTGAAGTGGGGGAATATTGATAAGACTGCTGTTATTCCTCATGTCGTTTCAAACTCAATGAAAGAAATAGAAATATGTCTTGACTCAAATCAGGACCCAGGGTCCATCACTAAGGCTTTTGAAACTAATTCGCGAGAACTAAAAAGGAATCTCCCTAAAAATGGAAATGCAAACCTAAGGGACCGAAGTGGTTCGATCGTGATTGCACTAAAGCACTTTTTAACCTACATTGATTACTTAAGACCGTACCTAAGAATCCCCAACTTGTAAAATAGGCCCGCTTAACTTATACGTTGGCGAGGAAGAACAGGTTAAAGACATTGAAAGAGGAAACTTGGGATAAATTATTGGTTGCATCCATCACAAATAATGAAAGGGATTTTTGGTTAACGATTAACGCCCCATTTTTAAAATCAAACTCTGAGCTGAATTTGGATACGCATGTGGACGAGGACTCTTGGGTGGCGCACTTTAGTAATATTTTTTATGCCCCACCTGTAAACACTGAGCTAATGGCTGTAGAACTGGTCCCATCCTCTAGCACTATTCTTACTAATGATATAGGGAAAGTATGCTTGGCAATGGAGCAATGTACAAGTAATAATGCACAGGGTTTTGATGGCGCTCCAGTAGACTTTTTTACAGATTGCCCTGACTTATGGAGTCCTCTGCTTACTAATATGTTTAATTCTATAGCAAGAGAGGGACCTCCCGCCTCTTGGTTCAAAGCCATTTTAGTACCAATTTTGAAAAAGGAGAGAAGCAAGACCCTAGGAACTATAGACCTATTTCTCTCTTAAATAGCACAGTAAAATTGATCAGGAGAGTGCTATTGAATCGACTGGAGACGTGGGCTTTGACTAATAAGATTTTGATACCAGTACAATACGGTTTCAGAAAAGGGAGAGGCACTCAAGATCAATGCCTGAATTTGAGTCTGCTCATAGCAAAGTATACCCACGCAAAGCAGGGCAATTTATGTCTAGCCTTTATGGATCTTAGCACGGCTTTTGATTGTGTGTCTCACCCACAGCTCTGGAGAATTATGAGGGAAATGAGGGTAGATCAGGCAGTGATCAATTTCATTAGACAACTGTATTCAAGAGCTGAAGCATGTGTCAGGTATTGGCCACAGGGAGAATGTACTAGGGGGTTTCCTGTAACAAGAGGAGTTCGCCAAGAGTGCGTTCTCGCCCCTTTTTTATTTTCGCTTATTCAAACGGGAGAGAGTCTAAATTGTTAGATTCAAATATAGATGTGCCAAGAATTGGAAAGTTGGATATCCCAATTTTATTATATGCAGATGATGCAGTTTAAATTGCACGAACAACAAAATCCCTGCAAAAATTGTTAAATACCTATGTGGAATTTATGAAAGGCCTTGATCTCCAGACAAATTAATCTAGGTCATTTGTTTTAATTACAGGGCCAAAGCTGAGCTAACCTCCTTTTTTTATCTCAAAACGTAAAGTGACACAGAGTTCTTCTCATATCTAGGAGTCACTTTTGATTCTAAGGCCTCTTAGAGGAATATGGTAAAGAATCGTGGGGTCTTGTTGGAGAAAAGTGCAAATGCAATACGCTAATTTTCAAATAAGCTGGAAACGAGGAACTTAGATATTTTAAGAAAGGTTTATGGGGCAAAATCTAGGACAGTAGCTACGTATGGTGCAGGGGTGTGGGGCCATGTTACAGTAAAGAGGATACAAACAACAGAGGATTTGTTTTGGAAATCAATGATGAGTCTCCCAATTGGTTGTTCTAATTTTAATCTACATGAAGAATTAGGTATCCCTTACATAACTGATTGGATAAATGTTGCACCTATTCTTTTATGG
The DNA here is from genome assembly GCF_964263255.1 of Lissotriton vulgaris. Lineage (NCBI taxonomy): Eukaryota > Metazoa > Chordata > Amphibia > Caudata > Salamandridae > Lissotriton > Lissotriton vulgaris. Next base: position 1,181,685,384 of record NC_141696.1, read on the forward strand.
CACTCAGTATGGTGTAGAGACACAGTTTAACTAACACAACAAATAATACGGGATTGCTTATCCTTCGAGCATAGGGATAATATTTTATGGTTAAAGTATGTGAAAGATACTTTATATACTCTTGATCTAGGAAGCTTATTTGTATACCCAGAAAATGTGCTTCTGTCTCTAAAAAAACATTAAAGGCCCGCTTTATAACCACTGCTAAAGATGGGACATTGACTGTCAACCGTAATAAATCTACAGTCAAAGAATATATTGAAGATCCATTGCAGATTGATCTTCCTATTTGGAATTTGTAACAATCCCACGGCACAGGTGGGATTTACTCCGTTAAGATTTCGGCTTAACTTTATTACCTGCATGTTGGGCCATCCTGCTGGTATCTTCTCCCCGAAAGAACTCCTGTGTTGCCCATGTGATGACACTTCGCAACAATCTGATTTGCACATTTTCTTCTTCTGTAAATTTTATTGTGAACAAAGGAAAAGGTTTTTAATTGCGCTTTTACGTTCGCACAATTTTAGACAATGTTGCCTGGCCTTGCATTTTTTACATATGGTGTCTGATCCTTTGACCTGTAATACTGCTTCCTCCTTTTTATGCATGTGTTTGAAAACGAGGACATTGTGTATTGACTGACATTTATGAACTGCTTCTTTCCAGTTTTAATCTGTAACTTTTTTATCTGTGATGTATACTTGTACTTTTATGATTAACTTTGTTTTAATCGAATAAAGTAAGTTTGATTGGTTGATGATTGAAGTGGACAAACTTGGCATTCAGGAGTATGATTGCAGGTGAACTCAAGATGGAATTGGTTTTAAGCCACTGGCACAAGACAGGGTAAAGTCCCCACTGTCTCTAGAGAAGGGCTGGTGATGTCCACTGCAGCTATCATCCATAGCCTGACAGGGTACCCCATGGATAATCCTTCTAGTATGCTACTTCAGCAAGCCTTTCAAAATATGGGAATGCATGGGTGTTGATTGCTGCACCAGAGGGGCATGGATTGGTCAGGTTCCCCAGGCCCAGCTGTATTTAGGTGCCAGGGAAGTCCCTCTTTCTTGCCATATGCAAATCAGTCTTGACGCTGTTCCCCATAGGAACAGTCCAGCCCAAACTGCAGAGCCAGATCTTCCCTGGACGGGAAACACTCATCCTGGGTCCAGTTTTGGGGTAACACCCTTCATCAGCCAGGGCAGCTTGAATCTGGGTGCAAAATGAGCAAGGGAACCACGTCTGGGCATATCCTGCTAACTTATGGCAAACAAGGCAAACACCAGGAGATGATAGACGGACCGCTGAAACTTTTTAGACACTCACCCCTGCCACAAATCTAGGTTGAATCCATCATCGTTCTTTAGCTCACTTCGCCACCCCAGTTAAGACCCAGCATATGCAAATCAGTCTTGACTGTGTTCCTTGTGGGAACAGTCCAGCCCAAACTGCCAAGCCAGGTCTTCCCTGGACTGGAAACAAGCATCCTCGGGCCAATTTTGGGGTAACACTCCTCATCAGCTAGGCTAGCTTGAATCCAGTGGCAAAGTGAGCAACGGACCCATGTCTGGGCAAACCCTGCCAACTTAAAGCAAACAAAGTACCATATTAAAATCTATCTTCACCTTGTTCCTCATGGTAACAGTCCAACCAGAACTGCCAAGCTAGGTGCCCGATATCCTTCGTTGGATAACATTGGGCATCAGCACTCTGCACCCGGCCACGCTGGTGCCGGCTGAGGGTGCTCTAGGAGTGCATCCTTGACCCTTGGGGGGGGACCCTTGTTCTAACCCCAGAAGACCAACTCCCAAACCTAAGTACTTACCTGTAAACCGATGCGTTAATTTCCTCCCCTATAGGATTGCATTGACTGCTTTTCTGTGAAAAATGTTTTAAATGTGGAGCTGGAAAATTGAATGAAACCTTAAGAAACTGTGTACTCACAAAAACTGCTTTACTTACCTTTTATTTAGGAAATGTCCCAGTGTGACATCTATTTTTTTTTTTTGAGAAGCAATTGACTTGGAAGTCCTTTAGACTAATTAATTCATGTGTGGTCTTATAGAGCGATTTGTTGCTTAGAGTATTTTTTACTTTTTCCCTTGCATTAAGTTGTTATGGATTGTAAATGAACTTGGTGTCAAGATAGGGCACCCCACAATAATTGATGTCTGTTGATGAAATTGTCTCTATGTGATGAATTCTATCTCTATATATTGTTTAATGTTGTAGAATATATATGTTGTTTTGTACAAATTGTAAATATGTATGTATAGTGTTTTTTCTTAGTTGAAACAATACAGAAACATTTAAAAAATAATGAAATAAAATAGGTATGAACAAAGTATACCTTACAAACTCCAATTGATATTGGTTTGTAGTTCTTAAATGTGAGACATGAAAGAAATGTGCAGCGAGTAATTCTTTGTATAAGTATCCAGTGTGACATCTAGGCATATTCCGCTGAGTGGAAAAAGTAATCTAGTAAGTATTCAGACAGTAACTGCAAAGTAATTTCAATTGTTTCTGACTAATTAACCTATCTGGATCCATATCAATTACATACAACTGCATTCAACTATGTCATTCCTGCAAAGTATTATTCCACTTACCTGCACCAAGCCTAGCTTGATTCTTGAAATAAAATAAAACTAAATAATATTTTTACAAAACAAATTGGTCAGAGTTCAGTTTTTGAGTGTGTGAAATCATCTCTTGCCTGAGTGTGTACGATAAAGGGGAATATCCTGAACAACGACTCCGGAACAACGAGATCCGGAGTCACGCAAGCTGAATAACGACTTGCCCGAACAACGACTCAGCCTTAACCATGCATGTGCGTGGTTAAGGCTGATTCTGTCTAGGTTTTTCGTAGGTCGGGTGTGCTCCTTTGTAGGACTAGCATGTCCTTCCTGACTCTGCCATAGAAGCGAATGCAGGTCTGAAATGTCACTCCGGTGCATTCTTCAACAATGTCATTTTGCGCGTCTGGCCTAAACTCTGCTGCCAGGCTGACATGCAACAAATCAGACGTTCGTATTTGGCTCCATGAGTCAGCGTATCAATTATCACCTATTACACAAGCACAGTTTAGTATTAAATGTTTTTATTGATTTTACAAAAGTTAGCAAACAGTAATGCCATATAAGAATCGCAGATCAGTCCGAGGGCCGACCCACCGAGCGATGTTAAGGAAGGTACAAGCCATCGGCCATGTCATGAGGAAGCAGTCTTATACACAGCAAGCCGCCTACAACCCAACCTGGGCCGGCCGCGTCATAAACACTGTGAGGCTGGAAAGCATCCCCGGGACCCCATTGCGTCCCCTGCCATTTGGAGACATGAAGACATGTTATCCGAGCTAAGGAAGCTTTATGTCCAACAGTCTCTCTTCGAGCACCTTCCTTTTGCCCTACGGCCTAACAGCCACCCCTAGACATCGTCCCTCGGACGCCCTTAATCAACAAAAAGAAGGAAGACCCCGCCTAAACAATCCCAACCCTACCCAGACCCCGACAACCCCTTCCCCCATGTAACCCCACCCCTCCCAACTCCCCCAATCCCGCCCCCTTTGGTCCATGGTCCACCTTTACTCCCGTCGCTGGTCCCTCGCAACCTTCAGTGTCGAAGCAGTGTATTTTTGTCTGTTTCGGTGTCCGTCAGCCTCAACAGTCGGAGATACTTAGGACAAGTCACCTCCGTAAACTCAGAAGCCAGCAAGGATAGGAATGGCCTCCACAGCTCTGCATAGCGTGCCCCATCCCCTGCCCTAGATAGTGATAGTTTCTCCATGCCCAGAACCATCCAGAGGCGGTGAAGCCAGCCCTGATATGTGGGGATGTGTTTTGATCGCCAAAGCGCCACTATATTCTGTACCGCTGACCCCAACGCGATCGCTATCAGACGACCCCTCCGCGATCACAATGGGTAAGTCAGTGCATTAGGCAACCCTAGGATTACATAGGCGGGAAAGCGGGGAATATCTGTTTCGAAATGTGTGTCTACGTCCGCTAAGATCTGGCTCCAGTATTCTTGTAAAAATGGACAGTCCCAGAGTACGTGAACTAACGTGCTAACCTGACCACAGCCGCGCCAACACCGGGGATCCTGTCCACTATCCATTTCATACAGGTGTTCAAGGGGTGTAATACCAGTAGGACGTGACCTTCGTAAGGGTGTCTGTAAGTACCATATGGTAGGCCGAGTGCCGCGCTCTATAGTAGACTCCCTCCCACTCCTTGTGAGTTAGGGCTCTCTCCAGCTCCCGCTCCCAGCGCACCCTGCCTGCGTTGTAGGTGTATCTGTGTTTTTGCATGAGCATTTTATAGAGGTCTGAAATCAGTTGTTTATCATTAGTGCGGGAGATCAGCCAATACTCTAATTTTGTCAAGCGTCTGTCCGCCGCGGACCTTACTGCGGTGTTAAACGCCCAGTGCCTGACCTGAAGGTAGCGAAGCCTCTCAGTTTCTGGTAGGCCGAATTCCTGCCGAAATCGCTGGAAGGGAATGACACCTTCTGGGCCATAGACATGATGGAGTGCGCGACAACCCGCAGGCTTCCAGCGCGCAATAGATGTCTCGTCCATCCCCGGGTGGAAGTCTGGGTTCCCGATGATGGGGGTGAGGGGAGAAGGGAGGGTGGTGAGTTCTGGGCTAACCCCCACTCGGTTCCAGATCTCCAGAGGTACCCGCATGATGAGGGACGCATAGAGATTGGGAGGCCTGTGTTCCCGTCGCATAAAGGGGATTTCCTGCAGAGTCCGTCCAGCGACGGCCTGGTCTTGAAACAGCCAATGTTTCCCAGATTCCCATCTAACCCATTCCACTAGGAAGCGGAGCTGGGAAGCTTGAAAATACGTTGCCAAGTCTGGCATCCCAATCCCGCCTTGTTCTGGTGCCAGCATGGCGATCCTTCGCTTCAGGCGGGGTTTTCTCCCATTCCATATGAACTGCGACAGTTCCGACTGCATCAGTTTTATCCAGCCTCGTGGGGGCGCAAGGGGAATCGTGCGAAAGAGGTATAGTATTTGGGGAAGAACCGTCATCTTAACAGCTGACACCCTACCCAACCAGGACAGCGGATAGTACTTCCATTGTCCCAAATCGCGTCTGATTTTCTGTCGCAGGTTAGAATAGTTGAGTTCTTCGGAGGTTCTGAAGGGAAGGTGCCAGTTGTATCCCAAGATATGGGACCGCGTCCGTCGTCCACGGCATGGGGAACTCCGCCTGTAAATAGGCACGTGTGGTGGTTTCTAGTGACAAGTCGAGGGCCACTGATTTAGACATGTTGACTTTGAAGCCTGAGACTTGGCCGAATCGCTCGAGGCCTGCAATTCACACCGGGAGAGAACTCCGGGGGTTAGCGAGCGATATCAGCACATTGTCAGCGTACAGGCTTATGGTGTGAACGTCACCCCCGAACTTGATTCCCTGCACTTTCGGGTCGGACCGTAGAAGGTGCGCGAGAGGCTCCATATAAAGGGCGAACAATAGGGGGGATAGTGGGCAGCCCTGCCTAGTGCCTCGCTCGATTTCAAACCCGGGAGACGTGCAGCCATTGACTCGGACTGCAGCTGGAGGAAATTTGTAGCAGTTAAACACTCTAGTTCGGAATTTGGGCCCTATACCGGCCTTCAGCAGCATCCTTTCCAGATAAGGCCAATGCACCCTATCAAATGCCTTTTCGGCATCGATGGCCAGCATCATAAATTCACCCTCTGTTCGAGCGGCCTTTTCTAGAAGGTGGAAAGCTCTTTTAGTGTTGTCTGAGGTCTGCTGTTCTGGAATAAACCCAGACTGATCCGGGTCGATCAGTCCCCCATGTATGGTCCCAAGCGAGAGGCGAGGATCCCTGTATAAATCTTAAGATCGGAAAAAATATTGGAAGAGGTACTATTTGAGAGTGAATGGGAATACCATACCCCACGTCATGTAATAATGGAGTGCTGCCAATTGGCATTAACTGAGAATTTTTTCCGTTTTGAGTCCACGCTATACAAACAACAACATGGGACCAGCATGGACAGCACTTTTGCGCCGAGCATAGCGGGTCTCTATGTTTACCAACTGGAGAAAACTAAAATTCTGAATGAGGCAAATCACTACAAACACCACATATTGGAAAGGAAACGCTACATAGACGACGTCTTCTTAATCTGGCAAGGGACAGAAGAGGAGGCAAACTCATTCCTCACATGGCTCAACACACAAGACCCTTTCCTAAATTTCACGAGTTCTATGAGCAGAACCAACTTAGTGTTCCTAGATTTGAACATACTTGCAGAATCCAACAAACTCATTACAACAACACATTTTAAGGAGACAGCTCGCAACTGTCTATTAATGTAAGACGGCGTTCATCCTCGTCACCTCAAACAGAACCTCCCATTTGGTCAATTCTTACGACTACGTAGGAATTGCAGTCACAAAAAAGACTACATGATCCAAGCTGAAGATTTGAGCGAGAAACTGAGATGCAGGAACTATCCAAAGAAACTGATAAAAGAAGCAAAAAAACAAGCAGGAAACAATAACAGAGATGCCCTGCTAGAACCAAAAGAAAAGTCAGAGTCAGGAAACACTAGACCAATCTGCATCACGACATTTAACCAGGTATCAGACACAGTGGCCAAAATAATCAAAAAACATTGGCCCGTGGTTAACAGTGGAGGTTTAACAATACCGACTCCAATGTTTAGCCACCGTCGGGGAAAGAACCTGAAAAACTTTCTGGTCCACACTCGGCCAATACTCACCAACCCCAAAGTGAGATCCCAACCACTACCCAGTGGACATTTTCCTTGCAACAATTGCAGTGTCTGCCATTTAACTTCAACTACAAAAATAGTACTTTTTAACAACAACACAAAATGGGAGCTAAGAGGCTTTTCCAACTGTAACACCTGTGGAGTGGTACAGCTGATTACATGTACCTGCAATCTACACTATGTAGGTATGACCACGAGAAAGGTCAGCACCCGCATAGTGGAACACAGGAGCAACATCCGGTGCAAACGAACCACCACCAGAATGACGAACCATTTCATTGAACACAACCACACCCCCAACGATCTGACATGGGTTGTGTTAGAGACAGTGAAAAACAAAGATAATCTGGATCGGATTATACATGAACGAGAACAAAGATGGGTGTACAAGTTACATACAGACACGCATGGGTTGAATGACGATATTCCATGGGGCGCATTCAGAAACTAAAGTGGTCCTGTACTAACAATAACAACAAATACGGAAAGCACTGAGCAATAGCCTCATAAGTCATTCAGAGATGTCCAGAAGGCAACATGATAAAATCACTGATCAGGTCGTCAACTAACCCAGTACCCACAACATTATAAATGAATCTAGCGTACCATTAAGTTTTATTCCGAATGAAATCATCTTATTATTTGATCACGGACCCAGGTATTTCGTACCATCCGAATTCACAACCAAACGGATGAATAACTATTGCCTAAAAATCCGGAATAGACCATTTCCTTATATTTTTTAGAATTGGTTCTAAATATAAAAACACAACAGTAATACTGTGGAAATAACTTGAAAAAACTCTGTATCAAAAATTACTTTCGTAATAAACATTTGCAAACGAGTTCGGATTTACACTCGTCTAACCACCAACAAACTCTCCCAACATGGCCGCCATACGTCGGACGCTCTAGCGTTCAGAACGCCAAACCCGGAAGAACGGTGAAGGTATTTTACTCCGGTCTGCCCGAGCACCGCCAGTATGCGGTCGGTGAGGATCGAGTAGGTAATCCGGTGCGGTTTCACTGATTAGGAAGTAAGTAAAACGGAAAGCGAGGAGCCAGCCATATGGATTATTTAGTTGGCCCAGCCCGGACTAATCTAAAAAAACGCGCATTTCATGAGGAAACGCGATTTTAATCATTCTTCTTTTTAAAAAAAAAACCCTACAGCAATGTTTCCACGAGGTGATCCTGCCCTCGCCTGAGACCATGAAGTGCAATTTAGCACTAATACATGTAAATATACTCCCTGCCATGACAAAACTATATGTGTATATATGTTGTGTGTCTTGTCTATAGTCATATCAAGTCCTGTGTTATTTACATGTGTGAATTCACGACTATCACGTTTGTTCACTTTATTTATGTCTTTTGCACTGGATCTGAGAGCCTGCACGCACCAATATGGTGTATAAGGCTCACTCACGCCCTAGCCAAATGTGAGATTGCATGTGTGATCCCCCCATATTGTGAGGGGGTTGTTTGCAACTAATCAGTATCATTCTCTCTTGCAGATACTACAATGATATACAAATTTCGTATGTATCAAACGCATGTTTATAATTAACAGCGCAATAGTTTATTTAATCCTATTTATTTAAATATAGGAGTGGAATATACAGGGCTGGACCCTGTATGGTCCTGATGAAAAGCTTGGGGAGCTTGAAACATGTTGACCACCAGACACTGATCTAGCCCAACTAAAGGTTAGACAACAGTGTTACCCCATTTTAGCACGTACCTAGCTAGGAGCAGAATAAATTGTTGAGGCCCACTAGCACGGTATTTTTAATTCACAACCACTCCACCACACCTCACTCTTGCACCACACATAGCCTTTTCACAAAATAGTGCTCCTGCGTAGTTCGCTAGTCGCAGCACGCCCCTTTTCGTAGAGAACTGGGATGGCCCCAATGATGAAGCATGTCACCGTGGGGAAACCCCGGTGAGTGAGGGGACTCTAGAAAGAAATTTTTCTTTCCCATGGTAGACACTGACAGCATCAGTAAGTAAACCACACACACGAACTAGGTCCCTGTACCCACTACAATGGGTTTCTGTTTTTTCTGACATGAACTGGAGGCCGACCTAGTTCTGCTTTATCCTCCTTCTCCCCCATTTTGCTTCTTAAATCTTAAGATCGACATTTAAGAGGGAAATAGGCCTATATGCTCCGCACTCGGCGGGATCCTTACCCGGTTTAGGTATCACCGCGATGGACGCCTCCAGTAGGTCTCTCTGGATCGCTCCCTCCTCCGCGAAGGAGGTAGAGTCGGACGAGTAGCGGGGCCACCTGGCCACAAAATGTTTTATAAAAGCTCGCCGGGAAGCCATCCGGACCCGGAGCCTTGCCTAGTTTGAGCCGGGAGATCGCAGAAATCACCTCTTCCGGTCGGATGTCTCTGTCTAAGCAATCGATCTGATCCTGCGTCAACGCCGGCAGGGGGAGAGCCGCTAGGAAATCTGTCTCCGCCTCCGGGTTTGAGGGGTCGGCCGCATACAATTCCGCATAGAATGCACTGAAAGCCTCAGCTATGGCTTGGTCTCCGTTCACTGTGATGCAATCGATCCCTCTTATCTCACGAACCTCCCTGCGCTGCGTGACCTCGCGGAGCTTGTTCGCCAGCAAGCGCCCACATCTGTCCCCGCCCGTGTAATAGGCGTGGCGCAGTCATAAGGCTGCATATTCTGCTCTATCTAGATCGAAGGCTACGAGTTGTTGGCAGGCAATTTTTAATTGCCTCCATATTCTCGGAGCCCCTGTTCTCCTGTGTATCTGTTCCAGTTCCCTGGTCTGCCGTATGAGCTCATCCCTCTTGGATTGTCGTTCCACATTTTCTGCTGTCGAGATAGATATAAATTCACCCCTAGGAACAGCTTTCAGCGCAGCCCACTGTGTAGACAGAGTGGTGTCACCGTTGCTATTATGGGAGAGGTAGTCAGTGATCACGCTCTGGATTTGAGTGACCACCACCTTCCTCTGCAGCAATGAATCTCGGAGGCGCCAAACCCTACGCGAGCGTTGGGCAGCTGGCATGGAAAGGGAGGCCATGACTGGAGCGTGGTCGGAAAGGGAAGCAGTACCTATGTCGGCTCTAGTGACAAGCGCTTGAGTGGCAGTGGAAACAAGCAGGTAGTCGAGACGCGCATATGTTTTGTGGGCAGCCGAAAAGTATGTGTAATCCCTCTCCCCAGGATGAAGCGTACGCCATAGATCCACCAACCCTAGATCCTGTAATCTAGCTTTGCCTGCTTCTGTAAGCGCACCCACCTGTGTAGTGTGTTGACAAGACCTGTCCAGTATGTTGTCAAAAACCAGATTTAATTCCCCGCCCAAAACTAAGTGATGGTCAGTCGTGTCAGTGACATCAGTGAGCGCTCTGTGTAGGAACTGTTCTTGGCCTTCGTTGGGCCCATATATCGAGCCAATCGTAAGAGTCCTGTCCCCCAGTGCAAACCTGCATACTAACAGTCGCCCCTTGGTTTCAGCCAATTTCCCCAACACCTTGCCCCTAAACTTTTGTGCCACCAGGATCGCAACTCCCGCCTTCTTGTCAGGGCACGAGGAAAAGAACTGGTGGGGAAATTTACAAGACCTCAGCCGGTGACAATCCCTGGCCAGAAGGTGCGTTTCCTGCAAGAGGCATATGTCCGCCTGAGACTGTTCCAACTGGAGCAAGATCGCTTTGCGCTTGACAAGGTTGTTCAGGCCGCGCACATTCAGCGTTAGGATAACTAGATCATCCATCATCATCTAGAGGTGCAAAACCTCAACCCGCCCCGCATGCCTCCCCGGGAGATCTAAGTCTGGTGTCCCCGAGCCTGTCCCAGCCCACTAACTCCAAAACCCCGGCGCCAGAACCCACCCTACTGACAGTCGAACCATGGACAAAATTTCCTACCACACCCATTCCCCCCCCCCCACCCCCCCCCCCAGAACTGCAAACTGTCATAGTCCCTCATCTAGAGATGAAAAGGAAAAAACCAGCACAGGGTAGTCTTACTAGTCTGTCCGGGAGAACTCTCCCACCGACGGCCATGTGGCCAAAATGGGCAACCAGATCACGAGGTCTCAGCAGGCTCTTCACCCTGTGGGGCCAGTACCGCCATCCGTGGCCACCGCATCCACTACGGCGCGTTGAACCGCTGCAATCTCCGTCGCCGGAGGTTTCTTCACTCGTTTCCGCCGCCGCTCCTGGCCCCACTGGGGCCTGCGCGCCTCCGTCTCGGGTGTGGTTCCCGAGGCCTCGGTGCCTTCCTCGGGTGTTTCTATTCCTAACAGAGTGCAGGCCTCCGAGACCGACCGGAGCTGGTACTGTTTGTTCTCCAGTCTGAAGATGAGATGGAAGGGGTGACCCCAACTGTATGGGATATTGTTCTGTTGGAGATACGATGTGACGGGTTTGAAAAGACGGCGTTTGTGCAGCGTGAGGGCCGCCAAATCTTGGTACAGCAGCGGCGACGTGCCCTGAAATGCGATCGGGTGTTTCTGACGTGCCCTCTGTAGTATCTCTTCTTTGGTGCGGTAGTCTTGGACACTAACCAGTATGTCCGGGGGTGGCGCCGTCGCCGCACGGGGCGGCCCGGTCCTATGTGCCCTGTCTAGTTGGAGGGGTGAGTCTAATGGCCGCCCTAGCACGTGGTTGAAAAGTTCCATAGCATAGCGAAACGCATCTTGGGTGGCCTCGGACGTGGCCACGTTGCGAATGCGAATGTTATGGTGTCTGGAGCGGTTCTCCTCGTCTTCCAAGTGGAGCTGAAGGTCCACCTGCTGGTCGTGCTTTCTTGCTGTTGGGCCGCGAGTTCAGTGTCTTTATCGTCGCTTTTAGTCTCCAGGTCTGCAACCCTTTCGCCTATGCCGTCCATCTCACGCCGCACTTCTCTGATTTTGCTGGTAAATTCTGTTTTAAAGGTCTGAATATCGTCCCGCAGGGACGCAAAAAGGGATTCCAGAAAGGCCTTTGTGATGGGCTCCGACCCGCAATCGGTGTTTTATTCCATCTTCTTCGGGGTCGGGACCACTGTGTCGTTTTCGCGAACAGCTCCTTCACAGTTTTGCCCCGGGGGGGCCTGCCCGTAGACATCACGCAGCCCCGGTAATCAATCCACCTGGCGGTCCCGCGTTCTTCAGCAAGTCCGTCAGGACCTCCTTCTCACCGTGCCTGCAAGGCGACTCCGGATCTCCGCGGGGCCAATGCACCCTGTCCGCCAAACTTAGCGCGGGCCCCTCCCTCTGGCTTGCCTGCACTCGGGTTCGACCGTCTTCTTGGGCCCTGGCGGGCCCCGCAACAACCAGCCACCTCCGCTCACTCCTGGTAGGCCACACCTGTCCCCTGGCTGTCTGGCCGCTGCTCTATGCGCTGTCTGCGGGGTCCTCCTCACCGCTGTAGAGCCCCTATGCCAGTGATCGCTCGACCTCAGTCCTCCAGAACGGGGAGTGCAGCCCCCAGCCGCTAAATGGCCAACAGCCCCACTGGTGCCTCCGACCTCACACAGCTAGGCACTGCACTGCTTCGCAGTCCTCCCCAAGCCAGCAGGGCCTAGGCCTCGCTCGTCTCTGTCGAGGCGTCACCCACACCGCCGGGCCGACCTGCCCGTCGAAGGCGCCCCTCTCTTCCCAGGGCGGCCACTGCCACACTGATCCCGGACTCACGGAGCCGCTGCACGGAGCCTCCGTTCATGTGTCGTGCTCCAGGCCTTGCTTCCGCCGCCCGTCCCCTCCGGTCTCCGGGCCTCCCGGCGCCTCCTGATGGCTCTGCCGTACCCTGGACCTCCGCGGCGATGCCTCCTCTCGTGCGTCCGCCTCCACCGTTGCCGCAGGTCTCCGCTCCGCACTCCGGCGATCGCCCAAGGCGTGTGCTGCAGACGACACCACGGCCGCCGGGACAGGGGTCCTCCGCTCGCCTGCACACTGACGTGGGAGCCGGCCTCACTTTCGGCCCTGCGGGGGATGGGCGCCTCGCGCTCTCGGGGCTCTAGGCTGCCTGATGCATGGAGCGCCTCGCGTCCGCCGAGCTCCCTAGACCCGTTCCACTGTGTACTCGGTTCCGGCAGTCCTCAGCCCAACACCGTGGACCAGGGTGCGCCAGAACCGGTGCTGAAAACGGCCGCCGGCGGGAGCAGTGGAAACACACGTCCGCTCACTCCGCCATCTTGGCCACGCCCCCCACACACACAAGCACAGTTTAAAGAGGAATTAGCCCCCCGCCGAAATTTCACTCTAGTTGCGCATCTGAGTGCATTCATCATTCTCACACCACAAATTCCATAACAGACGTTATATGCCCTGATCTTAAACTACACACAACACTGACACATTTGTTTACACGTATAGTACAACTTAAAGAGCTGCAATAGTGTGAACTCACTGCACTTTCAATCCATTATTTGTGATTTTCAGTTCACCCCTTCAGGAAGAAGCTCAAGACCTGGCTGTTCGAGCAGTAGCAGCACCAAACCCCCCCCCCCCCCCCCCCCCTAGCGCCTTGAGACCCTCCGGGTATGTAGAGCGCTCTATAAATGTCTATGATTGATTGATTGACCCCAACTCCAAGTTCTTAATCACAATAGATGATTCTGCCCTCATGCTGATAATAAATAAGCGCTCATTCTGTGATCAAGATACATGAAAAAGAAAACGACCACTAGATGGCAGGCTAGCATTCTGCATGATCGAACTTTAACATCATACCATGAACTTTATAATGTGCGCTCCAAACAGTTGAAGCTCCAGATAAGTAATCAGACACAAGGAAGTGAGGGAGGTGATGCTGTGATAGGTCGACCTAGTGACAGGCGATGCACTAGCATACACCGGCAATGTAGCATCACGTGTCACGATTGCAGTACGTGCAGGCATGGCTTGTGTGTGGGTGATTGTGCTTATTTTTAGGGTGGGTGGAATTGGTATTTAAGGAGTGGGGGGGATCGGCTTACTAGTTGGAAAACATTTTTTTATACCATACATTCCTTTACCATGAAAGATTGTGGTAAATGAATGTGTGGGAAAAAAATTGTGGTTTCGACTGGGTCGTGGTTATGACCTCGTTGTTAGGGAAATTGTGGTTGGGGAACTCGTTGTTCAAACATACAACCTACAATAAATGCTTAACACTACCCTCTATAAAGCCTTACTGCTCGCCCACACTACTACAAATAGAGAGTAAGGTATTATCTATATTTACCTCTGCCTACCTTTGGGGATCTATTGGACTCTGTGTATACCTTACTTTGGCATACTAGATACAGAGTTAGCTTCTTACAAATACTACCAGTTGGTATGGGCTCTCTTCCTTCAACTGTGCTAAGACCATTCCTATGCCATTCTCTGAAGCATCCGTCTGCACGATTAATTCCTTGGAGAAGTCAGGAAGCTTGAGTACAGGTGCTGTACACATGGCCTCCTTGACGGTATTCAAGTCTTCATGACAGGCCCGTGCCCAGATCGCCAATCTGAGCTGTTTCTTCAATGTCACCTCTGTTACCAGAGCAACAATGGTGCCTTATCCCTTAACAAATTTAGTAGAGAGGAGTTGGTCCAACGGCTAGGGCGGTCGGCCTCAAATTTGGGGAACTTGGTTCGAGTCTCGGCAATGAAGCTGAGCATCCTGTGATTCTGGACAAATCACTTAATCTCCCCGTGCCTAACAAAAATGAATGTGTCCTCATGTAATGCAACTGGTGCTATGTAAAGCGCTCTGATACCCGATTCAGGTCAAGTTTGCGCTATATAAAACTCTGTTAAAAAAATCATTCTTTTGTAGTATCCTGTGAGGCCTAGGAAGGTAATCACCTCAGTCTGTGTTTTAGGTGGTTGCCAGGTCATGATAGTCCCAATCTTGGTTTGGAGAGGATGACCTTGCCCCCGTTCAGCGGTGGCCCAGACACACCAGATAGACCCTACCCTATCTCGCACTTACTGACCTTGATAGTCAGGCCTGCCTGTTGCAGAGCCTGAATCACCCTCCTGGAGATGTTGCAAGTGCTCCTCCTAGTTGGAGATATAGATCGTAAAGTCGTCCAGATCAGTGGCACAGAAGACCTCCTTTCCAGCTAGTATGCTGCTAGCCAATCTCTTGAAGGTGGCAGGGCATTCTACAGGCCAAAGGGCATCACCCGAAATTGGAAGTGACCCTCTAAGGTTGAGAGTTCTGACCTCTCTTTTGCTCCTTCAGTCAGAACAACTTGCCAGCACCCTGATGCCAAATCAAAAGTACTGAGGAATTTGGCAGTGTCCAGCCTGTCAATGAACTCATCAGCTGAGGGGATGGGGTATGCATCAGTCCTGGTGACTTAATTGAGACCCCTGTACTTTATGCAGAACCTACGTTCAGGGGTTGCGCCCAGTGGGGCAGCCGTTGATACTAGCACCACAGGGCTGGACCAGGGACTGTTGGAGGGCTCAATCACCCCTAACACCAGCATCTTGGAGACCTCCTTGATGCTGACTCGCACTCTGTCTGACAATCTGCACATGTTGATCTTTACAGGTAGGGTGTCCCCAGCATTCAGATCATGGACGCACAGGTGTGTGTGTGTGTGAGTCCCGGTGTGAGGGAGAAAAGAGAAGTAAACTGCCCCAATAACTGATATCAGTCATTCTCATGCTCTGGGGCCAGGGTAGACGAGAGAAGAACACCTTCCACTGACCCATTGTGCTCCTGGAAAGAGGAGGTCAGGGAGAGGCCCGCTCTCCTCTTCCACACCTTCATCTTTCACCAGGAGCATGCCCACTTCATACCTATCAAACTGTTGCTGAAGGCGATTCATGTGGAGCACGCTTAAAGGGTTCCTAGGGTTTGAAGATCTAAGAGGTAGGAGACTTCTCTTTTTGCTCTTTCACATCATATGGGCCCGCCCAGCAATCCTGGGGAGCTCTGGACTCTGGCCGGCTGGTCATACTAGAGCATTATAACCTCTTGACAAGAGCATCTTAACCTTTTGACTGGCCTCAAGGTTACGTTTTACATTTTCCAGAAGCAGTGCATTTGGTTGCGGAGGGCCAGCATGTAGATGACCACATCCTGGGGAGGTTTCCTGGGAGCTTGCTCCCACCCCTCCCTTACAAAGCTCATACATACCCTAACAGGGGGGTCATAGAGGAGTTCAAAGGGGCCAATAACTAATTGTTTCTGTGGCACCTCCCTGTAGGAAAAGACAAGGCATAGATGGAGGATGTCCCACTCATGCCTCATGGGCTCAGGAAGGCCCATTATCATGTCTTTCAAGGTCTTGTTGAATCTCTCCACAAGACCATTGATTTGGAGCTGATAGGGTATAGCACACTCATCCCACTTGGACTGCATTTACACTGACATGAAGGCAGTACCTCAGTCAGACACTACCTCCCTAGGGAACCCCACACAGGTAAAAATCCCTATCGGAGTTCTAGCCACTCATCAGGGTTCTGGCCAACACAGGTACAGTCACGGACCTCAGAGAGATGACCTCTGGCTAGTGGTGGTATTTTCCACCAAAACTAGCACAAACCTGTTGTTAAAGTATGTCTTGGGGTCTAAGGTCCAAGGGTCCAATAATGTTGATGCCTACCCTTTCAAAGGGAGTTTCAACAACAGGTAGTGGAGTCAGGGGAGCTTTGTGCTTTTTCCCTGACTTCCCACTGGCCTGGCTGGTTGGGCAGGACGTACAGTATTCATCTGAGGCCGTCTTCATCAAGGGATAATAAAAGTGTGCAGAAAGCCTGGTGAAGGTTTTGTCTTGCCCTAGGTGTCCTGCCAGAGCTATATGATGAGCCAAACCTAGTTGGAAGGTCCTGGAACACTGGGGGACCACAGCATGTGGGCTTACCCAGAACCAGGACCCTTAGGCTCGCCATATAGGAGGTTATTCTCAAAATAGATCAGGTGATCTCCAGAGGTGTCACCTTCTGCCTGGGCTTGGGCTTGCTCCCTCAAGAGTGGGACAGTCTCTCTGCATCTTGCAGAACTGGTGGGCCCACCCTCAACTTGCCAACCAACAAGCTCAGACAGGTCACCAAGGGTGTCAATGTGCTCCCCAGTTGTTTCGGGCCTCCTCCTCAGGTGCCCCGTCAACCTCGACCATGGGGAATTCAGGGGCTGGTTTTTCACACCCCACCTCTCTCTTTCATGGCAGTAGTCTGGGCCATTGTTTTAGGCTGCAGACACCCTTGACTCCCTTCACAGGCAGGCATAGGCCGTGTGATCATACAGACCCATTCAGGCAATCCCAAAATCTCCAAGTGAGACCTGAGCTCTACTCCCCTCTAGATAGTGTGCTCCATATCATTGCCTAACAAACCATTTACAGGCATGGAAGGGCTCACAGCTACTTTCAAAGAACCTGAGATCACCCCCCCACACTCAAAGAGAACCAGAGCTATTGGTAGATCGCTCTCAAGATTGTCAGCGATTATGACTTGGTGGAATGTGTTAGGAAGGACCTGCTCTGATGACACCTGCTGATTCTTCACAGTAGTCATACTGGTTTATGTGTCTCTCTGAGCCTCCAACAGTTGGCAATTAATGGTGAGCCACTGCCAGTACTTCAAAGTATTTTCAGGCAAATGGGCATTTGGCAGTACTTTTGAGGGGTCAGCCCAAACTTTACAATTAAAATAGCCTTCGTTGATTTGGTCCCTGACCTTTAGAATCAGAAGTGTGCTTGCAGGTGTGGTTTTAAGATCCAATATGTAGAGAGATAATTTGGGAAATCAAAAATGCCAATCGGGGAGAATTTGAAATTGAAATTGGTCCTAGGTGTGGAATGGTAGTGTATACCAAATCACTGAATGGCACTGCACAAACACCTAATCTCACCGCTGATCACCATTGTTAGAAATTGGGCTACTGGATGACAGGGGCATGGGCCTTGGTCAAGCAGGAACCCCAATTCTAGTCACGTGAGAAGTAGGCAACACTAAATTAACCTATGCTCAACCTCTGGCAGATTGGCACAGAGTAGTCAGGTCTAACTTTAGAGGCAATGTTAAAAGTATTTGTGCAACACTACTTACAGTAAAATGGTGATAACGCCAAATGATCCCTTACCAGTTTAGAAAATTAGCTCTGAACAAAAACAACAAATATCCAATTAGTAGACTCGGTGATATCAAAATGTAAAATGTATAGTAGAAAATAACAGCAAGAAGCAAAAAGCACCATTGAGAATATCTGGTCACGTCCGGCCGGGACAAAGTCACCAGTTTAGGCTGACCATAGTGGTGCACGGGCGAGCTAAGAAATCCACCAGGAGACTGTTCAGATATTTCTCTACCACTGTCCACAGAAAGGGAATGAGAGAAATGGGTCGATCGCTATCAGGTAGGAAGGGACTAGAATAGATTTTTATTAAAGCTGGATGACTTTAGCAAGTTTCCACCCAGCACGCACCACCGCAGTGGACAAAGAAAGGTTAGTTAGGGTCACAAAGATGGGGATAAGAATCTCCTCAGCTTTATGTATCAGATCTGGTTTAATCGGATCATCGGGGGAGCCCTACTTTACTGTACACATAAGGGCTTTGAAGGAAGCGTCATCAAGCTGTTCGAATTCCACCATCTTGAACCCCTGTGACAAGTCTTTGATGTCAGGCATCCAGAACTGGAACTGGGGTTGTCACTTAAAAAGTGTGTTTAAATATCATTAACATTTAAATGTAATGCATGTGTGCGGTGAACACAATAAACAACAACAAAATAAAAAAGCTTTGGGCAAGTCAACAGATCTGGAGTAGGCTGCCAGTCTTTTGGCTTTTTCAATGCTTATTTTGTTTTCTCATGGCTTCTCTAAAACTTTATTGATAAGGGAGCAGCCAGGCCAAAACGAATTTAAAAAATTGCCTAAAAGGAAAAAAGATTTTGGTTTTAAAATGCACTCAAAGTAGTCCCTGGCACTGAGGATAACTACTTTGTCTGCGCATGTACTCCCTGTGAAAGAGCAGAATGCTGTCATTCATCGATAACTTAGCCAGTGGCTGAAGTGGGCTGAACCATTACCTCATGTTGTATGTTGTAGTGGACAGAAGACTATATGAATGACATAACAAGAGACCAATGGGCGAGAAAGGCTGACTGAAAGACCCTATAATTGAGACTATAATAAATATAATTTTTATAAAATCAAAAGGCCTTGGATAATTAGACCTAACAATAATAAAAACAAGAAAATATACTTTTCATGGCCCAGTCATACCACGCAGTAGAGTGTCATGCTACTAGCAGTGCAAGGGAGCCACAACACACGTGTCCCCAACGTTACCCATGTTCTAGTGGCGATGGAAATTATATAAATGGACTGCGTCAGATAAAAGAGTTTCATCACCCATCCTAACTTGGCTCCCAGGTCAGCACAAGACAGGATAAGAACCTAATAATCAAAACAAGAATAATCACCGTTATGCAGCCGTGGGGAGGGGGCCCAAAGGATGCAGAAGTTGGCAAAAGCGGGAACAGAAAGATAAATTATTAAAATGGCTAAATCAAAAAAACGTATGACACAAATGGAGTGAGAAAACGAAGGAAGAAACTGAGTATGGGCTATAAAACAGATTAAACATAAAGGAAGGACAAGAGGATGATCAAATGAAAAAAGGAACAAAAAAATTAATGTGAATATGGAATAGGGAAATATGAAAATAAAATAAAATATGATTTTAAAGAATAGAGAGAAAAGAATTATATAAACAGATTATGATCAAATGAATTCCCACAAAAAGAACTGCAGTTGCTCAAAACTGCGTGCATACTGATAAACCATGAAGTGCACGATCTTCTCAACCTAATATGAACTTTTTAGGTCGAGCTGATGTGGCATTCATGCGAAGCATGAATGCATCAGCTCGACAACTTATGCTGCCCGTATTTAGGAGACTGGACAGCAATCAGACGCGCGCTTTCACTCTGTCAGATTTCACCTCGGGAGCGAGCTTTCTAAGCTGCGCTTGCGCAGACTAACTCGCTTCCCTAACTCGCTTCCCTCGCACGCATTAACGGCACAGATACAGCCATCCCCCACCCCTCTGCACGCACGCGCACACATACACACGCTGCCGCCCCCTCGCCCCACCCACACACACACACATACACGCAGACAGGCACAACACACGCAGGCACATACAAGCGGCGCACCCCCCTCCCCCCTTCCCCGTCTTACAAACCACAGTCACGCATGCGCACATACCCAGCCACACACACTGCATACACACACTGCATACACACACGCAGACCCACGCGCACACACGCAGACCCACGCGCACACACACAGACACATTCGAACAGACACACACGCGTACACCCCCCTCCCCCCTCCCACTCACCGGGCTCTTTCGGCGTGTCTCCTCTGCAGCGCTGGTCGGAGTCGGCCGGCTTCACTGCTTCCTCGGCGGCGGAGGGCGGAACTTCCTGCTGGATTGCAGGCCCCGCCCCCGTCTGGGCCAAAAGTGCCTGACTTCCGGTTTTCACGGAGCAGGGCTGCGGCGGTGATTTCTTTCTTCTTACAATAAGCAAAAATCTCGCGAAATATGTTTGCACTTGGAACTGTAAAGTGGGTGCGTCATGATCTTGAAAGCAGAGGCTGGGCAAGTATATCTTTTTTGCTTCTCTGAGCAAGTTTAGACATCTGCGTAACTGCGAGTGTTGCATGCAGATAAGATGATGAAATGAAAGGCAGGGAAGCCACCCCGAAGTTCATCAGTAAGGGTGTGGTGTCACGGCAGTCTGTTAAAAACAAGGCGAAGGAAGTTTATTCTGCAAATATAATCCACCTTTATGTGGTTAGTAGAGGGGGGAGGTGGGTACAATGATTATTTCAGTTATCAGAAGTCTGGCTTGGTAAAATTCACATGGAAACGTATTGGAGGTTGACAGGCACGAAAAGATTCCATTGCTATCGCATGCTAACGTAGCACACTACAACGGCTCTTTGCATCGTCCCGAGGCCTTCCATCATCCATAGGACCTGTACATGCATCCCCCAGACCCTTCCACGTCTCAAGCTTGTATGTGTTCCTTTTTGTGCAGGACTTGAATCGCCATTAGATCTGTACATGCATCGTCCAGATGTGTCCACATGTGGGCATCTGTTCCTTTTGCAGACCGTGTGCCATCCATAGGGACCTGTACATGCATCCCTCTGACCTGTCCACACGTGAAGCGTGCATGCTATTTCTGCAGGCCTTGCGTCATCAATAGACCTGTACATGCATCGTTCAGATCTGCCCACGTGGCAGTGTGTTCCTAATGCAGACCTATACCATCAATAGGACGTGTACATGCATCCTCCAGATCTGTCCACATGTGGGCGTGTGCTCCTAATGCAGATCGTGTATCATCAACAGGACGTGTACATGCATCCTCCAGATCTGTCCACATGTGGGCATGTGCTCCTAATGCAGATCGTGTATCATCAACAGGACGTGTACATGCATCTTCCAGATCTGTCCACACGTGGGCGTGTACGTGTCCCTTCTGCAGACTTTTTATCAACAATAGGGCTGGTATATCCATACCACAGAGCTGTCCACACGTGGCCTTCCTCGCAGACGATATCTCATCCAGAGGACCTGTACATGCATCCTACAGATCTGCTACATACTTTTCCTGTAGACAATTTATTAGCAACGTTTCATAAACCGGACCCATACATACATCGTCCAGATCTGTCCACACGTGGGAGCGTGTTCTGTACATCATGTGACATCAATGTTTTTTTATAGTTAAAACTATTGGCATTGTAAATGACAAAGCTATTAATTTTGGTATTTTCAAAACCAACAGATAAATATAAAATTTGCCATTTACAATACCAACAGCTCAAACTTTCCTAATGCGAGACCTATTGCATTGCAAATGCTTGTTTTGACTTGTAGTTATTTTGGTTGTTAATTTACTTATTCATATACTAACTGTTGCGCGACCTCCTCTGATTTGCCTGTACATGAATTTTGACCTTCTGTCCTGAATTTTTGTACTGAATTTTAACCGGATGTGCTGAATGTTCACACCCACCATCCTGAATATGCACCCGTGCCAGTTGGTCACCCTAATCATTCCTCTTTCACGCGCACTCCAGACATGTCAGTCATACCCTGGTCTTATCTCCTGGTGTTCGAGGTGGCAAAATGTTCACGTTTATTCCAACCATGCGTATATATGAGACATTAGCGCCCCCTTCCGGCACAGGTTGTAAAGAGCTGGGCCAGTACTTTTCAATCAGAGACTTTACACATTCGTCCTTCAGCAAAGACGCGCACTGTGCTTCCTGCAGGAGACGAGGAGCAGTTTTCAATTGTTAACAATTAGACCCACATAAACCGCCTCTGCGGACGCACTAAGGACGACCTGACCGAGCGGCCAGCATCGCACAGGGTCCGAACTACAGGTCTCGTGAGGCGAGACTCAAAGTCTGGCCCCTTCTGTTCACTATAATATTCACCGTATGAGAACAAGTACGTTTGTATTTATATCAATACAAACATTTCTTAAAAGGTATAACGCGGTTTACTGGACTAGGGGAGAAACTGGACAGAGATGCGGATATGTCCCAGTAAAAATCATTTAACTTGTACAATGTAAGGAAAGGGCGCCATGCAAGCAAGTTGTGAGAATAAGACGTACAATTAACATGTAATTGATTTTAAACGAAGACTAAAAACAACCACGTTTGACATACGCTTGAAAGGCGCGTGCCTTCCCAGCGGCACCAGAAGCAGAATCCTGTGAATGGAACACTTATGACCTAACAGGCCCTCCAATGCGATGTCACGAGGCGCAGAGTAAATGCAGGGGGGAGGCCGTCACGGCAGCGGAGAGAAAAGGAGAGACCACTGTTGGGGAAGTATATCGGGTAGGATTGGATCTTATTCAGGTTAATCACAGGATCATTTTGTGACAAAAAAGTTAAATTATCTCAATAAAATGCACAATAACCGTGCCTTGCCTGCTCCCCCTGTTGAACTGAAACACATGGTATCACCCACACAGCAGCGATGTATGATGACACGCTGAAAAGCCTCCATTGTGACGTGTTCTTGGTATAAGAGGCTGGTAACCAGGCAGCTGCAGCATTACACTCGGGGACACCGGACGGAGAGGACCATTGCGGGCGGCTGCAGCTCGGGGCAGGGAGAGGCCGAAGCTGCGGGGGCTGAGCAGGCTCCGAAAAGGAAGGGGAGCCCTCCGTCCCTCTTCCTTCCTTTCCCTCCCTCCCTCCACCTTCCTTCTCTATATTTCTTCTCCTCTACCCTTCATTCTTCTACCCTTTCCTCTCCTGTCCCCGCCTCCCATCCAATGCCCTTCCCTTCCACTCTACCCTATCTCTCATAACCGTTCCCCTTCCCTCCCGTCTCCTTTCTTCCCTTTCATTCCTTTTCCTCTATATCCCTTTGCTATTTCTCATCGCTTCCCTTGACTATCTCCTCTTCACTTCCCTTCCCTAACTCTCCTCTCATCTCCCCTTCCTTTCCAATTTCTTCTAGCCCCTTCTGTTCTCTTTTCCTTCTCATAATTTCCCTTCAAATGTCCTTCCCCTTCCTTCTCTGCATCGCCTCTCCCTTACCTTTCTTCCCCTTCCTTCCTCTCCCCTCCACTCGCCTTCCTTCCTACCCTTTCTCTTTTATCCTTTCCCCTTCCATCCTCTTCATCTCCTTCGCTTCTCCTCCATTTGCTTCACTTCCCTTTCCAATTCCCTTCCCTTTCCTTCCCTTTCTTCTCCCTCTCTCCTCCACTCTCCCTCCCCCTCCTCTTAACCCTCCCTTTCATTGCCTTTCCTCTTACTTCCATCCATTTCAATCTCCCCTTCCATTTCATTCCCTTCCCTATCTCTCCATTACTTCCTTATCTCTCCTTCCTCTACCATTCCCTCCCCTTCTTACCTTCCCCTCACTTTCTTCCTTACATATTGCTTGTCTCTTCTTTAGGCCTCTTGCCTATCTCTCTTTTCCTCTCCTCACCTTCAATTTCCATCCCTTCCCCTGTTCCATATCCTTTCCTTACCCGTCCCTTTCCCCCCGGCCTCTCCATTCCCTATCTCTTGGCTTATCTTCTCTTGCCTCTCCTTCCCTTCTGTCCTTCCCATCTCTCCTCCCCTCCCCTCTCCCCTCCATTCATTTCCTTTACCCTTCCCCTACCCTTCTCTAGCTTATCTCTCCCCTCACTTCCTCCCTCCTTCCCTTCTGTTCCTTCCTTCCCTATCTCTCCTCTCCCATTCCCTTTATGCCTTTACCTTGCTCTCCTCTCCTTTTCCCAAACATTCTTTGCTTTTCTATCCCTTCCCTTTCATCCCCCTACCCCTCCCTTCGATATCTCTCCCTTAACCTTCCCTTTCCATTCCCTCCCATGTCCTTTCCCTTCCTTCTGTCTCGGCTTTTCTTTGCCCTTCCCTTTTCTCCCCTCGCCTTCCCACCATTCCCCTTTCCTTCCTTGCTACCCCAATTTTTGTATCATATCCCATTCTCTACCCTTCCTCCGCTCTCTTTCCCATCACGTACCTTCGCTGTCCCAACTCTCCCCTTTCCTTCACCTCACTCCCCATTTCTTAATCCCTATCCCCTCCCTGCATCTTCGATTTCCTTGTCTCCCCTACGCTTCACATTCCTTTCCATCCCTCTTCCCTTCCCTTTCCTGTCCCTTCCGTATAGCTCCTCTCCCTTCTAACCCTTTCCTTCTCTTCCACTGCTTATGTATCCTCTCCTTTCCTTTCCTCTTCCCTTTTATCTATTTCCCTCATTGCCTCTCCTCTCCCATCTGCTCTCCTAACCTTCCCGTCCACTATCCCCTTTTCTTCTCTTCTCTATCTTTCCTGTTCGCGTCCCCATATCTCTCCTTCCCTCCCTTGCCTTCTCTATCCCCTTAGCTATGTCTCCTATCTTCTCCCGTTTACTTTCCCCTGCATCCCTTCTCTCCTGCTCTTCTCTCCTATCGGCTCTCCTCACCTTCCCTCATTTTTCTTCCTGCCCTTTTTCTTTCTACTCTATCCCTTCCATATCTTTCCTCCCTACCCATGCCTCCCTCCTTTGCTTCCCCATCACTCCTCTCCTCTGCCCTTCCCTTCCTTTCCCTTCCCATTGTTTCATTTTCCTTCCCTAACTTCTTTCCTTTTCTGTCTTTTCTCTCCCCTACTGTTCCCTTCCCCCAACTTCCATTACCTCCCTCGACTATCTCTCCTATACTCGAGCCTTCCCTCAAGTACCCTCCCCGCCCCTTTCACTCCCTCTTCCCTATCTCTTCTTTTCTCTGCCCTTCCCTCCCCTTCCCCATCTTCTCATACCTCCTTTTCCTTTCACTTCACTTTTCTTTTTTACCATTTCTTTCCTCTCCAAACTCTTTCCGTCCCCACCCTCCTCATTCTCCCATTCCCCTCCATTCCCTATCTCTCCACTCTCCCCTTCACTTCCTTCCCTATCTATTCTCTCCCCGTCCCGCCTGATACAACCCTTTCCTTGCTTTCCTTTCCCTTCCCATTAGTTTCATTATCTCTTCTATCCCCTCCGCTTCTCTTTCCCTTCCCTTTCTTTTCTTCTTTCCCTTCCTTTCTTTGCCAATGTCTTTCTCCATCTACCCTTTCCAGGCTTTTTAGCTATCGTTCCACCCTTTCCTCTTCTCTTCCCTTCCCTTCCCTCCCCTTCCCATCTGTACACTCCTCTTTCTCCCAAACCTTTCCTTCTCCACCACTCCCTGTCCTCTCCTCTTCTCCTCCTCTCCTTTCCTCTCCTCCTTTCTCCTCTCCTCTTCTCTGTTCTCCTCTCTCTTTTCCTTTACTCTTCCCTTCCATTCCTTTCCCCTTCATTTCTCTTCCTTACTTCCCTAACTCTTCCTTTCCCTTTCCTAGTTGCTCTCTCCTCTTTGCCTCCCTTCCCTATCTCTCCACACTTCTCATCTCCTCAGCGTCTCTTCCTCTTTACATACACTTTTCATGACATTCCACCCTCCCCTCACCTTCTTTCCCTTTCCCAGTCACTTAATTATTTCGCTACCTCTCCTCTCCCCTCCTACATTTACTTCCCTTTTATAATATCAATCCCTACCCTTCCCTGTCTCTCCCCCAAACCTCTCCCTCCATTCCTTTCATTCTTCCCTATCACCTCTAGTATTACCCTATTATCCTCAATTCCATTCTCTTCCTTTCCCATTTCTCCACTTTCCTGCCTTGCCTTCTCCTCCCATCCGCTCTCCTCACCTTTCCTTGCCTTTAACTCCCCTCTTCCGTTCTCTTCTAGTTCCTCTGTTTCCCTTCCTATCTTCTCCCCTTCCTTCCCTTGCCTTTTCTCATCTCCCCTTCCATCTCCTCCCCATCTCTTCTCTCCGTTTTCTTTTCCTCCTCATGCCTTCTCTCCCCTTTGTCTCTTCTAATCCCTTCCCTCTTCCCATTCCTTTCCCTCTCTTTTTTCTCCTCACTTCCATCCTTAATTTCTCTCCCCCTTGTTCCCCTCCACTCCCAACTTTTCTACCTATTCCTTCCATTGTATCTCCTTCCCTCTTCTCCTCCCCTTCCTGCCTTCACTTCCCATTTCCCTTACACTCCTTTCCCTTAGCTTTTTCTACTTTCCCGTCTAACCCTCCCTTCCCCTCCCTCTCTACTTCTATTCCCTTCCCTCTTCCCTTCAATTTCCCTTTGGTTCTCTTCCTTACTTATCTAGCTCTCCTCCCCCCTTTCCTTTCACTTCCCCTACCTTCCTTCCCTATTTTAGCTCTCCCTTTCACTTACCTTACCTATCTCTCCACTCTTCTCTTCTCATATCCACTCTCCTCAGCTTTCCCCTTTCCATGCTCTTTCGGGAAAGTGCATGGAAAGGGGAAAGCTGAGGAGAGTGGATATGAGAAGAGAAGAGTGGAGAGATAGGTAAGGTAAGTGAAAGGGAGAGCTAAAATAGGGAAGGAAGGTAGGGGAAGTGAAAGGAAAGGGGGAGGAGAGCTAGATAAGTAAGGAAGAGAACCAAAGGGAATTGAAGGGAAGAGGGAAGGAAATAGAAGTAGAGAGGGAGGGGAAGGGAGGGTTAGACGGGAAAGTAGAAAAAGCTAAGGGAAAGGAGTGTAAGGGAAATGGGAAGTGAAGGCAGGAAGGGGAGGAGAAGAGGGAAGGAGATACAATGGAAGGAATAGGTAGAAAAGTTGGGAGTGGAGGGGAACAAGGGGGAGAGAAATTAAGGATGGAAGTGAGGAGAAAAAAGAGAGGGAAAGGAATGGGAAGAGGGAATGGATTAGAAGAGACAAAGGGGAGAGAAGGCATGAGGAGGAAAAGAAAACGGAGAGAAGAGATGGGGAGGAGATGGAAGGGGAGATGAGAAAAGGCAAGGGAAGGAAGGGGAGAAGATAGGAAGGGAAACAGAGGAACTAGAAGAGAACGGAAGAGGGGAGTTAAAGGCAAGAAAAGGTGAGGAGAGCGGATGGGAGGAGAAGGCAAGGCAGGAAAGTGGAGAAATGGGAAAGGAAGAGAATGGAATTGAGGATAATAGGGTAATACTAGAGGTGATAGGAAAGAATGAAAGGAATGGAGGGAGAGGTTTGGGGGAGAGACAGGGAAGGGTAGGGAAGGAAATTATAAAAGGGAAGTAAATGTAGGAGGGGAGAGGAGAGGTAGCAAAATTAAGTGACTGGGAAAGGGAAAGAAGGTGAGGGGAGGGTGGAACGTCAAGAAAAGTGTATGTAAAGAGGAAGAGACGCTGAGGAGATGAGAAGTGTGGAGAGATAGGGAAGGGAGGTAAAGTGGAGAGAGCAACTAGGAAACGGAAAGGAAGAGTTAGGGAAGTAAGTAAGAGAAATGAAGGGGAAAGGAATGGAAGGGAAGAGTAAAGGAAAAGAGAGGAGAACAGAAGAGGAGAGGAAAGGAGAGAGGGAGAGAAGAGGAGAGGACAGGGAGTGGCGGAGAAGGAAAGGTTTGGGAGAAAGAAGAGTGTACAGATGGGAAGGGGAGGGAAGGGAAGAGAAGAGGAAAGGGTGGAACGATAGCTAAAAAGCCTGGAAAGGGTAGATGGGGAAAGACATTGGCAAAGATAGGAAGGGAAAGAAGAAAAGAAAAGGGAAGGGAAAGAGAAGCGGAGGGGATAGAAGAGATAATGAAACTAATGGGAAGGGAAAGGAAAGCAAAGCAAGGAAAGGGTTGTATCAGGCGGGACAGGGAGAGAATAGATAGGGAAGGAAGTGAAGGGGAGAGTGGAGAGATAGGGAATCGAGGGGAATGGAATGGGAGAATGAGGAGGGTGGGGACGGAAAGAGTTTGGAGAGGAAAGAAATGGTAAAAAAGAAAAGTGAAGTGAAAGGAAAAGGAGTTATGAGAAGATGGGGAAGGGGAGGGAAGGGCAGAGAAAAGAAGAGCTAGGGAAGAGGGAGTGAAAGGGGAGGGGAGGGTACTTGAGGGAAGGCTCGAGTAGAGGAGAGATAGTCGAGGGAGGTAATGGAAGTTAGGGGAAGGGAACAGTAGGGGAGAGAAAAGACAGAAAAGGAAAGAAGTTAGGGAAGGAAAATGAAACAATGGGAAGGGAAAGGAAGGGAAGGGCAGAGGAGAGGAGTGATAGGGAAGCAAAGGAGGCAAGGGTAGGGAGGAAAGATATGGAAGGGATAGAGTAGAAAGAAAAAGGGCAGGAAGAAAAATGAGGGAAGGTGAGGAGAGCCGATAGGAGAGAAGAGCAGGAGAGAAGGGATGCAGGGGAAAGTAAACAGGAGAAGATACCTTACCCCTTCCCCTCCATCGCCTGTCTCCTTCCCCACCTTTACCTTTATTCGCGCTCTCCTCTCCCCAACTCTTTTCCCCCTTTTTATACCTTTCCTTCCCTTTCGCCCTCTCTCCTGCCCACCTTCACTATCTCGTGTTCCCCCGCCCTGACCTTCCCTCATTTCCCCTTCCCTCCCATTCCTAATTCTACTTTTCCTTCTCTTCCATTTCCGCTAGCTCAAAGATACAGCAGACTGAACTGAGCATGAAAAACACAAAACATCCAACCCTTTAACAAGAAAGGTTTAACAAGACATTCATTTTTTAGTGTTCAAATTTTTTATTAAACGTATTCTTCATACATATTAAACAAACGCATTGCAAGGAATACAAACATCCATTTGCATCTAAATATAATATTTATAACATGAATGGGGTGCTAATGGTAATTTTATGTATGCGTTTTGGGGTGCAAAGGGTAATTTGAGATTTGATGGTGGGTATGGATTTTGGAGTGACAAGTGTAATTTTAGGGTTCAGTGTGGGTATGGGTTTTGGGGTGCAAAGGGTAATTTTAGGGATCAGGTAGGTATGGGTTTATGTGCGCCAAGGGAAGTTTTAGGGTTAGGGGAGGTGTGGGTCTCTATGGTGCGAAGGATAATTTTGGGGTTCAGGGTGGGTATGGGTTTTGGACTGTAAAAGGTTATTTTAAGGTCCAGGGTGGGTGTGGGTTTTGGGATGCCAAGGGTAATTTTAGGGTTCAGGGTAGGTATGGGTTTTGGGGTGCCACGTGTTTTTTTTAGTGTTCAGGGTGGGTATTTGGTTTTGGGTGACAAGGTTGAATTTAAGGTTCAGGGTGTGTGTGGGTTTTGGGGTGCCAAGGGTAATTTTAGGGTTCAGTATGGGATTGGTTTTGGCGAGCCAAGGGAAATTTTAGAGTTCAGGGTGGGCATGGGTTTTGGGGAGCCAAGGGTAGTTTTAGGGTTCAGAGTGAGTTTGGGTTTTTGGGTGCTAAGGGTACTTTTAGGGTTTGGGGTGGGTATGGGTTTTGGGGTGCCAAAGTTAATTTTAGGGTTCAGTGTGGGTATGGGTTTTGGGGTGCTAAGGGTCATTTTAGGGTTGAGCCTGGGTATGGGTTTTGGGGTGTCAAGAGTAATTTTGGGGTTCAGGGTGGGTATGAATTTTGAGGTGCCAAGGGTAATTTTGGGGTTCAGGGTGGGTGTTGATTTTGGGGTGCAAGGGTAATCTTAGGGTTCAGGGTAGGTAAGGGTTTAGTATGCCAATGGTAATTTCAAGGTTCTTTGTAGGTATGGGTTTAGGGGTGTCAAGGTTATTTTTGGGGTATGGGGGATATAGGTTTTGGGGTGCCACAGGTAATTTTAGGTATTGGTTTTGGGGTCCAGAGGGTCATTTTAGGGTTCAGGGTAGTAATGGGTTTTGGGGTGCCAGGGGTAATTTTAGGTTTCAGGGTGGGTATGGGTTTTGGGGTGCTAAGGGTCATTTTAGGGTACATTGTAGGTATGGGGTGCCAAGGTTTTATGGGGTTATGGGTTTTGGGGTGCTATGGGTAATTGTAGGGTCCAGGGTGGGTGTGGGTTTTGGGGTGTTGAGCTACTTTAATTTTCGGGTTCATTGTAGGTATGGGTTTTGGGGTTTCAAGGTTATTTTTGGGGTATGGGGATATGGGTTTTGGGGTGCCACAGATAATTTTAGGTATTGGTATTGGGGTGCAAAGGGTAATTTTAAGCTTCAGGGTAGTTATGGGTTTTGGCGCGCCAAGGATAATTTTAGGTTTCAGGGTGGGTATGGGTTTTGGGGTGCTAAGGGTAATTTTAGGGTACATTTGGTATGGGGTGCCAAGGTTTTTTTGGGGGTGTTTTTTGGGGTGCTAAAAGTAATTTTAGGGTTCAGGGTGGGTATGGGATTCGGGATGCTAAGGGTAATTTTAGGGTTCAGGGTAGGTATGAGTTTTGGGGTGCCAAGGGAAATTTTGGGGTTCAGGGTGGGTGTGGGTTTGGGGGTGCCAGGGGTAATTCTAGGGTTCAGGGTGGGTATGGGTTATAGCGTGCCAATCGTCATTTTGGGGCTCAGGATGGGTATGGGTTTTGGGGTGCTAAGGGTAATTTTGGGGTTCAGGGCAGGTGTGGGTTTAGGGGTGCCAAGGGTAACCATAGGGTTCAGGGTGGGGTATGGGTTTTAGGGTGTCGAGGATAATTTGAGGGTTCAGGGTGGGTTTTGAGGTAGCAAGGGTAATTTTAGGGCTCAGGGTGGGTATGGGTTTAGGGGTACCAAGGGTCATTTTAAAGTTCGGAATGGGTTTTGGGGTGCCATGGGTGATTTTAGGGTTCAGGGTGGGTGTGGGTTTTGGGGTGCCAAGGGTAATTTTAGGGTTCATTATGGGATGGGTATTGGCGAGCCAAGGGTAATTTTAGAGTTCAGGGTGGGCTTGGGTTTTGGGGAGTCAAGGGTCGTTGTAGGGTTCAGAGTATAGGTTTAGGGGTGCTAAGGGTAATTTTAGGGTTCAGGGTGGGTATGGGTTTGGGGTGGCAAGGTTAATTTTAGGGTTCATGGTGGGTATGGGTTTGGGTTGCTAAGGGTCATTTTAGGGTTGAGCCGGGGTATGGGTTTTGGGGTGCTAAGGGTCATTTTGGGGTTCAAGGTGGATGTGGGTTTTGGGGTGACAAGAGTAACCTTAGGAGTCAGGGTGGGTATGGCTTTTGGGGTAGCAAGGTTCATTTTAAAGTTCAAGGTGGGTATGGGTTTTGATGAGCTAAGGGTAGTTTTAGGGTTCACAGTGGGTATGGGTGTTGGGGTGCTAAGGGTAATTTTAGGGTTCAGGGTAGGTATGAATTTTGGGGTGCTAAGGGTAGTTTTAGGTTTGAGACTGGGTATGAGTTTTGGGGTGCCAAGGGTAATTATGGGGTTCAGGGTGGGAAAGGGTTTTGGGGTGCCAAGGAAAATTTGGGGGTTCAGAGTGGAGTGGGTTTTGGGGTGCTAAGGGTAATTCTAGTGTTCAGGTTGAGTATGGGTTTTAGGGTGCCAATGGTAATTTTAGGGCTCCGGTGGGTGTGGGTTTTGGGGTGCCAAGGGTAATTTTAGGGCTCAGGGTTGATATGGGTTTTGGGGAGCCAAGTGTAGTTTTAGGGTTCAGAGTGAGTATTGGTTTTGGGTTGCTAAGGCTAATTCTTTGGTTTATTGTAGGTATGGGTTTTGGGGCGCCAATAGTAATTTTAGGGTTCAGGGTGGGTATGGGTTTTGGGGTGCTAAAGGTAATTTTAGGGTTGAGCCTGGGTATGGGATTTGGGGTGCCAAGGGTAATTTTGGGGTTCAGGGTGGGTATGGGTTTTGGGGTGCCAAGGGTAATTTTGGGGTTTAGGGCGGGTGTGGGTTTTGGGGTGCCA
Source organism: Lissotriton vulgaris (assembly GCF_964263255.1). Lineage (NCBI taxonomy): Eukaryota > Metazoa > Chordata > Amphibia > Caudata > Salamandridae > Lissotriton > Lissotriton vulgaris. Next base: position 1,181,717,177 of record NC_141696.1, read on the forward strand.
TAGGTAACCTTAGGTTTCAGGGTGGGTATGGGTTTTAGGGTGTCAAGGGTGATTTTAGGGCTCAGGGTGGGTATGGGTTTTGGGGTAACAGGAGATTTTAGGGTTCAGTGTGGGTTTTGGGGTGCCAAGGGTAATTTTAGTTTTCAGTATGGGATGGGTTTTGGTGAACCAATAGTAATTTTAGTCTTCGTGGTGGACGTGGGTTTTGGGGAGTCAGGGGTAGTTTTAGGGTTCAGATTAAGTATGGGTTTTGGGGTGCTATGGGTAATTTTAGGGTTCAGGGTGGGTTTGGGTTTTGGGGTGCTAAGGGTCATTTTAGGGTTGAGCATGGGTATGTGTTTTTGGGTGTCAATGGTAATTTTAGGGTTCAGGGTGTGTATGGGTTTTGGGGTGCCAAGGGTAATTGTAGGGTTCTGGGTGGGTGTGGGTTTTGGGGTGCCATGGGTAACCTTAGGGTTCAGGGTGGGTATGGGTTTTAGGGTGCCAATGGTAATTTTAGGGCTTAGGGTGGGTATGGGTTTTGGGGTGCCAAGGGTAATTTTAGGTTTCAGCGTGGGTGTGGGTTTTGGGGTGTCGAGGATAATTTAAGGGTTCAGGTTGGGTGTTGGTTTTGGGGTCCCAAGGGTAATTTTAGAGCTTGGGGTCGGTATGGGTTTTGGGGTACCAAGGGTAATTTTAAAGTTCAGGGTAGGTAGGGGTTTTGGGGAGCCAAAGGTAGTTTTAGGGTTCAGAGTGAGTATGGGTTTTAGGGTGCTAAGGGTAATTTTAGGGTTCCTTGTAGGTATGGGTTTTGGGGTGCCAAGGTTACAAGGTTATTTTTGGGGTTATGGAGGGTATGGTTTGTTGGCTGCCACCGGTAATTTTAGGTATTGGTTTTGGGGTGCAAAGGGTAATTTTAGGGTTCAGGGTGGTTATGGGTTTTGGCGTGCCAAGGGTAATTTTTGGTTTCATTTTGGGTATGGGTTTTGGTCTGCTAAGTGTAATTTAGGGGTGCATTGTAGGTAGGGTGTGCCAAGATTATTTTTGAGGTTATGGGGGTATGGGTTTTGGGGTGCGAAGGGTAATTTTAGGGTTCAGGGTGGGTATGGGTTTTGGGGTGCTATGGATAGTTTTAGGGTTCATGGTAGGTATGAATTTTGGGGTGCTAAGGGTCATTTTAGGGTTGAGAAAGTGTATGGGTTTTGGGGTGCCAAGGGTCATTTTGGGGTTCAGGTTGGGTGTGGGTTTTGGGGTGCCAAGGGTAATTCTAGGGTTACGGTTGGGTATGGGTTTTAGGGTGCCACTGGTAATTTTAGGGCTCACGGTGGGTGTGGGTTTTGGGGTGCCAAAGGTAATTTTAGGGTTAATTGTAGGTATTGGTTTTGGGGTGCTAAGGGTACTTTTTGGGTTATGGGAGGTATGAGTTTCGGGGTGCCAAGGGTCATTTTAGGTATTGGTTTTGGGGTGCAAATGGTAATTTTAGGGTTCAGGGTGGGTATGGGTTTTGGGGTGCCAAGGAACATTTTAGGTTTTAGGGTGGGTATGGGTTTTGAGGTGCTAAGGGTAATTTTAGGGTTCAGGGTAGCTATGAGTTTTGGGGTGCCTGGGGTTATTTTAAAGTTCAGGGGGTATGGGTTTTGGAGTGTCAAGGGTAATTTAGGGGTTCGGTATGGGTTTTGGAGTGCTATAGGTAATTTATGCTGGGTATTGGGGTGGTAAGGGTATTTTAGCAATTTAAGGGGGTATGGGTATTGGGGTGGTATGGGTTATCTTAGGGTTTTAGGTTGATTAAAAAAATGAGATATATATATAAAGAGAGAGACAGGGAAGGGCACAGGACAGTAGAAGGGGATGGGTGGAGTTAGAAGGGTATAGGACTGAAGATAGAGATAGGTAAGAAGATAGAAAGGAAGGGTATAGGAGGAGAGAGAAAGAATGGAAAAAGAAGGGAAGGAAAGCAAGAAAAGAGAAGAGGAGGGACAGGAAGGGAAGGGGAGGGGGAAAGGGGAAAAAGGGAAGAGGAAGTGAAAGAGGGAGGGGAAAGAAAGAGAAGCGGAAGCATAGGAAAGGGGAGGGAAGGGGAAGGTTAGGAAAGGAGAGAAACTGGAAGGAAAGGGATTAGGATAGGAGGGGTTGGAAGGGGATAGGACAGAGGACAGGGAAAGGAAGGGAATGGACTGAAAGGAAAGAAAAAGGAAAGGAGGGGAAGGGAAGGGAAGAAGAAAAGGGATGGAAAGTTGGGGTTGGAAGGGTAAAGGCGGAGACAGGGAAGGGCAGGAAAGGGAAAGGGCAAAAGCGCAAAGGAAAGGGAGAAGGGGAAAGGAAATGGGAAGGAGGAAAGGGGGAGGGAAAAAAGGGGTACAGAAAGGGGAGGAGAAAGGTTAAGGAAATATGGAATGGAATATAAGAGGGAGGGGAGAAGGGAATGGAGAGGTAAAGTATGAGACAAGGAAGGTGTATAGGAGGAGACAAAAGAGGTGGGAAGGGATATAGGAGGAGACAGGGAAGATAAGGGGTATAAAAGGAGACAGTGATGGGTGGGGGTATAGAAGGAAACAGAAGGGGTATAGGATTAGACAGGGAAGGGAAGGGGTACAGGAGGAGACAGTTAAGGGGAGGGAAGGAGTATAGGAGGAGGCAGGGAATGGGCATGGGAGACAGGGAAGGGAAGAGGTATAGGAAAAGGCAGGGAAGGGGTATAGGAGGAGACAGGGAAGGGAATGGGTATAGGAGAACACACAGAAGGGGTATAGGGGAAGATGATTAGGAGGAGACTTGGAAGGGAAGAGATACAGAAGGAGACAGGGAAGGGGAGAAGCATAGGAGGAGGCAGGGAAGGGGTAAAGGAGACGGAAAGACAGGTTTAGAAGGAAAAAGGGGATGGGGAAAGGGAAGGGAAGAGAGGGATATAGGAGAAGACAGGGGATGGGTATAGGAGGAGGCATAAAAGGGGCATAGGAGATGGGGAGGACGGGTTTAGGAGGAAAAAGTGAAAGGGCATAGGGAAAAGGGGAGAGGGATATAGGAGGAGATAGGGAAGGGACGAGAGGGGCATAGGAGGAGTCAGGGAAGAAAAGGGAAAGGGTAATAGGAGGAGAGAGGGAAGAGAAGGGAAGAAGGAAAGGGAGGGAAAGTGGGGATTGGAAGGGTATAGGTAGAGACAGGAAAGGGGAAGGAATGGAAGGGGAAAATGAAAAGGGAAAAAGAAAGGGACAAAGGAAAGGGGGAAAAGGAAAGGGATTAGGGAAGGGGAGGGGAAGGTTAGGGGGAAGGGGAGGGGAGGAGATGAAGGGAAGGAAACGTAAACAAAAAGGGGAAGGGAAAGGAAGACAAAAGAAGAGAAGTGAAGGGAAGGGGGAAGTAGAAGGGAAGGGGTGAGGGGTATATGAGGAGACAGGGAAGGGAAGAGAAGAGGTATGAGGGGACAGGGAAGCGAAGGAATACAGGAGGTGACAGGGAAGGGAAACAATATAGGAGATAGGGGAGTGGTATAGGAGGTGACCGGGAAGGATGGGGTAGAGGAGGAGACAGGAAAGGCAGGGGTATAGGAGGAGACATGGAAGCAGAATAGGAGAAGACAGGGAAGGGATATAGGAGACAGGGAAGGAAAGGGCAGGGGCATGGGGGAGACAGGGAAGGGTTATATGAAGAGGCAGGGAAGGGAAAGGGTACAGGAGGAGACAGGGAAGAGGTATAGGAAAAGACAGGGAAGGGAAGGGGAAAGGGAAAAAGGAAAGGGGAAAGGAAAGGGGAAGAGAAAGAAACGGGGGAGGAAAGGGAACAGACGGAATGAAAGGGAAGGGAGAAGGGAAGAAGGGGAGGGAAGAATGGAAGAGGATGGGTAAAGTAGGAGACAATGAAGGGGTATAGTTGGAGACAGGGAAGGGATATAGGAGGAGGAAACAGTTAAGGGAAGGTGTATAGAAGGAGGCAGGGAAGTGAAGGGTATAGAAGGAGACGGAAGGGAAGGGGGGGCATAGGAGACAGGGAAGGGAGGGGTATAGGAGGAGACAGGGGAGGGGTACATGAAGAGGTAGGGAAGGTAAGGGGTATAGGAGCAGTCAGGGTAAGGAATGAAAGGGAAGGGGTATAGGAGAAAACAGGGAAGGGGTATAGGAGGAGACTGGGAAGGGTTAAAGGAGGAGACAGGTAAGAGAGGGGAGGTGTATTGGGGGAGGCAGGGAAGGGGCAGAGGAGACAGGTAAGGGAGGGAAGGGGTATAGGAGGAGGCAGGGAATGGGTATAGGAGACAGGGAAGGAATGGGGTATAGGGGGAAAAAGAGAAGGGGTATGGGAAAAAGAGAAGGATATAGGAGACAGGGAAGGGAAAGGAAATATTAGGAGACAGGGAAGGGAAGAGCAAGGAAGAAGGAAAGAGAGGGAACGTGGGGGTTGTTAGGATATAGGCAGAGACAGGGGAGCGCAAGGAAAGGAAATGAAGAGAAGGGGAAAATAAAAAGGGGAAACGAGCAAAGGAAAGGGGAAAGGGCACAGCACAGAGAGGATGAGAAAAGAAAGGGGGGGGAGTGAAGGGGATAGGGGAGGGGGTGGAGGGGAGGGGAGGGATGAAGGGAAGGAAAGGTAAAGGAAGGGAGAAGGGAAGGGGGTATAGGAGGAGACAGGTAAGGGGAGGAAAGGCATATGAGACAGGGAAGGGAAGGGGTATAGGAGGAGACATGGAAGGGAAGGGCAGGGGTATAGGTGGAGATAGGGAAGGGAAGGGGTATAGGAGGAGACAGGGAAAGAAAGGGAAGGGGTACAGGACACATGGAAAGAACGGGCAGGGGTATAGGAGAAGACAGGGGAGGGAAGAGAAGGGGTATAAGAGGAGGAAGGGAAGAGGAAGGAGAAGCAGAAAAGGAAAAGGGCAAAGGAAAGGGGAAAGGCGAAGGAAAGGGGGAAGGGGAAAGGAAATGGGGAAGGAGAGGGGAGGGGAAATGGGGAAGGAGAGTGGTGGAGAAATGGGGAAGGAGAGGGGTGGGGAGGGGAAGGGGAAGGGAAAAGAAGGGAGAAGGGAAGAAGGGGAGGGGTATAAAAGGAGACGGAAAGTAAGGGGTATAAGAGGAGACAGTGAAGGGAAGGGGTATAGAAGGAGACGGGGAAGTGAATGGGGTATAGAAGGAGATGGGAAGGGGTATAGGAGACAGGGAAGGATAGAGGTAGAGGAGGAGACAGGAAAGGAAGGGGTATAGGAGGAGACATGGAAGAGGTTTAGTAGACAGGGAAGGGAAGGGATATAGGAGACAGGGAAGGAAAGGGCAGAGGTATGGGGAGACAGTGAAGAGAAGGGGTATAGGAAGATGCAGGGAAGGGAAAGGGGACAGGAGGAGACAGGGAAGAGGTATAGGAGGAGACCGGGAAAGGAAGGGAAAAGGGGAAAGGGGAAGGAAAGGAAAAGGGGGAGGAAAGGGAACAGACGGAGTATAAAAAGGGAAGGAGGAAGGGAGAAGGGAAGAAGGGAAGGGGGAAGAATGGAAGAGGATGGGTAAAGTAGGACAGGGAAGGGGTATAGTTGGAGACAGGGAAGGGGTATAGGATGAGGAAACAGTGAAGGGAAGGGGTATAGAAGGAGACAGGGAAGTGAAAGGTAATATTAGGAGACAGGGAAGGGAAGAGCAAGGAAGAAGGAAAGAGAGGGAACGTGGGGGTTGTTAGGATATAGGCAGAGACAGGGGAGCGCAAGGAAAGGAAATGAAGAGAAGGGGAAAATAAAAAGGGGAAACGAGCAAAGGAAAGGGGAAAGGGCACAGCACAGAGAGGATGAGAAAAGAAAGGGGGAGGGGAAAGTGAAGGGGATAGGGGAGGGGGTGGAGGGGAGGGGAGGGATGAAGGGAAGGAAAGGTAAAGGAAGGGAGAAGGGAAGGGGGTATAGGAGGAGACAGGTAAGGGGAGGAAAGGCATATGAGACAGGGAAGGGAAGGGGTATAGGAGGAGACATGGAAGGGAAGGGCAGGGGTATAGGTGGAGATAGGGAAGGGAAGGGGTATAGGAGGAGACAGGGAAAGAAAGGGAAGGGGTACAGGACACATGGAAAGAACGGGCAGGGGTATAGGAGAAGACAGGGGAGGGAAGAGAAGGGGTATAAGAGGAGGAAGGGAAGAGGAAGGAGAAGCAGAAAAGGAAAAGGGCAAAGGAAAGGGGAAAGGCGAAGGAAAGGGGGAAGGGGAAAGGAAATGGGGAAGGAGAGGGGAGGGGAAATGGGGAAGGAGAGGGGTGGGGAAATGGGGAAGGAGAGGGGTGGGGAGGGGAAGGGGAAGGGAAAAGAAGGGAGAAGGGAAGAAGGGGAGGGGTATAAAAGGAGACGGAAAGTAAGGGGTATAAGAGGAGACAGTGAAGGGAAGGGGTATAGAAGGAGACGGGGAAGTGAATGGGGTATAGAAGGAGATGGGAAGGGGTATAGGAGACAGGGAAGGATAGAGGTAGAGGAGGAGACAGGAAAGGCAGGGGTATAGGAGGAGACATGGAAGAGGTATAGTAGACAGGGAAGGGAAGGGATATAGGAGACAGGGAAGGAAAGGGCAGAGGTATGGGGAGACAGTGAAGAGAAGGGGTATAGGAAGATGCAGGGAAGGGAAAGGGGACAGGAGGAGACAGGGAAGAGGTATAGGAGGAGACAGGGAAAGGAAGGGAAAAGGGGAAAGGGGAAGGAAAGGAAAAGGGGGAGGAAAGGGAACAGACGGAGTATAAAAAGGGAAGGAGGAAGGGAGAAGGGAAGAAGGGAAGGGGGAAGAATGGAAGAGGATGGGTAAAGTAGGACAGGGAAGGGGTATAGTTGGAGACAGGGAAGGGGTATAGGATGAGGAAACAGTGAAGGGAAGGGGTATAGAAGGAGACAGGGAAGTGAAGGGGTATAGAAGGAGACAGGGAAGGGATATAGGAGCGGGTAGGGAATGGAAGGGAAGGGGTATAGGAGAAAACAGGGAAGGGGTATAGGAGGAGACTGGGAAGGGATAAATGAGGAGACAGGTAAGAGAGGGGAGGAGGCAGGGAAGGGGCATAGGAGACAGTTAAGAGAGGGAAGGGGTATAGGAGGAGGCAGGGAAGGGGTATATGAGACAGGGAAGGAATGGGGTATAGGAGGAAAAAGATAAGGGGTATGGGGAAAAGAGAAGGATATATAAGAAGACAGGGAAGGGAAGGGTAACATGGGGAGGTAGGGAAGGGAAGAAAAAGGAAGAAGGAAAGAGAGGGAAAGTGGGGGTTGGAAAGATATAGGCAGAGACAGGGAAGGGCAAGGAAAGGAAGAGAAGGAGAAAATGAAAAGGGGAAAAGGGCAAAGGAAAGGGAAATGGGTAAAGCAAAGGGATAAGGAGAAAGAAAAAGGGGAGGGGAAAGGGAAGGGAAGTGGAGGGGGATGAAGGGAAGGAAATGTAAAAGAAGGGAGAAGTGAAGGGGGAAGGGAAAAAGGAAGGGGAAAGGCGTATGAGGCAGGGAAGGGAAGGCGTTTAGGAGGAGGAAGGGAGGAAGGGAAGGGGAATAGGAGGAGAAAGTGAAGGGTATAGGTGGAGACAGGAGTGGTATGGGAGGAGACAGGGAAGGGATAGAGGAGACATGGAAGGCAGGGGAATAGGAGGAGACATGGAAGGGAGAGGGGATAGGAGAAGACAGGGAACTGCTATAGGGGACAGTGAAGGGGTATAGGAGGAGACAGGGAAGCGGTTTGGAGGAAAAAGGGAATGAAAGGGAAGGGGTATAGGACACAGGGAAGAAAAGAGCAGGGGTACAGGAGCAGACAGGGAAGGGAAGGAAAGGAGTATAGGAGTAGGCAGGGAAGGGAAGAGGAAGGAGAAGCAGAAAGGGAAAAGGGCAAAAGGGCAAAAGGGCAACGGAAAGGGGAAAGGGCAAAAGAAAGGGGGAAGGGGAAAGGAAATGGCGAAGGAGAGGGGAAGGGAAAGGCAACGTGAGGGGAAGGGAAGAGAAGGGAGAAGGGAAGAAGGGGAGGCGAGGGGTAAAGTCGGAGATAGGAAAGGGGTACAGTTGGAGACAGAAGGGGAGGGAAGAGATATATGAAAGAGGGAAGGGGTATAAAAGGAGACAGGGAAGGGGTAAAGGAGGAGACAACAGTGAAGGAAAGGGGTATAGAAGGAGACAGGGAAGTGAAGGGGTAATAAAGGAGACAGGGAAGAGGTATAGGAGGAGACAGGGAAGGGAATGGGTATAGGAGGAGGAAGGGAAGGGGTATTGAAGTAGACAGGGAGGGAAGGGGTATAGGAAGAGGCAGAGAAGGGGTATAGGAGCAGACACGGTATAGGCGAAAACAGGGAAGGGGTATAGGAGGAGACTGGGAAAGGAAGGGATACAGGAGGAGATAGGTAAGAGAGGGGAGGTGTATTGGAGGAGGCAGGGAAAGGGTATAGGAGACAGGTAAGGGATGGGGTATAGTTGGAAAGATAATAGGTATGGGGAAAAGATGGGTATAGAAGGAAACAGGGAAGGGAAGAGAAAGGAATAATGACAAGGGGAGGAAAGTGGGGGTTGGAAGGGTATAGGCAGAGACAAGGAAAGGCAGGGAAGGGAAGGGAAATGGAGGGAAGGGAAGTGGAAAATGAAGAGAGGAAAAGGGCAAAGGAAAGGGGAACGGGCAAAGAGAGAAGGAGAAAGAAAAGAGGGAGGGGAAAGGGAAGGGAGTGGAGGGTGGGATAAAGGAAAGGTAAGGTAAAGGAAGTGAGAAGAGAAGGTAAGGGAAAAAGCAAGGGTGAAGGGGTATAGGAGGAGACAGGGAAGGGGTAATAGGGAGACGGAGAAGGGGTATAGACAGGGAAGGGGTATAGATAAGGAAGGGAATGGAAGGGGAAAGTATAGGGGAAACAGGGAAGGGAAGGGGTTTAGGAGGAGAAAGGGAAGGGAAGGGAGGAAGGGAAGGGGTATAGGAGGAGAAAGTGAAGGGTATAGGTGGAGACAGGGGAGTAGCATGGGAGGAGAAGGGAAGGGATAGAGGAGACAGGGAAGGCAGGGGTATAGGAGAAGACAGGGACTGGGTATAGGAGGATACAGGGAAGGGGTATAGGAGTAGACAAGGAAGGGAAGGGGTATAGGAGGGGACAGAAGGGGTTTAGGAGATGACAGGAAAGCGGTTTGGAGAAGACAGGGAATGAAAGGGAAGGGGTATAGGACACAGGGAAGAAAAGTGAAGGGGTACAGGAGGAGACAGGGAAGGGAAGAGAAGGGGTATAGGAGTAGGCAGGGAAGTGAAGAGGAAGGAGAAGCAGAAAGGGAAAAGGGCAAAAGGGCGAAGGAAAGGGGAAAGGGCAAAGCAAAGGGGAAGGGGAAAGGAAATGGGGAAGTAGAGGGCAAAGAAAGGGGAACGTGAGGGGAAGGGAAGAGAAGGGAGAAGGGTAGAAGGGAAGGCAAGGGGTAACGTCGGAGATAGGAAAGGGGTACATTTGGAGACAGAAGGGGAGGGAAGTGATATATGAAAGAGGGAAGGGGTATAAAAGGAGACAGGGAAGGGGTATAGGAGGAGAAGACAGTGAAGGGAAGGGGTATAGAAGGAGACAGGGAAGTGAAGGGGTAATAAAGAAGACAGGGAAGAGGTATAGGAGGAAACAGGGAAGGGAATTGGTATAGGAGGCGACAGGGAAGGGAAGGGGTATAGAAGGAGACAGGGCGGGAAGGGGTATAGGAAGAGGCACGGAAGGGGTATAGGAGCAGACACGGTATAGGAGAAAACAGGGAAGGGTATAGGAGGAGATTGGGAAAGGAAGGAGATAGATAAGAGAGGGGAGGTGTATTGGAGGAGGCAGGGAAGAGGTATAGGAGACAGGTAAGGGATGGGGTATAGTAGAAAAAGATAAGGGGTATGGGGAAAGAGAGGGGTATAGGAGGAAACAGGGACAGGAAGAAGGAAAGAGGAGGAAAGTGGGGGTTGGAAGAGTATAGGCGGAGATAAGGAAAGGCAGGGAAGGGGAGGGAAGGGAAGGGAAGTGGAAAATGAAAAGAGGAAAAGGGCAAAGGAAAGGGGAAAAGGCAAAGAGAGAAGGAGAAAAAAAGAGGAAGGGGGAAGGGAGTGGAGGGTGGGATAAAGGAAAGGTAAAGGAAGTGAGAAGAGAAGGGAAGGGAAAAAGCAAGGGGGAAGGGATATAGGAGACAGGGAAGGAATAATGGGTAGACAGGGAAAGGGTATGGATAGGGAAGGGGTATAGATAAGGAAGGGAATGGAAGAGAAAAGTATAGGAGGAAACAGGGAAGGGAAGGGGTTTAGGAGAAGGGGAAGGGAGGAAGGCAAGGAGTATAGGAGGAGAAAGTGAAGGGTATAGGTGGAGACAGGGGAGTGGTATGGGAGGAGACAGGGAAGGGATAGAGGAGACAGGGAAGGCAGGGGAATAGGAGGAGTCATGGAAGGGAAGGGGTATAGGAGAAGACAGGCAACGGGTATAGTTTTAGACAGGGAAGGGGTATAGGAGGAGACAGGGAAGGGAAGGGGTATAGGAGGGAACATAAGGGGTTTAGGAGTAGACAGGAAAGCAGTTTGGAGGATACAGGGAATGAAAGGGAAGGGGTATGGGACACAGAGAAGGAAAGGGCAGGGGTACAGGAGGAGACAGGGAAGGGAAGAGAAGGGTATAGGAGTAGGCAGGGAAGGGAAGAGGAAGAATCAGAAAGGGAAAAGGGCAAAGGCGCAAAGGAAAGGGGAAAGGGCAAAGGAAAGGGGGAAGGGGAAAGGGGAAAGGAAATGGGGAAGGAGAGGGGAAGGGAAAGGGAACGTGAGGGGACGGGAAGAAAAGGGAGAAGGGAAGAAGGGAAAGGGAGGGAAAGGGAGGGAAGGGGAGGGGTAAAGTCAGAGATAGGAAAGGGGTACAGTTGGAGACAGAAGGGGAGGGAAGAGATATATGAAAGAGGGAAGGGGTATAAAAGGAGACAGGGAAGGGGTATAGAAGGAGAAGACAGTGAAGAGAAGGGGTATAGAAGGAGACAGGGAGGGAAGGGGTATAGGAAGAGGCAGGGAAGGGGTATAGGAGCAGACACGGTATAGGAGAAAACAGGGAAGGGTATAGGAGGAGATTGGGAAAGGAAGGAGATAGGTAAGAGAGAGGAGGTGTATTGGAGGAAGCAGGGAAGAGGTATAGGAGACAGGTAAGGGATGGGGTACAGTAGAAAAAGATAAGGGGTATGGGGAAAGAGAGGGGTATAGGAGGAAACAGGGACAGGAAGAAGGAAAGAGGAGGAAAGTGGGGGTTGGAAGGGTATAGGCGGAGACAAGGAAAGGCAGGGAAACGAAATGGAGGGAAGGGAAGGGAAGGGGAAAATGAAAAGAGGAAAAGGGCAAAGGAAAGGGGAAAAGGCAAAGAGAGAAGGAGAAAAAAAGAGGGAGGGGAAAGGGAAGGGGGGAGGGAGTGGAGAGTGGGATAAAGGAAAGGTAAAGGAAGTGAGAAGAGAAGGGAAGGGAAAAAGCAAGGGGGAAGTGATATAGGAGACAGGGAAGGAGTAATGGGTAGACAGGGAAAGGGTATGGATAGGGAAGGGGTATAGATAAGGAAGGGAATGGAAGGGAAAAGTATAGGAGGAAACGGGAAAGGGAAGGGGTTTAGGAGGAGAAGGGGAAGGGAGGAAGGCAAGGAGTATAGGAGGAGAAAGTGAAGGGTATAGGTGGAGACAGGGGAGTGGTATGGGAGGAGACAGGGAAGGGATAGAGGAGACAGGGAAGGCAGGGGAATAGGAGGAGTCATTAAAAGTGAAGGGGTATAGGAGAAGACAGACAACGGGAATAGTTTTAGACAGGGAAGGGGTATAGGAGAAGACAGGGAAGGGAAGGGGTATAGGAGGGAACATAAGGGGTTTAGGAGTAGACAGGAAAGCAGTTTGGAGGATACAGGGAATGAAAGGGAAGGGGTATGGGACACAGAGAAGGAAAGGGCAGGGGTACAGGAGGAGACAGGGAAGGGAAGAGAAGGGTATAGGAGTAGGCAGGGAAGGGAAGAGGAAGAATCAGAAAGGGAAAAGGGCAAAAGCGCAAAGGAAAGGGGAAAGGGCAAAGGAAAGGGGGAAGGGGAAAGGAAATGGGGAAGGAGAGGGGAAGGGAAAGGGAACGTGAGGGGACGGGAAGAGAAGGGAGAAGGGAAGAAGGGAAAGGGAGGGAAGGGGAGGGGTAAAGTCAGAGATAGGAAAGGGGTACAGTTGGAGACAGAAGGGGAGGGAAGAGATATATGAAAGAGGGAAGGGGTATAAAAGGAGACAGGGAAGGGGTATAGAAGGAGAAGACAGTGAAGGGAAAGGGGATATAAGGAGACAGAGAAGTGAAGGGGTAATAAAGGAGACAGGGAAGAGGTATAGGAGACAGGGAAGGGAATGGGTATAGGAGGAGACAGGGAAGGGAAGGGGTATAGAAGGAGACGGGAAGGGAAGGGGTATAGGAAGAGGCAGGGAAGGGATATAGGAGCAGACAGGGTATAGGAGAAAACAGGGAAGGGGTATAGGAGGGGACTGGGAAAGGAAGGGATACAGGGGGAGATAGGTAAGAGAGGGGAGGTGCATTAGAGGAGGCAGGGAAGGGGTATAGGAGACAGGTAAGGGATGGGGTATAGTAGTAAAAAGATAAGGGGTATGGGGAAAAAGAGAGGTGTATAGAAGGAAACAGTGAAGGGAAGAGAATGGAAGAAGGATAGAGGAGGAAAGTGGGGGTTGGAAGGGTATAGGCAGAGACAATGAAAGGCAGGGAAGGGAAATCGAGGGAAGGGAAGGGAAGTGGAAAATGAAAAGAGGAAAAGGGCAAAGGAAAGGGGAAAGAGCAAAGAGAGAAGGAGAAAGAAAAGAGGGAGGGGAAAGGGAAGGGGGAATGGGGGAGTGGAGTGGAGGGTTGGATAAAGGAAAGGAAAGGTAAAGGAAGTGAGAAGAGAAGGGAAAGGAAGAGAAGGGATACACACGGGGGAAGGGATATAGGAGGAGACAGGGAAGGGGTAATGGGGAGACAGCGAAGGGAATGGGTATAGACAGGGAAGGGAAGGGAATGGAAGGGAAGGTATAGGAGGAAACAGGGAAGGAAAGGGGTATAGGAGGAGAAAGGGAAGGGAGGAAGGGAGGAAGGGAGGAAGGGAAGGGGTATAGTAGGAGAAAGGGAAGGGTGTATGTGGAGACAGGGGAGTGGTATAGGAGGAGACAGGGAAGGGAAGGGAAGGAAAGGAATAGAGGAGACAGGGAAGGCAGGGGAATAGGAGGAGATAGGATATGAAAGGGAAGTGGTATAGGAGATAGGGAAGGAAAGGGTATGGGTATGGGAGGAGAAAGGGAAGGGAAGAGAAAGGGTATAAGAGGAGGCAGGAAAGGGAAGAGGAATGAGTAGCAGAAAAGGAAAGGAAAAGAGCAAAAGGTCAAAGGAAAGGGGGAAGGGGCAAGGGGAAGGAGAGGGGAGGGGAAAGGGAACGGAAGGGGAAGAGAAAAGAAGGGAGAAGGAAAGAAGGGAAGGGTAGGGGTATAAAAGGAGACAGGGAAAGGAAGGGGTATAGGAGGAGACAGTGAAGCGAAGGGGTATAGGAGATGGGAAGTGCAGGGGTATAGAAGAAGACAGTGATGGGAAATGGTATAGGAGGAGACAGGGAAGGGGTATAGGAAGGCGCAGGGAAGGGAAGGGGTATATGAGTAGACAGGGAAAGGAAGGGAAGGGGTATAGGAGGAGACTGGGAAGGGTAGGGATAAAGGAGGAGACAGGTAAGAGAGGGGAGGTGTATTGGAGGAGGCAGGGAAGGGGTATAGTGGTAAGGTAAGAGAGGGAAGGGGTATAGTAGGAGGCAGGGAAGGGGTAAAGGAGACCGGGAAGGGATGGGGTATCGGAGGAAAAAGATTATGAGTATGGGGAAAAAGAGAGGAGACAGGGAAAGGGAGGGTAATATGAGGAGACATGGAAGAGAAAGGAAGAAGGAAAGAGAGGGAAAGTGGAGGTTGCAAGGGTGGAGGCGGGGATAGGGAAGGGCAGGGAAGGGGAAAATGAAAAGGGGAAATGGGGGAAGGGCAAAGCAAAGGGAGAAGGAGAAAGGAAAAGGGGTGGGGAAAGGGGAGAGGGAAGGGAAGGGGTGGAGGGATACATTGAAGGAAAGGTAAAGGGAGAAGAGAAGGGAAGGGGAAAGGCAAAACAGGTAAGGGGGAAAGGCATAGGAGACAGGGAAGGAAATAGGTATAGGAGGAAGCATGGGAGGGAAGGGGTATAAGAGGAGACAGGGAAGGGGTATAGGAGGAGAAGGGCAAGGGAAGGGGTATAGACAGGGAAGGGAAGGAAGGGAATGGAAGAAAAGGGTATAGGAGGAAAAAAGGAAGTGAAGGGGTATAGGAGGGGAAAGGGAAGGGGTATAAGAGGAGAAAGGGACGGGTATAGGTAGAGACAGGGAAGTGGTGTGGGAAGAGATAGAGGGAAGGGATAGAGGAAGAGACGGGGAAGGCAGGGGAATAGGAGACAGGGAAGGGACGGAGTATAGGAGAAAAAAAGGAAGGGGAATGAGGAAACAGGGAAGGGAAGAGTGGGGTATAGGATGAGACAGGGAAGGGAAAGGGTATAGACAGAGATAAGGAAGGTGTATAGGAGGAGACAGGGAATTGAAGGGTAATAGGAGGAGACTGGGAAAGGAAGAGAAGGGAAGAAGGAACAGGAGGTAAAGTTGGTTGGAAGGGTATAGGCGGACACAAGGAAAGGGAAAGGAAGGGCAGGGAAGGCAAATGAAGGGAAGGGCGATATGAAAAAGGGGAAAGGGCAAAGGAAAGGAGGGAAGGGCAAAGGAAAGGGAAGAGAAAGGAAAGGGATATGGGAAGGGGATGGGAGCGGAGGGTAAAGGGAAGGGAAGTTGAGTGTTTGTGAAGGGAAGGAAAGGAAAGGAAAGGTAAATGGAAAGGGGGCGGGAAGAGAAGACAAAAGAGAAGAGAAGAGAAGAGGAGAGGGGTATAGGAGGAGACAAGGAAGGGGAGGGAAGGCCTGTGAGACAGGGAAGTGGTATAGGAGACAGTGAAGTGGTATAGGAGGGGGCAGGGGAGTGGTATAGGAGGAGACAGTGAAGGAAAGGGGTAGAGGAGGAGACAGGGAAGGCAGGTGTATAGGAGGAGACGTGGAAGGGAAGGGGTATAGGAGGAGACGCGGAAGGGAAGGGGTATTGGAGGAGACAGGGCATGGGTATAGGAGGAGACAGGGAATGGAAGATAAGGGGTATATGAGGTGGCAGGGAAGTGAAGGCAAAGGAAATGGTACAGGAGGAGACAGGGAAGAGGTATAGGAGGAAACAGGGAAGGCAAGGGGAGGGGTATAGGAGGGACAGGGAAAGGAATGGGCATAGGAACACAGGAAAGAGGAGGAAAGGGAAGGGGTGTAGGAGGAGATAGGGAAAGGAGGGTTATAGGAGGAGACAGGGAAGGGAAGCGGTATAGGAGGAGAAAGGGAACGTATATGGGAGGAGGGAGGGAAGGGGTATAGGAGGAGAAAGGGAAACGTATGGCAGGATGAAGGGAAAGGCTATGGGAGGAGGAAGGGAAGGGGTAAAGTAGGAGGAAGGGAATGTAAGGGGTATATGAGGAGGAAGGGAAGGGTTACAGGAGAAGACAGGAGCAGCTATAGGAGGAAATAGGGAAGGGGTTTAGGAGGAGACAGAGAAGCGGATGGGTTGGGTTAGTTTGGAGGGGTATACAAGAGGAGGCATAATGAAGGAAAGGGAAAAGAAAGGAAAGGAAAGGAAAGGAAAGGAAAGGAAAGGGTGAGAAGGCAGAGCATGGTGGGGCAGAGTAGGGCAGAATGGCAAGGCAGAACAGGGAAGGAGGCCAGGATTGGAGGGCAGGGGGCAGGAAGGCAAGAGGGATGGGCAGGAGGGCAGTGGGGTAGGGGAGAAGGGTGGGGCAGTGGAGCAGGGTGGGAGAACAAGAGGGCAGAGGGCAAGGAAGCAGGGCAGGGGAGGAGGGCAGAGCAGGGCAGGGGGCAAGGCAGGGTAGGAGGGCAGTATGGGTGGTAGGGCAGAGGGGCAAGGCAGGAGTTCTAGGGGCTGGGGGCAGGGCAGGAGGTCAGGGCAGGCGGCAAGGGAGGAAGGTTAAACAGGGGTCAGGGCTCCAGGACTACAGGGTAGGCCAGGAAAGCAGAGCAGAAGGGAAATGCAGGGCAGGGCACGAGGGAAAGGAAGGACAGGAGGGCAAGGAACTCCAGGAGGGCAGGAAAGGACAGGAGAGCAGGGAATGGCAGGAGGGAAAGGAAGGCCAGGAGGGAAAGCGCAGAAAATAAAGGAAGAGGAGAGAAAGAGAGAGGGGTGGTGTGGGGGGAGGAAGGTAATGGAAATGAAAGAAAGGAAAAGAGAAAAGAAGACAAGAAAAGAAAAGGAAACGAAATTAAATTAAATGGACGGAAAAATAGAAGATGAAAAGGGGAAAGGGAATTGGAATTTAAAGTCAGTTTCAAGTTTGGTTTCAAATTCAGTTTGGTTTTCAGGGGAAAGGGTACTAGAATTTCAAGTCAGTTTCAAGTTCAGTTTGGTTTTCAGGGGAAAGGGTATTAGAATTTCAAGTCAGTTTCAATTCAGTTTCAAGTTCAGCTTGGTTTTCAGGGGAAAGGGTATTAGAATTTCAAGTCAGTTTCAAGTCAGTTTCAAGTTCAGTTTGGTTTTCAGGGGAAAGGGTATTAGAATTTCAAGTCAGTTTCAAGTCAGTTTCAAGTTAGTTTTCAGTTTGATTTCAAGTTCAGCTTTCAGTTTGGTTTATTCACTCACCTTGTCTCCTTATTCCGTCCTACCCCTCTCTCTCTGCCCCGCTCCGTTTTCGGAGCCTGCTCAGCCCCCGCAGCTTCGCCCTCTCCCTGCCCGAGCTCCAGCCGCCAGCAGCGGTCCTCTCCGTCCGATGTCCCCGAGTGCAATGCTGCAGCTGCCTGGTTACCAGCCTCTCATACCAAGAACACGTCACAGTGGAGGCTTTTCAGCGTGTCATCCTACATCACTGCTGTGTGGGTGATGCCATGTGTTTTAAGATTAACGGGGGAGCTGGCAAGGCACGGGTATTACGGGATTTGTTAAGTAAATCAAACTATTTAAATACAAAAGCTCCTGCGATGAACCCGAATGAAGATCCCCCCCTACCCGACATGAATGAATGAATGAATGAATGAAGATACCCCCCTTCCTCAACAGTGGTCTCTTCTTTCCACTTTACTGGGAAGACGCCCCCACCCCTGCCCTGCATTTGCCCTGGGCCTGGTGACATCACAGTGAAGTTACATCAAAAACGTTCCATTCACAGGATTCTGCTTCCGGTGCCGATGGGATGGCACGCGCCTTTCTAATCAATATAAAATGCAGGTTTTTCTAAGTCTTCATTTAAAATAAATGAAACTTTTTATCATAGGCCGCATTCTCACCACTTGCTCAAACAGCGCTCCTTCATTGTACAAATTAAATGATTTTTACTAGGCCACATCACCGTCTCCAAGAGGGGGGATGGGGGGGTATAACGGTTAGAGCGGCCGACCTTGAAGCTCGGGGGCGAGGTTCGGGTCTGGCAGGAGGCTCAAACGTCCTGTGGTTTTGGTCAACTCTCCCCGTGCTTTAATAGTGAATGTGTTTCTCTGGCGCTCAAGTGTAGCGCTCTGATGCCTTCGGGTTGATTTAGCGATATAAAAAACTGCAACAACAACATCTCCCCGTCTGCCCTGCTCCTCCTCTCGAGTACTGTCCATTAATCCACTCCTTCCTGCGGAGAAATTACCTATTTAAATTTTATGAATTGCTCGAAGAATATTTACAATTTACACTTTCTACTGTTTCAAGTCCGTTGTACAGAAATGTAACGGGATTAAAAAAGCCATTCCACTCATTGGCAAGTAGAAGCACTTCCCGTCCCCTACTCCCCGCACATTAATACATTGATTCCTGCCCCTCCCCAGGGATGGACCTCCCGAAACCCCCTCAGTCCAAAGCCTCCAGGCATGACTTCCCTTCTAGCCTCTGATCCCCCGTCGCTGTGACATCTCGCGGTCCCCAACCCGAGGCGTGACATCATCATCAGACCCGGAAGTCCTCGAGCTTCACTCATGAATACAAACTCCCTCACCTCCTAGGAATGCAGCCTCAGACCCCTGGTACCTATCTAGCAGCAGTGGTAAGGTCTGTGCGGAAAGCCTCATTGCACTCGAGGCGATTGGTGTTATTATGATTTCAGTGAAAGTGAGAGAAAAAACGAGCACTGACATAGAATGTCTTTGGGAAACAAGTCTTTCTCCTTCCCTGACAACATGATTAGCAAGTGAGTGGTAAAAGCGTGAAAAAGTCAATGTTTGGATGAATGATTGAGCGCCTCTGGTGGATGAATGAATGAATGTGTGTATAGATCAGTGCTTCCCAAACTGTGCGCCGTAATTAGAAGCCATGGCGCCGCGCCACCACGCACAATGAAGAAATTGGAGCCTCAGAAACTTGCAGGGCAGGGTTTGAAATGCCACCTTAAAAATGTTTTGGCCGAAGAGCGCACTGCTGTACGTGCGTCTGTATGAACAATTGAACATGCGTTTAGATGGTAGTCTTCACATTACTCTGCCGACGCAGCTCAGAGCGTTTCAGTCGCATTGTTCCTGCCCGCAGTGTTGCGCAGTGCCAGTGCCTCGCCTCGTGGGACCCTCTTCCCAGGTAAATCGGTAAGTAAGGGCTTGTAGTGAAAAGCTAATTATGACCAAGGGCCGTGACAAATCTCACTCCATTTAGTATTGTGCCTTGCTATGGTTGATACTTGTACTATGGGCATGAGTTTATGATATGACACGTAATCAGTTACAATCGTATGAAATAAATGTTTGCATGTACTTATGTCTTATAGCACAACGTTCATGAATTAACCTGTGTGCCACAAATAGGGGAGGCGGTTTACTCTGTTTTTTCTTCATGAGCAAAGATGCAGTTTGATCAGTGTTCAACAGGATGCATATATGTCATGTGCCTGTCCAGAAGAAGCACTGTTGGAGTGTCTTACGATGAACCATGAACATAAAATCGCCATTATTAAACAACTATTTACTAGACTGCACACCAGCTGCAAGTAATTAGCTTACATGATTTTTTCATAAGCACATTTTAGCAGTTCTATTTACTAATAAATACAATATTTTGCCGGCAATCAATTGATTTTGGTGACATCACAGAAATGGGACTAGGACCCAGGACTGCAGGCTCCAAGGTCAAAATTAAGACCTTTTGTTTCAATGCTAATAAAAAGATGTTTCTCAAATTTTGGTCCCCCAAGCCAAATTAATCTCTTACCTATTTTGCAACTTCCCTAACCCTCACTAGAAAAAAGGTGCCTTTCAAACTTTACAAAATTGATTTTTGTGATGAAGAAGCTAAAATTTAAACACTTTCACAAAACGATCTTCTTGCTCGCGCGTGGCAGGTTTAAAGTATGAACTGATGTATTGTGGACTGTAAGTATATTTCTTACTTTCGTCTCTGCAAAGAAACTTACATGAAGAGATATGATATACTCTTTCCTATTGTCTGCTACGTCTGCTTTCGTCTTCCTCATTGTATCGTTTCTCACTTAACAAGTTTTTATCAAACAAATGTTATCTTTTTATTTTGTTAGAAATATGATTATAATACCTTGATTGCATCCCAATTAAATTAAGGAAGACAACAGGAAGTACTCCAGAGGTTGGGCTTACATCTCCCCCACCCGGCTACCAGTGAAAAAATGGTGGGGAGCCACGGCCAACTGCCAATTAGGTCAAGGGAGCCACGGGTCAAAAAAGTTTGGGAACCACTGGTATAGATGGATCAATGGGCACCACGTGCACTGAGTGACTCAGTGCATTAATAGAGGGCCCGATAGGTGTAAGGATGGATGGATGGTAGAGGGGCGAGTGAGTGAATGGGTAAATGAAGGAGTGAGTGCATCGACGGATAATGTGGTGGGGAATGGAAGGCTCCGGTAGCTGTCATTCCTTAAATGGGTTACAGGGCTCTGGTGGGAGTGCCGTGCCAGCACTTGTTAAATGATTCCATGCCCCGTGACAGTCTGTTTCAAATCATGCCCTGTCATTTAACAAAGCAGTGCATTCTGGGAGATATTCCCATTGAACTGGACAAACACACAGAAATAAAACAAGACATCCCAGAAAAGCCCAGGACTGGAGAAGTTATTTCTGGTCACATAGAGTCACACTTATTCTTCCTGCCCCTGCTCTGCTGTGTCCATTAAGGCAGCCGGAAATGACACACAGCTTGCTCTGGCTCTAATTTGTCATGGCTGCCCTTGTGAGAGAGGCCGGGAATGGCCTGGCATCTTAATCCTCCAAAAAAACAGGTAACAAGTGCCAAACTGTTCCTCGCAATATACTCTATGGGTTAAAGGGTGTCTTCAGTCTTTGCATATAGCCCAGAACCGCCAGATGATCAGCAGGATTGTTGTACGGCAGGTGGGAGATTGGCATCTCACTCCTACCTATATAGCCTTCTAGCCAGGCTCAACTGGCGCTGAGCATTGATGAAACCAATGAGACTAGTATCAGAGAGAGGGTTAACCCAAAGGAGTCACTGGGACCTGGGTATTTAGCGTTAAGAAGAAGGGGTCCCAGTAAAGAGGACGTATGAATAGAGAGAATTTGGACAAAGAAAATACAAATAAGTGCATCTATAATGTTTTAATCACATTATAGGGAAAAAGTTATCAAAACCAAATGTACATTACACAGTTGTATTAGTGCCCCTGGGGGTAGGGGGAACGTGCAGTCGTGAGGGTAGTGTGAGGGGAAATCGTGACAATAAAAACACGTATTATTCAGACATTTATCATAAGTTCAATGTCAAATGGACAGCATATAGATACTGAATCAGCTTGAAAGTTCAAAGTACACATGCCCCAAAGTCCATATTGTGCAAAATTGGGGTAGGAGGAGGCTGTGTAGGAGCTGAGAAAGTCGACGTTTCGACCCTGGGGAAGCAGGAAGCGTTAAAATCCTTGCAGGTGGGCCTTCATCAGGACGGGAAGAGGGTGACGGGGCAGGCAATCTGAATTTGGGTAAATATTGAGGATCAGTAAATTATTTGCGGAGCTGGGTACTTAATAAGTTACGCAAGGGTATACATGTTAAACAGACTAACCTGATATAATCAGTGTTGCTGGGTTAAATTAATTAGTTGAGGTCGGTATGAGCATTCAATCCTAAGTAAAGAAAATAAAATTAAGTGCCCATTAGCAGTATGAAGGGTATGTTCATATCAAGGGCTGGTGGAGAGAAATTATCTCTGAACTTACTTGTGAAAATAAAGTACATATCCCACATGGGTAATGGAAAACGAAACGATCCGGTGCTGGGCTGGGGGACCACGCCAATTATCTGAGTAAAGGAGGACATATATCAGAATGGAAAGTGGGCCATTATTAAAGTCACTCAAGGTCAGATATAAATGATGGTAGAGATCGGTAACGCTTACCGATTAGCAGGAAATCAATCCCGTGTCCCCGTAGAAGGAAAGGATTAGTCAGAATCCGTGACCTGTTACAAAGGAAACATGGGGGATCATCAGTTGTTGGGCCCATGACGGGGCGCGCAAACATAGATCAGGGTTAATCTCGGGAGCCATGTGGGGAGAAAGGCTTACCGGTCTGTGGCGGCTTGGTTGGAGCGCAGCGTCTCTCTCGGCTGTCTCGAGGAGAACGCCGAACTTCCGGGTGTCTTGGTTGTCATGGCACCGGGTGGGTCACATGATAGTGGATAGTGTAGAAAGACTAAAGAGTGGGTGGTAGTCATAGTTACCCGATCGAGGGTAAGAATGCATCGGTATCTCAAAATCGAAATCGATTTAACATAAGTAGTGCAGTATACTCGGATCAATTGTAATTCTTGTTATAGGCACAAAGGGAATGTGGATCATAAAGGACGTTAACGTAAGGATATAGTCCTAGGAATCTGTCCGTGTGGGGATGGACATGCCCTCACTACTCGAAGATAGATTCTATCATCAAATTAGTGCAGATGTACATTGCGCATGGTCATACTTAATCACCCTGTGACCCTGTGACCAGAGGTGTGAGATACTATAATGCAAGAATAATCAGGGGAATATACAATAAGGCATATATCTGAATTAAAAGACATAGCAGCATATGAGTATTAATGCGCTGAGATGTGATCATGAACAGTAGTACTGCGAACCTATCACATGATGGTTAAGGCAGTGTCGATGGTACACAAAATTTCTGTCAGACGGTAGGGGGGGAATGGACAGTAATGGTTCATTTCCTGTTACAGTGAATTGTAGCCAACAAGAAGGGGCAATAGTTGTTCTCCATGACGGTATGTAAAAAACAAATCTCCATAAACCATATGCATCAGAATTCAGAGCCATATATATGTACAAAACTGTGTACCTATCACATGATGGTAAGGCAGTATCAGTTCGTAAGTGGTTATGCATTACCAAGAATACCCTAGACAGGTCAAATTGAAAGTTTGAAAATACGAAATTTAGGGTAAGGTA
This sequence comes from Lissotriton vulgaris, assembly GCF_964263255.1. Taxonomy (NCBI): domain Eukaryota; kingdom Metazoa; phylum Chordata; class Amphibia; order Caudata; family Salamandridae; genus Lissotriton; species Lissotriton vulgaris. The sequence goes on from NC_141696.1 coordinate 1,181,739,565, forward strand.
GCAAGCTGAGAGAAAGAGCTGTCATGTTCATTTAGACCACATTGGATAGAGTTGAAAAAGAACATCCATTTGAGTTCTCTGATGTTCAATATAGTTGTAATGTCACCTCCTCTGGGGCCCATGGAGGCTTTTTCAATCACCATCACCTGTCCGTGTAACCTCATTTACATCGGCCAAACTCAACAGAAAATCAAACAGCGCATCTTACAACACATGAGCAGAATAAGATGTGAAGTGGTAGGGGCTCCTCTTGTAGACCACTTCAGATCAGCTTCACACCCTCCGGAAAGCTTGAAATGGATTGTGATTGAAAAAGCCTTCCTGGGCCCCAGAGGAGGTGACATCACAACTATATTGAACATCAGAGAACTCAAATGGATGTTCTTTTTCAACTCTATCCAATGTGGTCTAAATGAACATGACAGCTCTTTCTCTCAGCTTGCTACCTTACCCTAAATTTCGTATTTTCAAACTTTCAATTTGACCAGTCTAGGGTATTCTTGGTAATGCATAACCACTTACGAACTGATACTGGCTTACCATCATGTGATAGGTACGCAGTTTTGTACATATATATGGCTCTGAATTCTGATGCATATGGTTTATGGAGATTTGTTTTTTACATACCGTCATGGAGAACAACTATTGCCCCTTCTTGTTGGCTACAATTCACTGTAACAGGAAATGAACCATTACTGTCCATTCCCCCCCTACCGTCTGACAGAAATTTTGTGTACCATCGACACTGCCTTAACCATCATGTGATAGGTTCGCAGTACTACTGTTCATGATCACATCTCAGCGCATTAATACTCATATGCTACTATGTCTTTTAATTCAGATATATGCCTTATTGTATATTCCCCTGATTATTCTTGCATTATAGTATCTCACACCTCTGGTCACAGGGTCACAGGGTGATTAAGTATGACCATGCGCAATGTACATCTGCACTAATTTGATGATAGAATCTATCTTCGAGTAGTGAGGGCATGTCCATCCCCACACGGACAGATTCCTAGGACGATATCCTTACGTTAACGTCCTTTATGATCCACATTCCCTTTGTGCCTATAACAAGAATTACAATTGATCCGAGAATACTGCACTACTTATGTTAAATCGATTTCGATTTTGAGATACCGATGCATTCTTACCCTCGATCGGGTAACTATGACTACCACCCACTCTTTAGTCTTTCTACACTATCCACTATCATGTGACCCACCCGGTGCCATGACAACCAAGACACCCGGAAGTTCGGCGTTCTCCTCGAGACAGCCGAGAGAGACGCTGCGCTCCAACCAAGCCGCCACAGACCGGTAAGCCTTTCTCCCCACATGGCTCCCGAGATTAACCCTGATCTATGTTTGCGCGCCCCGTCATGGGCCCAACAACTGATGATCCCCCATGTTTCCTTTGTAACAGGTCACGGATTCTGACTAATCCTTTCCTTCTACGGGGACACGGGATTGATTTCCTGCTAATCGGTAAGCGTTACCGATCTCTACCATCATTTATATCTGACCTTGAGTGATTTTAATAATGGCCCACTTTCCATTCTGATATATGTCCTCCTTTACTCAGATAATTGGAGTGGTCCCCCAGCCCAGCACCCGGATCGTTTCGTTTTCCATTACCCATGTGGGATATGTACTTTATTTTCACAAGTAAGTTCAGAGATAATTTCTCTCCACCAGCCCTTGATATGAACATACCCTTCATACTGCTAATGGGCACTTAATTTTATTTTCTTTACTTAGGATTGAATGCTCATACCGACCTCAACTAATTAATTTAACCCAGCAACACTGATTATATCAGGTTAGTCTGTTTAACATGTATACCCTTGCGTAACTTATTAAGTACCCAGCTCCGCAAATAATTTACTGATCCTCAATATTTACCCAAATTCAGATTGCCTGCCCCGTCACCCTCTTCCCGTCCTGATGAAGACCCACCTGCAAGGATTTTAACGCTTCCTGCTTCCCCAGGGTCGAAACGTCGACTTTCTCAGCTCCTACACAGCCTCCTCCTACCCCAATTTTGCACAATAGGGACTTTGGGGCATGTGTACTTTGAACTTTCAAGCTGATTCAGTATCTATATGCTGTCCATTTGACATTGAACTTATGATAAATGTCTGAATAATACGTGTTTTTATTGTCACGATTTCCCCTCACACTACCCTCACGACTGCACGTTCCCCCTAGCCCCAGGGGCACTAATACAACTGTGTAATGTACATTTGGTTTTGATAACTTTTTCCCTATAATGTGATTAAAACATTATAGATGCACTTATTTGTATTTTCTTTGTCCAAATTCTCTCTATTCATACGTCCTCTTTACTGGGACCCCTTCTTCTTAACGCTAGAAACCAATGAGACAGCATCCGAGCTGCATGTTACCTGGATGAGGTAAGTGTGCAGGAACGAGGTCTGGGGTGGGTGTTGGAAATTTGCCCTCTCTTCAGGGTCACCTCGATTTATTGGCCTTATTACTGAACCCTATTCTTGCTGGCTATGCAACTCTGCACACTTTACCCCTGCTAACCAGTGGTAACATGCTTGTGCTCCTCTTTTCAACATGGCAACATTCATATACTCCTGATTGGCATTTTTAACATAGCTATAAGTCCCTAGCATATAGTACCCAAAGTGTACCCAGGGCCTGTAAGTTGAATGTCACCCGTGCGCTGCGGCACTCATTGTGTCAACCACTGCAGTGATGGAGTAAAGCATGTTTCCATAGCTACCACTGTAGCCTGGCTGTGCAGTTTTAACCTGACAATTCAACCTTTCAAAATAAACCCCTTTGACAGGCCCAAACCTTCCTTTTAAATATGAATACGTCACCCTTAATGTAGGCCCTTTTGTCCTTTGGGCAGGATGCCAGCTATTTAAAAGCAGGATATGTAGAAGTTTAATATTCTGCATGTTCTTCCAGTGAAAAAACATAAAAGCTATTTTCACTGTAGCGAGGCTGGCTGCTTCCATAGGGAAGTGCTGGATTACATTAAAACACCTTATAATGCTAATTTCAAGTTTGTAACAACTAGCAAAATAATTCAAGGACTCTTTTTAATAGTTAAACAAACTACAATTTAATGGTAAAGTCACATTTTTGTCCAACTGTTACAGGAAAGACACGTTGGAAAAGTTACTGTTTACCTGCCTAAGGCCTCGGTGATGCACTTCAAAGGGGCCTCCCTTGTCACAAGGAGATGTATCTCGCACCTGGGCCTGCCACTCCACTTGTCCTTCTAGTTGCAAGGGGGCACCAACCCCAGAGGGAAGAGGTGCTCCCCCAGACCTGGTTTAGAGGCTGTGAGCATCCCCTTTGAGATTAGAATGTGAAATTCTGCTTGAATGTCACATCCTGCTTGACAGGTCTGCTGGAGTTTTACATATAACATTTGGGGTGCACTTCAAAGGAGGACAAGAGAATGATAAAACACTTTATGTGTACCCACTGTCTGGATGCCAAAAGCTCAGCTTTGATTTTATCAGAATTTTGTCTCTGCGTTTGTTGGGGGCGCAGGGGCTGTTCAGAACTGGATTGTAATGATAGATGTGTGAGGGCACAAGGATTACCCTAGTATACTCCACACTTAACCCCAGCCCACAGAATCCAAGTTTAGTGTGGCTGAAGACTTTACCCATTTTGAAAATGTTCACATTTGTAGGGTTAGCTCTTTGAACCTGTCTCCTATTGTTTAGGGCACCCTCAGGGGTCATTCCCGCCCACTAGGTCATGCCATTAATACATGTGGCATCGATTGGCACACACTTCAGGATAGTCCCGGTGGAGTTCTGGACTTTTTGGTTCCGTCCAGAGGTGTCAGGGAACAACACCCGAAGACCCCGGAGTTCCACCTGTCTTGGTGCACAAATAAACAGAAACACGGGCTTCTCGATGGTGGCGTCAAAGACCAAAGGTTTATTACTGCAGGGACACAGAAGTCACAGAAACTACGCATGGGCAGTGTCTAGGAGCCTGTTCGATTTGTACAAAGAGGGTTGCTCCTTATATACTAAAAATTGGGCTTCAGGCAAATTCTTCACATGTTAGTACATTCCCAAACCTTTGTGTCTTAAACAATAAATATTTGGCGTTGCACAGGAATCGTCGACAATTTCTGATGCCAAAACATTACGAACGAGGGGTTCCCACTTTTCCATCATAATCTCATGTTGACTTTTCATTCAAGACCCGGACCGCCTCATCGTAAATTTCGTTACCTCCCCCTAATAAAGGCCCAGAAGGAAAGGAGCAGAGCCAGGTGCAGAAGATAGAAAAGCAGGATAAGGGATGTTTGTGGGTTGTAAATGGGCAAGGCTACCGGCTTCGGCCGCCTAATCATGATCAGGCCAACGACCACAAGAACCAGTATAGCAGGACTGGCCTCGGGCAGAGGAGGCAGCCTTTGTCGAGTCATGCAGCTACAGCGTGTTCTGTTCCAAGGTGCACGTGTCACTGGAAAGGTGAATCGCCGGCTAAGGCTACGTGTCCTTAATCGAAATGAAGTAATCAAAGGTTATTGCGTATGTGAGGGCAAGAAACACAAAATGGCTGCCATGATCTAAGATGGATGCCATGGGTAGATCGGAAAAATGTTCGTAACAGTAGTACTCTTGCTCGTAGCGTAGCGAAAACACCAGGATATGCTAAATGGATCATTTGCGGTTCGCTGATACCAATATTATGTATTTCCGACAATATTGAAAACACGGGTTCAAATCGTCACGGAACCTCAGACCCTCCTTTTGCCCTTACATAGGCAATTACTCAGTCTATGTCAGAGTCTAATTCTATGCTCATCAGGTCAATGACATGTTGTTGTATCATCATCCTTTCTCGCGCCTTTTCTCCCAACGCAGGTGGTTTCCTAAAACAGGTTGCAGCACAAAGACTACACAGAGCAGGACCACACTGGATAATCAGGCAGCATGAGAATAGGAATACTAAGATGACACCAATGACCATCAGAACCTTCCATCCCCACGCTGATATCAGAGTCCAAAACCACTCCATGAAGGACCAGTTTCCCTTGTCTACGTGTATAGAGTCGGAAATCTTGTGTAGTTTAGAGATCGCCTCATAGACTGTTGGAGCATTATTGGGAATAAAGACACAGCAGCTCGATTGGATCATTCTGCATACCCCACCTCGATCTGCAAGTATTACGTCTAGAACCATACGGTTCTGCAACGTCATGAGTCTATCCGCCTGAAGCTCAGCTGTCAAATTGCTAAGGGCACCAGCAGTTTCAGTAATAGTAGATTCAACTACCCGTGTTAGCTGACGTATGTTTCTACTATTGGCCATAGGCCCCCAGAACGGAAGGAAGCCTTTGAAGAAGTCTCCAGCTTCCTGACCAGCGGTGTCTTCCTTGCTGAAAACACCTCTTGCTACTCTGATTTTGTGGTAGTCAGAAGAAGCAGTGTATGTTGGAGGCAACAGTCGAGCAATATAACATGAACCTGAAAAGTCAGCAGGCAACCATGTATACGCTCTGTCTTGACAGATGAAGTAGGTACCCCTAGCAGTAAGAAAAGCAGGGGAAGAGTTAGACGGAAACACGTAAGTCTCTACGCACTCACTCCTCCCTAGCTGAGCTCTCGGATTTCTCCCATTTCCTTGCAAACAGACCTGACCTCGGTGAGGTACGACCCAGATTGGAGTGGAGCTTTTACGCTTGCTTTCTCCCAAACTAAGGCGATACTCTGAAGAATTCCAAGTCAAATATACTCGTAATTCGTCTCTAGGGTAAGATGGAGTATTATTGACGTCCTTGATCATGTCAATAATTCCCTGGACTAAAGCTTTGTTGGCAGAGTTATATTTAGTGGAACGTGGTGGACGCGGAGGATAGGTTTCAAGGGCATAAGCAAAGATGGTTTGAAAGGCCTGAAATGATCCATTATAGCTAAAAGGCAAAACCAGGTAGGGAATGCCTTTATCCATAGTGTGGGGTATCAAGCCACACACCCAGCAGTCTGTAGTGTTAACTACTAGTTGGTGTTGGTGCAAGAGCTGTACAAAAGTGTTATTAATGAATTCTGAGCGTCGAGCTTGCTCATGTTCAGGAAACGAGTGAAAAGAGTGTATGGAAGAAACAGTAGAAGTAGCAGGATCAAGGGGAGGTACTGTAGTTACTGGCACAAAGATTAAATTTATACCAAAAACGATTCCACCCACCAACGTTATTAAAACAATTAAAAATGTAATAGCACATTGCATCAGAAAACATTTACTATGAAGGATTCTGTAAAGTCTGTTTCTGCGAACATAAATCACATTTTCTCGTTGCAGCGCAGGAAGCTCCATCTTCTACAATCCGCTCGCGACCACTGATGATGTGTACGTAGATGAAAATGCCTCTATCAGCCCTGGGAGTTCCCAGAACTAACAGAAAGATCGACCTTGTGTCTGACCCCCGCAGATTCAACTAGGTACACAGCCACGACCCTACGGCTACCCAGACGGCAAGGCAATTTTAAAAACAATAAAACAATAGCAAACTTCCTGGCTGAAGGCAAAAGTTCAAAATTTCAAATATCACAATAGGCAGTTTCCTGCTTTATTTGTCCATATTACGAGATCGTAAGTTGTATCTTAGTTTTGCAGGAACCGTTTGATCAGGAAACAGTGTGTTGTCAATAGAGTTTGCAATGTTCAAGTTCGCAGATGGCAAAGTTTCTTCTGATGCAGAGGGAAAGTGTTCAGGAGTCAAAGAAGTAGTTTCAGGAGGAGAGTCAGAGTTCGGAGTGTCAGTTATCAATTCGGCATCGCTGAAAGGGATAAACTTGGGTGTTTGCTCGAATTCAGAGGCACCAATTCCCTTCTTCACCCAGTTGTCGTAAGGAAGTGGTAGGGGCACACGTTTGACATGAGTTGCATGTATCCAGTGCTTGCGACCAGCCACACGAACAGCAGTTCTCGTTGCTAACAACACCTGGAAGGGGCCAACAAATTTGGGCTGAAGGTTCTTTGTCCTCGTAAAATTTCGTACCACAACGTGGTCGCCGGGTTTCAGCTGATGACCTGGACTCTCCGGAGGCTTTGGCAATGCATCGAAAACCTGTTGGTGAATAAGACTCAATTTAGCAGTCAAGTCGTAAAGGTAATCAATCAACATTGGATATTCTAGAGAACAAAATTCCTTTGGCCTTGGCACTCCCCAAACATTAGCAGGACGGCCGAAGACAATTTCGTATGGACTAAGCCCTACTCTAGAATGCACAGTCGCTCTCGTTGATAACAAAGCCAAGGGTAGTGCGTCTGGCCAGGATAAACCCGTGGATGCCTGTATTTTAGCAAGTTTTAGTTTGAGGGTGCCATTGTAACCCTCAACTAAACCAGCAGACTGGGGATGGTTTGCACTGTGAAATTTTTGCTTAATACCTAAACCGGCACACACACTCTGCATAACTTTCCCTATAAACTCACTTCCGTTATCTGACCATACAATCCGTGGCATTCCAAACCTAGGGAAATATTCTTTGAGAAGAATTTTGGCAGTAGATAGGGCAGTATTGTCCTTTAGTGGATATGCTTCGATCCATCTGGAGAAAGCACAAACTACCACCAGGACGTATTTTAAGTTATTGCACCGATCCATGTGAATGAAGTCTAACTGAATCACTTCAAAGGGGCAAGAGGGTGGAGCGAAATGACCAGCAGGAGTAGGAGTTCCCTTGCCAGGATTATGCATCAGGCATACCATATAATTTTTCACCACTCTCTCTGCACATTTACTAATCCCATCATTCTTCCAAACTGGGGCCAACATTTTACAGATTCCTTTAGAACTTATGTGCGCTACTCCATGTGCCATTGTCACCACTGCAAGCACATACGCATCAGGCAACATCCAACGCTGTTGTTCCGACAAGTCAATCCAACACCCACTCGAATCCAACTTGCCCGTGCTTTCTTTCCATGCACGTTTTTCCTCCTCAGTTGCCTCTTTCTGAATCTCTTTCACACTTTCCACTGTATCCTCACACATTCCAGACTCGGAAATCCATCTTGCAGATGTTGCAACATACATTCTACTCATCATATTTCTAGCTGTCTGTTTAGCAGTCTCATCAGCAAAAGCATTCCCACGACCAACATCATCCGTGATTGCTTTATGCGCACTGCATTTCACAATCGCAACTTCAGTCGGCAAGGTTAGAGATTCCAACAAGTCGTTAACTAACTGACCATGTTGAATCTTAGTCCCATGGGACGTAATGAAACCTCTTTCTTTCCACAAACGGCCAAAATTATGGGCCACGCCAAACGCGTACTGACTATCTGTGAACACATTCACTCTCTTTCCCTTAGCTAAAACACACGCTCTTGTTAGGGCGATTAATTCTGCAGCTTGGGCAGAATTCTGACTCACTCTTGCAGTCTCCACAATCGTCCTCAAAGTCGTTACTGCATAAGCAGCAGTCACATCACCATTCTCCAATTTAAAACATGACCCATCAACATACAACGTGCCATCCGGATCTGACAATGGGGTGTCTTTTAAATCAATTCGTCCTTTTGTCTCCTCCTCGGTTCTGAAACAACAATCATGAGGTTCGGAATCACTCGACTCTTGATTAGCCGGCAACAGTGTTGCTGGATTCAATACATTGCATCTTTTGATCTGAATATGACTCGCTAGCAATGTCAGCTCGTAGCCAGATAATCTCGCACTGGTAAGGTGTTGTGTCTTAGTTCTGTTCATGAGTGTATCCACAGCATGAGGAACCATGACCACTAGCATGTTATTCATCACCAAACCAGCAGATTGTCGAATGGAAGCCGCAGCTGCCGCTGTAGCTCTCAAACAACTAGGTAACGCTCTAGCTACCGGATCTAATGTTGATGAAAAATACGCACAAGGGCGTTGTTTATCACCAAATTTCTGTGTCAGAACACTCAACGCGCAACCTTCTCTCTCGTGAACATAGAGCGTGAATGGCTTGTTGTAATCGGGTGTGCCCAATAGAGGAGCTGAACAAAGTGCATTTCGTAACTCAGAAAAACTCTCCTGACATTCAGCAGACCATGGCACCGGACTCGGAACATTTTTCCCAGTCAAAGCTACCAATGGTTTTGCTAAAAGAGAAAAATTTGGGATCCACTGCCTACAGTAAGAGGTAATACCTAAAAAGGCACGCACTTCTCTCTGTGTGCGAGGAACACTCATCTGCGTAATTGCTTTTATTCTTTCGGGGGTCAACTTCCTTCCCTCCTTTGACAAGAGATGACCTAGGTAGGTCACTTCTTGGCAGCAGTATTGCATTTTCGAAGGTGACACCTTGTGATTCAATTTAGACAAATGATGCAATAACGAAATTGTAGCTGCTTTGCAAGTTTCCTTGTCATCGGCAGCCACTAGAAGGTCATCTACATACTGTACTAGAGCAGAACCTGGAGGAAGTACAAAGGAATCTAACTGACTTTTTAATGCCTGACTGTAAATGGATGGGCTCTCACAATAGCCTTGTGGAGCGCGTTTAAATCTGAAGCTTCGACCTCCTAGACAGAAGCCGAAAATATCTCTACTTTCTTCGGCTATCGGAATGCTGAAAAAGGCATTTTTCAAGTCGATGACTGAAAACCATGTGGCTGTAGCAGGAATCAATGTTAACAAGGCAGTAATATCTGGAACCACAGGAAACTGCGGGACCACAATCTTATTAACCTCTCTGAGATCAATGACAAACCTATATACTGGAGGCTTTGTAGGATCAGTTCGTTTCAAAATCGGTAATACAGGACTGTTACAGACATTTCCTCTAGTTTCTTCAACCACACCTTTCTTAATCAAATCTTGCACAATCAGTAAAAGTGCACGTTCACCTTCATTAGAAATCTTGTATTGAGGAATTCGTGGAAATTTTACATTTGCTTTCAAGGTGACTACATATGGTGGTATTTCTAAAAGGCCTACATCGTTAGGACCAGTCGCCCAAAGAGTATCAGGGAGTGAACGCAGCTCTCGCGGGAGTGCATCCATTGACAAGTACATCGGAGAGGTGATTCTTTTACCCAACGTAAGCTGTACTCCTTCCGGAGAACAGTACAATGTCGCATATAGGCGTTTTAACAAGTCTAAACCAAGCAGAGTTTCATTACAACCTGTCGTCAAAATCAGGGGTGCTTTCAATTGACACGGTCCAACAGAAATAGACAAAGGACCAGATACAGGGTTGTAAACAGGGGCGCCTGAAAAACCTACAGAAACATTTGTTAAGCCGGACAAAGGTGCGCCAGGGAGTTTCGCATGCATGATCGAACTTTTTGCGGCACCAGTATCCAACAGAAACGGTTCGACTACACCTGATGTTGCTACTGCGACATAAGGCCCACTCTGATCTACTGGAACTGATACTACTCCCTCTCTCTGTCCATGGCTGTCCTAGTACTCATTTTGTTGAAATCCCTCATCATTTTCACAATAGTCTTCAACATGATACTGTTGAGATCTATTTTGTTGAGCAGACTGTCCATTTCGTTGATCAAAGTGATTGGAAGGGCGATCATTTGTCTGTGGAGGCATAGCACCTCGTCCTCGACCTCTAGAATTCTGCACAAAACCACCACGACCTCTCTGAGCTGCTGCTGCGTTATTTTGCGCTAAGACTGGACACTCATTTTTATAATGACCTTCTTTCTTACAATACGCACACTGATTCCACTGGTATTGTGGCCTAGGTGAACTATAATCTGTCCTTTGATACGATCCTTGCTGTGTATTAGTCTGATTCATGTGAGGCGGATATGCCTGTTGCAAAAGGACTTTAGTCTTTAAGTCTTTCGTTTTCTTATCCGATTTCTCTTTCTCCTCTTTATCCCTATTTTCATAATACTGTGCAGTTGCAAGTATTTGCGCAGCTGTAGAGACAGCCCACGCACTCTCGGAATCTTTTAATTTATTGCATAGCTCAGGTAGCAAATTGTGTACGAATTTATCGACAAACAATCTCTGTCCTCCTTCTGTGCTCATATCCTGACCACTATGATCTACAAAAGTCTCTTCGAACCTCGTGAAAAAGTCGGAGACACTTTCGTCTTTCTTTTGCCTGCATGCGGCCAACTTGTCCCAATTAACACGCAATGCGGGCATCAGAGTCTTCATTAAGTCGATTATCCTACCTGGAAGATTAGCAATTAGAGGTTCGGGTTTGGAACCACCTATTTGCTGACCATCCGCTGCAATGATAGCTGCCCAATCACCACCTAGGGCAACTGGATGATTCTCTTTACGAATTGTAGCCCAAATTGGTTGCGGAACTACATTCCCAAATAACATGTCAATGTCCGCCAGATTCATCACACAGGCCTCAACTGTTTGCGCTAATTCCTTATAGTATCCAGCAGGATTCTTACGCGGGTCTGGCAAGGCCTGCTTCACTGCTAACACTTCGGCTCGCTTCCACGGAATGTGTATCCACACTCTCTGGAATTGCGCCGGAGCGGCTGCAATACCACGGACTGCATCAGCTTGCACAGCATCGCGCCAAATCGGAGGAACCTCCCTCATTGGATATTGTCGATTCTGCTTCGTACTACCTTTCTCTAAGTCTCTCGGTGAACGAAGTGATGGATCATTCCTATAACTTAAAATCAGTTCCATCGCTTCTTTTATATTTTGACCTACTATCATTCCTGCAGCAAACTCTTTCTGAACCTTAATTAAGTCTTCTAAATTCAATTCAGAGTCATCTTCTTCTAGTTCCTCACGTAAAAGAGAGCACATCTCGTCAAAGACATATCGTTGCGTTGGTTCATTCCACTGCATAAATGTATCTAGTACATCTCTCGTGCTATATCTCCTACTTTTCGAAATCCATCTGAGAGCCGTGGAATCTAATATTCCCCGTTCCTCAGTACTTGGGAGCTGACTACGTCTTTGTACAGAGTCAGAAGTAGGAGTCTTAATTAAAGATTTATAGAAAGGAGATAGAATGTTAGAGACAGAATCAGTGATTCTTCGATGAACAGAAAGCGGAGTCAACATACTGGCAGATGCAGAGAACACAGTAGCAGTTGGAACAGATAGCGGGACAGTAGGAGTATCAAGGAAGATAGCTTGTGGAACAGTAGGTGTAAGCGATACAGGTATAGGTAGAGAAGTCGGCAACCCAGGAAGAGGAGGTGCTGTAGGAACGTTTACATTAACTATAGGAGGTACAGGAACTTGATTCTGAGGGGCAGGAGCAGGAATACCAGGTTGTCCAGCAACCGGCAATTGAACATTTGGTACAGGTGGAGCCGTAATACCCTGTGCATACGGTGGTGGGGACCGTAACAAGTAAGACAACAGAGGATCGTTTTCGGGATCCTCTACTATCTTAGTCGTACTCGATGGCAAGGCAGGATAGCATTTATCTATCGCTAAGTTACGCTCTCTAGTGGCTATCTCCATTGCCTTCTCAGACTCGTTATCTTGCAGCTGCTTAGCCGCTTGTTCTAAAGTTAACTCTTGCTCTTTCTGTTCTTTTTTCAACCTTTTAATCTCTCTCTGTTTAGATTCTTTTCGCCAGTAACGGAAAGAATCAAACATTGCCGGCCGGGCTTTCTTCTTAAACAATTTCACTTCTAGATTGTCAAGGTTTTCGGGTTCAAAACTACCATGCAGTGGCCAACTAAGGACACCGTCCTTTTCAGTGTATCGGACCCACACCTCATTATAAGATATAGGACCCACACCATGCTTACAGTAAAGATCATATAGAGGAGTCCCAATCGGAGGAACCAGACATGAGTCCTCCAATCGTGAATCACTGTTGCAACCAAAACACGACAACATACAATTTCTCCGACTTACCATTTTGTAATCCGGAACACAGAACAAACAACACAAACAAGAATGTGCACTCGAACCAAGAACTTAGGCCTACCAAAAGAGAACAAATGTATCGATACCCAAACTAAACCAAATAGATTATCGTAACCAGAACAACCAGTGATAATCTTACGAAACCAAACCAAACTTAGAACCAAAAAGGATTTTAACAACCCTCACGAAATAACCAGCTAGCAACCACTAAATACTTAACTGAGGCACTGAAGACGTCACCAAGGAGAAACCCGTCACGTTTCGCCGTACTAAGGACTGCACCTCGGGTCCAAGACAGGGCGACGGTCAAGGCAACGGCCCACTGCAGCCGTCCTGAACGGGAACCCTCGTGGAAGAGAACTTCGGGCCACTTTTGCGATATGCCGGGATCGATGAAGTGGGGCGCCTCCCTCAGGAATCTTCACACGAAGCTTCTCGAACTCTTCAGGCTTTTGGACCGGTACCGAATGACGTCGCCCCACGTTGGGCGCCAATTGGAGTTCTGGACTTTTTGGTTCCGTCCAGAGGTGTCAGGGAACAACACCCGAAGACCCCGGAGTTCCACCTGTCTTGGTGCACAAATAAACAGAAACACGGGCTTCTCGATGGTGGCGTCAAAGACCAAAGGTTTATTACTGCAGGGACACAGAAGTCACAGAAACTACGCATGGGCAGTGTCTAGGAGCCTGTTCGATTTGTACAAAGAGGGTTGCTCCTTATATACTAAAAATTGGGCTTCAGGCAAATTCTTCACATGTTAGTACATTCCCAAACCTTTGTGTCTTAAACAATAAATATTTGGCGTTGCACAGGAATCGTCGACAATATCTGATGCCAAAACATTACGAACGAGGGGTTCCCACTTTTCCATCATAATCTCATGTCGACTTTTCATTCAAGACCCGGACCGCCTCATCGTAAATTTCGTTACCTCCCCCTAATAAAGGCCCAGAAGGAAAGGAGCAGAGCCAGGTGCAGAAGATAGAAAAGCAGGATAAGGGATGTTTGTGGGTTGTAAATGGGCAAGGCTACCGGCTTCGGCCGCCTAATCATGATCAGGCCAACGACCACAAGAACCAGTATAGCAGGACTGGCCTCGGGCAGAGGAGGCAGCCTTTGTCGAGTCATGCAGCTACAGCGTGTTCTGTTCCAAGGTGCACGTGTCACTGGAAAGGTGAATCGCCGGCTAAGGCTACGTGTCCTTAATCGAAATGAAGTAATCAAAGGTTATTGCGTATGTGAGGGCAAGAAACACAAAATGGCTGCCATGATCTAAGATGGATGCCATGGGTAGATCGGAAAAATGTTCGTAACAGTAGTACTCTTGCTCGTAGCGTAGCGAAAACACCAGGATATGCTAAATGGATCATTTGCGGTTCGCTGATACCAATATTATGTATTTCCGACAATATTGAAAACACAGGTACAAATCGTCACGGAACCTCACCGGACGAGGGGAAGATCAAAAGAGAACTAAATCTGCTGTCTGAGAAGAGCGTAGAAGACTGGAACCTTCCCTTCTTCTAGTACCCTCATTAGCGAAGTGGACACAAAGAGTCAAAATGCTGACCTCTTGTTCAATCTACAGGGACACAACAAGCTCCAAGCGGCTTATCTTCAACTGACCAGCTGATCAGTAGCAACTAGACCTGGGCTTGCCTCCACCTGCCACCCTATGAGTCTCTAAGTCAGTGGTTCCCAAACTTTTTAGAACCACAACACACTTTTTTGAACGACAAACTTTCGTGACTCACCTACCTTTAGTGGACTTCAGACAGACTGATTTTTTTTAATGTGCCTAAAGCATTGTTTAGTACCACATTATCATTTACAGATGGCACATTTTCCCATTGAAATGGCCTCTAACTTTGCACAGACATACTGTTTACTGATAAAACTTTATAGCGCACAAGTGATAATGTGTGGAATGTGTACTGTGGTTGTCTTGTTTGTCTATACTTTTATGATCCACAGCAATCAAAACAAAGTTCTATGATGATAATGTGTGTGGAAATCTGGTTTCTGGTATTATTTATCATTTGTGCATCGCAATGTCTTGATTTGTTTTGATCCTATTAAAATCGTAGTTTCCAGCACACTGCAGAATTACAAAGTAATGTGCTTAATTATGGCTTTTCCTAACAGCTGAATGTATACAGTCCATTTACAGGTATTTATGTTTTGGTGTGTGGTGCAAAAAAAAAAAACAATATCACACTTTGCTGTGCTCCAACAAGATTGACACATAATTCACTTTAAAAACTCCTCCGACTTTTCAGTCAGAGAAAGAAAAATACACACGAATTCCATGTTAAAAGAATCAGCAGCAATTTGTCGGAATACATAGCCTAAGATTTGATCTTTGTGTTTGAAGCACAGCAAATGCGACATGATAAACACAGCATTTAAAGGCATCTTTATTTATTGCATGGACTTTCCCAACCCACCAAAAATCGGTAGGTCCCGAGCCACAGTTTGGGAAATGGTGCTCTAAGTGTCTCCCTTGGGGTCCTGGTGGGCTTTAGAAGTGTTCTCCTGTGGTGGATTGGGACTAAAGTCAGAAGATAAAATGTTTGACCAGGACAAACTTTGTTAGTGTGTCTGACCTGCACTCAATCGTGGTCAGTGTCAAATTGCACCTAGGACCCGTTCTACTGTGACCATTAACTATTATTGTCACTTTGGGCTCAGTCGCGGCAGGCAAGACTCGGGAGTGGTGGGGCAGGAGGGTTGCGTGCATGGGGGGGTTAATTTAAAATTGAAAACTTACCTTCACCGGCAGCTTACATGGAGAAAATGGAGTGCATATGACTGGTTTGGTCGGCCCAAAGGGCTGACTAAACAGTCAGCGCCACAATAGTGGGTAAGCCACTCCTCTCCTCCCCTAAAGCAGGCCCGCCCACCCGCCAGCCCCCAACCAAACACTCTGCTTTCTCGCAGAGTGAGAAGAAGAAACCTAAAATCCCAACTAAGATCCTTCAATCTAGCCCTCGCCGAAGTTCCGCGCATCCACAGATCCACCATGGGAGGAAGATCCTTCTCCTACTTGGCGGCCAAGACCTGGAATTCTCTCCCCACTCACCTCCGCCTTACACAGAACCACGTTTCCTTCAGAAAGGAACTTAAAACCTGGCTATTCGATAAATAATGCACCCCATCCCCCAATCGCCTTGAGACCCTCTGGGTGAGTAGTGCGCTATACAAATTCCTGAACTTGAACTTGAACTTGAACTTCTCGCACTGTGAGAAAGCAGTGGGATGACGCTCCTCCGCCCACATGGAAGTGCCACCCCTGTTGGGAGTTCTTGGTTCAATTCTTACTTAAAACTTTGAAAATTCATATCTCCTGTTTCCCTTATTGGATGTTTGCCATTTTGTTTATTAAATTGTACTCTGTTTTTCTAATTTGTTTTGGAATTTTGTATTGTTTTGCATTTTGACTTTGATACTGTGTAATATTGCATAAATACTTACACATTGCCCCTTAGTTAAGCCTGTTTGCTTTGTGCTATAGTTACCAGGCGATTGAGCTGGGGTTTAATTTGTGACTTTAGTGGTTCACCCTGACAAGGATTCTGATTATTACTTGAGATGGGTACTTACCTCCCTCAACTAATAATTCAATTTCTTGCAGTGGTGATAATGTAGTTGACAAGTTAAAACGAAATAGATCCAGCTTGGGTGTTGGGTTGTGAGATATTTTCAAAAGCACAGAGTACATATTTGGAAAGTGGATGCCAGCAGAAAGAGTAGGTGTAATCCTCATTGAGGGGTGAATGGGTGGATACCAGCAGCCTCAAGGCAGGTTTGACACTGCAGATTAGTGACCAGTTGCCCTTGTTTCAGTGAAGTAAGGGAGGTCAGAGATGCAGGAGGGACATTATTAGCATCTGGTTCACTTCAATGCATGGTATAGTGACAGGCTCACCCATGGAGGGGGCAAGTGGAAAGTGAGAGGGTGGAAGTGACAGTGAACCATTGTGGAGGAGCGATACACCCAGATAATTGTCAGTCAGGGAGTTAAATGGTCATCCGTGATGGTAAGGATCGGCTTGAGTGCTCTGAAGTCATTGTTAAGAGGCAACGAGGGACAAAACAGTGGCTGCAATTACTGCCCGGGGTAACGTTAAGGCTTATGGTCCCTTGTTTTGGAGGGGATTAACGGTGATAACCATTTGCACTGACTCGAAACAAGCAAGAGCTGGATCCACAGCATGGACAGCCCAGGGACAGGCAGCAGCACAGGGGGGGTTCAAGCGAAGTCATTTACAGGTGGATTTTTACAGCAAGGCTGAAGGGAGGTAGTAACCCCTTTGCTCTGTGCACCTTTGATAAACGTTTTATCTCAATATCTGGAGGGCAGTGAGAAATGAGAGCAGACCTGGAGCGACCAACAACAGGTGACACTCCAGATCACCACCAGGTGACAAGTTGCATTTGGAGCCCAATTATTCCCCAAACTGGCGAGCTCATAAGATTGTTCTGCAAGTAAAGTTTTACTTCTTAGATGCTTTAATATTAATCTGTGCAGACGTATAACGTTCTCTTTAAGAAGGGTAGTTTAGAACTGGAGGCATGTGGCAATATGCACATAAAAAAGAAATTATTCTGCAGAGTCTGAACAAGCAAAACTCATGGTAAATAAACATTATGTTAAAGTCTACTACATATGTTAATCTATAACACTGCCAGAATACACCACACCAGAATGTGCAGTTTTCATTGCATAAATATAGTTTTGCATAGTTTGCAATTACTGGTTTGCAAGGTGTTTGCAGATTTTCCTGATTGCCTTTCTTCTGCCTTGAACATAACATCAGCTGGTACCAAGAACTCGTAGGCATCTTGTTTGCTAGTGCATAACTTGCTCAGCTTATTCCTCGAGTACTCTGAAACATTGTCACATGAGTAACTTGCAGTCATTTTTAGGTCTCGCTGAGCCAGCACATGCGCTGCACTGCGAGAAATTTAGTAAACAGGCTTTTAAAAGTGCTACCATAGGCTTTTCCTGGCCTAAATCTTGTGTGCACATGTGTGTGCACACGTGCAGCAGCCATGTGGGTTTCTGTCAAGCCTCATTAAGCCTTCCAGACTTCCAGCACGTGAATCCCCTCCCCTACCCCCTCCCTTCTTCCACTCCCTCCTCGTCAGTTTCATTTTCCTTTTCACTTTCAGGGGTGGCCGCATCACTTTTGCTTGTTTTATAAATTTCCTTTAGTTGCTCCACCACTCGCGGACTTAGGCTTGTTTTCTAAATTCTCTGGCCGAGAGCAAACCCGAGGACAAAGCCGAGCCCCATGGCTGCTGATTGAGCAGGAAAGGCTGGCTCGCGCCGACCGGTTCAAGGCATTTATTCCCACAAGGACAGCAATTCACTGTGAAATATATACTGCCATCAGCACTGTCCCACTTAGCCGCCCCCCACGCAAAGCTGGACAAATGTTCTCACCTTCATTTTTCCGACAGAGGAACGCTATCAGGGTAGACATAGGATTTCAGCTTTTTCCTGTCTGCAGCTACCATTGCTCCCAGCATGCCAATGCGCACAGCTGTCAACCGACCCTACATAGGCCTCGAATGGAACACACTGCCAGTCATTTATGCAACTCCCAAAGCGCGCGGGCAATTGTATGACTGCATATTTAAGAAGAAAGGGCTTGGCGCTCACCTCTTTCTACACCTGTAGTACGCTGTATTTCCATACAGTCGAACCTACGGTAAAAAATGAATATAATTACAGGGAAATATAATGGTAAACGGAATTTTGTGGTAAGGTCTGTGTAATTATGTATCGCTCCTTGGTTTTGGGGCACTGCTGCTTCATTCGTTTATTTCTCATTCCGAGCCCAAGCTCAATCATTCTCTCTTTTAGGGCATGCTTTCTAAAGAATAGCAGCTAACCAAAAATTTCCCCCAAAAAACCGAATGGTATCTGCAGGAAGGAGAATACAAAAGGACACTCTGCATTATATAAGCATTCTTATTCTTTTTTGTTCAACAAATATGTCTAGTGGAACGAAACACGATGAAATCGTTGACATAAAGAGGATTTTCAATGAAGAAACTTAGAATGAAGAATTGTAGTTCCTTTTATTTAGTTTTGTGATGATGTATAAAGACTGCATGGCACCAACTGATGCCTTCAAGCCACTAGGACACTTCAGCTCAGATGCCCCATCTGAGAGAAGCGTTAGGGAGTCCTCTTTCTCCAGATGAAGTAGAATACTTTTTAATTGAGTAACTGGGCTGGAATTTTCTCCATTCAATTTGAGCAAAACCTTTACACTTTTAGGTACTTCTACGTACACAAAATGCTAGGATCAGTATTAAATCCACAGCCATTAATAGATCATCAGGTTACAACATAAGTATCAATACCACCTCAACTACCTTCCAAAAAATTAATTCTGTATCACTGCATTTCAATCATTTACAGTCGTTCAATATTTGCCTATTCCCTCTATAAAGAATTAAAAGTCAAAACAAAATGGAGCCTCTGAAACGACAATCGGGTACAACTTTATTGTCGTCTTTTATTTTGCCTTCCAAGCAACATTATAATATTGGAGTTCCTTAAAATATACATTATCTGGGGAGGTGGCCAAACAAAGAGAACTGAAGACACACCGAAGGGCTGCTCTCAGGGACCTAACTTCCACCACAATGCTTTCAAAGAGAAAATTAAGTTATGAAAAACAGCAAACCAATGGTAACATAAACAAGCATTGGCATAGCCAATAGGTCTCGCATTTGGGACCTTACAAGTATTTAGTAATGCAGCACAATATCCTTGGTGCAACAACATTAACTGTTGCATGGCTAAACACGTATAAGGTCCCAAAGGCGAGACCTAGTGGCTATGTTATGGAAAGGCACATGCTGCTTGGCCCTTTCTCAGGAGCCCCCTTCAACATATTCGCACCAGTAACTTGCATGGATTTTGTGCACAAGTGCATAATTTGCTTAGAAGTTCACAACCACTGCACATTTTTCATAGTTTTTGTGGAAAATAATTGAAGTTCACATGAAAAAAAAGAAAACTATTCTTATAGTCCCAGTCAGCACATATATCACTGGTGGATTGGGGTGAGCCGGTGGGGAGAATATGTCCAGAGAAGGTGCCAAGATCTCTTACATGGACTGTTTGTTGGTAGTGTGGCACTAGTTTGCAGTTTCTCTTATGCTTTCTGTTGGCGTTTAGATTTGGGGTGGAAGATTTTTGCAAAAGAGTAACATTCCAAGTTGTGTGGCTTATGGAGCAGAATTCCTAATTTAGCATTCTTCAGAGCCGCCATCTTGGGTTCTAAGTATCTGTCCTTCTTTCAAGTATTTTAGCGGACAACAAATTGCTAAGCAGAAACGCAGGTGGTCCTACAATATATGCTAATGAATACACTAGAACCCACAGTGATGCAGCTAGCCATGATGTGAATCAGGGGCACAACTAGACCTGAACTTCGGGGTGGGTGGAGGGGGGGGGCTACTAGTACTAAAAATGATGGTGGAGCCATTTGTCACACTGGGAACCATTCAGGTTTGGAAGGCCAATAGTTCAGGGTTTAATGTGGTAATGCATGGAAAAGGCATGTGTGCATGCCTGTTCTATCATGCTGTAAGCACATTAAAGCCAGATCTTTTATCTTCAATGCATTCCCCTGACAAACCGACCACTGTTGGAGCGCAGAGTGTGAACACCAGACCTGCAAGCATCAGATTTCTGCAAGATGGTTGCTAGCAAGCAGGTCCTATGCATGTCTGAGGAAGCAGCTTAGCACGAATGCCATAGGCCTGGTGCAAGCAGAAGAAATGGCCACTTTTAATGCTGGTGTGGTAGTAAATACAGCAATTGTCAGGGTTCAACGGGCCCGCCGGGCTCTGAGCTCCGGTGCCACTGCACCTGCTGCACCAATGATAGCTACGCCCCCTGTCCGATGCACAGAAAAGAAAAGTGTCTTATCTGATTAAAAGAAGCATGAATTGCATAATGATAAAATGCTTCTAAGGAACAAGAAGATGAGTGTGGGAGGAATCTCCCAATGTGCCCACAAATGTGCTCCCACATTCACTGAAAAGCAGACTTGAGGTGTGAAGAATAAACTGGAATAAAGAAAATTGTAGGGAGCTTCCATCTGGCTGTCACAACATGAGAGGGGCCCACAAACAGCTCAACAGGAAGGAGTATACACAGAGAATAATAAGCGAATTACCTCTTCACATAGTATAAGCACGCATGTGTTGGTATTTCTATAGCATTAACCTAGCCCAGGAGCAACAGAACGTTGCACATTATGGGAAGTGATGGAAAATGATGCTAGACTGTATTCATCAAGTGGTAGATTAAATATTTTTGTTGCACACACTTACAGCAATATCTCCCACATTTACATTTTATGGAACAATTTTTTTTTATTTGAGTTAATTGGTAGGTGTCTCGACATTTGTACACAGCCATTTGCCTACAGCCACAGGGGCCGGCGGCTAACAAATGAGGCATTAAGTGAGAATAGAGCACTATTGCATTAATGCCGACATCCCAGAGGCTGGTAGCGCTCAGAGTTAAGTCCAGCAATTAGATAAAGCCTACTCTGTCAAGGACCTCATAAGTCCAGAAACGAGCACCCACCTAGAAAGAGAACAACAAATAAATAAAAAAAAACACCCACCCAATCGCCTCCCATGAAGAAGGAAAACAAAGGGGAACCCGTACCAAGATATTAGGGGTCGCAGAGCGACCCATGCCCCCCACCATGCCCACCCTCCAGTCCTCCCTCTCACGTACACAGGGCGTCACCTACTCCGCAGTTGATGGTATTAGACGTAACACTTGCAGGAATTTGGGGCAAGTGACCTCACGGAGGTCCTTCGACAGCAACGTTATGAAAGGAGCCCAAAGCTCTGCGTATTTCTCACTCTTCTGATTTTGGACCAGCGAGAGTCGCTCCATGGCAAGGGTCATCCAGAGCCTGTGGAGCCAGGCCATATGATCCGGGACCGTGGGAGTACCCCAGTGGACTAAGATCGCCTGGCGAGCTGCGATTAGTGCCAATGCCATCTGCCTGCCTCGAAATGACCGTAATGGGAAGGTGAGTGGATTCGATAGCCCTAGCAAAGTGTAAGCTGGGAAACGAGGGAATCTCAGTTTCAAATGCCGTGTCAATATCATTAAGTACCTGTTCCCAAAAACGCTCTAGCCTCAGGCAGTGCCAAAGAAGATGTGCGTGAGAGCCTGTCAAGCCACAGCCCCGCCAGCATTTTTCAGTGTGGTTTTTGTCCCATTGGTGGATCCGTGCTGATGTGAGATACCAATAAGATGCTACTTTAAATGTAAATTCAGTCCCTGCAGTGTTGTATGCCGTGTGGCGAGCCCTATAATTAATATTGTCGCACTCTTTGAATTTGAGAGCCCGACCCAGTTCTTCTTCCCACCGGAGTTGGCCGCAAGACGACTACCTGTGTGTGCGCTGAGTGAGGAGAACATAAAGTTCTGCTATGAGGTGCTTATCATCGATCTTGTTCGCTATCCATTTCTCGAAAGGGGTAAGCTTACGAGAGACGTATGGCAGATAGGCCTTAGTGGTAGCCCAGTGGTGGAGCTGCAAATAATAGAACTCATTAGTGTGGGGAAGATCATAGTCTTGTCGAACCCGATCAAACGGGATGAGGCCCTCAAGATCAAATAAGTGGCCAAAACGCTTACACCCAGCTTTCCTCCATCTCTGAGCAACTGCAGTCTTAACTCCCGGGGGAAAATCTGGGTTGTCTACCATCAGCGTCATCGGGGATGGAAAGGTGGTAAGACCTTTCAAGACTGCCACCTTGTCCCACACCTTCATTGTCGCCGCCGTGACCGGGGAGGAGTATAAGCCCCATGAACGTGACGGGCGGGGAAGCCAGATTTCACGCCAGACATTCATGCCAGCACCTGCCTGGTCCATAAAGGTCCAGTGCTTCTTTGAAAGTGGGTGATTCCACTCCAGCACGTAGTGAAGGTGCGCTGCCTGGAGGTATCTGTGAACTAGAGGCAGATTCATCCCTCTGTCCCCTTTGGGGCGCGATAGCTGCACTACCGAAAGGCGTGCTTTCTTATTGCCCCAAATGAATTTATTCATGGCAAGCTGCAAGGTCTGCAGTGCTTTAGGTGGCGGAACTAACAGGAGGGTCTGAACTAAGTATAGTATGCACTGCAGGATCGTCATTTTCACCACGGCGATGCGCCCAAACCAGGATACACTGTGTTTAGTCCACCCGTCCAGCACTTTGTACGTCTGAGCCACTAAGGTTGAGTAGTTCAGCTCTAGCGTACGTGGGAGTGAGTGGGTCAGAAGAATGCCCAAATAGGGCACAGGGTCACTAGACCAGTGTAGGGGAAGAGTCTGCCTGAGGTCTTCCACCTGTATTTGCGGTAAGGACAAGTTGAGGACCTGGGACTTGCTAAGGCTGAGCTTGAAACCGGAAAGCCGACCAAAGGACTCAAGCTTGTCAACCAGCGTGGGGAGGGAGGTAAGAGGTTGTGCGAGGGAGAGGATGGCATCATCTGCATAGAGTCTTATCTTGTGGATGTCACCTCCGAACTTGAGATGCTGGATTCTCGGGTGATTGCGGATTTTCTGCGCAAGGGGCTCCATATAAAGTGCAAATAAGAGGGGCGAGAGGGGGCACCCCTGCCTCGTACCCCAGGCGATCTCAAAGGGGGAGGAAGCCCATTAACTCTAACAAATGCCCGGGGTCACAGTAGATACACTGCACCCATTGAATAAAGCGGGCCCAAACCTGAAGCCCCGCAAGATGTCAAAGAGATATGTCCAACATACTCAATCGAACGCCTTTTGAGTGTCGACGGAAAAAAGCACATCTCCTACCTGGGAGCGGTGAACACTGTCTATGAGATAGAGAATGCATTTGGTGTTAGGAGGGGAGCTAACTTGTGACAGAATGTTTTATTAAACAGGGCAGGATAACCGTCAGGACCCGGAGATTTGTCAAGCTTCAATCGAGAAATTGCTGAGATAACCTCGTCCAGCCATATTGGGTCTCCTAAGGGGTCTGCCAGCGCCTTTGGGAGATGAGTAAAGTTGCTAGAATCCAAATAGTCTTGAGCGTCAGGGGGATCAGGTGTATCTCCTCTAAAGAGAGAGTGGTAGAAGCACCGGAATTCCTCAACGATCTGGGAGTCCAGGTGGATCTCCCCGCCTGTAGGCTGCTTGAGGGAGGTAAAAGTCCCCGCCACTGCCCTGGCACGCAATCACTGTGCCAACATTCGCCCACATCTGCCATTACCTAAGTAAAACGAAGGCGAAGTAGGGCATATTCCGCCCTGTTAAGATCTAAGCTTTTAAGAAGCATCCGCTTCTCTAGTGACCGCCACACCCTCGGGGCTCTGGTACCTTTATATATATATCGCCTCCAATTCTGCCACTTCTTTTTCGAGGCCCGAACGGACTTCCTTGCGTCTCCGAGCGTCAGTAGATGAATTCGCAATGAATTCCCCACGAATCACTGCTTTGAGGGTTTTCCAAACAACAGACAGGCACTTCTCACCAGTGTCGTTGTGTTGGATGTATTCTAAGATCTCAGCCCGAACCCCATCTACAGTGGCAGGTGAGTGTAAGAGTCCTACGAGCAGCCCCCATCTGGCAGGGATGTGCCCGCCCCTGTCAAGGCGTATAGAAAGAGAGATATGTGCATGGTCGGAGACTGAGTGCATGGTGATAGAGGCATCACTGATTCTGAGGAGAAGCGTCTGCGAGAACAAAAACATATCTATATGCGTATATGTCTTGTGTGCCGCCGAGTAGTGGGTGTAATCGCGCATGTCCGCGTGCTAAAGGCGCCAAACATTGTGAAGGCCGCACTCAGCCAGCCATTGCTTACCCTCTGGAGAGATAGCTTCCACGTGCGTGGAGCACTACCCCGTGCGGTCTCAGTCATTGTCTATGACCAAGTTGAGGTCCCGACTCACCACCAATGCAGAGTCAGGGGAGGCCAAGCCTTCGGTAATATGTCAATGGAGAAAAGGCTCCTGCTGTGTATTGGGTGCATAAATGTTAATTAGAGTGAGAAAAGTGGACCCCCACTGAATACGGAGAGCCAGAACCCTGCCCCTGGACTTATAGAAGGTAGTCAGCACCTTACCATCAAATTTAGCCCCCGGAAGGATTGCTACCCCATTCTTTTTTGCTGCGCCACATGACCAGAATTGGTGAGGGAAGCAAGCAGATGAGTCTCTTGTAGCATGCAGATGTCGCCATATGCCTGTTCGAGTAGGGAAAGAATCGCAGCGCATTTGGTAGGGTGATTCAGGCCCCGAAAATTGAGGCTCACAAGTTTTAGGTCTCTAGTCATAACCAATGGGGTTAGCACACAAGGCACACCCATAGGGTTGAGGAAACAGAGCGCAAATAGGGGCCAGAGAGCGTGTGGGCAGACAAGGCAGGGACGCAAGCGCAGGTCCCGGTACGGGAAACCCCTTAAAGAAACCCCTACAAGTGTACATAAAAAGGCAACCCAGAATAACTCAACCCCATGAAGGAACAGTAGACATAAGTCCATCTGCAAAGAAAAACCAAAGGGGTTCAGGCCACTGGTGGCAGACCACTGAACAGAGTACCTGGCGAACCAAGAAAAACAGAAGGGCATTCTATTGGGCAAGGAAAGGTAGTCGACCCAGGAGCCCCTCCTACCTCGCTCCATGACATCCATCCCGTATGCTGAACTGGGGTGCTAAAGGGGAACACGGGCGGTCATGGGGTTGCAAAAGGGAGGAGATCACCGCTTCCCAGTCCTTCGCCATCTCCTCCGGGTCTGGTTTCTCAGAGGCCATCGCTTTCCCAACTGTATGCCATTGTGACAGTCTTCGTGCGACCCGGCCTTTGGGGCTCTCCCTCCGCTCTGCATCCACCGTGTTGTCCAGCTCCAGCAGAGCAAAAGCCTCTGCAAGAGAGCGGATCTGTCCCAATTTCTCTTGGTACTTGAATATGATGCGAAAGGGATGGCCTACATGTTGGGAATTCCATTGTCACAGAGGTAGTAGGTGACCACTCGGAATTCTCTTTGTTTGGCAAGATCCTGGAAGAGGGCCGGGGAGTGCCCCTGGGAACTGGATCGGCTGGGCCGCTCGAGCCCTGCGTAGGATCTACTCCTTAAGCTGGATGTCATGCACGCAGACAAGCACATCTGGTGGGGAGGCCTTCCCTCCTCTGGGCAGGCCCACGCGATGCACCCTGTTCATCTGAATTTCTTGCAGGCCGTCGTCTCCTAAGATCTGCCATGGACATAGAATCGCCATGGGATTGCTCGAATGCGGATATTATTCCGTCATGAGCGATTCTCCAAATCCTCTGCATGGGCTTGGAGGTCCAGATTTTGATCCTGCAGCCGGATTACTTCCTGTTGTAGCTGGTGCAAGTACTCTTTGCGGCGTAGTTCGTGCTCCTTGAGGGCGGCCACCCTCTCTCCTACCTCATCCACATCTCACCGGACTTCTTTGAGGTCAGCAGAGAGTTGGCCCTTCAAATCCAATATGTCCTCTTTGATGGCAGAGAATAGCTCCATCATGAAGGCCTTCATGGCTGGTCCATCTGCTCCGTCTATTTGCTCCGGGTGCCCCGAGTTCTGGGGTGTTGCGTTCACTGCGTCAGGGCCAGTTGTCTGCTTTGATCGCAAGTCCTTCAGGGTTTTCTCCCTCTTCGCTCGGGCTGACACCATGGTGCTGGGCAGGGCTCACGGGGGAGGCAACAAGGGATCCACTAGGATGTCACCCAGCAGCCCTCCAGGCTCGGAAGGATGACAGTGTCGGAACTCAAGCCGGAGCATGCTCCGGGGGACCACCTGGCCGACGCTACGTCGCTGTAGGTCTGCGGTACCCGGTCACTCGCCTCAATCAGGCCTCGTGCTGCCGGGGCGATTCTCTTGCTCTACGACTCCCAGTACCCGCTTGGCCAGGTGGCGTGTGCAGAAAACCAGGCCTTTCTCTGCCCGGTAGACCAGTGAGGGCCCCAGTGGTGTCGCAGGCGGGAAAGGGGCCTATACAGCGCCCAGTTTCCTCTCCCAGCCCCCCGGCAGTGGAGCAGGTCTCTCCCTATCCTAGCAACAGTCTCTGAGGCTGTGTCCACTGACAGTTGTTGGGGCTTCAAGGGGGTGGCACGATGATCAGCTAAACTACCCCCACAGTCAGTGCCAGGCGTGTGATATGGCCACTTTGCAATCGGGCCCTCCGCTCTGTGCAGACTTGAAGATGGCCGACGGGCCTTCCCTCAATGAATATGACAAAGTCCCATGCAACACTGACTGGAGATCTGTCACTGCGGCAGTGTGTTTTCGTCCCTCCGGCCTCGCCACTACATCACTTTGTAATTGCTCCATCCCCTGTCCCCAAACAGCTATATGGGGACCGAACCTGAGTAGACCTTCCTACGGTGACGGTTCGAAAAAGTCTGGCAGCTGTGGCGGTGCTCTTTGCACCGGTTTCTGACCTGACCTGAGGGCCCTGCAGAGGCAGAGGAAGCGGGGGTTGCCGCGCACCTAGATGGAACTGCGATCTGCCCTAGACGGCGCTGATTCAGTGGGCCCCCGAGCCCTTGCATGGCTGGTACATGGCCTGGGGGGTGTGAGTGGGCCCGTTGCTGAAGGAAAGCTGCCCGACGTGAAGATTTACGGATCTTTTGGCTAGGCCTCCGTGGACCACCCGCCATCTTGTCTCCTTCCAGGCCGGGATCGTGCTCTGGGGAGCACCTGGTCCGGGACCTGTCCTCGCTCCCCCACTGAGGCCTGGAAACGGGCAGACCGGGCGATTATTTCCCCGGCGCAGCAGCTGGCCCCCACCACGACTGTAGACTTGCAGTGAAGCGCAACAGATCTTTAGATCGCCCGCTGTTGGACTTGGCCCTTCTGGCAGGTTCACCCCTGAACTTTTTGCTTTTTACATGTGACTTAGGGATGGTGATTCTTGGTTTCTGTGCACTTTCACTGTGTCCCAGTGGAATGTGCGTGCGCACTCTGAGTGCGTGGAGTAAGGTTGGCCTGCCCTCCCATAGGAATGCATGGGGAATGTCTGTGTCACCGGTAGTTCCTGATGCATGAGGTGTGCAGGCTCGAGTTTGGTATGTGCGGACTAGTGTGATTGAATGCTGCGCAATGATGCGTGCAGCGTGTTTGTGTCTAATATGGAAGTGCCACTTCTAGAAGTGTGCCTGTCTGTGCAGTGAATGTGCTGGCTTGTGATTGGCTGGAGCTGGCTGGTGTGCCAGGCTCCATGGGTCTGCCCCGGTGGTGAGTGTTGAGATTAGCATGTGTGATGTGAGGGAGTGGTGCACCTGGGACCTGAATAGGGCTGGACTTTCCCACACACAATGCTGGCTCCACCCCCTGTGGTGCGACTGATGACCCTAGCCTGGCCAGTGAAAGGAAAGGGTGGCTGAGCACATCAACAGTGCTCCAAAACTAGCTGCAACTGGTTTTTCCCCCACCCTGAGACAAAGGAATTCACTATATAAAAAGGGTCTGTGTCTCTTTACAAAATGTTCTTGTTCCTGACTTGAATCTACCAGGGGCGTGCTGCTGCTGGGGCCCAGGGGAAGGCTTGCCTCCATGGGCCCTGCCCAGCTCCTGGATGCCTGGAGGACCCCTCTACTTCCTGAACCCTGGCAGAGGGGGCTTTGCTGATGGTGGGGCCCAGGAGGGACAGCCATGGGGGCTGTCTCCTTTCTGGACTGCCCTGTGTGCTGGCCTCTGGGCCCTGCTTTGCCTCCCTGACCTCCAGGACTTGTTTCTGTTCTGTTCCCCTTGCGCCAGGACTTGATGCTGCCTGTGGGCGCCCTGGGAGCGCGGGGCTTCTCTCCCCTGTGGCCGTGTGTGAGGGAATCCCGAGCGCAGGGATTCTCCCTGTGGTGGCCCCTTCATTGCAGGTGCCCACCCTGCATTATGCTCGTTATGGTATTTTTTTTATATACGGGAGCCCACCCCGTTTATGTGTTCCTCAGCGAGTGCCCACCTCGCTTCTATCTCTTAATTGGGTGTCGAGGGTGCCCACCCCTCCTTTTGGTCCCCGAGATTCACCGCCGGCCTGGGAGAAGCACCGGAAGCCGATATCTGGCCAGCCGCCTGGTAGTGGGCGGGACCTGGAGGACGTTGTTTCCGCTTCCCCCTGCCTGGGGGAAACCATGGTCTGCTGTTAGCCCGGAGCCTCGCGGGCTCCATTTCCAAATCCCGGCCCGAGATGGGGGGCCGGGTGAAGCCGGGCAGCTGGTCAGGCGAGGCTCCCATTACCGAGGGAGAGCCCCGCAGCCGCCAGAGAATGCCCCCACCGCAAGTGCCGAGCCGAAGAGACGCCGCGGAGAGGAGACGCCGCCTCCCAGCCGTCCGGTGAGTGTGGGCGTCCCCGCGGGTCACTCCCCAGCGCTTCTGCTGTCCCTGAGTCCACGAGGGACTCCAAAGCCGGGGGCAGTTGTTTCTTTCTGAGTCCCCAGAGGAGGGACTCCACCGAAGGCGCCAGCATTTATCTCAAGCCCCCGAGGGGCTCCAGGGGGCAATTATTGTTAGAGCCAGAGAGGCTCTTGGCTGGCGTTTAGTTCTTTTTGAGTCCCCCACGAGGGACTCCCACGATCCCGGGCATTCTGGGTGGTAGAGCGGCCCCGGCAGGCAGCGGGCCGCTCCCCCCACACTGGGCCCAATTCCTCCAGAGTCCACAAGACTCCAACGACGGGCATTGTTGTTTTAGTGCCCACGAGGGCTCAGGGGGCACAGTTGTACGTCCAAACCCCAAGGCTCCAAGGCCCACATTTGTTTTCAGAGCCTAGAGGGCTCCCAGGTGTGCAGTATTTGTCCTAGAGCCTAGAAGGCTCCCAGTTTGCGCAGTGTGGGTTCCTGAGGGGCTAGCGAGAGCCCCTGTCGCAATTTGCTACAGCTGCCCAGCAAGTATTGGGCAGCTGCACCGTTTAGGGTTCTTTCCTTTCTAGGGACTTGTTCTTGGACTTAGGAGTGAGACGCACTCCTTCATCCCTACCTTGGCGTTCCCCAGCTGCGCAGCACTTAGTGCCAGCTGCAGCGTTTAGGCCCTGTCCTGTCTTGTCCCTCAGCTGCCCAGCAAGTAGTGGGCAGCTGCTACGTTTAGGTTTTGGCGCAGTGGCGCAACCTGGACTTTGATGTAAGTTCTGTGCTAATGTGATTTCTGCGAACTATTCTGTGCTGCACCTCTGAATGCGTTTTAATGCGTCATGTGCCTTGTTCCTTACACCTCTGAATGTGTTGTTTATGCATCATGTGTTCTCCTGTGCTGCACCTCTGAATGTGTTTTGATGCGTCATGTGCCTTGTTCTTACACCACTGAATGTATGTTTATGCATCATGTGTTTTCCTTCCCTACACCTCTGAATGTTGTGATGCATCATGTGTAATCTGTTCATGCTTACCCCTAAATGTATGGTGATACTTAGGTGGTTGTTTTCTCCTAGTACAGGTGATGCTAGTGAGGTCCTGGTTCCCTGCGTAACATTCTCCTAAGGTGGTTAGGGTTGCGTGGGTGGTACTTACCTCTTACCAGTAGTTACTGGTTGTGTGTTCTATTTGCTATTTGGTGCTACAGTGATTTTATATTCTAAGTGCTAATTTTAACAAGTATCCTAGTTCTAAAAGTGCATATTCCTGACAGTGGCCCATGTGGCCCTGTCCTGTACATATCCCCTGTAAATTCTGCCCGTGCCTGTTGGCACATTGTAAAGTGTGTGTTTCTATTTAATGTGCTTTGCAATACAAAGGCTATTTTTACATATACTTTGTGTGGAGTTCTTTTTGTGGGGGGCCTAGGATGTTGTTGCTGGTGGGTGCATGCGCAAATGCTTTACACATCGCCTCTGAGATAAGCCTGACTGCTCGTGCCAAGCTACCAAGAGGGTGAGCAGGGGTTGTCTTGGCGGGTGACTTCCTTACCCTGACTTAGGAATGCTGGTTTCTCCCTGGCTTTGGCGCAAGCCTTAGCCAACCAGAAATCCCATTGTTAACACCCGCCATCTTCGCTCCCCTCCGGCGTGGTCTGAGTACGCAATCCGGGAGCCGCTGAGCGGGAGGACCTGCCGGACATGCTGCACAGGGCACACAGGAGAGACCAGCCCCAAGGACTGTCTGTCACATTTACATTTTATAAACTAGTACAAAGCTCCCCCCATTTGGAAGGAGACACCCTGTTGCACAGCTTGAGACATATACAGGATTGTCTATAAACAGTTCATCAAGATTGATTCCACCTCATGTTAGGGTTCAAAAAGTATTTAATGCGATTTTTGGCATACATAGTGATATTATGATTTGTTCCTTTTTTGTAGAGTTGTCCCCTGAGGAAGGGCTTTTTCATCAGCCCGAAATGCATTGGGGAAGATATATGACTGGATTATGTTGACGTTGGATAAAATTCATGAACTTTGATTTATGTTGAACTTTTGATGAAACATTAAATACTTTTGGAACCCTAACATGAGGTGGAATCAATCTTGATGAACTGTTTATAGACAATCCTGTCTATGTCTCAAGCTGTGCAACAGGGTGTCTCCTTCCAAATGGGGGGAGCTTTGTACTAGTTTATAGATTTCCGCTGTGAGGTACAGACAGCGTTCGACCCCGTTGGCACGCTACAAAGTTAATATTTGGATTAAAATCATCGAACTATCACGCTGTGCAGGTCCCTCCCTTACTGCTTTGATTCAAACATTTACATTTTAGTCAAATTTTGATTAAGTGATTTTCCACAACTATTCTATTCTATTCTGCAGATTTTATATTGTGCACGGCTACTCGGGGGCCTCCCAGTGTTGCAACAGAAACCGTAGATCATCGTGGGCTGCAAAGGAATAATCCCTAAACAGCCAGGCCTTCAAGGCTTTACAGAAGGTCAAATGGTGCTCCACTAGACAGAAGTTCAAGAGGTAAGGTATTCCACAGTTTGGATGCCAGAAAAGAGGTGGAGCGTCCACCCCAATCAGCTCTACGAATCCGGGGAACCTTCAATAAATGAGGAAGATAGAAGAAGTCTCCCAGGCAGATATTGGGATGCCAATGGTCTTAACAATAAAGGGCTTTTACTATTAATTCCCCTATGCATAACGCAGTGGCACTTGAACTGAACTTGGCATTACATCGGAAGCCAGTGGAGGTATTTTAGAGCCTTAGCAGCAGACTGATGTTCGGTATGTTCATTAGAAGTCGGGCAGCAGCATTTTGTACAATCTACAACCTTCTGACAACGTAACTGGGTGAACCAGGATATATGGCATTCCCGTAATCAAGGCCTGATAGGACAAGGGCCTGTATGATCACTCTTCTGGCTGTAGATGAAAGAAGGTTCTTCACCTTCCTCAATAATGTCAAGATGCTATAGCAGCTGGCAGCAACCTTTTTTACTTGATGGTCCATCTTGAGATTGGGGTCCAGTCACATCCCAAAGCTCTTTATTGAGCTTTTTGGAGAAGGCAACTTGCCAGTCTGGTAAGGGGCTTGGGGCATTACTGCAGAAGTTATTACCCAGCAGCATACCTTTCATCTTATCCTCATTGAGTTTATGGAACCAATCTTATTATTAGTATTAAGTGACAATCCTGAGGCAATACACAACTGTGTGCTTACAACCATATTGGCCGGCAGTGTGGGGTCAAAGAGAGAGTTACATTTACACAGCTTCAGTGCCTACAACCCCGGGGCTGGCAGCGATGCCTGGATTGTGTAGAAAACCTAACTTCAATAATGAGAACAAATCTAGAAACAACACAGAACTGAATGAAGAGATAAGCAAAAGTCCCTCCCTCCCACCCCTCAAAGGAAAAGAAAAAAGATCTGCACCTGTCGTGGATTCATTAGCGTTGATACTGCCCTCCATGAGCTCCTAGACTTCTTATAAGGTCTGCCCCACTACATGCGGGACGTCTTCGCCCCTTCTACCTCAGGAATCAAATGCAAAATTTGGAGATATTTGGGGCATGTTACCTTCCTAAACTCCTTCGACAGTAGCTGGATGAATGGGGCCCATAATTCGGCATAGGGTCTCGCCCTTGTGATCTTTAACTAGTGAGAGGCGTTCCATGGCGAGAGTCAGCCAAAGTCTATGCAGCCAGGCCGTGTGGTCAGGGACATTCGTGGAGCCCCATTGCGCAAGGATCGTTTGTCGCGCTGCTAGCAATGCCAGTGCCATCTGTCTACCCCTCAGTGAGTGAAGGGAAAATGTCAGCACGTTTGATAGCCCCAGTAGTGTGTATGCAAGGAAGCGTGGGATCTCAGTATCAAAGGCTTTGCCAATATCATTCAACACCCCCTCCCAGAAGGGCACCAGCCTTGGACAGTGCCAGAGTAAGTGCACTAAGCAGCCGCAAAGGCCACACCCCCTCCAACATTTCTCAGTATGATTTTTGTCCCAGCTATGAATGCTGGCTGGAGTGAGATACCAATAGGATGTGACTTTGTATGATGATTCAGTCCATGCAGTGTTATCGGCTGTGTGGTCTGCCCTGTAATGGATGTTCTCCCAGTCTTTGTCCGAGAGGACCCTCCCCAGCTCCTCCTTCTATCGTAGTTGATCCTTTGTACGCCCCCCCCCCCCCACTTCTGCCCTGTGGCAAGCATAACATACAGTTCTGAGATCATATGTGTTTCATCCTGTTTGCACGTTAGCCACTTCTCGAAAGGGGTAAGCGGCCGAGAGGCTTTCACTAGATAGGTCAGTGAAGTGACCCAATACCTAAGTTGCAGGTAGTGGAAGTCGTCCGACTTGGGCAGACCATAATCCAATTGCAGTTGTTCATAGGAAAGTATGCCCTCTACATCAAACAGCGAAACCACCCTTTAACACCCCACTTTTCTCCATCTCTGAAAGACCTCAGATTTACGGCCTGGTGGGAAGTCTGGGTTGTCCACTATTGGGGGCATCGGCAAGGGGAATGTTGTCAGGCCTCTCCTAAATGGCATGGCATCCCATACCTTTAGAGTCGTCACAGTGACAGGGGAAGAGTAGAAACCCCAGGCCCTTAAATTACGCGGGAGCCACGCCTTCCTCCATATATTTGCTCCAGCTACCGCCTGGTCCATAAAGGTCCAGTGTTTTTCAGAGAGCGGACGATTCCACTCCAGAATATACCGGAGGTGGGAGGCTTAAAGATATCTATGCACCAGTGGGAGATACACCCCTCCGTCCTGCTTAGGTTGTGTCATTTGGGAAATGGGTAATCGCGCCTTCTTCCCTCCCGAGACAAATTTGTTAATGGCTAGTTGCATAGCGCCTATAGCTTTCGGAGGGGGGTGGCCAGGGGTAGAGTCTGAAAAGCATATAGAATCCACTGTAGCACATCATCTTTACCGCTGCTATACTCCCAAACCAGCCTAGTTTTAGTCTCAACCACCTATCCAGGGCTTCGTCGTTTGTTCCACCAGAGCGGAGTAGTTCATCCCCAGCGTTTTCGCTATCGCTGGAGCCAGGAAGCTGCCCAGGTTAGTTATGGGTTGCTTGACAGATTTTAGGGGGAATCTCTCCCTTAAAATCTCTTCATGTGCCTTGGGGGAGGAAAGGTTAAGAATCTTAGGTTCACTTTAAATCCTGACACTTTCCCAAAGGCCTCCAGCTCGGCCACGAGGATGGGCAGACAGGTGAGTGGAATGGAATTACGTTGTCCGCATTAAGGCTTATCTTATGGACATCACTTCCAAATTGTAGCCCCTGTCTCTGCGGGTGGTCCGGAATCCGTTGGGCGGTATACAGAGACTGGTAGAATTGACCAAAGGTCGCTGCTATCTGAGATCCCAGTGCACCTCCTCGCCTGAGGGCGTCTTAATCGATGGTATAGCCGCCGCCAGAGTTTAAGCTCTAAGCCTCTGAGCAAGCAACATGCCACATTTGTTGCTGCACAGGTAGAATTTATGGCGGAGATGGAGTAGGGCGTGCTCAACCCTATTCATATCTAGGGGCTTTAGGAGGAGATGTTTCTTCTCCAGTTCTCTCCATACCCTTGGAGCATCTGTGCGCTTATGTACAGTTTCCTGCAAAAAGTACTGTCGGGTGTAACCAACTATTTCTTATGAATGCAATTCAATTCAAAACAAGTTATTTTCTGCACAAGTTAAATGTTAAAGCGTTTTTAAGGAACACAGCGTAGAAACACAAAAACCACAAAGAAATCAGGGGGCATATTACCAAGCAATAGCGATAATTATCGCTATTGCTTGGTTAGCGGGAAAAATTTACCGCTGAGCTGCGGCGATTTATACCGCAAATAAACCTTGGTATTACCAAGGTTTAACGCAAATGCGATAAAAATCGCCGCAAAGCATGAATATCGCTGAAAAGTCAGCGATATTCATGCATTACCGAGCTAATGCTCTTAGCCATGTTATCCACCTCCCATTGGATAACATGGCTAAGAACTGCTCAGGGCAGGTGTTAGCTTTTGGAGATATTCGCGCTTAGCGCGAATATCTCCAAAAGTTGGTAATAGGAGATAGCGATGTTAGCAACTGTTTTCAGTCGCTAACATCTTGGCACACCCACTTTGCATCTCATTAGTGATAAATATCACTGATATGCAAAGCGGGGCCCAAGATGGTCGCTATCTCCTACTAGCTGTCGCTAACTGGTGTTAGCGACAGCTAGGTAATAGGGAGATAATTTTATCTCCGCTTTCTTGGCTTTTAAAGCCAAAAAAGCAGAGATAAACCCCCTTGATAATATGCCCCCAGGTTTTTAAGTAATTGGGATATTTTATATAAATGATGCAATTGATATAAAATATCCCAATTCCTTAAAAACCTGATTTCTTTGTGGTTTTTGTGTTTCTACAGTGTGTTCCCTGAAAACGCTTTAACATTTAACTTGTGCAGAAAATAACTTGTTCTGAATTGAATTGCATTCATAAGAAATAGTTGGTTACAACCGACAGAAACACTGTACTTTTTGCATTACTATACCCATGTTCTGAGGGAGACAGGGTCACCCCATTGTTTACTGAGTATGTATAGTTTCCAGCTCTCCCACCTCTTGTTCAATGTTCTGACGGATCTCCTGATGCTTTCTATTGTCAGCGGAAGAGCCATAAATTCCCCCCTCGTTACTAATTTCAGGACCTCCCATATCGCTGCCGACGAGGTGTCCTCCCTTTCATTATGTTGTATGTATTCTACAATTATTGATCAGATCACCTTCACCGTCTCCGGTGACTGCAACAGGCCCTCCCGGCGGCACCATCTCGTGTATTTGTTGCTGGCCTCA
The DNA here is from genome assembly GCF_964263255.1 of Lissotriton vulgaris. Classification (NCBI taxonomy): domain Eukaryota; kingdom Metazoa; phylum Chordata; class Amphibia; order Caudata; family Salamandridae; genus Lissotriton; species Lissotriton vulgaris. Next base: position 1,181,775,632 of record NC_141696.1, read on the forward strand.
ACTGATTGAATGGTGACAGTGATCAGCGCATGGTCCGACAGGGACCGTGGCTCTATATTTGCTTCACGCACCCTATGCAGAAGCGCTGTGGAGGCTAGAAAGTGGTCTAGGCGCGCATAAGATTTGTGTGTAGCTGAGTAGTATGTGTAATCCCATGTTTCTGGGTGGTGGTGGCGCCAGACATCATGCAGCCCATTATCTTTGAACCATTGTTTACCCACTGGGGATAGTGCCCCTATCTGAGCTGACCGCTGGTTGGAACGGACCTTGGCATCATCCATTACTAAGTGAAAGCCACCTCTCACCAGGATCGCAACGTCAGGAGATGCTGGACCTTTTGAGAGGGTCCTCATAATGAAGGGGTATTGGTGCGTGTTTGGCATGTAGATATTAATTAAGGTGAAAGGAGTGGAGCCCCATTAAATTCTACGTGCGAGAACCCTCCCCTTCACCTCATAGGGTAGAGAGAACTTTCCCTTCGAATTTTGCTCTAAACAGGATAGCACTCCATTATTTTTTACTGCCACTCAAGGACCAGTACTGGTGTGGGAATCGGCATGTTCTCATGCGGGCAGTGTCTCTAGCTAATAAGTGGGTTTCTTGTAACATGCAAATGTCATTGTCTGCATTCTCCAGTAGGGAGAGGATGGCAGCGCGTTTCACAGGGTGGTTGAGGCCCCGTACATTGAGGGATACGATCTTTACATCCTTACCCATGTGGTGTATCCGATGTTAAGTGGTATATGGGGGTGTATGCATAGTAGGATGGGCGAAGTGGGGTGGGCCAGGGAGTGTGCGGCGCTACCCTTGCATATCTGGCCTCCCTATGACCGGTGCAGAATACACAAAAAAAGAAACCTCATGCAAGAAATCATTATAAACTTTCCCATCAGACTGGGTGGAACAAGAGCAAGCATTCCTAGAGACAAAAGTTTGTCTCGGTAGAACTGGGTAAGGGGGCAAGTGCCCACGGCTAAGCTCTAGGGGAAGGTGAGGGCGGTCTCCGACTCCACCACTTAGTTGTGCTCATCGTGCTTCCCGTAAGCATTCAGCTGGGGGACAAATGGTACGGGCTAGTGGCCAGCGAGGAAATAACTGCTTCTTGTTCCTTCACTTTAGTCGCTGTGTCCAGTCTGTGGAAGAATGGGTTCCTAACCATCGTCTGCCAGCGAGGTTGAGTGTGCCTCGATCCCTCCAGGGATATACGTTGCATTTCCGTGGACATGGGCTTCGCAATTCCCAGGACATCCCTGGCCTCCTGAAGTGAACGTATCTGTCGCAGCTTACCCTGATAGCGGAATATAATGCGGAAGGGATGACCCCAGGAGTATGTGATTCCTTTCTCTTTTAGGTGCATCGTAATCAGCCGAAATTCACGTCGCTTGAACAGGGTGTCAGTCGGCAGATCTTGGAAAAATGTTGGAGAGTTACCGTGGAACTGCAAGGGGTGAGCGGCTCTCGCCTTCTTAATAATCAGTTCCTTCAGTCGTGTGCACAAACCAGAATATCCGGCGGTGGAGCTTTACCACTTCTCGGCAACCCCAACCAATGGACCCTGTCAATCTGGATGTCAGCTGTGTGGTCGTCGCCCAACACCTGGCGAAAGAGGGCCACAACAAACTCCCTAATGTCCTCTCCCTCTGCACCTGATTTCACACCTCTGATGCACCCATAGTTGCAGCAGTAACAGTTTTGCAGTTCTTCCGCATGTCCCTGTTGCTCAATATTCTGCTCTTTAGGCTGGAGGATTTCTTGCTGCTTCATATTCAGTTCCTCATCCCTTCTGTTTTCATGCTCTTCAAGGGTCGCTACATGGTCGCCTATTTCCTCAACATCACGTTTAACTTCTTCCTCATCGAGTTTAAATTTACAACCAGCCATCTAACTGGCTGCTTCCTGGAGACATGGAATCAAAAACAGCTGTCTGGAGTTGGGGTCGAGGGAAATTGACATGACCTACTGGGTGTCATCGGCATTTGAGACCAATGAAAGCCCAAATGAGAGCACGATGTTGGTAAGGAGGAGCATATAATGATTAAAAGAGTGAGGCTCAGGGAGGAGCCCTAAGGAACCCCACAGCTAAGGGGAAGTCTGATGAGTTATAGGACTGATCCAAGACCTGAAAGGTTTGGTTCCCCAGAAAATAGTTGAGCCATTCTAGTGCCCGGCCCTTGACACCGGCCTTTGAAATTCTCAGAGTGAGAGTTAGATGGTCCACGGTGTCAAAGGCAGCACTGAGATCTAAGAGAATAATGGCTGCAGATCCTCCTTGATCAAGGAGCCGTCTCCGTTCCTGGTCCACCTCCAACAGCGCTGTTTCAGTGTTGTGGGCGGACGCCCATCTGAGTTGGATGAAGCACTTCCTTGGATTCGAGGACAGGGGAGAGATTTTATTAACATGTTTTGTAGACTCCAGGTAACAAGGAGATAGGCCAATAATTACTGAGACAGAGATGGTGAAAATTCCTTTTTTTTTAAATTGGCCTGACTATTGCATGCTTTCATTGGTGAGCGGCCTGTTCAGAGGAGAGGGAGATGTTGAGTAACTGTCAGCATAGGAGCGACGTATTTAGTGAATAATATGGAGAGGGGGCTGGGTCCAAGGGAGAGCCTGATCTTACTTTGTTTAGAAGATCATTTACAAGATTCACTGTGAGACTGGAAAGGCAGTAAACAGACCCTCTCGTTGATCCAGTGTTAGATTACTACCTACAAGGAGCATCAGCCAAGTTAATATAGTGTCAGAGAAAGAGGAATATATAGCCATGATTGTTTTCTGAAAGTAACAGGCCAGATTATCACTGTGCTCGACTAAGGCATCCGGAGTGAGACTAATTGTTGGGGGCTGAGTAATGTATTAAAAATCTCTTTAGGAGGGTTAGAGGAGTTAGCAATTTTGGAGAAGAAGAAGAAGGCTTGAGATGCTTTAATTTCTGTGTGTCTTATCGTCTGATGGATTTCCTATATTCAGATTTGCAGGACTCATCCTAAGTCTTTCTCCATCTTCTCTCCAAATGTTTGCACTCCTTTTTCAGGGACATCAAGTGGGCATTAAACGAAGGAGATGTATGGGCCAGCTGGATATCTGTTTTGCCATCTGACTGGTAGAACTCTGTCCAGTGATTTAGTAATTTACTCACTAAACTGGTGGGTGGCCAGGGCAACATGTTCCGAGAAGTTGGGTTATGATGTTTACATGACATCTAACCAATTACACAGATTATGTTTGGGACAGGCACGGTCCAGCAGCACAACTGCACTATTTTCAGTCAATGCCAAGTTGCATTCAAGCCAAGGTCCTCAGATTGACAGTTTAGGAACTAGATCACACCTCCTTCCTTAGTTGGCATATTAGAACTTTCAAAAAAAGCCTTAACATTTGATTTCACCACTCCTTGTAAATGCTCATGTTCTGTTGATGTTTTGACTTTAATAAATACATATAGAAAACCTGGGTCTCTTTAGGAAAGACGTAGAACAAAGACAACAAAACAAAACCTAGCTGTACAGGAATGCTCCTTGTTTGGGATGAATTCCCTTTCCCACCAGAGGTGTATGATTCTTCAGTGGGAATCTCCTCACACCATGACAGCTAATCACCTTGGGGGTTACAACTACCTCTCTAAGAGGGAGTGTTGGAATTGAAAATGTTATTGCCCCTTGCCCATCCATGCTTATTACTGTGTTATGCTCTGGATTCAAGCAAGCCGGGCTGAAGACGGCTGGAATGCCAGAAACCGGTGTGCATGAATGTGTGAATGGTAGTGGGATGACTGTGATATGTATGATTAGCGACTATATGATGGTTTGATAGTGATTTTATCCTGTTTTGTTTCCTTTCTCATTATTTGTACTAATTCATTAATGATGTACTGAGGTTCATCCAATATATCTAGCAACCTAATTTGGTTAATAAATAGCTATTAAATAGCATTTTCCAGTCTTGAATAGAATTCTTTATTTGGAAGACATTAAGAGATATGAGTTGTAGTATCAGTATTGGCGTTTCTCTCCTGTTGTTTTACTTTCAAAGATCAGCAGCTACTCACGCCAATACCAATTGTGTTAGACGGGACCTGGAGGGTCGGCCGAGGACAAGGGGAGAGGCCTCCGGGGAGAGCCGTCTCCTAGCGATCGTACAGACAAGTAGCTTCCCCCCCACAGATGGACACCACACAAGGATAAGGTTTAACGCTTTTTATATGTAGTTCTTAAAATAAAGTAAGACGGTACAGTGAGATCAGGATACGAGGATCCTCTCAATTCTAGTCTCTGGCAGGGAAAGGGGGTAGCGGGACAGTCTTGTTACCAATCTGGCCTGGAGGTGGACTGATGATAGCTCACAATCCTCGAGCTCGGCGTTCTGGAAGGTCGGGCCGCGGCAGCGCCAGCAGGTCCCGAGGAGGTCGTAGATAGCCACGGGCCGCGGCAGCGCCAGCAGGTCCCGACGAAGATGGTGGTTGCAAGGGGGCCGCGGCAGCGCCAGCAGGTCCCGACGAGGACGTAGGTTGCAAAGGGCCGCGGCAGCGCCAGCAGGTCCCTACGAGGATGGAGGTTGCAGAGGGCCGCGGCAGCGCCAGCAGGTCCCTACGAGGATGAAGGTTGCAGAAGGCCGCGGCAGCGCCAGCAGGCAGGACGACAGTTCACAAGGCAGGGCTGCGGCAGCGCCAGCAGTCCGTCAAGGATGAGTTCTTCACGGTGTCTCTCGACTCCAGTATACAACTGCCTTCCTGCTCTGGAGCTGCCCCAGTTATAGGTCTGGCGCCCTTTGATGTCCGGACCCTCGCGCTTGGAGGTCGGGAGGTCCGGGATGAGGGAGTCCAGACACCCAGCAGGGGGGTGGAGCCAGCGCCCGGGGAGGCTGGGCCCGGGGCGATCGGCACCTGGCGGGGGAGAGCCATCGACACTCCTCTCTCCCATTGACCTGCCAAGTGGTCCGTTCACCTCCTGGGTGGATGGTGGTGCTGGGATGTCTGGGCCTGGCCAGGCCCAGGGTTGGGGTCGAGCTGAGGCCACGCGGCCTCGTGGTGCAGTGTCCAAGATGGCGGCTGGGCCCGGGCAATGGTGCTGACAGTGGCCCGGGCCGGTGACACAGAGATGTTCGAGGGCAGGCGTCCCGTAGGGGACAGGTTGCGGGTTGCTTCTGTGGGTAGCACATGGAGAGCCGGTGTCCGGGCTCCGTCATGCGGGGAGGGAGCGAGCCCTTCCTGGGGCCTGTCCAACATGCGTCCCCCCCAGCTGAAGGCGGGGAGAGTCACCCATCCTCTTGGGGACTCTCCTCGTCGAGGCGGAAAAAGCGTGACAGGCCATCCGCGTTGGCGTGGTCTTGGCCCGGGCGATGTTCCACAGTGAAGTCCATCCCCTGCAGGGAGATGGACCATCGCAACAGTTTGGGATTCTCCCCCCGCATCTGCATTAACCATTGCAGGGGGCGATGATCTGTTTGTACCCGAAAGTGGGTACCGAAGAGGTAGGGACGGAGCTTCTTGAGGGCCCACACTACTGCAAAGGCCTCCCGCTCGATGGTATTCCAGCGCTGTTCTCGGGCCAGCAGGCGTCGCTGATGAAGGCCACTGGTTGGTCGACTCCCTCGGGGTTCAGTTGGGAGAGGACGGCCCCAATGCCATGGTCTGAGGCATCAGTCTGGACGATGAACTCACGGCTGTAGTCGGGGGCCTGGAGCACAGGGGCGGTGCACATGGCGGCCTTCAGCTTCTCGAAGGCCGCTTGACAGTCCGGGGTCCAGTTGACTATTTTTGGGTGTTTCTTGGATGTGAGTTCCGTGAGGGGCCCCACAAGGCTGCCATAGTCCTTCACAAACCGCCGGTAATATCCGGTGAGCCCCAAGAAGGCTCGTACCTCAGTTTGGGTGACGGGGGCTGCCAGGACTGGATGGCAGCGATCTTGAGCTAGAGAGGGGCCACCAGACCGCTCCCCACTTGGTGCCCGAGGTAGGTCACGGACCCCTGGCCAATTTGGCACTTGCTGGCCTTGATTGTGAGGTTGGCTCCTTTCAAGGGCCTGCAGGACCTCTCGGAGGTGGCGGAGGTGGTCTGCCCAGTGGCGGCTGTATACCGCGATATCGTCCAGGTAGGCGGCGCTGAATTCTTCGAGGCCCGCCAATACCTGGTTCACCAGTCGTTGAAAAGTGGCTGGAGCGTTTTTCATGCCGAATGGCATCACGGTGAACTGGTAGTGTCCATCCGGGGTGGAGAAGGCGGATCGTTCTTGGGCCCTAGGGGTGAGGCCGATCTGCCAGTAGCCCGCTGTTAGGTCGAAGATGCTCAGGTAGCGGGCAGCCCCCATGCGGTCAACCAGTTCATCTGCTCGGGGGATGGGATGAGCGTCGGTTCGGGTGACAGCGTTCAGACCCCGATAGTCGACGCAGAATCGGAGCTCGGGGGTGGTGCCCGGGGCAGCTGCTTTGGGGACCAGTACGACTGGGCTGGCCCAGGGGCTGTCTGAGGGCTCGATGACCCCGAGTGTGAGCATTTTGGCGACTTCTTCTTGGATGCAGGCGCGCACCCGATCTGGTACTCGGTACGCCCGGTGTCGGATAGGGGGACTGTCCCCGGTGTCCACGTCGTGAAGGCACCAGGAGGTGACCCCGGGGGTGAGGGAAAACAGGTTTGCAAACTGCAGCAGGAGGGCCCGACAGTCTTGGTGCTGCTCCGGGGTCAGGGCATCGGAGAGTCGGACCCCGTCCACTGAACCATCTTTTTCACGGGTCCTCAGCAGGTAAGGGAGGGGCTCGGAGTCTTCTTCCGCCCCACTGTCGGTAGCCATCAGTAGGCTGAGCTCCGAGCGCACGAAGTGTGGTTTGAGTCTGTTGGTGTGGAGGACCCGGAGGAGGTTCCGGGGGGATTCCATGTCGATGAGATAGGTGACAGGGCCCTTGCGTTCGATTACCTTGAAGGGACCTGTCCATTTATCTTGCAAGGCACAAGGCTCGGTGGGGGACATCACCCACACCTGCTGACCAGGTTCAAACTCGATGGAGGAGGCATGTTGATCGTACCATTTCTTCATGTCCTCCTGACTGGCCTCAAGGTTGGCTTTAGCGATCTCCCTGAATCGCCTGGTCTGATTGCGGAGGGTCAGGAGGTACTTATAGACGTCTGGAGGGGTTTTCAGGGAGGCCATTTCCCATTCTTCTTTCACTAGGCTGAGGGGCCCTCGGACAGGGTGTCCGTACAGGAGCTCGAAGGGGCTAAAGCCGAGGGACTTCTGGGGGACTTCTCGGTAGGCGAAGAGGAGGCACGGGAGTAGCACGTCCCACTGGCGGCGTAGGGGTTCCTCTAGCCCCATGATCATCCCCTTGAGACTGCAGTTGAACCGCTCGACCAGTCCGTTTCCTTGCGGGTGATAGGGGGTTGTGAATCGGTAGGTGACTCCGCACTGCTGCCAGAGGGATTTCATATATTTGGAAATAAAGTTCGGGCCCCTGTCGCTGACGACCTCCCGGGGGAAGCCCACTCGAGAGAAGATCCCCATCAAGGCTCGGCCTACCACTGGTGCTGTCACAGTTCGAAGGGGAACGGCCTCGGGATAGCGGGTGGCGTGGTCCACCAGGACCAGGATGAATCGGTGCCCTTGTGCTGTTCGGGAGTCCAGGGGCCCCACAATGTCTATTCCCACCCTTTCGAACAGGGTGGTGACGATGGGGAATGGTTGCAGAGGTGCCTTGAGTTTCCGGCCGCTCTTTCCGCTGGCCTGGCAGGTGGGGCAGGCCCGGCAGTGGTTGGAGACGTCATTTCGCATCTTTGGCCAGTAAAAGTGGGTTACCAGGCGGTTGTAGGTTTTGTCTTGCCCCAGGTCCCCAGCCAGGGGGACATCATGTGCCAAGTTCAAAAGGAAGTCTCTGAAGCGGAGGGGCACCACCAGCACCCGACTGGCCCCCAATTCCGCTATTCTTTGCTCGCTGTACAGTAGGTCATTGTCCCAATAGATCCAGTGGGCCCCTGCGGTGTCTCCCGCGCGCTGGGCGAGTGCTTGCTGCCGGAGTCCCTCGAGGGAGGGACAGGTCTTTTGCTCCTGCCGGAATTGTTCCTGGGTGGGCCCCCCCTCTTGACGCCACTGAGCCAGGTCTGGAAGGTCTTGGGGCTGAGCGGGCCCTTCTTGGGTTTGTTCTGGGGGGCCAGTCTGGACGGTGTCTTCCTCTGGGGCGATCGGGGGAGGAGGAGCTGGCCATTCGGGTTCTTCGGGTCTGGGGATGGTGCGGGCGGCCATGGACCGGGTTGTTACGCACGCCCAGTCCGGGAGGCCCAACATCCCCAGGTGCTCTCTTCTTTCAACGGCCGCCCACGGGGAACTCTCGAGATCGTTCCCCAGGAGGCAGTCCACGGGGGCATCATCGTGGACAGTCACTTTTAGCATGCCGGACACTCCTCCCCATTCGAAGGGAACGCAGGCCATCCGACACAGGCTCTCAGAATTGTCGGCCGATCGGACGGGGCAAAGAACGTTTGGCAGGATTTGTTCTGGGGTCACCAGGTGACAGCGGACAGCCGTCACACTGGCCCCCGTGTCACGCAGGGCTTCGGCCTTGCGCCCATTTATGCTCACCCACTGGCTGTATTTTCTGGTGTTGGCGGGTAGGGGGACCCGCGGGATCATGTCTCTTCCACCTAGGCAAGCTAGGACCATGGCGGCAGGTTCCCACTCGGGCTGCTCCTGTTCGTACTCTCCATGTTCTTCGGAGATTTGCTCTTCTCCTAGGGCGGCGGCAGCGACCTGGCGGGGCCCGGGAGTCTGGTTCTTTGGGCAGTTCGGGTCGCTGGCATAGTGGCCGATTCGCTGGCACCGGTAGCAAGTAACGTTGGCTCGGAACCCTGGGCGCATCGGGGGGTTTCCCCGACCGGCCGGGGGCGGGGTGGTGTTGGCGGGACCGGCCGGGACGGCCTCTCTGCCCCGGCCCTGGCCTCCTCCTCCTCCTCGGGGACGATGGTGACCCTGGTTGGTTCTGTTCTGCTCGTTTGGCCCACTCCGGGCCACTCGGGTGCTTTCCCATTGGTCAGCCTCAGCGGCGAGCTGCCGAGGTTCAGTCAATTTACTGTCGAGGAGGTGCTGCCTGAGCTCGACAAAGCAGTTGTTGGAGAGGTGCTCCCACACAATGAGGTTGAAGAGTTGCTCGTAAGTGGTTACATGGCTCCCCTTTATCCATCCCTCGAAGGCTCGGCTGAAATAGTTCACATATTCTACCCAAGTCGTACCCGGGATCCGTGTGCAGTCGCGGAACCTCTGGCGGTACATCTCGGGCGTGAGCCCATATCGAGTGAGGAGAGCGGCCTTCATGTGGTCATAAGACGTCATCTGATGGTCCGGGAGCTGTAGCAGGGCATCGCGGCCTTCATTGACGAACCTCCCCCATAGACCGGCTCCCCAGTCACTTCGATCGATCCGGTGGGAGGTCATGGCGATGTCGTAGGCCTTGAACCACTGTTGTATGTCGTCGTTCCGATAATATTCTTGGACGACATCTTTAGGGATGTGGACCTTTGGTTCGGTAGCGCCTGGGGGGCGCGGTTGCTCGGGCACCCCTAGTTCTTTGTTCTGTTTCCGCATTTCTATCTCTGCGAGCTTGCGCTCGTGTTCGTATGCCAGTCTTTTCTCTTCGAGTTATCTTTGTCTTTGCTTTTCTTCTCGCTCTTCTCGGAGCCGTAAGTATTCTAAGTTTATCTTTTGTTCTGCCAGTTTCAGTTCTCCGTCCAACTTGAGCCGTGCCAATTCTAATTCGTGGAGTCTGCTTTTTTCTCGTTCTTGGATCTCTTCCCGGGAGAGACCCGCTCTTCTTTCTTCGGTCGGAGTGGTGTTTGTCTCTGGTGCTTCGGCGTTTTGGTCTCGGGGTCTGGCGGTACCTGTTTCTGCCCAGGATTCTAGGGCGTGTTTGAAGTCCTCTTTCGTGCTCAGACCGGTGGTAGCAATGCCTAGTTCTATGCAAAATTGTTTTAGCTCTCGATGGCTGTACTCTTCAAGTTTTTCCATCTGGAATTTCTCTGTGGATCCGCTCTCTTTGGTCGACATTGTGGTTTAGTCGTAGAGCGAGTTACTCTCTGTACGATTACGCGTTGGTTCGGATCGCGCCGCTGGCCACCAATGTTAGACGGGACCTGGAGGGTCGGCCGAGGACAAAGGGAGAGGCCTCCGGGGAGAGCCGTCTCCTAGCGATCGTACAGACAAGTAGCTTCCCCCCCACAGATGGACACCACACAAGGATAAGGTTTAACGCTTTTTATATGTAGTTCTTAAAATAAAGTAAGACGGTACAGTGAGATCAGGATACGAGGATCCTCTCAATTCTAGTCTCTGGCAGGGAAAGGGGGTAGCGGGACAGTCTTGTTACCAATCTGGCCTGGAGGTGGACTGATGATAGCTCACAATCCTCGAGCTCGGCGTTCTGGAAGGTCGGGCCGCGGCAGCGCCAGCAGGTCCCGAGGAGGTCGTAGATAGCCACGGGCCGTGGCAGCGCCAGCAGGTCCCGACGAAGATGGTGGTTGCAAGGGGGCCGCGGCAGCGCCAGCAGGTCCCGACGAGGACGTAGGTTGCAAAGGGCCGCGGCAGCGCCAGCAGGTCCCTACGAGGATGGAGGTTGCAGAGGGCCGCGGCAGCGCCAGCAGGTCCCTACGAGGATGAAGGTTGCAGAAGGCCGCGGCAGCGCCAGCAGGCAGGACGACAGTTCACAAGGCAGGGCTGCGGCAGCGCCAGCAGTCCGTCAAGGATGAGTTCTTCACGGTGTCTCTCGACTCCAGGATACAACTGCCTTCCTGCTCTGGAGCTGCCCCAGTTATAGGTCTGGCGCCCTTTGATGTCCGGACCCTCGCGCTTGGAGGTCGGGAGGTCCGGGATGAGGGAGTCCAGACACCCAGCATGGGGGTGGAGCCAGCGCCCGGGGAGGCTGGGGGCAATCGGCACCTGGCGGGGGAGAGCCATCGACACTCCTCTCTCCCATTGACCTGCCAAGTGGTCCGTTCACCACCTGGGTGGATGGTGGCGCCGGGATGTCGGGGCCTGGCCAGGCCCAGGGTTGGGGTCGAGCTGAGGCCACGCGGCCTCGTGGTGCAGTGTCCAAGATGGCGGCTGGGCCCGGGCAATGGTGCTGACGGTGGCCCGGGCCAGTGACACAGAGATGTTCGAGGGCAGGCGTCCCGTAGGGGACAGGTTGCGGGTTGCTTCTGTGGGTAGCACATGGAGAGCCGGTGTCCGGGCTTCGTCATGCGGGGAGGGAGCGAGCCCTTCCTGGGGCCTGTCCAACAGCGAGATGTGGTCTAACAGCCTGAGCTGCTGACTTTGGAACTGGGTAGTTTGAATCCCAGCGTCAGCTCAGTGTCCTGTGATCCTGTGCAGATCACTTATCCTGCCTGTGCTTAAAAAAAATCTGATTTTGTGTTATTTAATCTGGTGCTTGTGTAAAGCGCCATGATGCCTTTGAGCCCCAGCCCCCCACCATGAAAGATGCTATTGGCAGAAGAGTCTGGTCGCTGCATTTAAAAGACAAAATGTATTTCTTTACCTTTTTAGAATTTATTTAGTGCTTATTACTCATGATATGGGTAGTAAGCACTATATAAATGCAATTCCAAAGCAAGACAATTTGCTACTTCTACCTTGTTTACTTGAAAGCAGAGGAAGACGGCAGAAATTGCTTTTGAAGTGTTGACGCAGTCCCTTAAATAGAGCGTTAAAGAGCACACATTGCTTCTCTTTAAAACAATAGTGATCAGTAAAGCACACTGCCATACACATTTGAACCCCCACTGTGAGGTTTTTGTCCTGGGTGTTGTGGTTCATCTGTGACCCCTATCGCCTCCTTTAAGGACACTGCAGTTGCAAGATAAGCTGAAGGGGTCTGTTGGAGAAAATGTTTGTTCAAACGCTCTCTTCTTCATCTGTAGTTTTCCCGGACTTTCCCTGGGACAGACACCCACACAGCTGCAGGCCTGCAGCCTAGGCTACGGAACACATAGGGGAGGAGGGCTGAAGCCCTTACAGCCCATTGAGCGTTGCTAGCCTGAAAAAAATTATATCTCAGTTATTTCACCAAACACTCGTGCACCACGCCTGGAGTGTATTCTGCAAACCATGTTTGGTTTGGTTTCTGTCACATGCCATGCGCCCCCTAAATGTTACCCGGAGGTCCCGGCACAGCTCATCTGTGTCCCAGTAGCTGCCTGGCTGTTAACATAGTTACATCATGGCAACAGGACCCCCCCGCCCCAAAACATACCTACAAACCCGCAAATAACACACAAGACACAAGTGTTATGTTGGGAAAAACTTGCTGCAGGTTTATTACATACAACATTATGTAATCATGATGGGTTATCTAACGGGCGATCCAAGGGCAGGCCGCATTCTCGCCGCCTGATGAGCCAAGCAGCACCGTGGCGAACCACCTGAGTGCTGCCCCTAATGGTAATTATTTTACTTGCGCCCCTAGTGGGACGGAGCGCAGTTAGGCAAGCCCCCGGTTGCACAGGCCCACAACCACCCGAAGGACTACTGGGGCGCCGACACGGGTTATGCTTCCAGATCGCCCTGTAGCTCCGCCTGCAACCAAAAAAAGGATACATTATAAAGTTCAACCAATTTCCCCCCAGCTGACACTCAGGGTAAGAGGTAGGGAGGGAAAAGAGTGTCCTAGTAGCATCTGGAGGTGTCCGGGGCGGCAAAGAGGCATCTAAAATGGTGAGGGGAACTGAAATACCCCTCGCCCTGTCTACCGCCCCGGGCGCACGTCACTGGCCCAGCCCTCTCCCTGCCGGGACTCCTCCTACACCCAGAGGAGTGAGTGGCCAAGGAAGACAGAGGGCGCGGGGGGGAGGCCCTCTGTAACTACGGTGCCGCCCTCCTGATGGCCACCGGGTGGCCTCGGGCAGCCGCATAGTTACATCATGGCAACAGGACCCCCCCGCTCCACAACACACCTACAAACCCGCAAATAACACACAAGACACAAGTGTTATGTTGAGAAAAACTTGCTGCAGGTTTATTACATACAACATTATGTAATCATGATGGGTTATCTAACGGGCGATCCAAGGGCAGGCCGCATTCTCGCCACCTGCCCGCCTGATGAGCCAAGCAGCATCGTGGCGAACCACCTGAGTGTGGCCCCTAATGGTAATTATTTTACTCGCGCCCCGAGTGGGACGGAGCACAGTTAGGCAAGCCCCCGGTTGCACAGGCCCACAACCGCCCGAAGGACTACTGGGGTGCCGACACAGGTTCCCGGACCTCCCCTGAGGTCCAGGTCTAAGGCTCTGGCACCCCTATGTGCCTGCTGAGGTACAGTGCTGCACCTCTCTGCTTCCGGATCGCCCTGTAACTCCGCCACAGCCCGGCCGGCGGCAACTGCCGCCGCGGGTGCCCCCTACCACCTAACTTCCTATACTATTTGCAGCCTTTGCACTGCAGTGCTTCCTGTAAGTCCAATAGAAACAGGTCCATACCGACTGGAGAAAGGTGGACACCATCAGGTTCAAAGTAACCTTTTATCTTGTCCTGAATCATTTCATGCCTGATGAAACCAATGCCCCTCTGCAAGGTGAATTTACGCATGTCGCCGTTCATTCTCCTCCTTGACTTCTCAATTGCTTCGCCTGACTTAGCGCCCTGCCATATCCTGCGTGGTACCAATTCGGACCACCATACTTCACAACTTCCCATTAATCTGCAAACTTCTCCCAGGTCCACTTTCATTTTTTGCAAAAGTGTTGACCTTCCCAGGTTGGTGATGTCATTGCCCCCCAGGTGGATGACCAGATGATGGGGAGGTGCCCCCCTTGAAGCTAGGGAGTCTTTGAGCCTAGGCAAAAGGCAAGTCCAGCGCATGCCAGGGAAACCCATCCACATGCACTTCGTGTTGGAGAAAACGTGCATCCAGTTCCTTATGGCCGCCCATCGGCCTAACCTTGCGACGGATGAATGCCCCAAAACCCACACTCTTGAACCTGTTAAAACAAAGGACACAATTTCACCTTTTGTTCTTTATTAACACAAATGGTACAACACAGCAAACACTGCACACGAAAATATCACTTAGACCATCACTGCAAACTTAAAATCGACCCATATCTTATGGACGTATGTAACGCTTATAACAAAGGGATTCCCAGCGCCCAACTTTTTGTATGCTTGCCGCTGGCATGCCAGCGCAGGAAGCCGCAGTGGCCGCCCCTATTCGAAAAGAATGGCTGGAGAACTTCTTTCCCTTATTTACAAAACCTGCTCTGGAGAGACAATCATAATTTTGTCCATCTGGTACCTGGTGAGCGGGCTTAGATCCTCATGCATGAGGAGGTAACCTGCTGCTGTTGGTCGAAGGGCGAGGTAGGCACGGACCGCTGAGACTGGACAACCTATCTGGTCCTCTAATGGAGCCAGCAAAATGACAACCCCTTTCCTAGCCTGATCTGTCTTTGACTTCCTGAGCGTGATAGTCAGGTTGGTGTCTACATTGACGTCATCCCTGCCCAGAGCATCCCCTGAAATGTCACTCTTGGATCGTGCAACCAGCTCGCTACTACGAAAAGCTCCGAAGAAAGCTAGGCAGAAAGCTGCCGCAAACAAAGAGGATTCGAAATGAGAGTGTGCCACGGCTTGCAACGCCACCAGCATAGACTGCAGAGTGCGAAAATCAATGGGGGCTCTATTGTCCGGAGTCCTAGGTTCGTCCCTTGCCCACCCCTTTAGGGCTGCCCTGATGATGAAGGACTGGGCTGGATCACTCAAACCCTTCAGCTTGGCATCATTGCTAACAGCGGCTAAGTGGCAACAAATCCAGGAGTGAGGTTTGCCCTGCTTCTTTGCCCAGACAGTGAAAGCCTGTACTTTGTCTACAAGGGGTACTCCCGCCAATCCCATGCCTATGACTGCCTCGTTGAAAATCGCCAGGTGCCTCCCATAACGCTTCCTGGTACCTGGCGCCAATGCTCTCTCCCCCATTGCTCTCAATTCTTGCTCCACTCCAAGATGCGCCATAGTGCCGGTGGGAAGGGGGTCATCTTCTTTCTCGCTTGCGGGCAGGCCGCACGGAAACGGTCCCACTGGAAACGAGAAAGAGCATCAGCTGCAACGTTAATGACCCCAGGAATGTGTCGCGCCCTAAACTCCATGGTGCAGCGCAGGCTCCTTCTCGCTAACTTCCTCAGCAGGGAGAGGACCAACGGGCAACTGGCCGTCTGCCCATTGATAGCTTGGACAACCGCCATGTTGTTCGACCAAAAGAGGACCTTTCTGTCGGACAAAAGGCCGGGCCAGAGATGCAGAGCAATGACAATAGGGAAGAGCTCCAAAACTGTGATGTTGGCAGTGATGCCTCGCTTGCGCCAGGCGTTGGGCCATTCTTGCGCACACCATTGTTCGCCCAGAATTGCACCAAAGCCCTCCCTGCCTGATGCATCCATGAACATACTGAGTTCAGGACTGTCAGCCCAAGGTGCCCTCCAGATGACCGTGCCGTTGAAGTCATCCAGGAACTCCCCCACATTTTCAAGTCCTGCTTCAAGCCCGCTGACAATTTCACGAAGTGGTGGCGTTTGACTACTTTTGCAGTTGCCCTAGCTAATCGCCTAGCAAAGACCCGGCACGCAGGGATGACACGTGCCGCGAAGTTGAGTTTGCCAAGGAGGCTCTGGATGACGCCCAGCGGTGCCTTGTTCCTCCCCAGCAGATCGCGGATGTCCCGTTGCAGGTCCTGCACCTTCCCGGCAGGGAGTCTTGACACCCCATTAACTGTGTCTAGCTCGATGCCCAGAAACATGAGAATCTGTGCCGGGCCCTCGGTCTTGCCTGGAGCCAAAGGTACACCAAGGTGTCTTGCCAGATCCATGAAGCATGAAAGCCCTTTGCTGCATTCCTCAGTACCTTCCCTCCCAATGAATAAGAAATCGCCCAGGTAGTGAGTCACCGCCCTGACCTCATATCTCACCGAGAGTGACCACTGCTAGAAAGAGCTGAATGCCTCGAAGAATGCGCAGGATACAGAATAGCCCATGGGCATGCACTTGTCAAAGAAATACTGGCCTCCCCACTTGAAACCCAGCAGGTGATGGCTCTCAGGGTGAACCGGCAAGAGTCTGAATGCTGCCTCAATGTCGGCCTTCGCCAACCACGCCCCCCTCCCTGCTCTCCTGATGATGTCTATGGCCACGTCTAGTGAACAGTAAAATACAGAACATGCCCCCTCATCCAACCAAGAGTTAACAGAGTCCCCCTCCGGGAAGGATAGGTGATGGATGAGACTAAAAGCCCCCTGTTCCTTCTTAGGGACCACTCCTACGGGGGACACCACGAAATCCGGAAGGGGGAGAGGTCAAACGGGCCTGCAACCCTCCCCAAAGCCAGTTCTTTTCGGCTCTTCTCAGACACTACCTCGGGGAGGTCCCTAGCTGATTTCAGATTCTCTGCGTCCCTGCTGACCCTCGGCCCCAAGTAAGGGATTTTGAAACCTTCTAAAAACCCTTCCGACAATGTAGCCCTGTCTTTCGCATTGGGATACATCCTCAGAAGGGGCAGGAGGTTGGGAATAACAATTGGGGAAGGGCCTTTCGAATGGAGGGAACAAACAGTTGTGGTAACCCAAACAGAAGTGACGGCTGACATGTCGAGTTGCAACACAGGGTCATGTGGAGGCGCAGGAGACGGGTCGGTTGGCAATGGAGAATGGGCTGGAAAGGAATTGTCGGGCTGTTACTTTTCTTGTTTCTGCTGGCCCCCAGCTGAATCCCGCTTGTCGCATGACGAGGCAGGATGGGCGCCGCTGCACTTGCTGCATGTGTGAGCGAATCTACAAGCCTTGCCCCATGTACAGTTCCCCGCATTAAACAACCTGCAAGTTCCAACGAAGGATCTTTTGCCACCCCTGTTGTAAGCACCTCCTCCTCGCCCCCCCGAAAGGACTGTTTGAAATGACCTTTTTTGTCTTGTCTCTGGCCTTTCCCTGCCTCCACTTTCTTATCAACGGAGCTGGCTTTAGCAGTGACTTCCGCCTTACCCTTGCCCATGTACTGCATCCATAGCCTAACCTCCATTTGAGCCCAATCCAGTTCGGGACACACTGCCATCTTTTTTCTAAATTCGCAGTCGTACTTTTACCAACCCATGCCCCCGCTCGATTCTGCCTCATCAGTGATGACGCTTGCGTATTGAAACAGGCCCTGCGCATGCTCTGGGAAACGCTCTGTGATGACTGCGGCTAAGATAGAGAATGCCTGCCTCCAATTCTTGATAGATTTCTCAGGCCAGGCCTGATAGCGTACCTTCTTCTCCTCATCCTTAGCCCCCATCTTCCTAATGTCCACCCCATCGGCCCCGATCATGAGGAGGGAGAAAATATCAATAAATTCCCTACGCCAGATGCCTTCCTTTGCCGCCTGGGGCACCTGCCAAGCTAAAGAGCATTTCCCTGAAAGCATGGGAGCCATGGACATTTGTGGTGCTGCTGGCACGCTGGGCGATGATGTGCTTGCCACAGGGGTGAATGCTACAGGTGGCGCGGGAGGCGCTTGTACGGCGGGGGCAGGAGGAGACAATGCTGAAGTGAGGGGCGCTAGCGCTTCGCTTTGCTGCTCGGCAGGGGGCGGAGGGGCCGGTAGGACTGCTCGCTGGGGAACCGCGACGTTGCTTCTGCCGGTTCCTACTTGTGAAATTTCGCTTCCCCACACTTGTGTAAAATTTGCCTCTGCTACTGCCACAGGAGCAGGTGCTGGTGCCCCTATCCCGCCCCCCGCAACCATATTTTCGTCGCCTGCCTGCTGCCCAGCTGTCTTTAGTCTTGCTCTAATCTCAGCCATAAAGTCTGTGAGGGTGCTGGTGAGCTTACCCAACTCGTCATGTGTAGCAAAGTTCGTGGGTGGGGCCACCGCTGCCCTGGGGGGGGGGAAGCGCTGACCACAGTGGGAGGGGACGCCGCTGCATGGACTATCACATTCCTGACTGGCTCGGTAGTGCGGCTTTTGGCAGGAGCCGGTTCCGCTGGAAAGTCTTTGCATGTGGGCCTCTTCAATCTCTTGGACCTCGTGGTTGACATGTCCTCTGTTATCTCGGGTTCTGCCGCTGGTGGCGACAAGACAACCCCGGAATCCCCTGGACCGTTATCACTCAACCGCTCACTGGCCCAAGCCACCCCTTTGGCCTTTATCAGGTCCATGAGTGCCTTCATTTGTGTATCCTGAGAAAGTCCTGCTTGAGACTCGTCAACTTGGGACATCTGGGAGAAGAGCGGGGGGGATCCCTGGCTATCCATTCCGTCTCTTCAAGCTCGGATCCTGAAAAAGAAAGGCTCCATGAGCTTGATATAGGGATAACGGTGTGCGGCCTAGAGCAAGGACAACCCTAGCTGGTGATAAAAACCACCGGCCTACCCCCCCATTCAATGAGAATCACCCCAGTCGCTTCCTGTTCCTGCCGCCTTGAGCTAACCCCGTGAGCAATGATACATACCTCTAGAAATGTCTCACTAGAATGCAGTGCAGATGCGTATGCGAATGTTTTGGTACGACAGGTGTCTGAAAGGAAAAGGAATCCATGAATATGACGCTGAGACCTTGTGTGCCGATGTGTAAACAGCCATGGCCTGCTAGATGAACACTATACCACACATCTCACATGGTCGGTAACTGGGCGCCACCTGATGGTCCCATTGCACCTACACCTTAGGCCCAACTTCACCCGCATTACCTGTACTTTTGTTAATTACTGTGTGTCCCTGCACACCCAGCACGTCACCTCCTTCTACACCTGAAACAGAAGAGACCATGAGCACAAGCAACGAAAATTCTATGCTGAAATTACAATGCCTGTACTGAACATACTGTCCCTTTCCGCCCTTTACATTGGCGTGCCGCCCATTCCTTGACTTTGCCTGCAACTACCGATAGTTTCTATACCATGTTGATAACCATAACGTGTGGAAAAGGCATTTTGTCCACATAACTCTGAGCTTCCCTTGATCCCAATTGGCCCCGTGCCCCCTATTAAAGCAGTGTATCGAGCACCGCCATAAATACTGTTGTGACCGAAAAAGGGGGGGGGGGGGGTTGTATGGGGGGGCACACATCCAGACCCAAGGTGCTCGCATGTCGTGGCAGACAAAGACCACACCATCATGCACCGCGAGCTGATTGTTTGGGTGCAATGGACCAACCACCCAACCCCCAGCAGCGTGTAGACTCCCGCAGGAGCGAAGCCACCCGTGGGGGAAACGATCAACTTGTAACTTGCTCACACCGATGACCCCCGATACCGACCAGCGAGGCGCTCAGAATGGTGAGCGCCCGCCCTACCCCGAACGCCCTAGCAACCCCCAGGGACCCCTCAGCGAACACGGTGAAGTCTGGCACCCCCACCTCCACAGCGGCCTGCTAACTAAGCAGGCCGCATAGCCTCGCTCAACCTCTACAAAGAGGGAGTAGGCGGAGGGGGGGGTACCGGCCAGCTAGGCCTGCACTTACCAGTGAAAGTTGCAAAAAGAGTGTCCTAGTAGCGTCTGGAGGCGTCCGGGGCGGCAAAGAGGCATCTAAAATGGCGAGGGGAACTTAAATACCCCTCCCCCTGCCTACCGCCCCGGGCGCACGTCACTGGCCCAGCCCTCTCCCTGCCGGGACTCCTCCTACACCCAGAGGAGTGAGTGGCCAGGCAAGACAGAGGGTAGGGGGGAGGCCCTCTGTAACTACGGTGCCGCCCTCCTGATGGCCACCGGGTGGCCTCGGGCAGCCGCAGATTTGCAGGGCAGGGAGGAGGTGGAGAACAGGTGGGAATAATAATAATATTTTTTTTTAAAACACCTGCTTGCCACATCGCCCCCCTTGCTTTTTCAGGCACAAACTCCCAGAGTGCACTGCGGCCAATCCTGTTGCTGCTTTCATGCTGCTGAAAGCAGCATCACAATTGGCCTGAATGCTGATGTTTTGTGCTTTCAGTTAGACTGGGAGCCTGTGCCTTCTCTCTCCATCCTGGCAACGCACCTGGGGTTGAAGAGAGCTTCAGTGCGCATGCCATGATTAGATTAGATTAGAATACTTGTATAGCGCATGGCTGCCCCAGCAATGAGGCGACCGAGCACTGAAGCAGAGCACAGCGTAAGGAAGCAAGGCAGAGAATTAGCAGTGGGAGAAAAGCCAGGTCTTTACCAGCCTTCTGAAGGCCAGGTGATCAGGATTGCTATGGATATGTAGAGGGAGGGAGTTCCATTAAGCGGGAGCCGGCCATTTGAAAGATCAACCACCTGATCTGGTCCTTTGCATTTGTGGAATTCTTGCAAGTAGCAGATCCGCCGAGCACAGCGCTCGTGAAGGTACCTAATGGGCGCATAGATCACTCAGGATTCCTGGGCCGATGCCTGTAAGCATCTCATGTGTGATACAGAGTGCTTTAAAATGAACTCTGAGTAGCAGTGCCCAATACACCCTCTCCAGCCTGTCATCACCCTGGCCCCTCCCCCAAGCCTCGGCTCCGCGAGAAAACTTAAACAATGATAAACAAAGGTTCATTATTGTTTTATTTTTCATTTTTTCAGCCGCCGGCAGGTGGGGTGACGCTCCTAAGCCATTATGTAGGAGCCGCCGCTGCTGTGTCCACCTACCAATGTCCACTGTAGAAGGGACCTATTTGTGATGCATGTGTCTACAGTGCTTGGGGGGTTGATTGCAGTCTCCAGACAGTGGCATGCTCCAGAAACAGATGTTACTTGAAATAAACACTTCCTTTGAACCCAGGATTTACTCTGTGGCCTCAAGATGACATCATGCCTGGAGAAGAGATGGTGCAAGGATGTCTGTGCGATTAAGCAAATGGTGAGCACACAAAGTTCCACTGTGGAGTGGAAACACGTCTTGTGTAGTTCAGTTCACCAGCAGAGAAGAACATCTGTGAACTTTTTAACTGTATTCACTCTTTTTTTGCACTTTTCAACTGCATTCACTCAATATTCAATCAGGCAATTTCAGCAATCACATCTGCAGGATCTGCCCTGGGCTACCTTCCTAGATGACTTCCTTTCCTCAACAAGTTTCCTTCATCAAACAACTGAATCAGCTCTTCCAAACTAAGGGGCAACTGTTGATTAATCACAAAGGCCAATCACTCAGTGCTGCTGAGAGTATGACATCATCCTGGGTCCAATTAACACTCAAGCGAGCAAAATTGATCCATCGTTTTATGTATGAATTTAGCTCTGCCTGATTACTACTGTTTACGTTTTTCTTGGTTTTACTGGTTGCGGAAGAACCCAATTTCTCCGGCAGGTAAAACCATCTGGAAAACTACCTGAGTCTTTGGCTGCAGCAGAGCCAAGTTTTATTGTGCTTTTTTTTAATGGAGTAAGAATACAATGCTTCCGCCAGGTAGAAAAAACCTTCCTTTTACTTCCCTACTCCACCCACTGTACAAGGGCAATTATGCCGCAAGTAAATTACTGTGCAGTAAATCCTCTTCAATAGCATGCAAATCATAATCAGAGCCCCAGAGGTTATACCTTTGGTGACTCGCGGCAAGTGTGTTTCCGTAGAGCCTTGGAATTTCCAGTGCTTAATTTGAGCAGATGGTTTCCGGTGCTCAGCACCAGCACTTAATTGTCAGCACCAGCACCTATGACAGTCTGCCACACAGTTGATCTGTTTTATTAAATTCAGAGATGAGCACAACAACTGTTGTTTATTAATTCAGTATACATTAAGAATGAGCAATACCTGCTGCCAAAGCCATTCTATTAACTTTGGGGGCCTAAAATTGTCAGAATTCTCATACTTGTAGGAGTGTGACTTATTACTTATGCAGCAATGGGCAGTGCAAGAGGAAATGTCTTGCTCAATAGAGGCCTGGCATTTTTTTTTTACAAATTAAGCACTGGATGGGGTTCTCTAGTTGGCAGAAGTAGGTACCTTTGACCAAATAGGGAGCCCTTCTTCTAGTCAGGGCAACGGGGATACACACTTTAGATAACCCCTGCTCACCCCCTTGGTAGCTTAGCATGAGCAGACAGGCTAATCCCAAAGGCAATGTGTAAAGTATTTGTACCAACACTCTCAGTAACACAGTGAAAACACCACAAATGGACACCAAACCAGTTTAGAAAAATAAAATATCTTTATCTAAACTAAACAAGACCAAAAAGACAACAAATCCAACATACAGAAACTCAGTAGAATGTCTTTAAAAAGGGTTGTTGCAAAAATAAACTTGTAGATGATAAATTCGACACTTTAGTTTTAAAGTACCTGGGATGCGTAACACAAAAACAAAAGGGGTGCAGAGAAGGCGATGCGTTGATTCTTGCTGCGCGCCGATGCGTCAAGATGGCGCCTCGATGCATTGTGTTGCGATGATACGGTGCGGTGTGAAACAATAGCGACTTTACTGCAATGCGACAATGTGGATGCGATGAGTGCACGCCAGACGGCTGTGCGGCAAATTTGGTAGTTTTCCAAGCAGCGACAGGCCCTGGGACACGCTTCCCCAATGATGCGACAGCCCTGCGACACGTTTCTCCTTTGATGTGACAACACCCTCTGACGGCGAACAGCGGCAGTGGCAACACACTTCCTCTATGATGCAACAGGTACTGGCGAGGAGGAATGATACCCCTGTTTCCTTTGTTTTTTCCCCTGTTTTTTATTGTTGGTCCAAGTCTGTTTAGGACCCTTGGGGCGATCATCTTTGTCAGACTTCGCCGCCTGCGTTTGCTATTGCGCTATCTTGGCAAAAGGCTTAACAACTAGACTATTACGGCCAACGGTTTTATAAGCCGCCGTGATAATTCTCGGTAACTGACGGGGTTTCTCTGCATCGGGGACATCACAAAAGCATTCGACACCTGGAAGCTTACTGCATCTCCCTTAACGTTAGCAAGGACAAGTTCAGAAACTACGTCAAACACTCCCACGAGTCTCATTCCCAATTCAACAGCCGCCTTCGGCCCATGCTCATCCTGAACATGCCTAATGACAGAGGGAAGGACAGACATTGACGGGGTGCTGAAGCATCTCTTATAGACTGCCGCAAAAATCATACCCCATGTAGTACAGTCAGTCACTTCAGGCACTTGTCTTTCTGCAAACTAATTGTCAGAATCCTGTGTTTGTCCACAGGAGTAGTATTGGGAAATACTGCCTCCAGTTGGTCAAACTTCTCGGCAAGCCAGAAAGGCATTTCATCCTTATCTTGAGGACGCTTGCCCACAACCGCATTAACCATGATAGGACTAAGCTTCAACCCGTTCAGCCCAACTGGATGCGCCGAAACGCCAGGACCCCTACCTGGAATGTTGCGGGAAATATAATGAACCAAAGCCCTAATAACCGCTACTGCAGAGACATAAAGGGGCCTCAATTCAAGTAAGGGACATTTCCCTGCACGTGGGTGCAGGGTAAATACAGCCAAAACAGGCAAGAAGAGGCTGGAATGGACAAAGGACCTAACCTAATTGGTGTAAGAGGGTGGGAAAGGGCGCCATCAAACCAAACGCGGTGCTGCCAAGCAGAAATCGGAACCTCCTGTGTCCTATTAGGAGTGTACTCCGCAGGCAGGGCAGTGGGAGTGTAAGTATGAAACACATTAGTGTCTGCATTAACCGCAGGACACGTAACCCACGAGTAGAAAAGCTCAAATGGGTGTGCTGCGTCTGCCTCTACTACAAAAACCACTGCCATGCCTTCTAGGTCAACGGTGAAACCCTGCAAATGATTGCGTACAGCCAAACAACTGTACACTGGGATATCAACTGCCATTATGACACAGAAAGAAAAGAGAACAATGCAATGTAATAAAGCACAACTGGGTAGCAATTCAAACAGAAACCGTTTATAATGTATCAAGCTTGAAAAGACCTATTTAATTATAGGTAGGTTTATCCGTCACCACTGTCAACCGGAAACAATAGTGAGGGGGTCGTGGACTGATACAAGCACTACTCGAGAGTCTCACTATAAGACCACAACGTTAGGTGTGCCATATCGCAAGGATTCTGCTCCTACACAGAACTGTGCACAGAGACCCAGGACCTCAGTGAAATGTGGTGTACCAAAAACTCACCCTAGTGCCTAGAAAACCCCAACCAGCTAGCATCATTGTCACATTAGCTCTTCGTCCTATAGCAAAGCAACCAATGATTAGACAACCCAGAACATGCGACCTAGGATAAGCTCAGGAATGGTGGGATGTAAGAACACTCTTTTGTTATACTCTCATACCAGTCCACAACAGGAGTAAAAAAGAGACAAGGGTAAAGTTAAAATATTTACTTTAACGACGTTCTCTAAGGTGCAGTATCTTTGCTAACATAAGCAGACATATTACACAAAAGGCGAAATCATATTACTATGATGATGAAAACAGGTACAATAGCGCCTAGTGAATCACCCTCCCTAGCTAGGAACTATCTGGCAGATGCATCATTGTCCTCTTTTGCGAGTCCTTAATAGCGAATTTTAAGGAATCGCTATTAAAGACTCGCAAAACGGGATGCATGTAGGAATCGCAATGTTATTAGCGATTCCTACATATTCCTTATTAGCGATTCGGTAATAGCTAATCGCTAATAAGGAATGGCTTTCCCATTCATTCCTATGGGCCTAAAGGCCCATAGGAATGAATGGGAAAGCCATTCCTTATTAGCGATTAGCTATTACCGAATCGCTAATGTTTTGCTATTTCAAGGGTGCCAGGGTGTCCAAAGGACACCCTGTTGCACCCCTGAAATGGACCTGCGCACAAATGTTACACACACACATGCCCTAAGGGCATGTGTGTGCGCAACATGTAACTTGAAAAGTGCACAAAAGTGCATTTTTCAAAGTTTTAGCAAATTACCACGATCAACTTCATGGTAATTTGCTCTCCCTATTAGCGAATTCGCTATTTTTTTGGGTTTCATGCATTGCATTTAAGGAATCTCATTTTGGGATTCCTTAAATGCAAGAGCAATTTAAGGAATCGCTATTTAGAGATTCCTTAAATTGCGATTTCTGCATTTGGGATGATGCATCCCAAATGCAAAAATACCGGGAGCAAACGGACAGATTCTGAGAATCTGCCCGTTTGCTCCCGGTATTTTCTTTGATGCATCTGCCAGTAAGTCTTATAAACTAAAGAAGGTCTCTTAGGCTTGCTTGGGGGACCCCATTACCTCTCAGCTCAGCAAGAGTGTATCACATCAGGATCAGCCAAGGCTCTCTGCATCACTGGAAACCGAAAATCTTCCAAGTGTCTAAAATCATGACTGCAGTGTGATAATAAAGGCGCCAGGATCTCGGCTGGCCTGCAGCTCCCATTTGTTGTGTCTAAGACTGTTAGCCGATCAGTACGAAAAACAGTTTCTATGTTATGATAACCTTGATGGCTTCAGCACTCACTGTGCAGACTAAGGCCACGATGCAAGTCTAGGGATGTCGAAGACAAGCTCTTCTCATGTAAAGCATTTCATGTAGCCTAACTTACAACAACAATTATATGTAGTGTTGTGTGCAAAAGCGGCAGAAATATAAAATGGCGTTCAAACTTCTAATAAGCTCATGCTAACATAACTGGGAACACAACTAGGTTCAGGCTTCACTACAAATTTTTTAAAGAACACTTTGAAATTTGAAGTTTTACCTTCTCATAATGATTGTCAATGTTTTAATATGTTTCCCTCTAATGGGTCTGATGGCAACACTATATTATTGATTAATTTTTATAATAACTCATTTGGAAGTGAAATGTTTAAAGTTGTTGCAATAGTGGAGGAATATATGAATAAGATAATAGGGCTAAGCACAAAGGAACCAATGGTTTTTTGGATAGGAGACTTTAACGTACATCATTGTCCTGCTGCATTAACCCCAATGTGTGGATTTGTAGATGAAGATGGAGAATCAAATATGCATTTTTCTCATAACGCTCATGGGAAATGCATTTTTCTAAAAGATTTGGAGATCATGAACCCACGATCTGAATCAACAGGTCTTCCGCTAAATACCTTTTGCTCCTCTACATGTTGTTCCTCAATTGATGTTATAATAGCCTCAGCTAGACTGGGTGAAAAGCTCAACAACAGGAAAGTTGAATTCCTGGGCTTCAGTGACCATGCAGCTATAACATGGCATGTGAACTGCACGGGTATTTTTGGCTCCACTTTGTCACATATGAAACCCTATATAGCGAAAAAGAATGGGATAACATTGAAGTGGGGGAATATTG
Organism: Lissotriton vulgaris; assembly: GCF_964263255.1. Lineage (NCBI taxonomy): Eukaryota > Metazoa > Chordata > Amphibia > Caudata > Salamandridae > Lissotriton > Lissotriton vulgaris. The sequence continues at coordinate 1,181,801,804 of NC_141696.1, forward strand.
ATAAGGCTGTTGTTATTCCTCATGTAGTTTCAAACTCAATGAAAGAAAGAGAAATATGTCTTGACTCAAATCAGGACCCAGGGTCCATCACTAAGGCTTTTGAAACTATTTTGCGAGAAGTAAAAAGGAATCTCCCTTAAAATGGAAATGCAAACCTAAGGGACCCTAGTGGTTCGATCGTGATTGCACTAAAGCACATTTTAGCCTACGCCGATTACTTAAGACCGTACCTAAAAACCTCCAATTTGTAAAGCAGGCCCGCTTAACTTACACGGTGGCGAGGAAGAGCAGGTTAAAGAAATTGAAACTTGGGATAAATTATTGGTTGCATCCATCACAAATAATGTAAGGGATTTTTGGTTAACGATTAAACGCCCCATTTTTAAAATCAAACTCTGAGCCGAATTTGGATACGCATGTGGACGAGGACTCTTGGGTGGCGCACTTCAGTAATATTTTTAATGCCCCACCTGTAAACGCTGAGCTAATGGATGTAGAGCTGATCCCATCCTCTAGCACTATTCTTACTATTAATATAGGGGAAGTATGCTTGGAATGTAGCAATGTACAAGTAATAAAGCATAGGTTTTGATGGCGCTCCAATAGACTTTTTTACAGATTGCCCTGATTTATGGAGTCCTCTGCTTACTAATATTTTTAACTCTTTAGCAAGAGAGGGACCTCCTGCCTCTTGGTTTAAGGCCATTTTAGTACCAATTTTGAAAAAAGGAGATAAGCAAGACCCTAGGAACTTTAGACCTATTTCTCTCTTAGATAGCACAGTAAAATTGATGGGTATTGAATCGACTTGAGACGTGGGCTTTGACTAATAAGATTTTGATACCAGCACAATACGGTTTCAGAAAAGGGAGAGGCACTCAAGATCAATGCCTGAATTTGAGTTTGTTCATAGCAAAGTATACCTACGCAAAGCAGGGAAATTTATATCTAGCCTTTATCGATCTTAGCGCGGCTTTTGATTATGTGTCTCATCCACAGCTGTGGAGAATTATGAGGGAAATGGGGTAGATCAGGCAGTGATCAAATTCATTAGACGATTCTATTCAAGAGCTGAAGCATGTGTCATGTATGGGTCACAGGTAAAATGTACTAGGGGGTTTCCTGTAAAAAGAGGAGTTCGCCAAGTGTGCGTTCTCGCCCCTTTTTTATTCTCGCTTATACTAACGGGAGAGAGTCTAAATTGTTAGATTCAAATATAGATGTGCCAAGAATAGGAAAGTTGCATATGCCAATTTTATTATATGCAGACAATGCAGTTTTAATTGCACGAACAAGAAAAATCCTACAAAAATTGTTAAATACCTATGTGGATTTATGAAAGGCCTTGATCTCCAGACAAATTAATCTAAGTCATTTGTTTTAATTACAGGGCCAAAGCTGAGCAAACCTCCTTCTTTTTTTTATCTCAAAACGTAAAGTGACACAAACAGAGTCCTTCTCATATCTAGGAGTCACGCTTGATTCTCAGACCTCTTAGAGGAATATGGTAGTGAATCGTGTGGTCTTGTTGGAGAAAAGTACAAATGCAATACGCTCATTTTCAAATAAGCTGGGAACGAGAAACCTAGATTTTTTAAGAAAGGTTTATGGGGAGAAATCTAGGACAATAGCTACGTATGGTGGAGGGGTGTGGGTCCATGTTACAGTAAAGAGGATACAAACAACAGAGGATTTGTTTTGGAAATCAATGATGAGTCTCCCAATTGGTTGTTCTAATTTTAATCTACATGAAGAATTAGGCATCACTTACATAACTGATTGGATAAATGTTGCACCTATTCTTTTATGGAACTCAGTATGGTGTAGAGACACAGTGTAACTTAAGCAACAAATAATACGGGATTGCTTATCCCTCGAGCATAGGGATAATATTTTATGGTTAAAGTATGTGAAAGATACTTTATATACTCTTGATCTCAGAAGCTTATTTGTATCCCCAGAAAAATGTGCCTCTGTCTCTAAAAAGCATTAAAGGCCCGCTTAATAACCACTGCTAAAGATGGGACATTGACTGTCTACCGTAATAAATCTACAGTCAAAGAATATATTGAAGGTCCATTGCAGATTGAGGGTTGTTAGACCTGGCATCTTTGGCGTGGTTTCCACCTATCTTTTTACCTCTACCTCCTGTATTTTTGATGCTGTGCTGGATTTCGTTTTGCTGGTTTAGATGCTTTGGACACTCTGCCACTGCTGATCAGTGCCAGAGTATAAGTGCTCCCTATGTAAATTGTTATCATGATTAGATATACCCGTTTGGCATATTTGTATCACCACAAAGTCCCTAGTAAAGTGCACAGGGTGTGCCAGGGCTGGTGATGACAAATGCTACTAGTGGGCCTGCGGCACTGATTGTGCCACCCACATGAGTAGCTCTAAAATGGTGTCTCGGGCCTTCCACTGCAGTGCCTGTGTGCAGTCTAGGAACTGCTGTGTCCTCCTGGTCAGTGTCCCCACTGATCAGGCCTACCCCTTCCCTTTTTGTGCACATTAGTCACCCCTATGGAAGGCCCAAGGTACCCCCCCTGGGCAGGGTGCAGTGTATGTGAAAGGTAGAGCATGTACTGGTGCAGGTGACATGCTCTGGTAGTGAAAGGCAGCCATTTTCGTTTTTCACTATTGTAAGGCTATCTTGCTCCATAGGTTAACATGGGGATGCCGGCTACAGTGGCTACCAGGATTTCTTCCCATAGGAACAATATAGGACAAAAGAGTCTAGTATCCCTGAAATCAGAATTTAATAACACATCTTTTAGGAAAGGTTGTTTTTAAATCCTGTGTTTGAGAACAGCACTTTTAGAAAGTTGCTGTTCTCTTGTCTGACCCTTCTGTGTGCCTTGGCCTGTTTGTGTATTGACTGTCTGGTTTGAGAGTGACAGGGGCTGGGGATTCCCCGGGAGGCTGGCTGAGTCAGCCCTAGGCTGAATGACTGCATTTGCAACCTGAGTGGTGGGAGGAGTTAGCACCTGGGCCTGAATAGGGCTGTGCCTGCCTGCCACAATGCTGGCTCCACCTCCTGCTGGGCGTCTGACGACCCTGCCCCTCACTCTGAAAGGAAAGGAGAAGCCAGGAAAACAAAGTACTCAAGAAACACCCAGAACTGGTTCAGACCGGGCTCAGGGCCCACATGCACAAAGAGAACAAAGACTTTAAGGGATATAAGTACAGGACCCCTGACAACAGAACATTAGATCATCCTGGAATCAAGAAGGAACCTCTGCCAAGGAGAAAGCTGAATCTGAAGAAGGAAAACTGTCCTGCTGTTGCTCTGCTGGACTGACCTGTTGCTTTGCTGCCAAGGAGAGGGGAAGGACTTTGCTGTTGTGCTGTGTCCCCTGTCTTGAAGGAATCTCCAAGGGCCTGAGAAGAGCTGGCTCCCTGTTCTGAAGTCCCAGGAACAAAAGGACTTCACCCCCAACTTCCCTGAACTCTGCTGAGAGAGTTCTGTCCTTCCTAGAGTGCTTGATCCAGTTGTGGGGCCTCTGGAAGTTGTACCTGTGCTGGGAAGCTTGAAACTAAGCTTGAGAGACTTTTTGCAATTGAAAAGTTATCGCATCGCTCGCTGCGGAGCGCATCCCCGACAGTGCGAGGAAATTCCCGCCGCTACGAAGGCCGAGATTGTCGCAGCGCCTGTTGCCACTGCAAGAGCCGTCGCATCCTTCGTTTGCGGGACGCACCAGACCGGTGCGGGAAAGTCTAACATCGCTGTGAGTGTTGTCGCTGGGTGAGATCGCCGCACTGCTTGCTCGCGGACCGCATCACGCCGCTGCGAGTGTCATCGCAGGAGCCATCGCATCGAGGAACTGTGAGAGAGAAGATCACTGCTGGTTTGCGCATCGTCGCCCCGGAGATCGTCGCAACTCCAGAGATCGTCGCATCGTGCCTTTGCGAGAACAAACTTCCTACGGAACCTACGCAAAGGAATCCATACAAGTGGCCTTCCTCCCCATACAGACCGGATTCGTCGCAACACGCCCGCTGCTGCAGCGGGGCTGTCGCATCGCCTCCCCAGGGTCTCAGGAGCAACGCATCGCTTGTTTTCCACCGCACCAGCTTCTGCTTTTGGAACTTTGTCGCAACTAAAAGGTACTGTGAGTAAACGTGACCCAACTGTGAACTTTTCACGCATCTGTGGATTATTTTATCGCAACCTAAAGAACTTACATTACAACCTTAAGAACTCTTTTGAAACCATATCCTTGAACTGTGTATGTTGGATTTTTGTCGTTTTGGTCTTGTGTAGTTTAGATTAAATACCTTTATTTTTCTAAACTGTTGTGGAGTCAGTTTGTGGTGTTTTCACTGTGTTACTGTGAGTGTTGGTACAAATACTTTACACATTGCCTCCTGAATAGCCTTAACTGCTCGTGCCAAGCTACCTAGAGGGTGAGCAGGGGTTATCTCAGAGGGTTTCCTCCTTACCCTGACTAGAATCAAGGGTCCCTATTTGGACAGTGGTACCTACCTCTGCCAACTAGAGACCCCCAGTTCTAACAAGGGTTTATCTTTCTATTTGGAATTTGTAACAGCCCCACGGAACAGGTTTATTCCGTTAAGATTTCGGCTTAACTTTATTACCTGCATGTTGGGCCATTCTGCTGGTATCTTTGCCCAAAAGAACTCATGTGTTGCCCATGTGATGACACTTCGCAACAATCTGATTTGCACATTTTCTTCTTCTGTAAATGTTATTGTAAACAAAGGCAAAGGTTTCTAATTCCGCTTTTACGTACGCACAATTTTAGACAATGTCGCCTGGCCTTGCATTTTTTACGTATGGTGTCTGATCCTTTGACTTGTAATACTGTTGCCTCCTTTTTATGCGTGTGTTTGAAAACGAGGAAATTGTGTATTGGCTAACATTTATGAAATGCTTCTTTCCAGTTTTAATCTGAACTTTTTTATCTGTGATGTATACTTGTACTTTTTTGATTAACTTTGTCTTAATCGAATAAAATAAGTTTGATTGATTGAAGTGGACAAACTTGGCATTCAGGATTATGATAGCAGGCAAGCTCAAGATGGAATTGGTTTTAAGCCAATGGCACAAGCCAGGGTAAAGTCCCCACTGTCTCTAGAGAAGGGCTGGTGATGTCCACTGCAGCTATCATCCATACCCCATGGATAATCCTTCTTGTATGCTACTTCAGCAAGCCTTTCTAAATATGAGAATGCATGGGGGTTGATGGCTGCACCAGAGGGCCATGGATTGGTCAGGTTGCCCATGCCCAGCTGCATTTGGGTGCCAGGAAAGTCCCTCTTTTTTGCCATATGCAAATCAGTCTTGACCCTGTTCCCCATAGGAACAGTCCAGCCCAAACTGCAGAGCCAGGTCTTCCCTGGACGGGAAACAATCATCCTGGGTCCAGTTTTGGGGTAACACCCCTCATTAGCCAGGGTAGCTTGAATCCAGTGGCAAAGTGAGCAAGGGAAGCACGTCCGGGCATATCCTGCTAACTTAGGGCAAACAAGGCAAACACCAGGAGATGATGGACGGAGCACTGAAACTTTTTAGACACACACCCCTGCCACAAATCTAGGTTGAATCTATCATCGTTCTTTAGCTCACTTTGCCACCCCAGTTCAGACCCAGCCATATGCAAATCAGTCTTGACCCTGTTCCTCGTGGGAACATTCCAGCCCGAACTGCCAAGCCAGGTCTTTCCTGGACTGGAAACAAGCATCCTGGGACCAGTTTCGGGTTAACAATCCTCATCAGCCAGGCTAGCTTAAGTCCAGTGGCAAAGTGAGCAATGTACCCACGTCTGGGCATATCCTGCCAACTTAGGGAAAACAAAGCAAACACAAGGGGATGATGGATGGAGAGCTGAAACTTTTCAGACACTCACCCCAAGTCACAGATGTGGGTTGAATCCATCATCGTTCTTTAGCTCACTGCGCCCCCCCCTCCACCAGTTCAGACCCAGTATATGCAAATCAGCCTTGACCCTATTCCTCATGTGAACATTCCAGCCTGAATTGCCAAGCCAGGTCTTCCCTGGACTGGAAACAATCATCCTGGGACCAGTTTTGGGGTAACACTCCTCATCAGCCAGGTGAGCTTGAATCCAGTAGCAAAGTGAGCAATGTACCCACGTCTGGTCATACCCTGCCAACTTAGGGAAAACAAAGCAAACACAAGGAGATGATGGATGGAGCGCTGAAACTTTTTAGACACTCACCCCAAGTCACAGAACTGGGTTGAATCCATCATCGTTCTTTAGCTCACTTTGCATCCCCCCCCCCAGTTCAGACCCAGCATATGCAAATCAGTCTTAACCCTGTTCCTCGTGGGAACAGTCCAGCCTGAATTGCCAAGCCAGGTCTTTCCTGGACTGGATACAAGCATCCTGGGACCAGTTTTGGGTTAACAATTCTCATCAGCCAGGCTAGCTTAAGTCCAGTGGCAAAGTGAGCATTGGACCCATGTCTGGGTATACCCTGTCAACTTAAAGCAAACAAAGCAAACACAAGGAAATGATTGACAAAGTTCTGAAACTTTTCAGACATTCACCCCCAGTCACAGATCTGGGTTGAATCCATCATCGTTCTTTAGCTCACTTCGTCACCCCAGTTCAGATTCAGTCATATGAAAATCAGTCTTGACCTTGTTCCTTATGGTAACAGTCCAGCCAGAACTGCCAAGCCACGGGCCCGATATCCCTCATTGGATAACATTGGGAATCAGCACTCTGCACCCGGCCACCCTGGTGCCGGCTGAGGGTTCTCTAGAGTGCATCCTTGACCCTGGGGGGACCCTTGTTCTAACCCCAGAAAACCAACTCCCAAACCTAAGTACTTACCTGTAAACCGATAAGTTAATTTCCTCCCCCATAGGATTATACTGGCGGCTTTTCTGTGAAAAATGTTTTAAGTGTGGAGCAGGAAAATTGTATGAAACCTTAAGAACTGTGTACTCACAAAAACTGCTTTACTTACCTTTTATTTAGGAAATGTCCCAGTGTGACATCTAGGCATATCCCAATGAGTAGAAAAAGTAATCTAGTAAGTATTCAGACAGTAACTGCAAAGTAATTTCAATTGTTTCTGAATAATTAACCTATCTGTATCCAAATCAATTACATACAACTGCATTCAACTGTGTTATTCCTGCAAAGTATTATTTCACTTACCTGCACAAGGTCTGGCTTGGCTCTTGAAATAAAATAAAATAAAATAATATTTTTACAAAACAAATTGGTAAGAGTTCAGTGTTTGAGTGTGTGAAATCCTCTTTTGCCTGAGTGTGTTCAATAAAAGGGAATATCCCGAACAACGACTCCGGAACAACGAGATCCGGAGTCACGCAAGCCAAACAACGACTTGCCCGAACAACGACTCAGCCTTAACCACGCATGTGCGTGGTTAAGGCTGATTCTGTCTAGGTTTTTTGTAGGTCGGGTGTGCTCCTTTGTAGGACTAGCATGTCCTTCCTGACTCTGCCGTAGAAGCGAACGCAGGTCTGAAATGTCACTCTGGTGCATTCTTCAACGATGTCTTTCTGCGATTCTGGCCTAAACCTTTCTGCCAGGCTGACATGCAACAAATCAGACATTCATATTTGGCTCCATGGGTCAGCGTACCAATTATCACCTATTGCACAAGCACAGTTTAAAGAAGAATTAGCCACCCCCCCAAAAAAAAATTTCACTCTAGTTGCGCATCTGACTGCCAACTATCAAGTTCAAGAATTTGTATAGCGCACTACTCACCCAGAGGGTCTCAAGGCGCTTGGGGGAGGGGGTGCATTATTTATCGAATAGCCAGGTTTTAAGTTCCTTTCTGAAGGGAATGTGGTTCTGTGTAAGGCGGAGGTGAGTAGGGAGAGAATTCCAGGTCTTGGCCGCCAAGTAGGAGAAGGATCTTCCTCCCATGGTGGATCTATGGATGCGCGGAACTGAGGCGAGGGCTTGATTGGAGGATCTTAGTTGGCAGGTGGGAGTGTAGAAGGACAGTCGTGTGTTGAGGCATTCGGGTCCCAGTTTGTAGAGGGCCTTGTGTGCGTGGGTGAGGAGACGGAACGTTATTCTCTTGTTGACGGGAAGCCAGTGGAGGTCTTTCAGGTGACCAGTAATGTGGTCTTGGCGAGGGATGTCCAATATGAGTCTGGCTGATGCGTTTTGGATGCGTTGGAGTTTTTTCTGTAATTTGGCTGTGATTCCGGCGTAGAGGGTGTTTCCATATTCCAGTCGGCTAGTGACCAGTGCGTGGGTGACAGTCTTTCTTGTCTCGGAGGGGATCCAACGGAAGATTTTTTTGAGCATATAAAGTATGTTGAAGTAGTAAGATGAGACGGCGTTGACTTGTCTGGTCATCGAGAGGGAGGAGTCTAGGATGAAGCCCAGGTTACGTGCGTGGCCTGTGGGTATGGGTGCTGTGCCCAGGGCCGATGGCCACCATGAGTCGTCCCAGGCAGAGGGGGATGATCCGAGGATGAGGACTTCCGTTTTGTCTGAGTTAAGTTTTAGGCGGCTGTTTTTCATCCATTCGGCTACTTTTTTCATGCCTTCGTGAAGATTGGTTTTGGCGGTGTTAGGGTCTTTGGTGAGGGAAAGGATCAGGTGGGTGTCGTCGGCGTAAGAGATGATGTTAAGGTTGTGTTGTCGCGCGATGGATGCGAGTGGACTCATGTAAACGTTGAAGAGGGTGGGACTGAGCGATGATCCTTGTGGTACTCCGCAGATGACTTCGGTGGCCTCTGATTTGAATGGGGGAAGTTGGACTCTCTGGGTTCTCCCGGCGAGGAACGAGATGATCCAGTCCAAGGCTTTTCCTTGTATGCCGATGTTGCTGAGGCGTTGTATGAGGGTGCTATGACAGACTGTGTCGAAGGCGGCGGAGAGGTCGAGTAGGATGAGGGCAACTGTTTCTCCGTTGTCCAGTAGTGTTCGGATGTCGTCTGTCGCTGCAATGAGGGTGGTTTCGGTGCTGTGTTTGGCTCAAAAGCCGGACTGTGAGGTGTCGAGGGAGTTGTTGGATTCAAGGAAGGCGGCGAGCTGGCTATTGACGGCTTTCTCAATGACTTTGGCAGGGAATGGGAGGAGGGAGATGGGGCGGTAGTTCTTAAGTTCAGAGGGGTCTGCTGTGGGTTTCTTCAGGAGGGCGCTGAGTTCGGCGTGTTTCCAGCTTTCTGGGAAGGTAGCGGAGTTGAAGGAACAGTTGATGAGATCACGGAGATGGGGTGCGATGATGGAGTCTGCTTTGTTAAAGATGTGGTGGGGACAGGGATCGGTTGGCGAACCTGAATGAATGGAGTTAATTAGGCGGGTGGTGTCTTCAGTGGTGATTGGGTTCCAGGCGCTAAGGTTGTTAGAGGGCGGTTTAGGTTCGGAGGTGGGTGGAGTGGATTGTTCTTTGGGAATGTTCTCAAAGCTGTTATGTATGTCGGCGATTTTGTTGTAGAAGAAGGAGGATAACGAATCGCAGAGGCCTTTGGAGGGAGTAATGTTGTTTGAGGCTGCGGTGGGGTTGGTAAATTCTTTGACGATGTTGAATAGTTCCTTGCTGTTACGGGCGTTGTTGTCGAGTCGATCCTTGAGTGCTGATTTCTTGGTGGATTGGATCATTTGGTGGTGTTTGCAGGTGGCTGTCTTGAAGGTGGTCAGGTTGTCAGTGGTTGGGTTTTTTCTCCATGTTTTCTCGAGAGTGCGGCACAGTTTCTTGGATTTCTTAAGGTCATCGTTGAACCAGGGGGCCTTTTTGCTACCCTGTTTGGTTTGGTGGTTTTTCAAGGGTGCTAATTCTTCAACGTTGTCAGTGATCCATTGTTTGAGTTTGGTGGCAGCTTGGTTTGGGTCCGATGAGAGGGCGGGAGGGTTTTGGTTGAGCGATGTGAGGAGTTGGTCGGTGGTGATTTTGTTCCAGTTTCTTCGCGGAATAGGTTGTGGGGGTTGTGGGTCGAGGTAGTTTTGTTGCTGAAGTGAACACAACTATGGTCCGTCCAATGGAGAGTTGTGGTGCGATCGAAGGAGATGTGTTTGCTGGAGGTGAAGATTGGGTCGAGCGTATGTCCGGCTACATGGGTGGGGGTGTCAACAAGTTGTTTGAGTCCGAGATTGGCCAGGTTGTCCAGAAGGGTGGTGGTGTTGCTGTCGTTTTTATTTTCCGGGTGGAAGTTGAAGTCTCCCAGTAGAATGTAGTTCTCGGAGGCGAGGGCATGTGGGCTGATGAATTCAGTGATGTCTTCGCTGAATTGTGTGCGGGTTCCTGGTGGCCTGTAGATGAGGGTGCCTCTAAGTGTGGTCCTGGGGTCGGTGTGGATCTGGAAGTGGAGGTGTTCGGTGGTTGCAAGGTTATCGTCAAAGCTGGTCGTGATTTTGATGGTGTTCTTATGGACGATGGCGATGCCTCCTCCTGTTTGGTTGGTGAGGTCTTTTCGGATGATCTTGTAAGCTTCCGGGATGGCTATGGCGATGTCGGCTGTTGATGATGCGTTCATCCAGGTTTCTGTAAGGAAGGCGATGTCCGGTGAGGCAGTGTCGAGTAGGTCCCAGAGTTCAGTGGCGTGTCTGTGGACCGAGCGGGTGTTCAGCAGGATGCACTTCAGGTGGTTAGAGTCTGGGCTGTGTTTGGAGTTAGTGGAATTGGTGTGGGTCTTGATGCAGGCGAACTTGCAGGATTGGCAGGTGAATGGACCGTGGGTACGTCCTGGGGCAGCTTCGTAGCATTGTGGTGTGCGTCCGGGGTTAAGGGCTAGGAGGGTGTTGGCATCATATGTTATGCGGGCTTGGTGGATAATGCGGGGGCCAGGGGGTCTGGCGCTGGGCGCGGTCCAGGCGCGGACGGGCTTACCTTTGGCACACCTTCGGCGCGACCGCTGCGCGTGAACGCTGCGCGGAAATGCATCTGTCATATGTGGATAGTGGAGGGGGAGGGGCGAGGGAGGGTCAGCTGGGAGGCGGGGGCGGGGTGTAGAGACAGGCCAGGAGGCAGAACAACAACAGCAAAATGGCCGCAAAATAAACAAACACCAAAGCAGGACGATATTGGGGTGCGGAGTAACGCTATGGGCAGTAGTGGCACCGGCACGATCGGTCAAAAAGTAATATACCGATCAGTGCGAGCCAAACAGTGATGGAAATGGGCAATAGGGCAGTACGATTTAATCCAGGCGCAGAGAAATTAAAGATGATGCACAGTGACGCGAGCGATTCTAGACAAGCAAACAAATGTAGTTACAGCAATGAGCACTGGGAGCAATGAAGCGCTACGAATACATTAAAGCACAGAGGAATATGATCTACAAAGCGACGCTTACGATTTTACACAGGCACAGCAGATGCGGTTACAACAGTGAGCACTGATCGCAATGAAGCGCTGCAATTCAAATCAGGCAGAGAGGATTTGAGATTAAAAGCGCCGCTTACGATTTTAAATTAAACACAGGAAATGCAATATCAAGTAGTGCGCGATGAGAGCAAACAAGAGCAGTGATACTTAAGTGGCCAGGGAGCGTAGTGGAGCGACCGCTTCTGAACGAGTCAGGACGGTCACAGCGCTTCACCAGGCGGGACAGTCCAGAGCTACGAGTGGGAGGGAGGGTCAGCTGGGAGGCGGGGGCGGGGTGTAGAGACGGGCCAGGAGGCAGAACAACAACAGCAAAATGGCCGCAAAATAAACAAACACCAAAGCAGGACGATATTGAGGTGCGGAGTAACGCTATGGGCAGTAGTGGCACCGGCACGATTGGTCAAAAAGTAATATACCGATCAGTGCGAGCCAAACAGTGATGGAAATGGGCAATAGGGCAGTACGATTGAATCCAGGCGCAGAGAAATTAAAGATGATGCACAGTGACGCGAGCGATTCTAGACAAGCAAACAAATGTAGTTACAGCAATGAGCACTGGGAGCAATGAAGCGCTACGAATACATTAAAGCACAGGGGAATATGATCTACAAAGCGACGCTTACGATTTTACACAGGCACAGCAGATGCGGTTACAACAGTGAGCAATGATCGCAATGAAGCGCTGCGATTCAAATCAGGCAGAGAGGATTTGAGATTAAAAGCGCCGCTTACGATTTTAAATTAAACACAGGGAATGTAATATCAAGCAGTGCGCGATGAGAGCAAACAAGAGCAGTGATACTTAAGTGGCCAGGGAGCGTAGTGGAGCGACCGCTTCTGAACGAGTCAGGACTGTGCATTCATCATTCTCATACCACAAATTCCATTCAGACGTTATATGCCCGGATCTTATGTAGTGTAGTTCCTATTTTCCCAATAGGCTCTGCACATTGGAATAACATAAACAGCAGTGTAAAAGTAGGACTGAGGTCATCTAGGTCTCTACTGACTATGTTAGACTTAATTTGGGTTTGCCAGCTAGCTCAGAGGTCACTAGAAACTTTCTCGAATGAATAGGGAGGGGTTAACTTCCCTGATTCAGACAAGAAGAGATTCAGCTCCTGACAACCGCATAAACATGACAACTTTGCTCCCTCAAAATAAAGAGTGTATCTCTAGAGTCGTGTGAAAACAATAGACAGCTATTTCACTCAGTCAATCATGCATACTTAGTTTCACCAGAGTGCAGAGAAATAGAGAGACGGGCGTTTTCAATAAAAAGGTGTTATTTTATTGAGCAGTCTTTTTTCTCACGCAAGAGAAATGAATTGCCACAATTGCAATACTTATTATGAAGTAAAGTGCGTACAGTAAAAGTAGTATTACGAAATAATACTGTAAAAGCATAGATATGGTTTCTTAGCCATATGATACTTAAAATAGAAAAAATATATATACATACATAAAACCATTGACTAACGTACTCAACTGGTGCTTCTAACTACGCCTACCCCGATGTACCTGACCTAGGCCTAATACTTGGGAAGGAGTAAGTAAGTAGCAGTTTAAGTTATGTTGGTTAAGATTGCTTTTGCCAAGGATCTGATTCAAGAATTCCCTTTAAGGGTTTAGTCAGCTCCGTACCTTAGTAATAGAATGTGGGTGGTCTGGTATCTCGTTCTTCAGGACTCGATCTCCCAGCAACCCGCAAGGGGGACTCAGGAACACCGGAGCTGGATTTTCTCGGCGTGAGAAAAAGTAGCTTCTCCAGCACGTCAAAGGGGAGGGGCGGCTTCCGTGGGCTCTCGCATCAGCTGGGCTCTCGGGCAAGTAGATAGCCGCTCTGCTCCAAACCACCGCGTGTTTGTTTAAGGCAACTGTTGGTATTTTATACCTGAAAGGTGCCGGGTTTGATGTAAGGTTGGACAGAAGACGTCACTAAGAACTAAAAGTTCTTGCTGGACTCCAGGAGTTCTTGTTCAAATCAAAACAAAAGCAGGGGGGGAATTTCCCGGGCTGCTGGAGGCTTGGTTTGTTTAAAGAACGCGTTGTGCTTTCTAGGAGTCGATGGGAGTAGCCGTGCTGTGCTTTGGACTGCATGGGCTATTACTGAATATCGATATGATTCTTATGCCTTTGTAGGGATATTATTGATTATGACCGCACAACGGCATGAATCGGGAATATCGAATTAGGGTCCTAGATAGAAGTATAACACCCACTCCACGGATTAATGTCCATCATTACTAAAAAAACTAAGCAATAATAAACATGTAACAATGCATGTGTGTTTTCCAACCCACCCCAAAATACCTATCGCATTTGAAATGGTACATGGTAAATACACGAAAATGAGTATTGGTACTGTACGCTTTTCAAGCAGTGTCATCATTCATAAAAATGCATATATATATTTAGCTGAATGATTTGCGAAAATTTACACATGAAATGGCTCTGAATACAGAAAAGAAGGTCGAGACCATTCCATCACATATTTATACAAAATGCTGTATGTGCTAGAGGCTGAGGTAAAATATTGTCTCTAGTATCCTAAAAATAGAAGCTCTGTTCTCTAAGAATAGTTCTACTTTAAGCAGAGTACCTTGTGCCAAAAAAAGTAAATATTTTGGAAATGGAAAAAATAATTTCGTTTTCAGGGGAAAAAATAGTTCACATTTTTTTCAGTAGCTTTGTTTATCAAAACTGAAGGCTGAATTCAGAGTTCAGGGAACGCTGTGTGATCATTGTTTTTTAAGAATTATTCTCGTTGACTGGAGAGAACATCATATCAGACAGACTCGCAAAAAAATGGTCTACAACATCAGGTGAAAGTTCGACCAAGTTCGAAAATGCTGCGACTGTGCAGTTTGGAGCGTGATTGCTATCATCGATGTTTGGATCAGCAATGCTCACAGAAGGTTGTACCTGTATGGTGCTGCTTTCCTCTCGTACCTCACCGCCACCTACTCGTAGTGGTGAAGTCTCAACGATTGCCGTCATCAGAATAGGTAGCCGCTGGGGACAACACGATGCATTAGTCGTTACCGGACCTAGCAAAGTATCCATATCCTTTGGTACTGCTGATGGTAGTGTAAGACAGATGTCTAACACGCATTCTTCTCCGCATAGCAGACATCGAAGCACAGGTAAGATGCAATCCTGCCAGATTGGTCTGAATGAAAGAAACCAGGTTGTAGTTAGATCTCTTAGCCGGGCCAATCCGAGGACCTTAGTGATACGGTCTCGGTATCGTATTGCTAGGATCGTTTCTTCCATCGTTGCTAGAGTCTTGTCTGTGGATTGGCTTGCCATATCGGAGCAGAAGGAACAAAAATAAAATTCCTGCCACAAGTCCCAAGATTAATGGTAGGCCGCCAAAGACAGAATGGACAAAATTCGGGACGATGCCCAGAACTGTTTCAAAGGGTGCTAACAGTCCCAAAAAAACTGTCTTAAATACATGTGCGATGCCACTGGTATCAGACATGTTTAAGATTAGGCTTAACATTTCTGCGAAATGCGCGGGGCAATTTGTCGATAAAAGAGAATGTATCTCTGCCGATGTCCTTGCCATTTGCAGATCATACGTTTCTTTTGATGACGTTAGAGGCACAGTTGTCTGTAAAAAAATAGACTTCATTCTGCTTAAAGTTTCAATTCGAATAGAAGAGATATTCAACGAAGGCCATAACCCAGCCCCCGTATCTGGATTGCTGTGTGGATACAATACTTGCATACAGCAAACGACCCTGGAAGTTACAGTCACAAGATAAGCTTTCCCTGGCACCATCCCACAACAGCTGTGGTCACTTATTAAAATGTAACTCCCGTTACTAAGTTGTTTGAAAAATGGCTCTATCTGTTTTGCAGGACTGCCATGCAGGTGACATGAAAGGTTATTTGAAGACCCTTCGCAGGTTCCATGCAAGTTAATACCTTGACACAGAAGTGTACCGCTTAGTGATTTTTTACATTTGTTACCACTAAGGAATACATCCCTTTTCCCTTCACTATAACATCTGTGTGTATAGGGTAAATCCCATGTTGATTTGATGTATTCTTTACCCAACTTTTCATACTGGCCTGCAGGTATATACTCTTGGCAGTATTTAAACTGGAAAGTTGTTATCGGAATTGAAATTTTCCGTGTATTATCCATTCAATGACAGGTCTCTCTGACATTGTCAATGGTAATCTCTCAAGTTTTTCAATGCTCAGAATCCTATAATCTGCTCCTTTTTGTGCCAAACTGATTTGTTTATCAGTAAGGTTAAAGATACCGAATAATGACGTTGTGTTGATTAAACGCCATGGTACGTAGCCTGAACGCAGATTTTGCAACGTCCAACCAAGCTGTACAATAGAAAGTAATTGAGACTGTCCATGTTGTAACATTAGTAATTCCTGTTCTATTATATCAATAGCAGATGATACAATGCTTTCCAATGAATATATTCTGGAGGACAGAGTCGTTAACCCATTGTCCACTACAGAAAGTGATTTTTCCAAATTAATACGATCAATTTCTCGTATTTTCTCTGCTGTTTCAATTTTCATTACTTTCCAAGCTTCGTTGTACGCAGCGTATATACCGGCCGCTATGAAACGTTTTTGAAGCTGTTTCCGTGGTCCCATTATGAAATCACGCAAGTCTGCACCGTCTTTAAGTAAAGTCAAGTGTTGCTTAATTTCAGCCAGTGTGGATTTCTGTAGCCACTCAAGGCATAGCTTCCCTACACTGTATGTTGTAACTATCCCTGGATGTTGTCTCTGGGAGTATCTTGGGTCTGGCCTGGTCATTTTGAACCCCTGTGTTTTGTTCAGGAATCTATCTTGACAGTTGTTTGTGTCTGATGGCCAGATCAACCACTTTTTCCATTCAGGATGTGTTCTGTTTTGGTTAAAAATATGGGTTATGTCTATCTCCACATCTGTAGTGCTATCACTATCAGTAATGGGTTTTGGAATAGACGGTGTATTTAAGTCTTTTATCTTAGCTAAGCCAAGACAAGTAGTTTGTTCAATTGTGTCATTCAAAAATATCATTTGTTCTGGGATCATGCAGGCATTAAATAATGCTTCCTGGCCTTGTACTTGCCAATCTTTGGTGCCCCAGACTGTTTTTGTGTCAATGTTGTTTTACCAAAATTCGAAACCAAATGTAGACATTTTGTTATAAAAAATTTCCGAATAAATCAATTTAGTATTTGTCAACATTGTTTTCATTCCTGTCCTATTTAACATTTTAAAATAAAACGTTTTCGGATCACTGATGTTAAACCCTGAGAAGGACTGGAATTTCTCATAAAATGTTTCCGAGCTGCCTTTTGGCGGTGTTGGACAGTGTTCCCATTGGTTATAAGATAAAACATTTCTAGGCTGTGCAGTTTTATGCAAATAGTAATCACCAAAGTGGTTATAACAGTATAGCTCTTCATAATTCGATGAACCCTGTAGGTAATCATGTTCAGTAAATTTGGCTGACATCTGACATCATATTATTAATGTTTTCAAAGTCCCAATCATCAGAGAAAGTACTTGGTGTCACAAAGTCACTTAATGAAACCTTGAACTGGTGTGGATACTTCAAGAGCTCAACCGGGCCAAAAATGTCATATTCAGTTCTATTGGTTTGGCTGAGATGTTTACTGATGATAGTTCTCTTTTTTCGATGTGGGAGGATGTGTGAGGCTTTAGGACCAAGTTGATGTTCTGACTTGCTGTGTCCATTGTACTATATTTTCCATCAATGAATTTTCCGAAACATAGAACCATGATGAGCCAAAGCAGGAGAGTAAGTACACCTAACACAACCCATAATTCAATCCATGGTGAAATCAGATATGTTTCTTTTAGTTAGAGACAAAGTTCCATTATTTAGTCTTTTAAAGTTTTTGTTACATGCATTTCTTCATGCTCACTTGGATCTTCTGAGAAGTCGTCAAAGTTGATGAAGTAGCCAGATGCAGTTCTGTCAATTGTTGGGATTTTTTCCGGATTTTCATTTCTTTTGCATTTTTCTTTGTTTCATTAGAATAGTCAGAGGCTACATCATTGTAGATTGGTGTTTCTTGACGAACTGTTACTATTTGGGTTTCAAGAGGCACAAGTTCCATGTAAGCATGGGCGGAAAATCCGTTTCGCTCGCGGATTTTCGGTAAATTCGCAATCCGCGAGATTCGCGAATCTCCCGCAAAATCCGCAAATTCGCGAGCAGCGGATTTTATGGCTTGCTCGCACTGTTCGCGTGAGTTCGCGGCTTCCCAGTACAACTTCGCGCCCCGCGAATAAGCGCAAAATTGCAGAAATACGATCTTAGCAAAACTGAAACTACTTACCAGGTTCAAAAGTTCAGGCTCATCATTAGTAGCCATTTCCTGTAGTGCTTCCTGAGGGGCCCCTCCAGAGTTCAGTTGCCAGTTGCAACTATTATGTGACCCTGCTCTGAACCTCAGAATAGTTACACATATGCCACAAAGGTCCTGAATTACAGCTAAGGGAGACAAGCAGGAGCCAGGCTGGAAGTTCAAATCCATTAATCAGCCCCTAATTCATTATTGTCAGTTGGGGCAGGGCAGGTGTTGTAACTAATTTTGCAACAATGAAAGCACTTAGCAAGTGCAAAAGATCACTAATCAGGAAGCACTAAGGAAGCAGGTGCCAGCTAAAAAAATATTCTGTGACACATTAATCAGCCCCAAATTAATTCAGGTCACTTGAGGCAGGGAAGGTGTGCTTGCTTTGCCACAATAATGTACACTGACTGGACAACCAGAGGGTGCTGTGATGAAACAGAGGGTGGCATGGGTGGGCCAGAGGGTGGCATGAGTAGTCAGAGAGTGGCAGTGGTGACAGAGAGTGGCAGTGATGAAGAAGAGTGTCCCAAACAGCCTGGACACGTAGAAACAACAAGTTCGCGAAACTTGCGACCCGACAGGTAAGTTCGCGTGTTGCGAAATTGTACAAAACCCTCGCGAACTGGCAGAAACCCGCGCGAACACACAAAAAAAAAAAATCCGCAAATTCGCGAGAATTCGCGGATTTTGCGGATTGCGAGTTCGCAAATCCGCAAAATTCGGGAACGCGAGATTCGCAAAATTCGCCCATGCTTAGTTCCATGGCATTATTGCATAGTCCTTTTTTATTCACTGCAGGTTTATCAAATTTGATTAGTCTCTCAGCATGAGCCTCTTGGATTGTAGCAAATTTTGGTATTCTGCTATTTCTTGGGAGTCCACTGGGCCTACTACTTATTATTGGCCACATGATTGTGGTTTTACCAGGTCGATGGATACAACTCGGCTCTCCTTTTTACCAGCAAGGGGTGGTAGTACAACTGCTCTCGTTCCGCTGATGGCTAAGACAGGTACAGCTTTTCTGTAAGAAGGCCCAAATTCCTTCTTCACCGCAATCTTCTCTCTGACCAGATCCCCAATTTTTGGAATCCAGACAGGTCTTTCTGGGACAGGTGGTTTTTCTTCAGTGGTTGTCGGCTGTTGTTTCAATTTTATGTTACTCAGGCTTTTTCTTGTTTCATTTAGATCCTGTAAAACAGCCAAATGGTCTTTGATATCAAAGGATCTTTCTTCTACCACTGAAGTGTGACAGTCAAGATCCTGAATTAGCATTCTAGTACTGAACAATAGTTTGTATGGAGTGAGACCTTTTAGAGAATTTCTTGGCAGATTATTAAGACTACGTTGGACACTTGTTAAATGTTTGATCCACCCATCACCCGAACCTAATACCCTCGCCGTTATAGATTGCTTTATGTCCCGTTTTTTTCTTTCCACTACCGCATTTCCCTCAGGATGGAAGGGAGAAGAGTACCGCAATGCGATGCCCATGCTGTTCATGGCCTCTTTGTAAGCTCGAGAGCTAAACGCAGGACCCTGATAAGAATGTAGCATGCCAATTGCGTATGTGCCGATAAAGACTCGCAAATCTTTTATAACAGTTCTGGCGCCAGCTGAATGCTGCTGGTCTACATATTCAAGTTAATTTGTCTTAATAATTATTGGGACGTATTCTTCTGGTTGGATTTCTGTATCCTAGAAAGCCTGAAGCTTTCTAACAAAGATGTCCGGGCAGTATTCTGGTCCGGTTCACAGCTGCGATCTCTGTTGCAGTCTGGACAATCCATTGCAAATTTGTAAATTTGCACGCTCATTCCCGGCCACCAGTACTCTGATTGTAATTCTATTAAAGATTTCAAGATCTGTTGGTGCCTCGATCCCAGTCCCATGTGTGCGCTTTCAATCAAGAAAACTCTCCGGTTCGTGTTTGGAATTACTCTATCCCCCACTCCAGGGATTTGAGCAAACGGAACGGAGTTTGCATCAATTATGTATGTATTACTGAGTGGATAGTTGAGAGGTAATGCTGCATAATTGCCTTTTAATGAGGCTTTTACCGCTAGCATGGTTTCCCCATCTATGTGTTCTTCTGAACGCTTTTCAGTGGCTACGGAAGCCGGTTGAACCGCTTCCGCTGTGGCTGAGTTAGCCAATTAATTCCCTGCAACGTGAACGCCATAACGTTGATGATTCAGTGCGTGTATCACGTGAGTCTTCTGTAGTTCTTTCTTTAAAAGAACTACTTGTTCCCAAAGCCATTTATGCTTTATTGTGGCACCTGTGTCATCTTTGTAACCGTTTTTGCTCCATGTCTGCATGTCACTGTTGTAAGACTTGACGCAGAAATGCGAATCGCACACTATTAGTGTCGGGAATTCACGATCGGCATTTTCAAGCGCCATCTTTAACGATCTTATTTCAGCTTGTCCAGCTGAACAGTTTCTGATTGATTCAGTTTTGGTAATCATTGGTCTGAATTTACCAGAGCGCCAATGACCTTTAACAATCGCGCACACTGCTTCGTATGATTTTTCCACTACATTGTAGTGTTGTGCAAATCTGTCCATGTACATTACACAAGTGTACTTTTCTAGAGGCAGAATTTCGATTGGCAGAGAATATTCTTGTTCGTACTCTAGATCACCCAGTTTCTTCAGTTTTGGGTCAAAATAGTATTTCACGTCTTCTGCAGCAAGAATATTTTCCCATTGTATCCATTTTGGATCTAATGCCACAGCATTTAAATTGCGTGTAGATGTTAATGCCTCAAGGGCTGATTCTGCTGTAAAAACAGTTATCCTTCTGCCTTGGGCTTGAGCTCTTTCTTTTGCTACAGCAGTTTGAACCGCCATCAGAATTTTTTCTGTAGAACTGGATTTCATTTCAGCTTTAGTGTACAAATGTGATTTGTAAGCTATAGGTACCGTTTCTCCCTCATTAGAGGTCAGGTATGTGAATCCGCATCTTCCTGGGATGACTCGGATTACAAGATTGCGTGTGTTTTCACGTGTTTGCAAATTTGTTTTAGTTAACATGTCTGTTTGTAGTGATCTTAAAATTTCTGTGTGTTTCTGAGTCCAATTTATTGATTTGAAATCAGGTCTTATTAATTCATAGAGAGGTTTAACTCTCTCTGCATAATTTAGTATGTATGTTCTTCCGAAATTCAGGAAACCTAGTATTGATTGTAAGTTCTTCAGCGTTTTTGGTGCTTGGAATACAGCACATTTCTCTAAGAAATTGTCTGCCAGGCTCTTGCCTTCACTTGCTAACTCATATCCTAAAAATAGGACTGTTAGATGGGCAATTCGTGACTTTTTAAAGTTGAATTTGTAACCCTCTGAAGCGAACCCAAGTATTATGGTGTTCACTCTTTTTAAGTGAGTCTCCAGGTCATCATCTGTGAGGTAGATGTCATCGACATAGGATAATGCCTCATCGTCGTAGATTTGTAGTAACTCTGTTACCCTTCCTGAGAATAATCCTGGGCTATTCTTGAATCCCTGTGGGAGTCTACAGAAGTGTTTTTGTGACCCCATTATTGAGAAAGCGATCAAATACCTGCTTTCAGGTGCAATGTTTTGACAAAAGAATCCATTAGAGATATCTAAGGTTGTTTTATATTTTTTGCGTATAATGTTATTCATTAGTGCTGCACTGTGTGAGTTTTGTACTGCAAATGTTTTACAACAGGAGTTAAGGTGTCTGTAGTCCAAAACTAGACGATATGAGTCGTCTGGCTTGGAGACAGGAAACAAAGGATTGTTCATTTGTGAGGAGGATGTTTCAATCACCCCTTGATATTCAAGTTGATCTAAAATCTCTTTGACTTGCTTTTTAGCTTCTTGTTTAACTGGGTACTGCCTTTGTGCAGTGGGCTGATTTTTTAACTGGATTTTGTGGTGAGGTGAATCCTCATCCCATCCTACATGGTTTTTATATAAAGCTGGAGCTTGGGCTACTGCCCATTTTCTTGCAAGTGTATATTTTTTATGAATTGGTATATGATTAGAGAAGGCAGGCATAATTATTTCTTCACAATAAAGATGCGGATTGCGCACTCCTCTGTTTAATCCTAAACTGAAAAAGTGTGGTGTGCTCCAGGGATATCACTCCCCGACATCAGAAGTGTGGTAATCAAATAAATGTCTGTGGCACTTAGCGTAAGCGCCAGCTCCTTGGGCACAACCTTTCAGAACATGTTTCTCTTTGTTATTCCAAAATAAAGAAATTTTTTCACATAAACTCTTGTTTCAGATTCTTCTTTTCATTTATTTCATGTTGTCTTCACATGAAAACGATTTTTCTCAGATGATTATAATCAACAAATGTCATGCTTTAAAGCTGATACAACACATATAGGTACATCACTACCCAATGCATTTCGGACGGTTTGTCCTTCGTCAGGGGTATTCTGTAAACAAAATGAACATTCTATGTATCAAATCCTCCGAAAAAATGTCTAATTACATGTATATACAACATAAGTGCAGCGAGTTTTAAAAGTGCTTTTAAATCGCTTTTCACATCCCAAGTCATATTCAGTGGTTATTCAATGTGCTCTGTGTAGTGCCCGAGTGTTTATAAAAAATGATAGACTTAATTATGTGTCTAAGATAGAGTATAACCCATAGTCTCGGCAACTCAACCATTAGGGTGACCATTCAACGTGGTTGCGTGCAAAAAATAACGAACGTAGCATAGACCTCAAAAGGAAACTGTGACATGCATTCGTGCGCATTCTTTCAAGAACTTACTTGTGAGATAGTATAGACCCATGCGTCTACTTCGTTCGCCCCTCGCTACCGAGTGTAGAAAGTACCGGCGTATATACGGAAGTGAAATCACCCGTGTGCTATCAACATAAAAAAAGGACTCTGTATACGGCGGCCATCTTATAGTGGTGTAAATCCCCAATCGGATATGAATATGAAAAACGTGATGTGTAAATAATGTAACTGACGAGTGATTTAAAAAAGAAGTGATTTAAATGAGTGAAGGATGTTAATCCTGGGGTGCAAAATCAGTATGGTATATTGCCTTTTCAAACATACACTTTATCATACAAATGTTTCGCAAAAGATAACATAAAAACTCCATCCGGTCATTTAAACCAAAAGGTTTGGAAGATTGCAGGAACTTAATCCAGTGATTTTCGCGTTTCAATAGAAAGTTGTTATTGTCTCTGTCATCACGCTTTTCCACGACCTCTACAGCAGCAAATCTGAATTGGCTGACGTTGTGTTTGTTTTCCTTAAAGTGTAATGCTAGAGCAGATTTTGTATTTTCAGTTCTTATATTGCTCTTATGTTCATTGATGCATACTTTCAGTTTACGTTATGTTTTTCCAGTGTAAACCAGTCCGCATGGGCATTTGATTATGTAAAGTACATTTTCTGTGTCACATGTAGCATTCAATCTTAAATTGATGTTAGTGCCCTTCATTGGATATTTCATCGATGGCCCTTTCATCATGTTGTTACAGTTTTTGCAGTTCAGACATGGTTGGTTGCCTTTGAAGGTGACAGAAGAAGTTGTTTTGGGCTTCTTGATAATTTCTTTCAAATTGTTCGCCCTAGTATACGCAAATAGTGGTTGGTCTTTGAAAATTTGATTGAAATCCTGTTCAGTACTGACAATTGGCCAATGTTTCAATATTGAGGTTTTGTATGCTTTTGAAACAACTGAAAATTTAGAGACAACTACAGGTCTATTCATTTCATCTTTTCTTCTGACCGCTAAAGCGTCTTGTCGGGTGATCTTGTCACATTGTTCCTTGGTATTGGTTAGGATTGATTGAGGGTAACCTCGTTGTCTGAAACGTTCCATCATGTTGGCAGCTTGTTCTTCATATTTATCTGAATTAGATACTATCCTCTTGACCCTGAGTAGTTGGGAGAAAGGAAGATGGTTCTTAAGAGGTTTTTGATGGAATGACGTATAATGCAGTATGTTATTTTTATCTGTTTCCTTTCTGTATATGTTGGTTTCCAAACGATTGTTTACTCTTGTGACACTCACATCCAGGAAAGTGATTGTATTTTGACTCCTTTCAGCAGTAAATTGTATCCAATCATTGATGTGATTGAGTTGTGTTAATGCTGTTTCCAAAGATGTTTGATCGCCTTGCCATAGGACAAATATATCATCGATATATCTCAAGAACAGCCTGGCGTGTGTATCCCAAGGATGACAATTCAAGATATAGTTCTCTTCAAAATGGTTCATGAATGCGTTCGCATAGACCGGCGCTGCACAGTTGCCCATGGAAGTTCCGGACAACTGTGCATAACACTGGCCCTCCCATGATAAATAACTTTGATACAAAGTGAAATGCATCAATTGCAAGATGAAAATCTGGAAATCCATCTCTAAATCAGAGTTTAGTAAAATGTTCTCTATAGCTTCCAAGCCAAGATCATGTGGTATACTGGTGTATAACGCTTTCACGTCTATGGAGCATAACCAGATGGGTTCATTGTCTTCAAAAGTGATGCCATCTATCTGATGCAAAAAGTCTGTTGTGTCTTTCACATAAGTGCGAGATAGTTGGATCAAGGGTTGTAGGTATTTGTCAATCAATTTGCCAGTGTTCTCATGGATGCTACCTCGAGTTGAAACGATTGGTCTAAATGGTGGGTGTCTTAGATCTTTATGAATTTTCGGTAGCATATACATGCTAGGGGTTCTTGGATTACTTGGAGTCAAATACTGTTTGGTTTTTTGATTGATGACACCATTCGCATGTGATGTGGTTAGAATGTTAACCAATACTTCCATGTATTGTCGAGTTGGATTTTGTTGCATCAGACTATAGGTGTTGGTATCTGAAAGATGCTCTTGTACTCGTTCTCGATAGTAGGTAGTGTCCATCAGGACTAGGGCACCCCCTTTGTCTGCTGACTGGTATGTAATCTCCTCTCTTTTGGCTAAGTTGTTGAGAACTGAGTATTCCGTGTTAGACATGTTGATCAATTTTTTCTTCCTTGTATAGTTGAAGCTCGAGATGTCATTTTTTACTAGGTTTTCAAAGATATCCAGAGATTTGTGGCTCGCAGGTGCCATGAACGTACTTCTTGTTCGTAAACCTTTCAGTTGGTCAACTTGATTACTATCTGTTGTTGGTGCGATGTTCTCAAAGAAATGTCTTAAGCGCAAGGTGTGCATGAATTTGAATAGACTAACCTCAAGCTCTAGTTCGTTGGTGTGGCTGGTTGGAATAAAGGAGGTGCCTCTTTGTAATACTTTCATTTCTTGTTCTGACAGAGTGTAAGATGAAATGTTCACAACTAGGTTGGTTTCTTCTTTGGTTTCTCCACTCTCTTGCTGAGTGTTGTGTTCCTGAGATCCCTTTCCGTCAGACCGTCCGAAATGCATTGGGTAGTGATGTACCTATATGTGTTGTATCAGCTTTAAAGCATGCGAGATGTGGCAGAGGAGACCTGTACGATTTTCTACCCCTTCCCCGGTCACTTACCTGTGTCATACATGTGGTGAATGACTCGTGTGAGGCAAACTGCGGAAATCCCTGTATCCATTCCCGTGGCTCCCACGACCTGATGGAGGACCTCAAAATGAGACCCGAGTGGCCGCCCATCGACTCCAATGCAGCTCAGAGGCTGCCTCTATCCACACGCTAATGCCACATTGGAAGGCTTCCTCGGCTCCTGCAGAGCAGATCCTCCCTCTCCCAACCCCGCATGTGGAAAATTCCAGCAAACTCTCAATCTGGGCAGACTGGTAAATTCCCCTATCCTAAATTAAGTCTATCGAACATTTAGCCATTTGTCTTAGGGGGTGTGTGCACCTATTCTTGCTTTCTCCCTAGAGGTCTTGGTTGCTCCCTACCCCATGTTTCCCTCCTAGCCTTAAATAGGTAGGTTTGTATGCATGCGTAAGAGTACAATATTTGTGTGCTTGTGAATCCGGTAAGTGGGTTGAGGTATTGTGGCTCTCATATTTTCTTAAACTATAACATTCCATTATTATTCATGTTTCTGAAGGCTACTTGCTTTATAGATCAGATGGGTGTACACCATTCTTCATTACTGTACCACACCTTTGTTTTATATTATCATATTAGGGGCAACCACAGATGGGTAAGCAATGCAGAGGATTCGAATTATGTTGAAGAAGGGCACTCTAATAAAGTAGATTCCTAGTTAAGTACGGGGTTAGTAAAAATGAAGTGCATTAATCAGTACCTCAAAGCCCTCTCCATCGTGACTGTACGTGGTTGCAAATGTGCCAGAGGAATCCATAGGAAGGTCAGCCTTGAAATACACCAATATACTGTTACATGTAATGAGACGTTTGCAGTGGGTTGAAATGTGGGACCATGATATTAATGCAGATGCTTATGTGGATACTGGTGCAGGCCTCATCTGAAAAGCTTTATGATGCGAAGCCGTTCCATACAGTTTGTAGTTCACCAGTAAACTTTGATGGGTCCATCAGGTAACCTCCATGAAAGTGTCGAGAAGAGGCGCCGCCTAGGTTTATGCCTGTAATGCTGGTGTAGCAGTCAATTTCATTTATTTCGGACTTTTCATTTATAACATCAATGTAGCGCATTGTATATGTTCTTTTCCAATACCAAAATAGAATAAAGCTCAGATACATAAAATATCTACTGCACTGTAAAACAATTTTTTAAACTCTACTTAAAAACCTTCCAGCTAAAAAAAATTATACAGCCTTAGTATGTTCCTGAGCTCTCAATTATTCAATGTCTTTGCACGAGTGGCTCGTCTAGGCTTTTTTTGTGTCTTGGACATTCCAGTATAGATGTTATTGTGGGATGAATATAACTACAAGTTCCAGAATGCAAAGCAAAGACTTGGAGAGGATGCAATACACATTCATTAAACATACTTCATTCTTCAATGTAAATTCTGCACATTGTATTTAAAAAATAATAATTTGGTAAATAATAAAAATTTTGGGTTAGCACCACCATAGGTAGTAGCCAACTTTCACTCATACAGAGCATCTTGGAAATTGTGTTTGGACTGATATTATTGACCACAGAACTTGACTCCGAAATTTCAGATCTCTGAGATAAGCTGGTTCTCTGAAGACTAAGTGATGACTTTAGTGACGCACATCACTTGTCCAGATTATTTTTGCAGTAGCACTACCCTCGAGGTCCAGAACAGTAACAAGTGACCAGGAATAATTAAGCTGAATGTCCTCTAGAGAAGCAAGAATACCAGTGTTAACAGTTCACTTCAACAAGGACTCATCCCCGACTCCCTCAAAATTGGACAAGTTACACCTATACTCAAGAAACCAACAGCTGACCCTACTGACCTAAACAATTGCCGTCCTATTACCGATATTCCCACCCTTGCAAAACTGTTGGAAAAATGCATACAACTCCAATTGACAAAACACATTGATCAGTTAGACCTCCTCAACCCTCATAATCAGGCTTCCGAGCAGGGCACAGTACTGAAACTGCTATGACACACATAATTGATGACGCACTCCAAATCCTAGATCAAAATGATACCTGCCTCCTCATCCTTCTTGACCTCTCCTCAGCATTTGACACTGTCAAACACATGAACTTACTCGAGCTGTTACACACCAAAATGGGTCTATCTGGGACTGTTCTCAAATGGTTCACCTCCTTTCTGCATAACAGGTCTCAGAAATTCAAGAGCAACAACTTGATGTCCCCACCAGTGCCTGTAACATTAGGCGTCCCACAAGGATCTTCTCTATCCCCAACATTGTTCAATCTGGTCATGGAACCTCTCACCACCTTGTTACAAGCATCTAATGTACACTTTCACATGTACGCCGACGACACCCAACTATATCTCAAATCACAATCCCCCAAAGACATCAAACTTCTGAACTCAACTCTCAGAAACACCCAATCATGGCTTGCCAATAATCACCTCAAACTCAATGCTCTGAAAACTGAGTTCCTTCTGATCTCACCTCCCGTGAAAATCTCCACCACTCAAACTTGGCTTAAGCACCTAACTGCACTCAATGTCCAACCTACCATCGTGGACTCAGCGAAATCCCTAGGCATTACACTTGACGCCAACCTCAACATGCAGCAGCATATCAGCAAGGCAACTAAGGAAGCAAATTTCCAAATCAATACCCTGAGGAAACTTAAACCCTTCCTACCAGCCAAGGACTTCCAATCTGCAGTACAAGCCCTAGTCATTCCTCGCTTAGACTACGGTAGCGTCGCCCTTTGCGGACTCCCTCTATCTACAACTGCACCCCTGAGAGCCTCTTTGAACGCTGCAGCGAGACTCATCACTGGATCAAAAAAACACTCACATGTTTCCCCTGACCTAAAATCCCTGAACTGGCTACCTTTTGAAGCCAGAATACACCTGAAAATTGCCTGCATGACGCACAGAGCTTTACACTACAACTCACCCGGCTACCTCACTCAGAAGCTGACAATATCTGGTGGCACAAGAACCACTAGAAGCACAAAGAATCTTCTTCTGAAACCTCGTAGATTCCGGAAGGTTAAAACATATAAACGCTCCTTTTCAGGAATGGCACCCAGGATCTGGAACTCACTCCCTCCAGAAACCAGACTTATCTCCTCCACTACATTCTTTAAGAAAGAAGTAAAAGCTATCCTCATGACTAAATTCACCTGAACTTGTACTTTGGATCTATTTGAGACTCTGCACCTATCTGCACTATTGTTTGTCTGATTGTCGATTTGTATCATTGGTTTTAGTTGATTATTATGCTCCCCCATGTACCTACCCTATTTTGCTATTCATTTTTTACCTACAACTATTCTTTGCTCAAAAGTCTGTTAATCACCCCCTTGTTTCCTTACCCCCTGTTTTTGTAAAGTGCTCTGATATCTGCAAAGATCTTGTTTGCGCTATATAAAACTTTCAAAATAAATAAGCAGGTATTCGTTGACTGATAATTGTTTGGGATGGAGGCATTCCCCTTCCACTACTACAGTGCAGAATGACATTCAGGACAAAGAGATGACATTTAATGTCTAGGGAGCCTCGAATTTCTTAAATATATAAAATTTCAAAGTTCTGATCCCACATTGGATAACTACGCCCACAACAGCAAAGAACTATTCAACATCGTCAAAGAGTTCACCAACCCCACCGCCGGCACCAACGACATCACTCCCTCCCAAGACCTCTGCAACTCCCTATCCTCATTCTTCCACAACAAAATCGCTGACATACATAACAGCTTTGGTGACCAGTCCACCCCACCCACCTTCAAACTAAAACCCCCCTCCAACAACCTTTGCACCTGGAACCCAATCACCACTGAAGGCACCATCCGCCTGATGAACTCCATCCACTCAGGATCACCAACCGACCCATGTCCCCACCACATTTTCAACAAAGCAGACTCCATTATCGCACCCCATCTCCGAGACGTCATCAACTGCTCCCTCAACTCCGCTACCTTCCCGGAAAGCTGGAAACATGCCGAACTCAGCGCCCTCCTGAAAAAACCCACAGCAGACCCCACCGAACTTAAAAACTACCGCCCCATTTCGCTCCTCCCATTCCCTGCCAAAGTCATTGAGAAAGCCGTCAACAGTCAGCTCGCCGCCTTCCTCGAATCCAACAAATTCCTCGACCCTTCACAGTCCGGCTTCCGAGCCAAACACAGCACCGAGACCGCCCTCATCGCAGCAACAGACGACATTCGAACCCTACTGGACAATGGAGAAACAGTCGCCCTCATCCTACTTGACCTCTCCGCAGCCTTCGACACAGTCTGTCATAGCACCCTTATACAACGCCTCAGCAACGTCGGAATACAAGGAAAAGTATTGACCTCGATCATCTCATTCCTCGCCGGAAGAACCCAGAGAGTCCGCCTCCCCCCTTTTAGATCAGAGGCCACCGAAGTCATCTGCGGTGTACCACAAGGATCATCACTCAGTCCCACCCTCTTCAATGATACATGAGTCCCCTCGCATCCATCGCGCGCCAACACAACCTCAACATCATCTCCTACGCAGACGACACCCAGTTGATCCTCTCCCTCACCAAAGACCCAAACACCGCCAAAACCAACCTACACGAAGGGATGAAAGAAGTAGCCGAGTGGATGAAGAACAGCCGTTTAAAGCTGAACTCGGACAAAATGGAAGTCCTCATCTTAGGATCATCCCCCTCCGCCTGGGACGACTCATGGTGGCCACCGGCCCTGGGAAATGCACCCATACCAACGGACCACGCACGTAACCTGGGCTTCATCCTGGACTCCTCCCTCTCGATGACCAGACAAGTCAACGCCGTCTCATCATCATGCTTCAACATCCTACGTATGCTCAAAAAAATCTTCCGTTGGATCCCTATCGAAACAAGAAAGACGGTCACTCATGCACTGGTCACAAGCCGACTGGACTACGGAAACACCCTTTACGCCGGAACCACAGCCAAACTACAGAAAAAACTCCAACGCATCCAAAACGCCTCAGCCAGACTCATCCTAGACATCCCCCGCCAAGACCACATTTCCGGTCACCTGAAAGACCTCCACTGGCTCCCCGTCAACAAGAGAATAACGTTCCGTCTCCTCACCCACGCACACAAAGCCCTCTACGACCTAGGACCCGAATTCCTCAACACGCGCCTGTCCTTTTACACCCCAACCCGCCAACTACGATCGTCCAATCAAGCCCTCGCCGCAATCCCACGCATCCAAAGATCCACCATGGGGGGAAGATTATTCTCCTACTTAGCGGCCAAGACCTGGAATTCTCTCCCCACCCACCTCCGCCTTACACAGAACCACCTCTCCTTCAGAAAACAACTAAAAACTTGGATATTCGATAAGTAAAGTACCCCCACCACTCCCTCAAGCGCCTTGAGACCCTCTGGGTGAGTAGTGCGCTATACAAATTTTAAACTTGAAACTTGAAACTTGGGCAAGTTGATGAGCGATAAGTAAAAACATGGCAGGCTAAAACTATTGTTCCGATCGTTCTGGCCTAATGACGTTGTCTCTTTGCCGGTTCAGTGAACCAATGCCTAGTATGCTAAAATGTATGGCTAATGAATGTCCACATTTCTTTTGGTTCTGGTTGTGGTAAATGGCAAAATATGAAACTACTTCAGAATGAGGCGATATCCATAAAAACAGTCCTACCTAATTTAGTCGCACTCAGACTACACTAAATAGGCCACCAGCTAGATCAAGGATATGCTTGTTTCTCCCCCCTCAACCACGTTAAGCGGAAATTGTCAAAAATCTTAGTGTCCATTCTTGAAAGGCTTGGGTGGTTTTTTAGCCAGCTGAGTCGCAAAGTCCTTTGGAGGACTTGAGATAAAAAAGCAAAGCTACAGCAATGTCTTCAATACCAAAGATATATACAGAAGGTGGTCATAAAGATGTGCAGTAGTGCCATGTCAAGACAGTGAATCTGGAATTAGAGTGAAGGTGGTAGTAAGTTTACAGTTGTATATCAACGTACAGTATTTATGGATATTTTATACCTTCCATTTGATGTACTCTGCACCTATGTAGTGCAAGTAGGTCTTATTGTGATGTAAAATCCAGCATCATTTTAACATCCATGAAAATGTAGTGTGGAGCTGTTATGGCTTGGGAATACTGTAATCTGACTTGGAGTTGTAAAGGGTTTTGGAAAAGATAAAGTCAATGCCACAGCTTCAGTATGCTTGGGAATAGCATCACAACAAGCAACCAGGGCATGCAGGCGAATCACTCTGATGTTCACGTATAGCGGATAACCTTGTAGAACCTAGAGTGATGCTGGCTGTGTGTCGTGCACAAACTCTGTGGAGAATCCTTGCAACATAGTGATGTGCATCAGAAGCTGATGCTCAAGGGCCACACTTAGCTACAGTCGATTTATTCCATCATCTGAACATTGCTTTTCTTTTGATGTACATCTCGCTTGTAGTCCCGAGTTGTGGTGTGGGAGTACAGCACAAGGAAATCTGTCTTCATCTCCAGAGTGGTAGCACAGTTGAAGGATCATTGTAGTGTTCTGACTTCTCAAGCGTATTAACTATTATAGTTAAAGGGGCATTAGCAGAAGAATACGCAGGTTATGGGGACAACCATTCAGGTTAGGGAGACTCACATTTAGCACTTAATACCATTAATATCGTAATCGATCTGAAATTGTCATTATGCATTACAAATCTTTGAGTAACTCCATATTCCCAGTACTTTATTGGAAAACTGCCACCGTACCTTTGGATATACCACTTGGAGGCGTCATATTTTCCATAGTAAGTCTACTGAGGACCCCATATGTGACTGTTCGGGCGTACAAGCATCTGCCGTCGGTTCTGTGGCTAAGAGATCACAAACAACACCAGGTCTTAGCACTTAAAGTAATTACTGGTGCGCCCCTGGAGTCCCTGAACATTTCTCTGCTCCTAAGGATACAAATTATCTGCTCTCGGCTGTACTTCTAAATGGGGCGATATTGAGTCATTAGAATGTGCTGCAAGTCCACGGTAGTTACCGGTTTTGCTAACTCCAATTTAATGCTCTAAAATTGAAGTCTAACCGGTGAAGAAAATGCTTAATAATGCTGCCACGTCCAAACAAGCATTGGCATAGCCAATAGGTCTCGCGCTTGGGATCGTATAAGTATTTAGTTATGCAGCACCATATCCTTGATGAAACAACACCAACATTTGCCTGGCTAAACACTTATAAGGTCCCAAAGGCGAGACCTATTGGCTATGCCAATGCTTATTTAATATATATATATGACATCCATATGTTTTTTTGCACAGTTTTCATAGGGATGATTGATAGTACGATGTAGTGTGTAAGTGGACCTATTGTGTGTGTATTGCTCAGCATTTTAGGGAGGGCTTTTTGCATTTGGTAAACCCTCCCCACTTTCTACATTAGTATATGTAACATATTACGCTCTGCACAACTGCATAAATGCTTTATATTGGATTACTAAATAATATTTCATAAAGATAGCTATTAGTATATAAAAATTCATTTGTAACCTTAGCAATATGGGCATGAAATGTGATATCATTTAAGTATCCTTTTTAACAGACTCCACTGTCTTGCAGGGGGGACACTATTGCCATTGTATCCAAAAGACTATGTGGAGGAGGAGGAGGATGAAGCAGATATGTCTTCTGAGATTGATTTGGATGAAGAGAGACTTGAGCCAAGATCTGATGATGATGACACGTAAGGCCGCAACATATGGCTATGAGTATTTGAAGCACAGAAAAGTTATTCTATCAACAAAGATGTTCACCAATGAGGTGCTCCTGCAAGACAGTTATTTTTAAAGTTTAAATATTTTCTTGGAAGTATGCACTTGCAGCACAAATAATCAGGTTACACAAGATATCAAGTGCTACGTTCAGTATATATATCACCTAATCAATACCAACAATTCAAAGCAAAATGTTGTCCAAAATGAAACCGATCCAACCAGAGGGTGCTGACACCTAGCGACTAATGCCAGCTCACTTCAGTTTCTCTCCTCCTTTGCACAGCAACTCGTGAAAAACACTCTTCGGATGCACGAGGAACATGGACACTCAGCCTCCTCACCATTTCACCATTAAATAGATCACAATGGCGTACTGTGGCCCTCAGTTTGACCCATAACATTGCTTGCTGAACACACTCATTCTGAAATATGGCAAAGTGCTGCTTCAATTCTAATATTTGCTTGTCCTACTTAACAGCATTATCACATTCAGCCTTCAAAAATGCAAAATATTCATCTTGCTTCTTGATCTGTTTCTGTAGAGTGTACAACACATTTTCTTTGTCCTGTAACCCATCTTGCACTTTGCTCAACTCACCATAGCTTGCATACCATTCTGTAATTTATCTTGAAGCAACTGCCTCTCAAACGTATGCTTTTTCTCTAACTCAACCAACTCAAAAACAGTTCACCAGCTAGATTAATTGACCGTTTATTCTGCTTAGCTTCAGCAGTCGCCAAGATTCGTTTAGCCACATGTCAATATGCTAAATATAATTGGCTGGCGCAACATTGGGATCATATGTTGTGCCCACTATTATAGGACTTAGGACTCAGTCCCCAACTCCTGAAAAAAAGTTGAGAAAGGGTGTAGCCCAAATGGTCTCCTGTTGATTAAAAAAAGAATGAGGGGATCTGCAGTACAACAGTGAGGCTCCCGTGTCATTTCACAGACTTACTGTGGTCCTGCCAGAGCAAGCATCCCTACCATGGTGCTGCAGCTCCATAAAAGCTTCCATACCATGGTGCAGGATCCACAGTACCGGTTCTTGTACTGAGGGCTGGCACCAGGGAAGGAAGTCTGCAGTACACTGTGACAGGTATGTACTGTTTACCACACAGTTTTTACTAACATGATTGGTACAACGTAGGTCAGTAGAATGCAGGTAAGTACCACACAAGCCTTTTTTGGCCTGTTTATGATGCAGTACTTTACAATGCAGGCAAGTGTTTTTTTGAAATGACATTTTTAATGTCATAAAAAGAAAGGGTAAGGAATGGTTAAGGGATAGGTACGTGTAAATGAGGGTAAGGTTTTAATTAGGGGTTTGTGATCAGTAGAGGGTAAGGAAGGGTAGACTTTTTAAAGATTTGGGGTGGGTACAGATAGAGAGGGTAAGAGGTGTTAGGGTTCAGGGCAGGTCGAGGTAAATGGGGTAAGGAGTTTTTATGGTCCAGGAGTTTGTAGATGTAAAGGGATTTAAGGGTTAGGGGCAGGTAGAGGTAAAAGGATGTGTCTTTTACATTTGATGGCCAGGTAGAAGTAAAGGGAGGAAGGGTTTTTAGCGGTCAAGGGTGTGTAGAGTTAAAGGTAATACGAGATTTTTAGGGTTCAAGTGCAGGTAGATGTAATGGGTAAGGTTTTTTTTAGGGATTCAGGGTTTGGTAGAGATATAGGGAGGTAAGAGACTTTTAGGATTCAGTGGCACGTAGAGGTAAAGGGACATAGGGTTTTTAAGGGAGAATATATATGTGTGTGTATGTATATTTTTATAAAAAGGGGTATGGGTGGGCTCTTTAACAATCTCTCTCTCGCTATATATATGTTTATGTACACATTTAATCATATATAAAATATCAGCTGTTAGAACACATAATGTGCTTCAAAATACCACGTTGTAAAACAACATAATGTTGACAACAATGTGTTGTAAACATCCATGGTAAAGGCATGCATTATTAATGAAGTGTATTATAACAGCTGATATTCCCGTGGCACCATCGTCTGGAGAAGCCCAGTAGCCAACCCCTGCAGTGCATGGGCAAAGGCAATGTGAACCAGTGGCTGGTCACCCACAGAATGTATGGTGAAGTATCTGGCCAGGGGCCGGTCACTGTGGCCAACTCCTGCTGCTCATGGCAAAGGACGTGCACAGCAGGGTTTGGACGCCTGCTGAGGGTTGGCCACCTTGGAGAGTTGGGCAGAGGGCTTCGCTTGACATTAGCCATAAACAGAGGTGAGATCCCAAAAAATATTGAGTTTAGGATATAATAAAAAAAACAAAGAAACTCACTCAAAAACCAAATGTCAAAGTGACATTAGAGTTAGGCTTGGTAATAAGATTGTAACATACATTAAAAAACACTCCAGAAATCCACACAAAAAAACCTGTTAAAATGCAGTTACAGTTACAAAGCAAAACCTCAAAAACACTGAAATTTGCCAAATAAACTTCTGTGAACTAATTATAACTTGCACCCTGTCACTCACAGCTTAAGACTTCACGTGTTATATCACTCATTACACGTTAAATTACATCATTGGTGACATCACTGATCACATTTTAATTGACGTAACAAATTACATCATCTATGGTACTACCTACAAACTAGAAACAGTTATTATCACACGACTCGAGGGCAGAGATCCACAGACAAGCCCTTCTTCAAATTCCACAAACGTGTACCTCCAGATTTGGACGGAGGTCTTTTTCCTACCAGGCCCCATTCTATTGCGATAAACTTCCCCTAACAATTTGCTTATGCAGAGAGCTGGGTACGTTAAAAAAATTCCTAAAAACCTGTCTGTTTTAGTCAGTTTTTCACTAGTCTTATACTTCAGCAGAAGCGCCAAGATATTTCTTCAGGGATGATTTGTTGCGCTATACCAAGAGAGCATAACATAACCAACTCGAATATCATTTTAAAAAAGAAAATTGGTGGGGAAAGCCTTAAAGTCATGTACCACATAAAATTACTATGTGTACATGTGAGGCAACAGAATGGACATTAGCAATTTCTGTTTCTTGAGAAGACTTGCTCAGTTTTGTGCCTAGCACCTGTTTTGTTTGTTTGATTTTTGGTCTCACAGAAAACCTTTATTAAGATTCTGCTTAGATGAGCACAGAAACAGGTGCCCTTTATGCTAAGGCAAAAAATCACAAATAGGTAGTAAATTGTCATTGCTTATTTTGACAAGACCAGCATATTCTACCTTTTCACCACAAAAGAAATGTCACCAAAGGTGACATGAGATGATAGGAATTTGAAAGAATTAATGAATTTCCTGCCAGCTATCACGGGAAAATCTACATTTTTCATAACAACATTTCCAAAGGACGGCACTGCGGCTGATACTTTTTCAGTAGCAAGAATCTTCCTTTGCAGCGTACTTTACCTTACCATCCTCCAATCCACTTGTTTTTCTGGAAATTGAGATAATCATGGATTTTAATTATTCTCATTAGCTATGATTGGTGCTAGTTGGTTCAATGCTTCGCTCTTACATTAGCATTACTACTACAAAATATATCTTTATACACAAATTACTGAAATATTATCAAGTATTCTTTAGAAAATGGAGCATATTATCTTAGCGTTAACCTTCCTCTGTCACTGATAACCTTAACATCCAATTTATTTGAACATGTATAATTTGGAGTGAGAGAGGGATTGTATGAAAGCTAGCTCTTGTGAGAGGTGCCTTAATTCTGAAAACATTTTTCAAAATAAATTCAATGTTCCTTCTGACCTATATCATCGCATTATCTCCTATGTTAAGCTGATTTTGTAATATTTTGTTAATGTAAGTTAATAGTCTAGTCAATCAAGATAATTATATATTTTATGACGGTGACTTGTTATACTAAAATCCCATTTACAAATTCATGCATTACCATACATAGAACTATCAGTCAATCTATTGTTCTGTACAGTTCTATCAAGTTATGTTATTTTTTTTCTTTATGGTATTGAATTGTAATATAGCTATTGGAATCAACATCATCCTTAATAATACAGAGTTTGACCCCTTCTTATTTAAACTAAACTTACAAAATCTCAAATATATAACCGAATTGATAACATAATATTTTAAAACAATGGTTGCAAAATCCTTTTACAAAGGATTTTTGGTATTTTGGTAAGAGTAGTTCAGTTTTAACTGCTTTGATTATCATTGTTCTTTTCTTCAGAAATTTTGAAGACTCTGATGACGAACTGAGAGAAGCGTTGGTAGAGTCTTTGGAACAAGTTATACTTCCCAAAGAAGAGATATTGAACGACGAAGTAAAAACAGAAGATATATGCCTAGAAGAGCAGAAGTCTAGAGAAAAGCAGAATTTCCCAAATTCCCCAGAAGAAAAAGTGCAAAAAGAGGACATGTTACAAGAAGAAAAGAATGAGGCCATACCCATCAAAATACCTTTAACAACTGGGGCAAATTTACAAAATAACTCTGCTTCATCTCGCATCTGTGCCGTTGAATAGAAATGGAGGGATTTGATTATATATTACACAGTGGTTTCTCTTTCTTTTTTAAAGGAAGAAACATTTTTGAAAGTTGTACCTAGCCAATGTGTTTGGGGTAAAATATTCACTGTGTAATAATGCTGTGAAGCATTTCTATGTCAGCTGATAGGTGGGTGGTGTGAAATCCACAAACAGAAGATGTGTGGCTTACAAAGATGTGAGTGTTAAAAAAGTACAAACCTACATTTCCCAGTGTTTAAAAAAATCTTTTTATTGTATTTTCTCACAAGCAAACAGTATGTAAAATGATACATGGAGCAACCAAACCCCCAGCTTGCTGCAGCACACAGATACATATGAAACGGCAAGTCACAGAGTCAGCCTGAAATCAGATTAAAGGCAGTTAACACTCAGTTCAGAAAGTCGAGGATTCCATCCCAGAAGGCCCTCACTCTGGAAAAACGGCAGAGTGTATGGAGCAGTGTTTCTTACTGTCCACAGCCCCTCGGGCAGCAGTTCGTGTCACTCATTCTCCTTAACGCAGAGCTGA
This sequence comes from Lissotriton vulgaris, assembly GCF_964263255.1. NCBI lineage: Eukaryota > Metazoa > Chordata > Amphibia > Caudata > Salamandridae > Lissotriton > Lissotriton vulgaris. The sequence goes on from NC_141696.1 coordinate 1,181,839,704, forward strand.
GTACGCGCACAGTATGCCTGGTGTAGAAGCTTCAAATGAATGAGCCAGAACCCCATCCGGATAGCAACCTTCATGGGGCATTTACAATATACCCCCACTCATTGTCCTCTGAGTGGGGGTTGCAGCCTCTGTAACAGGCCTGGCTGTTGCTGAGAAGTGTGGAATACATCTGCGCAATATAGCATGCCTGCATAGCGGGTGACCAGTGCCTGATACTCCAATGGGCTTTTGTCCTCTATATCGTAAGGGCAGGGGATCCGCCGAGTCAAGATGGACCTAATCAGTAGATATCATAAAAATGACCCCCCCCTCCCAGTCCACCCCAAAGGCATTTAATTCTGGATTTGAACGTCCATGAGCGTCAGCCACCCTTTGCCTCTCCAGAGATCACCCACTTTGAAGATGCCGATCATATATCAGCACCGGTGGCCCGACACCCTTTGCGGCCCCGCCATCGTACCCGTGTCCCACAGCGGTGTCTCCAGTGTCAAACAACCCGCCCATTCCAGCCTGTGTGTCACAAGCTCAAACCACCAAGACGGTCAGTTTCAGGAGGGTGGTTACTGTCCATGCCCCGTAGATTCACCGTGTGATCCCATGGGTCTCCAGCGGCCACCTGTAGGCCATCAGGGCTGACTCCCTCTGATGCGCAAAGGTTCAGTTATTGACCAACAGCAGGTGAGCGGCCCAGTAGTACAGTTATAGATCCAGCAGGGCAATGCCCCCTTCCGACTGACTCCTCGTCAGTGTTCTAAGAGTGATCCTCAGGCACCACCATCCCAGGAAATTTCCCTAACCTCTGCCTCCACCCTTCATAAGAAATGATCGGGGATCTCTAAAAATGAATTCTGCACCAAATAAAAGAAGATAGATCATCTTATACAAGGCTACCCTGCCCAGCAGGGGCAGAGGGAGGTGACACAAGTGTTCCACATCCCTGTGGAAGTTCCTGCAATATCCGTCCTGTATTTTTATCATAAAACAGATTACGGTCTTCTGTCACGTAATTTTCCAGGTAAATGAACCCAAGGTCAGCCCATACCAACAGCTGGAACCAGTAGCCCTGAGGCGCCCAACGGGACAATGGGTATGCTCTGGACTTACCCCAGTTAATAGCTATGCTGAAGAAGAAACTGAAGATTTGCAGGATCTCCATGACACTCGGTAAGGAGCAATCCACATTTGCTAGGTAGAGCAGGACATTGTTCACATACAGGGAGATCACATCCTCCCAGTCACCATCCCAGAGGAGATCCTGCAACACTATGTCCCGCCGAACCCAATTCGCCAGCAGCTCAATCGCCACTGCAAAGAGCAACAGAGAGAGGGGCAACCCTGTCAGGTGCCCCTACCCAATTTATTTTCCTCTGACTGCAAGCCATTCAGCCACACCCTGTCTGTCGGCCCATGGTGAAGGAGGCTCACCCATGCCCGATACACGGGCCGAAGCCCATACAGTCAAGAAGAACCTGCAGATAGAGCCAGTCCCAGGAATCAAATGCCTTCTCAGCATCCAATGCAAAGAGAAGTGCCAGCCTCTGTATGTGGAGTCACCTGGCCAGACAGCCGAAGAGCCGCTAGAGATTGTGACGCATAGATCTATGCTGCATGAATCCGGATTATGTGCCACTACGACATCTATCACCTGCGATAAGCAATTCAACAAAACTTTAGCAAGTTTACTTTCCACATTTAGAAGAGGAATAGGCCTGTACAAGGCACAATTCTCTGGGGGCTTCCTGGGATTTTGAAACAACACTATCTGCGCTTGCAGAAAATCCAGGGTCCTGGGGAAGTTCGCACCTCATCTGAGCCTCACAGTACAGAGAATGCAAAGGCTTGATCACCCTACTCTTAATACTTTTGAAAAACAGCGGGGGGAAGCCAGTGGGACCAAGGACCTTCCCACTTTCGATTTGGGCTAGGGCTTCAGGAATTTTTCTCTCTGTGATCACGACCTCAAGAGAATCCCTAGCTTCCCTACTCAGTTAAAGGCACTGGGAGGTCACTCACAAAACCTTGCATACCCTCCACCACCTCCTCAGAGAGGCTGGAAGTATAAAGAGCGCTGAGGTAGCACGCAAAGGTCTGAGCAATCATCACTATTCTACTCTGCCGTGCCCTATAAAGTTTCCTTGCCTCCTGATGAACAAGCAGCCTATATTCCTCCCTGAGCTGCACCAGACTCCGAGCTTGTTCCAGGTACGACCGCTCCACAGGTGGCTCCTGAAATGTGGCCCCAACTGCCCATCTCTGGCCTCTGCGGCTCCTCACGAGCACTCCCCATCGCCCCCAATCAACTGCAAGGAGAGGTTGGGCTGGGACGGATGATGCAGGATACTAGCACCCGCAGTCCAGTGGTGTAAGGGCTCTGGGCTATGCATCCGACTCTGTTGCCACTGCTACGCTGCCTAATTTCCTAGTGTTGTACATAAATACAGTGTAGTACTGTTGCCATTCTAAGACACTTAAAGTGAGTCAAATAGCATAAAATATTTACAAAAGCATCCCGAAGTACTAGCCAAGAAAAGCAATAAGAATAAAAACAAAGTAGATACGTCCAGAATATATTATGAACCTCAAGTGACTGGGTTCCATTCACAACCATAGGTTTTGTATTGATGTTATTAAGGTAGCAAACACAAGATGATGGACGAAGTGCTGAAACGTATATATACTGGTTTGAAAAAACAAGTAGGTCACTGAAATCAATAGTAAATCATTAATTTGCCCCTATATTATTTCCATTATTTTTCCCCATCTCCAAAGTAGGCGAGGTACACAAATCACCCATATGCAAAGCAGTCTTGACCCAATCCCCATGGGAATAGTCCAGCCCGAACTGCCAGGTCAGGTCCTCCCTGGACTGGAAACAAGCCTCCAGAGACTGTTTCCGGGGTATCTCCCCTCATGAGCCAGTCTAGCTTGAATCCAATAGCACAGCAAGCAAGGGGCCCTCGCATGGACATACCATTGGCCACTTGGGGCGAACATAGCAAACGCAAGATGATGGACTGAGTGCTGAAAATTTTCAAACACTCACCACCAGTCAAGAGATCTGGGTTAAATCCATCATTCTTTTGCTCACCATGCCACCCTAGTTTAGAGCCAGCCATATGTAAATCAGTCTTGACCCTGCTCCCCATGGGAACAGTCCCGCCCGAATTGCCAGGCTAGGTACTCCCTGGACCAGAAACAAGTATCCTGGGACCGGTTTCGGGGTATCACGCCTCATCAGCCTGGCTAGCTTGAATTAAGTGGCACAGCGAGCATGGGACCCACGTCTGGGCATACCCTTGGCCACTTAGGGCAAACATAGCAAACACAACAAGATCATGGACTGAATGCTGAAACATTTCAAACTCTCAAACCTAGGCAAGAGATCCGTGTTAAATCAATTGTTCATTTGTTCACCATGCCACCCCAGTTTGGAGCCAGCCATATGCAAAGCAGTCTTGACCCTGCTCCCCATTGAAATAGTCCAGTCCAAACTGCCAGGCTAAGTCCTCCGTCAGCCAGAAACAAGCATCCTGGCACTGGTTTCAGGGTATCCCCCCTAATCAGCCAGGCTGGCTTGAATTCAGTGGCACAGCGAGCAAGGGATCCACATCTGGGCATACCCTTAGCCATTTAGGGTAAACATAGCAATTAGGGTACCAGCTACTTATATCTGCACTTTTTAAAGGCAATTTGAAACTAGGCAATGATTAGATGGCTCTTAGCTGGTTCAAGGCTTTCCTGTCAGATAGATCTTTTAGGGTCTCTATTCCACCGTATCTCTCCAAGGAATGTCCCGTTGAACAGGGAGTACCTCAGGGGTCTGCCCTCAGCCCCACCCTGTTCAACGTTTATGTCCTTTCTCTGGCAGAGGTAACCAGGAAGTGCGGGCTCTCACTGGTGTCCTACGCCGATGATACCCAGCTGGTGGTAGCACTAAAAGACGAGAGCGGCCTGAGTGTGCAGAATTTTAAACAGACTCTCGCAGATATCACCAGCTGGATGTCATCAAACTACCTCCAACTCAATGCCTGCAAGACGGAGGTCCTGCTGCTAGGTAAAGATACAACAGCCTGGGGAAATAATTGGTGGCCTGAGACTCTGGATCAACCACCTGTGCCCAAAAATGTGGTAAAAAACTTAGGAGTATGGGTGGACTCTGCCTTGAACTTTACCCATCATACTAAAAAAGTGGCTGCCACATGTTTTGGTATTTTACGAAACCTACGGCCTATTTTAAAATACTTTGACCACCATACCCGCCAATTGGTGGTACAATCAGCAATTCTCTCGCGGTTGGACTACGCTAGCTCCTTGCTGCTGGGAACTAACGTAGCCGAGAAAGCCAGACTACAGCGAGTTCAAAATGCCGCCGCAACAGCTCTGACAGGTCTTCCGCGTCACAAATCTGTCACTACTACCCTCAAGAGTCTACATTGGCTCCCTGTAGAAAAGAGGATCCATTTTAAAACCTTATGCCTTGCTTTTAAAATTCTGAAACTTGCTTCCCCCCCATGCTATGTCCACTCCTCTCATCCTACGTTCCTCGACGCACTTTACGGTCGGAGGGACAGAACCTGGCCACTATTCCCCGCATTAAATTAAGTCGAATGGGCGGTCGCTCATTTAGATACCTAGCGGCCAAGCTCTGGAATGGACTCCCAGCCCAGATTCGTGAGATGAAGGATCTTCTATCCTTCAGAAAAGCCATAAAAACTCACCTCTTCTGTTAGTTATGTTGTGTCACCTACAGTCTACATCTTCAGCAGTCTCCTTTGGATACAGACAGCTAGCGCCGGGACGCCCCTTGGCTGGGGCAGCCGTGCGCTATACAAACACCTATAACATAACATAACATGAGAGTTTTTAAAAATTGCAGACACTGCTGGATGGTCACACTTTTCTTTGATTAATGTGTGAACGCAGCTGCCATTGAGCATATATTATAGTCAAAATTAATATTTTGTTTGCTATGTAATACTGAGTTCAAGGCATTGGAGTGCATGAAACTGACCATTCTTAATATAGCAGTAGTCCATGGAACATGAGGCACAATACAAAGAGCTGCATGGTTATATATCTGAAATACACTTACCTTTCCCAGATTAGAACCCAGGCCTGAAGGCTCATTGACCAGGAATGTGTCCACGAGACCCTACCTTTCTAGTCAATGGCTGCGATTGAAAGCACTCCCTGACATGATTAGTGTGATTACCCCCGAGAGCAGAATTCTGGACTAGTTGTTAACAGATAATAATTATGTTGGGGAATTGTTGTTCAGTTTGGAATTCACATTAACTGCCACCTTTAGTAACATGGGATTCAAAATCTGGTAATTCCAAGATATTTGTGTAGAACCTGAGACTTCTAGGGTAATGACTTACTCAAAAAATCCCAAAATATCTTATGCAGTTAGACTGATGGATGTTTCTGCATGGCATTTCTCTTTTTAGAAACTTGACAAATATTTTAGATATTGTTCTATTATTGTGCTATTATATTTTAAATTATTTTATGTATGGGGTCTATACTTCCGTCACTTTGCTAGTTCAGCTATTTTAAGTAAGAGGCCATATATTTATATTTTATAGGACTCAAAATTATGTGTTCATTTGAGGACTGGGGACCACCTTAGCTGTTTACACTTTTTCTCTGGGAATAATTGCACTTTCACCATATTCGTGATTCAACTTACTCAGGGAATTCGCTACTGCTACAAAATGTCTGCCCATGATTTGGGACATTGGGCGCAGGGTTATCTAGAATCAAAATATACCCCTAGATATAATTAGGATTGTGAGTTTGGCAAGGAGGGGAATCCTTCACGTTGTACCCTGCCAAAGTCTGTGTGCCCTTATTTAGAGACGAATAGACCTTAAGTAATCCATTAACATAGTCACATTGGCTCAGTCAACAGAATACTTCCTCTGACAGTCCAAATGAAGTAGGGGCTGTTAGAGGAGAAACAATACAGCCATTGCCCTAATTAGGGGGCATGGTGAATTTTGTTTTTCTTTTCCCTCACTGCTAGGAAAAACCTGGTGGTAAGGGACAGGAAAAAAACTAGAATGACTCCCCACAACATGGAAGAAAACTGCCCGGGTGTGGGGGAGGGGGGCATTCTAGGACATTGAAAGGAACCAATGTGATGAGGCATTCTTTCAAGGTACAAAGCTGACACCACTGGGGCGAAAGTATCTCTAAATGTGTTGGCTGGAGTATCATCAGCATGAGTGAGGTAGTGTCCTCATACATCCCGGTAGAATCGACTCCATCTGTCAAAGACTAAACCCGGACCGTATCTTCTCACGTTTTTCTTCTTGTCAGTACAAGCCGCATATGTGAAGATCTTTATTTCTTTGTATCTATTAAAATCTATGGCAATTCTAGCACAGTAAGTCTACAATTAATTGATTGTCGTAAGCCCACAACTGTGTGATCACACAATATGGTGCCATCTGCATAATGCAGAGCTGGGATACACTTGCTGCCCAAATTAGGAGAGGACAATTGGGATTATTGCAATATCTCTGCAAAAGATAGACATAAACATTAAAAACCAGTGTGGATAGCTGAGGCATTGTTTCTTTTCCTGATAGTACACCACTTCATATTTACACATGTACCAAACCTCTGGGTTTATTCTAAAATAATTTGTTGGCACCTTCATTATTTTCCTTTGACCTTCATTTATGTGGGGTGTCTACTGGGTTTTCAGAAGGCTGATTGATGACTAAGCACGGATGCTTTATACATTTAAATCCACCAAAACATGTTCAAATACCCAAGTGACCATCTCTTGGTCTTTTAGGTGGAAGTTTAATTTCATTTCATTTAAGTTGTTGCTATTTGGGCTATCTGCCATTTTAATTTTCAGTTAAAAGGGCTTATGAGTACTGGACAATGCCATTCCCTGTCAGGAATTTACTAATTGTTTATTGATTCTGGACCAATCACTTAAACAGACATATTACACTGCCGATCGTTTTTAAAAGTCTCCCTCTGTTTTCATTTTCTGGGTTCTCTGTCACTTCTGGAAGTAACCACTCCAGTTAATCTCTCTCGTCGGTCTGTATCAGAAAAGGATGCCACCTTCTTGCTTAGATAGATGCATATTGCTTCCTTGAGGGCAAGTATAACCAACTTATCTCATTAATGTTAGAAGGACACAACATCGTTGAGCTGTTATTTCTGTTGCCATCAGTCAAGCAGTCTATTGTCTTATAACACCCATAATGAGATCACAACAAACAGTGACGCCCTGACCTGCTCCATTTTTCAACACTGTTTTAAGCAAAAATTACCCTGCCACCATCATGACTGTTAGAAAAGTCTTGAATTACATTTGACAACTTCAGAATTGGGATATGGCATCTTTTGACCACTTTATGCCACGACCATTAGATCGTTTTAATTAACCAATCGAGTCTATTTAGCACATCCATCCAGAAAGGGGGGATCTACTGCATAGCTATTGCATATGGGAGCGAAAACCTACTTGTTGATTACAGAGCTAGTGCATACTATTTATTCTAAGTAGTGCCCCTTATTTTTGGTGAGATATATTTTGTTGGATCACTCTTAATAAACAGCATTTATGTAAAGTTCAACATCACTGTTGTGTCCAATTGATATATATTTATTTCTTGGTGTAGTTGCTTTGACTCCTGAGGATCAAAGTGTTCAAGCCATGACATGAGCCAGTGCATTTCCTGTATACCACTTAAATAAAATGTATTATACCTGATTAAAAGATAAAGCATATCATGAAAGTTCATTGTCGAGTAAGGTGAAGTTAAATTAAGATTGTCAGATTCTCCAATGAATTAATTTTCTGAGTTATTATCAATACTGAGGTAGCTGGTTGAATCCAAATTTTTAATATGGACTGCTATGATTTATCTAAATATTATGAATTTCCTTAAATAGGGGAGTTTTAAAATAATTTTCAAAAAGACTTTGAATCGCACCTGATTTTGTTTTGGCGCTCTTTGGGTTTTGTTACAATCAGTATATTAAACATCATTCATATTCCTTTGTTTATGACTGATAACAATTGAGCATATTCCACATTGTGGAGTTTTGAAAATATTTCTATTTGAATCAATTGTAGTCATAGTTTCGTATTCATATACGATATTGAGAATTTATTTATGATGTAATCTAAAAAGGTACGTGTAGCTATTTTTTTCCTTTTGGAAAAGTTAACAATTGACAATTATCAACCATATATTCGGGTCAATGGATGAACTTCCTGAATTACATGATTTTAATACTTTTTTGTGTCAACGTTTTTCTTACAATATTAATGATGACCATATTCTGAGATGTAGCTTAAAATAGGCTGAATATGTGAACAATCTGCAGTGGTAGGTGGACTTACAGGTGCCAATGTCATGGTGCCAGGCATTTATCTGCCTGCCCTGCGCCATGGATTTACACATCACATTGTAACAATTGCTTGTAGAGAAAACAAAAAAGGAAGAGAGGTGCAGGCGTATGAGTGAGAAGTACCACCCGTAAACAAGTACAGAGGCATCAGGGCTACTCTCATAGAAAAAAAATAGAAAACAAACGAGGACATGTGCTACAACATGGGGTCAGGCTGCGGAAGCTGATCACCGCTTCTTCTGTGAATAGCTCATCCTTATAGAACACCAACAGAGATCACGCTGAAGGTGACCCATGAAACATGGTGGTATAGAGGAGTGGTAGGAGAAAGGGAGCCCATAAACAAATGATTACAAAAATAGATAAGTATTTTACTTGTGAATGGGCATCGATTAAACTTCCAAGGTGAAATATCCTAGAACTGCATAAAGTATATACCTCTCTCAAGTTCAATATTACTTTAGAGGAAATGCAAACACTGCAAGTATATTAGTGCAAAATTAATAAATCTCCTTTAAAATAAGATTGTGAATTTTATGAACAGCTAAATGGGTGAAAGTGGTTATTTGGCTAGAATGACCTAAGATTCACAAATGTCCATCCAGCTCAGGGCTGTGCTCATCACGATTGAGGAGTCAGGCAGCGGGTCTAATTCAGGGGCTATTTCTTCGGGTCAGGCAGAAACAACATAACACCCAGTGTATTTGCCCATGAAGGACAGAGGGGAAGACAAAAACATTGCAGCCCTAGGGAACACCTATTCTGAGGCAGGCGTCATACATCAGCAGCGAGGCTGTGCGGCCTGCTAAAGGAATAAGAAGAACAAGCATCCCCGGAATCTACAACTGTTTGGTTTAGACAGGCATCAACTTTGGATAGCCTTTTTCGTGGAGGTGCAGAGTGTGTTCTCTTTTCTTGGACTAAGAATATTTTGCTTGGCACACATTTGGGTTAATGCTTTGGATGTGGGTTCAACAAGGGTCATTGGTGACTGTGTCTTTGGATCCTAGGGTTTACCTGTGACTATTTGTGATTCAGAGCTGGACAGATAAGGTACTCCATCACAAATGCAATGGAGTACCCTGTCCGCCAAACGCTTGGCTTGTCCACCTCATGTAAGGACATGGAGCCCTGAGCTTTCCACTGATGGAGCTGTCCTTTTCTCTGTAGATGGAAAGCGTCATCCAACTGTGAGATGAAGTAGGGGTTCTCAGAGGAAGGGCATTACACTGCCCATCCTATTTAGGGACGGTGTAATGTCCTTTATTTCTATCCTTTACCATCAGGAAGAACAGGAGAAAACAAATCATGACCCCACACCCAGGAGGAAACCTCCAGGGAGTGGGGGTCATTAGTATTTATTTTCAAATACAAACACCCACTTTGGGATTGTGTTTCTGAAAAACAAAAATATATAAAAGTTTGGTGAACGCCTGTCAGAATCTACGGAGGCCGTTCATCTAACTGTACCTTGAGGGTACTGGAGTAACAGCGGTTCCTTTCAAGGTATAAGAGAGGACGGCTGGGCCAGCGGTTAACATTTATCCCTATGTCTGGGGATTTTTTTGTGACTGGCCCCAGAGATGGGGTTACTTGTAGCGATTTCTGTGGATTCTGGTGGGCTCTCAGTAATCGTATTAGGGGTGTATTCCATTATGCTTCTGACCTCTGTACTTTGTCGATTCTCATCCTTTTATTAGTGTCTAAGATTAGCTTTAGTACACGTTTAACCTATGGTTCCCGACCATTCTTTGTTCCTCCCTGTCCTCTTCATACCATTGCCCTGTCTGAAGGTGCTTGGTGTTAGGGGTCCATTGTGGTGTGCTACCATCAGTACTGTTTTTGTGAGACATCTGCAGATCCTTGTAGTTTGTCACATTAACGTTGAAAACGTTTTGAAATTTGATATCTGATGTTAAAACAATCTGCGAATGTTTATTTGTTTAAAACCCTAGACGTCAAGGAGGTATCGGCAACTATCTTCAGAAAAACTAAGGCCCATATTTGCACAGGTTTTGTGTTACTTTTTTTAAAAAGATTCAACGCAAAATCCTTTTAGTATTTACAAAGAAAGGCAAGTATCTGTTTGTGCTGCTTTATAACAATAAAAGAAAGCAGCGCAGGGCATTGCGCTGCCTGGCATTACTTTGCTTCAGTGAGGTGGTCCATGAGTGGTACATTTTGACACAAGCCCATATGTACAAAGGCTTATGGATTTGCCCTACAATCCTGTGCTTTCCTGGTGCTAGCATAGCAAGCATTAATATCTTTAATTCCCTGGTTATTTCCTCTTTGCATCTGCGCTGCAATGTGCAGCACCCATCAAAGAGGAAATGCCCTCAAAAGATAGTTTCGGTGCAAACAAACTATCCTGATCACAAGCCAGACACTGTTGCAGAATGGGGCCAAAATGCCCGTGTTAGCACTAGGCAATACAAAGTGCACCCGCACATAGAGAAAGTAGAATTGCACTATTTCTTTGAAGATATGATGCAGTTCGTCTCTTTCTAGGTGACGCAACACAGAGCTGCAACTTTTTTTGCTGTACTGAGGTGGGCAACTTTTTATTAAATCTAGCCTCAAGATTCATGTAGGAAGGAGGTGGGTGATAATATTCCATATGACAAGGCGGGCACTTTTATCTAATGAGGAATAAGCCTAAAATTGATGTAGAAAATCTAAGGTAATAGGTATTATAAATTGAATTTAAATCCTGTGGTCTGAAGGACTGGTGACATTGGCATGTGTTTCTTAAATATCTAGTACCAAATTGGAAACTATTTTAATGGGCCAACTGCAGCTTTGGTATGAATAAGTCGTGGACCCGGGTGAATCCAGGGGTGGCCGCTCCATAATGGCAGAGAAGCGTCGCCCCACTGCCCAGAGCTAGCAGATCATAAATAAAATGCTAATAACACAATGTTATTATCATTTTATTTATTGCTCTCTGAGCCGCGCAATGGGTATGGGACGGGCCGGCCATGCCGTGTGCAATTAGACATGCACACTTATGTTTCTCCAACCCAGCTGTGTTGCTCAGCAAGGTTGGAGAAAAGCCACAGGCTCCAAGGCACTGTCTGAGTGGCGAACAAGGCCGCTCAGACCAATCCTGGCACGGCTTTCCTTCTGTAAGAGCAGCGTCTGGATTGGGTGTGGAGCCTGTGCTCTGAGGCCCACCCATATCCGGGCTGGGTCAAAAAAGAAACGGGCGGCCGGGAGCAGGGCAGCAAGCAAGTGTTATTTTGTATTATTACCCAACCACAACCCCCGCTCCCCCACCCTAGATAGGCGGCGGCCGCCACTGGGTGAATCATCTGGGAGTTGAACTGCCAAACATCTTTGGACAGTCATGGTGCTTTGCAGACCTTCACAGAACAATTTTCGCCCCTGAACTAATTAGCTGATGGGATTCAGGCGCTGCAGAAAATAAGGTGTTCTGGTTCTCTAGCAGAAATTAAATAATGTATTTGTGGGATGAAAAACCCCAGTATGGTAGCAATTTAACTTGAATGCTTGAGAGCCTGCAATGGAGAGGAGGCTCTTATAATGCAACAGTGCCTTTCATTTTTCAAAGTTCTTCTGCATTAAAAGTTACAAGTACAATATGTTCTGCTAAAACAGACTGGTGTTTGCCCTCTGTCAAAGGGGGGACTACACTATGCCTAGCCCATCTGAAAGAAACAGGTTAGTATTAGATTCCTTACCTTAGAATATCCCCAGGCATCAGTCTGGATCCGGAAACGTTTGCGTAGCAGTACCCCTGCGCGTCGGTAGGCGTCGTCTGCAGGCGTCCCCTGCGGCTCCGCGTCCGTCGTCGGCGTCGTGCGCCGTGATGACGTCGCTGGAGTATATAGACGCCGCCTCCGTGCGCTGACGTCAGTTCTTCTTTTTTCCGCGGCAGTTAGCGCAGATCCGGGAAGTGCAGTACTCCGGTCTCTTTTTGACCAAAGTTTTTTGATCTTTTGATCTATCTTTACGGTGCCAGTAGGACGCCTGGTTTTAAGAATTGTGATGACTGCGATCGCACGATGTCGGTCACGGACCATCACCGACTCTGCCTCCGATGCCTGGGCCCCGACCACGACGTGGACGCCTGTGTCGATTGCCGAGCTCTGACGAGTAAAGCCAGGCGGGAGCGGTCCCGCAAGCTGCTCGAGCTGCGGGTGTCGGCCCCGCGTCGAGAGAGGTCCCGGTCCGGCCGGAGGTCGAGGGAGCGGTCGCGGAGCCGCCACGAACGCTCCGGAAGTCGTCACCATTCCTCCGGTTCCTCAGGTAGGAAACACAAGAAGTCGGGGCGTTGTCATCGTACCCCCGACTCCCCCCGACGCTCGCGCGATGCGGCCGGGGGTTCGGGTGGCCCCACCCCTGCGGCTCCGCGTGAGCCGCCGGCGCGGCCTGCTCCATACCCTACGGTCCTTGGGCAAGGCACGACGCCTGAGGAGATAGAGGAGTTCCTCATGGCCATGAGGAATCTGTCTTCTCCGACGGGGCCTACGGCACCTTCGGGCCCTGTGGCCCCCTCCGGAGGCCCTAGCGGGTCGGGTGCTCCTGCCTCGATGCCGCCGGGTGCTCCGGCCCCGGCGCCGCCGACGGCTCCGGCCCCGGCGCCACAGGGGCCTTCTGGATCGACGCCGGCTGGCCAGCCGACCTCTCCGGCGCCGATCCCATCGGGGTTGCCCCCGACGCCGTCCCCGGGCGGCGCCGCCCCCATACCCTCTCCGACTCCGGACGTGGAGTCGGACCGGCTTCGCCCGACGCCGAGTCCGACGCCGATGGGGCCTGTGGACCCCGGGGAGCCAGTCGACATTGTTGATTCCGAGTATGGTGAGGATGTAGATTACGGAGAGGATTGGGAGGGGTCTGAGGACCCTCTGACACACGAATGTCAGTACAATGTGGACTGGACGGGTGACTTGGGTGACGCCAGTGGGCTAGATGAATCCCCTAACCCTGGCTTTGTCTTGCCTCCTACCGTGGCTTCGGAGGAGGGGGCAGCTTATTCAGTGGTGTTGATGAAGGCTGCCAAGGCCTTACACCTTGAGCTCCCCGTCGCGGCCGTGAGGACTAATATCCTCAGTCATGCCCACAGGAGCCACTGCTGCCGTTCAACGAGGCCTTGACTGACGTTCTTCTGGGCACGTGGTCCAGGCCCGCTTCAGGTTCGCCTGTTGATAGGAACGTGGCCAGACGCCATCGTCCGTGTACGGATGACCCCAAGTTCCTGTCCACCCATCCCACCCCTGAGAGTCTGGTGATCCAGGCCTCGACTTCCCAGACCGCATTCCCGTCGGCCCCGCCCGACCGGGAATCCAAGAGGTACGACCAGTATGGAAAGAAGGTCTTCTCGTCCCTGAGTCTGGGACTGCGGTCTTGCAACACCGCGTGCCTCTTGGGCCGCTACACCCACTCTCTGTGGGATACGGTCGCAGACTTGCTGCCAGAATGCCCTCCGGAGGTACGGGAAAAACTCGGCAAAGCTATGATTGAAGGCCGAGACGCAGCAAGGTACTCCATCAGGTGTGGTCTTGATACGACCGACTCGCTGGGCAGAGCGATGTCTACGACAGTGGCGATTCGTCGCCACGCCTGGCTGAGATCCGCCAACTTTTCGGCTGATTTCCAGAATACATTGATGGACATGCCGTTTGATGGCAGTCGCCTGTTTGGCGACAAAGCGGACCACGCGCTGGAGCGCTTCAAGGACTCCAGGGTCACAGCCAAGTCCTTGGGTCTTTCGACCCAGCGCCAGCGTTTCGCTCCTTTCGTGGCCAAGGAAGGGGCGGTCCCACACGTGCTGCCAGCCACGTGCCGCAACAAAGTTATCAATGCAGTGGCGGCCGTGGAAACCGCCGTGGAGGCGGTCGGGGACAACGGCGAGGTCAGACCACACCTCCCCCCGCAGCATCCGCCTCAAAGCCCTCCTAGTCCGTGCTTTCAGGCCCATGTGACGCCGGTGGGTGGCAGGGTTCGCCATCACCACTCCCACTGGTGCACCATCACTTCGGACAGGTGGGTGCTGCAGATCGTCCGAAGGGGCTACTTCCTCCCCTTCGAGACTAATCCTCCAGCCATGCCACCGCAGAACCACCGTGTGTCGGGGGACCACTTGAAGCTTCTGCAGGAGGAAGTTACGACCCTCTTGGCCAAGGGGGCCATCGAGCGCGTTCCTGGGCCAGAAGTAGGACGTGGTTGCTACTCCCACTACTTTCTGGTGCCCAAGAAGGACAAAGGGGGCCTACATCCTATCTTGGATCTACGTAACGTCAACGGCTTCCTCCGGAAGGAGAAGTTCAAGATGTTGACTTTGGCTCAGGTCTTGGCTGCTCTAGACCCACAAGACTGGATGGTAGCGTTGGACTTGCAGGATGCGTATTTTCACATCCCCGTCCTGCCGGCCCACCGGCGTTACCTGCGGTTCACGGTAGGCCACAAGCACTTTCAGTTTATCGTGCTCCCCTTCGGCCTTACCAGCGCCCCACGGGTGTTCACAAAGGTGATGGCGGTGGTCGCAGCCCATCTGCGCAGGTTAGGGGTTTCAGTCTTCCCCTACCTAGACGATTGGTTGTTGAAGGCGGGCTCGCCCCAGACAGTCGTCCACCACCTTCAGATGACGGCAGACCTCCTGCACCAGCTGGGGTTCTCCATCAATGTGCCGAAATCACACCTGTGTCCCTCTCAAAAGCTCCTTTTCATCGGAGCGGTTCTCGACTCGGCGCAGTTTCGGGTTTATCCTCCGGAACGGCGAGTCCAGGATATACAGGCTTTGATTCCCATCTTTCAGCCGGTATTCCGGGTTTCGGTCAGGTTGACGCTGCGGCTGCTGGGGCTGATGGCTTCCTGCATCCTTCTGGTGCATCACGCCCGGTGGCGGATGCGGGCTCTGCAGTGGGACCTGAAGTTTCAGTGGGCCCAGCATCAGGGCAACTTGTCCGACCATGTCTTGATCTCGGAGGGCACTGCGAGACAACTGCAGTGGTGGCTTACGGACCGCGATTGGGTCAGAGGCAGATCCCTCTCCCTTCCCCAACCGGAGCATGTTGTTGTGATGGACGCGTCCCTCCAGAGCTGGGGAGGCCACTTGGGAGAGGCAGAGATCAGAGGCATCTGGTCTCCGGCGGAGTCCCGGCTCCATATCAACCTGTTGGAGTTGCGGGCGATTCGTCTAGCGCTGAAAGCATTCCTCCCCTTTGTCAGCGGGAGTGTAGTGCAGGTGTTCACGGACAACACCACCGCCATGTGGTACTGCAACAAACAGGGCGGGGTGGGGTCGTGGACCCTTTGCCAAGAGGCTCTGCGCCTCTGGCAGTGGCTGGAACATCAGGGCGTGACTCTGATGGTTCAACACCTGGCAGGTTCTCTGAACGCCAGGGCGGACGAACTCAGCCGTCGGTGCTCGATGGATCACGAATGGCGTCTGAACTTGGACGTGGTGCAAGGTCTCTTTCTGCAATGGGGAGAGCCTTGGTTAGATCTATTCGCCACAGAAGAGAACGCGCAATGTCATCAGTTCTGCGCGTTGGAGTTTCCAAGACGGCACTCGCACGGCGACGCCTTTCGGCGCGAGTGGAGTTGCGGTCTGTTATACGCCTTTCCTCCTATACCACTTCTGCCCAGAGTGCTGAAGAAGATCAGGCGCGACCGGGCCCAGGTCATCCTTGTGGCTCCGGACTGGGCTCGAAGGTACTGGTATCCCGAGCTACTCAGCATGTCAGTCGGTCCCCCGATCCGCCTGCCCCTTCAGGAGGACCTTCTGTCGCAGCAGCAGGGGACGGTCCTCCACCCGAACCTGTCCAGTCTCCACCTCCATGCGTGGAGATTGGGCGGCGGCAGTTGAGGCCATTTGACTTGCCTCCTGAAGTCTGTGATGTGATTCTGGCAGCCAGGCGTCCCTCCACTAAGTCGGTATACGCCTGCCGGTGGAACAGATTTGTGGCATGGTGCACAGCAAAGGCTGTGGACCCTCTTTCTGCCCCTCTTTCCGAGGTTCTTCTCTTTCTTCTCTCTCTTGCCCAGCAGGGCTCTGCTCTGGGCACTATCAAGCGCTACCTTTCTGCCCTTTTGGCCTTTCTGAGGCTGCCTGATCAACCTTCTTTGTTCAAGTCCCCTATTGTAACAAGATTCTTGAAGGGCATCACACACATGTATCCACCTGTTCCGTTTGTGATGCCTCAGTGGGACTTGAACCTGGTTCAAACCTTCTTGATGTGTGCTCCCTTTGAGCCACTTCATTCCTGTCCTCTCCGTCTCCTGACTTTAAAGACGGCCTTCCTGGTTGCCATCACCTCTGCCAGGAGAGTGAGTGAGCTCCAGGCTCTTTCTGTCAAACCTCCTTTCATGTCCATTCATCCAGACAAGGTGGTTCTGAGAACTAGACCTTCTTTCCTGCCCAAAGTAGTCTCTGCTTTTCACATCGGGCAGTCCATCACCTTACCCTCCTTCTTCCCGCCTCCGCATCCTTCAAAGGATGAAGAGCGGCTCCATCGTCTGGACCCAAAACGTGCGCTTTCATTTTATATGGATCGCACACGCAAGTTCCGGGTGGATGACCAACTGTTTGTTGGCTACGTGGGTGCGAAGAAGGGACGGGTGGTGCACAAACGGACCATCTCTCGGTGGGTCGTTCTGTGCATCAAGGCGTGCTACTCTTTGGCTCGGAAGGAGCCTCCTGTTGGGCTGAGGGCCCATTCCACTCGGGCCACAGCAGCTACTACTGCCCTGGGCCGGGGAGTCCCCTTGCAGGACATTTGCCAGGCGGCTACGTGGGCCTCGCTGCACACTTTTGCGAGGCACTACTGCCTGGACAGTCAAGTCCGGAGGGATGGCTTCTTTGGCCGTTCTGTCCTCCAGGACTTTCTGGTGTAAGTTTGTATTGGTTCGCAGACCCACCACCGGGGTTGGTATTGCTGGGGTATCTATTCTAAGGTAAGGAATCTAATACTAACCTGTTTCTTTCAGATGAACAAGTTACTTACCTTCGGTAACGATATATCTGTAAGAAACAGTAGTTAGTATTAGATTCCTTACCGCCCCACCCATCCTCCCCGTTCTGCGAACTGATACCTAGGGTTAAGGTCATCAGTCAGTCAGTCATAAGCTTTTATTCGATATGCAAGATATCTTATAAGCACATTTATAATACAATCAGTATAATGTACAAAAAAATAAAACATTGCCACAAGAGTCAGTATAAAGTATTAAAAGAGATAAAAGGACATAAAAGACCGTTGATAAATTAACTAAAAAGAGAATTAAACAGCTACTGACAATCTCTTACATCGAATAAGCCAAAACTGCTTTAAAAATTTAGCTGTTCCACGCACAATAGGGGGGGAAGTGTCCGTGCTTAGGATACGCAAGGCTACTAAATGACTACGTGTGCCCATATTTTGGCAGAGTGGTTTCAGCCAGAGACTCCTAGGCCTTGCGTAATCCGGGCATTCAAATAATATATGCGCAATGGACTCAACCTTACTCGGGCAACATGCACAGTTGGGAGAAGTACGGGCCGCTACTGACCATTTCGATACCAGAGCACCTAGCGGGAGGGAACCAACTCTAAATTTAAAATAGAGAGCTCGGTCAAGGGGGAGAGTGATTAAGTCCAGGTAGGGTTCAAAGGCCACAGTGTCTTTAATTTGTAAAAAGGCCGCAGTGGACCTGCAGTGGTTAGAGTTTGTAATTAGACGCTCCGCAGTCCATTTCCAATAAAGCGCCTTGACAACTTCTTTTGGGGGGGCTAAACGAGATGACCAGCACTCTCCTAGGCCAATATTCTCCAAAAGTTTTTTGGTGTCACTTAACCATCTTATCTTAGCCCAACCTCCCTGGCTCATTATATCTCCCAGGGCATCAGCATAGGATTTTAATTCTTCGCTCCTCCAAATCCGTGCCCACAACAGGAGCGGTCGAAGCTGGGCCTGGTCTTTGATGTTTTTACATCCCGTGTCAAACCACACTGGAACTGATGGTGTGCTCAGTGGAACAGAGATGAAGGATTTTAAAAGCTTACTCTCCGCTGTCACTAGGGCATCCACTCGGCAGTGGCCCCACAGTTCTGCCCCATACAAGGCTGATGTCGCTACTTTGGCCTTGTAGATGTCGAGTACTGGGGTAAGTGAACTCCTAGTTGAGGCCCTATATTCCCTCATGAGAGCCCCTCCTACTCTCCTATGATTAAGAACCATTTTGTCAATATGGTTTGCCCAAGTCATCCTATCCGTAATCCGGATACCAAGGTAGTCGAATTCGGCTACTTTCTCTAGGGGGATAGAATTAAGTGTAGGTGGGCGGCCCAATTTTTTAGGTGGATTTACAACTAAGTATTTCGTTTTGTCCACGTTTATTATTAACCCTTTTGCAACACAGAACTCCTGGAATCGTGTTAGTAATTTCTGCAGGCCTTGTGGGGTCTTCGAGATCAGGAGCGTGTCATCCGCAAAAAGCAGGGTTGGGATGCGGACACCTCCAAGACAGGGGGCGTCGGCTGGTTCTTGTTGTAGATGTTTTACCACCCCATTCAGATATAGTGAGAATAGGGTGGGCGCCAAGACGCAGCCCTGCCTTACGCCCCTGGACACTGGTATCTTTTCAGTGAGCTCTCCGTTTTTTCCCCAGCGGACCTGTGCAAAGGTGTGGGCATGAAGGCTTATGAGAAGGGACAAGATGTAAGGTGGTAATCCCAACTCATGAAGCACCCTCCAAAGCTCTTCCCGGGGGACTAGGTCAAAGGCAGTCTTCAAGTCTATAAAGGCTAAGTAAAGACTACCCTTGCCTAGTTCCACCACCTTCCACCCCAAAAGGGACAGCCTAAACACCTGCTCTATTGTCCCCATACCAGCCCGGAAACCTGCCTGAAAGTCTGATAGGATTTTATTTTCCTCCACCCAATGGAGAATCCTACCAAGGATAGCTTTACCAGCTATCTTTTGGGTGGAGTCTATCAGACTTATGGGGCGATAGTTGCCCGGGGTCTCCCTACACCCTTTTTTGTAAATCGGGACCACCACCGCCCCTTTCCAGGATTCTGGCACTACTCCTCCCCTCATAATATCATTTAGGAGAGCTGCTATGATCCTTCCCCATTCCGCTGGGTAAGCCCTCATGAGGTCACCCGGAAGGCCATCCGGGCCCGGTGCCTTGCGCGGTGCTACCCAGCCTATAACCCCCTCGATCTCTAATGGAGTGAAGAGGTCATAGGCATGAGGTCCGATTACTAATGTGAGGTCCCTTCCCACGGACAGTTCCCCATCTGGAGGGAGGTATAGGGACCCAAAGTGTTTTACCCAGCTTTGAGGCGGGATGTTGCAGGGTCTCATGGCTTCATCGGATTTACTCCGTTTACTTATGAGATTCCAAAATGCCCCTGAATCCCTAATTTTACTAGCCTGTAGTAGGTCTTCCCAATATTTGTCTTCCCACTCCCTTTTAGCCAAATTGAGGGACTTTTTATAGGCCTTCCTTGCTTCCTGGACCATGCTTTGGGATTTGGATTTAATCGCCTCAACTAACTTTGCCTTGTGGCCCCTACATGCTTGGGTGTACCAACCGTCAGTTGGTTTTTTAGTTCCTTTATTGCCGGACTTTTTGGGATACAGGGTAAACACGTTGGTTAAGGCTTCAATCAGGGAGACAAAAAACCCACTCGCTTTACCCACCCCTTCTAGGGACGTTCCGAGGGATGTTATCGCATGGTTTAAATGGGATTGGATTTCCCCAACCTTTTCCTCGGATAAAACCAGTTTCGCCCATTTTATTCTTCTACCACATGGGGAGACTTCCGATTCATCTGGTGGTACGGGTGCCAGGTTAATGCTGGCCCTCCTTAAGGGTTGCCACCACTGTTCCATTTTTAGAGAGAGTGAGTTGTGATCACTTTCTGTCGAAGGGACCACCTGCATGTCCCTTACATAAGGCCATAAGCACACATCTATTAGAATATAATCCAGCCTAGAGGTGTGCCCTGGTCTATTGTAGGTATGGGCACCCCCCCCTATCCGAGGAATTTCTCCCGTTCACTGCCCTTAGGTTAAATTCAAGACTCAGGGAGTATATCTGGAGCGCCACCTCTGTCCACCTTTTAATCGGTGGGATGTCCAGTGCCGGGATCCCCCGCCTAGCATCCTCCTCATCTTGGTCGAGGGAAACGTCTGAGCCCAAGGGTTCGAACGTGCAGTTCATATCACCTGCAACCAAAGTGCGTGTCTTATATGGGGTGTTGTTTAGCAGGGTCTCGAGGAGAGCTATTACTGGAGACTTTCTCCCACCCTTTGTACCCCGGGCATACACATTATAGACGTTTAAAACAATTCTTCCCCTTTGATCTATAAGGGTGATATTTTGTATGTCCGGGGAACCTGTGGGAGATTCCACTACTCTGCAGTTTAGAGAAGCCGCGACCCAGATGAGAAGGCCGCCTGAAGGTCGCCCTCTCCCAGATTCCGAGACTCGCGCAGTGGAGGAATAGGAGGAAAATCCCACTCTATGGACCGGGACCAAGCTCCATGTTTCCTGGAAGAGACACAAGGAGTGCTCATCAACCCATGCAGTAAAATCCAGAAGAGCCAGTTTTCCTGCAATCCCTGCGACATTCCAGCTGAAAACCTTAAAGGCTAGGTCCGTCACAGCTGGAGGGTCGCTGGGAGGCTGAATGCCCCTATCCATAGAACTCCTCCTAAATATCCGAGGAGAACAGGGATCCTGTGGAATGGCCATCGAGTCTCCCAACCCACTTGCAAGATTTGTTTGGTTGGATGGTGCTCCTACTGGGTCTTCTCTGCTCACTGTTTCCAGTCAGCAGGGGCCTATTGCCCACATTTGGTTCTCCCTATTGCCCCCTACAACCCCAGCCCAGTTTGGACCAAAAATGGGGGAACTTACACTTCCTCCATTTGGGCTAACAAGGTGTCTAGGGTAAAAATACGAAATATCTACCAGTTTAACCCCCGGGGCCCCCATATTTTTAATAGGAGTACAAATGGATGGTACTACTCTGGGGTCTTGGAAATTTATAATTACACAATCCCCCTCCTGCATTTTTTTCCCTTGCCCTACCCATCCCACTCTGCGGACACTTAAAATAATGCCGTCCACACCCAGGGGGATTGGCTTATTTGCCTTCAGCCAGTGGATACACTTGTTCTTGAGTGATTGATGGTTTTCCAACTGGCCTTCCTTTAGGGGGGGCACATTAACCATGACAGCAACAAAAGGTTGACAGTCTGGTGGGAGGTTAATCGGGGGGATCCGTCGTGCTATATTACTGGGTGCCGGTGGGGAGGTAGATGGGGCAGAATGTTGGGTTACAGGCCTAGGGGCTTTCCCTGTTGTTAAGCCACTCGGTTTGCTACTCCCCTCTGGTTTTTGTTGGACTTCCTTTTTACCACCAGTTATCTGTTGCTGCTTTTGTGGAGGAGGCTTGGGCTTATTTTTATCAGGCTCTATATGTGTTGATGGTCCCTTTTGACTTGAGCCTGCTTTGGGATGGGAAGGAGATTTAGGAGTTGGGATTACTGGACTATTAGGAACGGCTTTGTTTTGAGATGTTAGGGACTTAGGGCCTCTCTGAGCTGTTTGTTCATTCCCCTTTGCACCCAAATCCTTATTTTCAATCACTCTAGTTGTTTGCTTAATTGTTGTTTTGAGAGAGTGAAAGCCGTCGTGGGTTGACTGCTCTAGTTTGTCAATCCTCTCCCCTAAACCCTTGACTTGTGCTAGTAACGGTTTCAAGAGGGTATATACCTTCTCCAGAATATTTTCAACTGCTACTAAGTCAGGTGGCTTTGAGACCTTGGCTGTGTGTGGCCCCTTGGGAGCGATCAGAACATCCCCTTCTTTGTCGGTTTCGTTCAACATAGGGACACCCCTTGTAGATCTCGTACTAGATACAGGAGACTTCCTTACTCTTTGGTAAAGGGCGGCCTGTCTCACTAGCCTACCCTTTTTACGTTTGCGCGGCTTTTTACCTATGGGCAGAAACTCCTGCCTAATGTCAGGATTTTCGGTGTTAGGTGGAGCCCCAACTAACTTCCCATCTGATATAACTGTGGGGGATGGAAGCAATTTCGGGGACTCAGGATCTCTGGTGACATCACTTGTGGGAATAGGTGGTAATGATGTGGACAAGTTACTAGGGCCACCGTTTTCCAATGTAACTATAGGTAGAAGAGCGGCCAGATTTTCCAGCCTATCTATATTTTGCTCTATACCAATCAACTGGGGGGGGTCTGAGGGAACGTTGACCACACTAGGAGGGGTACCTGTTTGAACCCGGACGATGGCTGGTGTGAGCGACTGGGCGACTGCCCCCAAGGATGAGCGTCTTGAGGGGAGGTAAACTTCAGATAGACGCCGCTCAGACATAGCGATCTCCTTTTCAATCACCGCCGCTACCCTGGTGATAAAACGGTCCATTGTTCCTATGACAGGACTTGCGGCATTTGATCCTCTTTCAGCTTCGCTCCTGAGAGGCTTTCCTGAACGGGTAGACATGGTTTGAGCAACGGAGCGGGGACAGGCACCGGGCGTATGTCCTCACGGCTGGTAGGAGAGAAAGGGACGTGGCCCAGCCCAGCCTTGTCAGCCCCTGACTGCCACAGACTGCCCGCCCTTTGCTTGGGCTTCGCTCGGCGTCCCGCCAAGCGTCGAGCTGTTCAATATGTAAGGGCGTTGCAGGCGGGGGCGTGTCTGAATGTGGGCGCGTCCGCCTGTGCAGCTGGGGAAGCAGGGACTCCTGGTCTTCTGAGTCCCTGCTGAGCGCCGATCTGCTGGTCCTTCCAGGCGCCGATCTGCTGGTCCTTCCAGGCGCCTCCCAGCACTTTCACCTCGCTTCGCGTCTCCCTCCTCCTTCACGCCGCGAAGCGGCACCCGCGGAGCGGGTGCGGCGAGAGGCAGCGGCAACACAGGTGAGCCCGAGTAGAGAGACAGACCCAAAGGCACAGGGTCCAGCAACAACCTCCACAGCGTCCAGGAGTATCCCGCTAGAATGAGGGAACACGCGCCCTTTCACCTGGTCAGGCGGGGGCGTGTCTGAATGAGGGCGCGTCCGCCTGTGCAGCTGGGGAAGCAGGGACTCCTGGTCTTCCGAGTCCCTGCTGAGCGCCGATCTGCTGGTCCTTCCAGGCGCCTCCCAGCACTTTCACCTCGCTTCGCGTCTCCCTCCTCCTTCACGCCGCGAAGCGGCACCCGCGGAGCGGGTGCGGCGAGAGGCAGCGGCAACACAGGTGAGCCCGAGTAGAGAGACAGACCCAAAGGCACAGGGTCCAGCAACAACCTCCACAGCGTCCAGGAGTATCCCGCTAGAATGAGGGAACACGCGCCCTTTCACCTGGTCAGGCGGGGGCGTGTCTGAATGTGGGCGCGTCTGCCTGTGCAGCTGGGGAAGCAGGGACTCCTGGTCTTCCGAGTCCCTGCTGAGCGCCGATCTGCTGGTCCTTCCAGGCGCCTCCCAGCACTTTCACCTCGCTTCGCGTCTCCCTCCTCCTTCACGCCGCGAAGCGGCACCCGCGGAGCGGGTGCGGCGAGAGGCAGCGGCAACACAGGTGAGCCCGAGTAGAGAGACAGACCCAAAGGCACAGGGTCCAGCAACAACCTCCACAGCGTCCAGGAGTATCCCTTTCAGGGCCCTAGTTTCAAATGGCACCAGCGTTGTTTTTTTACATGGCTCTGCGTGTTCTGGCGCGGAAAAGCTGTGTACAAAGAACTGACGTCAGCGCGCGGAGGCGGCGTCTATATACTCCAGCGACATCATCACGGCGCATGACGCCGACGACGGACGCGGAGCCGCAGGGGACGCCTGCAGACGACGCCTACCGATGCGCAGGGGTACTGCTACGCAAAAGTTTCCGGATCCAGACTGACGCCTGGGGATATTCTAAGGTAAGGAATCTAATACTAACTACTGTTTCTTACAGATATATCGTTACCGAAGGTAAGTAACTTGTTCATTTGGTCGAAAACGACGTTGATACATAAGTAAAGGTTAGGTTAGGCTGATTTATAAAGCGCAACAGCTGCCCCAGCAAAGGAGCGACCAGTGCTACGAGCAAAGAAGGCAGCTAGCAGCAAAGAATCCATCAAAACAGCAGAAGGAAAAAGCCAGAGAGACGACCACACCTAGAGGGCTGGGAAAAGATAAGTTTTCAGGGCCTTCCGGAATGTCAAGTAATTGTCCATACTCCGGATATAAACAGGCAGGTCATTCCACAACTTAGCAGATAGAATGCGAAAGGAGCGTCCACCGGCGTGGGCCTTCCTAACCTGAGAAACAACTGTGAAGTGTAGACCTGCTAAACAAAGGTGACGGGAAGGGGCATAGGCGGAGAGCAGGTCAGCCAGAATCCCAGGAGCTGGGGAAATCCTAAAAGCAAAACAGAGACTTAAACTGCACCTGTTTTGCCACTGGCAGCCAGTGAAGCTGACGAATGGCAGTGGAGGTGGAACAGCGGTGAGACAGGCCTAGAAGAGTTCTGGCGGCCACATTTTGGACTCTCTGCAGTCTCGCAATCTCTGTCTTGTTGGCCCCCAAATATAGCGAGCTGGCATAGTTCAATCTCGACAGCACGGATGCCTGGACAATCATCTGTCGGATGGATGCGTCAAAGAACCCCAGCAGGGGTTTAAGCCCGCGCAGAATGCCAAAACATGACGCCCGTACCTTCTTAGTCTAGGTTTGAAAACTCAAGGCCGAGTCCACCCAGACCCCAAGGTTCTTCACCACCTGTTTAGGGGTGGGTGCGGGCCCATGGTGGAGGGCCACCACTGTTAACTCCACAGCTCCCGGTCTTTCCCAACCAGCAGAACCTCAGACTTGCTGGCATTGAGCTGGAGACAGTTGGCCATCATCCACCCTGCGACGTCCACTAGACCACTCAGGAATTTTGCAGCGTCATTCAGACAGTCATTGGAGAGGGCGACAACTAGTTGTGTGTCATCGGCGTTTGACACTATAGTCAGCCCTCTCCTCTTGGCTGCCTCAGCTAGGGGCTGAACATACAGGTTGAAAAGCGTTGGACTCAACGCCGAGCCCTGCGGCACTCCTTGTTTGATAGAATGGGGTCTGGAGGCGAAGGGAGGGGCTGACACCAGAAAGGACCTCTCCGAAAGAAAGGAGATAAACCAATCCAGGGTGCAACCCATTATGCCAGCCTCCTTCAACCTCTGTATCAAAATCTGGTGAGAGACCGTATCAAAATGAGGCAATAAGATCTAATAGGATTAGTGCCAAAGTACGTCCCTCATCCAGTGCTGCTCTTAGTTGTTCGATCGCAGCTAGGAGGGCAGACTCTGTGCTCAGACCCGGACGAAGCCCACACTGGGAGGAGTCCAGTATGTTATTTTCCTCCAAGTAACCTGACAAGATAGAGTTGACATAGGCTTCAGAGAAATTGTGGACCAAGGAAGTAGGGGGATAGGGTGAAAGTTCTCTGGTTTTGTTGGATCAAGGGTGGGCTTCTTTAATAGTGGCATCTCCCTGGCCTGCTTCTATGACCTAGGAACCTTGGCCATTGACAAGGACATGTTAATCACCTTGCTCAAAGGTGTTAATAGCACAGGGAGAAGTCTTATCAACTGGTCAGGCTTCATAGGGTCAGCCGGGGAGCCAGATTTAATCTTACAGCAGAGTGCACGTAGCACATCCTCGGAGATTGGCGGAAAGGTAGTCAGTGTATGAGCAACAGGGGTTGCATTAGATGTAGAGTGTAAATGTAACAATTACTCAAGAGGGGTGTGGCTGGGGATTTGCATGCTAACAGCCTTTACTTCATTGGTGAACTACACATTAGTATAACCTGGTTCGCTTTCAGGTTTACATAATATTATCCTATTCCGCTGGTTCAATCAATCAATCAATCAATCAAGAGTATTTATAAAGCGCGCTACTCACCCGCTAGGGTCTCAAGGCGCTGGGGGGGGGGGGGGCTGCTACCACTCGAAAAGCCAGGTCTTGAGTTGCTTCCTGAAGGAGAGATGGTCCTGGGTGAGTCGTAGGTGGATGGGGAGGGTGTTCCAGGTCTAGGTCTGCCAGGTAGGAGAAGGATCTACCTCCGGTGGTGTTTCTGCGGATCCGTGGGACGGTGGCGAGTGCGAGGCTGGCGGAGCGGAACTGGCGGGTTGGCGTGTAGAACGTGAGGCGGTTGTTGAGCTATTCGGGGCCCAAGTCGTGGAGAGCCTTGTGTGCGTGGGTGAGGAGTCTGAACGTGATCCTTTTGCTGACGGGGAGCCAGTGCAGGTTCCTCAGGTGGGCGGAGATGTGGCTGTGTCGGGGAATGTCCAAGACGAGTCATGCTGAGGCGTTCTGGATGCGCTGGAGTCTTTTCTGTAGTTTGGCGGTGGTCCCATCGTAGAGGGCGTTCCCGTAGTCCAGACGGCAGGTGAACGAGGGCCTGGGTGACTGTTTTCCTGGTTCCAGTGGGGATCCAGCGGAAGATCTTACGGAGCATGCGGAGTGTGTTGAAGCAGGAGGAGGTAACGGCGTTAACTTGCCTGGCCAGGCGCACATGGTGGTGGTGGGGGATGTAGGTTCGGTGGTGGGGTATGTGTTCTGAGCGCCGAAGCTGTCGTGTATGTCGACGATCTTACCATGAAAAAAGGTGGCCAGAGAGTTGCAGAAGTCTTGAGAAGGCGTGATGTCGTTGTCGCTGGCGTTGGGGTTGGAGAGCTCTTTCACGAAGTTGAAGAGTTCCTTGCTGTTGTGGGTGTTGTTGTCCAGTCGTTCTCTGAAGGATGACCTTTTGGTGGTGCGGATCAGCTGGTGGTGTTTGCGGGTGGCGTTCTTGAGGGCTGTCATGTTATCCGTTGACATGTTGTGGGGCCAGGCTTTCTCGAGGTCACGGCAGGATTTCTTGGAGTCTTTGAGATCGTTGGTGAACCACGCGGCTTTCTTGCTGTTGAGGTTGCTGGGAGGGTTTTTCAGTGGAGCAAGGGTGTCGGCGCAGTCGGTGATCCACTGTGTGAGGTTGCGGGCTCCTTCGTTGGGGTCCGTGGTGTCGGTGGGAGGGTTTAGGCGCAAGGAGGTGGTGAGTTGGTTGGTGGTGATCTTGCTCCAGCATCTTTGGGGGGTTTGTTGAGGGCGGTGGTGGGTCGTTGTTTTCCTGAAGTTGAAGTGAACGCAGCTGTGGTCGGTCCAGTGGAGCTCGTTGGTGT
Source organism: Lissotriton vulgaris (assembly GCF_964263255.1). Classification (NCBI taxonomy): domain Eukaryota; kingdom Metazoa; phylum Chordata; class Amphibia; order Caudata; family Salamandridae; genus Lissotriton; species Lissotriton vulgaris. The sequence continues at coordinate 1,181,867,232 of NC_141696.1, forward strand.
GGCTGAAGGAGATGTGGTTGCTGGAGGAGAAGACAGGGTCGAGCGTGTGGCCGGCGTAATGGGTGGGGGTGTTGACCAGTTGCTTGAATCTGAGGTTGGCGAGGTTGTCTAGTAGGGCGGTGGTGTTGTTGTCCTGGTCGTTCTCTGGGTGGAAGTTGAGGTCTCCTAGGAGGATGTAGTCGTGGGAGGCGAGGGCGAGCGGGCTGATGAAGTCTGCGATGGCCTCGCTGAAGTGTGAGCGTGGTCCCGGGGGTCTGTAGATGAGGGTTCCTCTGCGGGTGGTCTTGGGGTCGGTGTGAATCTGGAAGTGCAGGTGCTCTGCGGTGGCGAGGGTGTCGTCGGTGTTGGTCGTGATGCGGATAGTGTTTCTGTGGGCGATGGTGATGCCTCCTCCGGTCTGGTTGACGCGGTCCCTCCGGATGATCTTGTAGCCCTCCGGGATGGCAATGGCGATGTCGGGGGCTGAGGAGGCATTCATCCAGGTTTCTGTGAAGAAGGCGACGTCTGGTGCCGTTTTGTCCAGGAGGTCCCATAGTTCGACAGTGTGCCTGTGGATGGAGCGGGTGTTGAGCAGGATGCACTTGAGGTGGTTGTTGTTGGCGGCTGTTTTGGCTGGCGCGCAGTGCAGGACCGAGTGCAGGTGAAGTAGCAAGCGTAGCAGGTGAAGGCTCCCTGGGTGCGTTTCGGGGTGGCTTGGTAGCAGGCTGGATGTCGGCCGGTGTTGAGAGCTTGGAGGGTGGCGGTGTCGTAGCTCAGTCGGGTAGGCTGGCTCTGGCGGGGTCCAGGGGTTCTGACGCTGGGTGCGGTCCAGGCGTGGACGGGCGTAGACGGGCTTGCCTTTGGCACGCCTTCGGCGCGCCCGCTGCGCATACTCGCGGTCCTCGCCATTTATGGCGAAGTGGGAGGGAGGAGCAGCTGGGAGGCGGGAGTGGGAGACAGGAGAGGGGGCGGGCCGCAGGAGAGCAGCGGCGGGGAGCAGAGGGGGTAAAGAGCGGGAAGGCGGAGCGGGGGAGAGCGAGGGCAATCCTGGGCAAGCCTGGTGATCGGGGCAAGCCTGGGCAAGCCTGGAGAGCGAGGGCAAGCCTGGAGAGCAGGGGCCCTAACGAGAGGCGGCAGCAAGAGGGCCAAGCAGGCAGCGGCAGCAGAATCCGGGGACACGGGGGCCGTGCGGTAGTGGAGTGACCGGGTCAAGGGTTGAAAATAATTCTCTAAATCTTGGAAATCTAGAAGACTAGTTTTACAGATCGAGTGACAGCATTTCTATTTTTCCAAGGCATAGGACTTGTGAAAATCTCTCGATGCTGTGTTACAAGCAAGCAAGTATCTGGTGCTCATCTAAACCTAATGTAAACAAACTAAAGTGTTACTGAGATTCTCAAATGGGCACTCAGAGGTATCTTCCTGATTGTTATGTGGTTTCTCTCTCTGAGTTTATGAAGTAAAAGCCAATTGTTTGTCTTTGCAGTTTTCTGAAATAAGGCATGTGCACACTTTGCTGCTAATACATATCTACGGTTACAAGGTTGTCAACCACATGCCTTAAACAGGAGTGTGATTACTTATTTTTTAGTTGTGTTTTCTTTTTTCAAAGTAACAATGCGTAGGCAAGGAATATTATGTAGTTAATCTGAAAACATGCAATACTCTTATTGTAATGTAAAGATGTAGAGTTGTGGTAATATGTATTGTGTTATGTTTTTCTACTAGAAACACTGTAGGCTGTTAAATAGGCTAACTTAGCTTATTAGGGGACCTCTATAATACTTCAAGAAGCAAGTGGTGTCTTTGTTCAGTTCGTATAGTAACACTCTCTTTTATAGAACCTATGTAGTAATTACTGTGAAGCTATTAAGTTCTTGACTTAACAAACACATTATTTTCCCCATTTGATGTTGCTTGGTTTCTCGGGTACATTTGCCTTGCAATGTGGTATGAATTCTGAGAAGGACTGATGTCAATGTTAGCAGAACAATATTCTATACTCTTTTGTCTTGAAACTTGCATGACTAATAATAAGATACAGCAGATCTCAAAGACTTTTACAAAGTTCAGTAGTCCACTCCCAAATGCCCAGCTGTATATATTTACCTCAAAATGATAATTCTTTTTGTAGTACTGAAACGGAAAACAATAGGAAAATTGTAGATGTGAAACAAACTTGTTTTAGAGGTGGATAATTCACTTATCTGTTACTGTGTGGATCAATAAGAATAGTGCTGCTCCAGGTTTTTAAAAGGCACTCCCTCTGGATCATATTGTCTGCTGCTGAGAAGAACGTAGCGGGAGCAACCTGAATCTTTGGCACAGTGGCAATGCACCTTCATCAGATCACCTTGGCAGGTTGGTACCAGTCCCCCATCAGTTCACAGAGCAAAAGTTGGCAGACCCAGCTTTCAAGAAACTTAAAGAGGAATACACTTTGACACCAGCAAAGGGTGTGACCTTGGGGGCCAGCACTTAGAGGTCAAGATTCACTCCAGCAGAGGCCAGCAGCAGGGTCCTGGGCAGGTCCAGTTGGAACTGGTCAGCAAGGAATGCAGAAAAAGGCCTCTTGTAGCTTGATGTGTCCCTGTATCCCAAACAAGAGGTCAGCAAAATGACCCTTGGAGTCACTTCCCGGGTCCTAGGTTCAAGGCATGCACGTCCAGTCTACCTTCGGGTTATTCAGACAGAAGGGCAGTCCTTTTTCTGATTCCCTACAAGTCCAGTAATGTTCTGTGGAGGGTACTAGGGTTTCCACATTTATGGCCAGTGCTAGACTGTGGGTGGGGAATCTTCGTGCCCCTCTCCAACCCAATGGGATAAAAGAACCCGGGGGCGGTGGTGCTACCCACTTTTGCAGCACTGCCAGTGTGTTTTACTGTAAGCTATCCCACAGTGCTTCTCTCTACCTAAATACAACACAGCGGAAGCATTCTTCTCCTGGTCAGAGCTCCCCATGCCCACCCAGACTTGTGACTATGGTAATGGTTTAAACCTCCCTTGTGGTCACTCCAAGCCAGTCTGGGGCAGCTACCCCTCTCACTGGGTTTGGAGCCCAAGACAAAGGGAAACAGGCCTAGATGTGAGCTACATCTGCAAGTGACATGGTAGGCCCCCTTTGAAGAGTAGGAAGGGGCTTGGCATTGCCGTCCAGGCCATCCTGCTGAAGATGGAAAACACCTCTCCACACTCAAACCTTTTCTCCACAGTCTAGGAGCAATCCACATCTCACTGCAGAAGAGCCATTCAACAATTAGGTGACACTGGACACTTCAGAAAGGTCTTTTTGGCTAGGGTAGATATATGACAACTTTCTAAAAGTGTAATTTCTACAATAGCAATATAACATCTGGTGATTCTTAAATTGGATTTTAAATTACCATGAAAACGAGCCTTGAATGAATTTTCTAGCTGCTCCCAAACCAAAATTAAGCATTATAAGTTGTTATATTGTAAGTCCATGTTCCTCTATGTGCTACCGTGAAAAGCTACTTTGGGGGTCTTTTACTGCTGTCACATTTAAAACCTTAAATAGAAATTTCCTACTTTTTAAATACCAAGCACATTGTCCTTTAGGCATTTAGGGCCTAACTTAGGGGTGACTTATAAATATCAAAAAGGAGGATTTAGGCCTGGCAAAAAGTGTATTTTGCCAGGTCGAAATGTCTGTTCATCAAAAGAAGGCAACAATCTGGGGTAATGCAACACAAAATATGGACATTTCCAACAGTGAGGAAAAATTGGTTGTAACACCTAGCCTAATTCCAACCCCACATGTAATCCTAACTCTACTTATTGTCAAACTATTGTTAGTTCTTATTTCCTTTAAGATTAGCCTTACTGACATTTTATAGGAACATTTGTACAGTGTCAAATTTTGCAGATCTGCGGTCTGCAAATTCGTGCGAAACCTCAAAACAATCCGCGAATTCGCTGATTTTCCCGAGAAGTCACAGATTTTTTTGCGATTTGCACTCTACTCAACTGGAGTACTTTCTACTGGATAATCAGTAAGTGCTACCTCGTTGGGTAAATGTATAGTGCTTTTCCTACACTGCAGCTGCGTAAAGGGCCAGAAGATTTGTCTCCACTGACCATGTTTGCCTGTAACTTTGCCACCGCACCAAAACGCGCTGAGGTCCCTTGAGTGAGCTGTCCATCATAGTTGGGAAAGGGCGGGAAGATGTTTGATACCGCTTGTGTGTGGTGCGGGGCCAAACGAACGAGGCTTCTATGCGTGTCAATATGCCTCTTGTGTATACAGGGTCAGAGAGCGAGCAGGGCAGCAGGTGAGGAGAAAGCAGCCTCCTGATCACAGGAACTACACGGGGTTTGCGCTCGAGAAACTCAGAGATTGAAAGACCTCCCTCGAGTATTACAGCTAATTTTCGACTGCAGATATGGGGTTAAAGCTCACTTGCCCAGCCTCGACCGTGCTCACTAATGTTTTGGGCTGATTAAAACGTTACTGAAATTGAGCTTCAACTCGGGCACCTGCTATATCTGTAAGTGCTTCCTGTTGAGGTTTAATTTTTGTGACAGGAGCCTCATGCCAGAATGAATCCTGCCCTGCATAGTTATCCACAAAGATGCCATCATTTTGTGCAATACCTCTACTCAACTGGAGTACTTTTACTGGCTAATCCAGTAAGTGCTACCTCGTTGGGTAAATGTAAAGTGCTTTTCCTACACTGCAGCTGCGTAAAGGGCCAGAAGATTTGTCTCCACTGACCATGTGTGCCTGTAACTTTGCCACCGCGCCAAAAGGCGCTGAGGTTCCTTGAGTGAGCTGTCCATCATAGTTGGGAAAGGGCGGGGAGAAGTTTGGTACCGCTTGTGTGTGGTGCGGGGCCAAACGAGCGGGGCTTCTATGCGTGTCAACATGCCTCTTGAGTATAAAGGGTCAGAGAGCGAGCAGGGCAGCAGGTGAGGAGAAAGCAGCCTCTTGGTCACAGGAACTACACAGGGGTTGAGCTCGAGAAACTCAGGGATTCAAAGACCTCCCTCGAGTATTACAGCTAATTTTCGACTGCAGATATGGGGTTAAAGCACACTTGCCCAGCCTCGACCATGCTCACTAATGTTTTGGGTTGATTAAAACGTTACTGAATTTGAGCTTCAACTCTGGCACCTGCTTTATTTATATCTGTAAGTGCTTCCTGTTGAGGTTTAATTTTTGGCCCACAGGAAGCACTTTCAGAGTTAAAGCAGGTGCCAGAGTTGAAGCTAACTTTGTAACCATTTTAGAATGGCGCTGGTAAGCTGCCAGAGTTGAAGTTGCAACTTGCAAGTAAGCAACTTCAACTCTGGCAGCTTGCCGGTGCCATTCTAAAATGGTTACAAAGTTAGCTTCAACTCGAGCACCTGCCTTAACTGTACGTGCTTCCTGTGGGCCCAAAAAAAAATCCGCCCGCGAGCGGATTTGCGGATTTTTCGGCAATTTCGCGAGATTTGCGGATCGCGAAATTGCCGAAATTCCGCGAGCGGAACGGATTTTTGGCCCACAGTTACTTAATGCCTTTTTCAAGGCTGTGAAATGCTTGATTATTGATGTTTATCACATACTGGGCTCTCTTTTGGAGGTGTTGGGGAGAATAAAGAGTTGCTTGTGCGCGAATCAAAATACTAGTCAGTAAGCATCAAAGCTATTAGTTTGTACTTGTAGTACTACAAAGGGCCAGATGTAGGTGGCCCAATACCGGTCGGTAACGGCCGAAATTACCGAATTTTGGCCGTTACTGACCGGTATTGGGCATTTGGGATGTAGGTAGCCTAAATTGCAAATTAGGTAATTTACCGATTCGATATTTTAAGGAATCGGTGAATTACTGATTCCTTAAAATACCGACTCACTAAATTACCGAATTTGCAATGTAGGGAGTACTCAAATGAGTGATTTTCCCATTTTAGGATTCGTTATTTACCACCATCTATAAGTTGGTGGTAAATAAGGAATACCTTTGAAAATGCAAATCTGTGCATTTTCAACTGTGCCATGTGGCAGACATACATGCCCTTAGGGCATGTATGTGTGCCACATCTGCACACAAGCACGATTCAGGGGTGCAACAGGGTGTCAAAGTGACACCCTGGCACCCTTGAATGTTTCCCTCATTTTACCGAATCGGTATTTACCGAGTCGGTAATTGCCATTCATTCCTATGGGCCTATTACCGAATCTTACCAATTTGGTAATTTTTCCTGAAAATGTATCTACATCCCATTTACCTATTCTTAAATACCGAATCGGTAAAATTTGGTATTTAAGAATAGGTAAATTGAGATTACCTACATCTGGCCCAAAGTGATTAATGCTTTCTGGGAATGAAGGTAATTATCAGTAATCTCTTTTCTGAAAGGCATTAAATTCCAGAGTTGGTTGTCTGGACAGAGAAGTAGATTTCATTGTGTGGACTCTCTCTGAATGAAGGTGCCATCAATAATGGGGGAAGCCTTGGGTGAAGAGAAATTATTTTGTGATCTGAGTGTAGTTTTTGGTGTAAGAATAGTAGTTCCACTCCATGTACTGCTCTGTGAGTTGTGCTCAATACTTTGAACATGATCTTTCACACTACTGGGAGGTAGTGTAGGAGGAAAACAGGTGTGATGTAGCCTGCATAGGTAGGATAAGGAGTTGTATTGCTATGGCTTTCAGATTTCTTTCTAGCTTCCTCAGCTGTAATAGGGAGTGTTACTAGATAGAGTCCATTAGCAGACTGAAAGGGCAGTAGTACAAGAGCGACCACAGTCTGGATCTTTTGCTAGAACCTAAGGTATGGGGAAAAACTTCAAAGACATTTAATCATGTAGAAGCTTGATTTGGCAACTTGATTGACTTGTGGTTAAAGGAATAATTTAGAGCACATGGTCATCCCTAAATTACTAATTTCAGAAGAGTACAATGGTTGGGTCAGCTCCTGAAGCCAAATGGTGATGGTTTTTCCAATTGCCATATACAAGAATCTTTTCGCGTGTTGCCTTTAAAATGGTTAGCAAACATCCACAGTCAGTGGCCTGAAAACATTTCCCCATGGTACATGAATGAAGATGGGCTAAAATATCTTTAAAATGACTGAAGTGTCATCTGCATAAATATAGCAGTAAAAATTGAAGGCGCATAGGAGCTCTGGTAGTGGTCTTAGGTAGATATTGAGCAGGAAGGGGGCAATGGCAGATCGTTGTAGTTCACCAGCTGATAAAGTGGGAAATAATAAGGGAAGCATCTTGACAGCAAGAGTACATGCACTCTCTTTCAGGATAGTTCCTCGAATATCAAGGACAAGTAGTCTTTAAGGAGGGAAGGTCGGCAAGCAAGGTCAAAGGCGGACGAGAAATCAAGTAGAGCCTCCATTCCCTATATTTTGTGGTCATTTTGATATCATCCCATGTTGTAGTAAGTGATCCCTTAGTGCCACAAACAGAACAGAATCATTTTGATAAGCAATTGTGATGATTTGAACTGCAAAACAATACACAAAATACAGAAACAAACATTCCTCAAACAAATACAAAAATGATTGAATATTTAATTTAATCCACACAAAAAATCTAAATTTTAATGAGAAGTTTGTCACTTTTATATACTCAATTGAGGTCTCACATCTTCAATACTATATTCTGTTTGATGCCCATGCAATGCTGCTACAAATCACTCGGAGAATACCAATTTTTTTTATAACTTTATTTATCATTTTGACAGTACACGAAAAACATAGGATACATTGATATGCAGTTACATCATTTCACCAATCCTCCATCATTATTTATTTAACACATATGTAAATCATTGTGCCGCTATTGTAGCTTTTATCAAATACACTTTGCATAAGTTGTTCCCTCCTTTACCTCCTGTATGCCTTATTTTTAGCCGTTAGCCCTAGCTCATTCCTTTGGCACTATCTCCTTGTATAATTCCTGTAATTATACCACATTATTTATGAACTTCATTCTAGAAGCTGTCTCCCCTGGCTAGGTCGTGTGTCTCCTTCCTCCTGCTGTCGAAGGTTTTCTCGTAAAGGCTGCCATACGTCCTTTGGGCGACATGTGGGTGGTTGTAGCTCAGCATGTAGCTCACTCATAATGTAGCAATATGACATGCTCTTGAGCCACCCTTTAATTGTTGGTTTCTGTCTGCTACCCCAGCGTATAGCTATTTTGCGCTTCGCTAGAATCAGTGCCACTGCTGTGAATCTGCAATTACTTTTGGGCAGCGTGTCCACATAACCCATCAGCGCCAATTACTGGGAGGGGGTCAGTTATAGCCCAGTCATCTGCTGCATTATGCTAAATTCGTCTTGCCAATAGGTGTTTATTATATTACATGTCCAAGTCATGTGTATGAAAGAGGCTGCTAACGCGTTGCACTTAGGGCAATGCATTAACTTAGCACTTTTTATGTGGGTCATCTGCTGTGGTGTAACGTAAGCCCGTCTAAGTATCTTGAAATGAATAAGCTTGTGTATATGATTACAGCATCCTTCCCATATCTTGTCGGTGAGTGGCTGCCCTATGTCAGTCGACCAGGCGTCCCTAACTTTGGTAATATACAATATAGAGCACAGAAAAATTGTTTAGGAGACTGCCTCTATTGTCAGTTAATTTTAATTTCAAAACAATTGAATAGAAAAATACAACTATGTCCACGGTCTTATATGGTCCAAAAGTTAAACAATCCAATTGAAATATTGTCCATTTATACAAATTTCCATAAAGCTTCAAATATCATTGAAATGTTGTAGTCACATTGGTGCAGACAGCTTACACACGTTTCGTTGTGTATACGAAATCTTCAAGGCTTGAACGCGGTCTCAAATGGGCATATAAGTAGAGTACTAATTCTTCTTAACCTTTTGTGGAAGAGAAAAGAAAATCTTTGGAAAGGATTGCACTGTCAAGCGTCCAAGGAAAAAATAGTGCTTTACGACACTTGGGAGGAATGTGTCTCGTAAGGTCTACGAGACCAAAGATAAGTATCTAGAAGGCACACTGCGTGTCAATAGTTGACTGTGTATTCTTAGGGCCCGTCTGTAGCACACTAAGGAACGGAAACAGTCTTAAAACAATTAGAATAAGAGAGACTGTAGACGAATCCGTATAGAACCCCGATGTATAGTAGCATCAGTGGTCTATGAATGCCCCAAATGAGAGGCACCCCATTCGGTAAGTATGGTCCCGCACGGTAGAACGAAATCCTCCTAACTTTAGTGTCATGCTGTGGCATCAAGGTGAGACTGTAGCATCAAGGTGAGACATGCCTTATATATACAAGAAGCAACATGCTCCCCGCTATCTTTAATGACTGATGTAAGCGGCTCAAACTCTTCAGGCTCAGTAGGGTAGGTTGGGTTTACATTCCTAAGTGTGTTTTGTTTACGGGCCAGTACAAACTGATCCATTTAATTTGTGGGTTTCTAACGCGCTAGAATCGACTCCCGAAGGAGTATCTCTGCGCAATAGACCGCTGGGGAACCCGTCCTGGCTTTCCCTGTGATACTGGGTATCTCCAAGGTGAAACCAGGCATCCCCGGCGTATGTGGGGGGCCGTTGCGGAGATAAGGCAAGCTAATGCCCAGAGTTGCCAAGTGTGATCTCTGGTTAGAGTAGGCACCGAGGTGAGAATTATCGAGTCCGCTGACCCTGGTCCATGACCCTGCCGCGTCGGGAATTGAACCCTGGTCCCGGGCCGTCCTCTGCTCCCGGGTCTGCCACCTCTAACCAGTGAGCCACACCACTCCATGAAAGTGGCTGTCAAGAAGCAGGGGTCTTCTGTCCGGGAGAACACGTGCCCACCAGGGAACAAGTCGCCTAAGGTGTCTACCCCCAAGTGTCAATGAAAACACTTCGGATTTGTCCCAATTAGTGTGAAGGCTGGATAGGGCTCCGAAATCTTCTATTTCCCCTAGCAGCGGCTGGAGGTTAACCTCTGGTGTGCGAACATACAGCACCACATCATCCGTATATAAGGTCACTAGTACCGCCCCATGTTTTAACTGGAGCCCTCTGTTAGTGATCCTTCTGGCAGTACCGTATGAGCGGGTCCATTGTAATTATAAAAAGTAATGGAGATAAAGGGCATCCCTGCATGGTGTCTCTAGTTATGAGAAAAGGTTCTGTTATCATGCCAATGAATCGAATACGGGCGGTCGGTGCAGTGTACAGAAGTTTAATCAAGTGTTCAAAGCCCTTCGGAACGCCCATATTAGCCAATATAGCATGTAAGAAGGGCCACTCCACCGAGTGGAACACCTTCACCGCATCTAAAAATGCAGCTACTGCAGGGGTAGCCAGATTTATTGTGTTAACCACAGAAAAAAAGTTCCTTAAGTTTAGAGCTGTGGATCTGCCTTATAAATCCGGTTTGCGCTGGTGCTATAAGTTGCTCCATAAGTAGGGACAACCTAGTCGGCAGCATTTTTGCTTACATTTTATACTCAAAATTGAGCAAAGAGAGCGGCCGATATGAGCACACTTTTCAGGATCTTTTCCAGGTTTAGGCAACAATATCAGGACTGCCTCTTTAAACGAGGGTGGAAGTATTCCTTTCTCTAAGGCTTCTGCATAAACCTCTAGTAAGTAGGAGGCCAACAGCCTCTTATATGCTTTGTAGGAGGCACCAGAGAACCCATCAAGGCCCGGGGCCTTGGATCCAGCCCTAGCCTCAATAGCCTGTTCTATCTCATTGGTTGAGAATGGTTCACTTAAGAATTGCCTGTGCTCATTAGGGAGCCAAACCATAGCTATCTTGCTTAAGTATTCCTTAATCCCATCTGCACTAGTTGCTGCCTTTATAGTGTAAAGATCCATGTAGTATTGCAATAATGTCTGCTAAATGGCAGCCGTTCCCATAGCCATCCCTCCGTCTGGCTCTTGCAGCTTGGTAATATAGGTCTGCTTATAATGTGGCCGGAGCAGCCGTGCAAGCATGGGAATTTGTCGCTTCAGTATATTCTGCCAATAATTCTGTCCTGCGGTTTATATAAGGTGTGTTATCTCGGGGCTGTCTTGCCATGTTCTCTCTACCTAGTTTGGCTAGTTCTTCCTCTAATCTAGCTAAACTGCGTTTCAGGTCCCTTAGCACCGCCGTCTGTGTGGACATGCATACCCCTCTGATACATGCTTTAAAGGCCTCCCATAGAGCACTCTGCGTGGAGACCGACCCCGTATTCAGTGCAAAGTAATTCACTATTGCTGTACGCAGTTCCTCTCTAAGGACCGTGTCTCTCAACGCTATGGTAGGGAACCTTCAATGCCTCTCGAACCTTCCCTCAGCCGGTACTTAACTGACAGGAGTACTGGGGAGTGGTCTGATAGGGTGCGGGGCAATTTACTACTGTTTGAACCCATGGAAGCACCGGTCGCAATAACAGCCAGTAATCTAGTCTTGTCCATGTGTAATATTGTTGTGCATAATGAGTATATTCAGTGCTCTGAGGGTTAAGGTGTCGCCATGTGTCCTTCAATTCCCAATTGTTAAAAATTTCTGTTAATACCATGTGGGACCGGGGCTTGCTTACCGGGGACTCAGCAGGACTGTCCAATCTGGGCTCCAGCAGAATATTCAAATCCCCTCCCAAGAGAATATAATCGGCTTCTAGAGTGTCTAATTGCGAGTGGAGCTGTTCATAGAAGGCTGGATCATCTGTATTTGGGGATTATATATTGGCCAGCAAGACCTTGTGCCCTGCCAGGACCCCTATTACCAGAAGAAAATGTCCTCCTGGGTCTATAAACGTTGCAGTATGTACAAAGGACAATCGTTTGTTAACCAGTAGCACTACTCCTCGAGCACATGTGGTATAGTTTTAAAAGAACCTGTGGGGACCCCAGGCAGATGCAAACTTATGTAGAGAAGAAGGTGATAAGTGTGTTTCTTGTTGATAAACGATGCTTGCGTATTGTTGACGCTCATATTGAAGTACTAGTCAACATTACTTTTGATTGTTAATGCCTCGTACGTTCCATGTCAGTAGGGCGACTTTCGTGCTATGGTATATTTCTACCTAATGTGCCATTGTGAATAGTAAAGCATACTATGTCTTCTCTGTAGGATGTGGGTAACGCATATGACTGTCAACTGAACTGGTGTGACTGCATATTTTAAACTTTTCTATACCTCTGCCCCCTACCCCACCCCCACCTAGTGGCTGCCCACCAGGTGCTTCCCTATGTTCCCAAGGATTAAATGTTGATTAATACAACGCTAACATGGCAAACTTTCCCATTTCAATACCATTGTGAGCCCACTGAGGTAGTGGCAACGCCACATGGGCACCCCGCGCACTAGCGCTATTCTGTAACATTAGTCCCACTACGCATTCTTCTCTGTATACTCAGGCTGGCCCCCCTCTCCACAACCCCACGCCACTTATCTTCAGTTAAGGCAATATCAACAGACAGTTCACACAGCTCCATTCTTCCAAAAGGACAAATCAACTAGCTGTGAACAGGTCTGCACTCGTGCCCGATTGGGCTCCCTTTGATGCTCCTCCTGGGGAGGTGCCACCATGTAAATCGCCTGCCCCCGCATGCTGCTTGCAGAAGATCTGGACATATTCAGGATTATTGAATATTTTCGTCTTCCCATTCACATCTACTTTTAGGGCTAGATGTAGGTAGAAAAGATTTACCGATTTTAAATTACAGAATTTTACCGATTCGGTAATTGAAAATCGGTAAATCTATGGGTCCGACATGTAGGTATTCCAGATGTGCTGTGTAGGAGAGTAGGGTCTGCTATCCTATGGTCACCCCAAATTTTTGCTTTTTGCTTCACTGGTTTCTGACTTAATGTGGCTGTGGGCCTGCTAATCAGACCCACAGCCTGCTGTTCTCTCTCTAAATTGATGCCAATGCACTTTAGGTGTATTACGAATTGGAACTGGTTCACCTTATGAGCCCCTGTAATAGTGCACCCTAGGTGCCCAGGGCATAGGTGTATCCAAGGCCTACCAGGGGCTGCAGCACGTATTGTGCCACCCCTGGCCTGGCCACCATCCTTGACACAACTGGCTGATCACTCAGCTGGGGTAAGTCGGTGTAACCACCTCTTACTTAGGTGCAGTATGTCTGTGCCTAACCCTAAACTGGACACATATGTTCCTATCAGCCACTCCTATGGAAGGCCTCATCAATCCTGGAGGCAGAGTGCTTGGAAATATGTGAGATGGTGCTCTGGCATGAGCTGAGCCTGTCTGCAGCTGTCGGGAACAACTCCCTAAGCTGTTCCGGGATATTGCCATACCATATACTCTTAAGTGCATTATAATCCTCGCGGTTAAATGCTATCTTTGGTTTGGCTTTATCAAAACATGTCGAGTAAGGTGTCATACGAATTGGAATACTATCCCCTCGCCAATTCTGGCGACGGGGATAGCATTCCACCCTTCTAGAGGGACACGACATGTGCGTAGCCTTAACCCCGGTTAAAGTTAAACAGAGCCTCAGCTTCACAAAATGGACGCTGCCACCACAGACACAAGTCTGGCCTCCTGCTGCTGACCGAAACTCGGCAGATGGTGGCCTGGACAAAGGGTTTCCTGCCTTGGGAGGTGCGAGCACCACCCCAGACAGGATTTTGTGTATTAGGTAGGACAGGGCTGAAAAGAATCAGACATGCCCGGGGCACACAAGGTGTCCCCGTGCATAGGCCAGTCCAAACCGGTTCTGGGGCCTTCCAGCCCCAGTCCTGGCGCGGAGCTGGACAAAGGAAAGGGGGTGTAACCGCCCCCCTTCCTGGTTCCTCCCAGAGGAGGGACCTAGTAGGTGATCCACCCCCAGTTTGGGAATAAGAGGGGGAGCAGTGCCATTGCACAGCAGATCATCCCGAAATCAACTTAAAACTAAGAAGAAGACTGGACTTCGACATTCTGCTGCACAGAAGACTGAAGAAGAATCTCCCTTGTGGCCAAGGAGTGACCACCCTGTGAACACAGGTACCAACCAGCGACTCGACGTCTGCTTTGCCGCCGCCTCCCGCCGGAGACCGAGCCCAGAGCCCGACAAGAACCAGACTCCCAGACCTCTCAGAGCCCGATCCACAGTCCCTGCGAAGAAGGGACCCGTGGAGGCACCGAGCGACGTGGGACCGAACCTCTTGAAAGACACCCGACAAGCTGACTGCGCAGCTTCTGAGGCATCCTCGACGTTGTGCTTTGGGGATTGAGAACCCCCACCACCGAGCAGCCCTTGCACCGAAGATCAGCCCTCCAGCATCTCCACGATCTGCGTGGGGCCCTTTTGCATTGTGCCACTCGACGCGCCATCCCGGCCACTAGCCACGCGGCCAGCGGCCATCTTGGCGACGAACCCGAAGATTTAAACAGCAGGTCTGGTTGCTCCAGACCTACCCAAGCTCCTGTGAAAAGGAGCACTCGTTCTGACCTTGCTGGTCCGAGTGAACAGCATCTTTCAACTCCTGCGTGGCTTGCATTTGCCAAGGCCTGTTTGCTCCGATCAGGTCGCCGACACCGCCAACAGCGAGAAGCCTACGTGGGACAGCTCGTGACCGACTCCTGGACGTCCTCGACCCCGGGTATCCACGTGGCTGCAGAAAGAAGCTACCCGACAACGCCTGTTTGCACCCGACATCGCCTGGTTCCACTCTGGTTCCACGGTAGTCACTGGCTAGTGACTTTGAACACTGTCCCCTCTGCTTTCAGGTCTTCAACTCTTCAGATCCACCCTTGGATCCACCGGAACTCTTCTCATCGAGCCGCCTGCAGCATCTTCAGCTCCAAGCACCATCGACCAGCGTGACGAAACCCGACACATCTTCGACCCTGTGCACCCGCTTCCTGTGGGTGAGGTAACTCAGCTCCGCCGGTGCTCCTGCACTGGTACACATCCCAAGGGCCTGTGTTTTAAGTTTCAGCTCCGTAGGTCACTCGGAAGGTTCCTAACTTTCTAACTTTGTGCTTTTTACGCACCATAGACTTTGTATTGAGAAGTGCGTGCACTTTGAACACTGCACCCGAGTCCCGTGGGCCTTTCCCGACTTAGTTAACTCCAGTCTCGAATAGCTCCAGCGATTCCCAAGGCCCTAGGCCTCTTCACTTTCCTTTAGGTATCTCTTATACCACTTATTTAGTATATGGTTTAGGTGGCCCCTAGGGCTCATCCATATTGTGCAACTTTTGTGTATTTTAAACTGTCTTGTGATTTTACGCTTGTGCTTCTGTGCTCATAAAGAGTCCAGGGGATTTTAATAGTTAATAAATCAATATATATTTTCAATATATATCTGTGTGGTGTCCCTTTCATTTGGTATTCAAGGGGGTTGTGTATGGTATAACAGCTGGCTTCACATGCCTTTCAGAGTTTAGCCTAAGACTGCTTTGTCCACGTTACCACTAGGATAACTGGTCTACAAGGTTGAATTACAACCATCATCATAAGGGTTGCTTGGCATGGTACAAAGTGATCACTAGAATTAGTGAGCATTATATACCAGGCCAACTTCTCACATTGGTGAGCAGCGGATTGGGATCTGAGCTTGCTGTTGTTTTACCATTACAATCTTTGAGATTATCATTTGAAAGATCATACAGGTACCTGCTAGGTACATATAAAACAAGACTAGTATACATAAGTTCTACTGAACTTAGTTGTTGTAGAGCAAAGGGAGTAGCACACCCTAGCTACAACTACTAGATAGGTTTAGTAGGTAAACACCAGTGTAGGTAGATTGCAACACATCCACCCACACTAGAGCAATGTCTGGAGCAGAGGGGTCCAGTGGACTTACTCCTGTTGAGAGTGACCCTCCAAGGGCACCATCCAAATTTGCTATTTTTTCCTTTAAGGAATTAAGACAGCTTTGTGTCTTAAGGGGTCTGAAGACAGGGCCTTCCCCTACTACAGACCACCTAAGAGAGCTCTTAGACCAGTCTGAGACTCTAAAGCCCTCCAAGGCAAACCCCACAGGGGATGCTGAAGGAGGCCATCCTTCAGAGGATGACACTGTAGACACCCCTACCCCTATCATCCTAGTAGATGAGGAAGCCTCCACCACTGGAGCTCCTCAAGTAGATGTAGAGGAAGAGGAAGAAGAAGAGGAGGAGGAGGTGGAAAGCAGTGAGTCAGATGATGACAGAGATAGTCAGGTGCTGGTCAGTAGACTGAACCAGGCTAACTTAAGTCAACTTGGGAATGAATCAGGTAACAACCCATTCAGACCCCCAGGTGGACTTAACCAGGGCCATAGGAGGAGAAGGCATCACTCAGGTGAATCCAATACCTCCCATGTCTCTAGAGGCTCTCATGGTCACTCCAGAAAGGAGATGACTAGCCCTCAGAGAAGGGAACATGAGGCCAAGATGAGAGAGGCTGAGCTTAGGATCCAGAGGCAAGAGTTAGAGGTTGCCCTGGCTAAGGAGAAACTTGCTAGAGCAAGACAGCCTAGAGAGAGTGGGGTAATAGAACCCACTGGTGGCAGCAATATCCACAAGGATAAAGACAGGTCTTTTGATAATAGAAACCTGAGTAAGATTGTGCCCCCCTACAAAGCTGGGGATGACATCCATAAATGGATTACTGCAATGGAGAGAGCCTGCAGAGTACAGCAGATCCCTCAGGAGCAGTGGGCAGCAATCTTGTGGCTCTCCTTTGAAGGTAGAGGCCGAGACAGACTCCTCACAGTTAGTGATGGGGATTCTAGAAACTACCTGGTCCTGAAGAGTGCTCTGATTGATGGGTTAGGCTTAACCACTGAACAGTACAGGTTAATGTTCAGAGATACCCAGAAGACACAGACTCAGGACTGGTCTGAATTTGTTGAGTGTGCCACTAAGGCTCTGGAGGGATGGTTGCTGGGAAGCAAGGTTACAGACTATGAAGGATTGTACAATTTGCTGATGAGAGAACAAATTTTAAATAATTGTCAGAACCAGCAGTTGCATCAACATTTGGTTGACTCAGATTTGACCTCTCCCCAAGAATTGGGAAAGAGGGCAGATAAATGGGTAAGAACCAGAGTTAAGCAAAAGAACCAGAACCAGAACCAGGGTGGTGACCAGAAGAAAACAGACCA
The DNA here is from genome assembly GCF_964263255.1 of Lissotriton vulgaris. NCBI lineage: Eukaryota > Metazoa > Chordata > Amphibia > Caudata > Salamandridae > Lissotriton > Lissotriton vulgaris. Next base: position 1,181,884,240 of record NC_141696.1, read on the forward strand.
GAAGGGTGGGGAGCAGAAAGCTAAAGACCAGAAGTCTTCAACAGGGCCCCAAACTGAGACAGAGGGTGGGTCCCAAACTTCCAAGAAGAAGAAGAAAGAAGGTCAGAAGAAACCCTGGTGTAAAACTTGTAAGAACACCTCTCACTGGACAAGTGAGTGTAAAAAGGGTGGAGCCCCCAGCACTGCAGCCCCTAAGGCACCTGCACCCACTAGTACAGTTAGCAGTGTTGGTCCTCAAGCCAAGGGTTTAGTGGGAATCACTTTGGGAACTGAAGGAGATTCTGACCTAGTCAGAACCCTTACACAGGCTGTTCTGGTTTGTGAAGGGGACATAGATTTGACCCCTGACATAAGTCCCAGTAACCTGGGCAAATACAGACAGACACCTTTGATTAACAACAAAGTGGCTCAAGCTTACAGGGACACATGTGCCAGTGTCACTATGGTGACACCTAACTTTGTGGACCCTGGACAATACATGCCAGGCGATGATTACCTGGTGACCAATGCCAGCAATGTCACTACTACACATAGTGTGGCACTTGTTAACTTTTCCTGGGGAGGGGTAACTGGCCTGAAGAAAGTTGTGGTTAGTGCTGATCTCCCAGTAGAATGTTTGTTGGGCAATGACCTGGAGAACTCTCTATGGTCAGAAGTTGAGTACAGGACTCATGCAGAGATGTTAGGGATATCATCACATGTCCTTGCTGTGACCAGGTCACAGGCCAAAAAGTGCCTCTCTGAACCTCAGGTCTTGGATCCTGGAACAATGGACCAAGTACCTCCCAAGAAGAAGAACCGGAGGGTTAAGGCTGCGCCTTCCCAACTGCCTACAAGTGAGGATCAGGCTTCACAGGAAACTGATCTTGAGACCCCTGAAGGAACTGTCCCTGAAGAACTTGAACCTGATCAGGTTGAGTTTCTGGGGACAGGGGGACCTTCTAGGGCAGACTTGGGGCAGGCTCAGTTAACCTGTCCTTCTCTTGAACCCCTCAGACAGCAGGCTGCTGCTGAGGCTGCTGGGAATGCTCAAGGTGCCCATAAAGTATATTGGGACGATGGACTCCTTTATTCAGAGGCTAGAGACCCCAAGCCTGGTGCTACCAGGAGGTTGGTTATACCTCTGCAATTTAGGGGCTTCCTACTCACCTTGGCCCATGATATTCCTTTAGCAGGACACCTAGGCCAGAACAAGACTTGGGACAGGCTTGTCCCTCACTTTCACTGGCCTCACATGTCTGAAGACACCAAGGAGTTTTGTCGCTCCTGTGAAACCTGCCAAGCCAGTGGTAAAGCAGGTGGAACAACAAAGGCCCCCCTGATCCCACTACCTGTGGTGGGGGTTCCCTTTGAGAGAGTGGGGATTGATATTGTTGGTCCAATGGATCCCCCTACAGCATCTGGGCACAGATTCATACTGGTGGTAGTGGATCATGCCACCAGGTACCCAGAGGCAATTCCCCTTAGGACCACAACAGCTCCTGTTGTGGCCAGGGCCTTACTTGGAGTTTTCTCCAGAGTGGGGTTTCCTAAGGAGGTAATATCCGATAGAGGTACTAACTTCATGTCTGGATATTTGACAGCTATGTGGAAGGAATGTGGTGTAAACTACAAGTTCACCACTCCTTATCACCCACAATGCAATGGGCTTGTTGAGAGATTTAACAAGACCCTAAAGGGCATGATTAAAGGATTACCTGAAAAGCTCAGGCGAAGATGGGACATCCTTCTGCCCTGCCTTTTGTTCGCTTACAGAGAGGTCCCTCAAAAGGGGGTTGGCTTCAGCCCCTTTGAATTGTTGTTTGGGCACCCTGTAAGAGGACCCCTGTGTCTTGTGAAGGAAGGATGGGAGTTACCTCTCAAAAAGCCTAAACAGGACATAGTGGACTATGTACTTGGTCTCCGCTCCAGGATGGCAGAGTACATGGAAAAGGCATCCAAAAACCTTGAGGCTAGCCAAGAATTACAAAAAGCTTGGCATGACCAAAAGGCTGTCCTTGTTGAGTTTCAGCCTGGACAGAAGGTATGGGTGTTGGAGCCAGTGGCCCCAGCAGCACTCCAAGACAAATGGTCTGGACCCCATACAATTCTGGAAAAGAAGGGAGAGGTTACCTACTTGGTGGACCTAGGAACTCCCAGGAGCCCCCACAGGGTGCTCCATGTGAACAGATTGAAGGCATATGTCAGCAGGGCAGACATGGGCTTGCTCATGGCTACAGATGAGGGACAGGAGGAAGAGAGTGACCCTCTCCCAGACCTGCTCACTCAGAACCCTGAGGATGGCTCAGTTGATGGTGTGGCCTTAGGTGGCAGCCTCACTGAACATCAGCAACATGACTGCAGACAAGTTCTACAGGCATACAGGCATATGTTCTCATTGACACCCAGTCAGACTAACTGGTGTACACATGTGGTGGACACTGGTGACAGTCTTCCTGTAAAGAGCAAAATTTACAGGCAACCTGACCACGTCAGGGACTGTATAAAGACTGAGGTGCAAAAGATGCTGGAATTAGGTGTCATTGAGCCTTCAGAGAGCCCCTGGGCTAGCCCAGTGGTTCTGGTCCCCAAACCTCACACCAAAGATGGCAAGAGAGAGATGAGGTTCTGTGTGGATTACAGAGGACTCAATGCTGTCACCAGGACAGATGCACACCCTATTCCAAGGGCAGATGAGCTCATTGACAAGTTGGCTTCTGCCAAATATTTGAGCACATTTGACTTGACAGCTGGCTACTGGCAAATCAGGTTAGCTGAGGAGTCTAAAGCCAAGACAGCATTTTCTACCCCTAGTGGGCATTATCAGTTTGTGGTGATGCCCTTTGGTTTGAAAAATGCACCTGCCACCTTCCAAAGGTTGGTGAACCAAGTCCTCACTGGGTTGGATGACTTTTGTGCAGCTTATCTGGACGATATTGCTGTCTTTAGCTCCACCTGGGAGGATCACCTGATCCACCTGAAGGAAGTGCTTGAGGCTCTGCAGAAGGCAGGCCTCACTATCAAGGCAACAAAGTGCCAGATAGGGCAGAGCAAGGTTGTATACCTGGGCCACCTTGTAGGTGGAGGCCAAGTTCAACCACTGGAGAGTAAGATCCAGACCATCAAGGACTGGTCCCCTCCAACTACCCAGACTCAGGTCAGAGCTTTCTTGGGCCTGACTGGGTACTACAGGAAGTTTGTTAAGAACTATGGGTCCATTGTGACTCCTCTTAATGATCTGACATCCAAGAAGATGCCCAAAAAGGTTCAGTGGACAGAAATCTGTCAAAAGGCATTTGATGACCTGAAGAAGGCCATGTGCTCTGCACCTATCCTGAAGAGTCCTGACTACTCAAGAGAGTTCATTGTCCAAACAGATGCTTCTGAGTTGGGAGTGGGAGCAGTGCTTTCACAGCTTAATGTAGATGGCCAGGACCAGCCCATTGCTTTCATTAGCAGAAGGCTGACCCCCAGAGAGAAACGTTGGTCAGCTATAGAGAGGGAGGCCTTTGCTGTGGTGTGGGCCCTGAAGAAGTTGAGACCATACTTATTTGGCACTCACTTCAAGATTCAGACCGACCATAAGCCCCTCCTATGGCTTAATCAGATGAAGGGTGAAAACCCCAAACTACTCAGGTGGTCCATTTCCCTACAGGGGATGGACTTTACAGTGGAGCACCGCCCAGGGACTGACCATGGCAACGCAGATGGTCTCTCCAGGTACTTCCACTTAGAACATGAAGACACAACTGGTCAAGGTTAGTCTAATGTCCCTGCGTTTGGGGGGGGGTTATGTAGGAGAGTAGGGTCTGCTATCCTATGGTCACCCCAAATTTTTGCTTTTTGCTTCACTGGTTTCTGACTTAATGTGGCTGTGGGCCTGCTAATCAGACCCACAGCCTGCTGTTCTCTCTCTAAATTGATGCCAATGCACTTTAGGTGTATTACGAATTGGAACTGGTTCACCTTATGAGCCCCTGTAATAGTGCACCCTAGGTGCCCAGGGCATAGGTGTATCCAAGGCCTACCAGGGGCTGCAGCACGTATTGTGCCACCCCTGGCCTGGCCACCATCCTTGACACAACTGGCTGATCACTCAGCTGGGGTAAGTCGGTGTAACCACCTCTTACTTAGGTGCAGTATGTCTGTGCCTAACCCTAAACTGGACACATATGTTCCTATCAGCCACTCCTATGGAAGGCCTCATCAATCCTGGAGGCAGAGTGCTTGGAAATATGTGAGATGGTGCTCTGGCATGAGCTGAGCCTGTCTGCAGCTGTCGGGAACAACTCCCTAAGCTGTTCCGGGATATTGCCATACCATATACTCTTAAGTGCATTATAATCCTCGCGGTTAAATGCTATCTTTGGTTTGGCTTTATCAAAACATGTCGAGTAAGGTGTCATACGAATTGGAATACTATCCCCTCGCCAATTCTGGCGACGGGGATAGCATTCCACCCTTCTAGAGGGACACGACATGTGCGTAGCCTTAACCCCGGTTAAAGTTAAACAGAGCCTCAGCTTCACAAAATGGACGCTGCCACCACAGACACAAGTCTGGCCTCCTGCTGCTGACCGAAACTCGGCAGATGGTGGCCTGGACAAAGGGTTTCCTGCCTTGGGAGGTGCGAGCACCACCCCAGACAGGATTTTGTGTATTAGGTAGGACAGGGCTGAAAAGAATCAGACATGCCCGGGGCACACAAGGTGTCCCCGTGCATAGGCCAGTCCAAACCGGTTCTGGGGCCTTCCAGCCCCAGTCCTGGCGCGGAGCTGGACAAAGGAAAGGGGGTGTAACCGCCCCCCTTCCTGGTTCCTCCCAGAGGAGGGACCTAGTAGGTGATCCACCCCCAGTTTGGGAATAAGAGGGGGAGCAGTGCCATTGCACAGCAGATCATCCCGAAATCAACTTAAAACTAAGAAGAAGACTGGACTTCGACATTCTGCTGCACAGAAGACTGAAGAAGAATCTCCCTTGTGGCCAAGGAGTGACCACCCTGTGAACACAGGTACCAACCAGCGACTCGACGTCTGCTTTGCCGCCGCCTCCCGCCGGAGACCGAGCCCAGAGCCCGACAAGAACCAGACTCCCAGACCTCTCAGAGCCCGATCCACAGTCCCTGCGAAGAAGGGACCCGTGGAGGCACCGAGCGACGTGGGACCGGACCTCTTGAAAGACACCCGACAAGCTGACTGCGCAGCTTCTGAGGCATCCTCGACGTTGTGCTTTGGGGATTGAGAACCCCCACCACCGAGCAGCCCTTGCACCGAAGATCAGCCCTCCAGCATCTCCACGATCTGCGTGGGGCCCTTTTGCATTGTGCCACTCGACGCGCCATCCCGGCCACTAGCCACGCGGCCAGCGGCCATCTTGGCGACGAACCCGAAGATTTAAACAGCAGGTCTGGTTGCTCCAGACCTACCCAAGCTCCTGTGAAAAGGAGCACTCGTTCTGACCTTGCTGGTCCGAGTGAACAGCATCTTTCAACTCCTGCGTGGCTTGCATTTGCCAAGGCCTGTTTGCTCCGATCAGGTCGCCGACACCGCCAACAGCGAGAAGCCTACGTGGGACAGCTCGTGACCGACTCCTGGACGTCCTCGACCCCGGGTATCCACGTGGCTGCAGAAAGAAGCTACCCGACAACGCCTGTTTGCACCCGACATCGCCTGGTTCCACTCTGGTTCCACGGTAGTCACTGGCTAGTGACTTTGAACACTGTCCCCTCTGCTTTCAGGTCTTCAACTCTTCAGATCCACCCTTGGATCCACCGGAACTCTTCTCATCGAGCCGCCTGCAGCATCTTCAGCTCCAAGCACCATCGACCAGCGTGACGAAACCCGACACATCTTCGACCCTGTGCACCCGCTTCCTGTGGGTGAGGTAACTCAGCTCCGCCGGTGCTCCTGCACTGGTACACATCCCAAGGGCCTGTGTTTTAAGTTTCAGCTCCGTAGGTCACTCGGAAGGTTCCTAACTTTCTAACTTTGTGCTTTTTACGCACCATAGACTTTGTATTGAGAAGTGCGTGCACTTTGAACACTGCACCCGAGTCCCGTGGGCCTTTCCCGACTTAGTTAACTCCAGTCTCGAATAGCTCCAGCGATTCCCAAGGCCCTAGGCCTCTTCACTTTCCTTTAGGTATCTCTTATACCACTTATTTAGTATATGGTTTAGGTGGCCCCTAGGGCTCATCCATATTGTGCAACTTTTGTGTATTTTAAACTGTCTTGTGATTTTACGCTTGTGCTTCTGTGCTCATAAAGAGTCCAGGGGATTTTAATAGTTAATAAATCAATATATATTTTCAATATATATCTGTGTGGTGTCCCTTTCATTTGGTATTCAAGGGGGTTGTGTATGGTATAACAGCTGGCTTCACATGCCTTTCAGAGTTTAGCCTAAGACTGCTTTGTCCACGTTACCACTAGGATAACTGGTCTACAAGGTTGAATTACAACCATCATCATAAGGGTTGCTTGGCATGGTACAAAGTGATCACTAGAATTAGTGAGCATTATATACCAGGCCAACTTCTCACATGCTGGAATACCGAATCGGATGAATTCAGTATTTACCGATTCGGTAAATACCGAATCGGTAATGCCCATTCATTCCTATGGGCTTTGAAGCCCATAGGAATGAATGGGCATTACCGATTCGGTATTTACCGAATCGGTAAATACCGATTTACACAAGAGTGCAGGGGGTGTCACTTTGACACCCTCTGTCATCACCAAAACAGGCACGGGTGCCATGTGGCAGGCATGCCTGCCCTAAGGGCAGGTCTGCCTGTCACATGGCATAGGTGTGCATGCACACATGTGCATGCACACCGGAATCGGTATTTTACCATCAAATTGGATTTGATGGTAAAATACCGATTCGTTAAGGCTCCTGGGACTCTGAAGAGTCCCACCTACATATGGGTGGCTCCGAATCGGTAAATTTACCGATTTCTTATTTTACCGAATCGGTAAAAGTACCGAATCGGTAATTTTACCGATTCAGTAAAATAATACCCCCTACATACCATTCGCCTATTTACCGATCTGTAACGGCCGAAAATACCGATTTTTGGCCGTTACCGACCGACCTACATCGGGCCCTTAGAGTCTTGCAGGACATAGCATCCCACAGCGAAGGCCTAGCTTCTGCACTGCAGCCTTCGCTCCTGCAAACTTGCCCCTGCAAACTTGCGCCTGGCGTCCTGCACCAATGCAGTGACGTCCGGATATATGGAGACATTTGATCCCTGCCAGAACAGAGTTTCAGCTTCTCTGGCGAGGTGAGGAAATATAAATTCTATGGTCAAGTTGTGTTCCCTAGCGTGTACCCCACCGTCTCCATATACCAGCTTAAAGTGCATGTAACTTCCCTCCTGCGCCTGCTATGAAGACGCAAATACATTTGCGTCCAACGTTAACATGTCCTCTTTCAGACCCACCCTGAATGGGTTAAATAGTCCGTTCCTAAGTATGCTATGCCAACGTCTTTTTGTAGTGTACCTTACACGTTTTCAGCTCTGGCAAAATAGGCCCTGAATTTCTGCCATCGAGCCATTTTTCTGGCTTCTGACTCTGAAAGCCTCAGCCCAGGCTGCCCCTGTACCCGTGAACTCTGACTTACTTCCAGCGCGGCCCACCGCGCTCAGCTCAGCCTGCTGCCTGCCAAGACTGACTACAACCTTCGAATTATCTGTTCCGCTCCTCGAAAATACATTCCTGCCTACTAGTTCCAGTAAACATCCCCCTCAGCTGCAGAGCAAAGGGCCGACCTGTCTCCGTGCAAGTAATTCATAGCCTCTGTTACCATGCTCCCATGAAAGGCCCATGCCCCCACGCTTCTAATGCAGACACCCAGGCGCTTATACACGCACTCACAGTCAGTATAGAATAGCTTCTGCCCCAGAGACCTTTTCCGTCCAGATAATATGGTTCCCAAACATCAGATATCAGATATGATAGAAGTACAAGTTGATCTGACATGCCAGACTTCTGTCTCTTTCCGTCAGTGGAAATGTCAAGCCCCCTGCACCCTCCAGTTTCACGTCAATCACACGTCATGCAGCTGCGCGCGCATCCAAGCTTCCGATTTCTGCTGACATTGCAACATTTCTGTTTAGTGCCACCCCCTTGTGACACCTACCTGTGACGTTTCTAGCACACACCTCTAGTTCACGCCTAGTCCACGCCTTCTGATTACGTACTAGTAACACGTGGATACTGTTATCTTGTCTTCTCTCAGCTGTTACGCCTACTATATTGCTTTCTATGGTGTAAATTAAGTATATAAGCTATGTATTGTCAATAAAACTGTGCTCTATCCCTTCTTCCACCCCTGTGGTGGGAAGAACATGATATCCAGGTCTCGACCATTCCTTTTTAAGGAATAAAACCCCTAAGAACTCTAACACCACGGACTCTGTCTTTTTCTTTCCGATTTGAGTTATTATTGATTAAGTACTTACCTGCATAGAAATTAAGACGGTAAATTATATATTTACATCATTTTGGCGCCCGAACAGGGACCCCTCCCCCACCTCACGCGCCGGTTGGTGCGTTGCAAGCTCTGTCCCCTGCCATCAGTTAGAAGGAAAACTACGCGTACCGGCAGGATTTCCTGCATCTCCCTCTGGCCCACGGAGGTGACGAAGACTGCGATCAGTACCCAGACGAGGCGGTGAGGAGTGCGGAGGATCCCGGCCAGAGCCTAGCCGAAAGAAGAAAGGTCCGAGGTGTCAAGAGGCCCACCCGTTTTCCGAAGTTTTCCGAAGTTTTCCGAAGTTTTCCGAAGTATCCACGTGCCGAGTCGAGTCCAGTCCAGTCGAGTTTTCCGAGGCCTTCAGTTTCCGTGCTTCCCGGTGAGTACCATTGCTGGGACGTATCTAGACGGGTTTGGGTACACAAGTCCGGTCTGCACTGTTTTTAGACAGTGTATCTGTACTGTTTAGCAGTACATCCGTTATTCAAGTTTCTGCGCTGTTTTAGACAGTGTATCTGTACTGTTTAGAAGTACATCCGTTATTCAAGTTTCTGCGCTGTTTTAGCAGTGTATCTGTGCTGTTTAGCAGTACATCCAATATAGGGGGTAGTCATATATGTTTCAAAATGTCTTTTCATGTGATTAATGTCGTGGTATGAATGTGACCGTTTTTTAATGTGCATTATTGTGTTCTTGTATAACTAGCTGTATTCAGTATTAAGTAGTTAGGGTTGAGCATTCAGTATTAAGTAAACAAGATGCCGTTTTTCAACAAGTTAAAGCAGATAGGAACTAGGAAAGGGATACTAGAGGAAGCAATTCCTATCCCCCCTAGGGACACTCCAGGAAATTTTATGTACCACAAGCATGGCTTAGATGCCATATTGTATCTAGACTTATGGGCTGACTATACTAAGCATCTAGACGAAAGACACAGATGGCCTGTTACCGGAACATGGGATGCCGAGTGCATCATGAAGGTAGAAGAAGCACTATGGAAAAAGAAAGCCAGACAATCTCAGAAAGACGCCATAGAGTTTTGGCGTAAGGAATCACATAAGCGTGCTGAAAAAGCACTACGTAGAGAAGACAGACTTAAAGAATCAGACAAGGCCCAAGAAAACGAGTTAGTTACCGAGGGGATCCGAGTAAAATCAGAGCAAGTAGACCGCGCACGAAATAACCTCGTAAACGGTATGTATCTCGCGGCCGAGGGTTCGTCTGAGGCCATTTCAGAAATACCGAAAAATCTGCCGCCACCATTGGTTCCAACTAAAGTAACTCATAGGACCACTAAAGACATATTCCTGAATTCCTATCTAAAGGATGTAGCACCCGCTTACACCAATCTGCCTGTCCGCGCCCTGCCTAACGACAGGGACGGGGGTGGTAACCCGCCCCAAGATCATATTCCGTCAGTACCACAACAGAATCCTCCTGTTCCACCACCTCCACCACTTCCAGTACCTAAAGTTGATCTACCGAAACCACTTCTACCTGATCCTACTAAAAGAAAAATTCAAGTTCAGGTACAGACTCCACAGAGAGATAATGCCCAAGCTTCCGCCTCAGGGGGTGCGACCGGGGGTCTTCACACCCCGCCATTAACACGCAGGTTACAGCTCGGGGATTTGCGGAATCCTTTTACGTTCAAGTCACCCCGCCTTGACATATTCAAAGAAAACCTTTCAGTTTGCAGATGTGATCCAGTACCCGGCAAAGACGATATAATGATGATGGCATCACTACGGTTAAGATCTGCTACTGATTTCCTGCTGTGCTATGCAGGAATGAAGGAACGCCTAGATAGAATATATGAGTTTGTTCAGACTGGGAAAGACCCTGACAGTATTAAGGATGCCATGGAGCGTCAGAAAGTTGACGTTCAAGCACAGATACTACGTTTTTTCATAAATTGCCTAATAAGAGAACGAGACAGGCCTGAGACAGATCAGAGCGAGTTAGATGCACTAAACAAGTGGGGTCAAAATATATCTGAAGGAAAACACGACAAGGGGACCTGCATAGCCAGTATGTACAAGAAAATTAGAAAAGCAGTGATAGATATACACAAAGAAGAAAAAGAAAAGGCTTCCTCCGAGGAGGAAGAAGGACCTGAAGAATCAGAAAAGACTACAGATACTATAGCGTATGTAGGTAAGGGAACTTACCTTAGGAAAGGTATTCGTCCAGAAAGCAAGAGGGTTTTTCTCTCTGCCTTAACCAACCCGAATTCTTCTGAACATCAGTTCCAGGAAACTGATAAAAGACTCCGAGAGAGAATGGGGTACCATGTACTCTATTCTATGGATGAACAAGAACTAGCTCGGTCAGCCATATTATGGTCTGAAAATCCCGACATATATAATGATGACACGGTAGCACAGACATTTCTGAACCTTTCCCCAGACGAGCAGAAATTAGCAGGTGTATACATGATTCAGCACCTCCTCACGAAATACAGAAACCAACATTCTGATCCAGGCCCCTTACCCGAAATATTAGAAGCACTACTCATGGATAGATGGAGAGGTCTAAGTACCAAGTTAATACAAATAATTCTAGAACAACGACATAGATATAACACTTTTGTAAGCTCCGAATATGTTCCCGCCCCGCACCCAGAAAGAAAAATGTATCATATGGAACGCCTGAGTGGCATTGAAAGTCAGAACCCCTTACGAGAAGTACACCCAGTTATGGGTGAGGATCATACCTTGAAACGCGTGTATGTACACACGCCACTGACTAAGTTAGAACTGTTAGAAATGAAGAAACTAGTACCCTGCCATGATAAAGACCCTGCAGGTTTTCACAGAGAACTTAAAGACATGTTACTGATGGGGGATTACACATACGAAGATATCATGAAAATGTTAAAGGTACTGCTGCCCACGGGCATCTACGAGAAATTAAAAGAAAAGGAATGGGAGGTGGCAGAGAAAAAGATTGCATGGGCAGAAATAGAAGATGAAGAGAACAAACGTGTCCCAGGGGTAGGCCTTGGGGAGAAAACTAAAGCATTACCAGGTTTGATAGTACAGGTTCTGCCAAGATTATTGACAACTAGAAAAGAAGACTGGGATGCAATATCAGCATGTAAACAGAAACCCGACGAAGATACTAGTGACTTTTATTCAAGATTCGAGAAATGTTTTATTATTAATAGTGGTCTTAAACCAAGTAGCGAGTCGTACCCGCATCTTTTTGTATCCAAGTTAGTTGAGAATTCCCTGTTAGCAGTCAAGAATCGTGTATACAAGGTTGAGAGTACATGGCAAGCAAATACGCCATCCCAGATGTTACAAATGTTACAATACCATCAGAATAGAATTAGAGAAGAACAAGATCAGGAACAGAAACGTATGAAAGACACGAAAATGAAAATGTTAGTAGCCCAGTCGGTCCATACCGACGGAAACAGAAAGGGTACGACCCAGACAAATCATTCTGCAGCTCCCGTTAAAGGGACATGCAACTATTGTAAGCAGCCAGGTCACTACGTACATGAATGTCCAGTTCTGAAACATAACATAGCAACAGGTAAAACTAAAGAAAGACCGCATCCACCAAGACAAGATCAGGCCCAGCAACAGACCTCACAGAATGTACAACCTATGCAAAACACACAGCCTATGCATGCTTCATCTCATACAGCACAGACAGTAGCGGTACCACAGCCCACCGCTTCGACTCAACAAGTTTCCCAACAGATGTACCAGTATGCCCAATCTGCTTATCCAGAGTATCAACGATACACATGAAACAGCCTAGAGAGGGAGTTTGGCTTGCCTCTTATTGAAATTCCTGTAGATCAAGAGGGTCCTTATGTACACAGTCAAGTATTGGGAAAAGATAGAAAGTTTTTAATTGACACAGGGGCAAGCCGCACAACAATTAGTCATAATGAAGTCCCAGGGGCACCCCTCTCAGGCTCACAAAATGTTTCCCTTGGTTTTTCAGGACAGCCCATTGTAAATGAAGTATCTGAACCAGTCTCCCTGGCTTTGGGTCCATTATCACGAGTTACAGACTTGTTACTTACGAAATCATGCCCAGAAAATCTGTTAGGAATTAAAACATTGAAGGCTCTAGGAGCCATAATCTGCTGTTCCCCGGAGGGGGTTAGACTCTTTCTGCGGGATTTCAAGGGCCATTATGTCTTACGAGAATTCGATGTCAGATTAAAAAATGTACCAGATCACTTGTGGGCAACAGGCCCAACTGATGTAGGTTGTATGCATATCACACCATACCGTGTTACACTCAAGACAGGAGTAGTTCTACCACGAATCAGACAATACAAGTTACCACCCGATGCTGTAGTGGCTTTACTGGAAATCATTGAAGAGCTCATAGCCCAAGGAGAGGTCGTAGAGACCGACTCCAATATCTGTAATTCACCCATCATTCCAATTCTTAAACGTACTGATCCCAATGCACCGCCAGTATATCGGCTGGTGATTGATCTAAGAGAGCTGAATAAATGTATTGTACCACAGTACCCTGTGGTCCCCGATATCTCTTCCTTATTGACTGCTATTGATTCAGAAGCAACCTTCTTTACTGTAATTGATCTCAAGAACGCCTTCTTTAGTGTACCTATTGATCCAGAGAGCCAATATCTCTTTGGATTCAGTTTAAATGGACGAAGTTTCAAATTTTCCCGCGCACCTCAAGGATTCACAGAAAGCCCCAGCATCTATAGTCAAGCACTGAAAAGACAACTAGATTGTATTCAAATGCCAGTTAACACTGCTTTACTGCAATACGTCGATGATCTGCTGATCACCGCACGAAGTGAGCCCGAATGCGAACAAGCATCACTGACAGTCTTACATTTTCTGGCCGACAAGGGACACAAGGTGTCTCCTTCGAAGCTACAATTCTGTGTTCAGCAAGTTGTGTACTTGGGTCACTTGCTGTCCAAAGTGGGGAGACAGCTCACTCCCGATCGCATTCAGTTAATTGTAAATATGCCACGACCCCAGACACAAAAGGAAGTGCGGGCCTTTATAGGCCTCACCTCGTACTGCAGACAATGGATTCCTCAATATGCATTTCTAGCTAAACCACTCATCCAGTTAACGACACAGGAGGCAGCGACTTCGACTGTCCTCCCTTGGACTCAGGAACATACACAAGCCTTTGAGGAACTAAAGAAAGCATTATGTCAAGCACCAGTTTTAGCGACACCATGTTACAGCAAACCGTTTACACTTTTTGTTACAGAACGTGATGGTACAGCATTGTCTGTCCTCACTCAAGATCAAGCAGGTTCACATAAGCCTTGCGCTTATTTTTCAAGTACATTGGATTCAGTAGCCCAGACACTCCCTGCGTGCTTAAAGTCAGTAGCAGCCACAGCATTAGCAATCAGACAGAGCGATTCAATTGTTTTAGGACATCAGTTAACAGTACAAGTTCCACATTCTGTAGAGGTTCTGTTAAACAGAACCCAGACTCAACACTTGACTATAGCACGACTGACAGGTTATGAATTGACGCTATTCCAGCCACACATTGAAATCAGACGCTGCAGCATTCTGAACCCCGCAACACTGTTACCTACAATTATGACAGATCCAGCCCCGCATGATTGTATAGAAATCATTAATGCAGTAACAAAGCCCCGACGAGACTTAACAGATGTTCCACTGACAAATCCAGACCTGACACTTTATGTGGATGGTTCATGTATGCGAACAAGTACAGGAGAATTAGTGGCCGCATATGCAGTGACCACTGAAACCGAAGTAAAATAAACACATCGTATTGACACACTGTCCGCTCAAGCGGCAGAGCCTATTGCTCTGACCCGAGCCTGTATTCTAGCCAAGAACAGAAATGTTAATATATATACTGATTCCCGTTATGCGTTCGGAGTTGTACACGACTTCGGAATGTTATGGCAAGAACGAGGTTTTCTGACCTCTCATGGTACCAAGATCCAACACGGTCCCCTCATTCAAGCACTGTTAGAAGCAATACATCTGCCTTCAGGCATATCCGTCATGAAGTGTAAAGCACATACTAAAGTTACAGATTCTGTTTCCCAGGGTAACGACCTGGCAGACCAGACAGCAAAACATACAGCACTGACTCACACTCAGACAACGGATGTGACAAAGACAATAGGACCGACAAATTGTATGACAGTCAGGGATCCCACACTAGATGTAATCGACATTCAGGCACATGCTACTCCAGATGAAATAAAGAAATGGACTGAACTAGGAGGGATCCAGACAGATCAAGGTTGGATGACGAAGGGAAAATCCACATGGTTTCTCCCTGATTCTATGGTTCAAGTCATGATCAATACAGCACATAGTCCAGCACACCTAGGAGAAAAAGCGATGTTAGACAGTTTACAAAATCTTTGGAGCAATAAACACTTACGAGCAGCAGCAAAACAGAAAGTGCGTACTTGCATGATCTGTTGTCAGTTCAATCCAGGTAAAAGCGTCCCTGTAGAGCAAGGTGGATTTCATCTTCCCGATCACCCTTTTGAAGTCCTCCAGATGGATTATATCCAGATGGACCGTTGTCGAGGATTCAAATATGTCCTCGTAATTGTTTGTGCACTGTCCCGTTGGACCGAAGCATACCCAGTCCCAGATTACACTGCTCCGACCACTGCCAGGCAGTTGGTTCGTGAATTCTTCCCACGGTACGGCATGCCTCGTGTCGTATACTCAGATAACGGTCAGCCATTCTCATCCGAATTAATGAAGCAGGTTTCCCTATTGCTAGGATACCAGTGGAAATTCCATTGTGTCCGACATCCCGAAGCCGCAGGCCTTGTAGAAAGGCATAATCAGACACTAAAGACACGCCTTGCTAAAATATGTCAAGAGAAAGGGGTCGACTGGATAGTCGCCCTGCCAGTGGCACTGTTCTATATGAGGATGGTTGCCCACTCGAGATCAGGACTATCCCCGTACGAAGTGGTCTTTGGTAGACCACCGAATATGTGGGGGATGCCCATTCCTAAGAAAATTACTGATGTTGATTGCAATATGTTGACAGATTACCTTGCCTCCTTGATGTCTGCACTCCAATCATGTCGTTCACAGGTTGCCGCAGCTTTCCCCGACAACACTGATGTAAAGCCACACGATGTCCGTCCTGGTGACACAGTTTTAGTACGAAATTTCGACAGGAAAAGTCCGCTGGAGCCCCGCTGGAAGGAGCCAAAGACCGTCCTTCTTACAACGAGGACCGCAGTGAAACTGGAAGGCAGAAAGGGGTGGGTCCACACGAGCCATATTAAAAAATGCAATGAACTGAAACCAGACCCAGGCTCGTCCACCCCCACCAAAGACTGTATCAAAACTAGTGACTTTAAAGTTTCCGAACGAGAGAAAACTCCACAAGAAGAGTACAGATCAAAGCTCCGATCTAGCAAGTCAGACAGTTTAATTGTTTAAGTCCTCCCCTAGGTGAATCGGTTAAATAGTTTCTGACATGTATCCCCTAGATCGAGATAGAGAGAGAGAGAGACAATTCAAGAAACGTACATACTGCAAATCACTGCGTAGTCACTGTATAGTGACATTATTAATCATGTTTTTTCTAAGTCTTCTAATTATTGTTGCAAGCATACTTCTCCCTATCTATTACCCTATTTTCAAGCGTGAACAATCTGCTTACAATGTATCTGCTGAACATTCTTTTAGCGAGTTACCTCCACATGAACTTTCTTACAGACTTGCGCTGCGCAACAACACTTTCATTAGTATGCTACATCATTCCCATCAGACGAATAATGCTACAAACTGCTGGATATGTGGCCGACTCCCTCCTTACCAGAATTACAAGGGAGCTCTGCCCCTCTTTCCGTATCCGTTCACTCACAATGGGTCCTGTGGTGCATGGTTTAAAATAATTAATTCCTTAGATCCTGATATTGCTGTTTTCGATGGGGGCTGGGTTTGGGGAAACTTGAACTTGGTCCTGCTCGACGTCTGTTCCCCTGATAAGGAGGGACTCCCCACTAGAATAGGAACTAATCTAGAAAATGAAGTATATGGACTAGGTAATTACACAATTAGCCTTATGACTCTTACTGTTGAATCTGAAGCTGCACCAGTTCTGCCCGCTATGTCAGTATTACCAGTCACTGGTGAATTATGTGTCAGGAAGAAAGGTTCAGTACACTTAGGTCATAGTAAATGTACTACTGTGGTCGAATTCAGTGATCATGGTAAATCGTCCTTTAAAGCTATCCGTCATTCCTATTTTGTTTGTGGTCATACCGCATACATACGTTTACCTCCAGATTGGGATGGTACCTGTTACATTGCATTCCTTCTGCCACCTGTTTTTCTAGCTCCTCCTGATTATCACAGAAATCCAAATCTAGTAAAGAATAGACTCAGAAGAGATATCTCCCTTGTCGACTACACAGAAACGGCATGGGAACAGTACACCGATTTTAATAAAGGATTCTTTTTCTTTTTAGGCCCTGTCCAAAATAGTAAATTAATACGCAGATTAACTAGAACACTTGAAGCAGTAGTGAATGAAACTGCCTCCGCCCTAGGTAACTTAACCGAAGAGCAGTCCGCCATGCGGGTTGTTGTTCTTCAGAATCGTCTTGTTATTGACGTCATCTTGGCAGATAGAGGCGGAGCCTGTAAGGTCATCGGGTCAAGTTGCTGTGTTTTCATTCCACAAAACGCACCATCTGTATATCATGCTATTACACGTCTCCATAAAATTGCAAATCAGATACATCAGAATCCAGGCACCTGGACTTGGTCCGGTTGGTTCTGGACAACGTTAACAGCTTGGGGATGGAAGATCCTATCCTTCCTAGGCATTGGCCTAGTCCTAGTATTCAGTTGCTGCCTGTGCTTACAGTGTGGGCCAGCGATTTGTGGACTGTGTGCCACTTCATGTATTGAACATTCCAGTTTCCTTTCAAGACGTAAAAGAAAGAAAGAAGAGCAAATGATGTTACAAGAACAAACTGATCGATTCATGAGGATCGATATATCATGAAGGGTCCGTAGGGAACAAGGAGGGAATGAGGAAATATAAATTCTATGGTCAAGTTGTGTTCCCTAGCGTGTACCCCACCGTCTCCATATACCAGCTTAAAGTGCATGTAACTTCCCTCCTGCGCCTGCTATGAAGACGCAAATACATTTGCGTCCAACGTTAACATGTCCTCTTTCAGACCCACCCTGAATGGGTTAAATAGTCCGTTCCTAAGTATGCTATGCCAACGTCTTTTTGTAGTGTACCTTACACGTTTTCAGCTCTGGCAAAATAGGCCCTGAATTTCTGCCATCGAGCCATTTTTCTGGCTTCTGACTCTGAAAGCCTCAGCCCAGGCTGCCCCTGTACCCGTGAACTCTGACTTACTTCCAGCGCGGCCCACCGCGCTCAGCTCAGCCTGCTGCCTGCCAAGACTGACTACAACCTTCGAATTATCTGTTCCGCTCCTCGAAAATACATTCCTGCCTACTAGTTCCAGTAAACATCCCCCTCAGCTGCAGAGCAAAGGGCCGACCTGTCTCCGTGCAAGTAATTCATAGCCTCTGTTACCATGCTCCCATGAAAGGCCCATGCCCCCACGCTTCTCATGCAGACACCCAGGCGCTTATACACGCACTCACAGTCAGTATAGAATAGCTTCTGCCCCAGAGACCTTTTCCGTCCAGATAATATGGTTCCCAAACATCAGATATCAGATATGATAGAAGTACAAGTTGATCTGACATGCCAGACTTCTGTCTCTTTCCGTCAGTGGAAATGTCAAGCCCCCTGCACCCTCCAGTTTCACGTCAATCACACGTCATGCAGCTGCGCGCGCATCCAAGCTTCCGATTTCTGCTGACATTGCAACATTTCTGTTTAGTGCCACCCCCTTGTGACACCTACCTGTGACGTTTCTAGCACACACCTCTAGTTCACGCCTAGTCCACGCCTTCTGATTACGTACTAGTAACACGTGGATACTGTTATCTTGTCTTCTCTCAGCTGTTACGCCTACTATATTGCTTTCTATGGTGTAAATTAAGTATATAAGCTATGTATTGTCAATAAAACTGTGCTCTATCCCTTCTTCCACCCCTGTGGTGGGAAGAACATGATATCCAGGTCTTGACCATTCCTTTTTAAGGAATAAAACCCCTAAGAACTCTAACACCACGGACTCTGTCTTTTTCTTTCCGATTTGAGTTATTATTGATTAAGTACTTACCTGCATAGAAATTAAGACGGTAAATTATATATTTACATCATCAAAGTGGGGAGACAGCTCACTCCCGATCGCATTCAGTTAATTGTAAATATGCCACGACCCCAGACACAAAAGGAAGTGCGGGCCTTTATAGGCCTCACCTCGTACTGCAGACAATGGATTCCTCAATATGCATTTCTAGCTAAACCACTCATCCAGTTAACGACACAGGAGGCAGCGACTTCGACTGTCCTCCCTTGGACTCAGGAACATACACAAGCCTTTGAGGAACTAAAGAAAGCATTATGTCAAGCACCAGTTTTAGCGACACCATGTTACAGCAAACCGTTTACACTTTTTGTTACAGAACGTGATGGTACAGCATTGTCTGTCCTCACTCAAGATCAAGCAGGTTCACATAAGCCTTGCGCTTATTTTTCAAGTACATTGGATTCAGTAGCCCAGACACTCCCTGCGTGCTTAAAGTCAGTAGCAGCAACAGCATTAGCAATCAGACAGAGCGATTCAATTGTTTTAGGACATCAGTTAACAGTACAAGTTCCACATTCTGTAGAGGTTCTGTTAAACAGAACCCAGACTCAACACTTGACTATAGCACGACTGACAGGTTATGAATTGACGCTATTCCAGCCACACATTGAAATCAGACGCTGCAGCATTCTGAACCCCGCAACACTGTTACCTACAATTATGACAGATCCAGCCCCGCATGATTGTATAGAAATCATTAATGCAGTAACAAAGCCCCGACGAGACTTAACAGATGTTCCACTGACAAATCCAGACCTGACACTTTATGTGGATGGTTCATGTATGCGAACAAGTACAGGAGAATTAGTGGCCGCATATGCAGTGACCACTGAAACCGAAGTAAAATAAACACATCGTATTGACACACTGTCCGCTCAAGCGGCAGAGCCTATTGCTCTGACCCGAGCCTGTATTCTAGCCAAGAACAGAAATGTTAATATATATACTGATTCCCGTTATGCGTTCGGAGTTGTACACGACTTCGGAATGTTATGGCAAGAACGAGGTTTTCTGACCTCTCATGGTACCAAGATCCAACACGGTCCCCTCATTCAAGCACTGTTAGAAGCAATACATCTGCCTTCAGGCATATCCGTCATGAAGTGTAAAGCACATACTAAAGTTACAGATTCTGTTTCCCAGGGTAACGACCTGGCAGACCAGACAGCAAAACATACAGCACTGACTCACACTCAGACAACGGATGTGACAAAGACAATAGGACCGACAAATTGTATGACAGTCAGGGATCCCACACTAGATGTAATCGACATTCAGGCACATGCTACTCCAGATGAAATAAAGAAATGGACTGAACTAGGAGGGATCCAGACAGATCAAGGTTGGATGACGAAGGGAAAATCCACATGGTTTCTCCCTGATTCTATGGTTCAAGTCATGATCAATACAGCACATAGTCCAGCACACCTAGGAGAAAAAGCGATGTTAGACAGTTTACAAAATCTTTGGAGCAATAAACACTTACGAGCAGCAGCAAAACAGAAAGTGCGTACTTGCATGATCTGTTGTCAGTTCAATCCAGGTAAAAGCGTCCCTGTAGAGCAAGGTGGATTTCATCTTCCCGATCACCCTTTTGAAGTCCTCCAGATGGATTATATCCAGATGGACCGTTGTCGAGGATTCAAATATGTCCTCGTAATTGTTTGTGCACTGTCCCGTTGGACCGAAGCATACCCAGTCCCAGATTACACTGCTCCGACCACTGCCAGGCAGTTGGTTCGTGAATTCTTCCCACGGTACGGCATGCCTCGTGTCGTATACTCAGATAACGGTCAGCCATTCTCATCCGAATTAATGAAGCAGGTTTCCCTATTGCTAGGATACCAGTGGAAATTCCATTGTGTCCGACATCCCGAAGCCGCAGGCCTTGTAGAAAGGCATAATCAGACACTAAAGACACGCCTTGCTAAAATATGTCAAGAGAAAGGGGTCGACTGGATAGTCGCCCTGCCAGTGGCACTGTTCTATATGAGGATGGTTGCCCACTCGAGATCAGGACTATCCCCGTACGAAGTGGTCTTTGGTAGACCACCGAATATGTGGGGGATGCCCATTCCTAAGAAAATTACTGATGTTGATTGCAATATGTTGACAGATTACCTTGCCTCCTTGATGTCTGCACTCCAATCATGTCGTTCACAGGTTGCCGCAGCTTTCCCCGACAACACTGATGTAAAGCCACACGATGTCCGTCCTGGTGACACAGTTTTAGTACGAAATTTCGACAGGAAAAGTCCGCTGGAGCCCCGCTGGAAGGAGCCAAAGACCGTCCTTCTTACAACGAGGACCGCAGTGAAACTGGAAGGCAGAAAGGGGTGGGTCCACACGAGCCATATTAAAAAATGCAATGAACTGAAACCAGACCCAGGCTCGTCCACCCCCACCAAAGACTGTATCAAAACTAGTGACTTTAAAGTTTCCGAACGAGAGAAAACTCCACAAGAAGAGTACAGATCAAAGCTCCGATCTAGCAAGTCAGACAGTTTAATTGTTTAAGTCCTCCCCTAGGTGAATCGGTTAAATAGTTTCTGACATGTATCCCCTAGATCGAGATAGAGAGAGAGAGAGACAATTCAAGAAACGTACATACTGCAAATCACTGCGTAGTCACTGTATAGTGACATTATTAATCATGTTTTTTCTAAGTCTTCTAATTATTGTTGCAAGCATACTTCTCCCTATCTATTACCCTATTTTCAAGCGTGAACAATCTGCTTACAATGTATCTGCTGAACATTCTTTTAGCGAGTTATCTCCACATGAACTTTCTTACAGACTTGCGCTGCGCAACAACACTTTCATTAGTATGCTACATCATTCCCATCAGACGAATAATGCTACAAACTGCTGGATATGTGGCCGACTCCCTCCTTACCAGAATTACAAGGGAGCTCTGCCCCTCTTTCCGTATCCGTTCACTCACAATGGCTCCTGTGGTGCATGGTTTAAAATAATTAATTCCTTAGATCCTGATATTGCTGTTTTCGATGGGGGCTGGGTTTGGGGAAACTTGAACTTGGTCCTGCTCGACGTCTGTTCCCCTGATAAGGAGGGACTCCCCACTAGAATAGGAACTAATCTAGAAAATGAAGTATATGGACTAGGTAATTACACAATTAACCTTATGATTCTTACTGTTGAATCTGAAGCTGCACCAGTTCTGCCCGCTATGTCAGTATTACCAGTCACTGGTGAATTATGTGTCAGGAAGAAAGGTTCAGTACACTTAGGTCATAGTAAATGTACTACTGTGGTCGAATTCAGTGATCATGGTAAATCGTCCTTTAAAGCTATCCGTCATTCCTATTTTGTTTGTGGTCATACCGCATACATACGTTTACCTCCAGATTGGGATGGTACCTGTTACATTGCATTCCTTCTGCCACCTGTTTTTCTAGCTCCTCCTGATTATCACAGAAATCCAAATCTAGTAAAGAATAGACTCAGAAGAGATATCTCCCTTGTCGACTACACAGAAACGGCATGGGAACAGTACACCGATTTTAATAAAGGATTCTTTTTCTTTTTAGGCCCTGTCCAAAATAGTAAATTAATACGCAGATTAACTAGAACACTTGAAGCAGTAGTGAATGAAACTGCCTCCGCCCTAGGTAACTTAACCGAAGAGCAGTCCGCCATGCGGGTTGTTGTTCTTCAGAATCGTCTTGTTATTGACGTCATCTTGGCAGATAGAGGCGGAGCCTGTAAGGTCATCGGGTCAAGTTGCTGTGTTTTCATTCCACAAAACGCACCATCTGTATATCAAGCTATTACACGTCTCCATAAAATTGCAAATCAGATACATCAGAATCCAGGCACCTGGACTTGGTCCGGTTGGTTCTGGACAACGTTAACAGCTTGGGGATGGAAGATCCTATCCTTCCTAGGCATTGGCCTAGTCCTAGTATTCAGTTGCTGCCTGTGCTTACAGTGTGGGCCAGCGATTTGTGGACTGTGTGCCACTTCATGTATTGAACATTCCAGTTTCCTTTCAAGACGTAAAAGAAAGAAAGAAGAGCAAATGATGTTACAAGAACAAACTGATCGATTCATGAGGATCGATATATCATGAAGGGTCCGTAGGGAACAAGGAGGGAATGAGGAAATATAAATTCTATGGTCAAGTTGTGTTCCCTAGCGTGTACCCCACCGTCACCATATACCAGCTTAAAGTGCATGTAACTTCCCTCCTGCGCCTGCTATGAAGACGCAAATACATTTGCGTCCAACGTTAACATGTCCTCTTTCAGACCCACCCTGAATGGGTTAAATAGTCCGTTCCTAAGTATGCTATGCCAACGTCTTTTTGTAGTGTACCTTACACGTTTTCAGCTCTGGCAAAATAGGCCCTGTATTTCTGCCATCGAGCCATTTTTCTGGCTTCTGACTCTGAAAGCCTCAGCCCAGGCTGCCCCTGTACCCGTGAACTCTGACTTACTTCCAGCGCGGCCCACCGCGCTCAGCTCAGCCTGCTGCCTGCCAAGACTGACTACAACCTTCGAATTATCTGTTCCGCTCCTCGAAAATACATTCCTGCCTACTAGTTCCAGTAAACATCCCCCTCAGCTGCAGAGCAAAGGGCCGACCTGTCTCCGTGCAAGTAATTCATAGCCTCTGTTACCATGCTCCCATGAAAGGCCCATGCCCCCACGCTTCTCATGCAGACACCCAGGCGCTTATACACGCACTCACAGTCAGTATAGAATAGCTTCTGCCCCAGAGACCTTTTCCGTCCAGATAATATGGTTCCCAAACATCAGATATCAGATATGATAGAAGTACAAGTTGATCTGACATGCCAGACTTCTGTCTCTTTCCGTCAGTGGAAATGTCAAGCCCCCTGCACCCTCCAGTTTCACGTCAATCACACGTCATGCAGCTGCGCGCGCATCCAAGCTTCCGATTTCTGCTGACATTGCAACATTTCTGTTTAGTGCCACCCCCTTGTGACACCTACCTGTGACGTTTCTAGCACACACCTCTAGTTCACGCCTAGTCCACGCCTTCTGATTACGTACTAGTAACACGTGGATACTGTTATCTTGTCTTCTCTCAGCTGTTACGCCTACTATATTGCTTTCTATGGTGTAAATTAAGTATATAAGCTATGTATTGTCAATAAAACTGTGCTCTATCCCTTCTTCCACCCCTGTGGTGGGAAGAACATGATATCCAGGTCTTGACCATTCCTTTTTAAGGAATAAAACCCCTAAGAACTCTAACACCACGGACTCTGTCTTTTTCTTTCCGATTTGAGTTATTATTGATTAAGTACTTACCTGCATAGAAATTAAGACGGTAAATTATATATTTACATCAGAGGCGTAGCGCCATGTCTCTGTCTTTGAAGTTTAGCAGTCTTGCCAATATAGGTCTTGGTGGGCACCCAAGACTTGGCCTGGGCCCCAATGTTCTGTGCGCTTGTTCAACTACAAATGTGCTTGCAAATTGTTCAGACCCAAACAAGTCGGTCAGCAGGCCCTCAACAAACTGGTGTAACCTCCCTGTGTTGGTGGATTCAGGAATTCCCATGATGAACACGTTATTGCGGCGGCTCCTGGCTTCCAAATCCTCGTTCTTGACTGCGACTGTCTTCATTATACGGTCAAGGTGCTCCACGCGCTTAGTAGTTTGGGCTGCTCCATCTTCCAGATCCGATATACGCCCTTCCGTTGTGTCCAGGCGGGTTTTGTGGCGATCAATCCACTCACCCAGCCCGTCAAACTGTCTGTCTAGGGCGTCAAGCCTTTTGTTTAGGGCCTTAAATCCTGAACACAGTTCCAGCAGGAGCACAGTGGTATCTGGGGAAGCAGTTCCTCCCATCACGCCAACGGACATTATGCCTCCCATACCTGTAGTTTGTCGCCCTCTGGTGCCTTGGACGCTTCGAACTGCAGTAGCCACTGCTTAGGGTCCTTGCTCACTATTCACTGTGGTCTCAATCTTCACCCTCAGGTAAGTGACGATGCGCGGGCTCCGTGGTTGTCCCCCACTGTAGTGTAGCTCTACCCAATTGTTACAATGTTGGCAAATCTTTGGTTGAGGTAGCGTTGGTGTTTATCACTGAAGATGACGTGGGAAATGTAAAGTATAAAGATAGTTGTTGTGAGTTGCAGTTCTTTGTAGCCTCTATTCAGTCTCACCAGCTGTGTCTCGCTCTCCCAGATGATTGTGCATCCGTTTCCGCCCTCTCCTCTCCACAGCAAAGGCTGTGGATCCCCCATTCCGCCCCTCTTTCGGAGGTTCTTTTGTTCCTCCTTTCTTTGGCCCAGCAGGGCTCTGCTCTGGGCACTCTAGAGGGCTACCTCTCAGCCATTTCAGCTTTTCTTAGGCTTCCTGATCAGCCTTCTCTTTTCAAGTCCCTTGTTGTAAATTGCTTCCTTAAAGGCTTTACTCATCTTTTTCCTCCTGTTCCCTTCGTAATGCCCCAGTGGGACTTGAACTTGGTTCTTACATATCTTATGTGAGCTCCCTTTGAGCCGCTACATAACTGGCCTCTCAGGCTTCTGACCTTAAAAACCGCCTTTCTGTTGGCCATCACCTCTGCCCGCAGGGTGAGTGAGCTCCAAGCACTTTCTTCTAAGCCTCCTTTTCTGACTGGTCATCCGGAAAAAGTTGTCCTTCGGACTCGTCCTTCCTTCCCAAAGTGGTTACTCCTTTCCATATTGGACAGACCATCACTTTGCCCACCTTCTTTCCCCCTCGGCATCCTTCCAAAGAAGAAGTGAGGCTCCACCATCTGGATCCAAAGCGTGCGCTTTCCTTTTACTTGGATCGCACAAAACAATTCCGGGTGCATCACTAGCTCTTTGTTGGCTATGTGGGCACCAAAAAAGGTCAGGCCGTGCACAAACTGACCATTTCTAGATGGGTCTTTTTGTGCATTAAAGCTTGTTATTCTTTGGCAAAGAAGGAGCCTCCAGTGGGATTGAGCACCCATTCCACCAGGGCGATGGCAGCTACCACGGGAAACATCCTTTACATTGCGGATGTTTCAACGCAGTGCTGTCACGATGCGTCCTTTACAACGCAAGTCGTAACCACGACTTGCGCTGGAGGGCGCTACAGGATTAAGAATATTATATTTACTATTCCAACACCTTCCCTAGTGTCCACGTAGACTGGTGTTAGAATAGTAAATTATACTATTCTCGATCCGTGCCCCCAACGCAAGTCGTTGTCACGACTTGCGTTGTAAAAGACGCGTTGTAACAGCACGCGTTGTGACGGTACGCGTTGTAACGTCATACATCCAGCTACCACTGCTTTGTAACGTGGAGTCCCACTTAATGACTTCTGTCTGAGGTTCTGTGGTTCCGTAGATTCTGAACCTGTTCAATAAAGGTCGTCGGATATAGACGATTTTGGTGTCAGCGGACCGCAAAGGACGAGTGCGGTATGTACGAGTGTTTTTGTAATAATCGATCAATGAGAACACTACGTATTCATAGATTTCGTCTGAATCCTCGGGTTCCATTTTGTGTACGGCAGCCATTTTGTGTGGTTGCCCTCACATAGGCCGATGACTGCGGCCGAACAAGTCTTTGGGACACGTACACCTTTAGCTGACTTCTGAGTGACCTGAACGAACTGACTCCCTTGCCTGAGGCTGACCTCGTTGAGCCAGTTCCTTGTTAAGCAGCTGGTCAGATAGAGATCAAAGAGCAGGACATTGCTGAGTTTATGGTACATGCACACACCCTTCTATCCTGCTTGTCATCTGCTTCTGTTCCTTCCTTTATGGCTTAATTACTGATATGGGTTGAGGTCTTTATGATGGGTCCGTCTGGCCTGTTCGAGCAGGAATGTGTAATTTTGCTTGGTCATTTCTGGTGGGCTGGACAACAGAAAGTGGGATTGTCGTCATGCGATATGTTTGAAATGTCACCCTCCAATTGGTCAGTTTGTATGTAACCGATGCTAGCCAGGAATGTGATTTTTAGCATAAAAGACGATGCTCCGCTCTATGAATTTGTGCAGTCTCTAGCGAACCACCCGTGTTGTGCTTCGTAGACCTCTGTTCCTGGTTGCAGCCAATAAATTTGGTCTTTGACGTCATCAAGAAGTGTCCCGTGTCTCTGTTTGCCAAGGCAGGGGAACTCGAAGACATCGGGCATTTTCCCTGGCGCCGCCCGGTTCTTCAGTTGGGGCCCAACGTGGGGCGACTTCAGCGGTACCGGTCCAAGCCTGAAGATCGTGAGGAGCTTCGTGTGAAAATTCTGGAGGAAGGCCTGCCACTTCATCGACCCCTGTATGTCGTCGTGGTCCGAAAGTCTTTGCTGCGAGGTTCCCCGTTTTCCGACGGCTACGAAGGACTGCTGCCCTGACTGTCGCCCTGTCTTGGAGCCATTAGATGATTTGTAGAGTGAGACGATAGACGGGTCTTCTGGTGACGCCATCGACATTTCAGTTAAGTATGAGTGGAGCGTCTCCCAGTCTTTAGTTTTGTTTTGGTATCCTTTCGGGATTCTTTGATTTGGTACCTGCAGGCCCCAAAGCCGAGGGACTCGTGTATTCACGAGACTATCGTTTTTGATATTCCCTTGAAGTTTGAAGCTAGACTAGTGAGCGAAGATGCCTGGTCTTAGCAGACTTGGAAAGATATTTTGTTGCGGCTGTATTAGGGATTCCCGATTGGAGGATTCGTGTCCGGTTCCTCCGATTGGAACTCCGACCTATGAACTCTATATAAAAAATGGAGTGGGTCCTATCACGTATAATGAAGTATGGATCAAATATACCAGGAAAGACGGTGTCCTACAGTGGCCCCGTTATGGTAGCTTTGAAACAGAGATTTTAGATAATCTCGAAGTTAAACTGTTCAAGAAGAAAGCCCGGCCGGCGATGTTTGACTCTTTCCGCTTATGGCGAAAGGAAGCCAAACAGAAAGAAATTAAGTTAGCGAAACGAAATAAACGAGAACGTGGTATGTCAATGGTGCAAGCTGCTATACAGTTTAGGGATAATGAAGAAGAACAAGAAAGCGAACAGATAATTAGGCAACGTAAGTTAGCGGTGGACAAGTGCTATCCAGCTTTGCCACCTCAACAGCAAGAAGAGAAGAAAGATCTTGCGAAAGATCCTTTAATGTAGCACCTATTGAGTTCGCCACCCCCTTATGTGCAGAGTGCTACAGCATCTCCACAAGCTATAGTTGTGCAACCTCCGGTTGTTTTGCCTCCTGTGGTTCTTCAACAGCCAGCTCCTCTTCCGTTGGCTCCTATTCCTTTGGCGCAGCCTTCTCAAGGGCCGCCGACTTTGCTACCTTCTTCGTCTGCTACTCCTACGCCTGTCTTGTTTACTCCCCCTGTTACTGTTCCGACTTTGGTTTCTTCTCATTCTGCTTTGTCTCCTGTTCTTTTGTCAACTTCTCCTTCTGCTCGACAGAGAATGACTGATTTTGTTGCTGGTCTCTTCTCTCCTCTTTTGGGTTCATTGGGTATGTATCCTGTTGTAGAGCGTAAGCAATTGCGTAGCCAATTGCCTGGTCCTGATGAACGGACAGTGTTAGATCACTTAGCGCGTAAATGGGTTACGTATCCTTTGCACTATGATCTCGAGTGTGTTATGGATGTTTTTCGTCAATGGGAAGCACCGAAACAAAGATATGTTTTCGATATGATGTGTTCTTTCCTTCGCGAACAATGGGAAGATGGTGATGTAGGACAAACTCCGTCTGAGTTGTACCGTATACGTTCTGAGTTTGCGAAAGGGACTGTTGTGGGTCTTGGGGTTGAGAAAGCAGTTGCGACGTTGTTGTCGTTTAGGAGTGAGTCTCCTTCTCAGCGACTGTTTGAGCCTGATTCTTTGGTTAGGAGAAAGGCGCAACAATATCCGATGCGAGAGGTTCTTCCAGTTTGAAGACCTGGTGATGCAAATGCTGTTCCAATTATTCCGCCACATTTTCAGCAAGTTTGGGTACATGTTCCATGGAAGCGTGCTGAAGTTTTAGCCCTTAAGCAGACTTTGCCTGATCCACGTAAAAATCCTGCAGGGTACTATAAGGAATTATCTCAAAGTGCGGATTCATGTATTATGAATCTAGCCGATATAGACATGTTCTTTGGGAATGTTGTTCCACAGCCTATATGGGGATTGATTCGTCATACGGATCATGCACAGGAATTAGGTGATACATGGAATAATCTTAGAGCCGCAGATAATAGACAAGTAGGTGGTGCTAAACCAGAGGATGTGATTACTGATCTCCCTGGTAGGATTATGATTATATGAAGACTTTGATGCCTGCTATGCGTGTTAATTGGGACAAGTTGTCTGCGTGTAAGCAGAAGAAAGACGAGACTGTGTCTGACTTTTTCACTAGATTCGAAGAGACGTTTACTGACCATAGTGGTCAGGACATGAGTACAGAAGGTGGTCAACGGTTGTTCGTTGACAAGTTTGTGCATAATTTGCTTCCCGACTTGTGTAATAAGTTGAAGGATTCTGAGAGTGCTAGGGCTGTTTCTACGTCAGCGCAGATTTTGGCTACTGCCCAGTACTATGAGAATAGAAATAAGGATGAGATAGAGAAAGCGGATAGGAAGACTAAGGAATTGAAGACTAAAGTTCTTCTACAGCAAGCTTATCTGCCCCGTAATAATCAGTGCGATTATCAGCAACCTCAGCAATATCAGAGAAACTCACAAAGGTTCGAGTCTTCTCAACAGCGTTTTCCCGTAGGAATAGCTTTGATCAGCAGAATGGTGCGTCTGGTAGGATGGCACAGTACTATGCGGACGATTACTATGTTGAAGGTGAGAATGTGGATGCTAATGATTGCTAGGACAGCCATAGACAAAGAGAGGGAGTTGTTTCAGTTCCAGTAGATCAGAGTGGACCTTATGTTGAAGAGATTGCATCAGGTGTGTCAGAGCCTTTTCTGTTGGATACTGGTGCTGCGAAGAGTTCTATTATGCACTCTAAACTCCCTGGCGCACCTTTGTATGGCTTAACGAATGTTTCAGTAGGTTTTTCTGGCGCCCCGGTTACGAATCCGATTTCTAGTCCGTTGTCTATTCTGTTGGACCTTGTGAATTCGAAGCACCCCTCATTCTAACGACAGGTTGTGGTGAGAACTTGTTGGGATTGGACTTGTTGAAGAGATTGTATGCAACGCTACATTGTTCTCCTTCAGGAGTACATCTTACATTGGGTAAGAGAGTGATCTCTCCGATGTATTTATCTAAAGATCGACTTCCACCTGAATTGTCTTCTCTCCCTGATTCTCTTTGGGCTACTGGTCCTAATGATGTGGGTCTCCTAGAGATTCCGCCATATGTTGTGACGTTGAAAGCGAATGCTAGATTGCCAAGTATTCCGCAATATCGAATTTCCAGTGATGGTGAAAGAGCACTTTTGGAGATCATCTATGATCTGATTGTGAAAGTTGTGATTGAGGAAACGAGAGGTAATGTGTGCAATAGTCTGGTTTTGCCTGTTCTGAAAAGAACGGATTCTTCACAGCCTCCTGTATATAGGTTTGTGATCGATCTCCGCGAGGTGAATAAGATCGTTGTTCCGCAATTTCCTGTTGTGCCGGATATCACCACTTTACTGACTTTGATCCCGGCTACAGCCATGTGGTTTTCGGTGATTGACTTGAAGAATGCTTTCTTCAGCATCCCGATTGCCGTGGACAGTAGGGATATCTTTGGCTTCTCTTTAGGAGGACAAAGTTTCCGGTTTAAGCACGCTCCTCAAGACTATTGTGAAAATCCATCGATCTATGGTCAGGCTTTGAAAACACAACTTGATTTGCTTGTTTTACCTGATGGTGCTGCTCTTATTCAGTATGTTGACGATCTGTTAGTTGCTGCTGACAATGAAGAGATCTGTAGAGAGGCTACTTTGTCGTTGTTACGTCATTTATCTGATTTCCATCATAAGGTTTCTCTATCAAAGTTGCAATATTGTTGACAAGAAGTTACCTACTTAGGTCACCTCTTATCGAAGGAGGGAAGGAAACTGACCCCAGAAAGAATTCAAGCGATTGCGAAAATGAGTGTGCCTACGACACAGAGAGAAGTACGTGCTTTCCTAGGTAGTACGTCATACTGTAG
This sequence comes from Lissotriton vulgaris, assembly GCF_964263255.1. Lineage (NCBI taxonomy): Eukaryota > Metazoa > Chordata > Amphibia > Caudata > Salamandridae > Lissotriton > Lissotriton vulgaris. The sequence goes on from NC_141696.1 coordinate 1,181,915,032, forward strand.
ACAGTGGATCCCTAATTTTTCATTGCTTGCGAAGCCTTTGATAGCTCTTACTGTTAAGGATACTCCAAATCCTATTCCTTGGACTGTCGAATGTCATAAGAGCTTTTCAGAATTGCGCGATGCGTTGTGTTCGGCTCCTGTCTTGGGTACTCCCGACTACAGTAAGCCTTTTACATTATATGTCCACGAGAGAGAGGGATGTGCATTGTCGGTTTTGACTCAGCAATTTGGCGATAAGCAACGTCCATGTGCTTATTTTTCGTCGACTTTGGATCCCGTAGCTAGAGCGTTGCCGAGTTGTTTGAGAGCTACAGCAGCAGCGGCTGTTTCGATTCGACAGTCTGCTGGTTTGGTTATGGACTATACACTAATTGTGATGGTTCCACATGCAGTGGATACCTTGTTGAATCGTACCAAGACACAGCACTTAACTAGTGCTCGGTTATCGGGTTATGAATTGACACTGTTAGCGAGTCACATACATATAAAGAGATGCAACACTTTGAATACAGCTACGTTGTTGCCGATTTCAGTAGAGACAGATGTTATTGAACAGCATGATTGCTTCCTTAGGACAGAGGAAGAAACAAATGGGAGGATAGATCTTAGGGATACTCCTCTTCCAGAGTGTGATGGTACCTTATAGGTTGATGGTTCGTGCTTTAAGCTTCCGAATGGTGATACGACTGCGGCATATGCTGTTACGACTTTGCATACAATTGTTGAAGCTGCACATATCCCACATAATTCAGCGCAAGCAGCAGAGTTGATTGCATTAACGAGAGCGTGTGTGTTGTCGAAAGGAAAGCGAGTGACTGTGTATACCGATAGCCAGTACGCGTTTGGTGTGGCTCATAGTTTTGGACGTTTGTGGAAAGAGCGTGGGTTCCTGACTTCGCATGGAACTAAGATTCAGCATGGTCAATTGGTAAATGAACCTCTTGAATCTCTTACTTTGCCGTTGCAAGTCGCGATTGTGAAATGCAGTGCGCATAAGAAAGTTACGGATGATGTTGGTCGTGGTAATGCGTTTGCAGATGAAGTCGCAAAAGAAACTGCGAGAAATGTGATGAGTCGAATGTATGTTGCGGGTCCGGCGAGATTGGTTCCGGATAGGAGTATGTGTGAAGATACGCTTGAGAGTGTGAAATCCATCCAAGCTGAAGCTACAGAGAAAGAGTTGAATGAATGGAGAGAAAGCAAGGTTAATTGGATTTGAATGGTTGTTGGATTGAGTTGTCAGAGCATCAGAGATGGTTGTTACCCGATGCGTATGTACTTCCAGTGGTTACGATGGCTCATGGATTGGCACATATCAGTGTAAAAGGGATTTGCAAGTTGTTAGCTCCAGTATGGCAGAATGCTGGTATTCCTAAGTGTGTGGAGAATCTGGTTAAGAATTGTATGGTGTGTTTGATGTACAATCCTGGTAAGGGAATTCCAACTCCAGCTGGTTATTTTGCTCCTCCAATGTATCCGTTTGAGGCTTTGCAGCTAGATTTCATCCACATGGAGAGGTGCAACAACCTGAAATACGTCTTAGTGGTTGTTTGCTCTTTTTCTAGATGGGTGGAAGCCTACCCTTTGAAAGATAATACTGCCTTGTCCCCAGTGAAAGTCCTTATTAAGGAATTCTTCCCTAGGTTTTGTTTGCCGAGAATGATCTGGAGTGACAATGGGAGTGAATTTGTAGGTCAAGTGATGAAGAGAGTATGTGATGGATTAGGTATCAAGCAGAAGTTCCACGCTGCAAATCATCCCCAATCAGCTGGTTTAGTCGAGTGCTATAATGGCACTCTTACGTTGAAATTAGCTAAGATTCAAGCGAGCTCTGGTTTACAATGGCCAGATGCTTTGCCATTAACTCTTCTGTCCACTAGAATGACTGTGCATTCACAAATGGGTCTTAGTCCATACGAGGTAGTGTTTGGTCGCCCGGCAAATGTTTGGGGAGTGCCGCGGCCGACAAAGTTTAGTGAGATAGAACATCCTGTGTTGCTTGACTACCTGTATGAATTGACGGCTAAATTGCGTGTTTTGCATCAACAGGTTCATGATTCACTGCCACAAGCTTCTGAAGATCCAGGACACGCCATTGAACCTGGCACCTGGGTGCTGGTGAAGAATTTCCAGCGGACCAAGAACGATCAGCCACGCTGGAACGGCCCGTATTTAGTTCTGTTGTCCACCCGTTCTGCAGTACGAGTGCACGGTACAAAGAACTGGATCCACGGCGTACATTGTAAGAGGGCTCCTTTGCCTCTGCCGTACGACCGGTGGGTCCAGAAAGGACTTCCTGAATCTGAAACTGAGAGCGTGCCTCGTTTTCTGCCTTTCAGCGATGCCCGTTTGATTGGAACGAACACTGAGCAAGAAAGTGACGATCTTCTTCAAGAAACTGTGCCTCCGTTGAATAGTATGAACACTGTTAAACCTGAGTTATTATTCCGTGAACAGACATTGCCTGGCAAAGAGCGTTATAATTTGCGACCGAGAGTCGCTGGACTAATAAAGCACTGAGATTCTTTCTTTTACTGATATTTTTAAGGTTAGCTCTCCTCCGAGGAACTATTTTGATTTTTGTTTTTCGAACCGCCATCCGGGTTCAGCTGTAGGGTCGCGGTGTCAAGTCTTTGGAGTGCAAGCCGAAGACGTTAGGTTGACGGTTCTGGTTGGTCTAAGGGAGTTGCCCTGGACTGACAGACGCGTTCCTTAGCACAGAACACCCTACCGCCGCGAGCAGCAATTAGAGAGGATGGAGTTTTTCGAGATGGAGAGACCTGTTGAAAGAATAAGCTTTAAGAGCAAAATATGTAAATTAATGAGCAGAAAACGTTTTTTAATATTGTGTTTGCTTATATTGCTTAGCTTAATGATATTTTTAATTGGATATGTGACATTCTCTTTTCAAGTGACGTTCATGCCCACTATGCAACCTATGCCTCCTCCTACTGTTTCTTCGCATTCTTTTCACCCTCTGCCCGAACATGAAATTGTTAGAAGATTGGAATTTGCTAATAATTCCTTTGGTCAACTCCTGTATCAACACCAGCTAGTAATGAACACGACAAATTGTTGGGTGTGTGGCCTTATGCCCCATACTACCAATAAAGGTATTCCTTACCTGGTTTTGCCTTTTAGCTACAATCTTTCTATTTGGGCATATAGAACGATGTTCATTTATGCTCATGGAGTCTATCCCCAACGTTCCGTGAAAGATAGTCCAAAGACTAGTGCTTTGGTCAAGGGTATAGTCGACATGATTAGGGGAATTAGTTCGTATGAGACTATCCCGAGAGATGAGACACAAGCATACATTGGTTGGAACGTTACTGGATACGGAGTTAGTCTGAATGTTAACCAGCGAGCAAAGAAATCCCCTCCGATTTGGATAGTGCCCCATCAGGGTCATTATTGTCTGCAAGGTAATGGCAAGAATCCGAGAGCTCAGTTAGGGAAGAGCGTTTGCACTGAAACTTCTGTTTTTGCGTCTCAGACTTCCCCAGCGTTCCTAGCAGCTAAGGGTACCTATTTCATCTGTTACGATAAAGCGTACACATGGTTGCCCCCTGACTTTTCAGGCACATGTTTTGTTTCGTTCCTGTTGTCTCCCACATTTACAGCTGCAGCAGATTACCATAAGACGAGAGTTGCTAGAGGTGTCTTCAGTAAGGAAGATACTGCAGGACAAGAATTGGGAGATTTCTTTAAGGGTTTTCTGCCGTTCTGGGGACCTATGGCTAATAGCAGGAACATTCGACAATTGACGAGAGTGGTTGAGTCCACCATAGTCGAAACTGCTGGTGCCCTTAGTAACTTGACTGCTGAGCTCCAGTCGGATCGACTTATGACTCTTCAGAACAGAGTTGCGCTAGATGTCATACTTGCAGATAGAGGTGGGGTGTGTAAATTGATTCAATCGAGCTGCTGCGTTTTCATTCCAGACAACGCTCCGACAGTTTTCCAGGCCATTTCCAGACTACATAAGATCTCCGAGTCTGTACATATAGACGAGGGAGATTGGTCGTTGATGGGATGGTTTTGGGGATTGTTATCCACGTGGGGATGGAAGATTCTTATGGTCATTAGGATGATCTTAGCTATCCTTTTCCTGTTCTGTCTTTGCATACAGTGTGCTCCTGCTATATGTGGCCTTTGTGCTACTTCGTGTGCGAGGAGACCTGTCCAGAGAGAGTTGCTAAGTACTACGATGATGCTACAGCAACATCTTGATGATCTGATGAATATAGACCTGGATTCAGACTGACATGGGTTTGGGTTTGTCGCCTATGTAAGGGCAAAAGGAGGGTCTGTGGTTCTGTGGTTCCTTAGATTCTGAACCTGTTCAATAAAGGTCGTCGGATATAGACGATTTTGGTGTAAGCGGACCGCAAATGACGAGTGCGGTATGTACGAGTGTTTTCGTAATAATCGATCAATGAGAACACTACGTATTCATAAATTTCGTCTGAACCCTCGGGTTCCATTTTGTGTACGGCAGCCATTTTGTGTAGTTGCCCTCACATAGGCCGATGACTGCGGCCGAACGAGTCTTTGGGACACGTACACCTTTAGCTGACTTCTGAGTGACCTGAACGAACTGACTCCCTTGCCCGAGGCTGACCTCGTTGAGCCAGTTCCTTGTTAAGCAGCTGGTCAGATAGAGATCAAAGAGCAGGACATTGCTGAGTTTATGGTACATGCACACACCCTTCTATCTTGCTTGTCATATGCTTCTGTTCCTTCCTTTATGGCTTAATTACTGATATGGGTTGAGTTCTTTATGATGTGTCCGTCCGGCCTGCTCGAGCAGGAATGTTGAATTTTGCTTGGTCACTTCTGGTGGGCTGGACAACAGAAAGTGGGATTGTCGTCATGCGATATGTTTGAAATGTCACCCTCCAATTGGTCAGTTTGTATGTAACCGATGCTAGCCAGGAATGTGATTTTTAGCATAAAAGACGATGCTCCACTCTATGAATTTGTGCAGTCTCTAGCGAACCACCCGTGTTGTGCTTCGTAGACCTCTGTTCCTGGTTGCAGCCAATAAATTTGGTCTTTGACGTCATCAAGAAGTGTCCCGTGTCTCTGTTTGCCAAGGCAGGGGAACTCGAAGACATCAGGCATTTTCCCTGGCGCTGTTGGGTTCTAAAACCTGGTTCTTCATGTCAGGCAGCTACGTGGGAATCACTGCACACATTCACAAGACACTAATGCCTGGACAGCCAAGTCCGCAGAGAGGGCTTATTTGGCTGTTCTGTTCTCCAGGACTTCCTGGTGTGAACTTAGGGTGCAGACCCACCTCCCGGGTTGGTATTGCTGGGGTATCTATTCTAAGGTAAGGAATCTATAACTAACTGTTTCTTTCAGCTGAGCAAGTTACTTACCTTCGGTAATAATATATCTGTAAGAAACATAGGTTAGTTATAGATTCCTTACCGCCCCACCCATCCTCCCCGTTCTGCAAACTGACTTTTAGGGTTAAGGACTTCCTTTCAGGGCCCTAGTTTTGTGCAACAGTGGTCAGTGTCTTGCATGGGTCTGCGCTTCTGGCATGGAAAGTCTTGTACAGAACTGACGTCAGTGCGCGAGGGCTGCCTCTATGTAGCTACCCTGATATCATCCCGGCGACCATGACTCCAACGACGAACGCGGAGCCGACCGACGCCATCTTTCGACGTGCAGGGGTAATGCTGACAAAAAACTTTCCAGATCCAGTCTGATGCCTGGGGGTAATTTGAAGGTATGGAATCCATAACTAACCTATGTTTCTTACAGATATATTGTTACCGAAGGTAAGTAACTTGTTCTTTATGGGGATCTGCTTTCTTACTGTTAAAAATTGGGTCTCTACTTGGCAGTTGTTTGCACCCTGTCCAAGTAGGGACCCACGATCCTAGTCAGGTAAGTGTAGTACACACTAAGTTTACCTGTGCTCATCCTAGAATAGCTCGACACAGAGCAGTCAGGCTAAACTAAAGAGGCAATGTGTAAAGTATTTGTACTCACACACACACACACCCCCACACACACAACCACACACACACACAACCACAACCAAACCCCCAACCACAACCACACACACACTACCAACCACAACCACACACACATACACACACAACCACACACACACAACCACACACACACAACCACACACACAACCACACACACAATCACAACCACACACACAACCACACACACACAACCACACACGCAACCACAACACCACACACAACCGCACAACCATACACAACCACACACACACACACAAACGCACACACACAAGCACACACACAAGCACACACACACACAACCACACACACAACCACACTCACAAGCACACACACACAACCACACTCACACAACCACACACAAACCACACACACACACAACCACACACACACACACAACCACGCACACGACCACACACACAACCACAACCACACAAACACACACAACCACTCACACACACAACCACACACACAACCACACACACACAACCACACACACACAACCACACACAACCACACACACACAACCACACACACAACTACACACACACAACCACACACCTACAACCACACACACAACCACACACACACAACCACACACACAACCACACACAACACCACACACAACACCACACACAACCACACACACACAACCACACACACACACAACCACACACACACAACCACACACACACAACCACACACACACACAACCACACACAAAACCACACACAACCACACATACACACAACCACAACCATGCACACAACCACAACAATGCACACAACCACACACAACCACAACCAAACACACAACCACACACAACCACACACACAAACACACACAACCGCACACACAACCACAACCACACACACAACCACATACACACACAACCACGCACACAACCACACACCTAACCACACACACACACACACAACCAAACACACAACCACACAGCCACACACACACAACCACACACACACAACCAGACACACACAACCACATACACACACAACCACACACAACCACACACACACACAACCACACACACACAACCACAACCACACACACAACTACATACACACACAACCACACACACACAACCACACACACACACACAACCACACACACACACACAACCACACACACACAACCACACACACAACCAACCACACACACAACCGAACACACAACCACACACACAAACACACATGCAACCAGAACACCATACACAACCACATACAACCACACACACAACCACACACACAACCACACACACACAACCACAACCACACAACCACAACCAAACACACAACCATACACAGAACCACACACAACCACACTCACACAAACACACAAACACACACACAACCACAACCACATACACACACAACCACAACCACGCACACAAACACACACACAACCACAAACACACACAACCACAACCAAATACACAACCACACACACAACCACATACACACACAACCACACACACCCAACCACACACACACACACAACCACATACACACACAACCACACACACACAACCACAACCACACACACAACCACATACACACACAACCACACACACACCACCACACACAACCACACACACACACAACCACACACAACCACAACCACACACATAACCACAAACACACAACCACACACACAACCAACCACACACCACCGAACACACAACCACACACACAACCACACATGCAACCAGAACACCACACACAACCGCACAACCATACACAACCACACACAACCACACACACAACCACACACACACACAACCACACACACACAACCACACATACACACAACCACAACCACGCACACAACCACACACACAACCACACACAACCACAACCAAACACACAACCACACACACAACCACACTTCTACACATACAACCACACACAACCACAAAACCACATACCACATACACAACCACACACACACACACAAACACACACACAACCACACACACACAACCACACAACCAAACACACACAACCACACACACACACAACCACACACACAACCACACACAACACCACACACAACCACACACACACACAACCACACACACAACCACAAACACAACCACACACACAACTACAACCACAACCACACACACAACCACACTTCTATGCACACACACCCACAACGACACTGACACACACACAAAACCACACACACAACCACACACAACCACACACACACACACACACACAACCACACACACACACAATCACACATATACACAACCACACACACAACCACACACACAAAACCAACCACAACCACACACACAACCATAACCACAACCACACACACAACTACACACACATAACCACACACACACACACCCAAACACACACACCGAAACACACACAACCACAGAGACACACAACTACACACACACAACCACACACACACACAACCACACACACAACACACAACCACACACACAACCACACACAAAACCACACACACAACCACACACACACACACCCCCAGCCACTCACTGCCTATCAGCCTCCTCTCAGCCAGGTAGCACGATCAGTTTCACTTTCACGCAATCGCAATTAGTTTCACTTTCACAGCCGCGTTCGCTGTGAAAGTGTTCGCGTTTCTAGTTTTATTCATTCACTTTTGTTTCCTAGTGCTTGACAATCCAATCTCTACAATATTTAAGCAGCCTGCACGTCTCCTGTCAACCATACCACTCCATGCATTTTCTCTGATCCACATGGCACTGGTGCGTCTAGCCTGGCACACACCGGGTGATGATCTCCGCACCTCCTTCTAGACCCCAGCTCACTACTGTTTGCAGTCTGTCACTCACCCCTCACCTCCCTTGCACTCACCCTTCACCCCTTAGGCATGGCAGTCACTCCTCGCACCTGGCACTCACCCTTCTCCCTCTCTGGCACCCAGCATTGACTCTCTGTGACACTCAACTGTCGCCTCCCCGACACCCACCCTCGACCCTCCTGGTGCTCATAATTCCCCTCCCTGGCACATATCCTTCACCTCCCTGACACTCATCCATATCCCTCCTGGCATTCACTACTCGCCCCCTTGGCACTCACTCTTCACCTCCATGGCAGTAGCCTTTCCTCCCCCTAGCCTAGCAACTACCCTTCACCCCTTGCACTCACCCTTCCCCTCCCTGGCACTCACCTTTGACTCTCCTGACTCTTACATCTCACCTCCATGACACTCAACCTTCATCTCACTGGCACTCACCCTTCATCCCCCTGACCTGGCACTCAACCTTCACCTCCGTGGCACTAGCCTTTCACCCCTCTGGCCTGGCAGCTACCCCTCACCCCTGGCACTCATACTTCCCCTTCTCGGCACTCACCCTTCCCCTCCCTGGCACTCACCCTTGACCCTCCTGACTCTTACTTCTCATCTCCCTGGCACTCACTCTTCGCCTCCCTGGCACTCACCCTTCACCCCCATGGCCTGACAGTCACCCTTGTCCCTCCTGGCATTCACTCCTCAACTCCTTACCACTCCCCCTTGAACCTCCTGGCACTAGCCCGGTTTCCCCCAAGAACAAAAAATAACAAGCATTGGCATAGCCAATAGATCTCACCTTTGTGACCGTATACGTGTTTAGCCGTGCAACAGTTGATGTTGTTGCACCAAGGATATTGTGCTGCATAATTAAATACTTAGAAGGTCCCAAAAGCGAGACCTACTGGCTATGCCAATGCTTGTATAATATGTTACACCTTAAAGCAGGGGTCTTCAAACTGTGGGGCGCGACCCCCAGGGGGGCCGTGGAGCGATGCAAAGGGGGTCGCGCCTTCACAGTCATACTTCTGTCCAGGCCCAAAGGCTTCAGCCCCCCTCCTCCTTCGTCGTGTCTCTCAGCCCGGCTGCTGCTGCAGTGCAACTCGATCTGCTGTGGGCTTGGCTGGGCAGTGTCTGGAGTCATCTCTGGCAGGCCCGAATTTTTCACAGGTCTTTAAAGACCATTTGCATATTTACATGCCATTGTAAACTGGTTACAGAGGCTTAGTTTTTTTCCTGGTTTGAGTACCCCCTGGGCCCTCACTGTGCCAGTTCCTTACATTTGTATTTTACAATTACTGCTGTAGTGTGAGAATGCATTTAATGAAAAGGAATATAAAGTAGGGTTGCCAAAAGAAAAATGCCTGCCTGTTGTGTTTAAAGAGCCTGCAAAGACCTCCTCTTGACACTAAATAGACTTTTAAATACAAAAGTATGTATGCATTAGTTATGTGAATTTTCTGTCTTTTTTCTCTTTGTCAGTTATGGATCATTGAGGCAGCCCTAGAACACAATTAAAAGCGCTTTCTATTTATATTTGCTGTTCGAAGTATGCACATAAGTGCTGAAAATACAACTTTAGGTGACTGCTTCTTTTTGTACCGACTTGGCCATCAAAATAATCTGCTGCCAACCCTAACCATAGGACTGTAAGTGTGTTGCAGGATCAGCACATTATTTATTTCCTCCACCCTCGATCCCCGATTAATGCCGCAGTAGTTTAACTTAGATCTTAACCCCTTCGCCGCGGGGCTAATTCCCCCGCGGTGCGGGGGGAGGGGGGCCACGCACAGAGCCGCGGTGCTTGTGACAAGCTTGGCTCTTCACGCTGCACGGTGGCGCAGTGCTCATGACGAGCTGAGCTCGTCATGACCACGCCCGGTTAATGGAAAGCCCAGCACAGCAGGGGAATTATCCCCGCGTGGGCTTTCCGCAGCTGTTATGACAAGCTCAGCTCGTCATGAGCACGGCGCCACTGTGCCTCATGGCGAGCTGAGCTCGTCATGAGCACTGATGTGGTTAAACCCTACCCCGCCGTCAATAACATGTTACTTCAAGTGTCTAGGAATGCACCCTACCTTCAGACAACTCACTCCTCAATATCGCCCTGCACTCACACTGATCACCATGCACTCACACCATTCACCCTGCACTCCCAGTGATCACAATGCACTCACACTGATCACCATGCACTCACACCATTCACCCGCTCACCCTGCACTCACAGTGATCACACTGCACTCACAATGCACTTGCGCTGTTCACCCTATACCTCACCCTGCAGTCACATGAGTACACTACTCATCCTGCACTCATGTGACACTTCACTCACCTGACCCCCTCACTGCTCAATATGCAACTCACTCAAACAAGCCCATCAGTAATCATACATTCATTCATCCCATTCTGAACTTGCATCCGCACCCAAATTCATATGCCACCTCACTCACCCTGCAGTCACTCCTCGTAACCTACTCTCGCACTTTTGCATCGCTCACCGTGCATTCACATGGGCACTCGTCACCCACACAGTGTGCAGAGGGTTAATGTGCCTGCTACAAAGAACGTGTACCATGCAGGTCACAGAAATGAGAGTGAGTAAACTATGAGTAGCGCTATAGGAAAATTAAATGTTTGTCAGAAAGGTGCTATAGAGAGATGAGGTGCATTGTTGGTGAGTGGCAGCGAAGGAATTCATGGAGAAGGAGGAAACATGGGGTGGGGCACCAAAAAAGACTGTTGCACCGTGTGCAACCAGTGTTAGGACCAGCCCTGGCTGGAAGTATTAGTCCCCTCCGAATTTCTGGACTAGTGACTTCCCTGCTTCTGGCTATTATTATTATTTACATTTGTTGTGCGCTACTGTTACCAAAAGATGTCCTGGGGCTAATAATCATCTGCTGCATGTAGGCAAATGAGAAACACACAGAAGGAGAAAGTGAACCAGCCAAATTGGGTAACCTACAGAGCATAGAGAAAGGTTTTTATATCTTCCTAAAGGATAATAGATTCTTGGTGGAGCGAAGCAAAGGAGGGTGCAAGTTCCATAACTGCGAGGCCTGCACCAAAACAGCGAGACAGACAACTCATGCCTTCTTGAATTAGGAACAAAAAGCAGAGTGGCACAGGCAGAGAGGAGCATACGGGTCCGACCTGTGTGCTTGGTGAGGAGAGTTGAGAGGATGAGAGAGGACAGCAAGGGAGTGAGAGAATTCGATTGCAGAGAACAGGGATGAGGAGAAATGTGATTTGCCAAAGAGAAGTGTGGACACGCAAGAAGTGAGTGTGAGTCAAAGGTGAGGGCTTCTGTTAGAACAAAGGGGAGATGTGAAAATTGAATGGGGGACTCGAGAGGTCTAAGATACAAATAGACAAAAATTTCAATGGAGAGACGAGGTGAACGAGAAGTGCTGAGGGGCACGGGAGGTGACGGGACAAGAGAGGCCATGAGATAAATGTGAGAGACTGTTCGAGATGAGGGCAGTGAAAAGACAAAATGGCAAGAGATGATTAAAGGTGAAGTGAGAGGTTGAATGAGGAGAGTTCAGATGTTGTAAAAAGGGGTGAAAGAAAATGGCCTGCAAAGTGAGAGAGGGATGGAAGGGAGGGGGTGAGAGGAAAGCTGCATAGGTAAACTGCTTTACTCTGCACAAAACCGCCAGGTTTTAAAGGGACCCCTGCTTCTCCTGGCCAGGGCCAGGTGAGCTTCTAATCTGGCAGCACATATTCCTGCAGAGTGGAAGGCCCTTCTCAAAGATTGGCTAGAAATATTTCTGATGTTAACTGCTTTATTTTGGTTATAAACGAGTACTGATGGAGTGAAATCTTTCCTCAGTGTTACTGTGTGTAAAAAACGTCAAAATAATGAAGCAATGCTATCCCAAAATACGCTGCATCACATAACATCACTTACATTTTCTTCCCACACAATTTAGTCAAGCCTGTCGCGTAATTTGGGCATCACCTGCTTCATAATTCTAGTAGCCCTGCCTACAGGTTTAGAAATTTTTGTCAGGAGGGGGTCCTTACGCCTCAAAATGTTGACAGGGGGGTTCTTGGCATCCAAAAGTTTGAAGACCTCTGCCTTAAAGGGTCTGATGGCAACACTAAATTATTGATTAATTTTTATAATAACTCATTTGGAAGTGAAATGTTTAAAGTTGTTGCAATAGTGGAGGAATATATGAATAAGATAATAGGGCTAAGCATGAAGGAACCAATGGTGCTTTGGATAGGAGTCTTTAACTTATATCAATTGGCGTTAACCCCAATTTGTGGCTTTGTAGAAGATGGGGAATCAAATATGCATTTTTCCCATGACGCTTATGTAATGTAATGTAATGTAACCAGATTTATAAAGCGCATGGTTACCCGGAGGCATCCCAGCGCTAACATGGGAAATGCATTTTTCTAAAAGATTTGGAGATCATGAACCCACGATCTGAATCAACAGGTCTTCCACTAAATACCTTTTGCTCCTCTACATGTTGTTCCTCAATTAATTTTATAATAGCCTCAGCTAGACTGGGTGAAAAGCTCAACAAAAGGAAAGTTGGATTCCTGGTCTTCAGTGATCATGCAGCTATAACCTGGCATGTGAACTGGCCGGGTATTTTTGGCTCCACTTTTTTACATCTGAAACCCTATATAGCGAAAAAGAATGGAATAACATTGAAGTGGGGGAATATTGATAAGACTGCTGTTATTCCTCATGTAGTTTCAAACTCAATGAAAGAAATAGAAATATGTCTTGACTCAAATCAGGACCCAGGGTCCATCACTAAGGCTTTTGAAACTAATTCGCGAGAACTAAAAAGGAATCTCCCTAAAAATGGAAATGCAAACCTAAGGGACCGAAGTGGTTCGATCGTGATTGCACTAAAGCACTTTTTAACCTACATTGATTACTTAAGACCGTACCTAAGAATCCCCAACTTGTAAAATAGGCCCGCTTAACTTATACGGTGGCGAGGAAGAACAGGTTAAAGACATTGAAAGAGGAAACTTGGGATAAATTATTGGTTGCATCCATCACAAATAATGAAAGGGATTTTTGGTTAACGATTAACGCCCCATTTTTAAAATCAAACTCTGAGCCGAATTTGGATACGCATGTGGACGAGGACTCTTGGGTGGCGCACTTTAGTAATATTTTTTATGCCCCACCTGTAAACACTGAGCTAATGGCTGTAGAACTGGTCCCATCCTCTAGCACTACTCTTACTAATGATATAGGGAAAGTATGCTTGGCAATGGAGCAATGTACAAGTAATAATGCACAGGGTTTTGATGGCGCTCCAGTAGACTTTTTTACAGATTGCCCTGACTTATGGAGTCCTCTGCTTACTAATATGTTTAATTCTATAGCAAGAGAGGGACCTCCCGCCTCTTGGTTCAAAGCCATTTTAGTACCAATTTTGAAAAAAGGAGAGAAGCAAGACCCTAGGAACTATATACCTATTTCTCTCTTAGATAGTACAGTAAAATTGATCGGGAGAGTGCTATTGAATCGACTGGAGACGTGGGCTTTGACTAATAAGATTTTGATACCAGTACAATACGGTTTCAGAAAAGGGAGAGGCACTCAAGATCAATGCCTGAATTTGAGTCTGCTCATAGCAAAGTATACCCACGCAAAGCAGGGCAATTTATGTCTAGCCTTTATGGATCTTAGCACGGCTTTTGATTGTGTGTCTCACCCACAGCTCTGGAGAATTATGAGGGAAATGAGGGTAGATCAGGCAGTGATCAATTTCATTAGACAACTGTATTCAAGAGCTGAAGCATGTGTCAGGTATTGGCCACAGGGAGAATGTACTAGGGGGTTTCCTGTAACAAGAGGAGTTCGCCAAGAGTGCGTTCTCGCCCCTTTTTTATTCTCGCTTATTCAAACGGGAGAGAGTCTAAATTGTTAGATTCAAATATAGATGTGCCAAGAATTGGAAAGTTGGATATCCCAATTTTATTATATGCAGATGATGCAGTTTTAATTGCACGAACAACAAAATCCCTGCAAAAATTGTTAAATACCTATGTGGAATTTATGAAAGGCCTTGATCTCCAGACAAATGAATCTAGGTCATTTGTTTTAATTACAGGGCCAAAGCTGAGCTAACCTCCTTCTTTTTTTATCTCAAAACGTAAAGTGACACAAACAGAGTTCTTCTCATATCTAGGAGTCACTTTTGATTCTAAGGCCTCTTAGAGGAATATGGTAAAGAATCGTGGGGTCTTGTTGGAGAAAAGTGCAAATGCAATACGCTAATTTTCAAATAAGCTGGAAACGAGGAACTTAGATATTTTAAGAAAGGTTTATGGGGCAAAATCTAGGACAGTAGCTACGTATGGTGCAGGGGTGTGGGGCCATGTTACAGTAAAGAGGATACAAACAACAGAGGATTTGTTTTGGCAATCAATGATGAGTCTCCCAATTGGTTGTTCTAATTTTAATCTACATGAAGAATTAGGTATCCCTTACATAACTGATTGGATAAATGTTGCACCTATTCTTTTATGGCACTCAGTATGGTGTAGAGACACAGTTTAACTAACGCAACAAATAATACGGGATTGCTTATCCTTCGAGCATAGGGATAATATTTTATGGTTAAAGTATGTGAAAGATACTTTATATACTCTTGATCTAGGAAGCTTATTTGTATACCCAGAAAATGTGCCTCTGTCTCTAAAAAAACAATAAAGGCCCGCTTTATAACCACTGCTAAAGATGGGACATTGACTGTCAACCGTAATAAATCTACAGTCAAAGAATATATTGAAGATCCATTGCAGATTGATCTTCCTATTTGGAATTTGTAACAATCCCACGGCACAGGTGGGATTTACTCTGTTAAGATTTCGGTTTAACTTTATTACCTGCATGTTGGGCCATCCTGCTGGTATCTTCTCCCCGAAAGAACTCCTGTGTTGCCCATGTGATGACACTTCACAACAATCTGATTTGCACATTTCCTTCTTCTGTAAATTTTATTGTGAACAAAGGAAAAGGTTTTTAATTGCGCTTTTACGTTCGCACAATTTTAGACAATGTCGCCTGGCCTTGCATTTTTTACGTATGGTGTCTGATCCTTTGACCTGTAATACTGCTTCCTCCTTTTTATGCATGTGTTTTAAAACGAGGACATTATGTATTGACTGACATTTATGAACTGCTTCTTTCCAGTTTCAATCTGTAACTTTTTTATCTGTGATGTATACTTGTACTTTTTTGATTAACTTTGTTTTAATCGAATAAAGTAAGTTTGATTGGTTGATGATTGAAGTGGACAAACTTGGCATTCAGGAGTATGATTGCAGGTGAACTCAAGATGGAATTGGTTTCAAGCCACTGGCACAAGACAGGGTAAAGTCCCCACTGTCTCTAGAGAAGGGCTGGTGATATCCACTGCAGCTATCATCCATAGCCTGACAGGGTACCCCATGGATAATCCTTCTAGTATGCTACTTCAGCAAGCCTTTCAAAATATGGGAATGCATGGGTGTTGATTGCTGCACCAGAGGGGCATGGATTGGTCAGGTTCCCCAGGCCCAGCTGTATTTAGGTGCCAGGGAAGTCCCTCTTTTTTGCCATATGCAAATCAGTCTTGACGCTGTTCCCCATAGGAACAGTCCAGCCCAAACTGCAGAGCCAGATCTTCCTTGGACCGGAAACACTCATCCTGGGTCCAGTTTTGAGGTAACACCCTTCATCAGCCAGGGCAGCTTGAATCTGGGTGCAAAATGAGCAAGGGAACCACGTCTGGGCATATCCTGCTAACTTATGGCAAACAAGGCAAACACCAGGAGATCATAGACGGAGCGCTGAAACTTTTTAGACACTCACCCCTGCCACAAATCTAGGTTGAATCCATCATCGTTCTTTAGCTCACTTCGTCACCCCAGTTAAGACCCAGCATATGCAAATCAGTCTTGACTGTGTTCCTTGTGGGAACAGTCCAGCCCAAACTGCCAAGCCAGGTCTTCCCTGGACTGGAAACAAGCATCCTGGGGCCAATTTGGGGTAACACTCCTCATCAGCTAGGCTAGCTTGAATCCAGTGGCAAAGTGAGCAACGGACCCATGTCTGGGCAAACCCTGCCAACTTAAAGCAAACAAAGTACCATATTAAAATCTATCTTCACCTTGTTCCTCATGGTAACAGTCCAACCAGAACTGCCAAGCTAGGTGCCCGATATCCTTCGTTGGATAACATTGGGCATCAGCACGCTGCACCCGGCCACCCTGGTGCCGGCTGAGGGTGCTCTAGGAGTGCATCCTTGACCCTTGGGGGGGGACCCTTGTTCTAACCCCAGAAAACCAACTCCCAAACCTAAGTACTTACCTGTAAACCGATGCGTTAATTTCCTCCCCTATAGGATTGCATTGACTGCTTTTCTGTGAAAAATGTTTTAAATGTGGAGCTGGAAAATTGAATGAAACCTTAAGAAACTGTGTACTCACAAAAACTGCTTTACTTACCTTTTATTTAGGAAATGTCCCAGTGTGACATCTATTTTTTTTTTGAGAAGCAATTGACTTGGAAGTCCTTTAGACTAATTAATTCATGTGTGGTCTTATAGAGCGATTTGTTGCTTAGAGTATTTTTTACTTTTTCCCTTGCATTAAGTTGTTATGGATTGTAAATGAACTTGGTGTCAAGATAGGGCACCCCACAATAATTGATGTCTGTTGATGAAATTGTCTCTATGTGATGAATTCTATCTCTATATATTGTTTAATGTTGTAGAATATATTTGTTGTTTTGTACAAATTGTAAATATGTATGTATAGTGTTTTTTCTTAGTTGAAACAATACAGAAACATTTAAAAAATAATGAAATAAAATAGGTATGAACAAAGTATACCTTACAAACTCCAATTGATGTTGGTTTGTAGTTCTTAAATGTGAGACATGAAAGAAATGTGCAGCTACTAATTCTTTGTATAAGTATCCAGTGTGACATCTAGGCATATTCCGCTGAGTGGAAAAAGTAATCTAGTAAGTATTCAGACAGTAACTGCAAAGTAATTTCAATTGTTTCTGACTAATTAACCTATCTGGATCCATATCAATTACATACAACTGCATTCAACTATGTCATTCCTGCAAAGTATTATTCCACTTACCTGCACCAAGCCTGGCTTGGTTCTTGAAATAAAATAAAACTAAATAATATTTTTACAAAACAAATTGGTCAGAGTTCAGTTTTTGAGTGTGGGAAATCATCTCTTGCCCGAGTGTGTACGATAAAGGGGAATATCCTGAACAACGACTCCGGAACAACGAGATCCGGAGTCACGCAAGCTGAATAACGACTTGCCCGAACAACGACTCAGCCTTAACCATGCATGTGCATGGTTAAGGCTGATTCTGTCTAGGTTTTTCGTAGGTCGGGTGTGCTCCTTTGTAGGACTAGCATGTCCTTCCTGACTCTGCCATAGAAGCGAATGCAGGTCTGAAATGTCACTCCGGTGCATTCTTCAACAATGTCATTTTTCGCGTCTGGCCTAAACTCTGCTGCCTGGCTGACATGCAACAAATCAGACGTTCGTATTTGGCTCCATGAGTCAGCGTATCAATTATCACCTATTACACAAGCACAGTTTAGTATTAAATGTTTTTATTGATTTTACAAAAGTTAGCAAACAGTAATGCCATATAAGAATTGCAGATTAGTCCGAGGGCCGACCCACCGAGCAATGTTAAGGAAGGTACAAGCCATCGGCCATGTCATGAGGAAGCAGTCTTATACACAGCAAGCCGCCTACAACCCAACCTGGGCCGGCCGCGTCATAAACACTGTGAGGCTGGAAAGCATCCCGGGGACCCCATTGCGTCCTCTGCCATTTGGAGACATGAAGACATGTTATCCGAGCTAAGGAAGCTTTATGTCCAACAGTCTCTCTTCGAGCACCTTCCTTTTGCCCTACGGCCTAACAGCCACCCCTAGACATCGTCCCTCGGACGCCCTTAATCAACAAAAAGAAGGAAGACCCCCCTAAACAATCCCAACCCTACCCAGACCCCGACAACCCCTTCCCCCATGTAACCCCACCCCTTCCAACTCCCCCAATCCCGCCCCCTTTGGTCCATGGTCCACCTTTACTCCCGCCGCTGGTCCCTCGCAACCTTCAGTGTCGAAGCAGTGTATTTTTGTCTGTTTCGGTGTCCGTCAGCCTCAACAGTCGGAGATACTTAGGACAAGTCACCTCCGTAAACTCAGAAGCCAGCAAGGATAGGAATGGCCTCCACAGCTCGGCATAGCGTGCCCCCTCCCCTGCCCTAGATAGTGATAGTTTCTCCATGCCCAGAACCATCCAGAGGCGGTGAAGCCAGCCCTGATATGTGGGGATATGTTTTGATCGCCAAAGCGCCACTATATTCTGTACCGCTGACCCCAACGCGATCGCTATCAGACGACCCCTCCGCGATCACAATGGGTAAGTCAGTGCATTAGGCAACCCTAGGATTACATAGGCGGGAAAGCGGGGAATATCTGTTTCGAAATGTGTGTCTACGTCCGCTAAGATCTGGCTCCAGTATTCTTGTAAAAATGGACAGTCCCAGAGTACGTGAACTAACGTGCCAACCTGACCACAGCCGCGCCAACACCGGGGATCCTGTCCACTATCCATTTCATACAGGTGTTCGGGGGTGTAATACCAGTAGGACGTGACCTTCGTAAGGGTGTCTGTAAGTACCATATGGTAGGCCGAGTGCCGCGCTCTATAGTAGACTCCCTCCCACTCCTTGTGAGTTAGGGCTCTCCCCAGCTCCCGCTCCCAGCGCACCCTGCCTGCGTTGTAGGTGTATCTGTGTTTTTGCATGAGCATTTTATAGAGGTCTGAAATCAGTTGTTTATCATTAGTGCGGGAGATCAGCCAATACTCGAATTTTGTCAAGCGTCTGTCCGCCGCGGACCTTACTGCGGTGTTAAGCGCCCAGTGCCTGACCTGAAGGTAGCGAAGCCTCTCAGTTTCTGGTAGGCCGAATTCCTGCTGAAATCGCTGGAAGGGAATGACACCTTCTGGGCCATAGACATGATGGAGTGCGCAACAACCCGCAGGCTTCCAGCGCGCAAAAGATGTCTCGTCCATCCCCGGGTGGAAGTCTGGGTTCCCGATGATGGGGGTGAGGGGAGAAGGGAGGGTGGTGAGTTCTTGGCTATCCCCCACTCGGTCCCAGATCTCCAGAGGTACCCGCATGATGAGGGACGCATAGAGATTGGGAGGCCTGTGTTCCCGTCGCATAAAGGGGATTTCCTGCAGAGTCCGTCCAGCGACGGCCTGGTCTTGAAACAGCCAATGTTTCCCAGATTCCCATCTAACCCATTCCACTAGGAAGTGGAGCTGGGAAGCTTGAAAATACGTTGCCAAGTCTGGCATCCCAATCCCGCCTTGTTCTAGTGCCAGCATGGCGATCCTTCGCTTCAGGCGGGGTTTTCTCCCATTCCATATGAACTGCGACAGTTCCGACTGCATCAGTTTTAACCAGCCTCGTGTGGGCGCAAGGGGAATCGTGCGAAAGAGGTATAGTATTTGGGGAAGAACCGTCATCTTAACAGCTGCCACCCTACCCAACCAGGACAGCGGATAATACTTCCATTGTCCCAAATCGCGTCTGATTTTCTGTCGCAGGTTGGAATAGTTGAGTTCTACGGAGGTCTGAAGGGAAGGTGCCAGTTGTATCCCAAGATATGGGACCGCGTCCGTCGTCCACAGCATGGGGAACTACGCCTGTAAATAGGCACGTGTGGTGGTTTCTAGTGACAAGTCGAGGGCCACTGATTTAGACATGTTGACTTTGAAGCCTGAGACTTGGCCGAATCACTCGAGGCCTGCAATTCACACCGGGAGAGAACTCCGGGGGTTAGCGAGCGATATCAGCACATCGTCAGCGTACAGGCTTATGGTGTGAACGTCGCCCCCGAACTTGATTCCCTGCACTTTCGGGTCGGACCGTAGAAGGTGCGCGAGAGGCTCCATACAAAAGGGCGAACAATAGGGGGGATAGTGGGCAGCCCTGCCTAGTGCCTCGCTCGATTTCAAACCGGGGAGACGTGCAGCCATTGACTCGGACTGCAGCTGAAGGAAATTTGTAGCAGTTAAACACTCTAGTTCGGAATGTGGGCCCTATACCGGCCTTCAGCAGCATCCTTTCCAGATAAGGCCAATGCACCCTATCAAATGCCTTTTCGGCATCGATGGCCAGCATCATAAATTCACCCTCTGCTGGAGCGGCCTTTTCTAGAAGGTGGAAAGCTCTTTTAGTGTTGTCTGAGGTCTGCTGTTCTGGAATAAACCCAGACTGATCCGGGTCGATCAGTCCCCCATGTATGGTCCGAGAGCGAGAGGCGAGGATCCCTGTATAAATCTTAAGATCGACATTTAAGAGGGAAATAGGACTATATGCTCCGCACTCGGCGGGATCCTTACCTGGTTTAGGTATCACCGCGATGGACGCCTCCAGTAGGTCTCTCTGGATCGCTCCCTCCTCCGCGAAGGAGGTAAAGAGTCGGACGAGTAGCGGGGCCACCTGGCCACAAAATGTTTTATAAAAGCTCGCCGGGAAGCCATCCGAACCCGGAGCCTTGCCTAGTTTGAGCCGGGAGATCGCAGAAATCACCTCTTCCGGTCGGATGTCTCTGTCTAAGCAATCGATCTGATCCTGCGTCAACGCCGGCAGGGGGAGAGCCGCTAGGAAATCTGTCTCCGCCTCCGGGTTTGAGGGGTCGGCCGCATACAATTCCGCATAGAATGCACTGAAAGCCTCAGCTATGGCTTGGTCTCCGTTCACTGTGATGCCATCGATCCCTCTTATCTCACGAACCTCCCTGCGCTGCGTGACCTCGCGGAGCTTGTTCGCCAGCAAGCGCCCACATCTGTCCCCGCCCTTGTAATAGGCGTGGCGCAGTCATAAGGCTGCATATTCTGCTCTATCTAGATCGAAGGCTGCGAGTTGTTGGCGGGCAATTTTTAATTGCCTCCATATTCTCGGAGCCCCTGTTCTCCTGTGTATCTGTTCCAGTTCCCTGGTCTGCCGTATGAGCTCATCCCTCTTGGATTGTCGTTCCACATTTTCTGCTGTCGGGATAGATATAAATTCACCCCTAAGAACAGCTTTCAGCGCAGCCCACTGTCTAGACAGAGTGGTGTCACCGTTGCTATTATGGGAGAGGTAGTCAGTGATCACGCTCTGGATTTGAGTGACCACCACCTTCCTCTGCAGCAATGAATCTCGGAGGCGCCAAACCCTACGCGAGCGTTGGGCAGCTGGCATGGAAAGGGAGGCCGTGACTGGAGCGTGGTCAGAAAGGGAAGCAGTACCTATGTCGGCTCTAGTGACAAGCGCTTGAGTGGCAGTGGAAACAAGCAGGTAGTCGAGACGCGCATATGTTTTGTGGGCAGCCGAAAAGTATGTGTAATCCCTCTCCCCAGGATGAAGCGTACGCCATAGATCCACCAACCCTAGATCCTGTAATCTAGCTTTGCCTGCTTCTGTAAGCG
Source organism: Lissotriton vulgaris (assembly GCF_964263255.1). NCBI lineage: Eukaryota > Metazoa > Chordata > Amphibia > Caudata > Salamandridae > Lissotriton > Lissotriton vulgaris. The sequence continues at coordinate 1,181,937,366 of NC_141696.1, forward strand.
CCCCCACCTGTGTAGTGTGTTGACAAGACCTGTCCAGTATGTTGTCAAAAACCAGATTTAATCCCCCGCCCAAAACTAAGTGATGGTCAGTCGTGTCAGTGACATCAGTGAGCGCTCTGTGTAGGAACTGTTCTTGGCCTTCGTTGGGCCCATATATCGAGCCAATCGTAAGAGTCCTGTCCCCCAGTGCAAACCTGCATACGAACAGTCGCCCCTTGGTTTCAGCCAATTTCCCCAACACCTTGCCCCTAAACTTTTGTGCCACCAGGATCGCAACTCCCGCCTTCTTGTCAGGGCACGAGGAAAAGAACTGGTGGGGAAATTTACAAGACCTCAGCCGGTGACAATCCCTGGCCAGAAGGTGCGTTTCCTGCAAGAGGCATATGTCCGCCTGAAACTGTTCCAACTGGAGCAAGATCGCTTTGCGCTTGACAAGGTTGTTCAGGCCGCGCACATTCAGCGTTAGGATAACTAGATTATCCATCATCATCTAGAGGTGCAAAACCTCGACCTGCCCCGCATGCCTCCCCGGGAGATCTAAGTCTGGTGTCCCTGAGTCTGTCCCAGCCCACTAACTCCAAAACCCCGGCGCCAGAACCCACCCTACTGACAGTCGAACCATGGACCAAATTCCCTACCACACCCATTCCCCCCCCCCAGAACTGCAAACTGTCATAGTCCCTCATCTAGAGATGAAAAGGAAAAAACCAGCACAGGGTAGTCTTACTAGTCTGTCCGGAAGCACTCTCCCACCGACGGCCATGTGGCCAAAACGGGCAACCAGATCACCAGGTCTCAGCAGGCTCTTCACCCTGTGGGGCCAGTACCGCCATCCGTGGCCACCGCATCCACTACGGCGCGTTGACCCGCTGCAATCTCCGTCGCCGGAGGTTTCTTCACTCGTTTCCGCCGCCGCTCCTGGCTCCACTGGGGCCTGCGCGCCTCCGTCTCGGGTGTGGTTCCCGAGGCCTCGGTGCCTTCCTCGGGTGTTTCTATTCCTAACAGAGTGCAGGCCTCCGAGACCGACCGGAGCTGATACTGTTTGTTCTCCAGTCTGAAGATGAGATGGAAGGGGTGACCCCAACTGTTTGGGATATTGTTCTGTTGGAGATATGATGTGACGGGTTTGAAAAGACGGCGTTTGTGCAGCGTGAGGGCCGCCAAATCTTGGTACAGCAGCGGCGACGTGCCCTGAAATGCGATCGGGTGTTTCTGACGTGCCCTCTGTAGTATCTCTTCTTTGGTGCGGTAGTCTTGGACACAAACCAGTATGTCCGGGGGTGGCGCCGTCGCCGCACGGGGCGGCCCGTCCTATGTGCACTGTCTAGTTGGAGGGGTGAGTCTAATGGCCGCCCTAGCACGTGGTTGAAAAGTTCTCTAGCATAGCGAAACGCGTCTTGGGTGGCCTCGGACGTGGCCACGTTGCGAATGCGAATGTTATGGCGTCTGGAGCGGTTCTCCAGGTCTTCCAAGTGGAGCTGAAGGTCCACCTGCTGGTCGTGCAGACGGATGATTTCTTGCTGTTGGGCCGCGAGTTCAGTGTCTTTATCGTCGCTTTTAGTCTCCAGGTCTGCAACCCTTTCCCCTATGCCGTCCATCTCACGCCGCACTTCTCTGATTTCGCTGGTAAATTCTGTCTTAAAGGTCTGAATATCGTCCCGCAGGGATGCAAAAAGGGATTCCAGAAAGGCCTTTGTGATGGGCTCCGACCCGCAATCGGTGTTTTGTTCCATCTTCTTCGGGGTCGGGACCACTGTGTCGTTTTCGCGAACAGCTCCTTCACAGTTTTGCCCCGGGGGGGCCTGCCCATAGACATCATGCAGCCCCGGTAATCGATCCACCTGGCGGTCCCGCGTTCTTCAGCAAGTCCGTCAGGACCTCCTTCTCACCGTGCCTGCAATGCGACTCCGGATCTCCGCGGGGCCAATGCACCCTGTCCGCCAAACTTAGCGCGGGCCCCTCCCTCTGGCTTGCCTGCACTCGGGTTCGACCGTCTTCTTGGGCCCTGGCGGGCCCCGCAACAACCAGCCACCTCCGCTCACTCCTGGTAGGCCACACCTGTCCCCTGGCTGTCTGGCCGCTGCTCTATGCGCTGTCTGCGGGGTCCTCCTCACCGCTGTAGAGCCCCTATGCCAGTGATCGCTCGACCTCAGTCCTCCAGAACGGGGAGCGCAGCCCCCAGCCGCTAAATGTCCAACAGCCCCACTGGTGCCTCCGACCTCACACAGCTAGGCACTGCACTGCGTCGCAGTCCTCCCCAAGCCAGCAGGGCCTAGGCCTCGCTCGTCTCTGTCGAGGCGTCACCCACACCGCCGGGCCGACCTGCCCGTCGAAGGCGCCCCTCTCTTCCCAGGGCGGCCACTGCCACACTGATCCTGGACTCACGGAGCCTCCGTTCATGTGTCATGCTCCAGGCTTTACTTCCGCCGCCCGTCCCCTCCGGTCTCCGGGCCTCCCGGCGCCTCCTGATGGCTCCGCCGTACCCGGGACCTCCGTGACGATGCCTCCTCTCGTGCGTCCGCCTCCACCGTTGCCGCAGGTCTCCGCTCCGCACTCCGGCGATCGCCCAAGGCGTGTGCTGCAGACGACACCACGGCCGCCGGGACAGGGGTCCTCCGCTCGCCTGCACACTGACGCGGGAGCTGGCCTCACTTTCGGCCCTGCGGGGGATGGGCGCCTCGCGCTCTCGGGGCTCTAGGCTGCCTGATGCATGGAGCGCCTCGCGTCCGCCGAGCTCCCTAGACCCGTTCCGCTGTGTACTCGGTTCCGGCAGTCCTCAGCCCAACACCGTGGACCAGGGTGCGCCAGAACCTGTGCTGAAAACGGCCGCCGGCGGGAGCAGTGGAAACACACGTCCGCTCACTCCGCCATCTTGGCCACGCCCCACACACACAAGCACAGTTTAAAGAGGAATTAGCCCCCCGCCGAAATTACACTCTAGTTGCGCATCTGAGTGCATTCATCATTCTCACACCACAAATTCCATAACAGACGTTATATGCCCTGATCTTAAACTACACACAACACTGACACATTTGTTTACACGTGTAGTACAACTTAAAGAGCTGCAATAGTGTGAACTCACTGCACTTTCAATCCATTATTTGTGATTTTCAGTTCACCCCAACTCAAAGTTCTTAATCACAATAGATGATTCTGCCCTCATGCTGATAATAAATAAGCGCTCATTCTGTGATCAAGATACATGAAAAAGAAAACGACCACTAGATGGCAGGCTAGCATTCTACATGATCGAACTTTAACATCATACCATGAACTTCATAATGTGCGCTCCAAACAGTTGAAGCTCCAGATAACTAATCAGACACAAGGAAGTGGGGGAGGTGATGCTGTGATAGGTCGACCTAGTGACAGGCGATGCACTAGCATACACCGGCAATGTAGCATCACGTGTCACGATTGCAGTACGTGCAGGCATGGATTGTGTGTGGGTGATTGTGCTTATTTTTAGGGTGGGTGGAATTGGTATTTAAGGAGTGGGGGGGATCGGCTTACTAGTTGGAAAACATTTTTTTATACCATGCATTCCTTTACCATGAAAGATTGTGGTAAATGAATGTGTGGGAAAAAAATTGTGGTTTCGACTGGGTCGTGGTTATGACCTCGTTGTAAGGGAAATCGTGGTTGGGGAACTCGTTGTTCAAACATACAACCTACAATAAATGCTTAACACTACCCTCTATAAAGCCTTACTGCTCGCCCACACTACTACAAATAGAGAGTAAGGTATTATCTATATTTACCTCTGCCTACCTTTGGGGATCTATTGGACTCTGTGTATACCTTACTTTGGCATACTAGATACAGAGTTAGCTTCTTACAAATACTACCAGTTGGTATGGGCCCTCTTCCTTCAACTGTGCTAAGACCATTCCTATGCCATTCTCTGAAGCATCCGTCTGCACGATTAATTCCTTGGAGAAGTCAGGAACCTTGAGTACAGGTGCTGTACACATGGCCTCCTTGACGGTATTCAAGTCTTCATGACAGGCCCGTGCCCAGATCGCCAATCTGAGCTGTTTCTTCAATGTCACCTCTGTTACCAGAGCAACAATGGTGCCTTATCCCTTAACAAATTTAGGAGAGAGGAGTTGGTCCAACGGCTAGGGCGGTCGGCCTCAAATTTGGGGAACTTGGTTCGAGTCTCGGCAATGAAGCTGAACATCCTGTGATTCTGGACAAATCACTTAATCTCCTCGTGCCTAACAAAAATGAATGTGTCCTCATGTAATGCAACTGGTGCTACGTAAAGCGCTCTGATACCCGATTCAGGTCAAGTTTGCGCTATATAAAACTCTGTTAAAAAAATCATTCTTTTGTAGTATCCTGTGAGGCCTAGGAAGGTAATCACCTCAGTCTGTGTTTTAGGTGGTTGCCAGGTCATGATAGTCCCAATCTTGGTTTGGAGAGGATGACCTTGCCCCCGTTCAGTGGTGGCCCAGACACACCAGATAGACCCTACCCTATCTCGCACTTACTGACCTTGATAGTCAGGCCTGCCTGTTGCACAGCCTGAATCACCCTCCTGGAGATGTTGCAAGTGCTCCTCCTAGTTGGAGATATAGATCGTAAAGTCGTCCAGATCAGTGGCACAGAAGACCTCCTTTCCAGCTAGGATGCTGCTAGCCAATCTCTTGAAGGTGGCAGGGCATTCTACAGGCCAAAGGGCATCACCCGAAATTGGAAGTGACCCTCTAAGGTTGAGAGTTATGACCTCTCTTTTGCTCCTTCAGTCAGAACAACTTGCCAGCACCCTGATGCCAAATCAAAAGTACTGAGGAATTTGGCAGTGTCCAGCCTGTCAATGAACTCATCAGCTGAGGAGATGGGGTATGCATCAGTCCTGGTGACTTAATTGAGACCCCTGTACTTCATGCAGAACCTACGTTCAGGGGTTGCACCCAGTGGGGCAGCCGTTGATACTAGCACCACAGGGCTGGACCAGGGACTGTTGGAGGGCTCAATCACCCCTAACACCAGCATCTTGGAGACCTCCTTGATGCTGACTCGCACTCTGTCTGACAATCTGCACATGTTGATCTTTACAGGTAGGGTGTCCCCAGCATTCAGATCATGGACGCACATGTGTGTGTGTGTGTGTGTGAGTCCCGGTGTGAGGGAGAAAAGAGAGGTAAACTGCCCCAATAACTGATAGCAGTCATTCTCATGCTCTGGGGCCAGGGTAGAAGAGAGAAGAACACCTTCCACTGACCCATGGTGCTCCTGGAAAGAGGAGGTCAGGGAGAGGCCCGCTCTCCTCTTCCACACCTTCATCTTTCACCAGGAGCATGCCCACTTCATACCTATCAAACTGTGGCTGAAGGCGATTCATGTGGAGCACGCTTAAAGGGTTCCTAGGGTTTGAAGATCTACCAGGTAGGAGACTTCTCTTTTTGCTCTTTCACATCATATGGGCCCGCCCAGCAATCCTGGGGAGCTCTGGACTCTGGCCGGCTGGTCATACTAGAGCATTATAACCTCTTGACAAGAGCATCTTAACCTTTTGACTGGCCTCAAGGTTACGTTTTACATTTTCCAGAAGCAGTGCATTTGGTTGCAGAGGGCCAGCATGTAGATGACCACATCCTGGGGAGGTTTCCTGGGAGCTTGCTCCCACCCCTCCCTTACAAAGCTCATACATACCCTAAGAGGGGGGTCATAGAGGAGTTCAAAGGGGCCAATAACTAATTGTTTCTGTGGCACCTCCCTGTAGGAAAAGACAAGGCATAGATGGAGGATGTCCCACTCATGCCTCATGGGCTCAGGAAGGCCCATTATCATGTCTTTCAAGGTCTTGTTGAATCTCTCCACAAGACCATTGATTTGGAGCTGATAGGGTATAGCACACTCATCCCACTTGGACTGCATTTACACTGACATGAAGGCAGTACCTCAGTCAGACACTACCTCCCTAGGGAACCCCACACAGGTAAAAATCCCTATCGGAGTTCTAGCCACTCATCAGGGTTCTGGCCAACACAGGTACAGTCACGGACCTCAGAGAGATGACCTCTGGCTAGTGGTGGTATTTTCCACCAAAACGAGCACAAACCTGTTGTTAAAGTATGTCTTGGGGTCTAAGGTCCAAGGGTCCAATAATGTTGATGCCTACCCTTTCAAAGGGAGTTTCAACAACAGGTAGTGGACTCAGGGGACCTTTGTGCTTTTTCCCTGACTTCCCACTGGCCTGGCTGGTTGGGCAGGACGTACAGTATTCAGCTGAGGCCGTCTTCATCAAGGGATAATAAAAGTGTGCAGAAAGCCTGGTGAAGGTTTTGTCTTGCCCTAGGTGTCCTGCCAGAGCTATATGATGAGCCAAACCTAGTAGGAAGGTCCTGGAACACTGGGGGACCACAGCATGTGGGCTTACCCAGAACCAGGACCCTTAGGCTCGCCATATAGGAGGTTATTCTCAAAATAGATCAGGTGATCTCCAGAGGTGTCACCTTCTGCCTGGGCTTGGGCTTGCTCCCTCAAGAGTGGGACAGTCTCTCTGCATCTTGCAGAACTGGTGGGCCCACCCTCAACTTGCCAACCAACAAGCTCAGACATGTCACAAAGGATGTCAATGTGCTCCCCAGTTGTTTCGGGCCTCCTCCTCAGGTGCCCCGTCAACCTCGACCATGGGGAATTCAGGGGCTGGTTTTTCACACCCTACCTCTCTCTTTCATGGCAGTAGTCTGGGCCATTGTTTTAGGCTGCAGACACCCTTGACTCCCTTCACAGGCAGGCATAGGCCGTGTGATCATACAGACCCATTCAGGCAATCCCAAAATCTCCAAGTGAGACCGGAGCTCTACTCCCCTCTAGATAGTGTGCTCCATATCATTGCCTAACAAACCATTTACAGGCATGGAAGGGCTCACAGCTACTTTCAGAGAACCTGAGATCACCCCCCCTCCCACACTCAAAGAGAACCAGAGCTATTGGTAGATCGCTCTCAAGATTGTCAGCAATTATGACTTGGTGGAATGTGTTAGGAAGGACCTGCTCTGATGACACCTGCTGATTCTTCACAGTAGTCATACTGGTTTATGTGTCTCTCAGAGCCTCCAACAGTTGGCAATTAATGGTGAGCCACTGCCAGTACTTCAAAGTATTTTCAGGCAAATGGGCATTTGGCAGTACTTTTGAGGGGTCAGCCCAACTTTACAAATAAAATAGCCTTCGTTGATTTGGTCCCCAACCTTTAGAATCAGAAGTGTGCTTGCAGGTGTGGTTTTAAGATCCAATATGTAGAGAGATAATTTGGGAAATCAAAAATGCCAATCGGGGAGAATTTGAAATTGAAATTGGTCCTAGGTGTGGAATGGTAGTGTATACCAAATCACCGAATGGCACCGCACAAACACCTAATCTCACCGCTGATCACCATTGTTAGAAATTGGGCTACTGGATGACAGGGGCATGGGCCTTGGTCAAGCAGGAACAACAATTCTAGTCACGTGAGAAGTAGGCTACACTAAATTAACCTATGCTCAACCTCTGGCAGCTTGGCACAGAGTAGTCAGGTCTAACTTTAGAGGCAATGTTAAAAGTATTTGTGCAACACTACTTACAGTAAAATGTCAGTCAGTCAGTCAAAATACACTTTATTCGATTTTTGTTAAAATCATAAAAGGCAAAACATACATGTATTTAAAAAGACATTTTAAAAATACCCACAGTTCATTTTGTTTATACATAGTGTCCATAAAAAAGTCACTGAATTGGTCACCATTATACATACGAAAAATAGCAGTTAATGTATTCATTTTTAATTTAAAACAGAGCAGTTCTAGGGATTCTTTTATTTCTACCTCTGTGCGCGGCTGTTAAAAAACTCGCTACACAAAAAGTGACATGTGCGTCCGGTAACCTTTGGAGGTAAAGCAAGGCAGGTCTCACTTGTATAAAGCCCAGTGTTTTCAGGAGGGGAATTAAGTATTTTCTCCTCTCAGTATCGTAAAATGCACAAAAAAACAGGAAGTGAAGAGTGTCCTGATTAGAGAACTGATCGCACTCACAGGGTGGTGCATGTTCTGGTTTACCCCACGTAGGGAAGGTGCCTAATAGATAGTGGATTAAATTCAATCTGAATCTGGTTAACAAGAATCTATGCAAGGGTTTAGAGACATATTGCAGGTATGGTTCCATTGAGGGGGAAGAGGACAAAACCAGATGTGCTCTTACTAACGGTTTATTAACCTCATATTCCTCTCTCTCTAAGCGTGTCCTCCCCTGGAATTCCTTCTTAATCCATGCAATGTCCGCTTTCCTGATTGTAGATGGTGTTGTATATAAATCAGGTCTTCCGAGGGCAGTGAATGATGACTTTATATATCTCAGCCAGACTATTTTCATTGCCCCCTCCCTTGCAGTCACGTCTTTAAGGATTGTGTGATTTAAAGACAACTCGGTATTTAACCAGATATTGGCCCAAAAAAGTAAGGGGGCCATTTTCAGTCCATCTATAATATAAGGTAGGCCAACTTCCTCATGTATGGAGTATGTAGGTGTGGAGTTTGGGACCGACAGAATTCGTCTAATGAGTTTGTTCTCTACTATCTGCATACTATCCAGATTAGTATAACCCCACAGTGCTGCACCATATGAGGCTATTGAAATGCATTTACTTTTGTAAACTTTTAACACGGCTTCCATTGGTTTAGCCCCTAGTCTTTTAGTAAAATCCAACAGGGCTGCTGTGGACCTGGCTAAAGAAATACATTTGGCCTTGATTTGCGGGACCCAGGAGCCCTTCTCATCAAACAGGACCCCTAGATAAGGAAAAACCGGGACCCTGGAGAGAGCCTCGCCGTTACAGAAAAAGGTTTTTGTATGTGATTTGTTTTTTTGTGGACCCACAATCATTGTGTGCGATTTAGTTACATTGATTTTTAGATCCAATCTGGCCATAAAGGAGCCAAAGAGTTCCAAAAGGGTCTGTAGCCCGATTCCCGTGCGGGCGATGAGAACAGCATCGTCTGCATATAAAAGAGCCGGTATCTGCTTCCCATCTACCCGCGGGACATCAGCGTTGCCTGCTAACAAAGACTTCCCTAGATCATTAATGTAAATGGTGAATAAAAGTGGGGCTAAGATACAGCCTTGGCGGACACCTTTATTTGACCTAAAACTATCAGAGCATCGCCCATCCCTGGTCACCCGGACCTTCGCGGTAAGGCTTTGGTGCAAGCTTGCTATAAGGGCTACCAGGGGTTCCTCAATACCAAGCTCGCGCAATATAGCCCAAAGCTTGGCCCTATTAACCAAGTCGAAGGCCGAGGAGAGGTCCATAAAGGCCAAATATAGTGAACCCTCCCCGGCCACCGTGTACTTCGATATTAGGAGGTGTAAATTTGAGCATTGCTCTAAGGTTCCCCGTTTTTCCCTGAAGCCATATTGAATCTCTGCGAGATCCCCACAGGTCTCCAGGCTTGTTCTCAACTTTGTCAATAAAACTCTGCCCAGAATCTTAAAGGCAGAGTCTATCAAGGAGATTGGGCGGTAACATCCTGGATTCTCCCTGTCTCCCTTTTTAAAGATTGGTACTATGACAGATGTGTTCCATGTTACTGGAAAACATCCATCATTTGTTGCCCTGAAGACATTTGTAAGTACTTTAGACCAGGTAGTTGGGGCATATATAAAAAAGTCTACCGGGACACCGTCCGGGCCCGGAGCCTTATTTTTCGTGGAGTCCATTATGGCTTTATATACCTCCTCCTCATTAAATTCTACTGCCACTAGGCCCCTGGTCGGTCCTGTCTCATTATCATTTACAGGGTCATTGCCGCCATATATATTTTTAAAATGATCAACCCATTTCTCGTCACTGATGATGCAGTCGGAGATTGTGTTGATCTCCCCAGAGAAGAATTGGTTGTTTATGATGTCCCAGAATCTTTTACTATTCCGTAGTATGTCCACGTCAAGCAAATCATTCCAGGCATTCTTTTTAATTGTATTTTTCCTATTTTTAACAACCAATTTATACTCTCGCCTTAATTTAGAGATTAAAGTTTTATCCCTTGGCTTTATTTTAAGGGCATTTTTCAGTTCTTTATGGGCTTTAGAGCAATTCCTGTCAAACCATTTAAATGGCTTGGGAGGCAAATTAGAGTTGGGGACAGTAAGTTCTTCAGCCGTATGTGAGCAAATTAGATTAAAAGCTGAGACAATCTCATCATTGGAGGCATTTTGGTCTAAACAGATACGCATGGGTTCCTCTATCTTTGGGCGCAGGGAAGCCATAAAGGCTTCCTGGACCACCTTACCCCACTTGAGCCGTCTGCCCTGGTCACTGGGCACCGTCGATGTGCAAGCCCTGGGAAGACCCAGGTGCTTGCTCCATAAGTCACTCCAATGAACCTGTGCAGAGACTGGGTTGTGATCACTATGTGGAGAGGCGATTACCTCGTAAATCCCCATCCTAGAGGTTAAGCCCTGAGAAACGAAAATGAAATCTATCACAGACCCACTTTCAGACCCTTTGTAGGTGGGCAAGGATTCGTCACTACCAGTACTAAGGGGTTCAGACATGTTAAGGCTGGCAAGGAGAAATTCCAACGCCTCCCCCGCTTTGGTGTGAGCAAAGTGCAGATTGCCATTTTCTGTTTGACCATCCAGGTTGCCTAAATTACATTTTAAAACACATTTTTGGATGTTAAAATCACCTAAGATTAGGAAATCGAAATTAGTGCAAGATTTGTGACTATAATCAATAAGAACTTTTTCTAATTGATCCACATGGGCTGTGTCTGTTTGTCTAGCCCACGAATTATAAAAATTTAAGACCACTAAGACCCGCCCTGGTGAGATAATCCATTCTACCATTAAAATATTTGGGGAGCCTGACTCTAATTGTTTAAACGTCCCTGCCAATTTTAGCGAGAAGAGGAGAACTAGACCACCCTTAGCTCTTCCTGCACTACTAGGAGTTGCTGGAATAATAAAACTTGTAAACCCATCCAGACAGAAAGTTAGTGCGGTGTCCCATGTCTCTTGAAGGGCAATTACGTGGTTGCTGGTTATGAAATCTATCCATGTGGGATCCAATCTTTTGGCTCTAGTCCCCGCCACGTTCCAGCTAAGAAACCGACATGGGGTCAGTTCCACCCCACCCACTGGAGCTACGGGCGTTGTCTGAGTGTGTGTTAATTGTTCACTAATTACAGGCATAGAGTCCTCCGCCCTACATAATTGGGTTTGCAGGGCCGGGTCTCTTTGCACCACTGATGATTCTGCTTGGGCGCCCTCTTCTACGGTTTCCTTACAGGCCTTATCTATTTGTCAATCCACCCCCTCTAGATCATTTAAACAGTTAAACCGATTATAGGTTGGGAGTAATGGTGCCATTCTACCGGAGAGTGGCCAGGGATGAGAAGCCTGATGGCGCCCTCTTCTACCAACTCTCTCCCATCTATCATGTCGTTGGGGTGGATGTTGTAGGCCTGGGGTATTTGGGAAAAAGAAAGACACACGAAGGGTATGGATGGTAGATTCCCTTGATATGTTTTCCCCTTGACAAATGTGTGCCACCGTGCCCTTGTCCCTGAAACTCACCAATATACAGTCCCCAGTAATGGATTTCCGACTTCTCCCCACCCACGGGACCCTTCTTACCATTATAATCTCATTATTGAGATATATCGGGAGAGGTCTGTTTATGTTTAGCCACTTAATAACCCTAGTTTTTAGTGTGCAAAAATCCTCTATTTCACCTTCGTCTAGTTGGGGGACCCCTGCCATAACTACTGTGAGGTCGTTGGTCTCAGGTGGTAGGTTAGGGCGACGAGGTCTTGCAGGGGGCATTTTTTGATTGTCCGGGATGTTGTTTTCTATCCTATGTGCCTGAGGTACTAATGCTAGGGGTGGGTTGGGTGTGGTAGCCTGGGGGGGATTGGTGACTACAGGCTTTGGGTTTGGTGGTTTTTGTGGGACTGCCCCATTTGTGGCCTGCGGTGGGATTGGCGTTGGGTTAACTACCCTGGGTTTTAACCCTTGCGAAGCTGCGGTGCTAGGGATGGCAGTAAGATCATTTTCCTGTCGAACACTGCGGTTTTTAAGGCTTCCCAATGTGGCCTCTAGTATGGTTAATCTAATCTCGATCTTTTTTACGCTTTCACTGATCGGGAGTAACAGAGACCTTAAGAGGAATTCCAGGTTTCCCAGTGGCACAACAGAGAGGGTGACATTCTCACTACTAGTTCCTACATCTGTGCTCAGGGCGGGAGCTATAACTTCCTGGACGTTAGATTTAGAGTGTGACTCTACCGGCGGTATTACTGTGGGTACCTGGGATTGTGAGGCTTTCCCAAATTCTAGGTGTAGAGTCTTGGGTTTACTGCCACCCTGTGCTCCCTTTGCCCTTCTCCTACGTTTTTTTGGAGGGGGTCCTGGAATTACTTGTGTGGTGACTGCTTTCAATTTGGGATGCTTGTCTTTACGGGTTATGGGTGGTTGTGGCGTTAGGACTGTAGCCCCCCTAGCAGGGCTAATTCTAATACTACTAGGTGGAGCAGTACTCGTGATATCAATTTGAGAGGTGTTCATCCCTTCCCTTAACAAAACTGGAACATCCTCGATACGAGTTGACTCCTCCCTTAAAGTGATAGATAGCACTCCCAAGGGGGTGTTTTTCAAGTTGTCCACTGATCGTCTCCGTTCCGCCCTTAGCCTAGACAAATTTCCCTCTTTATCCGCCTCCCCCACAGCCCGTGCAAAATAATTTTCAAGAGTCCCATTTTTCACACCACCCGGCTTCTGAGGGGTACTCTCCTTTGTTGATGAAGGCATAGTTATACTCCAGGGGGGTCAGACAGATTATTCCACCCTAAACGAGTGTAACAAAATTATCAAGTCTGTAAGTACCTGCACGATATGAGAAGCCAAGAGAGTGGGCCCAGCCCAGCCTGCTCCGGCCTGTGACGGCCTTGGACGGTCCCGCCCTTGTCCCGGGCTTCTCCCGGCGCCCTCCCGCGCGCTCCCGCGCCGCGGGCGTCTGGTCCTCCTTTAAGTGCTACAACAGTGTGATAGGCGGGGGGGCGTGGCCAGCGGGGAGAGCAGCCCAGGTGTTGCTAGTTGGGCTCGCAGGGGCTCCTGGTCGCTGGAGTCCCCTGCTTGGCTCGCAGCCCCGCTGGTGCACTTGCCTGCCCCCGCGTTCCTCCTGAAATCCTCTGGGCAGTCCTCGGTGATACGACGCGCTGCGGGACCCGCGAAGCGGGTCCGGCGAGTCGTGAGGCTGGAAGCAGGTCCGCTAGGCGCTGGTACAGTGAGCTCCTCCTCACGGGCAGCAAGGTACGTGGAAAAGTGTAAAATGGTGATAACGCCAAATGATCCCTTACCAGTTTAGAAAATTAGCTCTGAACAAAAACAACAAATATCCAATTAGTAGACTCGGTGATATTAAAATGTAAAATGCATAGTAGAAAATAACAGCAAGAAGCAAAAAGCACCATTGAGGATATCTGGTCACGTCCGGCCGGGACAAAGTCACCAGTTTAGGCTGACCATAGTGGTGCACGGGCGAGCTAAGAAATCCACCAGGAGACTGTTCAGATATTTCTCTACCACTGTCCACAGAAAGGGAAGGAGAGAAATGGGTCGATCGCTATCAGGAAGGAAGGGACTAGAATAGATTTTTATTAAAGCTGGATGACTTTAGCAAGTTTCTTCCCAGCGCGCACCACCGCAGTGGACAAAGAAAGGTTAGTTAGGGTCACAAAGATGGGGATAAGAATCTCCTCAGCTTTATGTATCAGATCTGGTTTAATCGGATCATCGGGGGAGCCCTACTTTACTGTACACATAAGGGCTTTGAAGGAAGCGTTATCAAGCTGTTCGAATTCCACCATCTTGAACCCCTGTGACAAGTCTTTGATGTCAGGCATCCAGAACTGGAACTGGGGTTGTCACTTAAAAAGTGTGTTTAAATATCATTAACATTTAAATGTAATGCATGTGTGCTGTGAACACAATAAACAACAACAAAATAAAAAAGCTTTGGGCAAGTCAACAGATCTGGAGTAGGCTGCCAGTCTTTTGGCTTTTTCAATGCTTATTTTGTTTTCTCATGGCCTCTCTAAAACTTTATTGATAAGGGAGCAGCCAGGCCAAAACAAATTTAAAAAATTGCCTAAAAGGAAAAACATTTTGGTTTTAAAATGCACTCAAAGTAGTCCCTGGCACTGAGGATAACTACTTTGTCTGTGCATGTACTCCCTGTGAAAGAGCAGAATGCTGTCATTCATCGATAACTTAGCCAGTGGCTGAAGTGGGCTGAACCATTACCTCATGTTGTATGTTGTAGTGGACAGAAGACTATATGAATGACATAACAAGAGACCAATGGGCGAGAAAGGCTGACTGAAAGGCCCTATAATTGAGACTATAATAAATATAATTTTATAAAATCAAAAGGCCTTGGATAATCAGACCTAACAATAATAAAAACAAGCACTGGCGTTGCCAATAGGTTTCGCATTGGAAAGTTGGAGCTATTGGCTTTGTAAATGACATTGTATATTTATATATTGTTATTAACAATGCCAATAACGATATATAAATATAAAATGTCATTTACAAAACCAATAGCTCCAACTTTCCAAATGCGAAACCTATTGGCAACGCCAGTGCTTGTTGAAGGACGAGGCGGTGACATCATTTAAAGCGCCCAGCCAGCTGGAGAACAAGATGGCCGCCTGCAAAAGGTCCTCCCCTGCAGGGCTTGGTAACACAGATCCTCATAGTTGTGCGTTATCTTTGCTCAGCAAAACATTCCAGTAGATTTAGCTGTATAGAACAAGGATTAATGTGTCATGGGAGTGCGTTCTATTGAAGCAATTGCTCCCACTCTGATCTTGACAAGTGTTTATATGTACCTTTTTTTATCACTCCCAAGCGTGTCATGCTTGCCTCTAAAAACAATTTGAAAATGTTTATTAGTACACAAAGACGACTTCTTGTTTGAACCGGGTTTTGTACTGATTACGCTCCCCTTCGCTGGTTCTTGGCGTATCTCATCCCATGCCGAAGCTGCCACGCTTACTGGCATGATTCATTGGAGGTTAATTAAATCCATCTTCAAAACAACGAGGGGCCAATGAGCCATATCCTCGTTGCAATAGTAAATTAAATGATGCAATTGTTTCTAACTCCATCATCCAAAGGGGGCGGAGGGAGGGAGGAGGGCAAAGTAAATGAACAGCTCCCGGGCCGCACGCCGCGCGCCCCCAGAGAGCCAAGTAGCATGTGGCCATAAACCTGCTTTTAATTTGCGGCTGCAATACGAGATTATGCCTATCAGCTGCCGGGCCGCCGCAACGTGAAAAATGACTCTCTCTGAAAATAAAGACGACTCAATTCCAAACACGAATTAGCAGCGCATCCCTGTTTCAAATGTAAATTAGTACAAACAGGGTGACAAAGCAGGACTGGAAAAAAATGTTGCTTTGATCGAAAGTTGGCGCTGCGCATAGAGCAATGAAAGCATGCAGAAATCAAATGCTCGTGTTTTTCGTAGCGGCCCTCGGCGTCATTAGACTAATTAATAATGCTGTCAATAAACTCTGCGCTGCCGCTGTCATTGTTCACACTGTATGTTTTATGCCCTGCGTGGCCGTCGCTGATGGCAGCTGTGGGACTCAGCTGGCACGGAATGACAAAGAGTGACAGCCGTACCAGGAGTGCCTGTCTCTGCCTGGCCCTGGCTGGGAATGGCGGCTGCCACACCTTCCATTCATCACCTAGCTGACAGTGATTGTGACGGATGGGCTTGTTGGAAGCTTGCAGCCCTTAACCTGCCCGCTGCTTGCCACTCAGAGGTACGTCTACTCCCAGCTGAACTGGGGCTATTAGATGCTTCTTTTCTGCGAGTATTCAGGAGGACTAACTAATTTATCACATAGATTACGAGATTTAAATCAATTAGAGGTCAGAACCAAATGACACCGGAGTAAGCTAATAGAGACACATAAAGTTTACGCAATGCACGACAGCAGGACAAGAAGGACATACTGTCCTATAGTTATTTTTTTCTCCCCGACACAATAGTAAAAACAAGCATTGGAAATGCAATAGGTCTCGCATTAGGAAAGTTTGAGCTATTGGTATTGTAAATGACACTTTTTTAATTTATGTGTTGGTTTTGAAAGTAGCAAAATTAATAGCTTTGTCAGTTACAATGTCAATAGTTTTAACTTTTGCAAATGTGACACCTATAGCATTTGTAATGCAATGTGTGTTGTATTCACGTGACTTAGATGTATTGATATTACAAATAACAATGGCTTTTAATTTTGTAAATAATTAATACTTAAATAAAAGCTATTGTAATTTATAATGGCAATAGCTTAAACGTTTGTAAATAACTTTTGTGAAGATTATGTTCAGTGTATGTTATTGTGACGAAAATCCAAGAACATTGCATTTGCACCTACAAACACACAGAGCCACACACATATAGATGTGGTGGTGGTGGATCTGGGGGATATGGTGGTGGTGGAGATGGTGGATGTGGTGGTGATGGTGGTGGATGTGGGGGTGGATGTGGTGGTGGATGTGTTGGTGGTGTTGGTGGTGGTGGAGGTGGTGGATGTGGTGGTGATGTGGTGGATGTGGCGGTTGTGGATGTCGTGAAAGTGGTGGTGGATGTGGTGGTGGAAGTGATGGTGGTGGAAGTGATGGTGGTGGGTGTGGTGGTGGATGAGGTGGTGGATGTGGTGGTGGATGTGGTGGTGGATGTGGTGGTGGTGGATGTGGTGGTGGTGGATGTGGTGGTGGTGGATGTGGTGGTGGATGTGGTGGATGTGGTGGTGGATGTGGTGGTGGATGTGGTGGTGGTGGTGGATGTGGTGGTGGTGGTGGTGGTGGTGGATGCGGTGGTGGTGGATGCGGTGGTGGTGGATGTAGTGGTGGTGGATGTAGTGGTGGTGGATGTAGTGGTGGTGGTGGATGTGGTGGTGGTGGATGTGGTGGTGGATGTGGCGGTGGATTTCATGGTGGATGTGGAGGTGATGGTGGATGTGGTGGTGGTGGATGTGATGGTGGTGGTGGATGTGATGGTGGTTGTGATGGTGGATGTGGTGGTGGATGCGGTGGATGCAGTGGTGGTGGTAGTGGTGGATGGGGTGGTGGTTGTAGTGGATGTGGTGGCGGATGTAGTGGTGGTGGGTGTGGTGGTGGTGGTGCATGCGGTGGTGGTGGATGCGGTGGTGGTGGATGTGGTGGTGGATGTGGTGGTGGTGGATGTGGTGGTGGATGTGGCGGTGGATGTCATGGTGGATGTGGAAGTGATGGTGGATGTGATGGTGGTGGATGTGATGGTGGATGTGGTGGTGATGGTGGATGTGGTTGTGATGTGGTGGTGATGTGGTGGATGTGGTGGTGGTGGATGCGGTGGTTGTGTATGTGGTGAAAGTGGTGGTGGATGTGGTGGTGGAAGTGATGGTGGTGGGTGTGGTGGATGTGGTGGTGGTGGATGAGGTGGTGGAGGAGGTGGTGGATGTGGTGGTGGATGTGGTGGTGGATGCGGTGGTGGATGTGGTGGTGGGGGTGGATGTGGTGGTGGTGGATGCAGTGGAAGTGGTGGATGTGGTGGTGGATGTGGTGGTGGATGCGGTGGATGTGGTGGTGGTGGTGGATGTGGTGGTGGATGTCATGGTGGATGTGGATGTGATGGTGGATGTGGATGTGGTGGTGGATGTTGTGGTGGATGTGATGGTGGATGTGGTGGTGATGGTGGATGTGGTGGTGGTGGATGCGGTGGATGTGGTGGATGCGGTGGTGGTGGTGGATACGGTGGTGGTGTTAGTGGTGGATGGGGTGGTGGTTGTAGTGGATGTGGTGGTGGATGTAGAGGTGGTGGGTGTGGTGGTGGTGGTGCATGCGGTGGTGGTGGATGCGGTGGTGGTGGATGTGGTGGTGGATGTGGCGGTGGATGTCATGGTGGATGTGGAGGTGATGGTGGATGTGGTGGTGGTGGATGTGATGGTGGATGTGGTGGTGATGGTGTATGTGGTGGTGATGTGGTGGATGTGGTGGTGGTGGATGTGGTGGTTGTGGATGTGGTGAAAGTGGTGGTGGATGTGGTGGTGGAAGTGATGGTGGTGGGTGTGGTGGATGTGGTGGTGGTGGATGAGGTGGTGGATGAGGTGGTGGATGTGGTGGTGGATGTGGTGGTGAATGCGGTGGTGGATGTGGTGGTGGTGGTGGATGTGGTGGTGGTGGATGCAGTGGAAGTGGTGGATGTGGTGGTGGATGTGGTGGTGGATGCGGTGGATGTGGTGGTGGTGGTGGATGTCATGGTGGATGTGGATGTGGTGGTGGATGTTGTGGTGGATGTGATGGTGGATGTGGTGGTGATGGTGGATGTGGTGGTGGATGTGGTGGTGGATGCGGTGGATGTGGTGGTGGTGGATGCGGTGGATGTGGTGGATGCGGTGGTGGTGGTGGATACGGTGGTGGTGGTAGTGGTGGATGGGGTGGTGGTTGTAGTGGATGGTGGATGTCATGGTGGATGTGGAGGTGATGGTGGATGTGATGGTGGTGGGTGTGATGGTGGATGTGGTGGTGATTGTGGATGTGGTTGTGATGTGGTGGTGATGTGGTGGATGTGGTGGTGGTGGATGCGGTGGTTGTGTATGTGGTGAAAGTGGTGGTGGATGTGGTGGTGGTAGTGATGGTGGTGGGTGTGGTGGATGTGGTGGTGGTGGATGAGGTGGTGGAGGAGGTGGTGGATGTGGTGGTGGATGTGGTGGTGGATGCGGTGGTGGATGTGGTGGTGGATGTGGTGGTGGTGGATGCAGTGGAAGTGGTGGATGTGGTGGTGGATGTGGTGGTGGATGCGGTGGATGTGGTGGTGGATGTGGTGGTGGATGTCATGGTGGATGTGATGGTGGATGTGGATGTGGTGGTGGATGTTGTGGTGGATGTGATGGTGGATGTGGTGGTGGTGGATGCGGTGGATGTGGTGGATGCGGTGGTGGTGGTGGATACGGTGGTGGTGTTAGTGGTGGATGGGGTGGTGGTTGTAGTGGATGTGGTGGTGGATGTAGAGGTGGTGGGTGTGGTGGTGGTGGTGCATGCGGTGGTGGTGGATGCGGTGGTGGTGGATGTGGTGGTGGATGTGGCGGTGGATGTCATGGTGGATGTGGAGGTGATGGTGGATGTGGTGGTGGTGGATGTGATGGTGGATGTGGTGGTGATGGTGTATGTGGTGGTGATGTGGTGGATGTGGTGGTGGTGGATGTGGTGGTTGTGGATGTGGTGAAAGTGGTGGTGGATGTGGTGGTGGAAGTGATGGTGGTGGGTGTGGTGGATGTGGTGGTGGTGGATGAGGTGGTGGATGAGGTGGTGGATGTGGTGGTGGATGTGGTGGTGGATGCGGTGGTGGATGTGGTGGTGGTGGTGGATGTGGTGGTGGTGGATGCAGTGGAAGTGGTGGATGTGGTGGTGGATGCGGTGGATGTGGTGGTGGTGGTGGATGTCATGGTGGATGTGGATGTGGTGGTGGTGGATGCGGTGGATGTGGTGGATGCGGTGGTGGTGGTGGATATGGTGGTGGTGGTAGTGGTGGATGGGGTGGTGGTTGTAGTGGATGTGGTGGTGGATGTAGTGGTGGTGGGTGTGATGGTGGTGGTGCATGCAGTGGTGGTGGATGGGTGGTGGTGGATGTGGTGGTGGATGTGGTGGTGGTGGATGTGGTGGTGGATGTGGCGGTGGATGTCATGGTGGATGTGGAGGTGATGGTGGATGTGATGGTGGATGTGGTGGTGGTAGATGTGAAGGTTGGATGTGGTGGTGATGGTGGATGTGGTGGTGATGTGGTGGATGTGGTGGTGGTGGATGTGGTGGCTGTGGATGTGGTGAAAGTGGTGGTGGATGTGGTGGTGGAAGTGATGGTGGTGGGTGTGGTGGATGTGGTGGTGGTGGATGAGGTGGTGGATGTGGTGGTGGATGTGGTGGTGGTGGTGGATGAAATGAAATGAAATGAAAAAGAAACTTAATAAAGCACACTGCGGCCAAGCGGCTTCCTGGCGCTGAGACCAAACTAGACTCTAAGGAGGAGACCAAGGGAGTTTAACAGGGGAATGCCTGGGAGAACAGAAATGTTTTCAAAGCTTTACGGAAGTGAGCATAGTTGGGAATAGAACGAATAAAGAGAGGAAGGGTATTCCAGAACGGGGGGCCAGAACCGAGAAGCGAGTGCCCCCCGTTCTAGATTTACGAAAACGGGGGACATGCAGGAGGGAGAGAGAAGAGGAACGAAGAGTACGGGTGGGAGTGTAAGGAGTAATCAAAGAACTAATGAAGAGGGGGGCTGAGTGTGTATAGGCCCGAAAGGCCAAACAGGCCAATTTGAAAAATGATCTGAGGTGCACGGGGAGCCAATGGAGGGACTTAAGTGCAGGCGTGATATGGGATGATTTGGGAAGGCGGAGGATGAGACGGGCAGCCTGGTTTTGGATGGCCTGTAGGCGACGGATTTCATAAGCAGGAATGCCTACGTACAGACCATTCCCATAGTTAAGGCGAGAAGTGATAAGGGCCAGGACTATGGTTTTAAGGGCGTCCGCTGAGAAATACCGGGAGATCTTCCGGATGAGACGAAGGGACAAAAAACAGGAGGATACCACGGAGCTGACTTGGGCATGCATGGTAAGGTCATGGCTGACCTTAATGCCCAAGGTCCGAACAGAGGGGACCGGAGAAGGGGGGGAGCCAAAAGAGGGGGGCCAGTGAATCGAGGACCAGGGGTTGGAGGGACCACCCGTGAGGACAAGCTCTGTTTTGTCAGGATTGAGCTTTAAATGATTGGTGCTCATCCAATCAGAAATAAAAACTAAAGTGGAGCAGAATTTAGGAAGAGAAATCGAGGGAGAAGAAAGATCAAAGACGAGCTGGAGGTCATCTGCGTAATTGTACACAGAGACCCCCAGCTCGCGAAGGGAAATAATAAGAGGGTGGATATAGAGGTTAAAAAGAAGAGGGGAGAGGGAAGAGCCTTGAGGGACCCCACAGGTGACTGGAAGAGGGGGAGCGGAGAAACTCGAGAGATGAACCGCTTGGGACCTGCCCGAAAGAAAGGACGCCAGCCAAGAAAAGGCTACGCCACAGATGCCCGCTGCGCTGACACGGTCGAGAAGGATGGCATGGTCGACCGTGTCAAACGCAGCGGACAGGTCGAGGACAACCAAGGCTTGGGGAAGATTGGTGTCCGCTTTCCCCTTGAGTTCGTCCAGGACGGCGATGATAACTGTCTCCGTAGAGTGTCCTGGTCGAAAGCCTGCCTGATGGGAGGCCAAGAGGTGGTTCTCCTCGACATAAGAGGACAGGCAAGAGGTGACATGGCTTTCAAGGATCTTCCCCAAGTAGGGGAGAAGAGAAATAGGCCGGAAGTTAGAGGGGAGAGAAGGATCTAGGCCGGGTTTCTTAAGAATGGGAAGAACCCTTGCGTTTTTAAAAGAGGAAGGAACAGAACCCAAAGTCAAGGAGGCATTAAGAAGAGCAAGAGGAGAGGCGGGACAGTTGGTGAAAAGAACTTTAAGGATCCGTGCCGGGGCACAGTCCGCTGGCGAGCCGGATTTGACTTTAGAAAGCAGATTGAGAAAGCAATCTATAGAAATAGGAGAAAAATGATCCATTGACGAGGAAGGCAGAGGAAGGGAACAGGGAACACCAGTATGTTGTGCCAAGGGAATATTTGCCTTTATATTGGCGATCTTGTCAATAAAATAATCATTAAGTGAGAGGCAGAGGGACTGGGTAGGGACAAGACTGGTGCTGGTGCGATCAGAGGTGGCGACATGATGAACCAGGGAAAAAATTTCTCGAGGTTTATTAACAGAGAGAGCAACTCTCTCAGTGAAGTAGTTAGTTTTGGCCGCCAAGATCGCTTTTTTGTAATCAGTAAGAAGGAGTTTATACTTGGCACGGAGGATGGGGCAGTAATTACGTCTCCAGTGACGTTCCGAACGCCTGAGATCGAGTTTAAGATCTTTAAGCTCCTTGGTGAACCATTTGTGTGCGTCGTAGGGGCGGACAGATTTTACCTTTTTGAGAGGGGCAACCTGATCACAGGAGGAGGAAAGCCAGGTGCTAATGGCTTCTGTCTGCGAGTCTAAGGAGAGGCCAGTAAGGTCTGGCATTGAAGAGGCCAGAGAAGATGAGAGTATGTTAAGATTCTAGTGAATATAACATCTCACCATGTAAATCTGGACAAACAGCGCTTAGAGACCCCGGTGGTTATAACGCGCCATATAAATTAAATAAATAAATAAATAAATAAGATCCGTTTGGTTCCAGCTACGAGCTAGTACATTTTTGGATAAGGGTAATTTGACAGCAAGTGCAGAAAAAATAGAAAAAGAGATAGTGAAATGATCAGACCAAATACAGGGAAGTAAAAGAGGGGGTGAGATGTCGCGGCGCAGTGACCAGATCTGGTCAAGGGTATGACCCTTGACATGGGTGGGAGCCAGAATGTGAGGTAAAAAATTCAGACACTGGAGGGTAGCAGAAAAGTCTTTGGAAAAAGAATCTTCTCTGGGGTCACCTGGCCAGTAGTTGAAATCGCCAAGTAAGATGACCGATGAATGGTTGACCGCCAGAGTGGCCAGGAGGTCCTGCAAGGTGGAAACAAATAGGGGCATGGATTGGGGAGGACGGTACATGAGGACGACAGTGAGGGGATTAGGGAGATTAAGGGAACGGGCCACCAAGTAATCCACATTGGGTATTGGTGGATGGTCAAGAAGCTGAAATTTCAGGTTGGAGCGAATGATCATCGCCACGCCACCCCCAGCCTTCCCAGCCGGGCGATCCGCCCCAAGGGCATAGTAGGTGTCAGGAAGAATGGCCAGGAGATCCGGGAGGGAATCAGTAGAAAACCAGGTTTCAGTGAGAAATAGATAGTCAGGGGATTCGGTGCTCAAGAGGTTAAAGAGTTCGGTCTGATGTCTGACTGCCGAACGAGTGTTGAGCAGGCAAGCAGTAGCAGCAGGAGGAGTGGATGGGGGACAAGAAACAGGCGGGAGGGCGGAGGAGGAAGAAGAGGAAGAAGTTGGGCAGAGAGTGAGAGGAGGAGTGAGAAGAGGCGGACAAGGTGGGTGGGGGACAAGAATACCGAAAGAGTCGAGGCGATGTAACAGAGGGGAGGGGAGAGGGAAGGGAGCCAGGTGTGCAGTAAGTTGGGCTGAAGAGTAGACCAGGGGACAGGTAGGATCTGTGGCCCCTAGTCCCGGTCGGTCGCGGACGGGCGCAGACGGGCTTGCCTTAGGCGCGCCCGCTGCGCCCGTCCGCTGCGCGTACGTGGGAAGCACATGTGGTGGTGGTGGATGCAGTGGAAGTGGTGGATGTGGTGGTGGATGTGGTGGTGGATGCGGTGGATGTGGTGGTGGTGGTGGATGTGGTGGTGGATGTCATGGTGGATGTGGATGTGAATGTGGTGGTGGATGTTGTGGTGGATGTGATGGTGGATGTGGTGGTGATGGTGGATGTGGTGGTGGATGCGGTGGATGTGGTGGTGGTGGATGCGGTGGATGTGGTGGATGCGGTGGTGGTGGTGGATACGGTGGTGGTGGTAGTGGTGGATGGGGTGGTGGTTGTAGTGGATGTGGTGGTGGATGTAGTGGTGGTGGATGTGGTGGTGGATGTGGCGGTGGATGTCATGGTGGATGTGGAGGTGATGGTGCACATCGAATAGCGAGACCTAAAAACACTCAGTAACCGATAGATGAAAAAGGGCTAACCTACACCCCACTGGCTCTCTGTACTGCTCAACATTGTATGTTTTGTTAGAGTTGTTTGAATTTGTTTTTGAAAGATTTAAAGCCGTCTGTAGCCAGACTTAATGACATAAAAAGTACATTTAAAGGAAACTGTTGTATGGATTGTGAACAAGCACAGCGTCCACGAACCTTTCCTGCACCCAGGCCTGAGTCAACCACCTTACATCGCCACACAGGCCCTGGGTCAAGAAGAGCCTGTTACACTCCCTGGCTTCTTGGGAGAGACATGTCCGAATTCACAAGAGCTAACCCCACAATGATGTTTACAACTGTAAACCGAATGTGTTTAAAATGTAACAGCGCCAGAATTGAAATGTTTTCCAGTAAGGGTCCCATCGTGGGTAATAAACTGTAGATATTCGCAATTACAACAAAATACCTCTCAACAAAGTAATCTGACATGCAGCAGGCAGGACACGGCCTAGTCCACTTCATAAGCTGAGACACACAGCTCTGACCATACTCTAGGGTGCTGGTCGCAGGTTGTCCCTGGCTCCGCTGGAAGGGAGGGGAGGGAGGGTAAAGAAGACATGGAAGTGGCATCGACAGCTCTGTGGGCAGCCGGGGGTGCCCCTCGAGTAGCGGTGAGAAGGGGAACAAGAATGAGGGAACGGAGAATGAGGGAAGGCATTTATATAATAATCTACAGTTGCTGAGGAGTTGGTATTATATCTCAGTGCAGTACACTGCCACCCATTGAGTAGGCATGCCAAGGAATTACCAGTGATTGAGACTGCTTTATTTCATTAGGAACACTTTTCAAATAACTGTGCGAGTTCGCCTGTGTTTCTTGCTTCAGTGTGAGCTGGTATGTACCTCCCCACTATGTCTGCTCCCAAGTCAGATACCACACCCGTGTCTAAGGCAATGTAATCCCGTTGCACTGACCTGCCTTTTAGCTACAAGCAAGCTGTCTTCAAATATCGATGCTAATCCAGTCAGCCTGAAGATACGTTACTGCCAGCAAAATATCCGTCCGTTTATTGGCAATGTTTCACGTCGTCTAACAACTGGAAACAATGGGAATGAATGTGTACAGGATCGCAAACTGGGTGTAAGCATTTGAAAGAAAAAATGCGACACGGCGGGCAGGGGAGGGGGCGGAGCGGGTAAAAAAAAACAAGACGGAGGGAAGGCAGAGAAGGGGAGGGGGGAGGAGAAATGCGACACGGCAGGCAGGGGAGGGGGCGGAGCGGGGAGAGGGTGTGAAAGCAGCAGGGGCCTGGTGCGAGTTCGCCTGTGTTTCTTGCTTCAGTGTGAGCTGGTATGTACCTCCCCACTATGTCTGCTCCCAAGTCAGATACCACACCCGTGTCTAAGGCAATGTAATCCCGTTGCACTGACCTGCCTTTTAGCTACAAGCAAGCTGTCTTCAAATATCGATGCTAATCCAGTCAGCCTGAAGATACGTTACTGCCAGCAAAATATCCGTCCGTTTATTGCCAATGTTTCACGTCGTCTAACAACTGGAAACAATGGGGATGAATTTGTACAGGATCGCAAACTGGGTGGAAGCATTTGAAAGAAAAAAAATGCGACACGGCGGGCAGGGGAGGGTGCGGAGCGGGTAAAAAAAAAAACAAGACGGAGGGAAGGCAGAGAAGGGGAGGGGGGAGGAGAAATGCGACACGGCGGGCAGGGGAGGGGGCGGAGCGGGGAGAGGGTGTGAAAGCAGCAGGGGCCTGGAGTGCGTCTGAGGGAACAGACGGCGATTTGGTGATGTGCACGCGCATTTTAGGTCAATGCGCTTGCGCATTGACCTAAAAGCCACGGGCACAGCACCAAATCGCCCAGTTAGTTAAAGTTTGTTTAAAGCCCTATATCCTCGCAAGCTCGATGCGTGCGCATCGAATAGCGAGACCTAACAAGTCAGGCCCGGGCCGTGCTGTGATTGGCTGACGTCACGGGGGTGTCCCGGGCGGGCAGCCAATCACAGCGCGGCCCGGGAAATTACGTCAGGGGGGTGTCCCGGGCCTGCAGCCAATCACAGCGCGGCCCGGGACACACGGCAACAAGGGGCGGGGCTTAAAAAAAGACCCAGAAACGCCCCCGAATCGCGTTTTCACTGGAAAACGTGATTGACGGCCAATCTCTTCCAATGGCTAGCCTCCATTTATGGAGCTAGCCAATGGAAGAAGGGGCGGATTCAAGTCCCCCATAATGTAAACAATAGCTTTCGCCTGGGCGTAGCCCTGCTTCGCAGTGCTACGGCCAGGTCGAAACCTAACAAGAAAATATACTTTTCATGGCCCAGTCATACCACGCAGTACAGTGTCATGCTACTAGCAGTGCAAGGGAGCCACAACACACGTGTCCCCAACGTTACCCATGTTCTAGTGGCGATGGAAATTATATAAATGGACTGCGTCAGATAAAAGAGTTTCATCACCCATCCTAACTTGGCTCCCAGGTCAGCACAAGACAGGATAAGAACCTAATAATCAAAACAAGAATAATCACCGTGATGCAGCCGTGGGGAGGGGGCCCAAAGGATGCAGAAGTTGGCAAAAGCGGGAACAGAAAGATAAATTATTAAAAAGGCTAAATCAAAAAAACGTATGACACAAATGGAGTGAGAAAACGAACTAAGAAACTGAGTATGGGCTATAAAACAGATTAAACATAAAGGAAGGACAAGAGGATGATCAAATGAAAAAAGGAACAAAAAAATTAATGTGAATATGGAATAGGGAAATATGAAAATAAAATAAAATATGATTTTAAAGAATAGAGAGAAAAGAATTATATAAATAGATTATGATCAAATGAATTCCCACAAAAAGAACTGCAGTTGCTCAAAACTGCGTGCATACTGATAAACCATGAAGTGCACGATCTTCTCAACCTAATATGAATTTTTTTGACTTGTAGTTATTTTGGTTGTTAATTTACTTATTCATATACTAACTATTGCGCGACCTCCTCTGATTTGCCTGTACATGAATTTTGACCTTCTGTCCTGAATTTTTGTACTGAATTTTAACCCGATGTCCTGAATGTTCACACCCACCATCCTGAATATGCACCCATGCCAGTTGGTCACCCTAATCATTCCTCTTTCACGCGCACTCCAGACATGTCAGTCATACCCTGGTCTTATCTCCTGGTGTTCGAGGTGGCAAAATGTTCACGTTTATTCCAACCATGCGTATATATGAGACATTAGCGCCTCCTTCCGGCACAGGTTGTAAAGAGCTGGGCCAGTACTTTTCAATCAGAGACTTTACACATTCGTCCTTCAGCAAAGACGCGCACTGTGCTTCCTGCAGGAAACGAGGAGCAGTTTTCAATGTTAACAATTAGACCCACATAAACCGCATCTACGGACGCACTAAGGACGACCTGACCGAGCGGCCAGCATTGCACAGGGTCCGAACTACAGGTCTCCTGAGGCGAGACTCAAAGTCTGGCCCCTTCTGTTCACTATAATATTCACCGTATGAGAACAAGTACGTTTGTATTTATATCAATACAAACATTTCTTAAAAGGTATAACGCGGTTTACTGGACTAGGGGAGAAACTGGACAGAGATGCGGATATGTCCCAGTAAAAATCATTTAACTTGTACAATGTAAGGAAAGGGCGCCATGCAAGCAAGTTGTGAGAATAAGACGTACAATTAAAATGTAATTGATTTTAAACGAAGACTAAAAACAACCACGTTTGACATACGCTTGAAAGGCGCGTGCCTTCCCAGCGGCACCAGAAGCAGAATCCTGTGAATGGAACACTTATGACCTAACAGGCGCTCCAATGCGATGTCACGAGGCGCAGAGTAAATGCAGGGGGGAGGCCGTCACGGCAGCGGAGAGAAAAGGAGAGACCACTGTTGGGGAAGTATATCGGGTAGGATTGGATCTTATGCAGGTTAATCACAGGATCATTGTGTGACAAAAAAGTTAAATTATCTCAATAAAATGCACAATAACCGTGCCTTGCCTGCTCCCCCTGTTGAACTGAAACACATGGTATCACCCACACAGCAGTGATGTATGATGACACGCTGAAAAGCCTCCATTGTGACGTGTTCTTGGTATAAGAGGCTGGTAACCAGGCAGCTGCAGCATTACACTCGGGGACACCGGACGGGGAGGACCACTGCGGGCGGCTGCAGCTCGGGGCAGGGAGAGGCCGAAGCTGCGGGGGCTGAGCAGGCTCCGAAAAGGAAGGGGAGCCCTCCGTCCCTCTTCCTTCCTTTCCCTCCCTCCCTCCCTCCCCCTTCCTTCTCTATATTTCTTCTCCTCTACCCTTCATTCTTCTACCCTTTCCTCTCCTGTCCCCGCCTCCCATCCAATGCCCTTCCCTTCCACTCTACCCTATCTCTTATAACCGTTCCCCTTCCCTCCCGTCTCCTTTCTTCCCTTTCATTCCTTTTCCTCTATATCCCTTTGCTATTTCTCATCGCTTCCCTTGACTATCTCCTCTTCACTTCACTTCCCTTCCCTAACTCTCCTCTCATCTCCCCTTCCTTTCCAATTTCTTCTAGCCCCTTCTGTTCTCTTTTCCTTCTCATAATTTCCCTTCAAATGTCCTTCCCCTTCCTTCTCTGCATCGCCTCTCCCTTACCTTTCTTCCCCTTCCTTCCTCTCCCCTCCACTCGCCTTCCTTCCTACCCTTTCTCTTTTATCCTTTCCCCTTCCATCCTCTTCATCTCCTTCGCTTCTCCTCCATTTGCTTCACTTCCCTTTCCATTTCCCTTCAATTCCCTTCCCTTTCTTCTCCCTCTCTCCTCCACTCTCCCTCCCCTTCCTCTTAACCCTCCCTTTCATTGCCTTTCCTCTTACTTCCATCCATTTCCATCTCCCCTTCCATTTCATTCCCTTCCCTATCTCTCCATTACTTCTTTATCTCTCCTTCCTCTACCATTCCCTCCCCTTCTTACCTTCCCCTCACTTTCTTCCTTACATATTGCTTGTCTCTTCTTTAGGCCTCTTGCCTATCTCTCTTTTCCTCTCCTCACCTTCAATTTCCATCCCTTCCCCTGTTCCATATCCTTTCCTTACCCGTCCCTTTCCCCCCCGGCCTCTCCATTCCCTATCTCTTGGCTTATCTTCTCTTGCCTCTCCTTCCCTTCTGTCCTTCCCATCTCTCCTCCCCTCCCCTCTCCCCTCCATTCATTTCCTTTACCCTTCCCCTACCCTTCTCTAGCTTATCTCTCCCCTCACTTCCTCCCTCCTTCCCTTCTGTTCCTTCCTTCCCTATCTCTCCTCTCCCATTCCCTTTATGCCTTTACCTTGCTCTCCTCTCCCTTTCCCAAACATTCTTTGCTTTTCTATCCCTTCCCTTTCATCCCCCTACCCCTCCCTTCGATATCTCTCCCTTAACCTTCCCTTTCCATTCCCTCCCATGTCCTTTCCCTTCCTTCTGTCTCTGCTTTTCTTTGCCCTTCCCTTTTCTCCCCTCGCCTTCCCACCATTCCCCTTTCCTTCCTAGCTACCCCAATTTTTGTATCATATCCCATTCTCTACCCTTCCTCCGCTCTCTTTCCCATCACGTACCTTCGCTGTCTCAACTCTCCCCTTTCCTTCACCTCACTCCCCATTTCTTAATCCCTATACCCTCCCTGCATCTTCCATTTCCTTGTCTCCCCTACGCTTCACATTCCTTTCCATCCCTCTTCCCTTCCCTTTCCTGTCCCTTCCATATAGCTCCTCTCCCTTCTAACCCTTTCCTTCTCTTCCACTGCTTATGTATCCTCTCCTTTCCTTTCCTCTTCCCTTTTATCTATTTCCCTCATTGCCTCTCCTCTCCCATCTGCTCTCCTAACCTTTCCGTCCACTATCCCCTTTTCTTCTCTTCTCTATCTTTCCTGTTCGCGTCCCCATATCTCTCCTTCCCTCCCTTGCCTTCTCTATCCCCTTAGCTATGTCTCCTATCTTCTCCCGTTTACTTTCCCCTGCATCCCTTCTCTCCTGCTCTTCTCTCCTATCGGCTCTCCTCACCTTCCCTCATTTTTCTTCCTGCCCTTTTTCTTTCTACTCTATCCCTTCCATATCTTTCCTCCCTACCCTTGCCTTCCTCCTTTGCTTCCCCATCACTCCTCTCCTCTGCCCTTCCCTTCCTTTCCCTTCCCATTGTTTCATTTTCCTTCCCTAACTTCTTTCCTTTTCTGTCTTTTCTCTCCCCTACTGTTCCCTTCCCCTAACTTCCATTACCTCCCTCGACTATCTCTCCTCTACTCGAGCCTTCCCTCAAGTACCCTCCCCTCCCCTTTCACTCCCTCTTGCCTATCTCTTCTTTTCTCTGCCCTTCCCTCCCCTTCCCCATCTTCTCATACCTCCTTTTCCTTTCACTTCACTTTTCTTTTTTACCATTTCTTTCCTCTCCAAACTCTTTCCGTCCCCACCCTCCTCATTCTCCCATTCCCCTCCATTCCCTATCTCTCCACTCTCCCCTTCACTTCCTTCCCTATCTATTCTCTCCCCGTCCCGCCTGATACAACCCTTTCCTTGCTTTCCTTTCCCTTCCCATTAGTTTCATTATCTCTTCTATCCCCTTCCGCTTCTCTTTCCCTTCCCTTTCTTTTCTTCTTTCCCTTCCTTTCTTTGCCAATGTCTTTCCCCATCTACCCTTTCCAGGCTTTTTAGCTATCGTTCCACCCTTTCCTCTTCTCTTCCCTTCCCTCCCCTTCCCATCTGTACACTCCTCTTTCTCCCAAACCTTTCCTTCTCCGCCACTCCCTGTCCTCTCCTCTTCTCTCCCCCTCTCCTTTCCTCTCCTCCTTTCTCCTCTCCTCTTCTCTGTTCTCCTCTCTCTTTTCCTTTACTCTTCCCTTCCATTCCTTTCCCCTTCATTTCTCTTCCTTACTTCCCTAACTCTTCCTTTCCCTTTCCTAGTTGCTCTCTCCCCTTTACCTCCCTTCCAGATCTCTCCACACTTCTCATCTCCTCAGCGTCTCTTCCTCTTTACATACCCTTTTCATGACGTTCCACCCTCCCCTCACCTTCTTTCCCTTTCCCAGTCACTTAATTATTTCGCTACCTCTCCTCTCCCCTCCTACATTTACTTCCCTTTTATAATATCCTTCCCTACCCTTCCCTGTCTCTCCCCCAAACCTCTCCCTCCATTCCTTTCATTCTTCCCTATCACCTCTAGTATTACCCTATTATCCTCAATGTCATTCTCTTCCTTTCCCATTTCTCCACTTTCCTGCCTTGCCTTCTCCTCCCATCCGCTCTCCTCACCTTTCCTTGCCTTTAACTCCCCTCTTCCGTTCTCTTCTAGTTCCTCTGTTTCCCTTCCTATCTTCTCCCCTTCCTTCCCTTGCCTTTTCTCATCTCCCCTTCCATCTCTTCTCTCCGTTTTCTTTTCCTCCTCATGCCTTCTCTCCCCTTTGTCTCTTCTAATCCCTTCCCTCTTCCCATTCCTTTCCCTCTCTTTTTTCTCCTCACTTCCATCCTTAATTTCTCTCCCCCTTGTTCCCCTCCACTCCCAACTTTTCTACCTATTCTTTCCATTGTATCTCCTTCCCTCTTCTCCTCCCCTTCCTGCCTTCACTTCCCATTTCCCTTACACTCCTTTCCCTTAGCTTTTTCTACTTTCCCGTCTAACCCTCCCTTCCCCTCCCTCTCTACTTCTATTCCCTTCAATTCCCTTTGGTTCTCTTCCTTACTTATCTAGCTCTCCTCCCTCTTTCCTTTCACTTCCCCTAACTTCCTTCCCTATTTTAGCTCTCCCTTTCACTTACCTTACCTATCTCTCCACTCTTCACTTCTCATATCCACTCTCCTCAGCTTTCCCCTTTCCATGCACTTTCCCGAAAGTGTATGGAAAGGGGAAAGCTGAGGAGAGTGGATATGAGAAGAGAAGAGTGGAGAGATAGGTAAGGTAAGTGAAAGGGAGAGCTAAAATAGGGAAGGAAGGTAGGGGAAGTGAAAGGAAAGGGGGGAGGAGAGCTAGATAAGTAAGGAAGAGAACCAAGGGGAATTGAAGGGAAGAGGGAAGGGAATAGAAGTAGAGAGGGAGGGGAAGGGAGGGTTAGACAGGAAAGTAGAAAAAGCTAAGGGCAAGGAGTGTAAGGGAAATGGGAAGTGAAGGCAGGAAGGGGAGGAGAAGAGGGAAGGAGATACAATGGAAGGAATAGGTAGAAAAGTTGAGAGTGGAGGGGAACAGGGGGAGAGAAATTAAGGATGGAAGTGAGGAGAAAAAAGAGAGGGAAAGGAATGGGAAGAGGGAAGGGATTAGAAGAGACAAAGGGGAGAGAAGGCATGAGGAGGAAAAGAAAAGGGAGAGAAGAGATGGAAGGGGAGATGAGAAAAGGCAAGGGAAGGAAGGGGAGAAGATAGGAAGGGAAACAGAGGAACTAGAAGAGAACGGAAGAGGGGAGTTAAAGGCAAGGAAAGGTGAGGAGAGCGGATGGGAGGAGAAGGCAAGGCAGGAAAGTGGAGAAATGGGAAAGGAAGAGAATGAAATTGAGGATAATAGGGTAATACTAGAGGTGATAGGGAAGAATGAAAGGAATGGAGGGAGAGGTTTGGGGGAGAGACAGGGAAGGGTAGGGAAGGATATTATAAAAGGGAAGTAAATGTAGGAGGGGAGAGGAGAGGTAGCGAAATAATTAAGTGACTGGGAAAGGGAAAGAAGGTGAGGGGAGGGTGGAACGTCAAGAAAAGTGTATGTAAAGAGGAAGAGACGCTGAGGAGATGAGAAGTGTGGAGAGATAGGGAAGGGAGGTAAAGGGGAGAGAGCAACTAGGAAAGGGAAAGGAAGAGTTAGGGAAGTAAGGAAGAGAAATGAAGGGGAAAGGAATGGAAGGGAAGAGTAAAGGAAAAGAGAGGAGAACAGAGAAGAGGAGAAAGGAGGAGAGGAAAGGAGAGGGGGGAGAGAAGAGGAGAGGACAGGGAGTGGCGGAGAAGTAGAGGTTTGGGAGAAAGAAGAGTGTACAGATGGGAAGGGGAGGGAAGGGAAGAGAAGAGGAAAGGGTGGAACGATAGCTAAAAAGCCTGGAAAGGGTAGATGGGGAAAGACATTGGCAAAGAAAGGAAGGGAAAGAAGAAAAGAAAGGGAAGGGAAAGAGAAGCGGAGGGGATAGAAGAGATAATGAAACTAATGGGAAGGGAAAGGAAAGCAAGGAAAGGGTTGTATCAGGCGGGACGGGGAGAGAATAGATAGGGAAGGAAGTGAAGGGGAGAGTGGAGAGATAGGGAATGGAGGGGAATGGGAGAATGAGGAGGGTGGGGACGGAAAGAGTTTGGAGAGGAAAGAAATGGTAAAAAGAGAAGTGAAAGGAAAAGGCGGTATGAGAAGATGGGGAAGGGGAGGGAAGGGCAGAGAAAAGAAGAGCTAGGGAAGAGGGAGTGAAAGGGGAGGGGAGGGTATTTGAGGGAAGGCTCGAGTAGAGGAGAGATAGTCGAGGGAGGTAATGGAAGTTAGGGGAAGGGAACAGTAGGGGAGAGAAAAGACAGAAAAGGAAAGAAGTTAGGGAAGGAAAATGAAACAATGGGAAGGGAAAGGAAGGGAAGGGCAGAGGAGAGGAGTGATAGGGAAGCAAAGGAGGTAGGCAAGGAGAAAAGATATGGAAGGGATAGAGTAGAAAGAAAAAGGGCAGGAAGAAAAATGAGGGAAGGTGAGGAGAGCCGATAGGAGAGAAGAGCAGGAGAGAAGGGATGCAGGGGATAGTAAACGGGAGAAGATACCTTACCCCTTCCCCTCCATCGCCTGTCTCCTTCCCCACCCTTTCTTTACCTTTATTCGCGCTCTCCTCCCCCCAACTCTTTTCCCCCTTTTTATACCTTCCCTTCCCTTTCGCCCTCTCTCCTGCCCACCTTCACTATCTCGTGTTCCCCCGCCCTGACCTTCCCTCATTTCCCCTTCCCTCCCATCTCTAATTCTACTTTTCCTTCTCTTCCATTTCCGCTAGCTCAAAGATACAGCAGACTGAACTGAGCATGAAAAACACAAAACATCCAACCCTTTAACAAGAAAAGTTTAACAAGACATTCATTTTTTAGTGTTCAAATTTTTTATTAAACATATTTTTCATACATATTAAACAAACGCATTGCAAGGAATATAAACATCCATTTGCATCTAAATATAATATTTATAACATGAATGGGGTGCTAATGGTAATTTTATGTATGCGTTTTGGGGTGCAAAGGGTAATTTGAGATTTGATGGTGGGTATGGATTTTGGAGTGACAAGTGTAATTTTAGGGTTCAGTGTGGGTATGGGTTTTGGGGTGCAAAGGGTAATTTTAGGGATCAAGTAGGTATGGGTTTATGTGCGCCAAGGGAAGTTTTTGGGTTAGGGGAGGTGTGGGTCTCTATGGTGCGAAGGATAATTTTGGGGTTCAGGGTGGGTATGGGTTTTGGACTGTAAAAGGTTATTTTAAGGTCCAGGGTGGGTGTGGGTTTTGGGATGCCAAGGGTAATTTTAGGGTTCAGGGTAGGTATGGGTTTTTGGGTGCCACGTGTTTTTTTTAGTGTTCAGGGTGGGTATTTGGTTTTGGGTGACAAGGTTGAATTTAAGGTTCAGGGTGTGTGTGGGTTTTGGGGTGCCAAGGGTAATTTTAGGGTTCAGTATGGGATTGGTTTTGGCGAGCCAAGGGAAATTTTAGAGTTCAGGGTGGGCATGGGTTTTGGGGAGCCAAGGGTAGTTTTAGGGTTCAGAGTGAGTTTGGGTTTTTGGGTGCTAAGGGTACTTTTAGGGTTTGGGGTGGGTATGGGTTTTGGGGTGCCAAAGTTAATTTTAGGGTTCAGTGTGGGTATGGGTTTTGGGGTGCTAAGGGTCATTTTAGGGTTGAGCCTGGGTATGGGTTATGGGGTGTCAAGGGTAATTTTGGGGTTCAGGGTGGGTATGAATTTTGGGGTGCCAAGGGTAATTTTGGGGTTCAGGGTGGGTGTTGATTTTGGGGTGCAAGGGTAATCTTAGGGTTCAGGGTAGGTAAGGGTTTAGTATGCCAATGGTAATTTCAAGGTTCTTTGTAGGTATGGGTTTAGGGGTGTCAAGGTTATTTTTGGGGTATGGGGGATATAGGTTTTGGGGTGCCACGGGTAATTTTAGGTATTGGTTTTGGGGTCCAAAGGGTCATTTTAGGGTTCAGGGTAGTAATGGGTTTTGGGGTGCCAGGGGTAATTTTAGGTTTCAGGGTGGGTATGGGTTTTGGGGTGCTAAGGGTCATTTTAGGGTACATTGTAGGTATGGGGTGCCAAGGTTTTGTGGGGTTATGGGTTTTGGGGTGCTATGGGTAATTGTAGGGTCCAGGGTGGGTGTGGGTTTTGGGGTGTTGAGATACTTTAATTTTCGGGTTCATTGTAGGTATGGGTTTTGGGGTGTCAAGGTTATTTTTGGGGTATGGGGATATGGGTTTTGGGGTGCCACAGATAATTTTAGGTATTGGTATTGGGGTGCAAAGGGTAATTTTAAGCTTCAGGGTAGTTATGGGTTTTGGCGCGCCAAGGATAATTTTAGGTTTCAGGGTGGGTATGGGTTTTGGGGTGCTAAGGGTAATTTTAGGGTACATTTGGTATGGGGTGCCAAGGTTTTTTTGGGGGTGTTTTTTGGGGTGCTAAAAGTAATTTTAGGGTTCAGGGTGGGTATGGGATTCGGGGTGCTAAGGGTAATTTTAGGGTTCAGGGTAGGTATGGGTTTTGGGGTGCTAAAGGTCATTTTGGGGTTCAGGGTGGGTATGAGTTTTGGGGTGCCAAGGGAAATTTTGGGGTTCAGGGTGGGTGTGGGTTTGGGGGTGCCAGGGGTAGTTCTAGGGTTCAGTGTGGGTATGGGTTATAGCGTGCCAATCGTCATTTTAGGGCTCAGGATGGGTATGGGTTTTGGGGTGCTAAGGGTAATTTTAGGGTTCAGGATGGATGTGGGTTTTGGGGTGCCAAGGATAATTTAAGGGTTCGGGGGGTGTGGGTTTTGGAGCGCTAAGGGCAATTTTAGGGTTCAGTATGGGATGGGTTTTGGCTGAGCCAAGGGTAACTTTAGAGTTCAGGGTAGACATCGGTTTTAGGGAGCCAAGGGTAGTTTTAGGGTTCAGAGTGAGTATGGGTTTTGAGGTGCTAAGGATCATTTTAGGGTTGGGCCTGGGTATGGGTTTTGTAGTGCAAGGGTAATTTTGGGGTTCAGGGTGGGTATGGGTTTAGGGGTGCCAAGGGTAATTTTGGGGTTCAGGGCGGGTGTGGGTTTAGGGGTGCCAAGGGTAACCTTAGGGTTCAGGGTGGGTATAGATTTTGGGCTGCCAAGGTTAATTTTAGGGTTCAGGGTGGGTATGGGTTTTGGGGTACTAAGGGTCATTTTAGGGTTGAGCCTGGGTATGGGTTTTGTAGTGCAAGGGCAATTTTGGGGTTCAGGGTGGGTATGGGTTTTGGGGTGCCAAGGGTAATTTTGGGGTTCCGGGCGGGTGTGGGTTTAGGGGTGCCAAGGGTAACAGTAGTGTTCAGGGTGGGTATGGGTTTTGGGGTGCTAAGGGTAATTTTGGGGTTCAGAGCGGGTGTGGGTTTAGGGGTGCCAAGGGTAACCTTAGGGTTCAGGGTGGGTATGGGTTTTAGGGTGTTGAGGATAATTTGAGGGTTCAGGGTGGGTTTTGAGGTAGCAAGGGTAATTTTAGGGCTCAGGGTGGGTATGGGTTTAGGGGTACCAAGGGTCATTTTAAAGTTCGGAATGGGTTTTGGGGTGCCATGGGTGATTTTAGGATTCAGGGTGGGCTTGGGTTTTGGGGAGTCAAGGGTCGTTGTAGGGTTCTGAGTATAGGTTTAGGGGTGCTAAGGGTAATTTTAGGGTTCAGGGTGGGTATGGGTTTTGGGGTGCCAAGAGTAATTTTAGGGTTCAGGGTGGGTATGGGTTTGGGGTGCCAAGGTTAATTTTAGGGTTCATGGTGGGTATGGGTTTGGGTTGCTAAGGGTCATTTTAGGGTTGAGCCGGGGTATGGGTTTTGGGGTGCCAAGGGTAATTTTGGGGTTCAAGGTGGATGTGGGTTTTGGGGTGACAAGAGTAACCTTAGGAGTCAGGGTGGGTATGGCTTTTGGGGTACCAAGGTTCATTTTAAAGTTCAAGGTGGGTATGGGTTTTGATGAGCTAAGGGTAGTTTTAGGGTTCACAGTGGGTATGGGTGTTGGGGTGCTAAGGGTAATTTTAGGGTTCAGGGTAGGTATGAATTTTGGGGTGCTAAGGGTAGTTTTAGGTTTGAGACTGGGTATGGGTTTTGGGGTGCCAAGGGTAATTATGGGGTTCAGGGTGGGAAAGGGTTTTGGGGTGCCAAGGAAAATTGTGGGGTTCAGAGTGGAGTGGGTTTTGGGGTGCTAAGGGTAATTCTAGGGTTCAGGTTGAGTATGGGTTTTAGGGTGCCAATGGTAATTTTAGGGCTCCGGTGGGTGTGGGTTTTCGGGTGCCAAGGGTAATTTTAGGGCTCAGGGTTGATATGGGTTTTGGGGAGCCAAGTGTAGTTTTAGGGTTCAGAGTGAGTATTGGTTTTGGGTTGCTAAGGATAATTTTTGGGTTTATTGTAGGTATGGGTTTTGGGGCGCCAATAGTAATTTTAGGGTTCAGGGTGGGTATGGGTTTTGGGGTGCTAAAGGTAATTTTAGGGTTGAGCCTGGGTATGGGTTTTGGGGTGCCAAGGGTAATTTTGGGGTTCAGGGTGGGTATGGGTTTTGGGGTGCCACGGGTAATTTTGGGGTTTAGGGCGGGTGTGGGTTTTGGGGTGCCATAGGTAACCTTAGGTTTCAGGGTGGGTATGGGTTTTAGGGTGTCAAGGGTAATTTTAGGGCTCAGGGTGGGTATGGGTTTTGGGGTAACAGGTGATTTTAGGGTTCAGTGTGGGTTTTGGGGTGCCAAGGGTAATTTTAGTTTTCAGTATGGGATGGGTTTTGGTGAACCAATAGCAATTTTAGTCTTCGCGGTGGGCGTGGGTTTTGGGGAGTCAGGGGTAGTTTTAGGGTTCAGATTAAGTATGGGTTTTTGGGTGCTATGGGTAATTTTAGGGTTCAGGGTGGGTATGGGGTTTGGGGTTCCAAGGTTAATTTTAGGGTTCAGGGTGGGTTTGGGTTTTGGGGTGCTAAGGGTCATTTTAGGGTTGAGCATGGGTATGTGTTTTTGGGTGTTAATGGTAATTTTAGGGTCCAGGGTGTGTATGGGTTTTGGGGTGCTAAGGGTAATTCTAGGGTTCAGGTTGAGTATGGGTTTTAGGGTGCCAATGGTAATTTTAGGGCTCCGGTGGGTGTGGGTTTTGGGGTGCCAAGGGTAATTTTAGGGCTCAGGGTTGATATGGGTTTTGGGGAGCCAAGTGTAGTTTTAGGGTTCAGAGTGAGTATTGGTTTTGGGTTGCTAAGGCTAATTTTTGTGTTTATTGTAGGTATGGGTTTTGGGGCGCCAATAGTAATTTTAGGGTTCAGGGTCGGTATGGGTTTTGGGGTGCTAAAGGTAATTTTAGGGTTGAGCCTGGGTATGGGTTTTGGGGTGCCAAGGGTAATTTTGGGGTTCAGGGTGGGTATGGGTTTTGGTGTGCCAAGGGTAATTTTGGGGTTTAGGGCGGGTGTGGGTTTTGGGGTGTCATAGGTAACCTTAGGTTTCAGGGTGGGTATGGGTTTTAGGGTGTCAAGGGTAATTTTAGGGCTCAGGGTGGGTATGAGTTTTGGGGTAACAGGTGATTTTAGGGTTCAGTGTGGGTTTTGGGGTGCCAAGGGTAATTTTAGTTTTCAGTATGGGATGGGTTTTGGTGAACCAATAGTAATTTTAGTCTTCGTGGTGGGCGTGGGTTTTGGGGAGTCAGGGGTAGTTTTAGGGTTCAGATCAAGTATGGGTTTTGGGGTGCTATGGGTAATTTTAGGGTTCAGGGTGGGTATGGGGTTTGGGGTTCCAAGGTTAATTTTAGGGTTCAGGGTGGGTTTGGGTTTTGGGGTGCTAAGGGTCATTTTAGGGTTGAGCATGGGTATGTGTTTTTGGGTGTCAATGGTAATTTTAGGGTTCAGGGTGTGTATGGGTTTTGGGGTGCCAAGGGTAATTGTAGGGTTCTGGGTGGGTGTGGGTTTTGGGGTGCCACGGGTAACCTTAGGGTTCAGGGTGGGTATGGGTTATAGGGTGCCAATGGTAATTTTAGGGCTTAGGGTGGGTATGGTTTTTGGGGTGCCAAGGGTAATTTTAGGTTTCAGCGTGGGTGTGGGTTTTGGGGTGTCGAGGATAATTTAAGGGTTCAGGTTGGGTGTTGGTTTTGGGGTCCCAAGGGTAATTTTAGGGCTTGGGGTCGGTATGGGTTTTGGGGTACCAAGGGTAATTTTAAAGTTCAGGGTAGATAGGGGTTTTGGGGAGCCAAAGGTAGTTTTAGGGTTCAGAGTGAGTATGGGTTTTAGGGTGCTAAGGGTAATTTTAGGGTTCCTTGTAGGTATGGGTTTTGGGGTGCCAAGGTTACAAGGTTATTTTTGGGGTTATGGAGGGTATGGTTTGTTGGCTGCCACCGGTAATTTTAGGTATTGGTTTTGGGGTGCAAAGGGTAATTTTAGGGTTCAGGGTGGTTATGGGTTTTGGCGTGCCAAGGGTAATTTTTGGTTTCAGTTTGGGTATGGGTTTTGGTCTGCTAAGTGTAATTTAAGGGTGCATTGTAGGTAGGGTGTGCCAAGATTATTTTTGGGGTTATGGGGGTATGGGTTTTGGGGTGCGAAGGGTAATTTTAGGGTTCAGGGTGGGTATGGGTTTTGGGGTGCTATGGATAGTTTTAGGGTTCATGGTAGGTATGAATTTTGGGGTGCTAAGGGTCATTTTAGGGTTGAGAAAGTGTATGGGTTTTGGGGTGCCAAGGGTCATTTTGGGGTTCAGGTTGGGTGTGGGTTTTGGGGTGCCAAGGGTAATTCTAGGGTTACGGTTGGGTATGGGTTTTAGGGTGCCACTGAAAATTTTAGGGCTCACGGTGGGTGTGGGTTTTGGGGTGCCAAAGGTAATTTTAGGGTTAATTGTAGGTATTGGTTTTGGGGTGCTAAGGGTACTTTTTGGGTTATGGGAGGTATGAGTTTCGGGGTGCCAAGGGTCATTTTAGGTATTGGTTTTGGGGTGCAAATGGTAATTTTAGGGTTCAGGGTGGGTATGGGTTTTGGGGTGCCAAGGAACATTTTAGGTTTTAGGGTGGGTATGGGTTTTGAGGTGCTAAGGGTAATTTTAGGGTTCAGTGTAGCTATGAGTTTTGGGGTGCCTGGGGTTATTTTAAAGTTCAGGGGGTATGGGTTTTGGAGTGTCAAGGGTAATTTAGGGGTTCGGTATGGGTTTTGGAGTGCTATAGGTAATTTATGCTGGGTATTGGGGTGGTAAGGGTATTTTAGCAATTTAAGGGGGTATGGGTATTGGGGTGGTATGGGTTATCTTAGGGTTTTAGGTTGATTAAAAAAATTAGATATATATATATATAGAGAGAGAGACAGGGAAGGGCACAGGACAGTAGAAGGGGATGGGTGGAGTTAGAAGGGTATAGGACTGAAGATAGAGATAGGTAAGAAGATAGAAAGGAAGGGTATAGGAGGAGAGAGAAAGAATGGAAAAAGAAGGGAAGGAAAGCAAGAAAAGAGAAGAGGAGGGACAGGAAGGGAAGGGGAGGGGGAAAGGGGAAAAAGGGAAGAGGAAGTGAAACGGGGAGGGGAAAGAAAGAGAAGCGGAAGCATAGGAAAGGGGAGGGAAGGGGAAGGTTAGGAAAGGAGAGAAACTGGAAGTAAAGGGATTAGGATAGGAGGTGTTGGAAGGGGATAGGACAGAGGACAGGGAAAGGAAGGGAATGGACTGAAAGGAAAGAAAAAGGAAAGGAGGGGAAGAAGAAAAGGGATGGAAAGTTGGGGTTGGAAGGGTAAAGGCGGAGACAGGGAAGGGCAGGGAAGGGAAAGCGCAAAAGCGCAAAGGAAAGGGAGAAGGGGAAAGGAAATGGGAAGGAGGAAAGGGGGAGGGAAAAAAGGGGTACAGAAAGGGGAGGAGAAAGGTTAAGGAAATATGGAATGGAATATAAGAGGGAGGGGAGAAGGGAATGGAGAGGTAAAGTATGAGACAAGGAAGGTGTATAGGAGGAGACAAAAGAGGTGGGAAGGGATATAGGAGGAGACAGGGAATATAAGGGGTATAAAAGGAGACAGTGAAGGGTGGGAGTATAGAAGGAAACAGAGAAGGGGTATAGGATTAGACAGGGAAGGGAAGGGGTACAGGAGGAGACAGTTAAGGGAAGGAGTATAGGAGGAGGCAGGGAAGGGGCATGGGAGACAGGGAAGGGAAGAGGTATAGGAAAAGGCAGGGAAGGGGTATAGGAGGAGACAGGGAAGGGAATGGGTATAGGAGATCACACGGAAGGGGTATAGGGGAAGATGATTAGGAGGAGACTTGGAAGGGAAGAGATACAGAAGGAGACAGGGAAGGGGAGAAGCATAGGAGGAGGCAGGGAAGGGGTAAAGGAGACGGAAAGACGGGTTTAGAAGGAAAAAGGGGATGGGGAAAGGGAAGGGAAGAGAGTGATATAGGAGGAGACAGGGGATGGGTATAGGAGGAGGCATAAAAGGGGTATAGGAGATGGGGAGGACGGGTTTAGGAGGAAAAAGTGAAAGGGCATAGGGAAAAGGGGAGAGGGATATAGGAGGAGATAGGGAAGGGACGAGAGGGGGATAGGAGGAGTCAGGGAAGAAAAGGGAAAGGGTAATAGGAGGAGAGAGGGAAGAGAAGGGAAGAAGGAAAGGGAGGGAAAGTGGGGATTGGAAGGGTATAGGTAGAGACAGGAAAGGGGGCAGGGAAGTGAAGGGTATAGAAGGAGATGGAAGGGAAGGGGGGCATAGGAGACAGGGAAGGGAGTGGTAAAGGAGGAGACAGGGGAGGGGTACATGAAGAGGTAGGGAAGGTAAGGGGTATAGGAGCAGTCAGGGTAAGGAATGAAAGGGAAGGGGTATCGGAGAAAACAGGGAAGGGGTATAGGAGGAGACTGGGAAGGGTTAAAGGAGGAGACAGGTAAGAGAGGGGATGTGTATTGGGGGAGGCAGGGAAGGGGCAGAGGAGACAGGTAAGGGAGGGAAGGGGTATAGGAGGAGGCAGGGAATGGGTATAGGAGACAGGGAAGGAATGGGGTATAGGGGGAAAAAGAGAAGGGTTATGGGAAAAAGAGAAGGATATAGAAGGAGACAGGGAAGGGAAAGGTACTATGAGGAGACAGGGAAGGGAAGAGCAAGGAAGAAGGAAAGAGAGGGAACGTGGGGGTTGTTAGGATATAGGCAGAGACAGGGGAGGGCAAGGAAAGGAAATGAAGAGAAGGGGAAAATAAAAAGGGGAAACGAGCAAAGGAAAGGGGAAAGGGCACAGCACAGAGAGGATGAGAAAAGAAAGGGGGAGGGGAAAGTGAAGGGGATAGGGGAGGGGGTGGAGGGGAGGGGAGGGATGAAGGGAAGGAAAGGTAAAGGAAGGGAGAAGGGAAGGGGGTATAGGAGGAGACAGGTAAGGGGAGGAAAGGCATATGAGACAGGGAAGGGAAGGGGTATAGGAGGAGACATGGAAGGGAAGGGCAGGGGTATAGGTGGAGATAGGGAAGGGAAGGGGTATAGGAGGAGACAGGGAAAGAAAGGGAAGGGATACAGGACACATGGAAAGAACGGGCAGGGGTATAGGAGAAGACAGGGGAGGGAAGAGAAGGGGTATAAGAGGAGGAAGGGAAGAGGAAGGAGAAGCAGAAAAGGAAAAGGGCAAAGGAAAGGGGAAAGGCGAAGGAAAGGGGGAAGGGGAAAGGAAATGGGGAAGGAGAGGGGAGGGGAATGGGGAAGGAGAGGGGAGGGGAGGGGAAGGGGAAGGGAAAAGAAGGGAGAAGGGAAGAAGGGGAGGGGTATAAAAGGAGACGGAAAGGAAGGGGTATAAGAGGAGACAGCGAAGGGAAGGGGTATAGAAGGAGACGGGGAAGTGAATGGGGTATAGAAGGAGATGGGAAGGGGAATAGGAGACAGGGAAGCATAGGGGTAGAGGGGGAGACAGGAAAGGCAGGGGTATAGGAGGAGACATGGAAGAGGTATAGTAGACAGGGAAGGGAAGGGATATAGGAGACAGGGAAGGAAAGGGCAGAGGTATGGGGAGACAGTGAAGAGAAGGGGTATAGGAAGATGCAGGGAAGGGAAAGGGGGCAGGAGGAGACAGGGAAGAGGTATAGGAGGAGACAGGGAAAGGAAGGGAAAAGGGGAAAGGGGAAGGAAAGGAAAAGAGGGAGGAAAGGGAACAGACGGAGTATGAAAGGGAAGGAGGAAGGGAGAAGGGAAGAAGGGAAGGGGGAAGAATGGAAGAGGATGGGTAAAGTAGGACAGGGAAGGGGTATAGTTGGAGACAGGGAAGGGGTATAGGATGAGGAAACAGTGAAGGGAAGGGGTATAGAAGGAGACAGGGAAGTGAAGGGGTATAGAAGGAGACAGGGAAGGGATATAGGAGCGGGTAGGGAATGGAAGGGAAGGGGTATAGAGAAAACAGGGAAGGGGTATAGGAGGAGACTGGGAAGGGATAAATGAGACAGGTAAGAGAGGGGAGGAGGCAGGGAAGGGGCATAGGAGACAGTTAAGAGAGGGAAGGGGTATAGGAGGAGGCAGGGAAGGGGTATATGAGACAGGGAAGGAATGGGGTATAGGAGGAAAAAGAGAAGGGGTATGGGGAAAAGAGAAGGATATAGAAGAAGACAGGGAAGGGAAGGGTAACATGGATAGGTAGGGAAGGGAAGAAAAAGGAAGAAGGAAAGAGAGGGAAAGTGGGGGCTGGAAAGATATAGGCAGAGACAGGGAAGGGCAAGGAAAGGAAGAGAAGGAGAAAATGAAAAGGGGAAAGGGCAAAGGAAAGGGAAATGGGTAAAGCAAAGGGATTAGGAGAAAGAAAAAGGGGAGGGAAAAGGGAAGGGAAGTGGAGGGGTGGGGGATGAAGGGAAGGAAAGGTAAAAGAAGGGAGAAGGGAAGGGGGAAGGGAAAAAGGAAGGGGGAGGGGTATAGGATGAGACAGGTAAGGGGAGGAAAGGCGTATGAGACAGGGAAGGGAAGGCGTTTAGGAGGAGGAAGGGAGGAAGGGAAGGGGTATAGGAGGAGAAAGTGAAGGGTATAGGTGGAGACGGGAGTGGTATGGGAGGAGACAGGGAAGGGATAGAGGGACATGGAAGGCAGGGGAATAGGAGGAGACATGGAAGGGAGAGGGGATAGGAGAAGACAGGGAACTGCTATAGGAGACAGTGAAGGGGTATAGGAGGAGACAGGGAAGGGAGGGGTAAAGGAGGAGACAGGGGAGGGGTACATGAAGAGGTAGGGAAGGTAAGGGGTATAGGAGCAGTCAGGGTAAGGAATGAAAGGGAAGGGGTATAGGAGAAAACAGGGAAGGGGTATAGGAAGAGACTGGGAAGGGTTAAAGGAGGAGACAGGTAAGAGAGGGGATGTGTATTTGGGGAGGCAGGGAAGGGGCAGAGGAGACAGGTAAGGGAGGGAAGGGGTATAGGAGGAGGCAGGGAATGGGTATAGGAGACAGGGAAGGAATGGGGTATAGGGGGAAAAAGAGAAGGGGTATGGGAAAAAGAGAAGGATATAGAAGGAGACAGGGAAGGGAAAGGTAATATGAGGAGACAGGGAAGGGAAGAGCAAGGAAGAAGGAAAGAGAGGGAACGTGGGGGTTGTTAGGATATAGGCAGAGACAGGGGAGGGCAAGGAAAGGAAATGAAGAGAAGGGGAAAATAAAAAGGGGAAACAAGCAAAGGAAAGGGGAAAGGGCACAGCA
This sequence comes from Lissotriton vulgaris, assembly GCF_964263255.1. NCBI lineage: Eukaryota > Metazoa > Chordata > Amphibia > Caudata > Salamandridae > Lissotriton > Lissotriton vulgaris. Next base: position 1,181,981,824 of record NC_141696.1, read on the forward strand.
CAGAGAGGATGAGAAAAGAAAGGGGGAGGGGAAAGTGAAGGGGATAGGGGAGGGGGTGGAGGGGAGGGGAGGGATGAAGGGAAGGAAAGGTAAAGGAAGGGAGAAGGGAAGGGGGTATAGGAGGAGACAGGTAAGGGGAGGAAAGGCATATGAGACAGGGAAGGGAAGGGGTATAGGAGGAGACATGGAAGGGAAGGGCAGGGGTATAGGTGGAGATAGGGAAGGGAAGGGGTATAGGAGGAGACAGGGAAAGAAAGGGAAGGGGTACAGGACACATGGAAAGAACGGGCAGGGGTATAGGAGAAGACAGGGGAGGGAAGAGAAGGGGTATAAGAGGAGGAAGGGAAGAGGAAGGAGAAGCAGAAAAGGAAAAGGGCAAAGGAAAGGGGAAAGGCGAAGGAAAGGGGGAAGGGGAAAGGAAATGGGGAAGGAGAGGGGAGGGGAATGGGGAAGGAGAGGGGAGGGGAAGGGGAAGGGAAAAGAAGGGAGAAGGGAAGAAGGGGAGGGGTTTAAAAGGAGACGGAAAGGAAGGGGTATAAGAGGAGACAGCGAAGGGAAGGGGTATAGAAGGAGACGGGGAAGTGAATGGGGTATAGAAGGAGATGGGAAGGGGAATAGGAGACAGGGAAGCATAGGGGTAGAGGAGGAGACAGGAAAGGCAGGGGTATAGGAGGAGACATGGAAGAGGTATAGTAGACAGGGAAGGGAAGGGATATAGGAGACAGGGAAGGAAAGGGCAGAGGTATGGGGAGACAGTGAAGAGAAGGGGTATAGGAAGATGCAGGGAAGGGAAAGGGGACAGGAGGAGACAGGGAAGAGGTATAGGAGGAGACAGGGAAAGGAAGGGAAAAGGGGAAAGGGGAAGGAAAGGAAAAGGGGGAGGAAAGGGAACAGACGGAGTATGAAAGGGAAGGAGGAAGGGAGAAGGGAAGAAGGGAAGGGGGAAGAATGGAAGAGGATGGGTAAAGTAGGACAGGGAAGGGGTATAGTTGGAGACAGGGAAGGGGTATAGGATGAGGAAACAGTGAAGGGAAGGGGTATAGAAGGAGACAGGGAAGTGAAGGGGTATAGAAGGAGACAGGGAAGGGATATAGGAGCGGGTAGGGAATGGAAGGGAAGGGGTATAGAGAAAACAGGGAAGGGGTATAGGAGGAGACTGGGAAGGGATAAATGAGACAGGTAAGAGAGGACAGGAGGCAGGGAAGGGGCATAGGAGACAGTTAAGAGAGGGAAGGGGTATAGGAGGAGGCAGGGAAGGGGTATATGAGACAGGGAAGGAATGGGGTATAGGAGGAAAAAGATAAGGGGTATGGGGAAAAGAGAAGGATATAGAAGAAGACAGGGAAGGGAAGGGTAACATGGGGAGGTAGGGAAGGGAAGAAAAAGGAAGAAGGAAAGAGAGGGAAAGTGGGGGCTGGAAAGATATAGGCAGAGACAGGGAAGGGCAAGGAAAGGAAGAGAAGGAGAAAATGAAAAGGGGAAATGGCAAAGGAAAGGGAAATGGGTAAAGCAAAGGGATAAGGAGAAAGAAAAAGGGGAGGGGAAAGGGAAGGGAAGTGGAGGGGTGGGGGATGAAGGGAAGGAAAGGTAAAAGAAGGGAGAAGGGAAGGGGGAAGGGAAAAAGGAAGGGGGAGGGGTATAGGAGGAGACAGGTAAGGGGAGGAAAGGCGTATGAGACAGGGAAGGGAAGGCGTTTAGGAGGAGGAAGGGAGGAAGGGAAGGGGTATAGGAGGAGGAAGTGAAGGGTATAGGTGGAGACGGGAGTGGTATGGGAGGAGACAGGGAAGGGATAGAGGAGACATGGAAGGCAGGGGAATAGGAGGAGACATGGAAGGGAGAGGGGATAGGAGAAGACAGGGAACTGCTATAGGAGACAGTGAAGGGGTATAGGAGGAGACAGGGAAGGGAAGGGGTATAGGAGGGCACAGAAGGGGTTTAGGAGTAGACAGGAAAGCGGTTTGGAGGAAAAAGGGAATGAAAGGGAAGGGGTATAGGACACAGGGAAGAAAAGAGCAGGGGTACAGGAGAAGACAGGGAAGGGAAGGAAAGGAGTATAGGAGTAGGCAGGGAAGGGAAAGGAAGGAGAAGCAGAAAGGGAAAAGGGCAAAAGGGCAACGGAAAGGGGAAAGGGCAAAAGAAAGGGGGAAGGGGAAAGGAAATGGCGAAGGAGAGGGGAAGGGAAAGGCAACATGAGGGGAAGGGAAGAGAAGGGAGAAGGGAAGAAGGGGAGGCGAGGGGTAAAGTCGGAGATAGGAAAGGGGTACAGTTGGAGACAGAAGGGGAGGGAAGAGATATATGAAAGAGGGAAGGGGTATAAAAGGAGACAGGGAAGGGGTAAAGGAGGAGACGACAGTGAAGGAAAGGGGTATAGAAGGAGACAGGGAAGTGAAGGGGTAATAAAGGAGACAGGGAAGAGGTATAGGAGGAGACAGGGAAGGGAATGGGTATAGGAGGAGGAAGGGAAGGGGTATTGAAGTAGACAGGGAGGGAAGGGGTATAGGAAGGGACAGAGAAGGGGTATAGGAGCAGACACGGTATAGGAGAAAACAGGGAAGGGGTATAGGAGGAGACTGGGAAAGGAAGGGATACAGGAGGAGATAGGTAAGAGAGGGGAGGTGTATTGGAGGAGGCAGGGAAGGGGTATAGGAGACAGGTAAGGGATGGGGTATAGTTGGAAAAGATAAGAGGTATGGGGAAAAAGATGGGTATAGAAGGAAACAGGGAAGGGAAGAGAAAGGAAGAATGACAAGGGGAGGAAAGTGGGGGTTGGAAGGGTATAGGCAGAGACAAGGAAAGGCAGGGAAGGGAAATGGAGGGAAGGGAAGTGGAAAATGAAGAGAGGAAAAGGGCAAAGGAAAGGGGAACGGGCAAAGAGAGAAGGAGAAAGAAAAGAGGGAGGGGAAAGGGAAGGGAGTGGAGGGTGGGATAAAGGAAAGGTAAGGTAAAGGAAGTGAGAAGAGAAGGTAAGGGAAAAAGCAAGGGGGAAGGGGTATAGGAGGAGACAGGGAAGGGGTAATAGGGAGACGGGGAAGGGGTATAGACAGGGAAGGGGTATAGATAAGGAAGGGAATGGAAGTGGAAAGTATAGGGGGAAACAGGGAAGGGAAGGGGTTTAGGAGGAGAAAGTCAAGGGTATAGGTGGAGACAGGGGAGTAGCATGGGAGGAGAAAGGGAAGGGATAGAGGAGACAGGGAAGGCAGGGGTATAGGAGAAGACAGGGAACGGGTATAGGAGGAGACAGGGAAGGGGTATAGGAGTAGACAGGGAAGGGAAGGGGTATAGGAGTGGACAGAAGGGGTTTAGGAGATGACAGGAAAGCGGTTTGGAGAAGACAGGGAATGAAAGGGAAGGGGTATAGGACACAGGGAAGAAAAGTGAAGGGGTACAGGAGGAGACAGGGAAGGGAAGAGAAGGGGTATAGGAGTAGGCAGGGAAGTGAAGAAGAAGGAGAAGCAGAAAGGGAAAAGGGCAAAAGGGCGAAGGAAAGGGGAAAGGGCAAAGTAAAGGGGAAGGGGAAAGGAAATGGGGAAGTAGAGGGCAAGGAAAAGGGAACGTGAGGGGAAGGGAAGAGAAGGGAGAAGGGTAGAAAGGGAAGGCAAGGGGTAACGTCGGAGATAGGAAAGGGGTACATTTGGAGACAGAAGGGGAGGGAAGTGATATATGAAAGAGGGAAGGGGTATAAAAGGAGACAGGGAAGGGGTATAGGAGGAGAAGACAGTGAAGGGAAGGGGTATAGAAGGAGACAGGGAAGTGAAGGGGTAATAAAGGAGACAGGGAAGAGGTATAGGAGGAAACAGGGAAGGGAATTGGTATAGGAGGCGACAGGGAAGGGAAGGGGTATAGAAGGAGACAGGGAGGGAAGGGGTATAGGAAGAGGCAGGGAAGGGGTATAGGAGCAGACACAGTATAGGAGAAAACATGGAAGGGTATAGGAGGAGATTGGGAAAGGAAGGAGATAGGTAAGAGAGGGGAGGTGTATTTGAGGAGGCAGGGAAGAGGTATAGGAGACAGGTAAGGGATGGGGTATAGTAGAAAAAGATAAGGGGTATGGGGAAAGAAAGGGGTATAGGAGGAAACAGGGACAGGAAGAAGGAAAGAGGAGGAAAGTGGGGGTTGGAAGAGTATAGGCGGAGACAAGGAAAGGCAGGGAAGGGAAATGGAGGGAAGGGAAGTGGAAAATGAAAAGAGGAAAAGGGCAAAGGAAAGGGGAAAAGGCAAAGAGAGAAGGAGAAAAAAAGAGGGATGGGAAAGGGAAGGGGGAAGGGAGTGGAGGGTGGGATAAAGGAAAGGTAAAGGAAGTGAGAAGAGAAGGGAAGGAAAAAAGCAAGGGGGAAGGGATATAGGAGACAGGGAAGGAGTAATGGGTAGACAGGGAAAGGGTATGGCTAGGGAAGGGGTATAGATAAGGAAGGGAATGGAAGAGAAAAGTATAGGAGGAAACAGGGAAGGGAAGGGGTTTAGGAGGAGAAGGGGAAGGGAGGAAGGCAAGGAGTATAGGAGGAGAAAGTGAAGGGTATAGGTGGAGACAGGGGAGTGGTATGGGAGGAGACAGGGAAGGGATAGAGGAGACAGGGAAGGCAGGGGAATAGGAGGAGTCATGGAAGGGAAGGGGTATAGGAGAAGACAGGCAACAGGTATAGTTTTAGACAGGGAAGGGGTATAGGAGGAGACAGGGAAGGGAAGGGGTATAGGAGGGAACATAAGGGGTTTAGGAGTAGACAGGAAAGCAGTTTGGAGGATAGAGGGAATGAAAGGGAAGGGGTATGGGACACAGAGAAGGAAAAGGCAGGGGTACAGGAGGAGACAGGGAAGGGAAGAGAAGGGTATAGGAGTAGGCAGGGAAGGGAAGAGGAAGAATCAGAAAGGGAAAAGGGCAAAGCCGCAAAGGAAAGGGTAAAGGGCAAAGGAAAGGGGGAAGGGGAAAGGGGAAAGGAAATGGGGAAGGAGAGGGGAAGGGAAAGGGAACGTGAGGGGACGGGAAGAGAAGGGAGAAGGGAAGAAGGGAAGAAGGGAAAGGGAGGGAAAAGGAGGGAAGGGGAGGGGTAAAGTCAGAGATAGGAAAGGGGTACAGTTGGAGACAGAAGGGGAGGGAAGAGATATATGAAAGAGGGAAGGGGTATAAAAGGAGACAGGGAAGGGGTATAGAAGGAGAAGACAGTGAAGAGAAGAGGTATAGAAGGAGACAGGGAGGGAAGGGGTATAGGAAGAGGCAGGGAAGGGGTATACGAGCAGACACGGTATAGGAGAAAACAGGGAAGGGTATAGGAGGAGATTGGGAAAGGAAGGAGATAGGTAAGAGAGGGGAGGTGTATTGGAGGAGGCAGGGAAGAGGTATAGGAGACAGGCAAGGGATGGGGTATAGTAGAAAAAGATAAGGGGTATGGGGAAAGAAAGGGGTATAGGAGGAAACAGGGACAGGAAGAAGGAAAGAGGAGGAAAGTGGGGGTTGGAAGGGTATAGGCGGAGACAAGGAAAGGCAGGGAAAGGAAATGGAGGGAAGGGAAGGGATGTGGAAAATGAAAAGAGGAAAAGGGCAAAGGAAAGGGGAAAAGGCAAAGAGAGAAGGAGAAAAAAAAGAGGGAGGGGAAAGGGAAGGGGGGAGGGAGTGGAGAGTGGGATAAAGGAAAGGTAAAGGAAGTGAGAAGAGAAGGGAAGGGAAGGGAAAAAGCAAGGGGGAAGGGATATAGGAGACAGGGAAGGAGTAATGGGTAGACAGGGAAAGGGTATGGATAGGGAAGGGGTATAGATAAGGAAGGGAATGGAAGGGAAAAGTATAGGAGGAAACAGGGAAGGGAAGGGGTTTAGGAGGAGAAGGGAAAGGGAGGAAGGCAAGGAGTATAGGAGGAGAAAGTGAAGGGTATAGGTGGAGACAGGGGAGTGGTATGGGAGGAGACAGGGAAGGGATAGAGGAGACAGGGAAGGCAGGGGAATAGGAGGAGTCATGGAAGGGAAGGGGTATAGGAGAAGACAGGCAACGGGTATAGTTGTAGACAGGGAAGGGGTATAGGAGAAGACAGGGAATGGAAGGGGTATAGGAGGGAACATAAGGGGTTTAGGAGTAGACAGGAAAGCAGTTTGGAGGATACAGGGAATGAAAGGGAAGAGGTATGGGACACAGAGAAGGAAAGGGCAGGGGTACAGGAGGAGACAGTGAAGGGAAGAGAAGGGTAAAGGAGTAGGCAGGGAAGGGAAGAGGAAGAATCAGAAAGGGAGAAGGGCAAAAGCGCAAAGGAAAGGGGAAAGGGCAAAGGAAAGGGGGAAGGGGAAAGGAAATGGGGAAGGAGAGGGGAAGGGAAAGGGAACGTGAGGGGACGGGAAGAGAAGGGAGAGGGGAAGAAGGGAAAGGGAGGGAAGGGGAGGGGTAAAGTCAGAGATAGGAAAGGGTTACAGTTGGAGACAGAAGGGGAGGGAAGAGATATATGAAAGAGGGAAGGGGTATAAAAGGAGACAGGGAAGGGGTATAGAAGGAGAAGACAGTGAAGGGAAAGGGGATATAAGGAGACAGAGAAGTGAAGGGGTAATAAAGGAGACAGGGAAGAGGTATAGGAGACAGGGAAGGGAATTGGTATAGGAGGAGACAGGGAAGGGAAGGGGTATAGAAGGAGACAGGAAGGGAAGGGGTATAGGAAGAGGCAGGGAAGGGATATAGGAGCAGACAGGGTATAGGAGAAAACAGGGAAGGGGTATAGGAGGGGACTGGGAAAGGAAGGGATACAGGGGGAGATAGGTAAGAGAGGGGAGGTGCATTGGAGGAGGCAGGGAAGGGGTATAGGAGACAGGAAAGGGATGGGGTATAGTAGTAAAAAGATAAGGGGTATGGGGAAAAAGAGATTTGTATAGAAGGAAACAGGGAAGGGAAGAGAATGGAAGAAGGAAAGAGGAGGAAAGTGGGGGTTGGAAGGGTATAGGCAGAGACAATGAAAGGCAGGGAAGGGAAATGGAGGAAAGGGAAGGGAAGTGGAAAATGAAAAGAGGAAAAGGGCAAAGGAAAGGGGAAAGAGCAAAGAGAGAAGGAGAAAGAAAAGAGGGAGGGGAAAGGGTAGGGGGGAAGGGGGGAGTGGAGTGGAGGGTTGGATAAAGGAAAGGAAAGGTAAAGGAAGTGAGAAGAGAAGGGAAAGGAAGGGAAGGGATACGCACGGGGGAAGGGATATAGGAGGATACAGGGAAGGGGTAATGGGGAGACAGCGAAGGGAATGGGTATAGACAGGGAAGGGAAGGGAATGGAAGGGAAGGTATAGGAGGAAACAGGGAAGGAAAGGGGTATAGGAGGAGAAAGGGAAGGGAGGAAGGGAGGAAGGGAAGGGGTATAGTAGGAGAAAGGGAAGGGTGTATGTGGAGACAGGGGAGTGGTATAGGAGGAGACAGGGAAGGGAAGGAAAGGAATAGAGGAGACAGGGAAGGCAGGGGAATAGGAGGAGATAGGATATGAAATGGAAGTGGTATAGGAGATAGGGAAGGAAAGGGTATGGGTATGGGAGGAGACAGGGATGGGAAGAGAAGGGGTATAAGAGGAGGCAGGAAAGGGAAGAGGAAGGAGTAGCAGAAAAGGAAAGGAAAAGAGCAAAAGGTCAAAGGAAAGGGGGAAGGGGCAAGGGGAAGGAGAGGGGAGGGGAAAGGGAAAGGAAGGGGAAGAGAAAAGAAGGGAGAAGGAAAGAAGGGAAGGGAAGGGGTATAAAAGGAGACAGGGAAAGGAAGGGGTATAGGAGGAGACAGTGAAGCGAAGGGGTATAGGAGATGGGAAGTACAGGGGTATAGAAGAAGACAGTGATGGGAAAGGGTATAGGAGGAGACAGGGAAGGGGTATAGGAAGGCGCAGGGAAGGGAAGGGGTATATGAGTAGACAGGGAAAGGAAGGGAAGGGGTATAGGAGGAGACTGGGAAGGGTAGGGATAAAGGAGGAGACAGGTAAGAGAGGGGAGGTGTATTGGAGGAGGCAGGGAAGGGGTATAGTGGTAAGGTAAGAGAGGGAAGGGGTATAGTAGGAGGCAGGGAAGGGGTAAAGGAGACCGGGAAAGGATGGGGTATCGGAGGAAAAAGATTATGAGTATGGGGAAAAAGAGAGGAGACAGGGAAAGGAAGGGTAATATGAGGAGACATGGAAGAGAAAGGAAGAAGGAAAGAGAGGGAAAGTGGAGGTTGCAAGGGTGCAGGCGGGGATAGGGAAGGGCAGGGAAGGGGAAAATGAAAAGGGGAAATGGGGGAAGGGCAAAGCAAAGGGAGAAGGAGAAAGGAAAAGGGGTGGGGAAAGGGAAGAGGAGAGGGAAGGGGTGGAGGGATACATTGAAGGAAAGGTAAAGGGAGAAGAGAAGGGAAGGGGAAAGGCAAAACAGGTAAGGGGTGGGAAAGGCATAGGAGACAGGGAAGGAAATAGGTATAGGAGGAAGCATGGGAGGGAAGGGGTATAAGAGGAGACAGGGAAGGGGTATAGGAGGAGAAGGGGAAGGGAAGGGGTATAGACAGGGAAGGGAAGGAAGGGAATGGAAGAAAAGGGTATAGGAGGAAACAGGGAAGTGAAGGGGTATAGGAGGGGAAAGGGAAGGGGTATAAGAGGAGAAAGGGACGGGTATAGGTAGAGACAGGGAAGTGGTGTGGGAAGAGATAGAGGGAAGGGATAGAGGAAGAGACAGGGAAGGCAGGGGAATAGGAGACAGGGAAGGGACGGAGTATAGGAGAAAAAAAGGAAGGGGAATGAGGAAACAGGGAAGGGAAGAGTGGGGTATAGGATGAGACAGGGAAGGGAAAGGGTATAGACAGAGATAAGGAAGGTGTATAGGAGGAGACAGGGAATTGAAGGGTAATAGGAGGAGACTGGGAAAGGAAGAGAAGGGAAGAAGGAACAGGAGGTAAAGTTGGTTGGAAGGGTATAGGCGGACAAAAGGAAAGGGAAAGGAAGGGCTGGGAAGGCAAATGAAGGGAAGGGCGATATGAAAAAGGGGAAAGGGCAAAGGAAAGGAGGGAAGGGCAAAGGAAAGGGAAGAGAAAGGAAAGGGAGATGGGAAGGGGATGGGAGCGGAGGGTAAAGGGAAGGGAAGTTGAGTGTTTGTGAAGGGAAGGAAAGGAAAGGTAAATGGAAAGGGGGCGGGAAGAGAAGACAAAAGAGAAGAGAAGAGAAGAGGAGAGGGGTATAGGAGGAGACAAGGAAGGGGAGGGAAGGCCTGTGAGACAGGGAAGGGGTATAAGAGACAGTGAAGTGGTATAGGAGGGGACAGGGAAGTGGTATAGGAGGAGACAGTGAAGGAAAGGGGTAGAGGAGGAGACAGGGAAGGCAGGTGTATAGGAGGAGACCATTTCCTTTCCCTAACTTTCTTTGTCTCCGCCTATACCCTTCCAACCCCCACTTTCCTCCTCTTTCCTTCTTCCTGTCCCTGTTTCCTCCTATACCCCTCTCTTTCCCCATACCCCTTATCTTTTTCTACTATACCCCATCCCTTACCTGTCTCCTATACCTCTTCCCTGCCTCCTCCAATACACCTCCCCTCTCTTACCTATCTCCTTCCTTTCCCAATCTCCTCCTATACCCTTCCCTGTTTTCTCCTATACCGTGTCTGCTCCTATACCCCTTCCCTGCCTCTTCCTATACCCCTTCCCTCCCTGTCTCCTTCTATACCCCTTCTCTTCACTGTCTTCTCCTTCTATACCCCATCCCTGTCTCCTTTTATACCCCTTCCCTCTTTCATATATCTCTTCCCTCCCCTTCTGTCTCCAACTGTACCCCTTTCCTATCTCTGACTTTACCCCTCCCCTTCCCTCCCTTTCCCTCCCTTTCCCTTCTTCCCTTCTCCCTTCTCTTCCCATCCCCTCACGTTCCCTTTCCCTTCCCCTCTCCTTCCCCATTTCCTTTCCCCTTCCCCCTTCCCCCTTCCCCCTTTCCTTTGCCCTTTCCGCTTTCCTTTGCGGCTTTGCCCTTTCCCCTTTCTGATTCTTCCTCTTCTTTTCCCTGCCTACTCCTATACCCTTCTCTTCCCTTCCCTGTCTCCTCCTGTACCCCTGCCCTTTCCTTCTCTGTGTCCCATACCCCTTCCCTTTCATTCCCTCTATCCTCCAAACTGCTTTCCTGTCTACTCCTAAACCCCTTATGTTCCCTCCTATACCCCTTCCCTTCCCTGTCTCCTCCTATACCCCTTCCCTGTCTAAAACTATACCCGTTGCCTGTCTTCTCCTATACCCCTTCCCTTCCATGACTCCTCCTATTCCCCTGCCTTCCCTGTCTCCTCTATCCCTTCCCTGTCTCCTCCCATACCACTCCCCTGTCTCCACCTATACCCTTCACTTTTTCCTCCTATACTCCTTGCCTTCCTCCCTTCCCCTTCTCCTCCTAAACCCCTTCCCTTCCCTGTTTCCTCCTATACTTTTCTCTTCCATTCCCTTCCTTATCTATACCCCTTCCCTAGCCATACCCTTTCCCTGTCTACCCATTACTCCTTCCCTGTCTCCTATATCCCTTCCCCCTTGCTTTTTCCCTTCCCTTCTCTTCTCACTTCCTTTACCTTTCCTTTATCCCACCCTCCACTCCCTTCCCTCTTCCCTTTCCCATCCCTCTTTTTTTCTCCTTCTCTCTTTGCCTTTTCCCCTTTCCTTTGCCCTTTTCCTCTTTTCATTTTCCACTTCCCTTCCCTTCCCTCCATTTCCCTTCCCTGCCTGTCCTTGTCTCCGCCTATACTCTTCCAACCCCCCACTTTCCTCCTCTTTCCTTCTTCCTGTCCCTGTTTCCTCCTATACCCCTCTCTTTCCCCATACCCCTTATCTTTTTCTACTATACCCCATCCCTTACCTATCTCCTATACCTCTTCCCTGCCTCCTCCAATACACCTCCCCTCTCTTACCTATCTCCTTCCTTTCCCAATCTCCTCCTATACCCTTCCCTGTTTTCTCCTACACCGTGTCTGCTCCTATACCCCTTCCCTGCCTCTTCCTATACCCCTTCCCTCCCTGTCTCCTTCTATACCCCTTCCCTTCCCTGTCGCCTCCTATACCAATTCCCTTCCCTGTTTCCTCCTATACCTCTTCCCTGTCTCCTTTATTACCCCTTCACTTCCCTGTCTCCTTCTATACCCCTTCCCTTCACTGTCTTCTCCTCCTATACCCCTTCCCTGTCTCCTTTTATACCCCTTCCCTCTTTCATATATCACTTCCCTCCCCTTCTGTCTCCAAATGTACCCCTTTCCTATCTCCGACGTTACCCCTTGCCTTCCCTTCTACCCTTCTCCCTTCTCTTCCCTTCCCCTCACGTTCCCTTTTCCTTGCCCTCTACTTCCCCATTTCCTTTCCCCTTCCCCTTTACTTTGCCCTTTCCCCTTTCCTTCGCCCTTTTGCCCTGTTCCCTTTCTGCTTCTCCTTCCTCTTCACTTCCCTGCCTACTCCTATACCCCTTCTCTTCCCTTCCCTGTCTCCTCCTGTACCCCTTCACTTTTCTTCCCTGTGTCCTATACCCCTTCCCTTTCATTCCCTGTCTTCTCCAAACCGCTTTCCTGTCATCACCTAAACCCCTTCTGTCCACTCCTATACCCCTTCCCTTCCCTGTCTACTCCTATACCCCTTCCCTGTCTCCTCCTATACCCGTTCCCTGTCTTCTCCTATACCCCTGCCTTCCCTTTCTCCTCCCATGCTACTCCCCTGTCTCCACCTATACCCTTCACTTTCTCCTCCTATACCCCTTCCCTTCCTCCCTTCCCTTCCCTTTCTCCTCCTAAACCCCTTCCCTTCCCTGTTTCCCCCTATACTTTCCCCTTCCATTCCCTTCCTTATCTATACCCCTTCCCTGTCTATACCCCTTCCCCGTCTCCCTATTACCCCTTCCCTGTCTCCTCCTATACCCCTTCCCCCTTGCTTTTTCCCTTACCTTCTCTTCTCACTTCCTTTACCTTACCTTTCCTTTATCCCACCCTCCACTCCCTTCCCTTTCCCCTCCCTCTTTTCTTTCTCCTTCTCTCTTTGCCCGTTCCCCTTTCCTTTGCCCTTTTCCTCTCTTCATTTTCCACTTCCCTTCCCTCCATTTCCCTTCCCTGCCTTTCCTTGTCTCTGCCTATACCCTTCCAACCCCCACTTTCCTCCCCTTGTCACTCTTCCTTTCTCTTCCCTTCCCTGTTTCCTTCTATACCCATCTTTTCCCCCATACCTCTTATCTTTTCCAACTATACCCCATCCCTTACCTGTCTCCTATACCCCTTCCCTGCCTCCTCCAATACACCTCCCCTCTTACCTATCTCCTCCTGTATCCCTTCCTTTCCCAGTCTCCTCCTATACCCCTTCCCTGTTTTCTCCTATACCGTGTCTGCTCCTATACCCCTTCTCTGCCTCTTTCTATACCCCTTCCCTCCCTGTCTACTTCAATACCCCTTCCCTTCCTCCTCCTATACCCATCCCCTTCCCTGTCTCCTCCTATATCTTTCCAGCCCCCACTTTCCCTCTCTTTCCTTCTTCCTTTTTCTTCCCTTCCCTACCTCCCCATGTTACCCTTCCCTTCCCTGTCTTCTTCTATATCCTTCTCTTTTCCCCATACCCCTTATCTTTTTCCTCCTATACCCCATTCCTTCCCTGTCTCATATACCCCTTCCCTGCCTCCTCCTATACCCCTTCCCTCTCTTAACTGTCTCCTATGCCCCTTCCCTGCCTCCTCCCCTCTCTTACCTGTCTCATTTATCCCTTCCCAGTCTCCTCCTATACCCCTTCCCTGTTTTCTCTATACCCCTTCCCTTCCATTCCCTACCCGCTCCTATATCCCTTCCCTGTCTCCTTCTATACCCCTTCACTTCCCTGTCTCCTTCTATACCCCTTCCCTTCACTGTTTCCTCATCCTATACCCCTTCCCTGTCTCCAACTATACCCCTTCCCTGTCCTACTTTACCCATCCTCTTCCATTCTTCCCCCTTCCCTTCTTCCCTTCTCCCTTCCTCCTTCCCTTTCATACTCCGTCTGTTCCCTTTCCTCCCCCTTTTCCTTTCCTTCCCCTTTTCCCTTCCTTTCCCTGTCTCCTCCTATACCTCTTCCCTGTCTCCTCCTGTCCCCTTTCCCTTCCCTGCATCTTCCTACACCCCTTCTCTTCACTGTCTCCCCATACCTCTGCCCTTTCCTTCCCTGTCTCCTATATCCCTTCCCTTCCCTGTCTACCATACCTCTTCCATGTCTCCTCCTATACCCCTGCCTTTCCTGTCTCCTCCTCTACCCCTATCTTTCCCTGTCTCCTATACCCCTTCCCATCTCCTTCTATACCCCATTCACTTCCCCGTCTCCTTCTATACCCCTTCCCTTCACTGTCTCCTCTTATACCCCTTCCTTTCCGTCTCCTTTTATACCCCTCCCCTTCTTCCCTTCTCCCTTCTTTTCCCTTCCCCTTCCCCTCCCCTTCCCCATTTCCCCTCCCCTCTCCTTCCCCATTTCCTTTCCCCTTCCCTCTTTCCTTCGCCTTTCCCCTTTCCTTTGCCCTTTTCCTTTTCTGCTTCTCCTTCCTCTTCCCTTCCTCCTCTTATACCCCTTCTCTTCCCTCCCCTGTCTTCTCCTATACCCCTGCCCGTTCTTTCCATGTGTCCTGTACCCCTTCCCTTTCTTTCCCTGTCTCCTCCTATACCCCTTCCCTTCCCTATCTCCACCTATACCCCTGCCCTTCCCTTCCATGTCTCCTCCTATACCCCTTCCCTTCCCTGTCTCATATGCCTTTCCTCCCCTTACCTGTCTCCTCCTATACCCCCTTCCCTTCTCCCTTCCTTTACCTTTCCTTCCCTTCATCCCTCCCCTCCCCTCCACCCCCTCCCTGTTAGACGGGACCGGGAGGGTCGGCCGAGGACAAGGGGAGAGGTCTCCGGGGAGAGCCGTCTCCAGCGATCGTACAGACAAGTAACTTCTCCCCCACAGGTGGACACCACACAAAGATAAGGTTTAACGTTCTTTATAAGCAATCTTGAAGTACGGTAGAATGGTACAAGGAGGTCAGGACTCAGGGGTCCCCTCGATTCTAGTCTCTTGAATGGGAAAGGGGGTAGCGGGACAGTCTTGTTACCAATCTGGTAGTTGCGATGAAGAGATGGTTAGCTCACAATCCTCGAGCTCGGCGTTCTAGGAGGACGGGCCGCGGCATCGCCAGCAGGTCCCGAGATGATCTTAGGTAGCAACGGTCCGCGGCAGCGCCAGCAGGTCCCGACGTAGGTGGTAGTTACAACGGTCCGCGGCAGCGCCAGCAGGTCCCGACGAGGATGAAGGTTGCAGAAGGCTGCGGCAGCGCCAGCAGGCAGGACGACAGTTCACAAGGCAGGGCTGTGGCAGCGCCAGCAGTCCGTCAAGGATGATTTCTTCACGGTGTCTCTCGACTCCAGGTTACAACTGCCTTCCTGCTCTGGAGCTGTCCCAGTTATAGGGCTGGGGCCCTTTGATGTCCGGACCCGCGCCGTTGGAGGTCGGGAGGTCCGGGATGAGGGAGTCCAGACACCCAGCAGGGGGGTGGAGCCAGTGCCCGGGGGAAGCTGGGGGCGATCGGCACCTGGAGGGGGAGAGCCATCGAACTCCTCTCTCCCATTGACCTGCCAAGTGGTCCGCTCACCTCCCGGGTGGATGGTGGTGCCGGGCTGTCGGGGCCTGGCCAGGCCCAGGGTTAGGGTCGAGCTGAGGCCACGCGGCCTCGTGGTGCAAGGTCCAAGATGGCAGCTGGGCCCGGGCGATGGTGTCGGTGGAGGCCCAGGCCGGTGTTACGGGGATGTTCGGGGCAGGTGTCCCGTGTGGGACGGGTTACGGGTTACTTCTGGGGGTGGTTTCTGGAGAGCCGGTGTCCGGGCTCTGTCATGCGGGGAGGGAGCGAGCCGCCTTCTGGGGCCTGTCCAACATGCGTCCCCCCCAGCTGAAGGCGGGGAGAGTTACCCATCTTCTTGGGGACTCTCTCCGTCGAGGCGGAAAAAGCGGGACAGGCCATCCGCATTGGCGTGATCTTGACCAGGGCGATGCTCCACAGTGAAGTCCATCCCTTGCAGGGAGATGGACCATCGCAGCAGTTTGGGATTCTCCCCCCGCATCTGCATTAACCATTGCAGGGGGCGATGGTCTGTTTGTACCCGGAAGTGGGTACCGAAGAGGTAGGGCCAGAGTTTCTTGAGGGCCCACACCACTGCGAAGGCCTCCCGCTCGATGGTACTCCAGCGCTGTTCTCTGGCCAGGAGGCGTCGGCTGATGAAGGCCACCGGCTGATCGATCCCCTCGGAGTTGAGCTGTGAGAGGACGGCCCCAATACCATAGTCCGAGGCATCGGTCTGGACTATAAACTCGCGGCTGTAGTCGGGGGCCTTGAGCACCGGGGCGGTGCACATGGCGGCCTTCAGTTTCTCAAAGGCCGCTTGACAGTCTGGGGTCCAGGTGACCGTTTTGGGATGCTTTTTGGATGTGAGCTCTGTGAGTGGCCCCACAATGCTGCCATAGTCCTTCACGAATCTTCGATAGTATCCAGTGAGCCCCAGGAAGGCTCGCACCTCGGTTTGGGTGACGGGGGGCTGCCAGGACTGGATGGAGCGATCTTGAGCTGGAGAGGTGCCACCAGACCGCTCCCCACTTGGTGTCCAAGGTAGGTCACAGACCCTTGGCCGATTTGGCATTTGCTGGCCTTGATGGTGAGGCCAGCTCGCTGAAGGGCCTGCAGGACCTCTCGGAGGTGGCCTGACCAGTGGCGGCTGTATACTGCGATATCGTCCAGGTAGGCGGCGCTGAAGTCTTCGAGGCCCACCAATACCTGGTTCACAAGTCTCTGAAAAGTGGCTGGAGCGTTTTTCATACCGAAGGGCATCACGGTGAACTGGTAGTGCCCATCTGGGGTGGAGAAAGCGGATCGTTCTTGAGCCCTGGGGGTGAGGCCGATCTGCCAGTAGCCGGCTGTCAGGTCGAAGATGCTTAGGTAGCGGGCCGCTCCCATGCGGTCGATCAGTTCATCGGCTCGGGGGATAGGATGAGCGTCGGTTCTGGTGACCGCGTTCAGACCCCGATAGTCGACGCAGAACCGGAGCTCGGGGGTGGTGCCTGGGGCGGCCGCTTTGGGCACCAGTACGACTGGGCTGGCCCAGGGGCTGTCTGAGGGCTCGATGACCCCGAGTGCGAGCATCTTGGTGACTTCCTCTTGGATGCAGGCGCGCACCCGGTCTGGCACTCGGTATGCCCGATGTCGGATAGGGGGACTGTCCCCAGTGTCTACATCGTGAAGGCACCAGGGGGTGACCCCGGGGGTGAGGGAAAACAGATCTGCAAATTGCAACAGGAGGGTCCGACAGTCTTGGCGCTGCTCCGGGGTCAGGGCATTGGAGAGTCGGACCCCATCCACGGAACCATCCCTCTCACGGGTCCTCAGCAGGTCCGGGAGTGGCTCGGAGTCTTCTTCCACTCCATTGTCTGTAGCCATCAGGAGGCTGAGCTCTGAGCGCACAAAGTGTGGTTTGAGTCTGTTGGCGTGGAGGACCCGGAGGGGGTTTCGGGGGGACTCCATGTCGATGAGATAGGTGACGGGGCCCTTGCGTTCGACCACCTTGAAGGGTCCTGTCCATTTGTCTTGCAAGGCACAGGGTTCGGTGGGGGACATCACCCACACCTGCTGACCAGGTTCAAACTCAATGGAGGAGGCATGTTGGTCGTACCATTTCTTCATGTCCTCCTGACTGGCCTCCAGATTGGCTTTAGCGACCTCCCTGAATCGCCTGGTCTGGTTGCGGAGGGTCAGGAGGTATTTGTAGACATCCGGAGGGGCTTTCAGGGGGGCCATCTCCCATTCTTCCTTCACCAGGCTGAGGGGCCCTCGGACAGGGTGCCCGTACAGGAGCTCGAAAGGGCTGAAACCGAGGGACTTCTGGGGGACTTCTCGGTAGGCGAAGAGGAGGCACGGTAGTAGCACGTCCCACTGGCGGCGTAGGGGCTCCTCCAGCCCCATAATCATTCCCTTGAGGGTGCGGTTGAACCGCTCGACCAGTCCGTTTCCTTGCGGGTGATAGGGTGTTGTGAAACGGTAGGTGACCCCGCACTGCTGCCAGAGGGATCTCATATACTTCGAAATAAAGTTCGTGCCTCGGTCACTGACGACTTCTCGGGGGAAGCCCACTCGCGAGAAGATCCCCATCAAGGCTCGGCCTACCACTGGCGCTGTCACTGTTCGTAGGGGGATGGCCTCGGGATACCGGGTGGCGTGATCCACCAGGACCAGGATGAATCGGTGCCCCTGTGCTGTTCGGGGGTCCAGGGGCCCCACAATGTCTATTCCTACTCGCTCGAACGGGGTGGTGACAACAGGGAATGGTTGCAGGGGCGCCTTGAGTTTTCGGCCGCTCTTGCCGCTGGCTTGGCAGGTGGGGCAGGCCCGGCAGTGGTTGGAAACGTCATTTCGCATCTTGGGCCAGTAAAAGTGGGTCACCAGGCGGTTGTAGGTTTTATCTTGCCCCAGGTGCCCAGCCAGGGGGACATCGTGGGCCAAGTTTAAAAGGAAGTCTCTGAAACGGAGGGGTACCACCAGCACCCGACTGGCCCCCAGTTCTGCAATTCTTTGCTCGCTGTACAGTAATTCGTTGTCCCAGTAGGTCCAGTGCGCCCCTGCGGTGTCTCCTGCGCTCTGGGCGAGGGCTTGCTGTCTGAGTCCCTCTAGGGAGGGACAGGTCTTTTGCTCCTGCCGAAATTGTTCTTGGGTGGGCCCCCCTTCTTGACGCCACTGAGCCAGGTCTGGAAGGTCTTGAAGCTGGGCGGGCTCTTCCGGGGCTCGTTCTGGGGGGTCAGGGTGGCCTGCGTCTTCCTCTGGAGCAATCGGGGGAGGAGGTGCTGGCCATTCGGGCTCTTCGGGCCTGGGGACGGCACGGGCGGCCATGGACCGGGTTGTTACGCACGCCCAGTCTGGGAGGCCCAGCATCCCCAGGTGCTCTCTTCTTTCAACGGCCGCCCATGGGGAACTCTCTAGATCATTCCCCAGGAGGCAGTCCACGGGGGCATCATCGCGGACAGTCACTTTTAGCATGCCGGACACTCCTCCCCACTCAAAGGGGACACAGGCCATCCGACATAGGCTCTCAGAATTGTCAGCTGAACGGACAGGGCAAAGGACGTTGGGCAGGATTTGTTCCGGGGTCACCAGGTGACAGCGGACGGCTGTCACACTGGCCCCGGTGTCACGTAGGGCTTCGGCCTTGCGCCCGTTGATGTTCACCCACTGGCTGTATTTTCGGGTGTTTGTGGGTAGGGGGACCCGCGGAACCATGTCTCTTCCCCCTAGGCAGGCCAGGACCATGGCGGCAGGTTCCCACTCGGGCTGTTCCTGTTCATATTCTTCGTGCTCTTCGTACGTTTGTTCTTCTCCTAGGGCGGCAGCCACGACCTGGCGGGGCCCGGGAGTCTGGTTCTTGGGGCAGTTCGGGTCGTTGGCATAGTGTCCGACCCGCTGGCACCGATGGCACGTGACATTGGCTCGGAACCCTGGGCGCATCGGAGGGTTCCCCCGCCCAGCCGGGGGTGGGGTGTTGTTGACGGGAGCTGCCGGAGCGGCATCTCGGCCCCGGCCCTGGCCTCCCCCTCCTTCTCGGGGACGATGAGGGCCTTGGTTGTTTCGGTTCTGCTCGGTTGGCCCACCCCGGGCCACTCGGGTGCTCTCCCATCGGTCAGCCTCAGCGGCGAGCTGCCGAGGGTCAGTCATTTTACTGTCGAGGAGGTGCTGCCTGAGCTCGACGAAGCAGTTGTTGGAGAGGTGCTCCCAAACAATGAGATTGAAGAGCTGTTCGTAGGTGGTGACTCGGCTACCTTTGATCCACCCTTCGAAGGCTCGGCTAAAATAGTTCACATATTCCACCCAAGTTGTACCCGTGATCCGGGTGCAGTCGCGGAACCTCTGGCGGTACATTTCGGGCGTGAGTCCATATCGAGTGAGGAGGGCGGCCTTCATGTGGTCATAGGACGTCATCTGGTGGTCCGGGAGCTGTAGCAGGGCATCGCGGCCTTCGTTGACGAACCTCCCCCATAGACCGGCGCCCCAGTCACTTCGATCGATCCGGTGGGAGGCCATGGCGATCTCATAGGCCTTGAACCACTGTTGTATGTCGTCGTTCCGATAGTATTCTCGGACGACGTCCTTGGGGATGTGGACTTTTTGTTCCGTAGCGCCTGGGGTGCGCGGTTGCTCGGGCACCCCTAGTTCTTTGTTTTGTTTCCGTAGTTCTATTTCAGCTAGCTTGCGCTCGTGTTCGTACGCCAGTCTCTTTTCTTCGAGTTCTCTTTGTCTTTGCTTTTCTTCCCGCTCTTCTCGGAGCCGTAAGTGTTCTAAGTTCAGTTTTTGTTCCGCTAGTTTTAGCTCGCCGTCCATCTTGAGCCGTGCCATCTCTAATTCGTGTAGTCTGTTTCTTTCTCTTTCTTGGATCTCTTCCTGTGAGAGACCCGCTCTCCGTTCTTCGGGAGAAGTGGTGTTGATCTCTGCTGTTGCGACGTTTCGGTCCGGGGATCTGACGGCCCCGGTTTCCGCCCAAGATTCGATGGCGTGCTTGAAATCGTCTTTTGTGCTCAGACCGGTGGTAGCAATGCCTAGTTCGATGCAAAATTGTTTTAACTCACGATGGCTGTACTCTTCCAATTTCTCCATCTGGAATTTTTCGGTGGCTCCGCTCTCTTTGGTTGTCATTGTGGTTTAGTTGTGGGGTGAGTCACTCTCTGCACGTACGCGTTGATTCGGATCCCGCCGCTGGCCACCAATGTTAGACGGGACCGGGAGGGTCGGCCGAGGACAAGGGGAGAGGTCTCCGGGGAGAGCCGTCTCCAGCGATCGTACAGACAAGTAACTTCTCCCCCACAGATGGACACCACACAAAGATAAGGTTTAACGTTCTTTATAAGCAATCTTGAAGTACAGTAGAATGGTACAAGGAGGTCAGGACTCAGGGGTCCCCTCGATTCTAGTCTCTTGAATGGGAAAGGGGGTAGCGGGACAGTCTTGTTACCAATCTGGTAGTTGCGATGAAGAGATGGTTAGCTCACAATCCTCGAGCTCGGCGTTCTAGGAGGACGGGCCGCGGCAGCGCCAGCAGGTCCCGAGATGATCGTAGGTAACAACGGTCCACGGCAGCGCCAGCAGGTCCCGACGTAGGTGGTAGTTACAACGGTCCGCGGCAGCGCCAGCAGGTCCCGACGAGGATGAAGGTTGCAGAAGGCTGCGGCAGCGCCAGCAGGCAGGACGACAGTTCACAAGGCAGGGCTGTGGCAGCGCCAGCAGTCCGTCAAGGATGAGTTCTTCACGGTGTCTCTCGACTCCAGGATACAACTGCCTTCCTGCTCTGGAGCTGTCCCAGTTATAGGGCTGGGGCCCTTTGATGTCCGGACCCTCGCCCTTGGAGGTCGGGAGGTCCGGGATGAGGGAGTCCAGACACCCAGCAGGGGGGTGGAGCCAGCGCCCGGGGGAAGCTGGGGGCGATCGGCACCTGGAGGGGGAGAGCCATCGAACTCCTCTCTCCCATTGACCTGCCAAGTGGTCCGCTCACCTCCCGGGTGGATGGTGGTGCCGGGCTGTCGGGGCCTGGCCAGGCCCAGGGTTAGGGTCGAGCTGAGGCCACGCGGCCTCGTGGTGCAAGGTCCAAGATGGCGGCTGGGCCCGGGCGATGGTGTCGGTGGAGGCCCAGGCTGGTGTTACGGGATGTTCGGGGCAGGTGTCCCGTGTGGAACGGGTTACGGGTTACTTCTGGGGGTGGTTTCTGGAGAGCCGGTGTCCGGGCTCTGTCATGCGGGGAGGGAGCGAGCCGCCTTCTGGGGCCTGTCCAACACTCCCCTATCCCCTTAACTTTCCCCTCCCCCTTTCTTTTCTCATCCTCTCTGTGCTGTGCCCTTTCCCCTTTCCTTTGCTCGTTTCCCCTTTTTATTTCCCCCTTCTCTTCATTTCCTTTCCTTGCCCTCCCCTGTCTCTGCCTATATCCTAACAACCCCCTATTTCCCTCTCTTTCCTTCTTCCTTGCTCTTCCCTTCCCTGTCTCCTCATATTACCTTTCCCTTCCCTGTCTCCTTCTATATCCTTCTCTTTTTCCCATACCCCTTCTCTTTTCCCCCCTATACCCCATTCCTTCCCTGTCTCCTATACCCATTCCCTGCCTCCTCCTATACCCCTTCCCTCCTTTACCTGTCTCCTCTGCCCCTTCCCTGCCTCCCCCAATACACCTCCCCTCTCTTACCTGTCTCCTCCTTTAACCCTTCCCAGTCTCCTCCTATACCCCTTCCCTGTTTTCTCCTATACCCCTTCCCTTTCATTCCTTACCCTGACTGCTCCTATACCCCTTACCTTCCCTTCCTCTTCATGTACCCCTCCCCTGTCTCCTCCTATACCCCTCCCTTCCCTGTCTCCTATGCCCCCCCTTCCCTTCCGTCTCCTTCTATACCCTTCACTTCCCTGCCTCCTTCTATACACCTTCCCTTCACTGTTTCCTCCTCCTATATCCCTTCCCTGTCTCCAACTATACCCCTTCATTGTCTCCTACTTTACCCATCCTCTTCCATTCTTCCCTCCCCTTCTTCCCTTCTCCCTTCTTTTTCATTCCGTCTGTTCCCTTTCCTCCTCCGTTTCTTTCTCTTCCCCTTTCCTTTCCCCTTTCCTCTTTTCCCTTTCCCCTTCCCTTCCCTGTCTTTTCCTATATCTCTTCCCTGTCTCCTCCTGTACCCTTTCCCTTCCCTGCCTCTTCATATAACCCTTCCCTGTCTCCCCCATGCCCCTGCCCTTTCCTTCCCTGTCTCCTATATCCCTTCCCTGTCTTCTCCTATTCTGCTTCCATGTCTCCTCCTATACCCCTGCCTTTCCTGTCTCCTCCTCTACCCCATCCTTCCCGGTCACCTCCTATACCACTCCCCTATCTCCTATACTGTTTCCCTTCCCTGTCACCTCCTGTATTCCTTCCCTTCCCTGTCCCCTCATACCTCTTCACTTCCCTTCCCTGTCTCCTCATATACCCCTCACCCCTTCCCTTCTACTTCCCCCTTCCCTTCACTTCTCTTCTTTTCTTTTCCTTTCCCTTCCCCTTTTTGTTTACGTTTCCTTCCCTTCATTTCCTCCCCTCCCCTTCCCCCTAACCTTCCCCTCCCCTTCCCTTATCCCTTTCCTTTTCCCCCTTTCCTTTGTCCCTTTCTTTTTCCCTTTTCATTTTCCCCTTCCCTTCCTTCCCCTTTCCTGTCTCTACCTATATCCTTCCAATCCCCACTTTCCCTCCCTTTCCTTCTTCCCTTCTCTTCCCTCTCTCCTCCTATTACCCTTTCCCTTTTCTTCCCTGACTCCTCCTATGCCCCTCTCGTCCCTTCCCTATCTCCTCCTATATCCCTCTCCCCTTTTCCCTCTGCCCTTTCACTTTTTCCTCCTAAACCCGTCCTCCCCATCTCCTATACCCCTTTTATGCCTCCTCCTATACCCATCCCCTGTCTCCTCCTATATCCCTCTCTTCCCTTCCCTTTCCCCATCCCCTTTTTCCTTCTAAACCCGTCTTTCCGTCTCCTTTACCCCTTCCCTGCCTCCTCCTATGCTTCTCCCCTTCCCTGTCTCCTTCTGTATCTCTTCCCTTCCAAGTCTCCTCCTAATCATCTTCCCCTATACCCCTTCCGTGTGATCTCCTATACCCATTCCCTTCCCTGTCTCCTCCTATACCCCTTCCCTGCCTTTTCCTATACCTCTTCCCTTCCCTGTCTCCCATGCCCCTTCCCTGCCTCCTCCTATACTCCTTCCCTTCCCTTAACTGTCTCCTCCTGTACCCCTTCCCTTCCCTGTCTAATCCTATACCCCTTCTCTGTTTCCTTCTATACCCCCACCCTTCACTGTCTCCTTTTATATCCCTTATCTTCCCTGTCTCCTCCTATATCCCTTCCCACCTCTTTTGTCTCCTCCTATACACCTTCCTTGTCTCATACTTTACCTCTCCATTCCCTTCTCCCCTCCCTCTTATATTCCATTCCATATTTGCTTAACCTTTCTCCTCCCCTTTCTGTACCCCTTTTTTCCCTCCCCTTTCCTCCTTCCCATTTCCTTTCCCCTTCTCCCTTTCCTTTGCGCTTTTGCACTTTCCCTTCCCT
Organism: Lissotriton vulgaris; assembly: GCF_964263255.1. Lineage (NCBI taxonomy): Eukaryota > Metazoa > Chordata > Amphibia > Caudata > Salamandridae > Lissotriton > Lissotriton vulgaris. The sequence goes on from NC_141696.1 coordinate 1,182,004,834, forward strand.
GCCCTTCCCTGTCTCCGCCTTTACCCTTCCAACCCCAACTTTCCATCCCTTTTCTTCTTCCCTTCCCTTCCCCTCCTTTCCTTTTTCTTTCCTTTCAGTCCATTCCCTTCCTTTCCCTGTCCTCTGTCCTATCCCCTTCCAACCCCTCCTATCCTAATCCCTTTCCTTCCAGTTTCTCTCCTTTCCTAACCTTCCCCTTCCCTCCCCTTTCCTATGCTTCCGCTTCTCTTTCTTTCCCCTCCCCGTTTCACTTCCTCTTCCCTTTTTCCCCTTTCCCCCTCCCCTTCCCTTCCTGTCCCTCCTCTTCTCTTTTCTTGCTTTCCTTCCCTTCTTTTTCCATTCTTTCTCTCTCCTCCTATACCCTTCCTTTCTATCTTCTTACCTATCTCTATCTTCAGTCCTATACCCTTCTAACTCCACCCATCCCCTTCTACTGTCCTGTGCCCTTCCCTGTCTCTCTCTCTATATATATATATCTCATTTTTTTAATCAACCTAAAACCCTAAGATAACTCATACCACCCCAATACCCATACCCCCTTAAATTGCTAAAATAACCTTACCACCCCAATACCCAGCATAAATTACCTATAGCACTCCAAAACCCATACCGAACCCCTAAATTACCCTTGACACTCCAAAACCCATACCCCCTGAACTTTAAAATAACCCCAGGCACCCCACAACTCATAGCTACCCTGAACCCTAAAATTACCCTTAGCACCCCAAAACCCATACCCACCCTAAAACCTAAAATGTTCCTTGGCACCCCAAAACCCATACCCGCCCTGAACCCTAAAATTACCATTTGCACCCCAAAACCAATACCTAAAATGACCCTTGGCACCCCGAAACTCATACCTCCCATAACCCAAAAAGTACCCTTAGCACCCCAAAACCAATACCTACAATTAACCCTAAAATTACCTTTGGCACCCCAAAACCCACACCCACCGTGAGCCCTAAAATTACCAGTGGCACCCTAAAACCCATACCCAACCGTAACCCTAGAATTACCCTTGGCACCCCAAAACCCACACCCAACCTGAACCCCAAAATGACCCTTGGCACCCCAAAACCCATACACTTTCTCAACCCTAAAATGACCCTTAGCACCCCAAAATTCATACCTACCATGAACCCTAAAACTATCCATAGCACCCCAAAACCCATACCCACCCTGAACCCTAAAATTACCCTTCGCACCCCAAAACCCATACCCCCATAACCCCGAAAATAATCTTGGCACACCCTACCTACAATGCACCCTTAAATTACACTTAGCAGACCAAAACCCATACCCAAACTGAAACCAAAAATTACCCTTGGCACGCCAAAACCCATAACCACCCTGAACCCTAAAATTACCCTTTGCACCCCAAAACCAATACCTAAAATTACCGGTGGCAGCCAACAAACCATATCCTCCATAACCCCAAAAATAACCTTGTAACCTTGGCACCCCAAAACCCATACCTACAAGGAACCCTAAAATTACCCTTAGCACCCTAAAACCCATACTCACTCTGAACCCTAAAACTACCTTTGGCTCCCCAAAACCCCTACCTACCCTGAACTTTAAAATTACCCTTGGTACCCCAAAACCCATACCGACCCCAAGCCCTAAAATTACCCTTGGGACCCCAAAACCAACACCCAACCTGAACCCTTAAATTATCCTCGACACCCCAAAACCCACACCCACGCTGAAACCTAAAATTACCCTTGGCACCCCAAAACCCATACCCACCCTAAGCCCTAAAATTACCATTGGCACCCTAAAACCCATACCCACCCTGAACCCTAAGGTTACCCTTGGCACCCCAAAACCCACACCCACCCAGAACCCTACAATTACCCTTGGCACCCCAAAACCCATACAGACCCTGAACCCTAAAATTACCATTGATACCCAAAAACACATTCCCATGCTCAACCCTAAAATGATCCTTAGCACCCCAAAACCCAAACCCACCCTGAACCCTAAAATTAACCTTGGAACCCCAAAACCCATACCCACCCTGAACCCTAAAATTACCCATAGCACCCCAAAACCCATACTTAATCTGAACCCTAAAACTACCCCTGACTCCCCAAAGCCCACGCCCACCACGAAGACTAAAATTACTATTGGTTCACCAAAACCCATCCCATACTGAAAACTAAAATTACCCTTGGCACCCCAAAACCCACACTGAACCCTAAAATCATCTGTTACCCCAAAACCCATACCCACCCTGAGCCCTAAAATTGCCCTTGACACCCTAAAACCCATACCCACCCTGAAACCTAAGGTTACCTATGGCACCCCAAAACCCACACCCGCCCTAAACCCCAAAATTACCCTTGGCACCCCAAAACCCATACCCACCCTGAACCCCAAAATCACCCTTGGCACCCCAAAACCCATACCCAGGCTCAACCCTAAAATTACCTTTAGCACCCCAAAACCCATACCCACCCTGAACCCTAAAATTACTATTGGCGCCCCAAAACCCATACCTACAATAAACCCAAAAATTAGCCTTAGCAACCCAAAACCAATACTCACTCTGAACCCTAAAACTACACTTGGCTCCCCAAAACCCATATCAACCCTGAGCCCTACAATTACCCTTGGCACCCCAAAACCCACACCCACCGGAGCCCTAAAATTACCATTGGCACCCTAAAACCCATACTCAACCTGAACCCTAGAATTACCCTTAGCACCCCAAAACCCACTCCACTCTGAACCCCAAAATTTTCCTTGGCACCCCAAAACCCTTTCCCACCCTGAACCCCATAATTACCCTTGGCACCCCAAAACCCATACCCAGTCTCAAACCTAAAACTACCCTTAGCACCCCAAAATTCATACCTACCCTGAACCCTAAAATTACCCTTAGCACCCCAACACCCATACCCACTGTGAACCCTAAAACTACCCTTAGCTCATCAAAACCCATACCCACCTTGAACTTTAAAATGAACCTTGGTACCCCAAAAGCCATACCCACCCTGACTCCTAAGGTTACTCTTGTCACCCCAAAACCCACATCCACCTTGAACCCCAAAATTACCCTTGGCACCCCAAAACCCATACCCCGGCTCAACCCTAAAATGACCCTTAGCAACCCAAACCCATACCCACCATGAACCCTAAAATTAACCTTGGCACCCCAAACCCATACCCACCCTGAACCCTAAAATTACTCTTGGCACCCCAAAACCCATACCCACCCTGAACCCTAAAATTACCCTTAGCACCCCTAAACCTATACTCTGAACCCTACAACGACCCTTGACTCCCCAAAACCCAAGCCCACCCTGAACTCTAAAATTACCCTTGGCTCGCCAATACCCATCCCATAATGAACCCTAAAATTACCCTTGGCACCCCAAAACCCACACCCACCCTGAACCCTAAAATCACCCATGGCACCCCAAAACCCATTCCGACCTTTAAAATGACCCTTGGTACCCCTAAACCCATACCCACCCTGAGCCCTAAAATTACCCTTGCTACCTCAAAACCCACCCTGAACCCTCAAATTATCCTCGACACCCTAAAACCCATACCCACCCTGAACCCTAAGGTTACCCTTGGCACCCCTAAACCCACACCCGCCCTGAACCCCAAAATTACCCTTAGCACCCCAAAACCCATACCCACCCTGAACACTACTGTTACCCTTGGCACCCCTAAACCCACACCCGCCCGGAACCCCAAAATTACCCCTGGCACCCCAAAACCCATACCCACCCTGAACCCCAAAATTGCCCTTGCACTACAAAACCCATACCCAGGCTAAACCCTAAAATGACCCTTAGTACCCCAAAACCCATACCCACCCTGAACCCTAAAATTAACCTTGGCAGCCCAAAATCTATACCCACCCTGAACCCTAAGGTTACCCTTGGCACCCCTAAACCCACACCCGCCCTGAACCCCAAAATTACCCTTGGCACCCCAAAACCCATACCCACCCTGAACCCCAAAATTACCCTTGCACTACAAAAGCCATACCCAGGCCCAACCCTAAAATGATCCTTAGCACCTCAAAACCCATACTCTGAACCCTAAAACTACCCTTGGCTCCCTAAAACCGATGTCTACCCTGAACTCTAAAGTTACCCTTGGCTCAGCCAAAACCCATCCCATACTGAACCCTAAAATTGCCCTTAGATCCCCAAAACCCACACCCACCGAACCCGTAAATTATCCTTGGCACCCCAAAACCCACATCCATCCTGAACCCTAAAATTACCCTTAGCACCCCAAAACCCATACCCATCCTGAGCCCCAAAATGACGATTGGCACGCTATAACCCATACCCACCCTGAACCCTAGAATTACCCCTGGCACCCCCAAACCCACACCCACCCTGAACCCCAAAATTTCCCTTGGCACCCCAAAACTCATACGCACCCTGAACCCCAAAATGACCTTTAGCACCCCAAAACCCATACCTACCCTGAACCCTAAAATTACTTTTAGCACCCCAAAAAACACCCCCAAATAAACCTTGGCACCCCATACCAAATGTACCCTAAAATTACCCTTAGCACCCCAAAACCCATACCCACCCTGAAACCTAAAATTACCCCTGGCACCCCAAAACCCATTACTACCCTGAACCCTAAAATGACCCTTTGGACCCCAAAACCAATACCTAAAATTACCCGTGGCACCCCAACACCTATATCCCCCATACCCCAAAAATAACCTTGACACCCCTTAACCCATACCTACAAAGAACCCTGATATTACCATTGGCATACTAAACCCTTACCTACTCTGAACGCTAAGATTACCCTTGCACCCCAAAACCAACACCCACCCTGAACCCCAAAATTACCCTTTGCACCCCAAAATTCATACCCATACTGAACCTTAAAATTACCCTTGGCACCCCAAAACCCACACCCACCCTGAACCCTAAAATCACCCATGGCACCCGGAAAACCCATACCCACACTGAACTTTAAAACGACCCTTGGTATCCCTAAACCCATACCCACCCTGAGCCCTAAAATTACCCTTGCTACCTCAAAACCCACCCTGAACCCTCAAATTATCCTCGACACCCTAAAACCCATACCCACCCTGAACCCTAAGGTTACCCTTGGCACCCCTAAATCCACACATGCTCTGAACCCCCAAATTACCCTGAGCACCCCAAAAACCATACCCACCCTGAACACTACTGTTACCCTTGGCACCCCTAAACCCACACCCTCCCGGAACCCTAAAATTACCCTTGGCACCCTAAAACCCATACCCACCCTGAACCCCAAAATTGCCCTTGCACTACAAAACCTATACCCAGGCTCAACCCTAAAATGACCCTTAGCACCCAAAAACCCATACCCACCCTGAACCCTAAAATTAACCTTGGCAGCCCAAAATCTATACCCACCCTGAACCCTAAGGTTACCCTTGGCACCCCTAAACCCACACCCACCCTGAACCCCAAAATTACCCTTGGCACCCCAAAACCCATACCCACCCTGAACCCCAAAATTACCCTTGCACTACAAAAGCCATACCCAGGCTCAACCCTAAAATGATCCTTAGCACCTCAAAACCCATACTCACTCTGAACCCTAAAACTACCCTTGGTTCCCTAAAACCGATGTCTACCCTGAACTCTAAAGTTACCCTTGGCTCAGCCAAAACCCATCCCATACTGAACCCTAAAATTGCCCTTAGCGCTCCAAAACCCACACCCCCCAAACCCTTAAATTATCTTTGGCACCCCAAAACCCACATCCATCCTGAACCCTAAAATTACCCTTAGCACCCCAAAACCCATACCCATCCTGAGCCCTAAAATGACGATTGGCACGCTATAACCCATACCCACCCTGAACCCTAGAATTACCCCTGGCACCCCCAAACCCACACCCACCCTGAACCCCAAAATTTCCCTTGGCACCCCAAAACTCATACCCACCCTGAACCCCAAAATGACCTTTAGCACCCCAAAACCCATACCTACCCTGAACCCTAAAATTACCCTTAGCACCCCGAATCCCATACCCACCCTGAACCCTAAAATTACTTTTAGCACCCCAAAAAACACCCCCAAAAAAACCTTGGCACCCCATACCAAATGTACCCTAAAATTACCCTTAGCACCCCAAAACCCATACCCACCCTGAAACCTAAAATTATCCTTGGCGCGCCAAAACCCATAACTACCCTGAAGCTTAAAATTACCCTTTGCACCCCAATTCCAATACCTAAAATTATCTGTGGCACCCCAAAACCCATATCCCCATACCCCAAAAATAACCTTGACACCCCAAAACCCATACCTACAATGAACCCGAAAATTAAAGTATCTCAACACCCCAAAACCCACACCCACCCTGGACCCTACAATTACCCATAGCACCCCAAAACCCATAACCCCATAAATCCTTGGCACCCCATACCTACAATGTACCCTAAAATGACCCTTAGCACCCCAAAACCCATACCCACCCTGAAACCTAAAATTACCCCTGGCACCCCAAAACCCATTACTACCCTGAACCCTAAAATGACCCTTTGGACCCCAGAACCAATACCTAAAATTACCTGTGGCACCCCAAAACCTATATCCCCCATACCACAAAAATAACCTTGACACCCCTAAACCCATACCTACAAAGAACCTTGAAATTACCATTGGCATACTAAACCCTTACCTACCCTGAACCCTAAGATTACCCTTGCACCCCAAAATCAACACCCACCCTGAACCCCAAAATTACCCTTGGCACCCCAAAATTCATACCCACCCTGAACCCCAAAATTACCCTTGACACCCCAAACCCCATACCCAGGCTCAACCCTAAAATGACCCTTAGCACCCCAAAACTCATACCCACACTGAACCCTAAAATTAACTTTGGCACCCCAAAACCCATACCCACCCCAAACCCTAAAAGTACCCTTAGCACCCAAAAACCCAAACTCACTCTGAACCCTAAAACTACCCTTGGCTCCCCAAAACCCATGCCCACCCTGAACTCTAAAATTTCCCTTGGTCGCCAAAACCAATCCCATACTGAACCCTAAAATTACCCTTGGCACCCCAAAACCCACACACACCCTGAACCTTAAATTCAACCTTGTCACCCAAAACCAAATACCCACCCTGAACACTAAATAAAACATGTGGCACCCCAAAACCCATACCTACCCTGAACCCTAAAAATACCCTTGGCATCCCAAAACCCACACCCACCCTGGACCTTAAAATAACCTTTTACAGTCCAAAACCCATACCCACCCTGAACCCCAAAATTATCCTTCGCACCATAGAGACCCACACCTCCCCTAACCCTAAAACTTCCCTTGGCGCACATAAACCCATACCCACTTGATCCCTAAAATTACCCTTTGCACCCCAAAACCCATACCCACACTGAACCCTAAAATTACACTTGTCACTCCAAAATCCATACCTACCATCAAATCTCAAATTACCCTTTGCACCCCAAAACGCATATATAAAATTACCATTAGCACCCCATTCATGTTATAAATATTATATTTAGATGCAAATGGATGTTTATATTCCTTGCAATGCGTTTGTTTAATATGTATAAAAAATACGTTTAATAAAAAATTTGAACACTAAAAAATGAATGTCTTGTTAAACTTTTCTTGTTAAAGGGTTGGATGTTTTGTGTTTTTCATGCTCAGTTCAGTCTGCTGTATCTTTGAGCTAGCGGAAATGGAAGAGAAGGAAAAGTAGAATTAGGGATGGGAGGGAAGGGGAAATGAGGGAAGGTCAGGGAGGGGGAACACGAGATAGTGAAGGTGGGCAGGAGAGAGGGCGAAAGGGAAGGGAAGGTATAAAAAGGGGGAAAAGAGTTGGGGAGAGGAGAGCGCGGTGGGGAAGGAGACAGGCGATGGAGGGGAAGGGGTAAGGTATCTTCTCCCGTTTACTTTCCCCTGCATCCCTTCTCTCCTGCTCTTCTCTCCTATCGGCTCTCCTCACCTTCCCTCATTTTTCTTCCTGCCCTTTTTCTTTCTACTCTATCCCTTCCATATCTTTCCTCCCTACCCTTGCCTACCTCCTTTGCTTCCCTATCACTCCTCTCCTCTGCCCTTCCCTTCCTTTCCCTTCCCATTGTTTCATTTTCCTTCCCTAACTTCTTTCCTTTTCTGTCTTTTCTCTCCCCTACTGTTCCCTTCCCCTAACTTCCATTACCTCCCTCGACTATCTCTCCTCTACTCGAGCCTTCCCTCAAGTACCCTCCCCTCCCCTTTCACTCCCTCTTCCCTAGCTCTTCTTTTCTCTGCCCTTCCCTCCCCTTCCCCATCTTCTCATACCTCCTTTTCCTTTCACTTCACTTTTCTTTTTACCATTTCTTTCCTCTCCAAACTCTTTCCGTCCCCACCCTCCTCATTCTCCCATTCCCCTCCATTCCCTATCTCTCCACTCTCCCCTTCACTTCCTTCCCTATCTATTCTCTCCCCGTCCTGCCTGATACAACCCTTTCCTTGCTTTCCTTTCCCTTCCCATTAGTTTCATTATCTCTTCTATCCCCTCCGCTTCTCTTTCCCTTCCTTTTCTTTTCTTCTTTCCCTTCCTTTCTTTGCCAATGTCTTTCCCCATCTACCCTTTCCAGGCTTTTTAGATATCGTTCCACCCTTTCCTCTTCTCTTCCCTTCCCTCCCCTTCCCATCTGTACACTCTTCTTTCTCCCAAACCTTTCCTTCTCCGCCACTCCCTGTCCTCTCCTCTTCTCTCCCCCTCTCCTTTCCTCTCCTCCTTTCTCCTCTTCTCTGTTCTCCTCTCTTTTCCTTTACTCTTCCCTTCCATTCCTTTCCCCTTCATTTCTCTTACTTACTTCCCTAACTCTTCCTTTCCCTTTCCTAGTTGCTCTCTCCCCTTTACCTCCCTTCCCTATCTCTCCACACTTCTCATCTCCTCAGCGTCTCTTCCTCTTTACATACACTTTTCTTGACGTTCCACCCTCCCCTCACCTTCTTTCCCTTTCCCAGTCACTTAATTATTTCGCTACCTCTCCTCTCCCCTCCTACATTTACTTCCCTTTTATAATATCCTTCCCTACCCTTCCCTGTCTCTCCCCCAAACCTCTCCCTCCATTCCTTTCATTCTTCCCTATCATTACCCTATTATCCTCAATTTCATTCTCTTCCTTTCCCATTTCTCCACTTTCCTGCCTTGCCTTCTCCTCCCATCCGCTCTCCTCACCTTTCCTTGCCTTTAACTTCCCTCTTCCGTTCTCTTCTAGTTCCTCTGTTTCCCTTCCTATCTTCTCCCCTTCCTTCCCTTGCCTTTTCTCATCTCCCCTTCCATCTCCTCCCCATCTCTTCTCTCCGTTTTCTTTTCCTCCTCATGCCTTCTCTCCCCTTTGTCTCTTCTAATCCCTTCCCTCTTCCCATTCCTTTCCCTCTCTTTTTTCTCCTCACTTCCATCCTTAATTTCTCTCCCCCTTGTTCCCCTCCACTCCCAACTTTTCTACCTATTCCTTCCATTGTATCTCCTTCCCTCTTCTCCTCCCCTTCCTGCCTTCACTTCCCATTTCCCTTACACTCCTTTCCCTTAGCTTTTTCTACTTTCCCGTCTAACCCTCCCTTCCCCTCCCTCTCTACTTCTATTCCCTTCCCTCTTCCCTTCAATTCCCTTTGGTTCTCTTCCTTACTTATCTAGCTCTCCTCCCCCCTTTCCTTTCACTTCCCCTACCTTTCTTCCCTATTTTAGCTCTCCCTTTCACTTACCTTACCTATCTCTCCACTCTTCTCTTCTCATATCCACTCTCCTCAGCTTTCCTCTTTCCATGCACTTTCGGGAAAGTGCATGGAAAGGGGAAAGCTGAGGAGAGTGGATATGAGAAGAGAAGATTTGAGAGATAGGTAAGGTAAGTGAAAGGGAGAGCTAAAATAGGGAAGAAAGGTAGGGGAAGTGAAAGGAAAGGGGGGAGGAGAGCTAGATAAGTAAGGAAGAGAACCAAAGTGAATTGAAGGGAAGGGAATAGAAGTAGAGAGGGAGGGGAAGGGAGGGTTAGACAGGAAAGTAGAAAAAGCTAAGGGAAAGGAGTGTAAGGGAAATGGGAAGTGAAGGCAGGAAGGGGAGGAGAAGAGGGAAGGAGATACAATGGAAGGAATAGGTAGAAAAGTTGGGAGTGGAGGGGGACAAGGGGGAGAGAAATTAAGGATGGAAGTGAGGAGAAAAAAGAGAGGGAAAGGAATGGGAAGAGGGAAGGGATTAGAAGAGACAAAGGGGAGAGAAGGCATGAGGAGGAAAAGAAAAGGGAGAGAAGAGATGGGGAGGAGATGGAAGGGGAGATGAGAAAAGGCAAGGGAAGGAAGGGGAGAAGATAGGAAGGGAAACAGAGGAACTAGAAGAGAACGGAAGAGGGGAGTTAAAGGAAAGGTGAGGAGAGCGGATGGGAGGAGAAGGCAAGGCAGGAAAGTGGAGAAATGGGAAAGGAAGAGAATGAAATTGAGGATAATAGGGTAATACTAGAGGTGATAGGGAAGAATGAAAGGAATGGAGGGAGAGGTTTGGGGGAGAGACAGGGAAGGGTAGGGAAGGATATTATAAAAGGGAAGTAAATGTAGGAGGGGAGAGGAGAGGTAGCGAAATAATTAAGTGACTGGGAAAGGGAAAGAAGGTGAGGGGAGGGTGGAACGTCATGAAAAGTGTATGTAAAGAGGAAGAGACGCTGAGGAGATGAGAAGTGTGGAGAGATAGGGAAGGGAGGTAAAGGGGAGAGAGCAACTAGGAAAGGGAAAGGAAGAGTTAGGGAAGTAAGGATGAGAAATGAAGGGGAAAGGAATGGAAGGGAAGAGTAAAGGAAAAGAGAGAGGAGAACAGAGAAGAGGAGAGGAGAAAGGAGGAGAGGAAAGGAGAGGGGGAGAGAAGAGGAGAGAACAGGGAGTGGCGGAGAAGGAAAGGTTTGGGAGAAAGAGGAGTGTACAGATGGGAAGGGGAGGGAAGGGAAGAGAAGAGGAAAGGGTGGAACGATAGCTAAAAAGCCTGGAAAGGGTAGATGGGGAAAGACATTGGCAAAGAAAGGAAGGGAAAGAAGAAAAGAAAGGGAAGGGAAAGAGAAGCGGAGGGGATAGAAGAGATAATGAAACTAATGGGAAGGGAGAGGAAAGCAAGGAAAGGGTTGTATCAGGCGGGACGGGGAGAGAATAGATAGGGAAGGAAGGGAAGGGGAGAGTGGAGAGATAGGGAATGGAGGGGAATGGGAGAATGAGGAGGGTGGGGACGGAAAGAGTTTGGAGAGGAAAGAAATGGTAAAAAAGAAAAGTGAAGTGAAAGGAAAAGGAGGTATGAGAAGATGGGGAAGGGGAGGGAAGGGCAGAGAAAAGAGGAGATAGGGAAGAGGGAGTGAAAAGGGAGGGGAGGGTACTTGAGGGAAGGCTCGAGTAGAGGAGAGATAGTCGAGGGAGGTAATGGAAGTTAGGGGAAGGGAACAGTAGGGGAGAGAAAAGACAGAAAAGGAAAGAAGTTAGGGAAGGAAAATGAAACAATGGGAAGGGAAAGGAAGGGATGGGCAGAGGAGAGGAGTGATGGGGAAGCAAAGGAGGGAGGCAAGGGTAGGGAGGAAAGATATGGAAGGGATAGAGTAGAAAGAAAAAGGGCAGGAAGAAAAATGAGGGAAGGTGAGGAGAGCCGATAGGAGAGAAGAGCAGGAGAGAAGGGATGCAGGGGAAGGTAAACGGGAGAAGATAGGAGACATAGCTAAGGGGATAGAGAAGGCAAGGGAGGGAAGGAGAGATATGGGGACGCGAACAGGAAAGATAGAGAAGAGAAGAAAAGGGGATAGTGGACGGGAAGGTTAGGAGAGCAGATGGGAGAGGAGAGGCAATGAGGGAAATAGATAAAAGGGAAGAGGAAAGGAAAGGAGAGGATACATAAGCAGTGGAAGAGAAGGAAAGTGTTAGAAGGGAGAGGAGCTATACGGAAGGGACAGGAAAGGGAAGGGAAGAGGGATGGAAAGGAATGTGAAGCGTAGGGGAGACAAGGAAATGGAAGATGCAGGGAGGGGATAGGGATTAAGAAATGGGGAGTGAGGTGAAGGAAAGGGGAGAGTTGAGACAGCGAAGGTACGTGATGGGAAAGAGAGCGGAGGAAGGGTAGAGAATGGGATATGATACAAAAATTGGGGTAGCAAGGAAGGAAAGGGGGATGGTGGGAAGGCGAGGGGAGAAAAGGGAAGGGCAAAGAAAAGCAGAGACAGAAGGAAGGGAAAGGACATGGGAGGGAATGGAAAGGGAAGGTTAAGGGAGAGATATCGAAGGGAGGGGTAGGGGGGTGAAAGGGAAGGGATAGAAAAGCAAAGAATGTTTGGGAAAGGGAGAGGAGAGCAAGGTAAAGGCATAAAGGGAAGGGGAGAGGAGAGATAGGGAAGGAAGGAACAGAAGGGAAGGAGGGGGGAAGTGAGGGGAGAGATAAGCTAGAGAAGGGTAGGGGAAGGGTAAAGGAAATGAATGGAGGGGAGAGTGGAGGGGAGGAGAGATGGGAAGGACAGAAGGGAAGGAGAGGCAAGAGAAGATAAGCCAAGAGATAGGGAATGGAGAGGCCGGGGGGGAAAGGGACGGGTAAGGAAAGGATATGGAACAGGGGAAGGGATGGAAATTGAAGGTGAGGAGAGGAAAAGAGAGATAGGCAAGAGGCCTAAAGAAGAGACAAGCAATATGTAAGGAAGAAAGTGAGGGGAAGGTAAGAAGGGGAGGGAATGGTAGAGGAAGGAGAGATAAGGAAGTAATGGAGAGATAGGGAAGGGAATGAAATGGAAGGGGAGATGGAAATGGATGGAAGTAAGAGGAAAGGCAATGAAAGGGAGGGTTAAGAGGAAGGGGAGGGAGAGTGGAGGAGAGAGGGAGAAGAAAGGGAAGGGAATTGAAGGGAAATGGAAAGGGAAGTGAAGCAAATGGAGGAGAAGCGAAGGAGATGAAGAGGATGGAAGGGGAAAGGATAAAAGAGAAAGGGTAGGAAGGAAGGCGAGTGGAGGGGAGAGGAAGGAAGGGGAAGAAAGGTAAGGGAGAGGCGATGCAGAGAAGGAAGGGGAAGGACATTTGAAGGGAAATTATGAGAAGGAAAAGAGAACAGAAGGGGCTAGAAGAAATTGGAAAGGAAGGGGAGATGAGAGGAGAGTTAGGGAAGGGAAGTGAAGAGGAGATAGTCAAGGGAAGCGATGAGAAATAGCAAAGGGATATAGAGGAAAAGGAATGAAAGGGAAGAAAGGAGACGGGAGGGAAGGGGAACGGTTATAAGAGATAGGGTAGAGTGGAAGGGAAGGGCATTGGATGGGAGGCGGGGTCAGGAGAGGAAAGGGTAGAAGAATGAAGGGTAGAGGAGAAGAAATATAGAGAAGGAAGGGGGAGGGAGGGAGGGAGGGAAAGGAAGGAAGAGGGACGGAGGGCTCCCCTTCCTTTTCGGAGCCTGCTCAGCCCCCGCAGCTTCGGCCTCTCCCTGCCCCGAGCTCCAGCCGCCAGCAGCGGTCCTCTCCGTCCGGTGTCCCCGAGTGTAATGCTGCAGCTGCCTGGTTACCAGCCTCTTATACCAAGGACACGTCACAATCGAGGCTTTTCAGCGTGTCATCATACATCGCTGCTGTGTGGGTGATACCATGTGTTTCAGTTCAACAGGGGGAGCAGGCAAGGCACGGTTATTGTGCATTTTATTGAGATAATTTAACTTTTTTGTCACAAAATGATCCTGTGATTAACCTGAATAAGATCCAATCCTACCCGATATACTTCCCCAACAGTGGTCTCTCCTTTTCTCTCCGCTGCCGTGACGGCCTCCCCCCTGCATTTACTCTGCGCCTCGTGACATCGCATTGGAGCGCCTGTTAGGTCATAAGTGTTCCATTCACAGGATTCTGCTTCTGGTGCCGCTGGGAAGGCACGCGCCTTTCAAGCGTATGTCAAACGTGGTTGTTTTTAGTCTTCGTTTAAAATCAATTACATTTTAATTGTACGTCTTATTCTCACAACTTGCTTGCATGGCGCCCTTTCCTTACATTGTACAAGTTAAATGATTTTTACTGGGACATATCCGCATCTCTGTCCAGTTTCTCCCCTAGTCCAGTAAACCGCGTTATACCTTTTAAGAAATGTTTGTATTGATATAAATACAAACGTACTTGGTCTCATACGGTGAATATTATAGTGAACAGAAGGGGCCAGCCTTCGAGTCTCGCTTCAGGAGACCTGTAGTTCGAACCCTGTGCAATGCTGGCCGCTCGGTTAGGTCGTCCTTAGTGCGTCCGTAGATGCGGTTTATGTGGGTCTAATTGTTAACATTGAAAACTGCTCCTCGTCTCCTGCAGGAAGCACAGTGCGCGTCTTTGCTGAAGGACGAATGTGTAAAGTCTCTGATTGAAAAGTACTGGCCCAGCTCTTTACAACCTGTGCCGGAAGGAGGCGCTAATGTCTCATATATACGCATGGTTGGAATAAACGTGAACATTTTGCCACCTCGAACACCAGGAGATAAGACCAGGGAATGACTGACATGTCTGGAGTGCGCGTGAAAGAGGAATGATTAGGGTGACCAACTGGCATGGGTGCATATTCAGGATGGTGGGTGTGAACATTCAGGACATCGGGTTAAAATTCAGTACAAAAATTCAGGACAGAAGGTCACAATTCATGTACAGGCAAATCAGAGGAGGTCGCGCAATAGTTAGTATATGAATAAGTAAATTAACAACCAAAATAACTACAAGTCAAAAAAAGTTCATATTAGGTTGAGAAGATCGTGCACTTCATGGTTTATCAGTATGCACGCAGTTTTGAGCAACTGCAGTTCTTTTTGTGGGAATTCATTTGATCATAATCTATTTATATACATTTTTTTCTCTCTATTCTTTAAAATCATATTTTATTTTATTTTCATATTTCCCTATTCCATATTCACATTAATTTTTTTGTTCCTTTTTTCATTTGATCATCCTCTTGTCCTTCCTTTATGTTTAATCTGTTTTATAGCCCATACTCAGTTTCTTCCTTCGTTTTCTCACTCCATTTGTGTCATACGTTTTTTTGATTTAGCCATTTTAATAATTTATCTTTCTGTTCCCGCTTTTGCCAACTTCTGCATCCTTTGGGCCCCCTCCCCACGGCTGCATCACGGTGATTATTCTTGCTTTGATTATTAGGTTCTTATCCTGTCTTGTGCTGACCTGGGAGCCAAGTTAGGATGGGTGATGAAACTCTTTTATCTGACGCAGTCCATTTATATAATTTCCATCGCCACTAGAACATGGGTAACGTTGGGGACACGTGTGTTGTGGCTCCCTTGCACT
Organism: Lissotriton vulgaris; assembly: GCF_964263255.1. Classification (NCBI taxonomy): domain Eukaryota; kingdom Metazoa; phylum Chordata; class Amphibia; order Caudata; family Salamandridae; genus Lissotriton; species Lissotriton vulgaris. Next base: position 1,182,020,113 of record NC_141696.1, read on the forward strand.
GCTAGTTGCATGACACTGTACTGCGTGGTATGACTGGGCCATGAAAAGTATATTTTCTTGTTAGGTTTCGACCTGGCCGTAGCACTGCGAAGCAGGGCTAAGCCCAGGCGAAAGCTATTGTTTACATTATGGGGGACTTGAATCCGCCCTTCTTCCATTGGCTAGCTCCATAAATGGAGGCTAGCCATTGGAAGAGATTGGCCGTCAATCACGTTTTCCAGTGAAAACGCGATTCGGGGGCGTTTCTGGGTCTTTTTTTAAGCCCCGCCCCTTGTTGCCGTGTGTCCCGGGCCGCGCTGTGATTGGCTGCAGGCCCGGGACACCCCCGTGACGTCATTTCCCGGGCCGCGCTGTGATTGGCTGCCGGCCCGGGACACCCCCGTGACGTCAGCCAATCACAGCACGGCCCGGGCCTGACTTGTTTTTACTATTGTGTCGGGGAGAAAAAAATAACTATATGACAGTATGTCCTTCTTGTCCTGCTGTCGTGCATTGCGTAAACTTTATGTGTCTCTATTAGCTTACTCCGGTGTCATTTGGTTCTGACCTCTAATTGATTTAAATCTCGTAATCTATGTGATAAATTAGTTAGTCCTCCTGATTACTCGCAGAAAAGAAGCATCTAATAGCCCCAGTTCAGCTGGGAGTAGACGTACCTCTGAGTGGCAAGCAGCGGGCAATTTAAGGTCTGCAAGCTTCCAACAAGCCCATCCGTCACAATCACTGTCAGCTAGGTGATGAATGGAAGGTGTGGCAGCCGCCATTCCCAGCCAGGGCCAAGCAGAGACAGGCACTCCTGGTACGGCTGTCACTCTTTGTCATTCCGTGCCAGCTAAGTCCCACAGCTGCCATCAGCGACGGCCACGCAGGGCATAAAACATACAGTGTGAACAATGACAGCGGCAGCGCAGAGTTTATTGACGGCATTATTAATTAGTCTAATGACGCCGAGGGCCGCTACGAAAAACACGAGCATTTGATTTCTGCATGCTTTCTTTGCTCTATGCGCAGCGCCAACTTTCGATCAAAGCAACATTTTTTTCCAGTCCTGCTTTGTCACCCTGTTTGTACTAATTTACATTTGAAACAGGGATGCGCTGCTAATTCGTGTTTGGAATTGAGTCGTCTTTATTTTCAGAGAGAGTAATTTTTCACGTCGCGGCGGCCCGGCAGCTGATAACGGCATAATCTTGTGTTGCAGCCGCAAATTAAAAGCAGGTTTATGGCCACATGCTACTTGGCTCTCTGGGGGCGCGCGGCGTGCGGCCCGGGAGCTGTTCATTTACTTTGCCCTCCTCCCTCCCTCCGCCCCCTTTGGATGGTGGAGTTAGAAACAATTGCATCATTTAATTTACTATTGCAACGAGGATATGGCTCATTGGCCCCTCGTTGTTTTGAAGATGGATTTAATTAACCTCCAATGAATCATGCCAGTAAGCGTGGCAGCTTCGGCATGGGATGAGATACGCCAAGAACCAGCGAAGGGGAGCGTAATCAGTACAAAACCCGGTTCAAACAAGAAGTCGTCTTTGTGTACTAATAAACATTTTCAAATTGTTTTTAGAGGCAAGCATGACACGCTTGGGAGTGATAAAAAAAGGTACATATAAACACTTGTCAAGATCAGAGTGGGAGCAATTGCTTCAATAGAACGCACTCCCATGACACATTAATCCTTGTTCTATACAGCTAAATCTACTGGAATGTTTTGCTGAGCAAAGATAACGCACTACAACTATGAGGATCTGTGTTACCAAGCCCTGCAGGGGAGGTCCTTTTGCAGGCGGCCATCTTGTTCTCCAGCTGGCTGGGCGCTTTAAGTGATGTCACCGCCTCGTCCTTCAACAAGCACTGGCGTTGCCAATAGGTTTCGCATTTGGAAAGTTGGAGCTATTGGTTTTGTAAATGACATTTTATATTTATATATCGTTATTGGCATTGTTAATAACAATATATAAATATACAATGTAATTTACAAAGCCAATAGCTCCAACTTTCCAATGCGAAACCTATTGGCAACGCCAGTGCTTGTTTTTATTATTGTTAGGTCTGATTATCCAAGGCCTTTTGATTTTATAAAAATTATATTTATTATAGTCTCAATTATAGGGTCTTTCAGTCAGCCTTTCTCGCCCATTGGTCTCTTATTATGTCATTCATATAGTCTTCTGTCCACTACAACATACAACATGAGGTAATGGTTCAGCCCACTTCAGCCACTGGCTAAGTTATCGATGAATGACAGCATTCCGCTCTTTCACAGGGAGTACATGCACAGACAAAGTAGTTATCCTCAGTGCCAGGGACTACTATGAGTGCATTTTAAAACCAAAATGTTTTTCCTTTTAGGCAATTTTTTAAATTCGTTTTGGCCTGGCTGCTCCCTTATCAATAAAGTTTTAGAGAAGCCATGAGAAAACAAAATAAGCATTGAAAAAGCCAAAAGACTGGCAGCCTACTCCAGATCTGTTGACTTGCCCAAAGCTTTTTTATTTTGTTGTTGTTTATTGTGTTCACAGCACACATGCATTACATTTAAATGTTAATGATATTTAAACACACTTTTTAAGTGACAACCCCAGTTCCAGTTCTGGATGCCTGACATCAAAGACTTGTCACAGGGGTTCAAGATGGTGGAATTCGAACAGCTTGATAACGCTTCCTTCAAAGCCCTTATGTGTACAGTAAAGTAGGGCTCCCCCGATGATCCGATTAAACCAGATCTGATACATAAAGCTGAGGAGATTCTTATCCCCATCTTTGTGACCCTAACTAACCTTTCTTTGTCCACTGCGGTGGTGCGTGCTGGGTGGAAACTTGCTAAAGTCATCCAGCTTTAATAAAAATCTATTCTAGTCCCTTCCTACCTGATAGCGATCGACCCATTTCTCTCATTCCCTTTCTGTGGACAGTGGTAGAGAAATATCTGAACAGTCTCCTGGTGGATTTCTTAGCTCGCCCGTGCACCACTATGGTCAGCCTAAACTGGTGACTTTGTCCCGGCCGGACGTGACCAGATATCCTCAATGGTGCTTTTTGCTTCTTGCTGTTATTTTCTACTATACATTTTACATTTTGATATCACCGAGTCTACTAATTGGATATTTGTTGTTTTTGTTCAGAGCTAACTTTCTAAACTGGTAAGGGATCATTTGGCGTTATCACCATTTTACTGTAAGTAGTGTTGCACAAATACTTTTAACATTGCCTCTAAAGTTAGACCTGACTACTCTGTGCCAAGCTGCCAGAGGTTGAGCATAGGTTAATTTAGTGTAGCCTACTTCTCACGTGACTAGAATTGTGGTTCCTGCTTGACCAAGTCCCATGCCCCTGTCATCCAGTAGCCCAATTTCTAACAATGGTGATCAGCGGTGAGATTAGGTGTTTGTGCAGTGCCATTCAGTGATTTGGTATACACTACCATTCCACACCTAGGACCAATTTCAATTTCAAATTCTCCCCGATTGGCATTTTTGATTTCCCAAATTATCTCTCTACATATTGGATCTTAAAACCACACCTGCAAGCACACTTCTGATTATAAAGGTTGGGGACCAAATCAACGAAGGCTATTTTAATTGTAAAGTTTGGGCTGACCCCTCAAAAGTACTGCCAAATGCCCATTTGCCTGAAAATACTTTGAAGTACTGGCAGTGGCTCACCATTAATTGCCAACTGTTGGAGGCTCTGAGAGACACATAAACCAGTATGACTCCTGTGAAGAATCAGCAGGTGTCATCAGAGCAGGTCCTTCCTAACACATTCCACCAAGTCATAATCGCTGACAATCTTGAGAGCGATCTACCAATAGCTCTGGTTCTCTTTGAATGTGGGGGGTGATCTCAGGTTCTCTGAAAGTAGCTGTGAGCCCTTCCATGCCTGTAAATGGTTTGTTAGGCAATGATATGGAGCACACTATCTAGAGGGGAGTAGAGCTCAGGTCTCACTTGGAGATTTTGGGATTGCCTGAATGGGTCTGTATGATCACACGGCCTATGCCTGCCTGTGAAGGGAGTCAAGGGTGTCTGCAGCCTAAAACAATGGCCCAGACTACTGCCATGAAAGAGAGAGGTAGGGTGTGAAAAACCAGCCCCTGAATTCCCCATGGTCGAGGTTGACGGGGCACCTGAGGAGGAGGCCCGAAACAACTGGGGAGCACATTGACACCCTTTGTGACCTGTCTGAGCTTGTTGGTTGGCAAGTTAAGGGTGGCCCCACCAGTTCTGCAAGATGCAGAGAGACTGTTCCACTCTTGAGGGAGCAAGCCCAAGCCCAGGCAGAAGGTGACACCTCTGGAGATCACCTGATCTATTTTGAGAATAACCTCCTATATGGCGAGCCTAAGGGTCCTGGTTCTGGGTAAGCCCACATGCTGTGGTCCCCCAGTGTTCCAGGACCTTCCTACTAGGTTTGGCTCATCATATAGCTCTGGCAGGACACCCAGGGCAAGACAAAACCTTCACCAGGCTTTCTGCACACTTTTATTATCCCTTGATGAAGACGGCCTCAGCTGAATACTGTACGTCCTGCCCAACCAGCCAGGCCAGTGGGAAGTCAGGGAAAAAGCACAAAGCTCCCCTGACTCCACTACCTGTTGTTGAAACTCCCTTTGAAAGGGTAGGCATCAACATTATTGGACCCTTGGACCTTAGACCCCAAGACATACTTTAACAACAGGTTTGTGCTCGTTTTGGTGGAAAATACCACCACTAGCCAGAGGTCATCTCTCTGAGGTCCGTGACTGTACCTGTGTTGGCCAGAACCCTGATGAGTGGCTAGAACTCCGATAGGGATTTTTACCTGTGTGGGGTTCCCTAGGGAGGTAGTGTCTGACTGAGGTACTGCCTTCATGTCAGTGTAAATGCAGTCCAAGTGGGATGAGTGTGCTATACCCTATCAGCTCCAAATCAATGGTCTTGTGGAGAGATTCAACAAGACCTTGAAAGACATGATAATGGGCCTTCCTGAGCCCATGAGGCATGAGTGGGACATCCTCCATCTATGCCTTGTCTTTTCCTACAGGGAGGTGCCACAGAAACAATTAGTTATTGGCCCCTTTGAACTCCTCTATGACCCCCCTCTTAGGGTATGTATGAGCTTTGAAGGGAGGGGTGGGAGCAAGCTCCCAGGAAACCTCCCCAGGATGTGGTCATCTACATGCTGGCCCTCCGCAACCAAATGCACTGCTTCTGGAAAATGTAAAACGTAACCTTGAGGCCAGTCAAAAGGTTAAGATGCTCTTGTCAAGAGGTTATAATGCTCTAGTATGACCAGCCGGCCAGAGTCCAGAGCTCCCCAGGATTGCTGGGCGGGCCCATATGATGTGAAAGAGCAAAAAGAGAAGTCTCCTACCTGGTAGATCTTCAAACCCTAGGAACCCTTTAAGCGTGCTCCACATGAATCGCCTTCAGCCACAGTTTGATAGGTATGAAGTGGGCATGCTCCTGGTGAAAGATGAAGGTGTGGAAGAGGAGAGCGGGCCTCTCCCTGACCTCCTCTTTCCAGGAGCACAATGGGTCAGTAGAAGGTGTTCTTCTCTCTTCTACCCTGGCCCCAGAGCATGAGAATGACTGCTATCAGTTATTGGGGCAGTTTACCTCTCTTTTCTCCCTCACACCGGGACTCACACACACACACACATGTGCGTCCATGATCTGAATGCTGGGGACACCCTACCTGTAAAGATCAACATGTGCAGATTGTCAGACAGAGTGGGAGTCAGCATCAAGGAGGTCTCCAAGATGCTGGTGTTAGGGGTGATTGAGCCCTCCAACAGTCCCTGGTCCAGCCCTGTGGTGCGAGTATCAACGGCTGCCCCACTGGGCGCAACCCCTGAACGTAGGTTCTGCATGAAGTACAGGGGTCTCAATTAAGTCACCAGGACTGATGCATACCCCATCCCCTCAGCTGATGAGTTCATTGACAGGCTGGACACTGCCAAATTCCTCAGTACTTTTGATTTGGCATCAGGGTGCTGGCAAGTTGTTCTGACTGAAGGAGCAAAAGAGAGGTCAGAACTCTCAACCTTAGAGGGTCACTTCCAATTTCGGGTGATGCCCTTTGGCCTGTAGAATGCCCTGCCACCTTCAAGAGATTGGCTAGCAGCATCCTAGCTGGAAAGGAGGTCTTCTGTGCCACTGATCTGGACGACTTTACGATCTATATCTCCAACTAGGAGGAGCACTTGCAACATCTCCAGGAGGGTGATTCAGGCTCTGCAACAGGCAGGCCTGACTATCAAGGTCAGTAAGTGCGAGATAGGGTAGGGTCTATCTGGTGTGTCTGGGCCACCGCTGAACGGGGGCAAGGTCATCCTCTCCAAACTAAGATTGGGACTATCATGACCTGGCAACCACCTAAAACACAGACTGAGGTGATTACCTTCCTAGGCCTCACAGGATACTACAAAAGAATGATTTTTTTAACAGAGTTTTATATAGCGCAAACTTGACCTGAATCGGGTATCAGAGCGCTTTACATAGCACCAGTTGCATTACATGAGAACACATTCATTTTTGTTAGGGACGGGGAGATTAAGTGATTTGTCCAGAATCACAGGATGTTCAGCTTCATTGCCGAGACTCGAACCAAGTTCCCCAAATTTGAGGCCGACCGCCCTAGCCGTTGGACCAACTCCTCTCTCCTAAATTTGTTAAGGGATAAGGCACCATTGTTGCTCTGGTAACAGAGGTGACATTGAAGAAACAGCTCAGATTGGCGATCTGGGCACGGGCCTGTCATGAAGACTTGAATACCGTCAAGAAGGCCATGTGTACAGCACCTGTACTCAAGGTTCCTGACTTCTCCAAGGAATTAATCGTGCAGACGGATGCTTCAGAGAATGGCATAGGAATGGTATTAGCACAGTTGAAGGAAGAGGGCCCATACCAACTGGTAGTATTTGTAAGAAGCTAACTCTGTATCTAGTATGCCAAAGTAAGGTATACACAGAGTCCAATAGATCCTCAAAGGTAGGCAGAGGTAAATATAGATAATACCTTACTCTCTATTTGTAGTAGTGTGGGCGAGCAGTAAGGCTTTATAGAGGGTAGTGTTAAGCATTTATTGTAGGTTGTATGTTTGAACAACGAGTTCCCCAACCACGATTTCCCTAACAACGAGGTCATAACCACGACCCAGTCGAAACCACAATTTTTTTCCCACACATTCATTTACCACAATCTTTCATGGTAAAGGAATGCATGGTATAAAAAAATGTTTTCCAACTAGTAAGCCGATCCCCCCCACTCCTTAAATACCAATTCCACCCACCCTAAAAATAAGCACAATCACCCACACACAAGCCATGCCTGCACGTACTGCAATCGTGACACGTGATGCTACATTGCCGGTGTATGCTAGTGCATCGCCTGTCACTAGGTCGACCTATCACAGCATCACCTCCCCCACTTCCTTGTGTCTGATTACTTATCTGGAGCTTCAACTGTTTGGAGCGCACATTATAAAGTTCATGGTATGATGTTAAAGTTCGATCATGCAGAATGCTAGCCTGCCATCTAGTGGTCGTTTTCTTTTTCATGTCTCTTGATCACAGAATGAGCGCTTATTTATTATCAGCATGAGGGCAGAATCATCTATTGTGATTAAGAACTTGGAGTTGGGGTGAACTGAAAATCACAAATAATGGATTGAAAGTGCAGTGAGTTCACACTATTGCAGCTCTTTAAGTTGTACTACACGTGTAAACAAATGTGTCAGTGTTGTGTGTAGTTTAAGATCAGTGCATATAACGTCTGTTATGGAATTTGTGGTGTGAGAATGATGAATGCACTCAGATGCGCAACTAGAGTGAAATTTCGGCGGGGGGCTAATTCCTCTTTAAACTGTGCTTGTGTGTGTGGGGCGTGGCCAAGATGGCGGAGTGAGCGGACGTGTGTTTCCACTGCTTCCGCCGGCGGCCGTTTTCAGCACCGGTTCTGACGCACCCTGGTCCACGGTGTTGGGCTGAGGACTGCCGGAACCGAGTACACAGCGGAACGGGTCTAGGGAGCTCGGCGGACGCGAGGCGCTCCATGCATGCCGAAAGTGAGGTCGGCTCCCGCGTCAGTGTGCAGGCGAGCGGAGGACCCCTGTCCCGGCGGCCGTGGTGTCGTCTGCAGCACACGCCTTGGGCGATCGCCGGAGTGCGGAGCGGAGACCTGCGGCAACGGTGGAGGCGGACGCACGAGAGGAGGCATCGCCGCGGAGGTCCAGGGTACGGCGGAGCCATCGGGAGGCGCCGGGAGGCCCGGAGACCGGAGGGGACGGGCGGCGGAAGCAAGGCCTGGAGCACGACACATGAACGGAGGCTCCGTGCAGCGGCTCCGTGAGTCCGGGATCAGTGTGGCAGTGGCCGCCCTGGGAAGAGAGGGGCGCCTTCGACGGGCAGGTCGGCCCGGCGGTGTGGGTGACGCCTCGACAGAGACGAGCGAGGCCTAGGCCCTGCTGGCTTGGGGAGGACTGCGACGCAGTGCAGTGCCTAGCTGTGTGAGGTCGGGGGCACCAGTGGGGCTGTTGGCCATTTAGCGGCTGGGGGCTGCGCTCCCCGTTCTGGAGGACTGAGGTCGAGCGATCACTGGCATAGGGGCTCTACAGCGGTGAGGAGGACCCCGCAGACAGTGCATAGAGCAGCGGCCAGACAGCCAGGGGACAGGTGTGGCCTACCAGGAGTGAGCGGAGGTGGCTGGTTGTTGCGGGGCCCGCCAGGGCCCAAGAAGACGGTCGAACCCGAGTGCAGGCAAGCCAGAGGGAGGGGCCCGCGCTAAGTTTGGCGGACAGGGTGCATTGGCCCCGCGGAGATCCGGAGTCGCCTTGCAGGCACGGTGAGAAGGAAGTCCTGACGGACTTGCTGAGGAACGCGGGACCGCCAGGTGGATCGATTACCGGGGCTGCGTGATGTCTACGGGCAGGCCCCCCCGGGGCAAAACTGTGAAGGAGCTGTTCGCGAAAACGACACAGTGGTCCCGACCCCGAAGAAGATGGAACAAAACACCGATTGCGGGTCGGAGCCCATCACAAAGGCCTTTCTGGAATCCCTTTTTGCGTCCCTGCGGGACGATATTCAGACCTTTAAGACAGAATTTACCAGCGAAATCAGAGAAGTGCGGCGTGAGATGGACGGCATAGGGGAAAGGGTTGCAGACCTGGAGACTAAAAGCGACGATAAAGACACTGAACTCGCGGCCCAACAGCAAGAAATCATCCGTCTGCACGACCAGCAGGTGGACCTTCAGCTCCACTTGGAAGACCTGGAGAACCGCTCCAGACGCCATAACATTCGCATTCGCAACGTGGCCACGTCCGAGGCCACCCAAGACGCGTTTCGCTATGCTAGAGAACTTTTCAACCACGTGCTAGGGCGGCCATTAGACTCACCCCTCCAACTAGACAGGGCACATAGGACCGGGCTGCCCCGTGCGGCGGCGGCGCCACCCCCGGACATACTGGTTTGTGTCCAAGACTACCGCACCAAAGAAGAGATACTACAGAGGGCACGTCAGAAACACCCGATCGCATTTCAGGGCACGTCGCCGCTGCTGTTGTGTGTAGTTTAAGATCAGGGCATATAACGTCTGTTATGGAATTTGTGGTGTGAGAATGATGAATGCACTCAGATGCGCAACTAGAGTGAAATTTCGGCGGGGGGCTAATTCCTCTTTAAACTGTGCTTGTGTGTGTGGGGCGTGGCCAAGATGGCGGAGTGAGCGGACGTGTGTTTCCACTGCTCCCGCTGGCGGCCGTTTTCAGCACAGGTTCTGGCGCACCCTGGTCCACGGTGTTGGGCTGAGGACTGCCGGAACCGAGTACACAGCGGAACGGGTCTAGGGAGCTCGGCGGACGCGAGGCGCTCCATGCATCAGGCAGCCTAGAGCCCCGAGAGCGCGAGGCGCCCATCCCCCGCAGGGCCGAAAGTGAGGCCAGCTCCCGCGTCAGTGTGCAGGCGAGCGGAGGACCCCTGTCCCGGCGGCCGTGGTGTCGTCTGCAGCACACGCCTTGGGCGATCGCCGGAGTGCGGAGCGGAGACCTGCGGCAACGGTGGAGGCGGACGCACGAGAGGAGGCATCGCCACGGAGGTCCCGGGTACGGCGGAGCCATCAGGAGGCGCCGGGAGGCCCGGAGACCGGAGGGGACGGGCGGCGGAAGTAAGGCCTGGAGCACGACACATGAACGGAGGCTCCGTGAGTCCGGGATCAGTGTGGCAGTGGCCGCCCTGGGAAGAGAGGGGCGCCTTCGATGGGCAGGTCGGCCCGGCGGTGTGGGTGACGCCTCGACAGAGACGAGCGAGGCCTAGGCCCTGCTGGCTTGGGGAGGACTGCGACGCAGTGCAGTGCCTAGCTGTGTGAGGTCGGAGGCACCAGTGGGGCTGTTGGACATTTAGCGGCTGGGGGCTGCGCTCCCCGTTCTGGAGGACTGAGGTCGAGCGATCACTGGCATAGGGGCTCTACAGCGGTGAGGAGGACCCCGCAGACAGCGCATAGAGCAGCGGCCAGACAGCCAGGGGACAGGTGTGGCCTACCAGGAGTGAGCGGAGGTGGCTGGTTGTTGCGGGGCCCGCCAGGGCCCAAGAAGACGGTTGAACCCGAGTGCAGGCAAGCCAGAGGGAGGGGCCCGCGCTAAGTTTGGCGGACAGGGTGCATTGGCCCCGCGGAGATCCGGAGTCGCCTTGCAGGCACGGTGAGAAGGAGGTCCTGACGGACTTGCTGAAGAACGCGGGACCGCCAGGTGGATCGATTACCGGGGCTGCGTGATGTCTACGGGCAGGCCCCCCCGGGGCAAAACTGTGAAGGAGCTGTTCGCGAAAACGACACAGTGGTCCCGACCCCGAAGAAGATGGAACAAAACACCGATTGCGGGTCGGAGCCCATCACAAAGGCCTTTCTGGAATCCCTTTTTGCGTCCATGCGGGACGATATTCAGACCTTTAAGACAGAATTTACCAGCGAAATCAGAGAAGTGCGGCGTGAGATGGACGGCATAGGGGAAAGGGTTTCAGACCTGGAGACTAAAAGCGACGATAAAGACACTGAACTCGCGGCCCAACAGCAAGAAATCATCCGTCTGCACGACCAGCAGGTGGACCTTCAGCTCCACTTGGAAGACCTGGAGAACCGCTCCAGACGCCATAACATTCGCATTCGCAACGTGGCCACGTCCGAGGCGACCCAAGACGCGTTTCGCTATGCTAGAGAACTTTTCAACCACGTGTTAGGGCGGCCATTAGACTCACCCCTCCAACTAGACAGGGCACATAGGACCGGGCTGCCCCGTGCGGCGACGGCGCCACCCCCGGACATACTGGTTTGTGTCCAAGACTACCGCACCAAAGAAGAGATACTACAAGAGGGCACGTCAGAAACACCCGATCGCATTTCAGGGCACGTCGCCGCTGCTGTACCAAGATTTGGCGGCCCTCATGCTGCACAAACGCCGTCTTTTCAAACCCGTCACATCGTATCTCCAACAGAACAATATCCCATACAGTTGGGGTCACCCCTTCCATCTCATCTTCAGACTGGAGAACAAACAGTACCAGCTCCGGTCGGTCTCGGAGGCCTGCACTCTGTTAGGAATAGAAACACCCGAGGAAGGCACCGAGGCCTCGGGAACCACACCCGAGACGGAGGCGCGCAGGCCCCAGTGGAGCCAGGAGCGGCGGCGGAAACGAGTGAAGAAACCTCCGGCGACGGAGATTGCAGCGGGTCAACGCGCCGTAGTGGATGCGGTGGCCACGGATGGCGGTACTGGCCCCACAGGGTGAAGAGCCTGCTGAGACCTGGTGATCTGGTTGCCCGTTTTGGCCACATGGCCGTCGGTGGGAGAGTGCTCCCGGACAGACTAGTAAGACTACCCTGTGCTGGTTTTTTCCTTTTCATCTCTAGATGAGGGACTATGACAGTTTGCAGTTCTGGGGGGTGGAGGGGGGGAATGGGTGTGGTAGGGAATTTGGTCCATGGTTCGACTGTCAGTAGGGTGGGTTCTGGCGCCGGGGTTTTGGAGTTAGTGGGCTGGGACAGACTCGGGGACACCAGACTTAGATCTCCCGGGGAGGCATGCGGGGCGGGTCGAGGTTTTGCACCTCTAGATGATGATGGATGATCTAGTTATCCTAACGCTGAATGTGCGCGGCCTGAACAACCTTGTCAAGCGCAAAGCGATCTTGCTCCAGTTGGAACAGTCTCAGGTGGACATATGCCTCTTGCAGGAAACGCACCTTCTGGCCAGGGATTGTCACCGGCTGAGGTCTTGTAAATTTCCCCACCAGTTCTTTTCCTCGTGCCCTGACAAGAAGGCGGGAGTTGCGATCCTGGTGGCACAAAAGTTTAGGGGCAAGGTGTTGGGGAAATTGGCTGAAACCAAGGGGCGACTGTTAGTATGCAGGTTTGCACTGGGGGACAGGACTCTTACGATTGGCTCGATATATGGGCCCAACGAAGGCCAAGAACAGTTCCTACACAGAGCGCTCACTGATGTCACTGACACGACTGACCATCACTTAGTTTTGGGCGGGGAATTAAATCTGGTTTTTGACAACATACTGGACAGGTCTTGTCAACACACTACACAGGTGGGGGCGCTTACAGAAGCAGGCAAAGCTAGATTACAGGATCTAGGGTTGGTGGATCTATGGCGTACGCTTCTTCCTGGGGAGAGGGATTACACATACTTTTCGGCTGCCCACAAAACATATGCGCGTCTCGACTACCTGCTTGTTTCCACTGCCACTCAAGCGCTTGTCACTAGAGCCGACATAGGTACTGCTTCCCTTTCCGACCACGCTCCAGTCACGGCCTCCCTTTCCATGCCAGCTGCCCAACGCTCGCGTAGGGTTTGGCGCCTCTGAGATTCATTGCTGCAGAGGAAGGTGGTGGTCACTCAAATCCAGAGCGTGATCACTGACTACCTCTCCCATAATAGCAACGGTGACACCACTCTGTCTACACAGTGGGCTGCGCTGAAAGCTGTTCTTAGGGGTGAATTTATATCTATCTCGACAGCAGAAAATGTGGAACGACAATCCAAGAGGGATGAGCTCATACGGCAGACCAGGGAACTGGAACAGATACATAGGAGAACAGGGGCTCCGAGAATATGGAGGCAATTAAAAATTGCCCGCCAACAACTCGCAGCCTTCGATCTAGATAGAGCAGAATATGCAGCCTTATGACTGCGCCACGCCTATTACACGAGCGGGGACAGATGTGGGCGCTTGCTGGCGAACAAGCTCCGCGAGGTCACGCAGCGCAGGGAGGTTCGTGAGATAAGAGGGATCGATGGCATCACAGTGAACGGAGACCAAGCCATAGCTGAGGCTTTCAGTGCATTCTATGCGGAATTGTATGCGGCCGACCCCTCAAACCCGGAGGCGGAGACAGATTTCCTAGCAGCTCTCCCCCTGCCGGCATTGACGCAGGATCAGATCGATTGCTTAGACAGAGACATCCGACCGGAAGAGGTGATTTCTGCGATCTCCCGGCTCAAACTAGGCAAGGCTCCGGGTCCGGATGGCTTCCCGGCGAGCTTTTATAAAACATTTTGTGGCCAGGTGGCCCCGCTACTCGTCCGACTCTTTACCTCCTTCGCTGAGGAGGGAGCGATCCAGAGAGACCTACTGGAGGCGTCCATCGCGGTGATACCTAAACCGGGTAAGGATCCCGCCGAGTGCGGAGCATATAGGCCTATTTCCCTCTTAAATGTCGATCTTAAGATTTATACAGGGATCCTCGCCTCTCGCTTGGGACCATACATGGGGGACTGATCGACCCGGATCAGTCTGGGTTTATTCCAGAACAGCAGACCTCAGACAACACTAAAAGAGCTTTCCACCTTCTAGAAAAGGCCGCTCGAACAGAGGGTGAATTTATGATGCTGGCCATCGATGCCGAAAAGGCATTTGATAGGGTGCATTGGCCTTATCTGGAAAGGATGCTGCTGAAGGCCGGTATAGGGCCCAAATTCCGAACTAGAGTGTTTAACTGCTACAAATTTCCTTCAGCTGCAGTCCGAGTCAATGGCTGTACGTCTCCCCGGTTTGAAATCGAGCGAGGCACTAGGCAGGGCTGCCCACTATCCCCCCTATTGTTCGCCCTTTATATGGAGCCTCTCGCGCACCTTCTACGGTCCGACCCGAAAGTGCAGGGAATCAAGTTCGGGGGCGACGTTCACACCATAAGCCTGTACGCTGACGATGTGCTGATATCGCTCGCTAACCCCCGGAGTTCTCTCCCGGTGTGAATTGCAGGCCTCGAGCGATTCGGCCAAGTCTCAGGCTTCAAAGTCAACATGTCTAAATCAGTGGCCCTCGACTTGTCACTAGAAACCACCACACCTGCCTATTTACAGGCGGAGTTCCCCATGCCGTGGACGACGGACGCGGTCCCATATCTTGGGATACAACTGGCACCTTCCCTTCAGACCTCCGTAGAACTCAACTATTCCAACCTGCGACAGAAAATAAGACGCGATTTGGGACAATGGAAGTATTATCCGCTGTCCTGGTTGGGTAGGGTGGCACTGTTAAGATGACGGTTCTTCCCCAAATACTATACCTCTTTCGCACGATTCCCCTTGCGCCCACACGAGGCTGGATAAAACTGATGCAGTCGGAACTGTCGCAGTTCATATGGAATGGGAGAAAACCCCGCCTGAAGCGAAGGATCGCCATGCTGGCACCAGAACAAGGCGGGATTGGGATGCCAGACTTGGCAACGTATTTTCAAGCTTCCCAGCTCCGCTTCCTAGTGGAATGGGTTAGATGGGAATCTGGGAAACATTGGCTGTTTCAAGACCAGGCCGTCGCTGGACGGACTCTGCAGGAAATCCCCTTTATGCGACGGGAACACAGGCCTCCCAATCTCTATGCGTCCCTCATCATGCGGGTACCTCTGGAGATCTGGGACCGAGTGGGGGTTAGCCAAGAACTCACCACCCTCCCTTCTCCCCTCACCCCCATCATCGGGAACCCAGACTTCCACCCGGGGATGGACGAGACATCTTTTGCGCGCTGGAAGCCTGCGGGTTGTTGCGCACTCCATCATGTCTATGGCCCAGAAGGTGTCATTCCCTTCCAGCGATTTCGGCAGGAATTCGGCCTACCAGAAACTGAGAGGCTTCGCTACCCTCAGGTCAGGCACTGGGCGCTTAACACCGCAGTAAGGTCCACGGCGGACAGACGCTTGACAAAATTCGAGTATTGGCTGATCTCCCGCACTAATGATAAACAACTGATTTCAGACCTCTATAAAATGCTCATGCAAAAACACAGATACACCTACAACGCAGGCAGGGTGCGCTGGGAGCGGGAGCTGGGGAGAGCCCTAACTCACAAGGAGTGGGAGGGAGTCTACTATAGAGCGCGGCACTCGGCCTACCATATGGTACTTACAGACACGCTTACGAAGGTCACGTCCTACTGGTATTACACCCCCGAACACCTGTATGAAATGGATAGTGGACAGGATCCCCGGTGTTGGCGCGGCTGTGGTCAGGTTGGCACGTTAGTTCACGTACTCTGGGACTGTCCATTTTTACAAGAATACTGGAGCCAGATCTTAGTGGACGTAGACACACATTTCAAAACAGATATTCCCCGCTTTCCCGCCTATGTAATCCTAGGGTTGCCTAATGCACTGACTTACCCATTGTGATCGCGGAGGGGTCGTCTGATAGCGATCGCGTTGGGGTCAGCGGTACAGAATGTAGTGGCGCTTTGGCGATCAAAACACATCCCCACATATCAGGGCTGGCTTCACCGCCTCTGGATGGTTCTGGGCATGGAGAAACTATCACTATCTAGGGCAGGGGAGGGGGCAAGCTATGCCGAGCTGTGGAGGCCATTCCTATCCTTGCTGGCTTCTGAGTTTACGGAGGTGACTTGTCCTAAGTATCTCCGACTGTTGAGGCTGACGGACACCGAAACAGACAAAAATAAACTGCTTCGACACTGAAGGTTGCGAGGGACCAGCGGCGGGAGTAAAGGTGGACCATGGACCAAAGGGGGCGGGATTGGGGGAGTTGGGAGGGGTGGGGTTACATGGGGGAAGGGGTTGTCGGGGTCTGGGTAGGGTTGGGATTGTTTAGGGGGGGTCTTCCTTCTTTTTGTTGATTAGGGGCGTCCGAGGGACGATGTCTAGGGGTGGCTGTTAGGCCGTAGGGCAAAAGGAAGGTGCTCGAAGAGAGACTGTTGGACATAAAGCTTCCTTAGCTCGGATAACATGTCTTCATGTCTCCAAATGGCAGGGGACGCAATGGGGTCCCCGGGATGCTTTCCAGCCTCACAGTGTTTATGACGCGGCCGGCCCAGGTTGGGTTGTAGGCGGCTTGCTGTGTATAAGACTGCTTCCTCATGACATGGCCGATGGCTTGTACCTTCCTTAACATCGCTCGGTGGGTCGGCCCTCGGACTAATCTGCAATTCTTATATGGCATTACTGTTTGCTAACTTTTGTAAAATCAATAAAAACATTTAATA
This sequence comes from Lissotriton vulgaris, assembly GCF_964263255.1. Taxonomy (NCBI): domain Eukaryota; kingdom Metazoa; phylum Chordata; class Amphibia; order Caudata; family Salamandridae; genus Lissotriton; species Lissotriton vulgaris. Next base: position 1,182,036,581 of record NC_141696.1, read on the forward strand.
CTAAACTGTGCTTGTGTAATAGGTGATAATTGATACGCTGACTCATGGAGCCAAATACGAACGTCTGATTTGTTGCATGTCAGCCAGGCAGCAGAGTTTAGGCCAACCGCGCAAAATGACATTTTTGAAGAATGCACCGGAGTGACATTTCAGACCTGCATTCGCTTCTATGGCAGAGTCAGGAAGGACATGCTAGTCCTACAAAGGAGCACACCCGACCTGCGAAAAACCGAGACAGAATCAGCCTTAACCATGCACATGCATGGTTAAGGCTGAGTCGTTGTTCGGGCAAGTCGTTATTCAGCTTGCGTGACTCCGGATCTCGTTGTTCCGGAGTCGTTGTTCAGGATATTCCCCTTTATCGTACACACTCAGGCAAGAGATGATTTCACACACTCAAAAACTGAACTCTGACCAATTTGTTTTGTAAAAATATTATTTAGTTTTATTTTATTTCAAGAACCAAGCCAGGCTTGGAGCAGGTAAGTGGAATAATACTTTGCAGGAATGACATAGTTGAATGCAGTTGTATGTAATTGATATGGATCCAGATAGGTTAATTAGTCAGAAACAATTGAAATTACTTTGCAGTTACTGTCTGAATACTTACTAGATTACTTTTTCCACTCAGCGGAATATGCCTAGATGTCACACTGGATACTTATACAAAGAATTACTAGCTGTACATTTCTTTCATGTCTCACATTTAAGAACTACAAACCAATATCAATTGGAGTTTGTAAGGTATACTTTGTTCATACCTATTTTATTTCATTATTTTTTAAATGTTTCTGTATTGTTTCAACTAAGAGAAAACACTATACATACATATTTACAATTTGTACAAAACAACATATATATTCTACAACATTAAACAATATATAGAGATAGAATTCATCACATAGAGACAATTTCATCAACAGACATCAATTATTGTGGGGTGCCCTATCTTGACACCAAGTTCATTTACAATCCATAACAACGTAATGCAAGGGAAAAAGTAAAAAATACTCTAAGCAACAAATCGCTCTATAAGACCACACATGAATTAATTGGTCTAAAGGACTTCCAAGTCAATTGCTTCTCAAAAAAAAAAATAGATGTCACACTGGGACATTTCCTAAATAAAAGGTAAGTAAAGCAGTTTTTGTGAGTACATAGTTTCTTAAGGTTTCATTCAATTTTCCAGCTCCACATTTAAAACATTTTTCACAGAAAAGCAGTCAATGCAATCCTATAGGGGAGGAAATTAACGCATCGGTTTACAGGTAAGTACTTAGGTTTGGGAGTTGGTTTTCTGGGGTTAGAACAAGGGTCCCCCCCCAAGGGTCAAGGATGCACTCCTAGAGCACCCTCAGCCGGCACCAGGGTGGCCGGGTGCAGAGTGCTGATGCCCAATGTTATCCAACGAAGGATATCGGGCACCTAGCTTGGCAGTTCTGGTTGGACTGTTACCATGAGGAACAAGGTGAAGATAGATTTTAATATGGTACTTTGTTTGCTTTAAGTTGGCAGGGTGTGCCCAGACATGGGTCCGTTGCTCACTTTGCCACTGGATTCAAGCTAGCCTAGCTGATGAGGAGTGTTACCCCAAAATTGGCCCCAGGATGCTTGTTTCCAGTCCAGGGAAGACCTGGCTTGGCAGTTTGGGCTGGACTGTTCCCACAAGGAACACAGTCAAGACTGATTTGCATATGCTGGGTCTTAACTGGGGTGACGAAGTGAGCTAAAGAACGATGATGGATTCAACCTAGATTTGTGGCAGGGGTGAGTGTCTAAAAAGTTTCAGCGCTCCGTCTATCATCTCCTGGTGTTTGCCTTGTTTGCCATAAGTTAGCAGGATATGCCCAGACGTGGTTTCCTTGCTCATTTTGCACCCAGATTCAAGCTGCCCTGGCTGATGAAGGGTGTTACCCCAAAACTGGACCCAGGATGAGTGTTTCCCGTCCAGGGAAGATCTGGCTCTGCAGTTTGGGCTGGACTGTTCCTATGGGGAACAGCGTCAAGACTGATTTGCATATGGCAAAAAAGAGGGACTTCCCTGGCACCTAAATACAGCTGGGCCTGGGGAACCTGACCAATCCATGCCCCTCTGGTGCAGCAATCAACACCCATGCATTCCCATATTTTGAAAGGCTTGCTGAAGTAGCATACTAGAAGGATTATCCATGGGGTACCCTGTCAGGCTATGGATGATAGCTGCAGTGGACATCACCAGCCCTTCTCTAGAGACAGTGGGGACTTTACCCTGTCTTGTGCCAGTGGCTTAAAACCAATTCCATCTTGAGTTCACCTGCAATCATACTCCTGAATGCCAAGTTTGTCCACTTCAATCATCAACCAATCAAACTTACTTTATTCGATTAAAACAAAGTTAATCATAAAAGTACAAGTATACATCACAGATAATAAAGTTACAGATTAAAACTGGAAAGAAGCAGTTCATAAATGTCAGTCAATACACAATGTCCTCGTTTTCAAACACATGCAAAAAAAGGAGGAAGCAGTATTACAGGTCAAAGGATCAGACACCATACGTAAAAAATGCAAGGCCAGGCAACATTGTCTAAAATTGTGAGAACGTAAAAGCGCAATTAAAAACCTTTTCCTTTGTTCACAATAAAATTTACAGAAGAAGAGAATGTGCAAATCAGATTGTTGCGAAGTGTCATCACATGGGCAACACAGGAGTTCTTTCGGGGAGAAGATACCAGCAGGATGGCCCAACATGCAGGTAATAAAGTTAAGCCGAAATCTTAACAGAGTAAATCCCACCTGTGCCGTGGGATTGTTACAAATTCCAAATAGGAAGATCAATCTGCAATGGATCTTCAATATATTCTTTAGCAGTGGTTATAAAGCGGGCCTTTAATGTTTTTTTAGAGACAGAGGCACATTTTCTGGGTATACAAATAAGCTTCCTAGATCAAGAGTATATAAAGTATCTTTCACATACTTTAACCATAAAATATTATCCCTATGCTCGAAGGATAAGCAATCCCGTATTATTTGTTGCGTTAGTTAAACTGTGTCTCTACACCATACTGAGTGCCATAAAAGAATAGGTGCAACATTTATCCAATCAGTTATGTAAGGGATACCTAATTCTTCATGTAGATTAAAATTAGAACAACCAATTGGGAGACTCATCATTGATTTCCAAAACAAATCCTCTGTTGTTTGTATCCTCTTTACTGTAACATGGCCCCACACCCCTGCACCATACGTAGCTACTGTCCTAGATTTTGCCCCATAAACCTTTCTTAAAATATCTAAGTTCCTCGTTTCCAGCTTATTTGAAAATTAGCGTATTGCATTTGCACTTTTCTCCAACAAGACCCCACGATTCTTTACCATATTCCTCTAAGAGGCCTTAGAATCAAAAGTGACTCCTAGATATGAGAAGAACTCTGTTTGTGTCACTTTACGTTTTGAGATAAAAAAAAGAAGGAGGTTAGCTCAGCTTTGGCCCTGTAATTAAAACAAATGACCTAGATTCATTTGTCTGGAGATCAAGGCCTTTCATAAATTCCACATAGGTATTTAACAATTTTTGCAGGGATTTTGTTGTTCGTGCAATTAAAACTGCATCATCTGCATATAATAAAATTGGGATATCCAACTTTCCAATTCTTGGCACATCTATATTTGAATCTAACAATTTAGACTCTCTCCCGTTTGAATAAGCGAGAATAAAAAAGGGTCAAGAACGCACTCTTGGCGAACTCCTCTTGTTACAGGAAACCCCCTAGTACATTCTCCCTGTGGCCAATACCTGACACATGCTTCAGCTCTTGAATACAGTTGTCTAATGAAATTGATCACTGCCTGATCTACCCTCATTTCCCTCATAATTCTCCAGAGCTGTGGGTGAGACACACAATCAAAAGCCGTGCTAAGATCCATAAAGGCTAGACATAAATTGCCCTGCTTTGCGTGGGTATACTTTGCTATGAGCAGACTCAAATTCAGGCATTGATCTTGAGTGCCTCTCCCTTTTCTGAAACCGTATTGTACTGGTATCAACATCTTATTAGTCAAAGCCCACGTCTCCAGTCGATTCAATAGCACTCTCCCGATCAATTTTACTGTGCTATCTAAGAGAGAAATAGGTCTATAGTTCCTAGGGTCTTGCTTCTCTCCTTTTTTCAAAATTGGTACTAAAATGACTTTGAACCAAGAGGCGGAAGGTCCCTCTCTTGCTATAGAATTAAACATATTAGTAAGCAGAGGAAAGTCTACTGGAGCGCCATCAAAACCCTGTGCATTATTACTTGTACATTGCTCCATTGCCAAGCATGCTTTCCCTATATCATTACTAAGAATAGTGCTAGATGATGGGACCAGTTCTACAGCCATTAGCTCAGTGTTTACAGGTGGGGCATAAAAAATATTACTAAAGTGCGCCAACCAAGAGTCCTCGTCCACATGCGTATCCAAATTCGGCTCAGAGTTTGATTTTAAAAATGGGGCGTTAATCCTTAACCAAAAATCCCTTTCATTATTTGTGATGGATGCAACCAATAATTTATCCCAAGTTTCCTCTTTCAATGTCTTTAACCTGTTCTTCCTCGCCACCGTATAAGTTAAGCGGGCCTATTTTACAAGTTGGGGATTCTTAGGTACGGTCTTAAGTAATCGACGTAGGTTAAAAAGTGCTTTAGTGCAATCACGATCGAACCACTTCGGTCCCTTAGGTTTGCATTTCCATTTTTAGGGAGATTCCTTTTTAGTTCTCGCGAATTAGTTTCAAAAGCCTTAGTGATGGACCCTGGGTCCTGATTTGAGTCAAGACATATTTCTATTTCTTTCATTGAGTTTGAAACTACATGAGGAATAACAGCAGTCTTATCAATATTCCCCCACTTCAATGTTATTCCATTCTTTTTCGCTATATAGGGTTTCAGATGTGAAAAAGTGGAGCCAAAAATACCCGGCCAGTTCACATGCCAGGTTATAGCTGCATGGTCACTGAAGCCCAGGAATTCAACTTTCCTGTTGTTGAGCTTTTCACCCAGTCTAGCTGAGGCTATTATAAAATCAATTGAGGAACAACATGTAGAGGAGCAAAAGGTATTTAGCGGAAGACCTGTTGATTCAGATCGTGGGTTCATGATCTCCAAATCTTTTAGAAAAATGCATTTCCCATGTTAGCGCTGGGAGGCCTCCGGGTAACCATGCGCTTTATAAATCTGGTTACATTACATTACATTACATCACATAAGCATTATGGGAAAAATGCATATTTGATTCCCCATCTTCTACAAAGCCACAAATTGGGGTTAACGCCAATTGATATAAGTTAAAGACTCCTATCCAAAGCACCATTGGTTCCTTCATGCTTAGCCCTATTATCTTATTCATATATTCCTCCACTATTGCAACAACTTTAAACATTTCACTTCCAAATGAGTTATTATAAAAATTAATCAATAATTTAGTGTTGCCATCAGACCCTTTAAGGCAGAGGTCTTCAAACTTTTGGATGCCAAGAACCCCCCTGTCAACATTTTGAGGCGTAAGGACCCCCTCCTGACAAAAATTTCTAAACCTGTAGGCCGGACTACTAGAATTATGAAGCAGGTGAGGCCCAAATTACGCGACAGGCTTGACTAAATTGTGTGGGAAGAAAATGTAAGTGATGTTATGTGATGCAGCGTATTTTGGGATAGCATTGCTTCATTATTTTGACATTTTTTACACACAGTAACACTGAGGAAAGATTTCACCCCATCAGTACTCGTTTATAACCAAAATAAAGCAGTTAACATCAGAAATATTTCTAGCCAACCTTTGAGAAGGGCCTTCCACTCTGCAGGAATATGTGCTGCCAGATTAGAAGCTCACCTGGCCCTGGCCAGGAGAAGCAGGGGTCCCTTTAAAACCTGGTGGTTTTGTGCAGAGTAAAGCAGTTTACCTATGCAGCTTTCCTCTCACCCCCCCCCCCCTTCCATCCCTCTCTCACTTTGCAGGCCATTTTCTTTCACCCCTTTTTACAACATCTGAACTCTCCTCATTCAACCTCTCACTTCACCTTTAATCATCTCTTGCCATTTTGTCTTTTCACTGCCCTCATCTCGAACAGTCTCTCACATTTATCTCATGGCCTCTCTTGTCCCGTCACCTCCCGTGCCCCTCAGCACTTCTCGTTCACCTCGTCTCTCCATTGAAATTTTTGTCTATTTGTATCTTAGACCTCTCGAGTCCCCCATTCAATTTTCACATCTCCCCTTTGTTCTAACAGAAGCCCTCACCTTTGACTCACACTCACTTCTTGCGTGTCCACACTTCTCTTTGGCAAATCACATTTCTCCTCATCCCTGTTCTCTGCAATCGAATTCTCTCACTCCCTTGCTGTCCTCTCTCATCCTCTCAACTCTCCTCACCAAGCACACAGGTCGGACCCGTATGCTCCTCTCTGCCTGTGCCACTCTGCTTTTTGTTCCTAATTCAAGAAGGCATGAGTTGTCTGTCTCGCTGTTTTGGTGCAGGCCGCGCAGTTATGGAACTTGCACCCTCCTTTGCTTCGCTCCACCAAGAATCTATTATCCTTTAGGAAGATATAAAAACCTTTCTCTATGCTCTGTAGGTTACCCAATTTGGCTGGTTCACTTTCTCCTTCTGTGTGTTTCTCATTTGCCTACATGCAGCAGATGATTATTAGCCCCAGGACATCTTTTGGTAACAGTAGCGCACAACAAATGTAAATAATAATAATAGCCAGAAGCAGGGAAGTCACTAGTCCAGAAATTCGGAGGGGACTAATACTTCCAGCCAGGGCTGGTCCTAACACTGGTTGCACACGGTGCAACAGTCTTTTTTGGTACCCCACCCCACGTTTCCTCCTTCTCCATGAATTCCTTCGCTGCCACTCACCAACAATGCACCTCATCTCTCTATAGCACCTTTCTGACAAACATTTAATTTTCCTATAGCGCTACTCATAGTTTACTCACTCTCATTTCTGTGACCTGCATGGTACACATTCTTTGTAGCAGGCACATTAACCCTCTGCACACTGTGTGGGTGACGAGTGCCCATGTGAATGCACGGTGAGCGATGCAAAAGTGCGAGAGTAGGTTACGAGGAGTGACTGCAGGGTGAGTGAGGTGGCATATGAATTTGGGTGCGGATGCAAGTTCAGAATGGGATGAATGAATGTATGATTACTGATGGGCTTGTTTGAGTGAGTTGCATATTGAGCAGTGAGGGGGTCAGGTGAGTGAAGTGTCACATGAGTGCAGGATGAGTAGTGTACTCATGTGACTGCAGGGTGAGGTATAGGGTGAACAGCGCAAGTGCATTGTGAGTGCAGTGTGATCACTGTGAGTGCAGGGTGAGCGGGTGAATGGTGTGAGTGCATGGTGATCAGTGTGAGTGCATTGTGATCACTGGGAGTGCAGGGTGAATGGTGTGAGTGCATGGTGATCAGTGTGAGTGCAGGGCGATATTGAGGAGTGAGTTGTCTGAAGGTAGGGTGCATTCCTAGACACTTGAAGTAACATGTTATTGACGGCGGCGTAGGGTTTAACCACATCAGTGCTCATGACGAGCTCAGCTCGCCATGAGGCACAGTGGCGCCGTGCTCATGACGAGCTGAGCTTGTCATAACCGCTGCGGAAAGCCCACGCGGGGATAATTTCCCTGCTGTGCTGGGCTTTCCATTAACCGGGCGTGGTCATGACGAGCTCAGCTCGTCATGAGCAGTGCGCCACCGTGCAGCGTGAAGAGCCAAGCTTGTCACAAGCACCGCGGCTCTGTGCGTGGCCCCCCTCCCCCCGCACCGCGGGGGAATTAGCCCCGCGGCGAAGGGGTTAAGATCTAAGTTAAACTACTGCGGCATTAATCGGGGATCTAGGGTGGAGGAAATAAATAATGTGCTGATCCTGCAACAAACTCACAGTCCTATGGTTAGGGTTGCCAGCAGATTATTTTGATGGCCAAGTCGGTACAAAAATAAGCAGTCACCTAAAGTTGTATTTTCAGCACTTATGTGCATACTTCGAACAGCAAATATAAATAGAAAGCGCTTTTAATTGTAAGTAGTAAGTAAGCTTTATTTCGATATATATAAAAACATATCATAAAAGCAGCACAACATAGTATAACAATAAACGATACAAAACTTACAATTCATTATACAGTACAAGGAAGCCGTTCATTGAGTTAAAAACATATTAAGAACTGGTAAAACATCATTGGGTCATCAGTTTTTTAGAGGTCCTTATTCGCCAGGCCCATCCTAGGAATTTTGCCATACAGATTGAGAAGTAGGGTCTTGTATCTGATAGCAGTATTTTCAGGGCTTCAACATGTGAACGTGTTCCTAGGGACCTGAACAGGGGCTTCAGCCACCTTCGTCTAGGAGCTAAATAAGCTCGGCACTCAAATACGAAGTGGGCCACGGATTCAGTTCTTAGCTCACAAAAGGGACAGTCGGGAACAGTTTGGAATGGTGGTTTCCAAGTAGAAGTGAACTGATACAAAGGTAGGACCCCAACCCTGAATTTGAAATATAGAGCCCTGTCGTAAGGGTTCTGTATTAAGTCTAAATAAGCTTCTCTGGAGGGATTACATTTTACCATCAAGAAATTGGCAACAGTTTTTGGATGGTTAGTTTTGCCCAATCTCTCGCTGTCGACCCAGTCCCAATATACCCTCTTTAGTTCCTGTTTGGGGGGTGCAGTTTTATTTACCCAGCTGGAACCTAGACCGAGCAAAGTAAGTGACTTCTTGACCTCTCTAAGCCAGGTGATCTTATGCCATCCTGGGAGGGACAAAATGTCTTCTAGGGCATCGGCGTAGCTTTGTAGCTCGGGGACGTTCCAAATTCTGGACCACAATAACAAGGGGCGTAGTTTGGCCTGGTCACAGATAGGGCGGGTACCTGTGTCAAGCAAGATTGGAATGGTGGGAGTGCTTTGGGGTAACCTCATCAAGTCTTTAAGGAATTTGTTTTCAAGGAGGGCCAGGGTGTCCACTCTCTGGGTACCCCAAAGTTCTGCACCGTACAGTGCTGCGCTCACCACCCTAGCTCTGTAGATGTCAAGCAGTGCCCCAATCGGTTTTGTGGTGGAGGCACGTTGTTCTTTGAGTAGAGCGCCAACAACCCTTTTGTGGGATAGAAACACTTTCTGGTGGTGGGCCTTCCAATTCATGCTGTCACAAAGGCGTATCCCTAGATAGTCGAATTCTTTGACCCGCTCAAGTGGAACGCAGTCAAGGGAGGGGGGTTTTACAGATCTCTTTGGGGGGTTCAGAACGAGGAATTTGGTCTTACCAATATTTATTGCTAACCCCTTGGAATCACAGAAGGCCTTGAAACTGGTAAGTAGGGTCTGTATGCCAGCGGGTGTCTTCGAGATCAGGAGGGTGTCGTCGGCAAACAGGAGTGTCGGGATTTTCTTTCCAGCCAGGGATGGTGCGTCTGCAGGATGTTGTAAAAGGTGCTCCACCACTCCGTTTACGTACAACGAGAACAGAGTGGGGGCAAGCACGCACCCCTGGCGGACACCCCTGTCTACTGGGATACGCGGTGTTTTTTCTCCCTGATCACCCCATCTGATTTGGGCAAAGTTGTTTGCATGAAATTTTACCAGTAAGGCCAAAAGGTAGGGGGGTAAGCCTAGACCGTCAAGGACCTTCCACAGTGCTGCTCGCGGGACCAGGTCGAAGGCAGTTTTCAAGTCTATAAAGACTAGATATAAACTGCCTCCTCCCAGGACCACTACCTTCCAGTATAGCATTAGAAGGCGGAAGGTCTGCTCGACGGTGCCTGTCCCTGCTCTAAACCCCGCTTGGAGATCGGATAAGATATGATTATCGTCCACCCACTCCAGAATCCTCCCCAATACTACTTTCCCCGCCACCTTTTGTGTTGTGTCTATCAAACTAATCGGACGATAGTTTCCTGGGTCCTCCCTGCTACCTTTTTTAAAGACAGGGACGACTTCAGCGCCCCTCCAGGAATCAGGTAGTGGTCCCCCTAGTGTGGCCTCATTGAGTAGTTCTGCAATTAGTCTGCTCCAGAATGGGGGGTTATTTTTTATCAGATCTCCCGGAATCCCATCCGGGCCTGCCGCTTTATTTGGAACAATGCAGCTAATTGCCTTCTCCACTTCTACGGAGGAAAATGCGTCTTCGACTGGCGCAGGGGCAATGGTGGTGCTGGACCAGTTATTGGGGTCTGGTTGGATGGTCCCTGTTTGTGCTGAGTACAGGTTTGAAAAATGAGTGAACCAGACAGCGCCCGGGATGTTACAAGTCAATTGATTATTTACGGGCTTATCTCTAGATCTTAGCAAGTCCCAGAACCCCTTGACATCTTTCTTTGTGCTTGCCTCCGTTAGGTCACGCCAGAAGTTAAAGTCATATGACCGTTTGGCCTCAGACACAGATTTCCTGTATAATTGCCTTGCGGACCTGATAGCAATTTGGTCTTTCCCCTTTACAGCGGCCACAAGTTCTCTCTTGGCATTCCGGCAGGACGCTGTAAACCACTTCCCATTTGTTCTCGGAGCGCCTTTAGCAGCGCTTCTAGCGTGTGGTTTAGGAACGGTGAATAACCCGCTTAGTGCTGATATTGTCTCTAAAAATAAAGTTAGAAACTTCGTACTTCCCTCCTTTATGGAGCCGAACTTGGATTCAGCCTGTAGCAGAATGTTTGTGGCTTGGGACATACGTGTCTCGTCAGCTGCAATTTTTGCCCATTTGAGGCGTCTCCCACAGTTTGAGGGGAGAATCTCACGTGATGTCTGCCATATCTGGTTCAATGTATCTCGAGAGTCCAGGTGCCAGGGGTCGGAAATGGTTAGAGCAAGAGGGTTGTGGTCACTATCACAATTTGCTATAACCTCCATGTCCTGGTGGTGTGACCAGAGGGTATAGTTGAGCATAACATAGTCAATTCTAGAGGAGTGGTCCGTCCTGTTGTATGTATGGGCACCCATGGGGTCTGATCTAGAACGCCCATTCGTTGCTCGCAAATTGTGTTCCATACAAAGAGCGTTTATATCGATCGCCCGTTGTGACCTTTTTGGGATCGGATCGAGATTCAGGATCGGAATTCCCCTTCTGTTATCCTCATCGTTGGTGTCCAAGATATCTTCCCTGGCTAGGGGCTCGAAACAACAGTTAAAATCACCTGCCAGCAGGACTAGAGAATCGGCATTACAGACAGTCAAATTGTTATTCAGACATTGCAAGGTCGTAAATCCACCGTTCCTACTGTCCCTTAGGTAGATATTGAACAGTTCTAATTTCCTTCCCCCTCTGTGTCGGATTGTAAGCCACTGAAGGTCAGGAGATTCAGTAGCTCTTTGGAAAACGCTGAGGTCTAGAGCTATATTAATCCAGATGAGGAGACCGCCTGACGGGCGACCTTTGGAACCTTGTTGGTGAACTGCCGGAACATAGTAGGTCGAGAATCCCACTCTGTATTTGGGTTCCTGGCACCATGTTTCCTGAAGCAAACAGATGTCATAAGGTGCCAGGAAAGTGTTCCAGTCTGGGTTATCCAGGTTGCGATCTAGGCCAGCCACATTCCAGTTTAGGATCTTAAATGAGGGATCACCAGATGGAGGTATTTTGGGAACTTGAGAATGTGAGCGCAATTTCCCCTCTTCCGGAATGGTTGGTATTATGGGGGACTTGACTCGATTTGGTTCAATGAGGGCAGCACTGCTTGACTGCTTAATCTCCATCAGATTGAGTTGGGCCAGAGTAGGTGGACTTATGTGTTGAGTGTCTGGCCGTTGTTCCATCCCTGTATGGTCTGAAATAGCCATATTGTGTTTTTCCAAGGTGCGCGGCAGGTGAATCCGGAATGCGTCATCCTTAATCTGGGGACTGCAGATTTGGTTTCTCAGTGGTTCGGGATCCAGGGTGGGTGGAGCTTTTACAACTATAGATGAAGAAGTAGGGGGCACAGAAAGTCAGTCAACCTCCTCCAGACCTCCAAATCTATTATAAGTTGAGAGGCCGTTCCAATGTAAAAGGGTTTCAGTTGGCCTCGTAGGATGGATATTTACTGGAGGTGGCGGCACCAAGGACCAATTTGCCGCTTGAGTGTGTGTCTGCCGTGGAGGGTAAAAGTAAGATAGCGGCCTCGGAATAACAAGGGAATCTTCGCTGGTGGGCCAAGAGCAGATGTGGCGGGCCGTGTGTGGGTCCTCAAAAGTTACGACTACACAGTCCCCTTGCTTGGATTTCTTTGTTGGGCCCACCCAGGGTATTCTACGGACCATCATTACCCTACTTCTCCTCCCATTAGAAGCAGGTCTATTAACATTGAGCCAGTGCATTGTTTTATTTTTCAGGGACCAGTGGTTTTCGTACTGGTCGATGCCTAGGACAGGGACACCAGTCAGCACAACTACGTACTCGTTGGCCTCTGGAGGAAGGTCTATGTAGCCCCCTCTAAAATTTTCTTTTGGGCGGGAACCCCGGATTTCAGAAGAATGAGGTTTAGATGGAGGTGCCGGGGTAGGGATAGGGATAGATTTTTGGGGCTTAGAGGACCCGACTGTAGCCTGTGGTTGTGAAGCCTGGGGTTTAGCGGTCGTGAAATTTTTGCCCATAGCCACAGTCCTTGGCTTGGGGACAGGCCTTGCGACAACAGGTGCTGAAGAAGGGTGCTGCTCGGCTTGTGCAGCAGGAGCTGGTGGATAAGGATCAGGTAGAGACACGCCCTGATTTTCAAGGCTTCTCAGGCCAAGAGTGGCCAGAGCAATAATGCTCTTTTCCATCTCGAGTAGATTGTTTTCAATCCTGGACAGTCTTAAATCGAGTGGAGAGAGGAGTTTTTTTAGTGATTCCCAAACTTGGCCTATAAATTCTTTGTCACATTGTCCCTGATCCTGGGCCTGCAACCCCTCGCCCTCTAAATTAACGGTAGCTAGGTCGTCTCCCATTATATGGCGTTCTGGCTGTGCTGTTAATACTAATAAGCCCTCGGGTGGGACCGTGCATGTCTGGGGATTTGCCAAAGTAAGGTGTTGAGAACCTGCTACTTTGGCCTTTTTGCGGGAGTAGGCTGATCTAGAATGGCGTTTCCTTTTGGGATGCGCACTAGTAGCACTAAAAATAGTTGGGATTACTTGGGCAGGCGGTTTAGGGGTAGGGGGCTGGACTTGTGGAGGTGCAGGGGAACTTAGCTCTACTACGGTACGTGTTTGTTCTGAGGGGGAGGTAAGAGGAAAGAGAGTGGTCGGGGGGTGGTGAAAGTCAGCCTGTGTAGTAATGCTAACTGGACAACCGGGGCGAACAGGGGTGACAGCAGAGGCTATGTGGCCTAGGGATGATTTTTTTGTGTGGGCCATTACCTCAGACAGCCTTCGTGCTGCTGCCAATTCTAGGGATACCCTAGTTTGAAGTTTGGATATTTCTTCATCAATCGCTATATTAGTGCGGGTGATGAAGTCGTCCATCGGACCGCTAACTTGTGGACCGCCCTTGACTGCCTTACTACGTGTAATCCTAGTACTCATATTGCGTGCTTAGGTGTTGTTATTGTGGCCCTCACACTTAGTAATAGATATGTTGCCTCAATTCAATAACCTGACTTACCCCACCGGTAGATCGACAAGGGGGGGTTGGGTTGGCAAGGGGGGAGTGGGCCGGGGCCGTCCTCTGCCGTCCTCGAACGGCCTCAAACGGCCCGCTCTTTGCCCGGTCTTCGCCCCGCGCTTGGACCCGCGCGCGTCCCGCGTCGCGGAAGGCCCAGAGTAGAATATATGGGCCGTTTGTGGGCGGTGGGCGGGCCACGGGGAGAGCGGACCGGAAGGTCTTGGAGGTCACGCAGGGACTCCTGGGCAATGGAGTCCCTGCAACGCTCGCAGCCCCGCAGCGCCTCGCTCCCACCACCAGCCTCTGTCCCACGGAGAGGTGTCCAGGTCACAGCCAACAGGGCGAAGCGGCACCCGCGGAGCGGGTGCGGCGAGTGGTAGCCTCGGTCCCACAAACAGCAGCAAGGAATCCGGGTGTAGCGCCAACAACAGCGCTATGCAGGCAAAAGTGTCCCGAGGAGCAGTTCAGAGAGAGGAGGTAAAGTACCCTCCTGTGGGCGGTGGGCGGGCCACGGGGAGAGCGGACCGGAAGGTCTTGGAGGTCACGCAGGGACTCCTGGGCAATGGAGTCCCTGCAACGCTCGCAGCCCCGCAGCGCCTCGCTCCCACCACCAGCCTCTGTCCCACGGAGAGGTGTCCAGGTCACAGCCAACAGGGCGAAGCGGCACCCGCGGAGCGGGTGCGGCGAGTGGTAGCCTCGGTCCCACAAACAGCAGCAAGGAATCCGGGTGTAGCGCCAACAACAGCGCTATGCAGGCAAAAGTGTCCCGAGGAGCAGTTCAGAGAGAGGAGGTAAAGTACCCTCCTGTGGGCGGTGGGCGGGCCACGGGGAGAGCGGACCGGAAGGTCTTGGAGGTCACGCAGGGACTCCTGGGCAATGGAGTCCCTGCAACGCTCGCAGCCCCGCAGCGCCTCGCTCCCACCACCAGCCTCTGTCCCACGGAGAGGTGTCCAGGTCACAGCCAACAGGGCGAAGCGGCACCCGCGGAGCGGGTGCGGCGAGTGGTAGCCTCGGTCCCACAAACAGCAGCAAGGAATCCGGGTGTAGCGCCAACAACAGCGCTATGCAGGCAAAAGTGTCCCGAGGAGCAGTTCAGAGAGAGGAGGTAAAGTACCCTCCTGTGGGCGGTGGGCGGGCCACGGGGAGAGCGGACCGGAAGGTCTTGGAGGTCACGCAGGGACTCCTGGGCAATGGAGTCCCTGCAACGCTCGCAGCCCCGCAGCGCCTCGCTCCCACCACCAGCCTCTGTCCCACGGAGAGGTGTCCAGGTCACAGCCAACAGGGCGAAGCGGCACCCGCGGAGCGGGTGCGGCGAGTGGTAGCCTCGGTCCCACAAACAGCAGCAAGGAATCCGGGTGTAGCGCCAACAACAGCGCTATGCAGGCAAAAGTGTCCCGAGGAGCAGTTCAGAGAGAGGAGGTAAAGTACCCTCCTGTGGGCGGTGGGCGGGCCACGGGGAGAGCGGACCGGAAGGTCTTGGAGGTCACGCAGGGACTCCTGGGCAATGGAGTCCCTGCAACGCTCGCAGCCCCGCAGCGCCTCGCTCCCACCACCAGCCTCTGTCCCACGGAGAGGTGTCCAGGTCACAGCCAACAGGGCGAAGCGGCACCCGCGGAGCGGGTGCGGCGAGTGGTAGCCTCGGTCCCACAAACAGCAGCAAGGAATCCGGGTGTAGCGCCAACAACAGCGCTATGCAGGCAAAAGTGTCCCGAGGAGCAGTTCAGAGAGAGGAGGTAAAGTACCCTCCTGTGGGCGGTGGGCGGGCCACGGGGAGAGCGGACCGGAAGGTCTTGGAGGTCACGCAGGGACTCCTGGGCAATGGAGTCCCTGCAACGCTCGCAGCCCCGCAGCGCCTCGCTCCCACCACCAGCCTCTGTCCCACGGAGAGGTGTCCAGGTCACAGCCAACAGGGCGAAGCGGCACCCGCGGAGCGGGTGCGGCGAGTGGTAGCCTCGGTCCCACAAACAGCAGCAAGGAATCCGGGTGTAGCGCCAACAACAGCGCTATGCAGGCAAAAGTGTCCCGAGGAGCAGTTCAGAGAGAGGAGGTAAAGTACCCTCCTGTGGGCGGTGGGCGGGCCACGGGGAGAGCGGACCGGAAGGTCTTGGAGGTCACGCAGGGACTCCTGGGCAATGGAGTCCCTGCAACGCTCGCAGCCCCGCAGCGCCTCGCTCCCACCACCAGCCTCTGTCCCACGGAGAGGTGTCCAGGTCACAGCCAACAGGGCGAAGCGGCACCCGCGGAGCGGGTGCGGCGAGTGGTAGCCTCGGTCCCACAAACAGCAGCAAGGAATCCGGGTGTAGCGCCAACAACAGCGCTATGCAGGCTTTTAATTGTGTTCTAGGGCTGCCTCAATGATCCATAACTGACAAAGAGAAAAAAGACAGAAAAGTCACATAACTAATGCATACATACTTTTGTATTTAAAAGTCTATTTAGTGTCAAGAGGAGGTCTTTGCAGGCTCTTTAAACACAACAGGCAGGCATCCCTACTTATATTCCTTTTCATTAAATGCACTCTCACACTACAGCAGTAATTGTAAAATACAAATGTAAGGAACTGGCACCTTGAGGGCCCAGGGGGTACTCAAACCAGGAAAAAAACTAAGCCTCTGTAACCAGTTTACAATGGCATGTAAATATGCAAATGGTCTTTAAAGACATGTGAAAAATTCGGGCCTGCCAGAGATGACTCCAGACACTGCCCAGCCAAGCCCACAGCAGATCGAGTTGCACTGCAGCAGCAGCCGGGCTGAGAGACACGACGAAAGAGGAGGGGGGCTGAAGCCTTTGGGCCTGGACAGAAGTATGACTGTGAAGGCGCGACCCCCTTTGCATCGCTCCACGGCCCCCCTGGGGGTCACGCCCCACAGTTTGAAGACCCCTGCTTTAAGGTGTAACATATTATACAAGCATTGACATAGCCAATAGGTCTCGCTTTTGGGACCTTCTAAGTATTTAGTTATGCAGCACAATATCCTTGGTGCAACAACATCAACTGTTGCACGGCTAAACACGTATACGGTCACAAAGGTGAGATCTATTGGCTATGCCAATGCTTGTTATTTTTTGTTCTTGGGGGAAACCGGGCTAGTGCCAGGAGGGTCAAGGGGGAGTGGTAAGGAGTTGAGGAGTGAATGCCAGGAGGGACAAGGGTGACTGTCAGGCCATGGGGGTGAAGGGTGAGTGCCAGGGAGGCGAAGAGTGAGTGCCAGGGAGATGAGAAGTAAGAGTCAGGAGGGTCAAGGGTGAGTGCCAGGGAGGGGAAGGGTGAGTGCCGAGAAGGGGAAGTATGAGTGCCAGGGGTGAGGGGTAGCTGCCAGGCCAGAGGGGTGAAAGGCTAGTGCCACGGAGGTGAAGGTTGAGTGCCAGGTCAGGGGGATGAAGGGTGAGTGCCAGGGAGATGAAGGTTGAGTGTCATGGAGGTGAGATGTAAGAGTCAGGAGAGTCAAAGGTGAGTGCCAGGGAGGGGAAGGGTGAGTGCAAGGGGTGAAGGGTAGTTGCTAGGCTAGGGGGAGGAAAGGCTACTGCCATGGAGGTGAAGAGTGAGTGCCAAGGGGGCGAGTAGTGAATGCCAGGAGGGATATGGATGAGTGTCAGGGAGGTGAAGGATATGTACCAGGGAGGGGAATTATGAGCACCAGGAGGGTCGAGGGTGGGTGTCGGGGAGGCGACAGTTGAGTGTCACAGAGAGTCAATGCTGGGTGCCAGAGAGGGAGAAGGGTGAGTGCCAGGTGCGAGGAGTGACTGCCATGCCTAAGGGGTGAATGGTGAGTGCAAGGGAGGTGAGGGGGTGAGTGACAGACTGCAAACAGTAGTGAGCTGGGGTCTAGAAGGAGGTGCGGAGATCATCACCCAGTGTGTGCCAGGCTAGACGCACCAGTGCCATGTGGATCAGAGAAAATGCATGGAGTGGTATGGTTGACAGGAGACGTGCAGGCTGCTTAAATATTGTAGAGATTGGATTGTCAAGCACTAGAAAACAAAAGTGAATGAATAAAACTAAAAACGCGAACACTTTCACAGCGAACGCGGCTGTGAAAGTGAAACTGATTGCGATCGCGTGAAAGTGAAACTGATCGTGCTACCTGGCTGAGAGGAGGCTGATAGGCAGTGAGTGGCCGGGGGTGTGTGTGTGTGTGGTTGTGTGTGTGGTTTTGTGTGTGGTTGTGTGTGTGGTTGTGTGTGTGGTTGTGTGGTGTGTGTGTGGTTGTGTGTGTGTGTGGTTGTGTGTGTGTAGTTGTGTGTCTCTGTGGTTGTGTGTGTGGTTGTGTGTGTTTGGGTGTGTGTGTTTGGGTGTGTGTGTGTGTGGTTATGTGTGTGTAGTTGTGTGTGTGGTTGTGGTTATGGTTGTGTGTGTGGTTGTGGTTGGTTTTGTGTGTGTGTGAATGTGTGTTTGGTTGTGTATATGTGTGATTGTGTGTGTGTGGTTGTGTGTGTGTGTGTGGTTGTGTGTGGTTGTGGTTGTGTGTGTGTTTTGTGTGTGTCAGTGTCGTTGTGGGTGTGTGTGCATAGAAGTGTGGTTGTGTGTGTGGTTGTAGTTGTGTGTGTGGTTGTGTTTGTGGTTGTGTGTGTGGTTGTGTGTGTGTGTGGTTGTGTGTGGTGTTGTGTATGGTTGTGTGTGTGGTTGTGTGTGTGTGGTTGTGTGGTTGTGTGTGTGTGGTTGTGTGTGTGTTTGTGTGTGTGTGTGTGGTTGTGTATGTGGTATGTGGTTTTGTGGTTGTGTGTGGTTGTATGTGTAGAAGTGTGGTTGTGTGTGTGGTTGTGTGTTTTGGTTGTGGTTGTGTGTGGTTGTGTGTGTGGTTGTGTGCGTGGTTGTGGTTGTGTGTATGTGTGGTTGTGTGTGTGTGGTTGTGTGTGGTTGTGTGTGTGTGGTTGTGTGTGTGGCTGTGTGTGGTTGTGTATGGTTGTGCGTTGTGTGTGGTGTTCTGGTTGCATGTGTGGTTGTGTGTGTGGTTGTGTGTTCGGTTGTGTGTGTGGTTGGTTGTGTGTGTGGTTGTGTGTGTGTGGTTATGTGTGTGGTTGTGGTTGTGTGTGTGGTTGTGTGTGTGTGTGGTTGTGTGTGGTTGTGTGTGTGTGGTTGTGTGTGTATGTGGTTGTGTGTGTGGTTGTGGTTGTGTGTGTGTGGTTGTGTGTATGTGTGTGTGGATGTGTGTGTATGTGGTTGTGTGTGTGTGTGTGGTTGGGTGTGTGTGGTTGTGTGTGTATGTGGTTGTGTGTGTGGTTGTGTGTTTGGTTGTGGTTGTGTGTGTGTGGTTGTGTGTGTGTGTTTGTGTGCGTGGTTGTGGTTGTGTGTGTATGTGGTTGTGTTTGTGTGAGTGTGGTTGTGTGTGGTTGTGTGTATGGTTGTGTGTTTGGTTGTGGTTGTGTGTTTGGTTGTGGTTGTGTGTGGTTGTGTGTGTGGTTGTGAGTGTGGTTGTGTGTGGTGTTCTGGTTGCATGTGTGATTGTGTGTGTGGTTGTGTGTTTGGTTGTGTGTGTGGTTGGTTGTGTGTGTGGTTGTGTGTGTGTGGTTGTATGTGTGTGTGTGGTTGTGTGTGTGTGTGGTTGTGTGTGTGTGGTTGTGTGTGTATGTAGTTGTGTGTGTGGTTGTGGTTGTGTGTGTGTGGTTGTGTGTGTGTGTGGTTGTGTGTGGTTGTGTGTGTATGTGGTTGTGTGTGTGTTGTTGTGTGTGTGTGTGGTTGTGTGTGTGTGGCTGTGTGGTTGTGTGTTTGGTTGTGTGTGTGTGTGTGTGGTTAGGTGTGTGGTTGTGTGCGTGGTTGTGTGTGAATGTGGTTGTGTGTGTGGTTGTGGTTGTGTGTGCGGTTGTGTGTGGTTGTGTGTGGTTGTGTGTTTGGTTGTGGTTGTGTGTGGTTGTGTGCATGGTTGTGGTTGTGTGCATGGTTGTGGTTGTGTGTATGTGTGGTTGTGTGTGGTTTTGTGTGTGGTTGTGTGTGGTGTTGTGTGTGGTTGTGTGTGTGGTTGTGTGTGTGGTTGTGTGTGTGTGTGGTTGTGTGTGTGGTTGTAGGTGTGTGGTTGTGTGTTTAGTTGTGTGTGTGATTGTGTGTGTGTGGTTGCGTGTGGCTGTGTGTGTGTGGTTGTGTGTGTGTGGTTGTGTGTGTGTGTGTGGTTGTGTGTGTGGTTGTGTGTGTGAGTGGTTGTGTGTGTTTGTGTGGTTGTGGTTGTGTGTGTGGTCATGTGCGTGGTTGTGTGTGTGTGTGTGTGGTTGTGTGTGTGTGGTTTGTGTGTGGTTGTGTGAGTGTGGTTGTGTGTGTGTGCTTGTGAGTGTGGTTGTGTGTGTGGTTGTGTGTGTGTGTGCTTGTGTGTGTGGTTGTGTGTGTGCGTTTGTGTGTGTGTGTGTGGTTGTGTATGGTTGTGCGGTTGTGTGTGGTGTTGTGGTTGCGTGTGTGGTTGTGTGTGTGTGGTTGTGTGTGTGGTTGTGATTGTGTGTGTGGTTGTGTGTGTGGTTGTGTGTGTGTGGTTGTGTGTGTGTGGTTGTGTGTGTGTGTGTGTGTGGTTGTGGTTGGTTGTGTGTGTGTGGTTGTGGTTGGGGGTTTGGTTGTGGTTGTGTGTGTGTGTGGTTGTGTGTGTGGGGTGTGTGTGTGTGTGAGTACAAATACTTTACACATTGCCTCTTTAGTTTAGCCTGACTGCTCTGTGTCGAGCTATTCTAGGATGAGCACAGGTAAACTTAGTGTGTACTACACTTACCTGACTAGGATCGTGGGTCCCTACTTGGACAGGGTGCAAACAACTGCCAAGTAGAGACCCAATTTTTAACAGTAAGAAAGCAGATCCCCATAAAGAACAAGTTACTTACCTTCGGTAACAATATATCTGTAAGAAACATAGGTTAGTTATGGATTCCATACCTTCAAATTACCCCCAGGCATCAGACTGGATCTGGAAAGTTTTTTGTCAGCATTACCCCTGCACGTCGAAAGATGGCGTCGGTCGGCTCCGCGTTCGTCGTTGGCGTCATGGTCGCCGGGATGATATCACGGTAGCTACATAGAGGCAGCCCTCGCGCACTGACGTCAGTTCTGTACAAGACTTTCCATGCCAGAAGCGCAGACCCATGCAAGACACTGACCACTGTTGCACAAAACTAGGGCCCTGAAAGGAAGTCCTTAACCCTAAAAGTCAGTTTGCAGAACGGGGAGGATGGGTGGGGCGGTAAGGAATCTATAACTAACCTATGTTTCTTACAGATATATTATTATTACCGAAGGTAAGTAACTTGCTCAGCTGAAAGAAACAGTTAGTTATAGATTCCTTACCTTAGAATAGATACCCCAGCAATACCAACCCGGGAGGTGGGTCTGCACCCTAAGTTCACACCAGGAAGTCCTGGAGAACAGAACAGCCAAATAAGCCCTCTCTGCGGACTTGGCTGTCCAGGCATTAGTGTCTTGTGAATGTGTGCAGTGATGCCCACGTAGCTGCCTGACATGAAGAACCAGGTTTTAGAACCCAACGGCGCCAGGGAAAATGCCCGATGTCTTCGAGTTCCCCTGCCTTGGCAAACAGAGACACGGGACACTTCTTGATGACGTCAAAGACCAAATTTATTGGCTGCAACCAGGAACAGAGGTCTACGAAGCACAACACGGGTGGTTCGCTAGAGACTGCACAAATTCATAGAGCGGAGCATTGTCTTTTATGCTAAAAATCACATTCCTGGCTAGCATCGGTTACATACAAACTGACCAATTGGAGGGTGACATTTCAAACATATCGCATGACGACAATCCCACTTTCTGTTGTCCAGCCCACCAGAAATGACCAAGCAAAATTCAACATTCCTGCTCGAGCAGGCCGGACGGACCCATCATAAAGACCTCAACCCATATCAGTAATTAAGCCATAAAGGAAGGAACAGAAGCAGATGACAAGTAAGATAGAAGGGTATGTGCATGTACCAGAAACTCAGCAATGTCCTGCTCTTTGATCTCTATCTGACCAGCTGCTTAACAAGGAACTGGCTCAACGAGGTCAGCCTCGGGCAAGGGAGTCAGTTCGTTCAGGTCACTCAGAAGTCAGCTAAAGGTGTACGTGTCCCAAAGACTCGTTCGGCCGCAGTCATCGGCCTATGTGAGGGCAACCACACAAAATGGCTGCCGTACACAAAATGGAACCCGAGGGTTCAGACGAAATCTATGAATACGTAGTGTTCTCATTGATCGGTTATTACGAAAACACTCGTACATACCGCACTCGTCATTTGCGGTCCGCTGACACCAAAATCGCCTATATCCGACGACTTTTATTGAACAGGTTCAGAATCTAAGGAACCACAGAACCACAGGCCCTCCTTTTGCCCTTACATAGGCAACAAACCCAAACCCATGTCAGTCTGAATCCAGGTCTATATTCATCAGATCATCAAGATGTTGCTGTAGCATCATCGTAGTACTTAGCAACTCTCTCTGGACAGGTCTCCTCGCACACGAAGTAGCACAAAGGCCACATATAGCAGGAGCACACTGTACGCAAAGACAGAACAGGAAAAGGATAGCTAAGATCATCCCAATGACCATCAGAATCTTCCATCCCCACGTGGATAACAATCCCCCAAACCATCCCATCAACGACCAATCTCCCTCGTCTATATGTACAGACTCGGAGATCTTATGTAGTCTGGAAATGGCCTGGAAAACTGTCGGAGCGTTGTCTGGAATGAAAACGCAGCAGCTCGATTGAATCAATTTACACACCCCACCTCTATCTGCAAGTATGACATCTAGCGCAACTCTGTTCTGAAGAGTCATAAGTCGATCCGACTGGAGCTCAGCAGTCAAGTTACTAAGGGCACCGGCAGTTTCGACTATGGTGGACTCAACCACTCTCGTCAACTGTCGAATGTTCCTGCTATTAGCCATGGGTCCCCAGAACGGCAGAAAACCCTTAAAGAAATCTCCCAATTCTTGTCCTGCGGTATCTTCCTTACTGAAGACACCTCTAGCAACTCTCGTCTTATGGTAATCTGCCGCAGCTGTAAATGTGGGAGGCAACAGGAACGAAACAAAACATGTGCCCGAAAAGTCAGGGGGCAACCATGTGTACGCTTTATCGTAACAGATGAAATAGGTACCCTTAGCTGCTAGGAACGCTGGGGAAGTCTGAGACGCAAAAACAGAAGTCTCCGTGCAAACGCTCTTCCCTAACTGAGCTCTCGGATTCTTGCCATTACCTTGCAGACAATAATGACCCTGATGGGGCACTATCCAAATTGGAGGGGATTTCTTCGCTCGCTGGTTAACACTCAGACTAACTCCGTATCCAGTAATGTTCCAACCAATGTATGCTTGTGTCTCATCTCTCGGGATAGTCTCATACGAACTAATTCCCCTAATCATGTCGACTATACCCTTGACCAGAGCACTAGTCTTTGGACTATCTTTCACGGAACGTTGGGGATAGACTCCATGAGCATAAATGAACATCGTTCTATATGCCCAAATAGAACGATTGTAGCTAAAAGGCAAAACCAGGTAAGGAATACCTTTATTGGTAGTATGGGGCATAAGGCCACACACCCAACAATTTGTCGTGTTCATTACTAGCTGGTGTTGATACAGGAGTTGACCAAAGGAATTATTAGCAAATTCCAATCTTCTAACAATTTCATGTTCGGGCAGAGGGTGAAAAGAATGCGAAGAAACAGTAGGAGGAGGCATAGGTTGCATAGTGGGCATGAACGTCACTTGAAAAGAGAATGTCACATATCCAATTAAAAATATCATTAAGCTAAGCAATATAAGCAAACACAATATTAAAAAACGTTTTCTGCTCATTAATTTACATATTTTGCTCTTAAAGCTTATTCTTTCAACAAGTCTCTCCATCTCGAAAAACTCCATCCTCTCTAATTGCTGCTCGCGGCGGTAGGGTGTTCTGCGCTAAGGAACGCGTCTGTCAGTCCAGGGCAACTCCCTTAGACCAACCAGAACCGTCAACCTAACGTCTTCGGCTTGCACTCCAAAGACTTGACACCGCGACCCTACAGCTGAACCCAGATGGCGGTTTGAAAAACAAAAATCAAAATAGTTCCTCGGAGGATAGCTAACCTTAAAAATATCAGTAAAAGAAAGAATCTCAGTGCTTTATTAGTCCAGCGACTCTCGGTCGCAAATTATAACGCTCTTTGCCAGGCAATGTCTGTTCACGGAATAATAACTCAGGTTCAACAGTGTTCATACTATTCAACTGAGGCACAGCTTCTTGAAGAAGATCGTCACTTTCTTGCTCAGTGTTCGTTCCAATCAAACGGGCATCGCTGAAAGGCAGAAAACGAGGCACGGTCTCAGTTTCAGAATCAGGAAGTCCTTTCTGGACCCACCGGTCGTACGGCAGAGGCAAAGGAGCCCTCTTACAATGTACGCCGTGGATCCAGTTCTTTGTACCGTGCACTCGTACTGCAGAACGGGTGGACAACAGAACTAAATACGGGCCGTTCCAGCGGGGCTGATCGTTCTTGGTCCGCTGGAAATTCTTCACCAGCACCCAGGTGCCAGGTTCAATGGCGTGTCCTGGATCTTCAGAAGCTTGTGGCAGTGAATCATGAACCTGTTGATGCAAAACATGCAATTTAGCCGTCAATTCATACAGGTAGTCAAGCAACACAGGATGTTCTATCTCACTAAACTTTGTCGGCCGCGGCACTCCCCAAACATTTGCCGGGCGACCAAACACTACCTCGTATGGACTAAGACCCATTTGTGAATGCACAGTCATTCTAGTGGACAGAAGAGTTAATGGCAAAGCATCTGGCCATTGTAAACCAGAGCTCGCTTGAATCTTAGCTAATTTCAACTTAAGAGTGCCATTATAGCACTCGACTAAACCAGCTGATTGGGGATGATTTGCAGCGTGGAACTTCTGCTTGATACCTAATCCATCACATACTCTCTTCATCACTTGACCTACAAATTCACTCCCATTGTCACTCCAGATCATTCTCGGCAAACCAAACCTAGGGAAGAATTCCTTAATAAGGACTTTCGCTGGGGACAAGGCAGTATTATCGTTCAAAGGGTAGGCTTCCACCCATCTAGAAAAAGAGCAAACAACCACTAAGACGTATTTCAGGTTGTTGCACCCCTCCATGTGGATGAAATCTAGCTGCAAAGCCTCAAACGGATACGTTGGAGGAGCAAAATAACCAGCTGGAGTTGGAATTCCCTTACCAGGATTGTACATCAAACACACCATACAATTCTTAACCAGATTCTCCACACACTTAGGAATACCAGCATTCTGCCATACTGGAGCTAACAACTTGCAAATCCCTTTTACACTGATATGTGCCAATCCATGAGCCATCGTAACCACTGGAAGTACATACGCATCGGGTAACAACCATCTCTGATGCTCTGACAACTCAATCCAACAACCATTCGAATCCAATTAACCTTGCTTTCTCTCCATTCATTCAACTCTTTCTCTGTAGCTTCAGCTTGGATGGATTTCACACTCTCAAGCGTATCTTCACACATACTCCTATCCGGAACCAATCTCGCCGGACCCGCAACATACATTCGACTCATCACATTTCTCGCAGTTTCTTTCGCGACTTCATCTGCAAACGCATTACCACAACCAACATCATCCGTAACTTTCTTATGCGCACTGCATTTCACAATCGCGACTTGCAACGGCAAAGTAAGAGATTCAAGAAGTTCATTCACCAATTGACCATGCTGAATCTTAGTTCCATGCGAAGTCAGGAACCCACGCTCTTTCCACAAACGTCCAAAACTATGAGCCACACCAAACGCGTACTGGCTATCGGTATACACAGTCACTCGCTTTCCTTTCGACAACACACACGCTCTCGTTAATGCAATCAACTCTGCTGCTTGCGCTGAATTATGTGGGATACGTGCAGCTTCAACAATCGTATGCAAAGTCGTAACAGCATATGCCGCAGTTGTATCACCATTCGGAAGCTTAAAGCACGAACCATCAACCCATAAGGTACCATCACACTCTGGAAGAGGAGTATCCCTAAGATCTATCCTCCCTTTTGTTTCTTCCTCTGTCCTAAGGAAGCAATCATGTTGTTCAATAACATCTGTCTCTACTGAAATCGGCAACAACGTAGCTGGATTCAAAGTGTTGCATCTCTTTATATGTATGTGACTCGCTAACAGTGTCAATTCATAACCTGACAACCGAGCACTAGTTAAGTGCTGTGTCTTGGTACGAATTATTAAGGTATCCACTGCATGTGGAACCATCAAAATTAGTGGATAGTCCATAACCAAACCAGCAGACTGTCGAATCGAAACAGCCGCTGCTGCTGTAGCTCTCAAACAACTCGGCAACGCTCTAGCTACGGGATCCAAAGTCGACGAAAAATAAGCACATGAACGTTGTTTATCGCCAAATTGCTGAGTCAAAGCCGACAATGCACATCCCTCTCTCTCGTGGACATATAATGTAAAAGGCTTACTGTAGTCGGGAGTACCCAAGACAGGAGCCGAACACAACGCATCGTGCAATTCTGAAAAGCTCTTATGACATTCGTCAGTCCAAGGAATAGGATTTGGAGTATCCTTAACAGTAAGAGCTATCAAAGGCTTCGCAAGCAATAAAAAATTAGGGATCCACTGTCTACAGTACGGCGTAATACCTAGGAAAGCACGTACTTCTCTCTGTGTCGTAGGCACACTAATTTTCGCAATCGCTTGAATTCTTTCTGGGGTCAGTTTCCTTCCCTCCTTCGATAAGAGGTGACCTAAGTAGGTAACTTCTTGTCAACAATATTGCAACTTTGATAGAGAAACCTTATGATGGAAATCAGATAAATGACGTAACAACGACAAAGTAGCCTCTCTACAGATCTCTTCATTGTCAGCAGCAACTAACAGATCGTCAACATACTGAATAAGAGCAGCACCATCAGGTAAAACAAGCAAATTAAGTTGTGTTTTCAAAGCCTGACTATAGATCGATGGATTTTCACAATAGTCTTGAGGAGCGTGCTTAAACCGGAAACTTTGTCCTCCTAAAGAGAAGCCAAAGATATCCCTACTCTCCACGGCAATCGGGATCCTGAAGAAAGCATTCTTCAAGTCAATCACCGAAAACCACGTGGCTGTAGCCGGGATCAAAGTCAGTAAAGTGGTGATATCAGGCACAACAGGAAATTGCGGAACAACGATCTTATTCACCTCGCGGAGATCGATCACAAACCTATATACAGGAGGCTGTGAAGAATCCGTTCTTTTCAGAACAGGCAAAACCAGACTATTGCACACATTACCTCTCGTTTCCTCAATCACACCTTTCACAATCAGATCATAGATGATCTCCAAAAGTGCTCTTTCACCATCACTGGAAATTCGATATTGCGGAATACTTGGCAATCTAGCATTCGCTTTCAACGTCACAACATATGGCGGAATCTCTAGGAGACCCACATCATTAGGACCAGTAGCCCAAAGAGAATCAGGGAGAGAAGACAATTCAGGTGGAAGTCGATCTTTAGATAAATACATCGGAGAGATCACTCTCTTACCCAATGTAAGATGTACTCCTGAAGGAGAACAATGTAGCGTTGCATACAATCTCTTCAACAAGTCCAATCCCAACAAGTTCTCACCACAACCTGTCGTTAGAATGAGGGGTGCTTCGAATTCACAAGGTCCAACAGAATAGACAACGGACTAGAAATCGGATTCGTAACCGGGGCGCCAGAAAAACCTACTGAAACATTCGTTAAGCCATACAAAGGTGCGCCAGGGAGTTTAGAGTGCATAATAGAACTCTTCGCAGCACCAGTATCCAACAGAAAAGGCTCTGACACACCTGATGCAATCTCTTCAACATAAGGTCCACTCTGATCTACTGGAACTGAAACAACTCCCTCTCTTTGTCTATGGCTGTCCTAGCAATCATTAGCATCCACATTCTCACCTTCAACATAGTAATCGTCCGCATAGTACTGTGCCATCCTACCAGACGCACCATTCTGCTGATCAAAGCTATTCCTACGGGAAAACGCTGTTGAGAAGACTCGAACCTTTGTGAGTTTCTCTGATATTGCTGAGGTTGCTGATAATCGCGCTGATTATTACGGGGCAGATAAGCTTGCTGTAGAAGAACTTTAGTCTTCAATTCCTTAGTCTTCCTATCCGCTTTCTCTATCTCATCCTTATTTCTATTCTCATAGTACTGGGCAGTAGCCAAAATCTGCGCTGACGTAGAAACAGCCCAAGCACTCTCAGAATCCTTCAACTTATTACACAAGTCGGGAAGCAAATTATGCACAAACTTGTCAACGAACAACCGTTGACCACCTTCTGTACTCATGTCCTGACCACTATGGTCAGTAAACGTTTCTTTGAATCTAGTGAAAAAGTCAGACACAGTCTCGTCTTTCTTCTGCTTACACGCAGACAACTTGTCCCAATTAACACGCATAGCAGGCATCAAAGTCTTCATATAATCATAATCCTACCAGGGAGATCAGTAATCACATCCTCTGGTTTAGCACCACCTACTTGTCTATTATCTGCGGCTCTAAGATTATTCCATGTATCACCTAATTCCTGTGCATGATCCATATGACGAATCAATCCCCATATAGGCTGTGGAACAACATTCCCAAAGAACATGTCTATATCGGCTAGATTCATAATACATGAATCCGCAGTTTGAGATAATTCCTTATAGTACCCTGCAGGATTTTTACGTGGATCAGGCAAAGTCTGCTTAAGGGCTAAAACTTCAGCAAGCTTCCATGGAACATGTACCCAAACTCGCTGAAAATGTGGCGGAATAATTGGAACAGCATTTGCATCACCAGGTCTTCAAACTGGAAGAACCTCTCGCATCGGATATTGTCGCGCCTTTCTCTTAACCAAAGAATCAGGCTCAAACAGTCGCTGAGAAGGAGACTCACTCCTAAACGACAACAACGTCGCAACTGCTTTCTCAACCCCAAGACCCACAACAGGCCCTTTCGCAAACTCAGAACGTATACGGTACAACTCAGACGGAGTTTGTCCTACATCACCATCTTCCCATTGTTCGCGAAGGAAAGAACACATCATATTGAAAACATATCTTTGTTTCGGTGCTTCCCATTGACAAAAAACATCCATAACACACTCGAGATCATAGTGCAAAGGATACGTAACCCATTTACGCGCTAAGTGATCTAACACTGTCCGTTCATCAGGACCAGGCAATTGGCTACGCAATTGCTTACGCTCTACAACAGGATACATACCCAATGAACCCAAAAGAGGAGAGAAGAGACCAGCAACAAAATCAGTCATTCTCTGTCGAGCAGAAGGAGAAGTTGACAAAAGAACAGGAGACAAAGCAGAATGAGAAGAAACCAAAGTCGGAACAGTAACAGGGGGAGTAAACAAGACAGGCGTAGGAGTAGCAGACGAAGAAGGTAGCAAAGTCGGCGGCCCTTGAGAAGGCTGCGCCAAAGGAATAGGAGCCAACGGAAGAGGAGCTGGCTGTTGAGGAACCACAGGAGGCAAAACAACCGGAGGTTGCACAACTATAGCTTGTGGAGGTGCTGTAGCACTCTGCACATAAGGGGGTGGCGAACTCAATAGGTGCTACATTAAAGGATCTTTCGCAAGATCTTTCTTCTCTTCTTGCTGTTGAGGTGGCAAAGCTGGATAGCACTTGTCCACCGCTAACTTACGTTGCCTAATTATCTGTTCGCTTTCTTGTTCTTCTTCATTATCCCTAAACTGTATAGCAGCTTGCACCATTGACATACCACATTCTCGTTTATTTCGTTTCGCTAACTTAATTTCTTTCTGTTTGGCTTCCTTTCGCCATAAGCGAAAAGAGTCAAACATCGCTGGCCGGGCTTTCTTCTTGAACAGTTTAACTTCGAGATTATCTAAAATCTCTGTTTCAAAGCTACCATAACGGGGCCACTGTAGGACACCGTCTTTCCTGGTATATTTGATCCATACTTCATTATACGTGATAGGACCCACTCCATTTTTTATATAGAGTTCATAGGTCGGAGTTCAAATCGGAGGAACCGGACACGAATCCTCCAATCGGGAATCCCTATTACAGCCACAACAAAATATCTTTCCAAGTCTGCTAAGACCAGGCATCTTCGCTCACTAGTCTAGCTTCAAACTTCAAGGGAATATTAAAAACGATAGTCTCGTGAATACACAAGTCCCTCGGCTTTGGGGCCTGCCGGTACCAAATCAAAGAATCCCGAAAGGATACCAAAGCAAAACTAAAGACTGGGAGACGCTCCACTCATACTTAACTGAAATGTCGATGGCGTCACCAGAAGACCCGTCTATCGTCTCGCTCTACAAATCATCTAATGGCTCCAAGACAGGGCGACAGTCAGGGCAGCAGTCCTACGTAGCCGTCGGAAAACGGGGAACCTCGCAGCAAAGACTTTCGGATCACGACGACATACAGGGGTCGAGGAAGTGGCAGGCCTTCCTCCAGAATTTTCACACGAAGCTCCTCACGATCTTCAGGCTTGGACCGGTACCGCTGAAGTCGCCCCACGTTGGGCCCCAACTGAAGAACCGGGCGGCGCCAGGGAAAATGCCCGATGTCTTCGAGTTCCCCTGCCTTGGCAAACAGAGACACGGGACACTTCTTGATGACGTCAAAGACCAAATTTATTGGCTGCAACCAGGAACAGAGGTCTACGAAGCACAACACGGGTGGTTCGCTAGAGACTGCACAAATTCATAGAGCGGAGCATCGTCTTTTATGCTAAAAATCACATTCCTGGCTAGCATCGGTTACATACAAACTGACCAATTGGAGGGTGACATTTCAAACATATCGCATGACGACAATCCCACTTTCTGTTGTCCAGCCCACCAGAAATGACCAAGCAAAATTCAACATTCCTGCTCGAACAGGCCAGACGGACCCATCATAAAGACCTCAACCCATATCAGTAATTAAGCCATAAAGGAAGGAACAGAAGCAGATAACAAGCAAGATAGAAGGGTGTGTGCATGTACCATAAACTCAGCAATGTCCTGCTCTTTGATCTCTATCCGACCAGCTGCTTAACAAGGAACTGGCTCAACGAGGTCAGCCTCGGGCAAGGGAGTCAGTTCGTTCAGGTCACTCAGAAGTCAGCTAAAGGTGTACGTGTCCCAAAGACTTGTTCGGCCGCAGTCATCGGCCTATGTGAGGGCAACCACACAAAATGGCTGCCGTACACAAAATGGAACCCGAGGATTCAGACGAAATCTATGAATACGTAGTGTTCTCATTGATCGATTATTACAAAAACACTCGTACATACCGCACTCGTCCTTTGCGGTCCGCTGACACCAAAATCGTCTATATCCGACGACCTTTATTGAACAGGTTCAGAATCTACGGAACCACAGAACCACAGACAGATGTCATTAAGTGGGACTCCACGTTACAAAGCAGTGGTAGCTGGATGTATGACGTTACGACGCGTACCGTCACAACGCGTGCTGTTACAACGCGTCTTTTACAACGCAAGTCGTGACAACGACTTGCGTTGGGGGCGCGGATCGAGAATAGTATAATTTACTATTCTAACACCAGTCCCCGTGGACACTAGGGAAGGTGTTGGAATAGTAAATATACTATTCTTAATCCTGTAGCGCCCTCCAGCGCAAGTCGTGGTTACGACTTGCGTTGTAAAGGACGCATCATGACAGCACTGCGTTGAAACATCCGCAATGTAAAGGATGTTTCCCGTGGTAGCTGCCATCGCCCTGGTGTAATGGGTGCTCAATCCCACTGGAGGCTCCTTCTTTGCCAAAGAATAACAAGCTTTAATGCACAAAAAGACCCATCTAGAAATGGTCAGTTTGTGCATGGCCTGACCTTTTTTGGTGCCCACATAACCAACAAAGAGCTAGTCATGCACCCGGAATTGTTTTGTGCGATCCAAGTAAAAGGAAAGCGCACGCTTTGGATCCAGATGGTGGAGCCTCACTTCTTCTTTGGAAGGATGCCGAGGGGGAAAGAAGGTGGGCAAAGTGATGGTCTGTCCAATATGGAAAGGAGTAACCACTTTGGGAAGGAAGGACGAGTCCGAAGGACAACTTTTTCCGGATGACCAGTCAGAAAAGGAGGCTTAGAAGAAAGTGCTTGGAGCTCACTCACCCTGCGGGCGGAGGTGATGGCCAACAGAAAGGCGGTTTTTAAGGTCAGAAGCCTGAGAGGCCAGTTATGTAGCGGCTCAAAGGGAGCTCACATAAGATATGTAAGAACCAAGTTCAAGTCCCACTGGGGCATTACGAAGGGAACAGGAGGAAAAAGATGAGTAAAGCCTTTAAGGAAGCAATTTACAACAGGGGACTTGAAAAGAGAAGGCTGATCAGGAAGCCTAAGAAAAGCTGAAATGGCTGAGAGGTAGCCCTCTAGAGTGCCCAGAGCAGAGCCCTGCTGGGCCAAAGAAAGGAGGAACAAAAGAACCTCCGAAAGAGGGGCGGAATGGGGGATCCACAGCCTTTGCTGTGGAGAGGAGAGGGCGGAGACGGATGCACAATCATCTGGGAGAGCGAGACACAGCTGGTGAGACTGAATAGAGGCTACAAAGAACTGCAACTCACAACAACTATCTTTATACTTTACATTTCCCACGTCATCTTCAGTGATAAACACCAACGCTACCTCAACCAAAGATTTGCCAACATTGTAACAATTGGGTAGAGCTACACTACAGTGGGGGACAACCACGGAGCCCGCGCATCGTCACTTACTTGAGGGTGAAGATTGAGACCACAGTGAATAGTGAGCAAGGACCCTAAGCAGTGGCTACTGCAGTTCGAAGCGTCCAAGGCACCAGAGGGCGACAAACTACAGGTATGGGAGGCATAATGTCCGTTGGCGTGATGGGAGGAACTGCTTCCCCAGATACCACTGTGCTCCTGCTGGAACTGTGTTCAGGATTTAAGGCCCTAAACAAAAGGCTTGACGCCCTAGACAGACAGTTTGACGGGCTGGGTGAGTGGATTGATCGCCACAAAACCCGCCTGGACACAACGGAAGGGCGTATATCGGATCTGGAAGATGGAGCAGCCCAAACTACTAAGCGCGTGGAGCACCTTGACCGTATAATGAAGACAGTCGCAGTCAAGAACGAGGATTTGGAAGCCAGGAGCCGCCGCAATAATGTGTTCATCATGGGAATTCCTGAATCCACCAACACAGGGAGGTTACACCAGTTTGTTGAGGGCCTGCTGACCGACTTGTTCGGGTCTGAACAATTTGCAAGCACATTTGTAGTTGAACAAGCGCACAGAACATTGGGGCCCAGGCCAAGTCTTGGGTGCCCACCAAGACCTATATTGGCAAGACTGCTAAACTTCAAAGACAGAGACATGGCGCTACGCCTCGCCAGAGAAGCTGAAACTCTGTTCTGGCAGGGATCAAATGTCTCCATATATCCGGACGTCACTGCATTGGTGCAGGACGCCAGGCGCAAGTTTGCAGGAGCAAGTTTGCAGGAGCGAAGGCTGCAGTGCAGAAGCTAGGCCTTCGCTGTGGGATGCTATGTCCTGCAAGACTCTAAGGGCCCGATGTAGGTCGGTCGGTAACGGCCGAAAATCGGTATTTTCGGCCGTTACAGAACGGTAAATAGGCGAATGGTATGTAGGGGGTATTATTTTACCGAATCGGTAAAATTACCGATTCGGTAATTTTACCGATTCGGTAAAATAAGAAATCGGTAAATTTACCGATTCGGAGCCACCCATATGTAGGTGGGACTCTTCAGAGTCCCAGGAGCCTTAACGGTATTTTACCATCAAATCCAATTTGATGGTAAAATACCGATTCCGGTGTGCATGCACATGTGTGCGTGCACACCTATGCCATGTGACAGGCAGACCTGCCCTTAGGGCAGGCATGCCTGCCACATGGCACCCGTGCCTGTTTTGGTGATGACAGAGGGTGTCAAAGTGACACCCCCTGCACTCTTGTGTAAATCGGTATTTACTGATTCGGTAAATACCGAATCGGTAATGCCCATTCATTCCTATTGGCTTCAAAGCCCATAGGAATGAATGGGCATTACCTATTCGGTATTTACCGAATCGGTAAATAATGAATTCATCCGATTCGGTATTCCAGCACATCTGGAATACCTACATGTCGGACCCATAGATTTACCGATTTTCAATTACCGAATCGGTAAAATTCTGTAATTTAAAATCGGTAAATCTTTTCTACCTACATCTAGCCCTAAAAGTAGATGTGAATGGGAAGACGAAAATATTCAATAATCCTGAATATGTCCAGATCTTCTGCAAGCAGCATGCGGGGGCAGGCGATTTACATGGTGGCACCTCCCCAGGAGGAGCATCAAAGGGAGCCTAATCGGGCACGAGTGCAGACCTGTTCACAGCTAGTTGATTTGTCCTTTTGGAAGAATGGAGCTGTGTGAACTGTCTGTTGATATTGCCTTAACTGAAGATAAGTGGCGTGGGGTTGTGGAGAGGGGGGCCAGCCTGAGTATACAGAGAAGAATGCGTAGTGGGACTAATGTTACAGAATAGCGCTAGTGCAAGGGGTGCCCATGTGGCGTTGCCACTACCTCAGTGGGCTCACAATGGTATTGAAATGGGAAAGTTTGCCATGTTAGCGTTGTATTAATCAACATTTAATCCTTGGGAACATAGGGAAGCACCTGGTGGGCAGCCACTAGGTGGGGGTGGGGTGGGGGTGGGGTGGGGGCAGAGGTATAGAAAAGTTTAAAATATGCAGTCACACCAGTTCAGTTGACAGTCATATGCGTTACCCACATCCTACAGAGAAGACATAGTATGCTTTACTATTCACAATGGCACATTAGGTAGAAATATACCATAGCACGAAAGTCGCCCTACTGACATGGAACGTACGAGGCATTAACAATCAAAGTAATGTTGACTAGTACTTCAATATGAGCGTCAACAATACGCAAGCATCGTTTATCAACAAGAAACACACTTATCACCTTCTTCTCTACATAAGTTTGCATCTGCCTGGGGTCCCCACAGGTTCTTTTAAAACTATACCACATGCGCTCGAGGAGTAGTGCTACTGGTTAACAAACGATTGTCCTTTGTACATACTGCAACGTTTACAGACCCAGGAGGACATTTTCTTCTGGTAATAGGGGTCCTGGCAGGGCACAAGGTCTTGCTGGCCAATATATAATCCCCAAATACAGATGATCCAGCCTTCTATGAACAGCTCCACTCG
Organism: Lissotriton vulgaris; assembly: GCF_964263255.1. Classification (NCBI taxonomy): domain Eukaryota; kingdom Metazoa; phylum Chordata; class Amphibia; order Caudata; family Salamandridae; genus Lissotriton; species Lissotriton vulgaris. Next base: position 1,182,071,335 of record NC_141696.1, read on the forward strand.
CAATTAGACACTCTAGAAGCCGATTATATTCTCTTGGGAGGGGATTTGAATATTCTGCTGGAGCCCAGATTGGACAGTCCTGCTGAGTCCCCGGTAAGCAAGCCCCGGTCCCACATGGTATTAACAGAAATTTTTAACAATTGGGAATTGAAGGACACATGGCGACACCTTAACCCTCAGAGCACTGAATATACTCATTATGCACAACAATATTACACATGGACAAGACTAGATTACTGGCTGTTATTGCGACCGGTGCTTCCATGGGTTCAAACAGTAGTAAATTGCCCCGCACCCTATCAGACCACTCCCCAGTACTCCTGTCAGTTAAGTACCGGCTGAGGGAAGGTTCGAGAGGCATTGAAGGTTCCCTACCATGGCGTTGAGAGACACGGTCCTTAGAGAGGAACTGCGTACAGCAATAGTGAATTACTTTGCACTGAATACGGGGTCGGTCTCCACGCAGAGTGCTCTATGGGAGGCCTTTAAAGCATGTATCAGAGGGATATGTATGTCCACACAGACGGCGGTGCTAAGGGACCTGAAACGCAGTTTAGCTAGATTAGAGGAAGAACTAGCCAAACTAGGTAGAGAGAACATGGCAAGACAGCCCCGAGATAACACACCTTATATAAACCGCAGGACAGAATTATTGGCAGAATATACTGAAGCGACCAATTCCCATGCTTGCACGGCTGCTCCGGCCACATTATAAGCAGACCTATATTACCAAGCTGCAAGAGCCAGACGGAGGGATGGCTTTGGGAACGGCTGCCATTTAGCAGACATTATTGCAATACTACATGGATCTTTACACTATAAAGGCAGCAACTAGTGCAGATGGGATGAAGGAATACTTAAGCAAGATAGCTATGGTTTGGCTCCCTAATGAGCACAGGCAATTCTTAAGTGAACCATTCTCAACCAATGAGATAGAACAGGCTATTGAGGGTAGGGCTGGATCCAAGGCCCCGGGCCTTGATGGGTTCTCTGGTGCCTCCTACAAAGCATATAAGAGGCTGTTGGCCTCCTACTTACTAGAGGTTTATGCAGAAGCCTTAGAGAAAGGAATACTTCCACCCTCGTTCAAAGAGGCAGTCCTGATATTGTTGCCTAAACCTGGAAAAGATCCTGAAAAGTGTGCTCATATCGGCCGCTCTCTTTGCTCAATTTTGAGTATAAAATGTAAGCAAAAATGCTGCCGACTAGGTTGTCCCTACTTATGGAGCAAATTATAGCACCAGCGCAAACCGGATATATAAGGCAGATCCACAGCTCTAAACTTAAGGAACTTTTTTTCTGTGGTTAACACAATAAATCTGGCTACCCCTGCAGTAGCTGCATTTTTAGATGCGGTGAAGGTGTTCGACTCGGTGGAGTGGCCCATCTTACATGCTATATTGGCTAAGATGGGCGTTCCGAAGGGCTTTGAACACTTGATTAAACTACTGTACACTGCACCGACCGCCCGTATTCGATTCATTGGCATGATAACAGAACCTTTTCTCATAACTAGAGACCCCATGCAGGGATGCCCTTTATCTCCATTACTTTTTATAATTACAATGGACCCGCTCATACGCTACTGCCAGAAGGATCACTAACAGAGGGCTCCAGTTAAAACATGGGGCCGGTACTAGTGACCTTATATACGGATGATGTGGTGCTGTATGTTCGCACACCAGAGGTTAACCTCCAGCCGCTGCTAGGGGAAATAGAAGATTTCGGAGCCCTATCCAGCCTTCACACTAATTGGGACAAATCCGAAGTGTTTTCATTGACACTTGGGGGTAGACACCTTAGGCGACTTGTTCCCTGGTGGGCACGTGTTCTCCCGGACAGAAGACCCCTGCTTCTTGACAGCCACTTTCATGGAGTGGTGTGGCTCACTGGTTAGAGGTGGCAGACCCGGGAGCAGAGGACGGCCCGGGACCAGGGTTCAATTCCCGACGCGGCAGGGTCATGGACCAGGGTCAGCGGACTCGATAATTCTCACCTTGGTGCCTACTCTAACCAGAGATCACACTTGGCAACTCTGGGCATTAGCTTGCCTCATCTCCGCAACGGCCCCCCACATACGCCGGGGATGCCTGGTTTCACCTTGGAGAAACCCAGTATCACAGGGAAAGCCAGGATGGGTTCCCCAGCGGTCTATTGCGCAGAGATACTCCTTCGGGAGTCGGTTCTAGCGCGTTAGAAACCCGCAAATTAAATGGATCAGTTTGTACTGGCCCCTAAACAAAACACACTTAGGAATGTAAACCCAACCTACCCTACTGAGCCTGAAGAGTTTGAGCCGCTTACATCAGTCATTAAAGATAGCGGGGAGCATGTTGCTTCTTGTCTATACAAGGCATGTCTCACCTTGATGCCACAGTCTCACCTTGATGCCACAGCATGACACTAAAGTTAGGAGGATTTCGTTCTACCGTGCGGGACCATACTTACCGAATGGGGTGCCTCTCATTTGGGGCATTCATAGACCACTGATGCTACTATACATTGGGGTTCTTTACGGATTCGTCTACAGTCTCTCTGATTCTAATTGTTTTAAGACTGTTTCCGTTCCTTAGTGTGCTACAGACGGGCCCTAAGAATACACAGGCAACTATTGACACGCAGTGTGCCCTCTAGATACTTATCTTTGGTCTCGTAGACCTTACGAGACACATTCCTCCCAAGTGTCGTAAAGCACTATTTTTTCCTTGGACGCTTGACAGTGCAATCCTTTCCAAAGATTTTCTTTTCTCTTCCACAAAACGTTAAAAAGAATTAGTACTCTACTTATATGCCCACTTGAGACCGCGTTCAAGCCTTGAAGATGTCGTATACACAACGAAACGTGTGTAAGCTGTCTGCACCAATGTGACTACAACATTTCAATGATATTTGAAGCTTTATTGAAATTTGTATAAATGGACAATATTTCAATTGGATTGTTTAACTTTTGGACCATATAAGACCGTGGACATAGTTGTATTTTTCTATTCAATTGTTTTGAAATTAAAATTAACTGACAATAGAGGCAGTCTCCTAAACAATTTTTCTGTGCTCTATATTGTATATTACCAAAGTTAGGGACGCCTGGTCGACTGACATAGGGCAGCCACTCACCGACAAGATATGGGAAGGATGCTGTAATCATATACACAAGCTTATTCATTTCAAGATACTTAGACGGGCTTACGTTACACCACAGCAGATGACCCACATAAAAAGTGCTAAGTTAATGCATTGCCCTAAGTGCAACGCGTTAGCAGCCTCTTTCATACACATGACTTGGACATGTAATGTAATAAACACCTATTGGCAAGACGAATTTAGCATAATGCAGCAGATGACTGGGCTATAACTGACCCCCTCCCAGGAATTGGCGCTGATGGGTTATGTGGACACGCTGCCCAAAAGTAATTGCAGATTCACAGCAGTGGCACTGATTCTAGCGAAGCGCAAAATAGCTATACGCTGGGGTAGCAGACAGAAACCAACAATTAAAGGGTGGCTCAAGAGCATGTCATATTGCAACATTATGAGTGAGCTACATGCTGAGCTAAGACCACCCACATGTCGCCCAAAGGACGTATGGCAGCCTTTACGAGAAAACCTTCGACAGCAGGAGGAAGGAGACACACGACAGCTTCTAGAATGAAGTTCATAAATAATGTGGTATAATTACAGGAATTATACAAGGAGATAGTGCCAACGGAATGAGCTAGGGCTAACGGCTAGAAATAAGGCATACAGGAGGTAAAGGAGGGAACAACTTATGCAAAGTGTATTTGATAAAAGCTACAATAGCGGCACAATGATTTACATATGTGTTAAATAAATAATGATGGAGGATTGGTGAAATGATGTAACTGCATATCAATGTATCCTATGTTTTTCGTGTACTGTCAAAATGATAAATAAAGTTATAAAAAAATTTGGTATTCTCCGAGTGATTTGTAGCAGCATTGCATGGGCATCAAACAGAATATAGTATGGAAGATGTGAGACCTCAATTGAGTATATAAAAGTGACAAACTTCTCATTAAAATTTAGATTTTTTGTGTGGATTAAATTAAATATTCAATCATTTTTGTATTTGTTTGAGGAATGTTTGTTTCTGTATTTTGTGTATTGTTTTGCAGTTCAAATCATCACAATTGCTTATCAAAATGATTCTGTTCTGTTTGTGGCACTAAGGGATCACTTACTACAACATGGGATGATATCAAAATGACCACAAAATATAGGGAATGGAGGCTCTACTTGATTTCTCGTCCGCCTTTGACCTTGCTTGCCGACCTTCCCTCCTTAAAAGACTACATGTCCTTGATATTCGAGGAACTATCCTGAAAGAGATTGCATGTACTCTTGCTGTCAAGATGCTTCCCTTATTATTTCCCACTTTATCAGCTGGTGAACTACAACGATCTGCCATTGCCCCCTTCCTGCTCAATATCTACCTAAGACCACTACCAGAGCTCCTATGCGCCTTCATTTTTTACTGCTATATTTATGCAGATGACACTTCAGTCATTTTAAAGATATTTTAGCCCATCTTCATTCATGTACCATGGGGAAATGTTTTCAGGCCACTGACTGTGGATGTTTGCTAACCATTTTAAAGGCAACACGCGAAAAGATTCTTGTATATGGCAATTGGAAAAACCATCACCATTTGGCTTCAGGAGCTGACCCAACCATTGTACTCTTCTGAAATTAGTAATTTAGGGATGACCATGTGCTCTAAATTATTCCTTTAACCACAAGTCAATCAAGTTGCCAAATCAAGCTTCTACATGATTAAATGTCTTTGAAGTTTTTCCCCATACCTTAGGTTCTAGCAAAAGATCCAGACTGCGGTCGCTCTTGTACTACTGCCCTTTCAGTCTGCTAATGGACTCTATCTAGTAACACTCCCTATTACAGCTGAGGAAGCTAGAAAGAAATCTGAAAGCCATAGCAATACAACTCCTTATCCTACCTATGCAGGCTACATCACACCTGTTTTCCTCCTACACTACCTCCCAGTAGTGTGAAAGATCATGTTCAAAGTATTGAGCACAACTCACAGAGCAGTACATGGAGTGGAACTACTATTCTTACACCAAAAACTACACTCAGATCACAAAATAATTTCTCTTCACCCAAGGCTTCCCCCATTATTGATGGCACCTTCATTCAGAGAGAGTCCACACAATGAAATCTACTTCTCTGTCCAGACAACCAACTCTGGAATTTAATGCCTTTCAGAAAAGAGATTACTGATAATTACCTTCATTCCTAGAAAGCATTAATCACTTTGGGCCAGATGTAGGTAATGTCAATTTACCTATTCTTAAATACCAAATGTTACCGATTCGGTATTTCAGAATAGGTAAATGGGATGTAGATACATTTTCAGGAAAAATTACCAAATTGGTAAGATTCGGTAATAGGCCCATAGGAATGAATGGCAATTACCGACTCGGTAAATACCGATTCGATAAAATGAGGGAAACATTCAAGGGTGCCAGGGTGTCACTTTGACACCCTGTTGCACCCCTGAATCGTGCTTGTGTGCAGATGTGGCACACATACATGCCCTAAAGACATGTATGTCTGCCACATGGCACAGTTGAAAATGCACAGATTTGCATTTTCAAAGGTATTCCTTATTTACCACCAACTTATAGATGGTGGTAAATAACGAATCCTAAAATGGGAAAAGCACTCATTTGAGTACTCCCTACATTGCAAATTCGGTAATTTAGCGAGTCGGTATTTTAAGGAATCAGTAATTCACCGATTCCTTAAAATATCGAATCGGTAAATTACCTAATTTGCAATTTAGGCTACCTACATCCCAAATGCCCAATACCGGTCAGTAACGGCCGAAATTCGGTAATTTCGGCCGTTACCGACCGGTATTGGGCCACCTACATCTGGCCCTTTGCAGTACTACAAGTACAAACTAATAGCTTTGATGCTTACTGACTAGTATTTTGATTCGCGCACAAGCAACTCTTTATTCTCCCCAACACCTCCAAAAGAGAGCCCAGTATGTGATAAACATCAATAATCAGCATTTCACAGCCTTGAAAAAGGCATTAAGTAACTGTGGGCCAAAAGTCCGTTCCGCTCGCGGAATTTCGGCAATTTCGCGATCCGCAAATCTCACGAAATTGCCCAAAAATCCGCAAATCCGCTCGCGGGCGGATTTTTTTTTGGGCCCACAGGAGGCACGTACAGTTAAGGCAGGTGCTCGAGTTGAAGCTAACTTTGTAACCATTTTAGAATAGCACCGGCAAGCTGCCAGAGTTGAAGTTGCTTACTTGCAAGTTGCAACTTCAACTCTGGCAGCTTACCAGCGCTATTCTAAAATGGTTACAAAGTTAGCTTCAACTCTGGCACCTGCTTTAACTCTGAAAGTGCTTCCTGTGGGCCAAAAATTAAACCTCAACAGGAAGCACTTACGATATAAATAAAGCAGGTGCCAGAGTTGAAGCTCAAATTCAGTAACGTTTTAATCAACCCAAAACATTAGTGAGCACGGTCGAGGCTGGGCAAGTGTGCTTTAACCCCATATCTGCCGTTGAAAATTAGCTGTAATACTCGAGGGAGGCCTTTGAATCCCTGAGTTTCTCGAGCTCAACCCCTGTGTAGTTCCTGTGACCAAGAGGCTGCTTTCTCCTCACCTGCTGCCCTGCTCGCTCTCTGACCCTTTATACACAAGAGGCATGTTGACACGCATAGAAGCCCCGCTCGTTTGGCCCCGCACCACACACAAGCGGTACCAAACTTCTCCCCGCCCTTTCCCAACTATGATGGACAGCTCACTCAAGGAACCTCGGCGCCTTTTGGCGCGGTGGCAAAGTTACAGGCACACATGGTCAGTGGAGACAAATCTTCTGGCCCTTTACGCAGCTGCAGTGTAGGAAAAGCACTTTACATTTACCCAACGAGGTAGCACTTACTGGATTAGCCAGTAAAAGTACTCCAGTTGAGTAGAGGTATTGCACAAAATGATGGCATCTTTGTGGATAACTATGCAGGGCAGGATTCATTCTGGCATGAGGCTCCTGTCACAAAAATTAAACCTCAACAGGAAGCACTTACAGATATAGCAGGTGCCCGAGTTGAAGCTCAAATTCAGTAACGCTTTAATCAGCCCAAAACATTAGTGAGCACGGTCGAGGCTGGGCAAGTGAGCTTTAACCCCATATCTGCAGTCGAAAATTAGCTGTAATACTCGCGGGAGGTCTTTCAATCCCTGAGTTTCTCGAGCGCAAACCCCGTGTAGTTCCTGTGATCAGGAGGCTGCTTTCTCCTCACCTGCTGCCCTGCTCGCTCTCTGACCCTGTATACACAAGAGGCATATTGACACGCATAGAAGCCTCGCTCGTTTGGCCCCGCACCACACACAAGCGGTATCAAACGTCTTCCCGCCCTTTCCCAACTATGATGGACAGCTCACTCAAGGGACCTCAGCGCGTTTTGGTGCGGTGGCAAAGTTACAGGCACACATGGTCAGTGGAGACAAATCTTCTGGCCCTTTACGCAGCTGCAGTGTAGGAAAAGCACTATACATTTACCCAACGAGGTAGCACTTACTGATTATCCAGTAGAAAGTACTCCAGTTGAGTAGAGTGCAAATCGCAAAAAAATCCGCGACTTCTCGGGAAAATCAGCGAATTCGCGGATTGTTTTGCGGTTTCGCACGAATTCGCAGACCGCAGATCTGCAAAATTTGACACTGTACAAATGTTCCTATAAAATGTCAGTAAGGCTAATCTTAAAGGAAATAAGAACTAACAATAGTTTGACAATAAGTAGAGTTAGGATTACATGTGGGGTTGGAATTAGGCTAGGTGTTACAACCAATTTTTCATCACTGTTGGAAATGTCCATATTTTGTGTTGCATTACCCCAGATTGTTGCCTTCTTTTGATGAACAGACATTTCGACCTGGCAAAATAAACTTTTTGCCAGGCCTAAATCCTCCTTTTTGATATTTATAAGTCACCCCTAAGTTAGACCCTAAATTCCTAAAGGACAATGTGCTTGGTATTTAAAAAGTAGGAAATTTCTATTTAAGGTTTTAAATGTGACAGCAGTAAAAGACCCCCAAAGTAGCTTTTCACGGTAGCAAGGCTATCTCGCACATAGAGGAACATGGACTTACAATATAACAACTTATAATGCTTAATTTTGGTTTGGGAGCAGCTAGAAAATTCATTCAAGGCTCGTTTTCATGGTAATTTAAAATCCAACTTAAGAATCACCAGATGTTATATTGCTATTGTAGAAATTACACTTTTAGAAAGTTGTCATATATCTACCCTAGCCAAAAAGACCTTTCTGAAGTGTCCAGTGTCACCTAATTGTTGAATGGCAGTGAGATGTGGATTGCTCCTAGACTGTGGAGAAAAGGTTTGAGTGTGGAGAGGTGTTTTCCATCTTCAGCAGAATGGCCTGGACGGCAATGCCAAGCCCCTTCCTACTCTTCAAAGGGGGCCTACCATGTCACTTGCAGATGTAGCTCACATCTAGGCCTGTTTCCCTTTGTCTTGGGCTCCAAACCCAGTGAGAGGGGTAGCTGCCCCAGACTGGTTTGGAGTGACCACAAGGGAGGTTTAATCCATTACCATAGTCACAAGTCTGGGTGGGCATGGGGAGCTCTGACCAGGAGAAGAATGCTTCCGCTGTGTTGTATTTAGGTAGAGAGAAGCACTGTGGGATAGCTTACAGTGAAACACACTGGCAGTGCTGCAAAAGTGGGTAGCACCACCGCCCCCGGGTTCTTTTATCCCATTGGGTTGGAGAGGGGCACGAAGATTCCCCACCCACAGTCTAGCACTGGCCATAAATGTGGAAACCCTAGTACCCTCCACAGAACATTACTGGACTTGTGGGGAATCAGAAAAAGGACTGCCCTTCTGTCTGAATAACCCGAAGGTAGACTGGACGTGCATGCCTTGAACCTAGGACCCGAGAAGTGACTCCAAGGGTCATTTTGCTGACCTCTTGTTTGGGATACAGGGACACATCAAGCTACAAGAGGCCTTTTTCTGCATTCCTTGCTGACCAGTTCCAACTGGACCTGCCCAGGACCCTGCTGCTGGCTTCTGCTGGAGTGAATCTTGACCTCTAAGTGCTGTCCCCCAAGGTCACACCCTTTGCTGGTGTCAAAGTGTATTCCTCTTTAAGTTTCTTGAAAGCTGGGTCTGCCAACTTTTGCTCTGTGAACTGATGGGGGACTGGTACCAACCTGCCAAGGTGATCTGATGAAGGTGCATTGCCACTGTGCCAAAGATTCAGGTTGCTCCCGCTACGTTCTTCTCAGCAGCAGACAATATGATCCAGAGGGAGTGCCTTTTAAAAACCTGGAGCAGCACTATTCTTATTGATCCACACAGTAACAGATAAGTGAATTATCCACCTCTAAAACAAGTACGTTTCACATCTACAATTTTCCTATTGTTTTCCATTTCAGTACTACAAAAAAAATTATCATTTTGAGGTAAATATATACAGCTGGGCATTTGGGAGTGGACTACTGAACTTTGTAAAAGTCTTTGAGATCTGCTGTATCTTATTATTAGTCATGCAAGTTTCAAGACAAAAGAGTATAGAATATTGTTCTGCTAACATTGACATCAGTCCTTCTCAGAATTCATACCACATTGCAAGGCAAATGTACCCGAGAAACCAAGCAACATCAAATGGGGAAAATAATGTGTTTGTTAAGTCAAGAACTTAATAGCTTCACAGTAATTACTACATAGGTTCTATAAAAGAGAGTGTTACGATACGAACTGAACAAAGACACCACTTGCTTCTTGAAGTATTATAGAGGTCCCCTAATAAGCTAAGTTAGCCTATTTAACAGCCTACAGTGTTTCTAGTAGAAAAATATAACACAATACATATTACCACAACTCTACATCTTTACATTACAATAAGAGTATAGCATGTTTTCAGATTAACTACATAATATTCCTTGCCTACGCATTGTTACTTTGAAAAAAGAAAACACAACTAAAAAATAAGGAATCGCACTCCTGTTTAAGGCATGTGGTTGACAACCTTGTAACCGTAGATATGTATTAGCAGCAAAGTGTGCACATGCCTTATTTCAGAAAACTGCAAAGACAAACAATTGGCTTTTACTTCATAAACTCAGAGAGAGAAACCACATAACAATCAGGAAGATACCTCTGAGTGCCCATTTGAGAATCTCGGTAACACTTTAGTTTGTTTACATGAGGTTTAGATGAGCACCAGATACTTGCTTGCTTGTAACACAGCATCGAGAGATTTTCACAAGTCCTATGCCTTGGAAAAATAGAAATGCTGTCACTCGATCTGTAAAACTAGTCTTCTAGATTTCCAAGATTTAGAGAATTATTTTCAACCCTTGACCCGGTCACTCCACTACCGCACGGCCCCCGTGTGCCCGGATTCTGCTTCCGCTGCCTGCTTGGCCCTCTTGCTGCCGCCTCTCGTTAGGGCCCCTGCTCTCCAGGCTTGCCCTCACTCTCCAGGCTTGCCCAGGCTTGCCCCGATCGCCAGGCTTGCCCAGGATTGCCCTCGCTCTCCCCCGCTCCGCCTTCCCGCTCTTTACCCCCTCTGTTCCCAGCCGCTGCTCTCCTGCGGCCCGCCCCCTCTCCTGTCTCCCACTCCCGCCTCCCAGCTGCTCCTCCCTCCCACTTCGCCATAAATGGCGAGGACAGCGAGTATGCGCAGCGGGCGCGCCGAAGGCGTGCCAAAGGCAAGCCCGTCTACGCCCGTCCACGCCTGGACCGCGCCCAGCGTCAGAACCCCTGGACCCCGCCAGAGCCAGCCTACCCGACTGAGCTACGACACCGCCACCCTCCAAGCACTCAACACCGGCCGACATCCAGCCTGCTACCAAGCCACCCCGAAACGCACCCAGGGAGTCTTCACCTGCTACGCTTGCTACTTCACCTGCACTCGGTCCTGCACTGCGCGCCAGCCAAAACAGCCACCAACAACAACCACCTCAAGTGCATCCTGCTCAACACCCGCTCCATCCACAGGCACGCTGTCGAACTATGGGACTCCTGGACAAAACGGCACCAGACGTCGCCTTCTTCACAGAAACCTGGATGAATGCCTCCTCAGCCCCCGACATCGCCATTGCCATCCCGGAGGGCTACAAGATCATCCGGAGGGACCGCGTCAACCAGACCGGAGGAGGCATCGCCATCGCCCACAGAAACACTATCCGCATCACAACCAACACCGACGACACCCTCGCCACCGCAGAGCACCTGCACTTCCAGATTCACACCGACCCCAAGACCACCCTCAGAGGAACCCTCATCTACAGACCCCCGGGACCACGCTAACACTTCAGCGAGGCCATCGCAGACTTCATCAGCCCGCTCGCCCTCGCCTCCCACGACTACATCCTCCTAGGAGACCTCAACTTCCACCCAGAGAATGACCAGGACAACAACGCCACCGCCCTACTAGACAACCTCGCCAACCTCAGATTCAAGCAACTGGTCAACACCCCCACCCATTACGCAGGCCACACGCTCGACCCTGTCTTCTCCTCCAGCAACCACATCTCCTTCAGCCACACCAACGAGCTCCACTGGACCGACCACAGCTGCGTTCACTTCAACTTCAGGAAAACAACGACTCACCACCACCCTCAATAAAAAAAAACAAAGATGCTGGAGCAAGATCACCACCAACCAACTCACCACCTCCTTGCGCCTAAACCCTCCCACCGACACCACGGACCCCAACGAAGGAGCCCGCAACCTCACACAGTGGATCACGAACTGCGCCGACACCCTTGCTCCACTGAAAAACCCTCCCAGCAACCTCAACAGCAAGAAAGCCGCGTGGTTTACCAACGATCTCAAAGACTCCAAGAAATCCTGCTGTGACCTCGAGAAAGCCTGGCCCCACAACATGTCAACGGATAACATGACAGCCCTCAAGAACGCCACCCGCAAACACCACCAGCTGATCCGCACCACCAAAAGGTCATCCTTCAGAGAACGACTGGACAACAACACCCACAACAGCAAGGAACTCTTCAACTTCGTGAAAGAGCTCTCCAACCCCAACGCCAGCGACAACGACATCACGCCTTCTCAAGACTTCTGCAACTCTCTGGCCACCTTTTTTCATGGTAAGATCGTCCACATACACGACAGCTTCGGCGCTCAGAACACGTACCCCACCACCGAACCTACATCCCCCACCACCACCATGTGCGCCTGGCCAGGCAAGTTAACGCCGTTACCTCCTCCTGCTTCAACACACTCCGCATGCTCCGTAAGATCTTCCGCTGGATCCCCACTGGAACCAGGAAAACGGTCACCCAGGCCCTCGTTCACCTGCCGTCTGGACTACGGGAACGCCCTCTACGATGGGACCACCGCCAAACTACAGAAAAGACTCCAGCGCATCCAGAATGCCTCAGCACGACTCGTCTTGGACATCCCCCGACACAGCCACATCTCCGCCCACCTGAGGAACCTGCACTGGCTCCCCGTCAGCAAAAGGATCACGTTCAGACTCCTCACCCACGCACACAAGGCTCTCCACGACTTCGGCCCCGAATAGCTCAACAACCGCCTCACGTTCTACACGCCAACCCGCCAGTTCCGCTCCGCCAGCCTCGCACTCGCCACCGTCCCACGGATCCGCAGAACCACCACCGGAGGTAGATCCTTCTCCTACCTGGCAGACCTAGACCTGGAACACCCTCCCCATCCACCTACGACTCACCCAGGACCATCTCTCCTTCAGGAAGCAACTCAAGACCTGGCTTTTCGAGTGGTAGCAGCCCCCCACCCCAGCGCCTTGAGACCTTAGCGGGTGAGTAGCGCGCTTTATAAATACTCTTGATTGATTGATTGATTGAACCAGCGGAATAGGATAATATTATGTAAACCTGAAAGCGAACCAGGTTATACTAATGTGTAGTTCACCAATGAAGTAAAGGCTGTTAGCATGCAAATCCCCAGCCACACCCCTCTTGAGTAATTGTTACATTTACACTCTACATCTAATGCAACCCCTGTCGCTCATACACTGACTACCTTTCCGCCAATCTCCGAGGATGTGCTACGTGCACTCTGCTGTAAGATTAAATCTGGCTCCCCGGCTGACCCTATGAAGCCTGACAAGTTGATAAGACTTCTCCCTGTGCTATTAACACCTTTGAGCAAGGTGATTAACATGTCCTTGTCAATGGCCAAGGTTCCTAGGTCATAGAAGCAGGCCAGGGAGATGCCACTATTAAAGAAGCCCACCCTTGATCCAACAAAACCAGAGAACTTTCACCCTATCCCCCTACTTCCTTGGTCCACTAATTTCTCTGAAGCCTATGTCAACTCTATCTTGTCAGGTTACTTGGAGGAAAATAACATACTGGACTCCTCCCAGTGTGGGTTTCGTCCGGGTCTGAGCACAGAGTCTGCCCTCCTAGCTGCCATCGAACAACTAAGAGCAGCACTGGATGAGGGACGTACTTTGGCACTAATCCTATTAGATCTTAGTGCCTCATTTTGATACGGACTCTCACCAGATTTTGATACAGAGGTTGAAGGAGGCTGGCATAATGGGTTGCACCCTGGATTGGTTTATCTCCTTTCTTTCGGAGAGGTCCTTTCTGGTGTCAGCCCCTCCCTTCGCCTCCAGACCCCATTCTATCAAACAAGGAGTGCCGCAGGGCTCGGCGTTGAGTCCAACGTTTTTCAACCTGTATGTTCAGCCCCTAGCTGAGGCAGCCAAGAGGAGAGGGCTGACTATAGTGTCATACGCCGATGACACACAACTAGTTGTCGCCCTCTCCAATGACTGTCTGAATGACGCTGCAAAATTCCTGAGTGTTCTAGTGGACGTCGCAGGGTGGATGATGGCCAACTGTCTCCAGCTCAATGCCAGCAAGTCTGAGGTTCTGCTGGTTGGGAAAGACCGGGAGCTGTGGAGTTAACAGTGGTGGCCCTCCACCATGGGCCCGCACCCACCCCTAAACAGGTGGTGAAGAACCTTGGGGTCTGGGTGGACTCGGCCTTGAGTTTTCAAACCTAGACTAAGAAGGTACGGGCGTCATGTTTTGGCATTCTGCGCGGGCTTAAACCCCTGCTGGGGTTCTTTGACGCATCCATCCGACAGATGATTGTCCAGGCATCCGTGCTGTCGAGATTGGACTATGCCAGCTCGCTATATTTGGGGGCCAACAAGACAGAGATTGCGAGACTGCAGAGAGTCCAAAATGTGGCCGCCAGAACTCTTCTAGGCCTGCCTCACCACTGTTCCACCTCCAATGCCATTCGTCAGCTTCACTGGCTGCCAGTGGCAAAACAGGTGCAGTTTAAGTCTCTGTTTTGCTTTTAGGATTTCCCCAGCTCCTGGGATTCTGGCTGACCTGCTCTCCGCCTATGCCCCTTCCCGTCACCTTTGTTTAGCAGGTCTACACTTCGCAGTTGTTTCTCAGGTTAGAAGGGCCCACGCCGGTGGACGCTCCTTTCGCATTCTATCAGCTAAGTTGTGGAATGACCTGCCTGTTTATATCCGGAGTATGGACAATTACTTGACATTCCGGAAGGCCCTGAAAACTTATCTTTTCCCCGCCCTCTAGGTGTGGTCGTCTCTCTGGCTTTTTCCTTCTGCTGTTTTGATGGATTCTTTGCTGCTAGCTGCCTTCTTTGCTCGTAGCACTGGGACGCTCCTTTGCTGGGGCAGCTGTTGCGCTTTATAAATCAGCCTAACCTAACCTTTACTTATGTATCAACGTCGTTTTCGACCAAATGAACAAGTTACTTACCTTCGGTAACGATATATCTGTAAGAAACAGTAGTTAGTATTAGATTCCTTACCTTAGAATATCCCCAGGCGTCAGTCTGGATCCGGAAACTTTTGCGTAGCAGTACCCCTGCGCATCGGTAGGCGTCGTCTGCAGGCGTCCCCTGCGGCTCCGCGTCCGTCGTCGGCGTCGTGCGCCGTGATGATGTCGCTGGAGTATATAGACGCCGCCTCCGCGCGCTGACGTCAGTTCTTTGTACACAGCTTTTCCACGCCAGAACACGCAGAGCCATGTAAAAAACCAATGCTGGTGCCATTTGAAACTAGGGCCCTGAAAGGGATGACCTTAACCCTAGGTATCAGTTCGCAGAACGGGGAGGATGGGTGGGGCGGTAAGGAATCTAATACTAACTACTGTTTCTTACAGATATATCGTTACCGAAGGTAAGTAACTTGTTCATCTGAAAGAAACAGGTTAGTATTAGATTCCTTACCTTAGAATAGATACCCCAGAAATACCAACTCCGGTGGTGGGTCTGCGAACCAATACAAACTTACACCAGAAAGTCCTGAAGGACAGAACGGCCAAAGAAGCCATCCCTCTGGACTTGACTGTCCAGGCAGTAGTGCCTCGCAAAAGTGTGCAGCGAGGCCCACGTAGCCGCCTGGCAAATGTCCTGCAAGGGGACTCCCCGGCCCAGGGCAGTAGTAGCTGCTGTGGCCCGAGTGGAATGGGCCCTCAGCCCAACAGGAGGATCCTTCCGAGCCAAAGAGTAGCACGCCTTGATGCACAGAACGACCCACCGAGAGATGGTCCGTTTGTGCACCACCCGTCCCTTCTTCGCACCCACGTAGCCAACAAACAGTTGGTCATCCACCCGGAACTGGCGTGTGCGATCCATATAAAATGAAAGCGCACGTTTTGGGTCCAGACGATGGAGCCGCTCTTCATCCTTTGAAGGATGCGGAGGCGGGAAGAAGGAGGGTAAGGTGATGGACTGCCCGATGTGAAAAGCAGAGACTACTTTGGGCAGGAAAGAAGGTCTAGTTCTCAGAACCACCTTGTCTGGATGAATGGACATGAAAGGAGGTTTGACAGAAAGAGCCTGGAGCTCACTCACTCTCCTGGCAGAGGTGATGGCAACCAGGAAGGCCGTCTTTAAAGTCAGGAGACGGAGAGGACAGGAATGAAGTGGCTCAAAGGGAGCACACATCAAGAAGGTTTGAACCAGGTTCAAGTCCCACTGAGGCATCACAAACGGAACAGGTGGATACATGTGTGTGATGCCCTTCAAGAATCTTGTTACAATAGGGGACTTGAACAAAGAAGGTTGATCAGGCAGCCTCAGAAAGGCCGAAAGGGCAGAAAGGTAGCCCTTGATAGTGCCCAGAGCAGAGCCCTGCTGGGCAAGAGAGAGAAGAAAGAGAAGAACCTCGGAAAGAGGGGCAGAAAGAGGGTCCACAGCCTTTGCTGTGCACCATGCCACAAATCTGTTCCACCGGCAGGCGTATACCGACTTAGTGGAGGGACGCCTGGCTGCCAGAATCACATCACAGACTTCAGGAGGCAAGTCAAATGGCCTCAACTGCCGCCGCCCAATCTCCACGCATGGAGGTGGAGACTGGACAGGTTCGGGTGGAGGACCGTCCCCTGCTGCTGCGACAGAAGGTCCTCCTGAAGGGGCTGGCGGATCGGGGGACCGACTGACATGCTGAGTAGCTCAGGATACCAGTACCTTCGAGCCCAGTCCGGAGCCACAAGGATGACCTGGGCCCGGTCGCGCCTGATCTTCTTCAGCACTCTGGGCAGAAGTGGTATAGGCGGAAAGGCGTATAACAGACCGCAACTCCACTCGCGCCGAAAGGCGTCGCCGTGCGAGTGCCGTCTTGGAAACTCCAACGCGCAGAACTGATGACATTGCGCGTTCTCTTCTGTGGCGAATAGATCTAACCAAGGCTCTCCCCATTGCAGAAAGAGACCTTGCACCACGTCCAAGTTCAGACGCCATTCGTGATCCATCGAGCACCGACGGCTGAGTTCGTCCGCCCTGGCGTTCAGAGAACCTGCCAGGTGTTGAACCATCAGAGTCACGCCCTGATGTTCCAGCCACTGCCAGAGGCGCAGAGCCTCTTGGCAAAGGGTCCACGACCCCACCCCGCCCTGTTTGTTGCAGTACCACATGGCGGTGGTGTTGTCCGTGAACACCTGCACTACACTCCCGCTGACAAAGGGGAGGAATGCTTTCAGCGCTAGACGAATCGCCCGCAACTCCAACAGGTTGATATGGAGCCGGGACTCCGCCGGAGACCAGATGCCTCTGATCTCTGCCTCTCCCAAGTGGCCTCCCCAGCCCTGGAGGGACGCGTCCGTCACAACAACGTGCTCCGGTTGGGGAAGGGAGAGGGATCTGCCTCTGACCAAATTGCGGTCCGTAAGCCACCACTGCAGTTGTCTCCCAGTGCCCTCCGAGATCAAGACATGGTCGGACAAGTTGCCCTGATGCTGGACCCACTGAAACTTCAGGTCCCACTGCAGAGCCCGCATCCGCCACCGGGCGTGATGCACCAGAAGGATGCAGGAAGCCATCAGCCCCAGCAGCCGCAGCGCCAACCTGACCGAAACCTGGGATAACGGCTGAAAGATGGGAATCAAAGCCTGTATATCCTGGACTCGCTGTTCCGGAGGATAAACCCGAAACTGCGCCGAGTCGAGAACCGCTCCGATGAAAAGGAGCTTTTGAGAGGGACACAGGTGTGATTTCGGCACATTGATGGAGAACCCCAGCTGGTGCAGGAGGTCTGCCGTCATCTGAAGGTGGTGGACGACTGTCTGGGGCGAGCCCGCCTTCAACAACCAATCGTCTAGGTAGGGGAAGACTGAAACCCCTAACCTGCGCAGATGGGCTGCGACCACCGCCATCACCTTTGTGAACACCCGTGGGGCGCTGGTAAGGCCGAAGGGGAGCACGATAAACTGAAAGTGCTTGTGGCCTACCGTGAACCGCAGGTAACGCCGGTGGGCCGGCAGGACGGGGGTGTGAAAATACACATCCTGCAAGTCCAACGCTACCATCCAGTCTTGTGGGTCTAGAGCAGCCAAGACCTGAGCCAAAGTCAACATCTTGAACTTCTCCTTCCGGAGGAAGCGGTTGACGTTCCGTAGATCCAAGATAGGACGTAGGCCCCCTTTGTCCTTCTTGGGCACCAGAAAGTAGTGGGAGTAGCAACCACGTCCTACTTCTGGCCCAGGAACGCGCTCGATGGCCCCCTTGGCCAAGAGGGTCGTAACTTCCTCCTGCAGAAGCTTCAAGTTGTCCCCCGACACACGGTGGTTCTGCGGTGGCATGGCTGGAGGATTGGTCTCGAAGGGGAGGGAGTAGCCCCTTCGGACGATCTGCAGCACCCACCTGTCCGAAGTGATGGTCTGATGGGCCTGAAAGCACGGACTAGGAGGGCTTTGAGGCGGATGCTGCGGGGGGAGGTGTGGTCTGACCTCGCCGTTGTCCCCGACCGCCTCCACGGCGGTTTCCACGGCCGCCACCGCATTGATAACTTTGTTGCGGCACGTGGCTGGCAGCACGTGTGGGCTTGCCCATTCCTTGGCCACGAAAGGAGCGAAACGAACCCGTTTGCTGGCGCTGGGTCGAAAGACCCAAGGACTTGGCCGTGACCCTGGAGTCCTTGAAGCGCTCCAGCGCGTGGTCCGCTTTGTCGCCAAACAGGCGACTGCCATCAAACGGCATGTCCATCAATGTATTCTGGACATCAGCCGAAAAGTTGGCGGATCTCAGCCAGGCGTGGCGACGAATCGCCACTGTCGTGGACATCTCTCTGCCCAGCGAGTCGGTCGTATCAAGACCACACCTGATGGAGTACCTTGCTGCGTCTCGGCCTTCAATCATAACTTTGCCGACTTTTGCCCGTACCTCCGGAGGGCATTCTGGCAGCAAGTCCGCGACCGTATCCCACAGAGAGTGGGTGTAGCGGCCCAAGAGGCACGCGGTGTTGCAAGACCGCAGTCCCAGACTCAGGGACGAGAAGACCTTCTTTCCATACTGGTCGTACCTCTTGGATTCCCGGTCGGGCGGGCCGACGGGAATGCGGTCTGGGAAGTCGAGGCCTGGATCACCAGACTCTCAGGGGTGGGATGGGTGGACAGGAACTTGGGGTCATCCGTACACGGACGATGGCGTCTGGCCACGTTCCTATCAACAGGCGAACCTGAAGAGGGCCTGGACCACGCGCCCAGAAGAACGTCAGTCAAGACCTCGTTGAACGGCAGCAGTGGCTCCTGTGGGCATGACTGCGGTTTGAGGACCTCAGTGAGGATATTAGTCCTCACGGCCGCGACGGGGAGCTCAAGGTGTAAGGCCTTGGCAGCCCTCATCAACACCACTGAATAAGCTGCCCCCTCCTCCGAAGCCACGGTAGGAGGCAAGACAAAGCCAGGGTTAGGGGATTCATCTAGCCCACTGGCGTCACCCAAGTCACCCGTCCAGTCCACATTGTACTGACATACGCATGTCAGAGGGTCCTTAGACCCCTCCCAATCCTCTCCGTAATCTACATCCTCACCATACTCGGAATCAACAATGTAGACCGGCTCCCCGGGGTCCACAGGCCCCATCGGCGTTGGACTCGGCGTCGGGCGACGGCGGTCCGACTCCGCGTCCGGAGTCAGAGAGGGTATGGGGGCGGCGCCGCCCGGGGACGGCGTCGGGGGCAACCCCGATGGGATCGGCGCCGGAGAGGTCGGCTGGCCAGCCGGCGTCGATCCAGAAGGCCCCTGTTGCGCCGGGGCCGGAGCCGTCGGCGGCGCCGGGGCCAGAGCACCCGGCGGCGTCGAGGCAGGAGCACCCGACCCGCTAGGGCCTCCGGATGGGGCCACACGGCCCGAAGGCGCTGTAGGCCCCGTCGGAGAAGACAGATTCCTCATGGCCATGAGGAACTCCTCTATCTCCTCAGGCGTCGCGCCTTGCCCAGGGACCATAGGGTATGGAGCAGGCCGCGCCGGCGGCTCACGCGGAGCCGCAGGGGTGGGGCCACCCGAACCCCCGGCCGCATCGCGCGAGCGTCGGGGGTACGATGACGACGCCCCGACTTCTTGTGTTTCCTGCCTGAGGAACCGGAGGAATGGTGACGACTTCCGGAGCGTTCGTGGCGGCTCCGCGACTGCTCCCTCGACCGCTCCCTCGACCTCCGGCCGGACCGGGACCTCTCTCGACGCGGGGCCGACACCCGCAGCTCGAGCAGCTTGCGGGACCGCTCCCGCCTAGCTTTACTCGTCAGAGCTCGGCAATCGACACAGGCGTCCATGTCGTGGTCGGGGCCCAGGCATCGGAGGCAGAGTCGGTGATGGTCCGTGACCGACATCGTGCGATCGCAGTCATCACAATTCTTAAAACCAGGCATCCTACCGGCACCGTAAAGATAGATCAAAAGATCAAAAAACTTTGGTCAAAAAGAGACCGGAGTACTGCACTTCTCGGATCTGTGCTAACTGCTGCGGAAAAAAGAAGAACTGACGTCAGCGCACGGAGGCGGCGTCTATATACTCCAGCGACGCCATCACGGCGCACGACGCCGACGACGGACGCGGAGCCGCAGACGACGCCTGCAGACGACGCCTACCGACGCGCAGGGGTACTGCTACGCAAAAGTTTCCGGATCCAGACTGACGCCTGGGGATATTCTAAGGTAAGGAATCTAATACTAACCTGTTTCTTTCAGATGGGCTAGGCATAGTGTAGTCCCCCCTTTGACAGAGGGCAAACACCAGTCTGTTTTACCAGAACATATTGTACTTGTAACTTTTAATGCAGAAGAACTTTGAAAAATGAAAGGCACTGTTGCATTATAAGAGCCTCCTCTCCATTGCAGGCTCTCAAGCATTCAATTTAAATTGCTACCATACTGGGGTTTTTCATCCCACAAATACATTATTTAATTTCTGCTAGAGAACCAGAACACCTTATTTTCTGCAGCGCCTGAATCCCATCAGCTAAGTAGTTCAGGGGCTAAAATTGTCCTGTGAAGGTCTGCAAAGCACCATGACTGTCCAAAGATGTTTGGCAGTTCAACTCCCAGATGATTCACCCAGTGGCGGCCGCCGCCTATCTAGGGTGGGGGAGCGGGGGTTGTGGTTGGGTAATAATACCAAATAACACTTGCTTGCTGCCCTGCTCCCGGCCGCCCGTTTCTTTTTTGACCCAGCCCGGATATGGGTGGGCCTCAGAGCACAGGCTCCACACCCAATCCAGACGCTGCTCTTACAGCAGGAAAGCCGTGCCAGGATTGGTCTGAGCGGCCTTGTTTGCCCCTCAGACAGTGCCTTGGAGCCTGTGGCTTTTCTCCAACCTTGCTGAGCAACACAGCTGGGTTGGAGAAACATAAGTGTGCATGTCTAATTGCACACGGCATGGCCGGCCCGCCCCATACCCATTGCGCGGCTAAGAGAGCAATAAATAAAATGATAATAACATTGTGTTATTAGCATTTTATTTATGATCTGCTAGCTCTGGGCAGTGGGGCGACGCTTCTCTGCCATTATGGAGCGGCCACCCCTGGATTCACCCGGGTCCACGACTTATTCATACCAAAGCTGCAGTTGGCCCATTAAAATAGTTTCCAATTTGGTACTAGATATTTAAGAAACACATGCCAATGTCACCAGTCCTTCAGACCACAGGATTTAAATTCAATTTATAATACCTATTACCTTAGATTTTCTACATCAATTTTAGGCTTATTCCTCATTAGATAAAAGTGCCCGCCTTGTCATATGGAATATTATCACCCACCTCCTTCCTACATGAATCTTGAGGCTAGATTTAATAAAAAGTTGCCCACCTCAGTACAGCAAAAAAAAGTTGCAGCTCTGTGTTGCGTCACATAGAAAGAGACGAACTGCATCATATCTTCAAAGAAATAGTGCAAATCTACTTTCTCTATGTGCGGGTGCACTTTGTATTGCCTAGCGCTAACACGGGCATTTTTGCCCCATTCTGCAACAGTGTCTGGCTTGTGATCAGGATAGTTTGTTTGCACCGAAACTATCTTTTGAGGGCATTTCCTCTTTGATGGGTGCTGCACATTGCAGCGCAGATGCAAAGAGGAAATAACCAGAGAATTAAAGATATTAATACTTGCTATGCTAGCACCAGGAAAGCACAGGATTGTAGGGCAAACCCATAAGCCTTTGTACATATGGGCTTGTGTCAAAATGTACCACTCATGGACCACCTCACTGAAGCAAAGTAATGCCAGGCAGCGCAATGCCCTGCGCTGCTTTCTTTTATTGTTATAAAGCAGCACAAACAGATACTTGCCTTTCTTTGTAAATACTAAAAGGATTTTGCGTTGAATCTTTTTTAAAAAGTAACACAAAACCTGTGCAAATATGGGCCTTAGTTTTTCTGAAGATAGTTGCCTATACCTCCTTGACGTCTAGGGTTTTAAACAAATAAACATTCGCAGATTGTTTTAACATCAGATATCAAATTTCAAAACGTTTTCAACGTTAATGTGACAAACTACAAGGATCTGCAGATGTCTCACAAAAACAGTACTGATGGTAGCACACCACAATGGACCCCTAACACCAAGCACCTTCAGACAGGGCAATGGTATGAAGAGGACAGGGAGGAACAAAGAATGGTCGGGAACCATAGGTTAAATGTGTACTAAAGCTAATCTTAGACACTAATAAAAGGATGAGAATCGACAAAGTAGAGAGGTCAGAAGCATAATGGAATACACCCCTAATACGATTACTGAGAGCCCACCAGAATCCACAGAAATCGCTACAAGTAACCCATCTCTGGGGCCAGTCACAAAAAAATCCCCAGACATAGGGATAAATGTTAACCGCTGGGCCAGCCGTCCTCTCTTATACCTTGAAAGGAACCGCTGTTACTCCAGTACCCTCAAGGTACAGTTAGATGAACGGCCTCCGTAGGTTCTGACAGGCGTTCACCAAACTTTTATATATTTTTGTTTTTCAGAAACACAATCCCAAAGTGGGTGTTTGTATTTGAAAATAAATACTAATGACCCCCACTGCCTGGAGGTTTCCTCCTGGGTGTGGGCTCATGATTTGTTTTCTCCTGTTCTTCCTGATGGTAAAGGATAGAAATAAAGGACATTACACCGTCCCTAAATAGGATGGGCAGTGTAATGCCCTTACTCTGAGAACCCCTACTTCATCTCACAGTTGGATGACGCTTTCCATCTACAGAGAAAAGGACAGCTCCATCAGTGGAAAGCTCAGGGCTCCATGTCCTTACATGAGGTGGACAAGCCAAGCGTTTGGCGGACAGGGTACTCCATTGCATTTGTGATGGAGTACCTTATCTGTCCAGCTCTGAATCACAAATTGTCACAGGTAAACCCTAGGATCCAAAGACACGGTCACCAATGACCCTTGTTGAACCCACATCCAAAGCATTAACCCAAATGTGTGCCAAGCAAAATATTCTTAGTCCAAGAAAAGAGAACACACTCTGCACCTCCACGAAAAAGGCTCTCCAAAGTTGATGCCTGTCTAAACCAAACAGTTGTAGATTCCGGGGATGCTTGTTCTTCTTATTCCTTTAGCAGGCCACACAGCCTCGCTGCTGATGTATGACGCCTGCCTCAGAATAGGTGTTCCCTAGGGCTGCAATGTTTTTGTCTTCCCCTCTGTCCTTCATGGGCAAATACACTGGGTGTTATGTTGTTTCTGCCTGACCCGAAGAAATAGCCCCTGAATTAGACCCGCTGCCTGACTCCTCAATCGTGATGAGCACAGCCCTGAGCTGGATGGACATTTGTGAATCTTAGGTCATTCTAGCCAAATAACCACTTTCACCCATTTAGCTGTTCATAAAATTCACATTCTTATTTTAAAGGAGATTTATTAATTTTGCACTAATATACTTGCAGTGTTTGCATTTCCTCTAAAGTAATATTGAACTTGAGAGAGGTATATACTTTATGCAGTTCTAGGATATTTCACCTTGGAAGTTTAATCGATGCACAGAACACTCCTATGCCCATTCACAAGTAAAATACTTATCTATTTTTGTAATCATTTGTTTATGGGCTCCCTTTCTCCTACCACTCCTCTATACCACCATGTTTCATGGGTCACCTTCAGCGTGATCTCTGTTGGTGTTCTATAAGGATGAGCTATTCACAGAAGAAGCGGTGATCAGCTTCCGCAGCCTGACCCCATGTTGTAGCACATGTCCTCATTTGTTTTCTATTTTTTTTCTATGAGAGTAGCCCTGATGCCTCTGTACTTGTTTACGGGTGGTACTTCTCACTCATACGCCTGCACCTCTCTTCCTTTTTTGTTTTCTCTACAAGCAATTGTTACAATGTGATATGTAAATCCATGGCGCAGGGCAGGCAGATAAATGCCTGGCACTATGACATTGGCACCTGTAAGTCCACCTACCACTGCAGATTGTTCACATATTCAGCCTATTTTAAGCTACATCTCAGAATATGGTCATCATTAATATTGTAAGAAAAACGTTGACACAAAAAAGTATTAAAATCATGTAATTCAGGAAGTTCATCCATTGACCCGAATATATGGTTGATAATTGTCAATTGTTAACTTTTCCAAAAGGAAAAAAATAGCTACACGTACCTTTTTAGATTACATCATAAATAAATTCTCAATATCGTATATGAATACGAAACTATGACTACAATTGATTCAAATAGAAATATTTTCAAAACTCCACAGTGTGGAATATGCTCAATTGTTATCAGTCATAAACAAAGGAATATGAATGATGTTTAATATACTGATTGTAACAAAACCCAAAGAGCGCCAAAACAAAATCAGGTGCGATTCAGTCTTTTTGAAAATTATTTTAAAACTCCCCATTTAAGGAAATTCATAATATTTAGATAAATCATAGCAGTCCATATTAAAAATTTGGATTCAACCAGCTACCTCAGTATTGATAATAACTCGGAAAATTAATTCATTGGAGAATCTGACAATCTTAATTTAACTTCACCTTACTCGACAATGAACTTTCATGATATGCTTTATCTTTTAATCAGGTATAATACATTTTATTTAAGTGGTATACAGGAAATGCACTGGCTCATGTCATGGCTTGAACACTTTGATCCTCAGGAGTCAAAGCAACTACACCAAGAAATAAATATATATCAATTGGACACAACAGTGATGTTGAGCTTTACATAAATGCTGTTTATTAAGAGTGATCCAACAAAATATATCTCACCAAAAATAAGGGGCACTACTTAGAATAAATAGTATGCACTAGCTCTGTAATCAACAAGTAGGTTTTCTCTCCCATATGCAATAGCTATGCAGTAGATCACCACTTTCTGGATGGATGTGCTAAATAGACTCGATTGGTTAATTAAAACGATCTAATGGTCGTGGCATGAAGTGGTCAAAAGATGCCATATTCCAATTCTGAAGTTGTCAAATGTAATGCAAAACTTTACTAACAGTCATGATGGTGGCAGGGTAATTTTTGCTTAAAACAGTGTTGAAAAATGGAGCAGGTCAGGGCGTCACTGTTTGTTGTGATCTCATTATGGGTGTTATAAGACAATAGACTGCTTGACTGATGGCAACAGAAATAACAGCTCAACGATGTTGTGTCCTTCTAACATTAATGAGATAAGTTGGTTATACTTGCCCTCAAGGAAGCAATATGCATCTATCTAAGCAAGAAGGTGGCATCCTTTTCTGATACAGACCGACGAGAGAGATTAACTGGAGTGGTTACTTCCAGAAGTGACAGAGAACCCAGAAAATGAAAACAGAGGGAGACTTTTAAAAACGATCGGCAGTGTAATATGTCTGTTTAAGTGACTGGTCCAGAATCAATAAACAATTAGTAAATTCCTGACAGGGAATGGCATTGTCCAGTAATCATAAGCCCTTTTAACTGAAAATTAAAATGGCAGATAGCCCAAATAGCAACAACTTAAATGAAATGAAACTAAACTTCCACCTAAAAGACCAAGAGATGGTCACTTGGGTATTTGAACATGTTTTGCTGGATTTAAATGTATAAAGCATCCGTGCTTAGTCATCAATCAGCCTTCTGAAAACCCAGTAGACACCCCACATAAATGAAGGTCAAAGGAAAATAATGAAGGTGCCAACAAATTATTTTAGAATAAACCCAGAGGTTTGGTACATGTGTAAATATGAAGTGGTGTACTATCAGGAAAAGAAACAATGCCTCAGCTATCCACACTGGTTTTTAATGTTTCTGTCTATCTTTTGCAGAGATATTGCAATAATCCCAATTGTCCTCTCCTAATTTGGGCAGCAAGTGTATCCCAGCTCTGCATTATGCAGAAGGCACCATATTGTGTGATCACACAGTTGTGGGCTTACGACAATCAATTAATTGTAGACTTACTGTGCTAGAATTGCCATAGATTTTAATAAATACAAAGAAATAAAGATCTTCACATATGCGGCTTGTACTGACAAGAAGAAAAACGTCAGAAGATACGGTCCGGGTTTAGTCTTTGACAGATGGAGTCGATTCTACCGGGATGTATGAGGACACTACCTCACTCATGCTGATGATACTCCAGCCAACACATTTAGAGATACTTTCGCCCCAGTGGTGTCAGCTTTGTACCTTGAAAGAATGCCTCATCACATTGGTTCCTTTCAATGTCCTAGAATGCCCCCCTCCCCCACACCTGGGCAGTTTTCTTCCATGTTGTGGGGAGTCATTCTAGTTTTTTTCCTGTCCCTTACCACCAGGTTTTTCCTAGCAGTGAGGGACAAGAAAAACAAAATTCACCATGCCCCCTAATTAGGGCAATTGCTGTATTGTTTCTCCTCTAACAGCCCCTACTTTATTTGGACTGTCAGAGGAAGTATTCTGTTGACTGAGCCAATGTGACTATGTTAATGGATTACTTAAGGTCTATTCGTCTCTAAATAAGGGCACACAGACTTTGGCAGGGTACAACGTGAAGGATTCCCCTCCTTGCCAAACTCACAATCCTAATTATATCTAGGGGTATATTTTGATTCTAGACAACCCTGCGCCCAATGTCCCAAATCATGGGCAGACATTTTGTAGCAGTAGCGAATTCCCTGAGTAAGTTGAATCACGAATATGGTGAAAGTGCAATTATTCCCAGAGAAAAAGTGTAAACAGCTAAGGTGGTCCCCAGTCCTCAAATGAACACACAATTTTGAGTCCTATAAAATATAAATATATGGCCTCTTACTTAAAATAGCTGAACTAGCAAAGTGACGGAAGTATAGACCCCATACATAAAATAATTTAAAATATAATAGCACAATAATAGAACAATATCTAAAATATTTGTCAAGTTTCTAAAAAGAGAAATGCCATGCAGAAACATCCATCAGTCTAACTGCATAAGATATTTTGGGATTTTTTGAGTAAGTCATTACCCTAGAAGTCTCAGGTTCTACACAAATATCTTGGCATTACCAGATTTTGAATCCCATGTTACTAAAGGTGGCAGTTAATGTGAATTCCAAACTGAACAACAATTCCCCAACATAATTATTATCTGTTAACAGCTAGTCCAGAATTCTGCCCTCGGGGGTAATCACACTAATCATGTCAGGGAGTGCTTTCAATCGCAAGCCATTGACTAGAAAGGTAGGGTCTCGTGGACACATTCCTGGTCAATGAGCCTTCAGGCCTGGGTTCTAATCTGGGAAAGGTAAGTGTATTTCAGATATATAACCATGCAGCTCTTTGTATTGTGCCTCATGTTCCATGGACTACTGCTATATTAAGAATGGTCAGTTTCATGCACTCCAATGCCTTGAACTCAGTATTACATAGCAAACAAAATATTAATTTTGACTATAATATATGCTCAATGGCAGCTGCGTTCACACATTAATCAAAGAAAAGTGTGACCATCTAGCAGTGTCTGCAATTTTTAAAAACTCTCATGTTATGTTATGTTATAGGTGTTTGTATAGCGCACGGCTGCCCCAGCCAAGGGGCGTCCCGGCGCTAGCTGTCTGTATCCAAAGGAGACTGCTGAAGATGTAGACTGTAGGTGACACAACATAACTAACAGAAGAGGTGAGTTTTTATGGCTTTTCTGAAGGATAGAAGATCCTTCATCTCACGAATCTGGGCTGGGAGTCCATTCCAGAGCTTGGCCGCTAGGTATCTAAATGAGCGACCGCCCATTCGACTTAATTTAATGCGGGGAATAGTGGCCAGGTTCTGTCCCTCCGACCGTAAAGTGCGTCGAGGAACGTAGGATGAGAGGAGTGGACATAGCATGGGGGGGAAGCAAGTTTCAGAATTTTAAAAGCAAGGCATAAGGTTTTAAAATGGATCCTCTTTTCTACAGGGAGCCAATGTAGACTCTTGAGGGTAGTAGTGACAGATTTGTGACGCGGAAGACCTGTCAGAGCTGTTGCGGCGGCATTTTGATTTCGCTGTAGTCTGGCTTTCTCGGCTACGTTAGTTCCCAGCAGCAAGGAGCTAGCGTAGTCCAACCGCGAGAGAATTGCTGATTGTACCACCAATTGGCGGGTATGGTGGTCAAAGTATTTTAAAATAGGCCGTAGGTTTCGTAAAATACCAAAACATGTGGCAGCCACTTTTTTAGTATGATGGTTAAAGTTCAAGGCAGAGTCCACCCATACTGCTACGTTTTTTACCACATTTTTGGGTACAGGTGGTTGATCCAGAGTCTCAGGCCACCAATTATTTCCCCAGGCTGTTGTATCTTTACCTAGCAGCAGGACCTCCGTCTTGCCGGCATTGAGTTGGAGGTAGTTTGATGACATCCAGCTGGTGATATCTGCGAGAGTCTGTTTAAAATTCTGCACACTCAGGCCGCTCTCGTCTTTTAGTGCTACCACCAGCTGGGTATCATCGGCGTAGGACACCAGTGAGAGCCCGCACTTCCTGGCTACCTCTGCCAGAGGAAGGACATAAACGTGGAACAGGGTGGGGCTGAGGGCAGACCCCTGAGGTACTCCCTGTTCAACGGGACATTCCTTGGAGAGATACGGTGAAATAGAGACCCTAAAAGATCTATCTGACAGGAAAGCCTTGAACCAGCTAAGAGCCATCTAATCATTGCCTAGTTTCAAATAGCCTTAAAAAAGTGCAGATATAAGTAGCTGGTACCCTAATTGCTATGTTTACCCTAAATGGCTAAGGGTATGCCCAGATGGGGATCCCTTGCTCGCTGTGCCACTGAATTCAAGCCAGCCTGGCTGATTAGGGGGGATACCCTGAAACAAGTGCCAGGATGCTTGTTTTTGGCTGACGGAGGACTTAGCCAGGCAGTTTGGACTGGACTATTTCAATGGGGAGCGGGGTCAAGACTGCTTTGCATATGGCTGGCTCCAAACTGGGGTGGCATGGTGAACAAATGAACAATGGATTTAACACGGATCTCTTGCCTAGGTTTGAGAGTTTGAAATGTTTCAGCATTCAGTCCATGATCTTGTTGTGTTTGCTATGTTTGCCCTAAGTGGCCAAGGGTATGCCCAGACGTGGGTCCCATGCTCGCTGTGCCACTGGATTCAAGCTAGCCAGGCTGATGAGGCGTGATACCCCGAAACCGGTCCCAGGATACTTGTTTCTGGTCCAGGGAGTACCTAGCCTGGCAATTCGGGCGGGACTGTTCCCATGGGGAGCAGGGTCAAGACTGATTTACATATGGCTGGCTCTAAACTAGGGTGGCATGGTGAGCAAAAGAATGATGGATTTAACCCAGATCTCTTGACTGGTGGTGAGTGTTCGGAAATTTTCAGCACTCAGTCCATCATCTTGCGTTTGCTATGTTCGCCCCAAGTGGCCAATGGTATGTCCATGCGAGGGCCCCTTGCTTGCTGTGCTATTGGATTCAAGCTAGACTGGCTCATGAGGGGAGATACCCCGGAAACAGTCTCTGGAGGCTTGTTTCCAGTCCAGTTCGGAACACTTGTGTCACCTCCCTCTGCCCCTGCTGGGCAGGGTAGCCTTGTATAAGATGATCTATCTTCTTTTATTTGGTGCAGAATTCATTTTTAGAGATCCCCGATCATTTCTTATGAAGGGTGGAGGCAGAGGTTAGGGAAATTTCCTGGGATGGTGGTGCCTGAGGATCACTCTTAGAACACTGACGAGGAGTCAGTTTGGAAGGGGGCATTGCCCTGCTGGATCTATAACTGTACTACTGGGCCGCTCACCTGCTGTTGGTCAATAACTGAACCTTTGCGCATCAGAGGGAGTCAGCCCTGATGGCCTACAGGTGGCCGCTGGAGCCCCATGGGATCACACGGTGAATCTACGGGGCATGGACAGTAACCACCCTCCTGAAACTGACCGTCTTGGTGGTTTGAGCTTGTGACACACAGGCTGGAATGGGCGGGTTGTTTGACACTGGAGACACCGCTGTGGGACACGGGTACGATGGCGGGGCCGCAAAGGGTGTCGGGCCACCGGTGCTGATATATGATCGGCATCTTCAAAGTGGGTGATCTCTGGAGAGGCAAAGGGTGGCTGACGCTCATGGACGTTCAAATCCAGAATTAAATGCCTTTGGGGTGGACTGGGAAGGGGGGGTGTCATTTTTATGATATCTACTGATTAGGTCCATCTTGACTCGGCGGATCCCCTGCCCTTACGATATAGAGGACAAAAGCCCATTGGAGTATCAGGCACTGGTCACCCGCTATGCAGGCATGCTATATTGCGCAGATGTATTCCACACTTCTCAGCAACAGCCAGGCCTGTTACAGAGGCTGCAACCCCCACTCAGAGGACAATGAGTGGGGGTATATTGTAAATGCCCCATGAAGGTTGCTATCCGGATGGGGTTCTGGCTCATTCATTTGAAGCTTCTACACCAGGCATACTATGCGCGTACTCAGCTCTGCGTTAAGGAGAATGAGTGACACAAACTGCTGCCCGAGGGGCTGTGGACAGTAAGAAACACTGCTCCATACACTCTGGCGTTTTTCCAGAGTGAGGGCCGTCTGGGATGGAATCCTCGACTTTCTGAACTGAGTGTTAACTGCCTTTAATCTGATTTCAGGCTGACTCTGTGACTTGCCGTTTCATATGTATCTGTGTGCTGCAGCAAGCTGGGGGTTTGGTTGCTCCATGTATCATTTTACATACTGTTTGCTTGTGAGAAAATACAATAAAAAGATTTTTTTAAACACTGGGAAATGTAGGTTTGTACTTTTTTAACACTCACATCTTTGTAAGCCACACATCTTCTGTTTCTGCTCTTCTAGGCATATCTCTTCTGTTTTTACTTCGTCGTTCAATATCTCTTCTTTGGGAAGTATAACTTGTTCCAAAGACTCCACCAACGCTTCTCTCAGTTCGTCATCAGAGTCTTCAAAATTTCTGAGGAAAAGAACAATGATAATCAAAGCAGTTAAAACTGAACTACTCTTACCAAAATACCAAAAATTCTTTGTAAAAGGATTTTGCAATCATTGTTTTAAAATATTATGTTATCAATTTGGTTATATATTTGAGATTTTGTAAGTTTAGTTTAAATAAGAAGGGGTCAAACTCTGTATTATTAAGGATGCTGTTGATTCCAATAGCTATATTACAATTCAATACCATAAAGAAAAAAAATAGCATAACTTGATAGAACTGTACAGAACAATAGATTGACTGATAGTTCTATGTATGGTAATGCATGAATTTGTAAATGGGATTTTAGTATAACAAGTCACCGTCATAAAATATATAATTATCTTGATTGACTAGACTATTAACTTACATTAACAAAATATTACAAAATCAGCTTAACATAGGAGATAATGTGATGATATAGGTCAGAAGGAACATTGAATTTATTTTGAAAAATGTTTTCAGAATTAAGGCACCTCTCACAAGAGCTAGCTTTCATACAATCCTTCTCTCACTCCAAATTATACATGTTCAAATAAATTGGATGTTAAGGTTATCAGTGACAGAGGACGGTTAACGCTAAGATAATATGCTCCATTTTCTAAAAAAAACTTGATAATATTTCAGTAATTTGTGTATAAAGATACATTTTGTAGTAGTAATGCTAATGTAAGAGCAAAGCATTAAACCAACTAGCACCAATCATAGCTAATGAGAATAATTAAAATCCATGATTATCTCAATTTCCAGAAAAACAAGTGGATTGAAGGATGGTAAGGTAAAGTACGCTGCAAAGGAAGATTCTTGCTACTGAAAAAGTATCAGCCGCAGTGTCGTCCTTTGGAAATGTTGTTATGAAAAATGTAGATTTTCCCGTGATAGCTGGCAGGAAATTCATTAATTCTTTCAAATTCCTATCATCTCATGTCACCTTTGGTGACGTTTCTTTTGTGGTGAAAAGGTAGAATGTGCTGGTCTTGTCAAAATAAGCAATGACAATTTACTACCTATTTGTGATTTTTTGCCTTAGCATAAAGGGCACCTGTTTCTGAGCTCATCTAAGCAGAATCCTAATAAAGGTTTTCTGTGAGACCAAAAATCAAACAAACAAAACAGGTGCTAGGCACAAAACTGAGCAAGTCTTCTCAAGAAACAGAAATTGCTAATGTCCATTCTGTTGCCTCACATGTACACATAGTAATTTTATGTGGTACATGACTTTAGGGCTTTCCCAACCAATTTTCTTTTTTAAAATGATATTCGAGTTGGTTATGTTATGCTCTCTTGGTATAGCGCAACAAATCATCCCTGAAGAAATATCTTGGCGCTTCTGCTGAAGTATAAGACTAGTGAAAAACTGACTAAAACAGCCAGGTTTTTAGGAATTTTATTAACGTACCCAGCTCTCTGCATAAGCAAATTGTTAGGGGAAGTTTATCGCAATAGAATGGGGCCAGGTAGGAAAAAGACCTCCGTCCAAATCTGGAGGTACACGTTTGTGGAATTTGAAGAAGGGCTTGTCTGTGGATCTCTGCCCTCGAGTCGTGTGATAATAACTGTTTCTAGTTTGTAGGTAGTACCATAGATGATGTAATTTGTTACGTCAATTAAAATGTGATCAGTGATGTCACCAATGATGTAATTTAACGTGAGTGATATAACACGTGAAGTCTTAAGCTGTGAGTGACAGGGTGCAAGTTATAATTAGTTCACAGAAGTTTATTTGGCAAATTTCAGTGTTTTTGAGGTTTTGCTTTGTAACTGTAACTGCATTTTAACAGGTTTTTTTGTGTGGATTTCTGGAGTGTTTTTTAATGTATGTTACAATCTTATTACCAAGCCTAACTCTAATGTCACTTTGACATTTGGTTTTTGAGTGAGTTTCTTTGTTTTTTTTATTATATCCTAAACTCAATATTTTTTGGGATCTCACCTCTGTTTATGGCTAATGTCAAGCGAAGCCCTCTGCCCAACTCTCAAAGGTGGCCAACCCTCAGCAGGCGTCCAAACCCTGCTGTGCACGTCCTTTGCCATGAGCAGCAGGAGTTGGCCACAGTGACCGGCCCCTGGCCAGATACTTCACCATACATTCTGTGGGTGACCAGCCACTGGTTCACATTGCCTTTGCCCATGCACAGCAGGGGTTGGCTACTAGGCTTCTCCAGAGGATGGTGCCACGGGAATATCAGCTGTTATAATACACTTCATTAATAATGCATGCCTTTACCATGGATGTTTACAACACATTGTTGTCAACATTATGTTGTTTTACAACATGGTATTTTGAAGCACATTATGTGTTCTAACAGCTGATATTTTATATATGATTAAATGTGTACATAAACATATATATAGTGAGAGAGAGATTGTTAAAGAGCCCACTCATACCCCTTTTTATAAAAATATACATACACACACATATATATTCTCCCTTAAAAACCCTATGTCCCTTTACCTCTACGTGCCACTGAATCCTAAAAGTCTCTTACCTCCCTATATCTCTACCAAACCCTGAATCCCTAAAAAAACCTTACCCATTACATCTACCTGCACTTGAACCCTAAAAATCTCGTATTACCTTTACCTCTACACACCCTTGACCGCTAAAAACCCTTCCTCCCTTTACTTCTACCTGGCCATCAAATGTAAAAGACACATCCTTTTACCTCTACCTGCCCCTAACCCTTAAATCCCTTTACATCTACAAACTCCTGGACCATAAAAACTCCTTACCCCATTTACCTCGACCTGCCCTGAACCCTAACACCTCTTACCCTCTCTATCTGTACCCACCCCGAATCTTTAAAAAGTCTAGCCTTCCTTAATCTCTACTGATCACAAACCCCTAATTAAAACCTTACCCCCATTTACACGTACCTATCCCTTAACCATTCCTTACCCTTTCTTTTTATGACATTAAAAATGTCATTTAAAAAAAACACTTGCCTGCATTGTAAAGTACTGCATCCTAAACAGGCCAAAAAAGGCTTGTGTGGTACTTACCTGCATTCTACTGACCTACGTTGTACCAATCATGTTAGTAAAAACTGTGTGGTAAACATTACATACCTGTCACAGTGTACTGCAGACTTCCTTCCCTGGTGCCAGCCCTCAGTACAAGAACCGGTACTGTGGATCCTGCACCATGGTATGGAAGCTTTTATGGAGCTGCAGCACCATGGTAGGGATGCTTGCTCTGGCAGGACCACAGTAAGTCTGTGAAATGACACGGGAGCCTCACTGTTGTACTGCAGATCCCCTAATTCTTTTTTTAATCAACAGGAGTCCATTTGGGCTACACCCTTTCTCAACTTTTTTTCAGGAGTTGGGTACTGAGTCCTAAGTCCTATAATAGTGGGCACAACATATGATCCCAATGTTGCGCCAGCCAATTATATTTAGCATATTGACATGTGGCTAAACGAATCTTGGCGACTGCTGAAGCTAAGCAGAATAAACGGTCAATTAATCTAGCTGGTGAACTGTTTTTGAGTTGGTTGAGTTAGAGAAAAAGCATACGTTTGAGAGGCAGTTGCTTCAAGATAAATTACAGAATGGTATGCAAGCTATGGTGAGTTGAGCAAAGTGCAAGATGGGTTACAGGACAAAGAAAATGTGTTGTACACTCTACAGAAACAGATCAAGAAGCAAGATGAATATTTTGCATCTTTGAAGGCTGAATGTGATAATGCTGTTAAGTAGGACAAGCAAATATTAGAATTGAAGCAGCACTTTGCCATATTTCAGAATGAGTGTGTTCAGCAAGCAATGTTATGGGTCAAACTGAGGGCCACAGTACGCCATTGTGATCTATTTAATGGTGAAATGGTGAGGAGGCTGAGTGTCCATGTTCCTCGTGCATCCGAAGAGTGTTTTTCACGAGTTGCTGTGCAAAGGAGGAGAGAAACTGAAGTGAGCTGGCATTAGTCGCTAGGTGTCAGCACCCTCTGGTTGGATGGGTTTCATTTTGGACAACATTTTGCTTTGAAATGTTGGTATTGATTAGGTGATATATATACTGAACGTAGCACTTGATATCTTGTGTAACCTGATTATTTGTGCTGCAAGTGCATACTTCCAAGAAAATATTTAAACTTTAAAAATAACTGTCTTGCAGGAGCACCTCATTGGTGAACATCTTTGTTGATAGAATAACTTTTCTGTGCTTCAAATACTCATAGCCATATGTTGCGGCCTTACGTGTCATCATCATCAGATCTTGGCTCAAGTCTCTCTTCATCCAAATCAATCTCAGAAGACATATCTGCTTCATCCTCCTCCACATAGTCTTTTGGATGCGATGGCAATAGTGTCCCCCCTGCAAGACAGTGGAGTCTGTTAAAAAGGATACTTAAATAATATCACATTTCATGCCCATATTGCTAAGGTTACAAATGAATTTTTATATACTAATAGTTATCTTTATGAAATATTATTTAGTAATCCAATATAAAGCATTTATGCAGTTGTGCAGAGCGTAATATGTTACATATACTAATGTAGAAAGTGGGGAGGGTTTACCAAATGCAAAAAACCCTCCCTAAAGTGCTGAGCAATACACACACAATAGGTCCACTTACATACTACATCGTACTATCAATCATCCCTATGAAAACTGTGCAAAAAAACATATGGATGTCATATATATATATTAAATAAGCATTGGCATAGCCAATAGGTCTCGCCTTTGGGACCTTATAAGTGTTTAGCCAGGCAAATGTTGGTGTTGTTTCATCAAGGATATGGTGCTGCATAACTAAATACTTATACGGTCCCAAGAGCGAGACCTATTGGCTATGCCAATGCTTGTTTGGACGTGGCAGCATTATTAAGCATTTTCTTCACCGGTTAGACTTCAATTTTAGAGCATTAAATTGGAGTTAGCAAAACCGGTAACTACCGTGGACTTGCAGCACATTCTAATGACTCAATATCGCCCCATTTAGAAGTACAGCCGAGAGCAGATAATTTGTATCCTTAGGAGCAGAGAAATGTTCAGGGACTCCAGGGGCGCACTAAGTTGAGAGAAGGGGCACCAGATTACAGTATTCCCAAGCCATAACAGCTCCACACTACATTTTCATGGATGTTAAAATGATGCTGGATTTTACATCACAATAAGACCTACTTGCACTACATAGGTGCAGAGTACATCAAATGGAAGGTATAAAATATCCATAAATACTGTACGTTGATGTACAACTGTAAACTTATTACCACCTTCACTCTAATTCCAGATTCACTGTCTTGACATGGCACTACTGCACATCTTTATGACCACCTTCTGTATATATCTTTGGTATTGAAGACATTGCTGTAGCTTTGCTTTTTTATCTCAAGTCCTCCAAAGGACTTTGCGACTCAGCTGGCTAAAAAACCACCCAATCCTTTCAAGAATGGACACTAAGATTTTTGACAATTTCCGCTTAACGTGGTTGAGGGGGGAGAAACAAGCATATCCTGGATCTAGCTGGTGGCCTATTTAGTGTAGTCTGAGTGCGACTAAATTAGGTAGGACTGTTTTTATGGATATCGCCTCATTCTGAAGTAGTTTCATATTTTGCCATTTACCACAACCAGAACCAAAAGAAATGTGGACATTCATTAGCCATACATTTTAGCATACTAGGCATTGGTTCACTGAACCGGCAAAGAGTCAACGTCATTAGGCCAGAACGATCGGAACAATAGTTTTAGCCTGCCATGTTTTTATTTATCGCTCATCAACTTGCCCAAGTTTCAAGTTTCAAGTTTAAAATTTGTATAGCGCACTACTCACCCAGAGGGTCTCAAGGCGCTTGAGGGAGGGGGGGGGGGGTACTTTACTTATCGAATATCCAAGTTTTTAGTTGTTTTCTGAAGGAGAGGTGGTTCTGTGCAAGGCGGAGGTGGGTGGGGAGAGAATTCCAGGTCTTGGCCGCTAAGTAGGAGAATAATCTTCCCCCCATGGTGGATCTTTGGATGCGTGGGATTGCGGCGAGGGCTTGATTGGACGATCGTAGTTGGCGGGTTGGGGTGTAAAAGGGCAGGCGCGTGTTGAGGAATTCGGGTCCTAGGTCGTAGAGGGCTTTGTGTGCGTGGGTGAGGAGACGGAACGTTATTCTCTTGTTGACGGGGAGCCAGTGGAGGTCTTTCAGGTGACCGGAAATGTGGTTTTGGCGGGGGATGTCTAGGATGAGTCTGGCTGAGGCGTTTTGGATGCGTTGGAGTTTTTTCTGTAGTTTGGCTGTGGTTCCGGCGTAAAGGTGCTTCCGTAGTCCAGTCGGCTTGTGACCAGTGCATGAGTGACCGTCTTTCTTGTTTCGGTAGGGATCCAACAGAAGATTATTTTGAGCATACGTAGGATGTTGAAGCATGATGATGAGACGGCGTTGACTTGTCTGGTCATCGAGAGGGAGGAGTCCAGGATGAAGCCCAGGTTACATGCGTGGTCCGTTGGTATGGGTGCGTTTCCCAGGGCCGGTGGCCACCATGAGTCGTCCCAGGCGGAGGGGGATGATCCTAGGATAAGGACTTCCATTTTGTCAGAGTTCAGCTTTAAACGGCTGTTCTTCATCCACTCGGCTACTTCTTTCATCCCTTCGTGTAGGTTGGTTTTGGCGGTGTTTGGGTCTTTGGTGAGGGAGAGGATCAACTGGGTGTCGTCTGCGTAGGAGATGATGTTGAGGTTGTGTTGGCGCGCGATGGATGCGAGGGGACTCATGTATACGTTGAAGAGGGTGGGACTGAGTGATGATCCTTGTGGTACGCCGCAGATGACTTCGGTGGCCTCTGATCTAAAAGGGGGGAGGCGGACTCTCTGGGCTCTTCCGGCGAGGAATGAGATGATCAAGGTCAATACTTTTCCTTGTATTCCGACGTTGCTGAGGCGTTGTATAAGGGTGCTATGACAGACTGTGTCGAAGGCTGCGGAGAGGTCAAGTAGGATGAGGGCGGCTGTTTCTCCGTTGTCCAGTAGGGTTCGAATGTCGTCTGTTGCTGCGATGAGGGCGGTCTCGGTGCTGTGTTTGGCTCGGAAGCCGGACTGTGAAGGGTCAAGGGATTTGTTGGATTCGAGGAAGGCGGCGAGCTGACTGTTGACGGCTTTCTCAATGACTTTGGCAGGGAATGGGAGGAGCGAAATGGGGCGGTAGTTTTTAAGTTCGGTGGGGTCTGCTGTGGGTTTTTTTAGGAGGGCGCTGAGTTCGGCATGTTTCCAGCTTTCCGGGAAGGTAGCGGAGTTGAGGGAGCAGTTGATGACGTCTCGGAGATGGGGTGCGATAATGGAGTCTGCTTTGTTGAAAATGTGGTGGGGACATGGGTCGGTTGGTGATCCTGAGTGGATGGAGTTCATCAGGCGGATGGTGTCTTCAGTGGTGATTGGGTTCCAGGCGCAAAGGTTGTTGGAGGGGGGTTTTAGTTCGGAGGTGGGTGGGGTGGACTGGTCACCAAAGCTGTTATGTATGTCAGCGATTTTGTTGTGGAAGAATGAGGATAGGGAGTTGCAGAGGTCTTGGGAGGGAGTGATGTCGTTGGTGCCGGCGGTGGGGTTGGTGAACTCTTTGACGATGTTGAATAGTTCTTTGCTGTTGTGGGCGTAGTTATCCAATGTGGGATCAGAACTTTGAAATTTTATATATTTAAGAAATTCGAGGCTCCCTAGACATTACATGTCATCTCTTTGTCCTGAATGTCATTCTGCACTGTAGTAGTGGAAGAGGAATGCCTCCATCCCAAACAATTATCAGTCAACGAATACCTGCTTATTTATTTTGAAAGTTTTATATAGCGCAAACAAGATCTTTGCAGATATCAGAGCGCTTTACAAAAACAGGGGGTAAGGAAACAAGGGGGTGATTAACAGACTTTTGAGCAAAGAATTGTTGTAGGTAAAAAATGAATAGCAAAATAGGGTAGGTACATGGGGGAGCATAATAATCAACTAAAACCAATGATACAAATCGACAAACAGACAAACAATAGTGCAGATAGGTGCAGAGTCTCAAATAGATCCAAAGTACAAGTTCAGGTGAATTTAGTCATGAGGATAGCTTTTACTTCTTTCTTAAAGAATGTAGTGGAGGAGATAAGTCTGGTTTCTGGAGGGAGTGAGTTCCAGATCCTGGGTGCCATTCCTGAAAAGGAGCGTTTATATGTTTTAACCTTCCGGAATCTACGAGGTTTCATAAGAAGATTCTTTGTGCTTCTAGTGGTTCTTGTGTCACCAGATATTGTCAGCTTCTGAGTGAGGTAGCCGGGTGAGTTGTAGTGTAAAGCTCTGTGCGTCATGCAGGCAATTTTCAGGTGTATTCTGGCTTCAAAAGGTAGCCAGTTCAGGGATTTTAGGTCAGGGGAAATATGTGAGTGTTTTTTTGATCCAGTGATGAGTCTCGCTGCAGTGTTCAAAGAGGCTCTCAGGGGTGCAGTTGAAGATAGAGGGAGTCCGCAAAGGGCGACGCTACCGTAGTCTAAGCGAGGAATGACTAGGGTTTGTACTGCAGATTGGAAGTCCTTGGCTGGTAGGAAGGGTTTAAGTTTCCTCAGGGTATTGATTTGGAAATTTGCTCCCTTAGTTGCCTTACTGATATGCTGCTGCATGTTGAGGTTGGCGTCAAGTGTAATGCCTAGGGATTTCGCTGAGTCCACAATGGTAGGTTGGACATTGAGTGCAGTTAGGTGTTTAAGCCAAGTTTGAGTGGTGGAGATTTTCCGCGGGAGGTGAGATCAGAAGGAACTCAGTTTTCAGAGCATTGAGTTCGAGGTGATTATCGGCAGGCCGTGATTGGGTGTTTCTGAGAGTTGAGTTCAGAAGTTTGATGTCTTTGGGGGATTGTAATTTGAGATATAGTTGGGTGTCGTCGGCGTACATGTGAAAGTGTACATTAGATGCTTGTAACAAGGTGGCGAGAGGTTCCATGACCAGATTGAACAATGTTGGGGATAGAGAAGATCCTTGTGGGACGCCTAATGTTACAGGCACTGGTGGGGACATCAAGTTGTTGCTCTTGAATTTCTGAGACCTGTTATGCAGAAAGGAGGTGAACCATTTGAGAACAGTCCCAGATAGACCCATTTTGGTGTGTAACAGCTCGAGTAAGTTCACGTGTTTGACAGTGTCAAATGCTGAGGAGAGGTCAAGAAGGATGAGGAGGCAGGTATCATTTTGATCTAGGATTTGGAGTGCATCATCAATTATGTGTGTCATAGCAATTTCAGTACTGTGCCCTGCTCGGAAGCCTGATTATGAGGGTTGAGGAGGTCTAACGGATCTATGTGTTTTGTCAATTGGAGTTGTACGCATTTTTCCAACAGTTTTGCAAGGATGGGAATATTGGTAATAGGACGGCAATTGTTTAGGTCAGTAGGGTCAGCTGTTGGTTTCTTGAGTATAGGTGTAACTTGTCCAATTTTGAGGGAGTCGGGGATGAGTCCTTGTTGAAGTGAACTGTTAACTCTGGTATTCTTGCTTCTCTAGAGGACATTCAGCTTAATTATTCCTGGTCACTTGTTACTGTTCTGGACCTCGAGGGTAGTGCTACTGCAAAAATAATCTGGACAAGCGATGTGCGTCACTAAAGTCATCACTTAGTCTTCAGAGAACCAGCTTATCTCAGAGATCTGAAATTTCGGAGTCAAGTTCTGTGGTCAATAATATCAGTCCAAACACAATTTCCAAGATGCTCTGTATGAGTGAAAGTTGGCTACTACCTATGGTGGTGCTAACCCAAAATTTTTATTATTTACCAAATTATTATTTTTTAAATACAATGTGCAGAATTTACATTGAAGAATGAAGTATGTTTAATGAATGTGTATTGCATCCTCTCCAAGTCTTTGCTTTGCATTCTGGAACTTGTAGTTATATTCATCCCACAACAACATCTATACTGGAATGTCCAAGACACAAAAAAAGCCTA
Organism: Lissotriton vulgaris; assembly: GCF_964263255.1. Taxonomy (NCBI): domain Eukaryota; kingdom Metazoa; phylum Chordata; class Amphibia; order Caudata; family Salamandridae; genus Lissotriton; species Lissotriton vulgaris. Next base: position 1,182,112,382 of record NC_141696.1, read on the forward strand.
GACGAGCCACTCGTGCAAAGACATTGAATAATTGAGAGCTCAGGGACATACTAAGGCTGTATAATTTTTTTTAGCTGGAAGGTTTTTAAGTAGAGTTAAAAAAATTGTTTTACAGTGCAGTAGATATTTTATGTATCTGAGCTTTATTCTATTTTGGTATTGGAAAAGAACATATACAATGCGCTACATTGATGTTATAAATGAAAAGTCAGAAATAAATGAAATTGACTGCTACACCAGCATTACAGGCATAAACCTAGGCGGCGCCTCTTCTCGACACTTTCATGGAGGTTACCTGATGGACCCATCAACGTTTACTGGTGAACTACAAACTGTATGGAAAGGCTTCACATCATAAAGCTTTTCAGATGAGGCCTGCACCAGTATCCACATAAGCATCTGCATTAATATCATGGTTCCACATTTCAACCCACTGCAAACGTCTCATTACATGTAACAGTATATTGGTGTATTTCAAGGCTGACCTTCCTATGGATTCCTCCGGCACATTTGCAACCACGTACAGTGACGATGGAGAGGGCTTTGAGGTACTGATTAATGCACTTCATTTTTACTAACCCCGTACTTAACTAGGAATCTACTTTATTAGAGTGCCCTTCTTCAACATAATTCAAATCCTCTGCATTGCTTACCCATCTGTGGTTGCCCCTAATATGATAATATAAAACAAAGGTGTGGTACAGTAATGAAGAATGGTGTACACCCATCTGATCTATAAAGCAAGTAGCCTTCAGAAACATGAATAATAATGGAATGTTATAGTTTAAGAAAATATGAGAGCCACAAAACCTCAACCCACTTACCGGATTCACAAGCACACAAATATTGTACTCTTACGCATGCATACAAACCTACCTATTTAAGGCTAGGAGGGAAACATGGGGTAGGGAGCAACCAAGACCTCTAGGGAGAAAGCAAGAATAGGTGCACACACCCCCTAAGACAAATGGCCAAATGTTCGATAGACTTAATTTAGGATATGGGGAATTTACCAGTCTGCCCAGATTGAGAGTTTGCTGGAATTTTCCACATGCGGGGTTGGGAGAGGGAGGATCTGCTCTGCAGGAGCCGAGGAAGCCTTCCAATGTGGCATTAGCGTGTGGATAGAGGCAGCCTCTGAGCTGCATTGCAGTCGATGGGCGGCCACTCGGGTCTCGTTTTGAGGTCCTCCATCAGGTCGTGGGAGCCACGGGAATGGATACAGGGATTTCCGCAGTTTGCCTCACACGAGTCATTCACCACATGTATGACACAGGTAAGTGACCGGGGAAGGGGTAGAAAATAGTACAGGTCTCCTCTGCCACATCTCGCATGCTTTAAAGCTGATACAACACATATAGGTACATCACTACCCAATGCATTTCGGACGGTCTGACGGAAAGGGATCTCAGGAACACAACACTCAGCAAGAGAGTGGAGAATCCAAAGAAGAAACCAACCTAGTTGTGAACATTTCATCTTACACTCTGTCAGAACAAGAAATGAAAGTATTACAAAGAGGCACCTCCTTTATTCCAACCAGCCACACCAACGAACTAGAGCTTGAGGTTAGTCTATTCAAATTCATGCGCACCTTGCGCTTAAGACATTTCTTTGAGAACATCGCACCAACAACAGATAGTAATCAAGTTGACCAACTGAAAGGTTTACGAACAAGAAGTACGTTCATGGCACCTGCGAGCCACAAATCTCTGGATATCTTTGAAAATCTAGTAAAAAATGACATCTCGAGCTTCAACTATACAAGGAAGAAAAAATTGATCAACATGTCTAACAAGGAATACTCGGTTCTCAACAACTTAGCCAAAAGAGAGGAGATTACATACCAATCAGCAGACAAAGGGGGTGCCCTAGTCCTGATGGACACTACCTACTATCGAGAACGAGTACAAGAGCATCTTTCAGATACCAACACCTATAGTCTGATGCAACAAAATCCAACTCGACAATACATGGAAGTATTGGTTAACATTCTAACCACATCACATGCGAATGGTGTCATCAATCAAAAAACCAAACAGTATTTGACTCCAAGTAATCCAAGAACCCCTAGCATGTACATGCTACCGAAAATTCATAAAGATCTAAGACACCCACCATTTAGACCAATCGTTTCAACTCGAGGTAGCATCCATGAGAACACTGGCAAATTGATTGACAAATACCTACAACCCTTGATCCAACTATCTCGCACTTATGTGAAAGACACAACAGACTTTTTGCATCAGATAGATGGCATCACTTTTGAAGACAATGAACCCATCTGGTTATGCTCCATAGACGTGAAAGCGTTATACACCAGTATACCACATGATCTTGGCTTGGAAGCTATAGAGAACATTTTACTAAACTCTGATTTAGAGATGGATTTCCAGCTTTTCATCTTTCAATTGATGCATTTCACTTTGTATCAAAGTTATTTCTCATGGGAGGGCCAGTGTTATGCACAGTTGTCCGGAACTTCCATGGGCAACTGTGCAGCGCCGGTCTATGCGAACGCATTCATGAAACATTTTGAAGAGAACTATATCTTGAATTGTCATCCTTGGGATACACACGCCAGGGTGTTATTGAGATATATCGATGATATATTTGTCCTATGGCAAGGCGATCAAACATCTTTGGAAACAGCATTAACACAACTCAATCGCATCAATGATCGGATACAATTTACTGCTGAAAGGAGTCAAAATACAATCACTTTCCTGGATGTGAGTGTCACAAGAGTAAACAATTGTTTGGAAAAAAACATATACAGAAAGGAAACAGATAAAAATAACATACTGCATTATACGTCATTCCATCAAAAACCTCTTAAGAACCATCTTCCTTTCTCCCAACTACTCAGGGTCAAGAGGATAGTATCTAATTCAGATAAATATGAAGAACAAGCTACCAACATGATGGAACGTTTCAGACAACGAGGTTACCCTCAATCAATCCTAAACAATACCAAGGAACGATGTGACAAGATCACCCGACAAGACGCTTTAGCGGTCAGAAGAAAAGATGAAATGAAGAGACCTGTAGTTGTCTCTAAATTTTCAGTTGTTTCAAAAGCATACAAAACCTCAATATTGAAACATTGGCCAATTGTCAGTACTGAACAGGATTTCTATCAAATTTTCAAAGACCAACCACTATTTGCGTATACTAGGGCGAACAATTTGAAAGAAATTATCAAGAAGCCCAAAACAACTTCTTCTGTCACCTTCAAAGGCAACCAACCATGTCTGAACTGCAAAAACTGTAACAACATGATGAAAGGGCCATCGATGAAACATCCAATGAAGGGCGCTAACATCAATTTAAGATTGAATGCTACATGTGACACAGAAAATGTAATTTACATAATCAAATGCCCATGCGGACTGGTTTACACAGGAAAAACATCACGTAAACTGAAAGTACGCATCAATGAACATAAGAGCAATATAAGAACTGAAAATACAAAATCTGCTCTAGCATTACACTTTAAGGAAAACAAACACAACGTCAGCCAACTCAGATTTGCTGCTGTAGAGGTCGTGGAAAAGCGTGATGACAGAGACAATAACAACTTTCTATTGAAACGCGAAAATCACTGGATTAAGTTCCTGCAATCTTCCAAACCTTTTGGTTTAAATGACCGGATGGAGTTTTTATGTTATCTTTGAGAAACATTTGTGTGATAAAGTGTATGTTTGAAAATGCAATGTACCATACTGATTTTGCACCCCAGGATTAACATCCTTCACTCATTTAAATCACTTCTTTTTTAAATCACTCGTCAGTTACATTATTTACACATCACGTTTTTCATATTCTTATCCGATTGGGGATTTACACCACTATAAGATGGCCGCCGTATACAGAGTCCTTTTTTTATGTTGATAGCACACGGGTGATTTCACTTCCGTATATACGCCGGTACTTTCTACACTCGGTAGCGAGGGGCGAACGAAGTAGACGCATGGGTCTATACTATCTCACAAGTAAGTTCTTGAAAGAATGCGCACAAATGCATGTCACAGTTTCCTTTTGAGGTCTATGCTACGTTCGTTATTTTTTGCACGCAACCACGTTGAATGATCACCCTAATGGTTGAGTTGCCAAGACTATGGGTTATACTCTATCTTAGACACATAATTGAGTCTATCATTTTTTATAAACACTCGGGCACTACACAGAGCACATTGAATAACCACTGAATATGACTTGGGATGTGAAAAGCGATTTAAAAGCACTTTTAAAACTCGCTGCACTTATGTTGTATATACATGTAATTAGACATTTTTTCGGAGGATTTGATACATAGAATGTTCATTTTGTTTACAGAATACCCCTGACGAAGGACAGACCGTCCGAAATGCATTGGGTAGTGATGTACCTATATGTGTTGTATCAGCTTTAAAGCATGACATTTGTTGATTATAATCATCTGAAAAAAAATCGTTTTCATGTGAAGACAACATGAAATAAATGAAAAGAAGAATCTGAAACAAGAGTTTATGTGAAAAAAATTCTTTATTTTGGAATAACAAAGAGAAACATGTTCTAAAAGGTTGTGCCCAAGGAGCTGGCGCTTACGCTAAGTGCCACAGACATTTATTCGATTACCACACTTCTGATGTCGGGGAGTGATATCCCTGGAGCACACCACACTTTTTCAGTTTAGGATTAAACAGAGGAGTGCGCAATCCGCATCTTTATTGTGAAGAAATAATTATGCCTGCCTTCTCTAATCATATACCAATTCATAACAAATATACACTTGCAAGAAAATGGGCAGTAGCCCAAGCTCCAGCTTTATATAAAAACCATGTAGGATGGGATGAGGATTCACCTCACCACAAAATCCAGTTAAAAAATCAGCCCACTGCACAAAGGCAGTACCCAATTAAACAAGAAGCTAAAAAGCAAGTCAAAGAGATTTTAGATCAACTTGAATATCAAGGGGTGATTGAAACATCCACCTCACAAATGAACAATCCTTTGTTTCCTGTCTCCAAGCCAGACGACTCATATCGTCTAGTTTTGGACTACAGACACCTTAACTCCTGTTGTAAAACATTTGCAGTACAAAACTCACACAGTGCAGCACTAATGAATAACATTATACGCAAAAAATATAAAACGACCTTAGATATCTGTAATGGATTCTTTTGTCAAAACATTGCACCTGAAAGCAGGTATTTGACTGCTTTCTCAATAATGGGGTCACAAAAACACTTCTGTAGACTCCCACAGGGATTCAAGAATAGCCCAGGATTATTCTCAGCAAGGGTAACAGAGTTACTACAAATCTACGACGATGAGGCATTATCCTATGTCGATGACATCTACCTCACAGATGATGACCTGGAGACTCACTTAAAAAGAGTGAACACCATAATACTTGGGTTCGCTTCAGAGGGTTACAAATTCAACTTTAAAAAATCACAAATTGCCCATCTAACAGTCCTATTTTTAGGATATGAGTTAGCAAGTGAATGCAAGAGCCTGGCAGACAATTTCTTAGAGAAATGTGCTGTATTCCAAGCACCAAAAACGCTGAAGAACTTACAATCAATACTAGGTTTCCTGAATTTCGGAAGAACATACATACTAAATTATGCAGAGAGAGTTAAACCTCTCTATGAATTAATAAGACCTGATTTCAAATCAATAAATTGGACTCAGAAACACACCGAAATTTTAAGATCACTACAAACAGACATGTTAACTAAAACAAATTTGCAAACACGTGAAAACACACGCAATCTTGTAATCCGAGTCATCCCAGGAAGATGCGGATTCACATACCTGACCTCTAATGAGGGAGAAACGGTACCTATAGCTTACAAATCACATTTGTACACTAAAGCTGAAATGAAATCCAGTTCTACAGAAAAAATTCTGATGGCGGTTCAAACTGCTGTAGCAAAAGAAAGAGCCCAAGCCCAAAGCAGAAGGATAACTGTTTTTACAGCAGAATCAGCCCTTGAGGCATTAACATCTACACGCAATTCAAATGCTGTGGCATTAGATCCAGAATGGATACAATGGGAAAATATTCTTGCTGCAGAAGACGTGAAATACTATTTTGACCCAAAACTGAAGAAACTGTGTGATCTAGAGTACGAACTAGAATATCCTCTGCCAATCGAAATTCTGCCTCTAGAAAAGTACACTTGTGTAATGTACATGGACAGATTTGCACAACACTACAATGTAGTGGAAAAATCATACAAAGCAGTGTGCGCGATTGTTAAAGGTCGTTGGCGCTCTGGTAAATTCAGACCAATGATTACCAAAACTGAATCAATCAGAAACTGTTCAGCTGGACAAGCTGAAATAAGATCGTTAAAGATGGCGCTTGAAAATGCCAATCGTGAATTCCCGACACTAATAGTGTGCGATTCGCATTTCTGCGTCAAGTCTTACAACAGTGACATGCAGACATGGAGCAAAAACGGTTACAAAGATGACACAGGTGCCACAATAAAGCATAAATCGCTTTGGGAACAAGTAGTTCGTTTAAAGAAAGAACTACAGAAGACTCACGTGATACACGCACTGAGTCATCAACGTTATGGCGTTCACGTTGCAGGGAATTCATTGGCTAACTCAGCCACAGCGGAAGCGGTTCAACCGGCTTCCGTAGCCACTGAAAAGCGTTCAGAAGAACACATAGATGGGGAAACCATGCTGGCGGTAAAAGCCTCATTAAAAGGCAATTATGCAGCATTACCTCTCAACTATCCACTCAGTAATACATACATAATTGATGCAAACTCCGTTCCGTTTGCTCAAATCACTGGAGTGGGGGATAGAGTAATTCCAAACACGAACCGGAGAGTTTTCTTGATTGAAAGCGCACACATGGGACTGGGTTCGAGGCACCAACAGATCTTGAAATCTTTAATGGAATTACAATCAGAGTACTGGTGGCCGGGAATGAGCATGCAAATTTACAAATTTGCAATGGATTGTCCAGACTGCAACAGAGATCGCAGCTGTGAACCGGACCAGAATACTGCCCGGACATCTTTGTTAGGAAGCTTCAGGCTTTCTATGATACAGAAATCCAACCAGAAGAATACGTCCCAATAATTATTAAGACAAATTAACTTGAATATGTAGACCAGCAGCATTCGGCTGGCGCCAGAACTGTTATAAAAGATTTGCGAGTCTTTATTGGCACATACGCAATTGGCATGCTACATTCTTATCAGGGTCCTGCGTTTAGCTCTCAAGCTTACAAAGAGGCCATGAACAGCATGGGCATCGCATTGCGGTACTCTTCTCCCTTCCATCCTGAGGGAAATGCGGTAGTGGAAAGAAAAAAACAGGACATAAAGCAATCTATAACGGCGAGGGTATTAGGTTCGGGTGATGGGTGGGTCAAACATTTAACAAGTGTCCAACGTAGTCTTAATAATCTGCCAAGAAATTCTCTAAAAGGTCTCACTCCATACAAACTATTGTTCGGTACTAGAATGCTAATTCAGGATCTTGACTGTCACACTTCAGTGGTAGAAGAAAGATGCTTTGATATCAAAGACCATTTGGCTGTTTTACAGGATCTAAATGAAACAAGAAAAAGCCTGAGTAACATAAAATTGAAACAACAGCCGACAACCACTGAAGAAAAACCACCTGTCCCAGCAAGACCTGTCTGGATTCCAAAAATTGGGGATCTGGTCAGAGAGAAGATCGCGGTGAAGAAGGAATTTGGGCCTTCTTACAGAAAAGCTGTACCTGTCTTAGCCTTCAGCGGAATGAGATCAGTTGTACTACCACCCCTTGCTGGTAAAAAGGAGAGCCGAGTTGCATCCATCGACCTGGTAAAACCACAATCATGTGGCCAATAATAAGTAGTAGTCCCAGTGGACTCCCAAGAAATAGCAGAATACCAAAATTTGCTACAATCCAAGAGGCTCATGCTGAGAGACTAATCAAATTTGATAAACCTGCAGTGAATAAAAAAGGACTATGCAATAATGCCATGGAACTTGTGCCTCTTGAAACCCAAATAGTAACAGTTCGTCAAGAAACACCAATCTACAATTATGTAGCCTCTGACTATTCTAATGAAACAAAGAAAAATGCAAAAGAAATGAAAATCCGGAAAAAATCCCAACAATTGACAGAACTGCATCTGGCTACTTCATCAACTTCGACGACTTCTCAGAAGATCCAAGTGAGCATGAGGAAATGCATGTAACAAAAACTTTAAAAGACAAAATAATGGAACTTTGTCTCTAACTAAAAGAAACATATCTGATTTCACCATGGATTGAATTATGGATTGTGTTAGGTGTACTTACTCTCCTGCTTTGGCTCATCATGGTTCTATGTTTCGGAAAATTCATTGATGGAAAATATAGTACAATGGACACAGCAAGTCAGAACATCAACTTGGTCCTAAAGCCTCACACATCCTCCCACATCGAGAAAAGAGAACTATCATCAGTAAACATCTCAGCCAAACCAATACCCGGTGGGGTAGCATGGGACAGAACTGAATATGACATTTTTGGCACGGTTGAGCTCTTGAAGTATCCACACCAGTTCAAGGTTTCATTAAGTGACTTTGTGACACCAAGTACTTTCTCTGATGATTGGGACTTTGAAAACATTAATAATATGATGTCAGATGTCAGCCAAATTTACTGAACATGATTACCTACAGGGTTCATCGAATTATGAAGAGCTATACTGTTATAACCACATTGGTGATTACTATTAGCATAAAACTGCACAGCCTAGAACTGTTTTATCATATAACCAATGGAACACTGTCCAACACCGCCAAAAGGCAGCTCGGAAACATTTTATGAGAAATTCCAGTACTTCTCAGGGTTTAACATCAGTGATCCGAAAACGTTTTATTTTAAAATGTTAAATAGGACAGGAATGAAAACAATGTTGACAAATACTAAATTGATTTATTCTGAAAATTTTGATAACAAAATGTCTACATTTGGTTTTGAATTTTGGAAAAACAACATTGACACAAAAACAATCTGGGGCACAAAGATTGGCAAGTACAAGGCCTAGAAGCATTATTTAGGGCCTGCATGATCCCAGAACAAATGATATTTTTGAATGACACAATTGAACAAACTACTTGTCTTGGCTTAGCTAAGATAAAAGACTTAAATAACCCGTCTATTCCAAAACCCATAACTGATAGTGATAGCACTACAGATGTGGAGATAGACATAACCCATATTTTTAACCAAAACAGAACACATCCTGAATGGAAAAAGTGGTTGATCTGGCCATCAGACACAAACAACTGTCAAGATAGATTCCTGAACAAAACACAGGGGTTCAAAATGACCAGGCCAGACCCAAGATACTCCCAGAGACAACATCCAGGGATAGTTACAACATACAGTGTAGGGAAGCTATGCCTTGAGTGGCTACAGAAATCCACACTGGCTGAAATTAAGCAACACTTGACTTTACTTAAAGACGGTGCCGACTTGCGTTATTTCATAATGGGACCACGCAAACAGCTTCAAAAACGTTTCATAGCGGCCGGTATATACGCTGCGTACAACGAAGCTTGGAAAGTAATGAAAATTGAAACAGCAGAGAAAATACGAGAAATTGATCGTATTAATTTGGAAAAATCACTTTCTGTAGTGGACAATGGGTTAACGACTCTGTCCTCCAGAATATATTCATTGGACAGCATTGTATCATCTGCTATTGATATAATAGAACAGGAATTACTAATGTTACAACATGGACAGTCTAAATTACTTTCTATTGTACAGCTTGGTTGGACGTTGCAAAATCTGCGTTCAGGCTACGTACCATGGCGTTTAATCAACACAACGTCATTATTCGGTATCTTTAACCTTACTGATAAACAAATCAGTTTGGCAAAAAAAGGAGCAGATTATAGGATTCTGAGCATTGAAAAACTTGAGAGATTACCATTGACAATGTCAGAGAGACCTGTCATTGAATGGATAATACACGGAACAATTTCAATTCCGATAACAACTTTCCAGTTTAAATACTGCCAAGAGTATATACCTGCAGGCCAGTATGAAAAGTTGGGTAAAGAATACATCAAATCAACATGGGATTTACCCTATACACACAGATGTTATAGTGAAGGGAAAAGGGATGTATTCCTTAGTGGTAACAAATGTAAAAAATCACTAAGCGGTACACTTCTATGTCAAGGTATTAACTTGCATGGAGCCTGCGAAGGGTCTTCAAATAACCTTTCATGTCACCTGCATGGCAGTCCTGCAAAACAGATAGAGACATTTTTCAAACAACTTAGTAACGGGAGTTACATTTTAATAAGTGACCACAGCTGTTGTGGGATGGTGCCAGGGAAAGCTTATCTCGTGACTGTAACTTCCAGGGTCGTTTGCTGTATGCAAGTATTGTATCCACACAGCAATCCAGATACGGGGGCTGGGTTATGGCCTTCGTTGAATATCTCTTCTATTCAAATTGAAACTTTAAGCAGAATGAAGTCTATTTTTTTACAGACAACTGTGCCTCTAACGTCATCAAAAGAAACGTATGATCTGCAAATGGCAAGGACATCGGCAGAGATACATTCTCTTTTATCGACAAATTGCCCCGCGCATTTCGCAGAAATGTTAAGCCTAATCTTAAACATGTCTGATACCAGTGGCATCGCACATGTATTTAAGACAGTTTTTTTGGGACTGTTAGCACCCTTTGAAACAGTTCTGGGCATCGTCCCGAATTTTGTCCATTCTGTCTTTGGCGGCCTACCATTAATCTTGGGACTCGTGGCAGGAATTTTATTTTTGTTCCTTCTGCTCCGATATGGCAAGCCAATCCACAAACAAGACTCTAGCAACGATGGAAGAAACGATCCTAGCAATACGATACCGAGACCGTATCACTAAGGTCCTCGGATTGGCCCGGCTAAGAGATCTAACTACAACCTGGTTTCTTTCATTCAGACCAATCTGGCAGGATTGCATCTTACCTGTGCTTCGATGTCTGCTATGCGGAGAAGAATGCGTGTTAGACATCTGTCTTACACTACCATCAGCAGTACCAAAGGATATCGATACTTTGCTAGGTCCGGTAACGACTAATGCATCGTGTTGTCCCCAGCGGCTACCTATTCTGATGACGGCAATCGTTGAGACTTCACCACTACGAGTAGGTGGCGGTGAGGTACGAGAGGAAAGCAGCACCATACAGGTACAACCTTCTGTGAGCATTGCTGATCCAAACATCGATGATAGCAATCACGCTCCAAACTGCACAGTCGCAGCATTTTCGAACTTGGTCGAACTTTCACCTGATGTTGTAGACCATTTTTTTGCGAGTCTGTCTGATATGATGTTCTCTCCAGTCAACGAGAATAATTCTTAAAAAACAATGATCACACAGCGTTCCCTGAACTCTGAATTCAGCCTTCAGTTTTGATAAACAAAGCTAATGAAAAAAAATGTGAACTATTTTTTCCCCTGAAAACGAAATTATTTTTTCCATTTCCAAAATATTTACTTTTTTTGGCACAAGGTACTCTGCTTAAAGTAGAACTATTCTTAGAGAACAGAGCTTCTATTTTTAGGATACTAGAGACAATATTTTACCTCAGCCTCTAGCACATACAGCATTTTGTATAAATATGTGATGGAATGGTCTCGACCTTCTTTTCTGTATTCAGAGCCATTTCATGTGTAAATTTTCGCAAATCCTTCAGCTAAATATATATATGCATTTTTATGAATGATGACACTGCTTGAAAAGCATACAGTACCAATACTCATTTTCGTGTATTTACCATGTACCATTTCAAATGCGATATATATTTTGGGGTGGGTTGGAAAACACACATGCATTGTTACATGTTTATTATTGCTTAGTTTTTTAGTAATGATGGACATTAATCCGTGGAGTGGGTGTTGTATTTCTATCTAGGACCCTAATTCGATATTCCCGATTCATGCCCTTGTGCGGTCATAATCAATAATATCCCTACAAAGGCATAAGAATCATATCGATATTCAGTAATAGCCCATGCAGTCCAAAGCACAGCACGGCTACTCCCATCGACTCCTAGAAAGCACAACGCGTTCTTTAAACAAACCAAGCCTCCAGCAGCCCGGGAAATTCCCCCCCTGCTTTTGTTTTGATTTGAACAAGAACTCCTGGAGTCCAGCAAGAACTGTTAGTTCTTAGTGACGTCTTATGTCCAACCTTACGTCAAACCCGGCACCTTTCAGGTATAAAATACCAACAGTTGCCTTAAGCAAACACGCGGTGGTTTGGAGCAGAGCGGCTATCTACTTGCCCGAGAGCCCAGCTGATGCGAGAGCCCACGGAAGCCGCCCCTCCCCTTTGACGCGCTGGAGAAGCTACTTTTTCTCACGCCGAGAAAATCCAGCTCCGGTGTTCCTGAGTCCCCCTTGCGGGTTGCTGGGAGATCGAGTCCTGAAGAACGAGATACCAGACCTCCCACATTCTATTACTAAGGTACAGAGCTGACTAAACCCTTAAAGAGAATTCTTAAATCAGATCCTTGGCAAAAGCAATCTTAACCAACATAACTTAAACTGCTACTTACTTACTCCTTCCCAAGTATTAGGCCTAGGTCAGGTACATCGGGGTAGGCGTAGTTAGAAGCATCAGTTGAGTACGTTAGTCAATGGTTTCATGTATGTATATATATTTTTTCTATTTTAAGTATCATATGGCTAAGAAACCATATCTATGCTTTTACAGTATTATTTCGTAATACTACTTTTACTGTACGCACTTTACTTCATAATAAGTATTGCAATTGTGGCAATTCATTTCTCTTGCATGAGAAAGAAGACTGCTCAATAAAATAACACCTTTTTATTGAAAACGCCCGTCTCTCTATTTCTCTGCACTCTGGTGAAACTAAGTATGCACGATTGACTGAGTGAAATAGCTGTCTATTGTTTTCACACGACTCTAGAGATGCACTCTTTATTCTGAGGGAGCAAAGTTGTCATGTTTATGCGGTTGTCAGGAGCTGAATCTCTTCTTGTCTGAATCAGGGAAGTTAACCCCTCCCTATTCATTCGAGAAAGTTTCTAGTGACCTCTGAGCTAGCTGGCAAACCCAAATTAAGTCTAACATAGTCAGTAGAGACCTAGATGACCTCAGTCCTATGTTTAAACTGCTGTTTATGTTATTCCAATGTGCAGAGCCTATTGGGAAAATAGGAACTACACTACATAAGATCCGGGCATATAACGTCTGAATGGAATTGGTGGTATGAGAATGATGAATGCACAGTCCTGACTCGTTCAGAAGCGGTCGCTCCACTACGCTCCCTGGCCACTTAAGTATCACTGCTCTTGTTTGCTCTCATCGCGCACTGCTTGATATTACATTTCCTGTGTTTAATTTAAAATCGTAAGCGGCGCTTTTAATCTCAAATCCTCTCTGCCTGATTTGAATCGCAGCGCTTCATTGCGATCATTGCTCACTGTTGTAACCGCATCTGCTGTGCCTGTGTAAAATCGTAAGCGTCGCTTTGTAGATCATATTCCTCTGTGCTTTAATGTATTCGTAGCGCTTCATTGCTCCCAGTGCTCATTGCTGTAACTACATTTGTGTGCTTGTCTAGAATCGCTCGCGTCACTGTGCATCATCTTTAATTTCCCTGCGCCTGGATTCAATCGTACTGCCCTATTGCCCATTTCCATCACTGTTTGGCTCGCACTGATCGGTATATTACTTTTTGACCGATCGTGCCGGTGCCACTACTGCCCATAGCGTTACTCCGCACCCCAATATCGTCCTGCTTTGGTGTTTGTTTATTTTGCGGCCATTTTGCTGTTGTTGTTCTGCCTCCTGGCCCGTCTCTACACCCCGCCCCCCGCCTCCCAGCTGACCCTCCCTCCCACTCGTAGCTCTGGACTGTCCCGCCTGGTGAAGCGCTGTGACCGTCCTGACTCGTTCAGAAGCGGTCGCTCCACTACGCTCCCTGGCCACTTAAGTATCACTGCTCTTGTTTGCTCTCATCGCGCACTGCTTGATATTGCATTTCCTGTGTTTAATTTAAAATCGTAAGCGGCGCTTTTAATCTCAAATCCTCTCTGCCTGATTTGAATTGCAGCGCTTCATTGCGATCAGTGCTCACTGTTGTAACCGCATCTGCTGTGCCTGTGTAAAATCGTAAGCGTCGCTTTGTAGATCATATTCCTCTGTGCTTTAATGTATTTGTAGCGCTTCATTGCTCCCAGTGCTCATTGCTGTAACTACATTTGTTTGCTTGTCTAGAATCGCTCACGTCACTGTGCATCATCTTTAATTTCTCTGCGCCTGGATTAAATCGTACTGCCCTATTGCCCATTTCCATCACTGTTTGGCTCGCACTGATCGGTATATTACTTTTTGACCGATCGTGCCGGTGCCACTACTGCCCATAGCGTTACTCCGCACCCCAATATCGTCCTGCTTTGGTGTTTGTTTATTTTGCGGCCATTTTGCTGTTGTTGTTCTGCCTCCTGGCCTGTCTCTACACCCCGCCCCCGCCTCCCAGCTGACCCTCCCTCGCCCCTCCCCCTCCACTATCCACATATGACAGATGCATTTCCGCGCAGCGTTCACGCGCAGCGGTCGCGCCGAAGGTGCGCCAAAGGTAAGCCCGTCCGCGCCTGGACCGCGCCCAGCGCCAGACCCCCTGGCCCCCGCATTATCCACCCCGCCCGCATAACATATGATGCCATCACCCTCCTAGCCCTTAACCCCGGACGCACACCACAATGCTACGAAGCTGCCCCAGGACATACCCACGGTCCATTCACCTGCCAATCCTGCAAGTTCGCCTGCATCAAGACCCACACCAATTCCACTAACTCCAAACACAGCCCAGACTCTAACCACCTGAAGTGCATCCTGCTGAACACCCGCTCGGTCCACAGACACGCCACTGAACTCTGGGACCTACTCGACACTGCCTCACCGGACATCGCCTTCCTTACAGAAACCTGGATGAACGCATCATCAACACCCGACATCGCCATAGCCATCCCGGAAGCTTACAAGATCATCCGAAAAGACCTCACCAACCAAACAGGAGGAGGCATCGCCATCGTCCATAAGAACACCATCAGAATCACGACCAGCTTTGACGATAACCTTGCAACCACCGAACACCTCCACTTCCAGATCCACACCGACCCCAGGACCACACTTAGAGGCACCCTCATCTACAGGCCACCAGGAACCCGCACACAATTCAGCGAAGACATCACTGAATTAATCAGCCCACATGCCCTCGCCTCCGAGAACTACATTCTACTGGGAGACTTCAAATTCCACCTGGAAAAGAAAAACGACAGCAACGCCACCACCCTTCTGGACAACCTGGCCAATCTCGGACTCCAACAACTTGTTGACACCCCCACCCATGTAGCCGGACATACGCTCGACCCAATCTTCACCTCCAGCAAACACATCTCCTTCGATCGCACCACAACTCTCCATTGGACGGACCATAGTTGTGTTCACTTCAGCTACAAAACTACCTCGACCCACAACCCCCCACAACCTATTCCGCGAAGAAACTGGAACAAAATCACCACCGACCAACTCCTCACATCGCTCAACCAAAACCCCCCCGCCCTCTCATCGGACCCAAACCAAGCTGCCACCAAACTCAAACAATGGATCACTCACAACGTTGAAGAATTAGCACCCTTGAAAAACCACCAAACCAAACAGGGTAGCAAAAAGGCCCCCTGGTTCAACGATGACCTTAAGAAATCCAAGAAACTGTGCCGCACTCTCGAGAAAACATGGAGAAAAAACCCAACCACTGACAACCTGACCACCTTCAAGACAGCCACCCGCAAACACCACCAAATGATCCGATCCACCAAGAAATCAGCATTCAAGGATCGACTCGACAACAACGCCCGTAACAGCAAGGAACTATTCAACATCGTCAAAGAATTTACCAACCCCACCGCAGCCTCAAACGACATTACTCCCTCCCAAGACCTCTGCGATTCGTTATCCTCCTTCTTCTACAACAAAATCGCCGACATACATAACAGCTTTGAGAACATTCCCAAAGAACAATCCACTCCACCCACCTCCGAACCTAAACCGCCCTCTAACAACCTTAGCGCCTGGAACCCAATCACCACTGAAGACACCACCCGCCTAATGAACTCCATTCATTCAGGTTCGCCAACCGATCCCTGTCCCCACCACATCTTCAACAAAGCAGACTCCATCATCGCAACCCATCTCCGTGATGTCATCAACTGTTCCTTCAACTCCGCTACCTTCCCAGAAAGCTGGAAACACGCCGAACTCAGCGCCCTCCTGAAGAAACCCACAGCAGACCCCTCTGAACTTAAGAACTACCGCCCCATCTCCCTCCTCCCATTCCCTGCCAAAGTCATTGAGAAAGCCGTCAATAGCCAGCTCGCCGCCTTCCTTGAATCCAACAACTCCCTCGACACCTCACAGTCCGGCTTTTGAGCCAAACACAGCACCGAAACCGCCCTCATTGCAGCGACAGACGACATCCGAACACTACTGGACAACGGAGAAACAGTTGCCCTCATCCTACTCGACCTCTCCGCCGCCTTCGACACAGTCTGTCATAGCACCCTCATACAACACCTCAGCAACATCGCCATACAAGGAAAAGCCTTGGACTGGATCATCTCGTTCCTCGCCGGGAGAACCCAGAGAGTCCAACTTCCCCCATTCAAATCAGAGGCCACCGAAGTCATCTGCGGAGTACCACAAGGATCATCGCTCAGTCCCACCCTCTTCAACGTTTACATGAGTCCACTCGCATCCATCGCGCGACAACACAACCTTAACATCATCTCTTACGCCGACGACACCCAGCTGATCCTTTCCCTCACCAAAGACCCTAACACCGCCAAAACCAATCTTCACGAAGGCATGAAAAAAGTAGCCGAATGGATGAAAAACAGCCGCCTAAAACTTAACTCAGACAAAACGGAAGTCCTCATCCTCGGATCATCCCCCTCTGCCTGGGACGACTCATGGTGGCCATCGGCCCTGGGCACAGCACCCATACCCACAGACCACGCACGTAACCTGGGCTTCATCCTAGACTCCTCCCTCTCGATGACCAGACAAGTCAACGCCGTCTCATCCTCCTGCTTCAACGTACTTTGTATGCTCAAAAAAATCTTCCGTTGGATCCCCTCCGAGACAAGAAAGACTGTCACCCACGCACTGGTCACTAGCCGACTGGAATATGGAAACACCCTCTACGCCGGAATCACAGCCAAATTACAGAAAAAACTCCAACGCATCCAAAACGCATCAACCAGACTCATATTGGACATCCCTCGCCAAGACCACATCACTGGTCACCTGAAAGACCTCCACTGGATTCCCGTCAACAAGAGAATAACGTTCCGTCTCCTCACCCACGCACACAAGGCCCTCTACAAACTGGGACCCGAATGCCTCAACACACGACTTTCCTTCTACACTCCCACCCGCCAACTAAGATCTTCCAATCAAGCCCTCGCCTCAGTTCCGCGCATCCATAGATCCACCATGGGAGGAAGATCCTTCTCCTACTTGGCGGCCAAGACCTGGAATTCTCTCCCTACTCACCTCCGCCTTACACAGAACCACATTCCCTTCAGAAAGGAACTTAAAACCTGGCTATTCGATAAATAATGCACCCCCTCCCCCAAGCGCCTTGAGACCCTCTGGGTGAGTAGTGCGCTATACAAATTCTTGAACTTGAACTTGATAGTTGGCACTCAGATGCGCAACTAGAGTGAATTTTTTTTTTGGGGGGGTGGCTAATTCTTCTTTAAACTGTGCTTGTGTAATAGGTGATAATTGGTACGCTGACCCATGGAGCCAAATATGAATGTCTGATTTGTTGCATGTCAGCCTGGCAGAAAGGTTTAGGCCAGAATCGCAGAAAGACATTGTTGAAGAATGCACCAGAGTGACATTTCAGACCTGCGTTCGCTTCTACGGCAGAGTCAGGAAGGACATGCTAGTCCTACAAAGGAGCACACCCGACCTACAAAAAACCTAGACAGAATCAGCCTTAACCACGCACATGCGTGGTTAAGGCTGAGTCGTTGTTCGGGCAAGTCGTTGTTCGGCTTGCGTGACTCCGGATCTCGTTGTTCCGGAGTCGTTGTTCGGGATATTCCCCTTTATTGTACACACTCAGGCAAGAGAGGATTTCACACACTCAAACACTGAACTCTGACCAATTTGTTTTGTAAAAATAATATTTTATTTTATTTTATTTCAAGAGCCAAGCCAGACCTTGTGCAGGTAAGTGAAATAATACTTTGCAGGAATAACACAGTTGAATGCAGTTGTATGTAATTGATTTGGATACAGATAGGTTAATTATTCAGAAACAATTGAAATTACTTTGCAGTTACTGTCTGAATACTTACTAGATTCCTTTTTCTACTCATTGGGATATGCCTAGATGTCACACTGGGACATTTCCTAAATAAAAGGTAAGTAAAGCAGTTTTTGTGAGTACACAGTTCTTAAGGTTTCATACAATTTTCCTGCTCCACACTTAAAACATGTTTCACAGAAAAGCCGCCAGTATAATCCTATGGGGGAGGAAATTAACTTATCTGTTTACAGGTAAGTACTTAGGTTTGGGAGTTGGTTTTCTGGGGTTAGAACAAGGGTCCCCCCAGGGTCAAGGATGCACTCCTAGAGAACCCTCAGCCGGCACCAGGGCGGCCGGGTGCAGAGTGCTGATTCCCAATGTTATCCAATGAGGGATATCGGGCCCGTGGCTTGCCAGTTCTGGCTGGACTGTTACCATAAGGAACAAGGTCAAGACTGATTTTCATATGGCTGAATCTGAACTGGGGTGACGAAGTGAGCTAAAGAACGATGATGGATTCAACCCAGATCTGTGACTGGGGGTGAATGTCTGAAAAGTTTCAGAACTTTGTCAATCATTTCCTTGTGTTTGCTTTGTTTGCTTTAAGTTGGCAGGGTATGCCCAGACATGGGTCCAATGCTCACTTTGCCACTGGACTTAAGCTAGCCTGGCTGATGAGAATTGTTAACCCAAAACTAGTCCCAGGATGCTTGTATTCAGTCCAGGAAAGACCTGGCTTGGCAATTCAGGCTGGACTGATCCCACGAGGAACAGTGTTAAGACTGATTTGCATATGCTGGGTCTGAACTGGGGGGGGGGGGGGGGCGGACGCAAAGTGAGCTAAAGAACGATGATGGATTCAACCCAGTTCTGTGACTTGGGGTGAGTGTCTAAAAAGTTTCAGCGCTCCATCCATCATCTCCTTGTGTTTGCTTTGTTTTCCCTAAGTTGGCAGGGTATGACCAGACGTGGGTACATTGCTCACTTTGCTACTGGATTCAAGCTAACCTGGCTGATGAGGAGTGTTACCCCAAAACTGGTCCCAGGATGATTGTTTCCAGTCCAGGGAAGACCTGGCTTGGCAAATCAGGCTGGAATGTTCACATGAGGAATAGGGTCAAGGCTGATTTGCATATACTGGGTCTGAACTGGTGGAGGGGGGGCGCAGTGAGCTAAAGAACGATGATGGATTCAACCCACTTCTGTGACTTGGGGTGAGTGTCTGAAAAGTTTCAGCTCTCCATCGATCATCCCCTTGTGTTTGCTTTGTTTTCCCTAAGTTGGCAGGATATGCCCAGACGTGGGTACATTGCTCACTTTGCCAGTGGACTTAAGCTAGCCTGGCTGATGAGGATTGTTAACCCGAAACTGGTCCCAGGATGCTTGTTTCCAGTCCAGGAAAGACCTGGCTTGGCAGTTCGGGCTGGAATGTTCCCACGAGGAACAGGGTCAAGACTGATTTGCATATGGCTGGGTCTGAACTGGGGTGGCAAAGTGAGCTAAAGAACGATGATAGATTCAACCTAGATTTGTGGCAGGGGTGTGTGTCTAAAAAGTTTCAGTGCTCCGTCCATCATCTCCTGGTGTTTGCCTTGTTTGCCCTAAGTTAGCAGGATATACCCGGACGTGCTTCCCTTGCTCACTTTGCCACTGGATTCAAGCTACCCTGGCTGATGAGGGGTGTTACCCCAAAACTGGACCCAGGATGATTGTTTCCCGTCCAGGGAAGACCTGGCTCTGCAGTTTGGGCTGGACTGTTCCTATGGGGAACAGGGTCAAGACTGATTTGCATATGGCAAAAAAGAGGGACTTTCCTGGCACCCAAATGCAGCTGGGCATGGGCAACCTGACCAATCCATGGCCCTCTGGTACAGCCATCAACCCCTATGCATTCTCATATTTAGAAAGGCTTGCTGAAGTATCATACAAGAAGGATTATCCATGGGGTATGGATGATAGCTGCAGTGGACATCACCAGCCCTTCTCTAGAGACAGTGGGGACTTTACCCTGGCTTGTGCCATTGGCTTAAAACCAATTCCATCTTGAGCTTGCCTGCTATCATAATCCTGAATGCCAAGTTTGTCCACTTCAATCAATCAAACTTATTTTATTCGATTAAGACAAAGTTAATCATAAAAGTACAAGTATACATCACAGATAAAAAAGTTCAGATTAAAACTGGAAAGAAGCAGTTCATAAATGTTAGCCAATACACAATTTCCTCGTTTTCAAACACACGCATAAAAAGGAGGCAACAGTATTACAAGTCAAAGGATCAGACACCATACGTAAAAAATGCAAGGCCAGGCGACATTGTCTAAAATTGTGCGTACGTAAAAGCGGAATTAGAAACCTTTGCCTTTGTTTACAATAACATTTACAGAAGAAGAAAATGTGCAAATCAGATTGTTGCGAAGTGTCATCACATGGGCAACACAGGAGTTCTTTTGGGCAAAGATACCAGCAGAATGGCCCAACATGCAGGTAATAAAGTTAAGCCGAAATCTTACCGGAATAAACCTGTGCCGTGGGATTGTTACAAATTCCAAATAGAAAAATAAACCCTTGTTAGAACTGGGGGTCTCTAGTTGGCAGAGGTAGGTAGCACTGTCCAAATAGGGACCCTTGATTCTAGTCAGGGTAAGGAGGAAACCCTCTGAGATAACCCCTGCTCATCCTCTAGGTAGCTTGGCACGAGCAGTCAAGGCTATTCAGGAGGCAATGTGTAAAGTATTTGTACCAACACTCACAGTAACACAGTGAAAACACAACAAACTGACTCCACAACAGTTTAGAAAAATAAAGGTATTTAATCTAAACTACACAAGACCAAAACGACAAAAATCCAACATACACAGTTCAAGGATATGGTTTCAAAAGAGTTCTTAAGGTTGTAATGTAAGTTCTTTAGGTTGCGATAAAATAATCCACAGATGCGTGAAAAGTTCACAGTTGAGTCACGTTTACTCACAGTACCTTTTAGTTGCGACAAAGTTCCAAAAGCAGAAGCTGGTGCGGTGGAAAACAAGCAATGCGTTGCTCCTGAGACCCTGGGGAGGCGATGCGACAGCCGGTCTGTATGGGGAGGAAGGCCACTTGTATGGATTCCGGTGCGTAGGTTCCGTAGGAAGTTTGTTCTCGCAAAGGCACGATGCGACGATCTCTGGAGTTGCGACGATCTCCGGGGCGACGATGCGCAAACCAGCAGTGATCTTCTCTCTCGCAGTTCCTCGATGCGATGGCTCCTGCGATGACACTCGCAGCGGCGTGATGCGGTCTGCGAGCAAGCAGTGCGGCGATCTCACCCAGCGACAACACTCACAGTGGTGCGTCCCGCAAACGAAGGATGCGACGGCTCTTGCAGTGGCAACAGGCGCTGCGACAATCTCGGCCTTCGTAGCGGCGGGAATTTCCTCGCACTGTCGGGGATGCGCTCCGCAGCGAGCGATGCGATAACTTTTCAATTGCAAAAAGTCTCTCAAGCTTAGTTTCAAGCTTCCCAGCACAGGTACAACTTCAAGAGGCCCCACAACTGGATCAAGCACTCTAGGAAGGACAGAACTCTCTCAGCAGAGTTCAGGGAAGTTGGGGGTGAAGTCCTTTTGTTCCTGGGACTTCAGAACAGGGAGCCAGCTCTTCTCAGGCCCTTGGAGATTCCTTCAAGACAGGGGACACAGCACAACAGCAAAGTCCTTCCCCTCTCCTTGGCAGCAAAGCAACAGGTCAGTCCAGCAGAGCAACAGCAGGACAGTTTTCCTTCTTCAGATTCAGCTTTCTCCTTGGCAGAGGTTCCTTCTTGATTCCAGGATGATCTAATTTTCTGTTGTCAGGCGTCCTGTACTTATATCCCTTAAAGTCTTTGTTCTCTTTGTGCATGTGGGCCCTGAGCCCGGTCTGAACCAGTTCTGGGTTTTTCTTGAGTACTTTGTTTTCCTGGCTTCTCCTTTCCTTTCAGAGTGAGGGGCAGGGTCGTCAGACGTCCAGCAGGAGGTGGAGCCAGCATTGTGGCAGGCAGGCACAGCCCTATTCAGGCCCAGGTGCTAACTCCTCCCACCACTCAGGTTGCAAATGCAGTCATTCAGCCTAGGGCTGACTCAGCCAGCCTCCCGGGGAATCCCCAGCCCCTGTCACTCTCAAACCAGACAGTCAATACACAAACAGGCCAAGGCACACAGAAGGGTCAGACAAGAGAACAGCAACTTTCTAAAAGTGCTGTTCTCAAACACAGGATTTAAAAACTACCTTTCCTAAAAGATGTGTTATTAAATTCTGAGTTCAGGGATACTAGACTCTTTTGTCCTATCTTGTTCCTATGGGAGGAAATGCTGGTAGCCACTGTAGCCGGCATCCCCATGTTAACCTATGGAGCAAGATAGCCTTACAATAGTGAAAAACGAAAATGGCTGCCTTTCACTACCAGAGCATGTCACCTGCATCAGTACATGCTCTACCTTTCACATACACTGCACCCTGCCCAGGGGGGGTACCTTGGGCCTTCCATAGGGTTGACTAATGTGCACAAAAAGGGAAGGGGTAGGCCTGATCAGTTGGGACACTGACCAGGAGGACACAGCAGTTCCTAGACTGCACACAGGCACTGCAGTGGAAGGCCCGAGACACCATTTTAGAGCTACTCATGTGGGTGGCACAATCAGTGCCGCAGGCCCACTAGTAGCATTTGTCCTCACCAGCCCTGGCACACCCCGTGCACTTTACTAGGGACTTTGTGGTGATACAAACATGCCAAACGGGTATATCTAATCATGATAACAATTTACATAGGGAGCACTTACACTCTGGCACTGATCAGCAGTGGCAGAGTGTCCAAAGCATCTAAACCAGCAAAACGAAATCCAGCACAGCATCAAAAATGCAGGAGGTAGAGGTAAAAAGATAGGTGGAAACCACGCCAAAGATGCAAGGTCTAACAACCCTCAATCTGCAATGGACCTTCAATATATTCTTTGACTGTAGATTTATTACGGTAGACAGTCAATGTCCCATCTTTAGCAGTGGTTATTAGGCGGGCCTTTAATGCTTTTTTAGAGACAGAGGCACATTTTTCTGGGGATACAAATAAGCTTCTGAGATCAAGAGTATATAAAGTATCTTTCACATACTTTAACCATAAAATATTATCCCTATGCTCGAGGGATAAGCAATCCCGTATTATTTGTTGCTTAAGTTACACTGTGTCTATACACCATACTGAGTTCCATAAAAGAATAGGTGCAACATTTATCCAATCAGTTATGTAAGTGAGGCCTAATTCTTCATGTAGATTAAAATTAGAACAACCAATTGGGAGACTCATCATTGATTTCCAAAACAAATCCTCTGTTGTTTGTATCCTCTTTACTGTAACATGGACCCACACCCCTCCACCATACGTAGCTACTGTCCTAGATTTCGCCCCATAAACCTTTCTTAAAAAATCTAGGTTCCTCGTTCCCATCTTATTTGAAAATGAGCGTGTTGCATTTGTATTTTTCTCCAACAAGACCACACGATTCACTACCATATTCCTCTAAGAGGTCTGAGAATCAAGCGTGACTCCTAGATATGAGAAGGACTCTGTTTGTGTCACTTTACGTTTTGAGATAAAAAAAAGAAGGAGGTTTGCTCAGCTTTGGCCCTGTAATTAAAACAAATGACTTAGATTAATTTGTCTGGAGATCAAGGCCTTTCATAAAATCCACATAGGTATTTAACAATTTTTGTAGGATTTTTCTTGTTCGTGCAATTAAAACTGCATTGTCTGCATATAATAAAATTGGCATATGCAACTTTCCTATTTTTGGCACATCTATATTTGAATCTAACAATTTAGACTCTCTCCCGTTAGTATAAGCGAGAATAAAAAAGGGGCGAGAACGCACACTTGGCGAACTCCTCTTGTTACAGGAAACCCCCTAGTACATTTTACCTGTGACCCATACATGACACATGCTTCAGCTCTTGAATAGAATCGTCTAATGAATTTGATCACTGCCTGATCTACCCCATTTCCCTCATAATTCTCCACAGCTGTGGATGAGACACATAATCAAAAGCCGCGCTAAGATCGATAAAGGCTAGATATAAATTTCCCTGCTTTGCGTAGGTATACTTTGCTATGATCAAACTCAAATTCAGGCATTGATCTTGAGTGCCTCTCCCTTTTCTGAAACCGTATTGTGCTGGTATCAAAATCTTATTAGTCAAAGCCCACGTCTCAAGTCGATTCAATACCCATCAATTTTACTGTGCTATCTAAGAGAGAAATAGGTCTAAAGTTCCTAGGGTCTTGCTTATCTCCTTTTTTCAAAATTGGTACTAAAATGGCCTTAAACCAAGAGGCAGGAGGTCCCTCTCTTGCTAAAGAGTTAAAAATATTAGTAAGCAGAGGACTCCATAAATCAGGGCAATCTGTAAAAAAGTCTATTGGAGCGCCATCAAAACCTATGCTTTATTACTTGTACATTGCTACATTCCAAGCATACTTCCCCTATATTAATAGTAAGAATAGTGCTAGAGGATGGGATCAGCTCTACATCCATTAGCTCAGCGTTTACAGGTGGGGCATTAAAAATATTACTGAAGTGCGCCACCCAAGAGTCCTCGTCCACATGCGTATCCAAATTCGGCTCAGAGTTTGATTTTAAAAATGGGGCGTTTAATCGTTAACCAAAAATCCCTTACATTATTTGTGATGGATGCAACCAATAATTTATCCCAAGTTTCAATTTCTTTAACCTGCTCTTCCTCGCCACCGTGTAAGTTAAGCGGGCCTGCTTTACAAATTGGAGGTTTTTAGGTACGGTCTTAAGTAATCGGCGTAGGTTAAAATGTGCTTTAGTGCAATCACGATCGAACCACTAGGGTCCCTTAGGTTTGTATTTCCATTTTAAGGGAGATTCCTTTTTACTTCTCTTTTACTTCAAAAGCCTTAATGATGGACCCTGGGTCCTGATTTGAGTCAAGACATATTTCTCTTTCTTCCATTGAGTTTGAAACTACATGAGGAATAACAACAGCCTTATCAATATTCCCCCACTTCAATGTTATCCCATTCTTTTTCGCTATATAGGGTTTCATATGTGACAAAGTGGAGCCAAAAATACCCGTGCAGTTCACATGCCATGTTATAGCTGCATGGTCACTGAAGCCCAGGAATTCAACTTTCCTGTTGTTGAGCTTTTCACCCAGTCTAGCTGAGGCTATTATAACATCAATTGAGGAACAACATGTAGAGGAGCAAAAGGTATTTAGCGGAAGACCTGTTGATTCAGATCGTGGGTTCATGATCTCCAAATCATTTAGAAAAATGCATTTCCCATAAGCGTTATGAGAAAAATGCATATTTGATTCCCCATCTTCATCTACAAAGCCACACATTGGGGTTAATGCAGCAGGACAATGATGTACGTTAAAGTCTCCTATCCAAAAAACCATTGGTTCCTTTGTGCTTAGCCCTATTATCTTATTCATCTATTCCTCCACTATTGCAACAACTTTAAACATTTCACTTCCAAATGAGTTATTATAAAAATTAATCAATAATATAGTGTTGCCATCAGACCCTTTAAGGAGAAACATATTAAAACATTGACAATCATTATGAGAAGGTAAAACTTCAAATTTCAAAGTGTTCTTTAAAAAATGTGTAGTGAAGCCTGAACCTAGTCCTGTTCCCAGTTATGTTAGCATGAGCTTATTAGAAGTTTGAACGCCATTTTATATTTCTGCCGCTTTTGCACACAACACTACATATAATTGTTGTTGTAAGTTAGGCTACA
The DNA here is from genome assembly GCF_964263255.1 of Lissotriton vulgaris. Taxonomy (NCBI): domain Eukaryota; kingdom Metazoa; phylum Chordata; class Amphibia; order Caudata; family Salamandridae; genus Lissotriton; species Lissotriton vulgaris. The sequence goes on from NC_141696.1 coordinate 1,182,138,531, forward strand.
TGAAATGCTTTACATGAGAAGAGCTTGTCTTCGACATCCCTAGACTTACATCGTGGCCTTAGTCTGCACAGTGAGTGCTGAAGCCATCAAGGTTATCATACATAGAAACTGTTTTTCGTACTGATCGGCTAACAGTCTTAGACACAACAAATGGGAGCTGCAGGCCAGCCGAGATCCTGGCGCCTTTATTATCACACTGCAGTCATGATTTTAGACACTTGGAAGATTTTCGGTTTCCAGTGATGCAGAGAGCCTTGGCTGATCCTGATGTGATACACTCTTGCTGAGCTGAGAGGTAATGGGGTCCCCCAAGCAAGCCTAAGAGACTTTCTTTAGTTTATAAGACTTACTGGCAGATGCATCAAAGAAAATACCGGGAGCAAACGGGCAGATTCTCAGAATCTGTCCGTTTGCTCCCGGTATTTTTGCATTTGGGATGCATCATCCCAAATGCAGAAATCGCAATTTAAGGAATCTCTAAATAGCGATTCCTTAAATTGCTCTTGCATTTAAGGAATCCCAAAATGAGATTCCTTAAATGCAATGCATGAAACCCAAAAAAAATAGCGAATTCGCTAATAGGGAGAGCAAATTACCATGAAGTTGAACTTCGTGGTAATTTGCTAAAACTTTGAAAAATGCACTTTTGTGCACTTTTCAAAGTTACATGTTGCGCACACACATGCCCTTAGGGCATGTGTGTGTGTAACATTTGTGCGCAGGTCCATTTCAGGGGTGCAACAGGGTGTCCTTTGGACACCCTGGCACCCTTGAAATAGCAAAACATTAGCGATTCGGTAATAGCTAATCGCTAATAAGGAATGGCTTTCCCATTCATTCCTATGGGCCTTTAGGCCCATAGGAATGAATGGGAAAGCCATTCCTTATTAACGATTAGCTATTACCGAATCGCTAATAAGGAATATGTAGGAATCGCTAATAACATTGCGATTCCTACATGCATCCCGTTTTGCAAGTCTTTAATAGCGATTCCTTAAAATTCGCTATTAAGGTCTCGCAAAAGAGGACAATGATGCATCTGCCAGATAGTTCCTAGCTAGGGAGGGTGATTCACTAGGCGCTATTGTACCTGTTTTCACCATCATTGTAATATGATTTCACCTTTTGTGTAATATGTCTGCTTATGTTAGCAAAGATACTGCACCTTAGAGCACGTCGTTAAAGTAAATATTTTAACTTTACCCTTGTCTCTTTTTTACTGCTGTTGTGGACTGGTATGAGAGTATAACAAAAGAGTGTTCTTACATCCCACCATTCCTGAGCTTATCCTAGGTCGCATGTTCTGGGTTGTCTAATCATTGGTTGCTTTGCTATAGGACGAAGAGCTAATGTGACACTGATGCTAGCTGGTTGGGGTTTTCTAGGCACTAGGGTGAGTTTTTGGTACACCACATTTCACTGAGGTCCTGGGTCTCTGTGCACAGTTCTGTGTAGGAGCAGAATCCTTGCGATATGGCACACCTAACGTTGTGGTCTTATAGTGAGACTCTCGAGTAGTGCTTGTATCAGTCCACGACCCCCTCACTATTGTTTCCGGTTGACAGTGGTGACGGATAAACCTACCTATAATTAAATAGGTCTTTTCAAGCTTGATACATTATTAACGGTTTCTGTTTGAATTGCTACCCAGTTGTGCTTTATTACATTGCATTGTTCTCTTTTCTTTCTGTGTCATAATGGCAGTTGATATCCCAGTGTACAGTTGTTTGGCTGTACGCAATCATTTGTAGGGTTTCACCGTTGACCTAGAAGGCATGGCAGTGGTTTTTGTAGTAGAGGCAGACGCAGCACACCCATTTGAGCTTTTCTACTCGTGGGTTACGTGTCCTGTGGTTAATGCAGACACTAATGTGTTTCATACTCACTCCCACTGCCCTGCCTGCGGAGTACACTCCTAATAGGACACAGGAGGTTCCGATTTCTGCTTGGCAGCACCGCGTTTGGTTTGATGGCGCCCTTTCCCACCCTCTTACACCAATTAGGTTAGGTCCTTTGTCCATTCCAGGCTCTTCTTGGCCTGTTTTGGCTGTATTTACCCTGCACCCACGTGCAGGGAAATGTCCCTTACTTGAATTGAGGCCCCTTTATGTCTCTGCAGTAGCGGTTATTAGGGCTTTGGTTCATTATATTTCCCGCAACATTCCAGTTAGGGGTCGTGGCGTTGCGGCGCATCCAGTTGGGCTGAACGGGTTGAAGCTTAGTCCTGTCATGGTTAATGCGGTTGTGGGCAAGCGTCCCCAAGATAAGAATGAAATGCCTTTCTGGCTTGCCGAGAAGTTTGACCAACTGGAGGCAGTATTTCCCAATACTACTCCTGTGGACAAACACAGGATTCTGACAATTAGTTTGCAGAAAGACAAGTGCCTGAAGTGACTGACTGTACTACATGGGGTATGATTTTTGCGGCAGTCTATAAGAGATGCTTCCGCACCCCGTCAATGTCTGTCCTTCCGTCTGTCATTAAGCATGTTCAGGATGAGCATGGGCCGGAGGCGGATGTTGAATTGGGAATGAGACTCGTGGGAATGTTTGATGTAGTTTCTGAACTTGTCCTTGCTAACGTTAAGGGAGATGCAGTAAGCTTCCAGGTGTCGAATGCTTTTGTGATGTCCCCGATGCAGAGAAACCCCGTCAGTTACCGAGAATTATCACGGCGGCTTATAAAACCGTTGGCCGTAATAGTCTAGGTGTTAAGCCTTTTGCCAAGATAGCGCAAAAGCAAACGCAGGCGGCGAAGTCTGACAAAGATGATCGCCCCAAGGGTCCTAAACAGACTTGGACCAACAATAAAAAACAGGGGAAAAAACAACAGAAACAGGGGTATCATTCCTCCTCGCCAGTACCTGTTGCATCATAGAGGAAGTGTGTTGCCACTGCCGCTGTTCGCCGTCAGAGGGTGTCGTCACATCACTGGAGAAACGTGTCGCAGGGCTGTCGCATCATTGGGGAAGCGTGTCCCAGGGCCTGTCGCTGCTCAGAAAACTACCAAATTTGCAGCACAGCCGTCTGGCGTGCACTCATCGCATCCACGTTGTCGCATTGCAGTAAAGCCGCTATTGTTTCACACCGCACCGTATCATCGCAACACAACGCATCGAGGCGCCATCTTGACGCATCGGCGCGCAGCAAGAATCAACGCATCGTTTTCTCTGCACCCCTTTTGTTTTTGTGTTACGCATCCCAGGTACTTTAAAACTAAAGTGTCGAATTTATCATCTACAAGTTTATTTTTGCAACAACCCTTTTTAAAGACATTCTACTGAGTTTCTGTATGTTGGATTTGTTGTCGTTTTGGTCTTGTTTAGTTTAGATAAAGATATTTTATTTTTCTAAACTGGTTTGGTGTCCATTTGTGGTGTTTTCACTGTGTTACTGAGAGTGTTGGTACAAATACTTTACACATTGCCTTTGGGATTAGCCTGTCTGCTCATGCTAAGCTACCAAGGGGGTGAGCAGGGGTTATCTAAAGTGTGTATCCCCGTTGCCCTGACTAGAAGAAGGGCTCCCTATTTGGTCAAAGGTACCTACTTCTGCCAACTAGAGAACCCCATCCAGTGCTTAATTTGTAAACAAAAATACCAGGCCTCTATTCAGCAGGACATTTCCTCTTGCACTGCCCATTGCTGCATAAGTAATAAGTCACACTCCTACAAGTATGAGAATTCTGACAATTTTAGGCCCCCAAAGTTAATAGAATGGCTTTGGCAGCAGGTATTGCTCATTCTTAATGTATACTGAATTAATAAACAACAGTTGTTGTGCTCATCTCTGAATTTAATAAAACAGATCAACTGTCTGGCAGACTGTCATAGGTGCTGGTGCTGACAATTAAGTGCCGGTGCTGAGCACCGGAAACCATCTGCTCAAATTAGGCACTGGAAATTCCAAGGCTCTACGGGCACACACTTGCCGCGAGTCACCAAAGGTATAACCTCTGGGGCTCTGATTATGATTTGCATGCTATTGAAGAGGATTTACTGCACAGTAATTTACTTGCGGCATAATTGCCCTTGTACAGGGGGTGGAGTAGGGAAGTAAAAGGAAGGCTTTTTCTACCGGGCGGAAGCATTGTATTCTTACTCCATTAAAAAAAAGCACAATAAAACTTGGCTCTGCTGCAGCCAAAGACTCAGGTAGTTTTCCAGATGGTTTTACCTGCAGGAGAAATTGGGTTCTTCCGCAACCAGTAAAACCAAGAAAAACGTAAACAGTAGTAATCAGGCAGAGCTAAATTCATACATAAAACGATGGATCAATTTTGCTCGCTTGACTGTTAATTGGACCCAGGATGATGTCATACTCTCAGCAGCACTGAGTGATTGGCCTTTGTGATTAATCAACAGTTGCCCCTTAGTTTTGAAGAACTGATTCAGTTGTTTGATGAAGGAAACTTGTTGAGGAAAGGAAGTCATCTAGGAACCTAGCCCAGGGCAGATCCTGCAGATGTGATTGCTGAAATTGCCTGATTGAATATTAAGTGAATGCTGTTGAAAAGTGAAAAAAAAAGAGTGAATACAGTTGAAAAGTTCACAGATGTTCTTCTCTGCTGGTGAACTGAACTACACAAGACGTGTTTCCACTCCACAGTGGAACTTTGTGTGCTCACCATTTGCTTAATCACACAGACATCCTTGCACCATCTCTTCTCCAGGCATGATGTCATCTTGAGGCCACAGAGTAAATCCTGGGTTCAAAGGAAGTGTTTATTTCAAGTAACATCTGTTTCTGGAGCATGCCACTGTCTGGAGACTGCAATCAACCCCCCAAGCACTGTAGACACATGCATCACAAATAGGTCCCTTCTACAGTGGACATTGGTAGGTGGACACAGCAGCGGCGGCTCCTACATAATGGCATAGGAGCCTCACCCCACCAGCCGGCGGCTGAAAAAATGAAAAATAAAACAATAATGAACCTTTGTTTATCATTGTTTAAGTTTTCTCGCGGAGCCGAGGCTTGGGGGAGGGGCCAGGGTGATGACAGGCTGGAGAGGGTGTATTGGGCACTGCTACTCAGAGTTCATTTTAAAGCACTCTGTATCACACATGAGATGCTTACAGGCATCGGCCCAGGAATCCTGAGTGATCTATGCGCCCATTAGGTACCTTCACGAGCGCTGTGCTCGGCGGATCTGCTACTTGCAAGAATTCCACAAATGCAAAGGACCAGATCAGGTGGTTGATCTTTCAAATGGCCGGCTCCCGCTTAATGGAACTCCCTCCCTCTACATATCCATAGCAATCCTGATCACCAGGCCTTCAGAAGGCTGGTAAAGACCTGGCTTTTCTCCCACTGCTAATTCTCTGCCTTGCTTCCTTACGCTGTGCTCTGCTTCAGTGCTCGGTCGCCTCATTGCTGGGGAAGCCATGCGCTATACAAGTATTCTAATCTAATCTAATCATGGCATGCGCACTGAAGCTCTCTTCAACCCCAGGTGCGTTGCCAGGATGGAGAGAGAAGGCACAGGCTCCCAGTCTAACTGAAAGCACAAAACATCAGCATTCAGGCCAATTGTGATGCTGCTTTCAGCAGCATGAAAGCAGCAACAGGATTGGCCGCAGTGCAATCTGGGAGTTTGTGCCTGAAAAAGCAAGGGGGGCGATGTGGCAAGCAGGTGTTTTAAAAAAATATATTATTATTATTCCCACCTGTTCTCCACCTCCTCCCTGTCCTGCAAATCTGCGGCTGCCCGAGGCCACCCGGTGGCCATCAGGAGGGCGGCACCGTAGTTACAGAGGGCCTACCCTCTGTCTTGCTTGGCCACTCACTCCTCTGGGTGTAGGAGGAGTCCCGGCAGGGAGAGGGCTGGGCCAGTGACGTGCGCCCGGGGCGGTAGGCAGGGGGAGGGGTATTTAAGTTCCCCTCGCCATTTTAGATGCCTCTTTGCCGCCCCGGACGCCTCCAGACGCTACTAGGACACTCTTTTTGCAACTTTCACCGGTAAGTGGAGGCCTAGCTGGCCGGTACCCCCCCCTCCGCCTACTCCCTCTTTGTAGAGGTTGAGCGAGGCTAGTCGGCCTGCTTAGTTAGCAGGCCGCTGTGGAGGTGGGGGTGCCAGACTTCACCGTGTTCGCTGAGGGGTCCCTGGGGGTCGCTAGGGCGTTCGGGGTAGGGCGGGCGCTCACCGTTCTGAGCGCCTCGCTGGTCGGTATCGGGGGTCCTCGGTGTGAGCAAGTTACAAGTTGATCGTTTCCCCAACGGGTGGCCTCGCTCCTGCGGGAGTCTACACGCTGCTGGGGGTTGGGTGGTTGGTCCATGGCACCCGAACAATCAGCTCGCGGTGCATGATGGTGTGGTCTTTGTCTGCCACGACATGCGAGCACCTTGGGTTTGGATGGGTGCCCCCCCATACAACCCCCCCCCTTTTTCGGTCACAACAGTATTTATGGCGGTGCTCGATACACTGCTTTAATAGGGGGCACGGGCCAATTGGGATCAAGGGAAGCTCAGAGTTATGTGGACAAAATGCCTTTTCCACACGTTATGGTTATCAACATGGTATAGAAACTATCGGTAGTTGCGGGCAAAGTCAAGGAATGGGCGGCACGCCAATGTAAAGGGCGGAAAGGGACAGTATGTTCAGTACAGGCATTGTAATTTCAGCATAGAATTTTCGTTGCTTGTGCTCGTGGTCTCTTCTGTTTCAGGTGTAGAAGGAGGTGACGTGCTGGGTGTGCAGGGACACACAGTAATTAACAAAAGTACAGGTAATGCGGGTGAAGTTGGGCCTAAGGTGTAGGTGCAATGGGACCATCAGGTGGCGCCCAGTTACCGACCATGTGAGATGTGTGGTATAGTGTTCATCTAGCAGGCCATGGCTGTTTACACATTGGCACACAAGGTCTCAGCGTCATATTCATGGATTCCTTTTCCTTTCAGACACCTGTCGTACCGAAACATTCGCATACGCATCTGCACTGCATTCTAATGAGACATTTCTAGAGGTATGTATCATTGCTCACGGGGTTAGCTCAAGGCGGCAGGAACAGGAAGCGGCTGGGGTGATTCTCATTGAATGGGGGGGTAGGCCGGTGGTTTGTATCACCAGCTAGGGTTGTCCTTGCTCTAAGCCGCACACCGTTATCCCTATATCAAGCTCATGGAGCCTTTCTTTTTCAGGATCCGAGCTTGAAGAGACGGAATGGATAGCCAGGGATCCCCCCCGCTCTTCTCCCAGATGTCCCAAGTTGACGAGTCTCAAGCAGGACTTTCTCAGGATGCACAAATGAAGGCACTCATGGACCTGATAAAGGCCAAAGGGGTGGCTTGGGCCAGTGAGCGGTTGAGTGATAACGGTCCAGGGGATTCCGGGGTTGTCTTGTCGCCACCAGCGGCAGAACCCGAGGTAACAGAGGACATGTCGACCACGAGGTCCAAGAGATTGAAGAGGCCCACATGCAAAGACTTTCCAGCAGAACCGGCTCCTGCTAAAAGCCGCACTACCGAGCCAGTCAGGAATGTGATAGTCCATGCAGCGGCGTCCCCTCCCACTGTGGTCAGCGCTTCCCCCCCCAGGGCAGCGGTGGCCCCACCCACGAACTTTGCTACACATGACGAGTTGGGTAAGCTCACCAGCACCCTCACAGACTTTATGGCTGAGATTAGAGCAAGACTAAAGACAGCTGGGCAGCAGGCAGGCGGCGAAAATATGGTTGCGGGGGGCGGGATAGGGGCACCAGCACCTGCTCCTGTGGCAGTAGCAGAGGCAAATTTTACACAAGTGTGGGGAAGCGAAATTTCACAAGTAGGAACCGGCAGAAGCAACGTCGCGGTTCCCCAGCGAGCAGTCCTACCGGCCCCTCCGCCCCCTGCCGAGCAGCATAGCGAAGCGCTAGCGCCCCTCACTTAAGCATTGTCTCCTCCTGCCCCCGCCGTACAAGCGCCTCCCGCGCCACCTGTAGCATCCACCCCTGTGGCAAGCACATCATCGCCCAGCGTGCCAGCAGCACCACAAATGTCCATGGCTCCCATGCTTTCAGGGAAGTGCTCTTTAGCTTGGCAGGTGCCCCAGGCGGCAAAGGAAGGCATCTGGCGTAGGGAATTTATTGATATTTTCTCCCTCCTCATGATCGGGGCCGATGGGGTGGACATTAGGAAGATGGGGGCTAAGGATGAGGAGAAGAAGGTACGCTATCAGGCCTGGCCTGAGAAATCTATCAAGAATTGGAGGCAGGCATTCTCTATCTTAGCCGCAGTCATCACAGAGCGTTTCCCAGAGCATGCGCAGGGCCTGTTTCAATACGCAAGCGTCATCACTGATGAGGCGGAATCGAGCGGGGGCATGGGTTGGTAAAAGTACGAGTGCGAATTTAGAAAAAAGATGGCAGTGTGTCCCGAACTGGATTGGGATCAAATGGAGGTTAGGCTATGGATGCAGTACATGGGCAAGGGTAAGGCGGAAGTCACTGCTAAAGCCAGCTCCGTTGATAAGAAAGTTGAGGCAGGGAAAGGCCAGAGACAAGACAAAAAAGGTCATTTCAAACAGTCCTTTCGGGGGGGCGAGGAGGAGGTGGTTACAACAGGGGTGGCAAAAGATCCTTCGTTGGAACTTGCAGGTTGTTTAATGCGGGGAACTGTACATGGGGCAAGGCTTGTAGATTCGCTCACACATGCAGCAAGCGCAGCGGCGCCCATCCTGCCTCGTCATGCGACAAGCGGGATTCAGCTGGGGGCCAGCAGAAACAAGAAAAGTAACAGCCCGACAATTCCTTTCCAGCCCATTCTCCATTGCCAACCGACCCGTCTCCTGCGCCTCCACATGACCCTGTGTTGCAACTCGACATGTCAGCCGTCACTTCTGTTTGGGTTACCACAACTGTTTGTTCCCTCCATTCAAAAGGCCCTTCCCCAATTGTTATTCCCAACCTCCTGCCCCTTCTGAGGATGTATCCCAATGCGAAAGACAGGGCTACATTGTCGGAAGGGTTTTTAGAAGGTTTCAAAATCCCTTACTTGGGGCCGAGGGTCAGCAGGGACGCAGAGAATCTGAAATCAGCTAGGGGCCTCCCCGAGGTAGTGTCTGAGAAGAGCCGAAAAGAACTGGCTTTGGGGAGGGTTGCAGGCCCGTTTGACCTCCCCCCCTTCCGGATTTCGTGGTGTCCCCCTTAGGAGTGGTCCCTAAGAAGGAACAGGGGGCTTTCAGGCTCATCCATCACCTATCCTTCCCGGAGGGGGACTCTGTTAACTCTTGGTTGGATGAGGGGGCATGTTCTGTATTTTACTGTTCACTAGACGTGGCCATAGACATCATCAGGAGAGCAGGGAGGGGGGCGTGGTTGGCGAAGGCCGACATTGAGGCAGCATTCAGACTCTTGCTGGTTCACCCTGCGAGCCATCACCTGCTGGGTTTCAAGTGGGGAGGCCAGTATTTCTTTGACAAGTGCATGCCCATGGGCTGTTCTGTATCCTGCGCATTCTTCGAGGCATTCAGCTCTTTCTTGCAGTGGTCACTCTCGGTGAGATATGAGGTCAGGGCGGTGACTCACTACCTGGGCGATTTCTTATTCATTGGGAGGGAAGGTACTGAGGAATGCAGCAAAGGGCTTTCATGCTTCATGGATCTGGCAAGACACCTTGGTGTACCTTTGGCTCCAGGCAAGACCGAGGGCCCGGCACAGATTCTCATGTTTCTGGGCATCGAGCTAGACACAGTTAATGGGGTGTCAAGACTCCCTGCCGGGAAGGTGAAGGACCTGCAACGGGACATCCGCGATCTGCTGGGGAGGGACAAGGCACCGCTGGGCGTCATCCAGAGCCTCCTTGGCAAACTCAACTTCGCGGCACGTGTCATCCCTGCGTGCCGGGTCTTTGCTAGGCGATTAGCTAGGGCAACTGCAAAAGTAGTCAAACGCCGCCACTTCGTGAAATTGTCAGCGGGCTTGAAGCAGGACTTGAAAATGTGGGGGGAGTTCCTGGATGACTTCAATGGCACGGTCATCTGGAGGGCACCTTGGGCTGACAGTCCTGAACTCAGTATGTTCACGGATGCTTCAGGCAGGGAGGGCTTTGGTGCAATTCTGGGCGAACAATGGTGTGCGCAAGAATGGCCCAACGCCTGGCGCAAGCGAGGCATCACTGCCAACATCACAGTTTTGGAGCTCTTCCCTATTGTCATTGCTCTGCATCTCTGGCCCGGCCTTTTGTCCGACAGAAAGGTCCTCTTTTGGTCGAACAACATGGCGGTTGTCCAAGCTATCAATGGGCAGACGGCCAGTTGCCCGTTGGTCCTCTCCCTGCTGAGGAAGTTAGCGAGAAGGAGCCTGCGCTGCAACATGGAGTTTAGGGCACGACACATTCCTGGGGTCATTAACGTTGCAGCTGATGCTCTTTCTCGTTTCCAGTGGGACCGTTTCCGTGCGGCCTGCCCATAAGCGAGAAAGGAGATGACCCCCTTCCCACCGGCACTATGGCGCATCTTGGAGTGGAGCAAGAATTGAGAGCAATGGGGGAGAGAGCATTGGCGCCAGGTACCAGGAAGCGTTATGGGAGGCACCTGGCGATTTTCAACGAGGCAGTCATAGGCATGGGATTGGCGGGAGTACCCCTTGTAGACAAAGTACAGGCTTTCACTGTCTGGGCAAAGAAGCAGGGCAAATCTCACTCCTGGATTTGTTGCCACTTAGCCGCTGTTAGCAATGATGCCAAGCTGAAGGGTTTGAGTGATCCAGCCCAGTCCTTCATCATCAGGGCAGCCCTAAAGGGGTGGGCAAGGGACGAACCTAGGACTCCGGACAATAGAGCCCCCATTGATTTTCGCACTCTGCAGTCTATGCTGGTGGCGTTGCAAGCCGTGTCACACTCTCATTTCGAATCCTCTTTGTTTGCGGCAGCTTTCTGCCTAGCTTTCTTCGGAGCTTTTCGTAGTAGCGAGCTGGTTGCACGATCCAAGAGTGACATTTCAGGGGATGCTCTGGGCAGGGATGACGTCAATGTAGACACCAACCTGACTATCACGCTCAGGAAGTCAAAGACAGATCAGGCTAGGAAAGGCGTTGTCATTTTGCTGGCTCCATTAGAGGACCAGATAGGTTGTCCAGTCTCAGCGGTCCGTGCCTACCTCGCCCTTCGACCAACAGCAGCAGGTTACCTCCTCATGCATGAGGATCTTAGCCTGCTCACCAGGTACCAGATGGACAAAATTATGATTGTCTCTCCAGAGCAGGTTTTGTAAATAAGGGAAAGAAGTTCTCCAGCCATTCTTTTCGAATAGGGGCGGCCACTGCGGCTTCCTGCGCTGGCATGCCAGCGGCAAGCATACAAAAAGTTGGGCGCTGGGAATCCCTTTGTTATAAGCGTTACATACGTCCATAAGATATGGGTCGATTTTAAGTTTGCAGTGATGGTCTAAGTGATATTTTCGTGTGCAGTGTTTGCTGTGTTGTACCATTTGTGTTAATAAAGAACAAAAGGTGAAATTGTGTCCTTTGTTTTAACAGGTTCAAGAGTGTGGGTTTTGGGGCATTCAACCGTCGCAAGTTTAGGCCGATGGGCGGCCATAAGGAACTGAATGCGCGTTTTCTCCAACACGAAGTGCATGTGGATGGGTTTCCCTGGCATGCGCTGGAACTGCCTTTTGCCTAGGCTCAAAGACTCCCTAGCTTCAAGGGGGGCACCTCCCCATCATCTGGTCATCCACCTGGGGGGCAATGACATCACCAACCTGGGAAGGTCAACGCTTTTGCAAAAAATGAAAGTGGACCTGGGAGAAGTTTGCAGATTAATGGGAAGTTGTGAAGTATGGTGGTCCGAATTGGTACCACGCAGGATATGGCAGGGCGCTAAGTCAGGCGAAGCAATAGAGAAGTCGAGGAGGAGAATGAACGGCGACATGCGTAAATTCACCTTGCAGAGGGGCATTGGTTTCATCAGGCATGAAATGATTCAAGACAAGATAAAAGGTTACTTTGAACCTGATGGTGTCCACCTTTCTCCAGTCGGTATGGACCTGTTTCTATTGGACTTACAGGAAGCACTGCAGTGCAAAGGCTCCAAATAGTATAAGAAGTTAGGTGGTAGGGGGCCCGGGCGGCGGCAGTTGCCGCCGGCCGGGCTGTGGCGGAGTTACAGGGCGATCCGGAAGCAGAGAGGTGCAGCACTGTACCTCAGCAGGAACATAGGGGTGCCAGAGCCTAAGACCTGGACCTCAGGGGAAGTCCGGGAACCTGTGTCGGCACCCCAGTAGTCCTTCGGGCGGTTGTGGGCCTGTGCAACCGGGGGCTTGCCTGACTGCGCTCCGTCCCACTCGGGGCGCGAGTAAAATAATTACCATTAGAGGCTGCACTCGGGTGGTTCGGCACGGTGCTGCTTGGCTCATCAGGCGGGCAGGTGGCGAGAATGCGGCCTGCCCTTGGATCGCCCGTTAGATAACCCATCATGATTACATAATGTTGTATGTAATAAACCTGCAGCAAGTTTTTCCCAACATAACACTTGTGTCTTGTGTGTTATTTGCGGGTTTGTAGGTATGTTGTGGGGCGGGGGGGTCCTGTTGCCATGATGTAACTATGCGGCTGCCCGAGGCCACCCGGTGGCCATCAGGAGGGCGGCACCTTAGTTACAGAGGGCCTCCCCCCCGCGCCCTCTGTCTTGCTTGGCCACTCACTCCTCTGGGTGTAGGAGGAGTCCCGGCAGGGAGAGGGCTGGGCCAGTGACGTGCGCCTGGGGCGGTAGGCAGGGCGAGGGGTATTTAAGTTCCCCTCGCCATTTTAGATGCCTCTTTGCTGCCCCAGACACCTCCAGATGATACTAGGACACTCTTTTCCCTCCCTACCTCTTACCCTGAGTGTCAGCTGGGGGGAAATTGGTTGAACTTTATAATGTATACTTTTTTTGGTTGCAGGCGGAGTTACAGGGCGATCTGGAAGCAGAGAGGTGCAGCACTGTACCTCAGCAGGCACATAGGGGTGCCAGAGCCTAAGACCTGGACCTCAGGGGAGGTCCGGGAACCCGTGTCGGCGCCCCAGTAGTCCTTCGGGTGGTTGTGGGCCTGTGCCACCGGGGGCTTGCCTAACTGCGCTCCGTCCCACTAGGGGCGCGAGTAAAATAATTACCATTAGGGGCAGCACTCAGGTGGTTCGCCACGGTGCTGCTTGGCTCATCAGGCGGGCAGGTGGCGAGAATGCGGCCTGCCCTTGGATCGCCCGTTAGATAACCCATCATGATTACATAATGTTGTATGTAATAAACCTGCAGCAATTTTTTCCCAACATAACACTTGTGTCTTGTGTGTTATTTGCGGGTTTGTAGGTATGTTGTGGGGCGGGGGGGTCCTGTTGCCATGATGTAACTATGTTAACAGCCAGGCAGCTACTGGGACACAGATGAGCTGTGCCGGGACCTCCGGGTAACATTTAGGGGGCGCATGGCATGTGACAGAAACCAAACCAAACATGGTTTGCAGAATACACTCCAGGCGTGGTGTACGAGTGTTTGGTGAAATAACTGAGATATAATTTTTTTCAGGCGAGCAACGCTCAATGGGCTGTAAGGGCTTCAGCCCTCCTCCCCTATGTGTTCCGTAGCCTAGGCTGCAGGCCTGCAGCTGTGTGGGTGTCTGTCCCAGGGAAAGTCCGGGAAAACTACAGATGAAGAAGAGAGCGTTTGAACAAACATTTTCTCCAACAGACCCCTTCAGCTTATCTTGCATCTGCAGTGTCCTGAAAGGAGGCGATAGGGGTCACAGATGAACCACAACACCCAGGACAAAAACCTCACAGTGGGGGTTCAAATGTGTATGGCAGTGTGCTTTACTGATCACTATTGTTTTAAAGAGAAGCAATGTGTGCTCTTTAACGCTCTATTTAAGGGACAGCGTCAACACTTCAAAAGCAATTTCTGCCGTCTTCCTCTGCTTTCAAGTAAACAAGGAAGAAGTAGCAAATTGTCTTGCTTTGGAATTGCATTTATATAGTGCTTACTACCCATATGATGAGTAATAAGCACTAAATAAATTCTAAAAAGGTAAAGAAATACATGTTGTCTTTTAAATGCAGCGACCAGACTCTTCTGCCAATAGCATCTTTCATGGTGGGGGGCTGGGGCTCAAAGGCATCATGGCGCTTTACACAAGCACCAGATTAAATAACACAAAATCAGATTTTTTTTAGGTTTAAAGTATTTTATTGAAGCAGGGTGGGGTAGGACACAAAGGGGCAAGGAACAAGTAAACCACAGGAACCGCACAGCAATGCGCATTGTACAGCAAGTACAGTAATGCAATTACAATTTCGTAAGAGGCCCCATCCGACTCGGGAGCATAGCTTTCCCAACTGTGGTCACATACAAACAACGAGGGGGGGGGGGGGGGGGGAGAAAGGGAGGGAGGGACGGGATGGGGGGGGGAGGAAAGAAAATCAGGGGGGGGGGGACCAAGAAAGAACGGGAGGAAAAAAAGAAAAGAAAAAAAGGGGGGGGGGAGGGGAAGAGGGGAAGGGGAAAAAGGGGGGGGGGGTGAAGGGAGGGGAAGCAACCCCGCTCCAAGAACCTACCCAACCAAACAGAACCCCCAACTACCGAACCCTGACCCACCCCCTGTACTGTGCCAATATCTACAGTCTCCGCTACATGCAACTCTCCGAAAATCCCCGCTACACAGTACCGACCCCACCCAATCAAGCAGGCGGATCCGGTGGCGGTGTCAGCCTTAACAACCTAAGGTATCTAGGGCAGGTGATCTCCCGAAACTCGGAACATAACAGGCTGTGAAAGGGCTCCCACAGTTCCTCAAAAGTATCAGTATCCCCCAGGGCTACTAAGGACATCTTCTCCATTCCAAGGACATGCCATAATCTGTGCAGCCAACCAACTACAGAGGGAAGTGTGGTAGTGCGCCAGTGTATGAGAATATTCTGCACCGCTGACCCCAGCGCAATTGCGATCTGTCTACCTCTCTTAGATCTAAGGGGATACATCAGCCCATTCGGCAACCCTAGCAGAACATAGGCCGGGAATCTAGGCAGTTCTATCCCAAAGCATTTGTCTACCTCGCCCAAAACCTCTTCCCAGTAAGGAGCCAGCAGGGGACATTCCCATAGTATGTGTGTTAGTGTACCAGTATTGCCACAGTTGCGCCAGCACGTCCCTGGTATTGCCCTGTCCATCTCGTGCAGTTTCTCCGGAGTACGGTACCAGTAGGTCGAGATTTTAGTGAAGGTCTCCGTAAGACCCGTGTGGTAGGCCGAGTGACGTGCGCGGAAGGAGATGTGTTCCCATTCTTTATGGCTCAAAACGCGCCCGAGCTCACGCTCCCAACGTTCCCGACCGGGGTTGTGAATATGAAAGGAGGGGGGCTGCAGCATTTTATACAGGTCTGAGATCAGTTTAGCGTCCGACGTGCGAGTAATTAACCAACGCTCATACGCTGTGATTTCCCGGTGTGCCGCGTCGCGCACTTGGGGTTGTAATGCCCAGTGGCGCGCCTGCATGTATCGCATGCGCTCCGTTTCCGGGAGGCCATAATCCCTCCTCAGGTCCGGGAAGGGGACAACCCCCTCAGGGCAATACAAGTGATACAGAGTGCAGCAGCGGGCCACCCGCCATCGCTCATAAGCGCCCTGCTCCATCCCGGGGCCGAAGTCCGGGTTGCCAATGAGCAGCGTAAAGGGAGAGGGGAAGGTGGTAAGCTCGCACCTGGCAGCCACCGAGTCCCACGTCCGGAGCGGGACCCGCGTTACCAGAGACGCATAGAGATTGGGGGGTCGATGGGCCCGCTTCAAGAATGGTACTTCCTGCAGCGTCCTTCCCGCCACCGCCTGGTCCTGGAACAGCCAGTGCTTATCAGACTCCCACCGGCTCCATTCCACTAGATAGCGGAGCTGAGCGGCCTGGAAATATTTCCGCAAGTCCGGTATCCCCAGCCCCCCGGATTCCGGTGACAGCATAGCAATGCTTCTCTTGATCCTCGGCCTGCGGCCCTACCACACGAACCGCGCAATGGCAGCCTGAGTCTCCGCAAGCCACCCCGCGGGGGGCTGGAGCGGCAACGCTCTGAAGAGGTACAGCACCTGAGGCAGGAGAGTCATCTTCACCGCGGCCACCCTACCCAGCAACGACAGCGTGCCCTTATCCCACCGGCCCAATTCCTCCCTGATTTTCGCGCCCAGCGCCGCGTAATTGGCCGTGACCATCTCCGGGAGGGAGGGCGCCAATAGGATCCCCAAGTACGGGATCCGGTCCCTGGACCAGCTCAGAGGGTAAAGCCTCTGTAGTTCCGCTCTAGTGGCGTTAGTAAGCGAAATGTCAAGGGCGGCCGACTTCCCCAGGTTCACCTTGAAGCCCGCCACGTCGGCGAATAAGTTCAGTTCCTCTACACAGGCCGGCAGCGATCTCCGCGGGTCATCCAGTGTCAGAATGACATCATCCGCGTACAGGCTGATCGCATGATGGAATTCACCCATCTTGACACCGACAATGTCGGGGTTCTGCCTGACCCTCTGAGCAAAGGGCTCCATGTACAGGGCAAAGAGCAGAGGGGAGAGAGGGCACCCCTGTCTCGTACCCCGCTCAATGGGGAAGGGTCGAGAGCTGCCCCCGTTCACCCGGACTACCGCAGAGGGGAACCGGTAACAATTGAAGATCAGATGACGGAACTTCTCCCCAATCCCGAATTTGCTCAGGACCTTCTCTAGGTAGGGCCAGTGCACCCTGTCGAAAGCCTTCTCCGCGTCTATGGACAGGAGCATCCTCTCCCCAGGGATCCTGGAAGCCTTCTCGAGGATGTGCGTCACCCTCTTTGTGTTATCTACTGTTTGCCTACCGGGCACGAAGCCCGCTTGGTCCGAGTCAACCATGCCCGGGAGGTGCAACGCCAGGCGTGCGGCTAATATACTGGTGAACACTTTCAAATCTGTGTTCAGTAGCGAAATGGGACGGTAGGACCCACAGGCGGTCCTGTCCTTACCCGGCTTCGGAATCACGGAAACCGTGGCCTGGAGAAATTCGGAGGGGATGGCTCCCGGTTCTGCGAAGGAGTTAAAAAGGCGGGTCAGTAGAGGCGCCAGTTCCTGACAGAAGGTTTTATAGAACAGCGGGATAAAGCCATCCGGACCCGGGGCCTTGCCCAATTTAAGCCGGGATATCGCCGTGATCACCTCCTCGATACGGATGTCACGCTCCAGATACTGAGCCTGCTCCTGAGACAACGACGGGAGCGGGACCGAGTCCAGATAGGCCATCTCAGCCCGGGCCGAGGGGGCCTCCCCGGTGTAGAGGTCAGCATAAAAGCTGCGAAAGACGTCTGCTATTTGCTCATCAGCCGTGACCCTACCACCGGTCGGGTCCTCCAGTTCCTTCACACGGTGCTGCTGGTGTTGCACCCTAAGTTTATTAGCCAGGAGCCGCCCACACTGATCGCCCCCTGTATAATATTTGTGTTTCAGGCGAAGCATCGCATACTCCGCCCGGTCCGTGTCAAGGGCCGCCAGGAGTTTCCGTGCCGCCTTCAGCTGCCTCCACACCCTGGGGGCCCCTGTCCTGTGATGAACCTGCTCCAGCTCCCTCACCTGCTGGGTGAGCTCATCTCTCTTGAGCTGTCGGTCCCTATTCTCGGCCGAGGAAATCGCTATAAATTCGCCTCGGAGCACCGCCTTCAGGGCTGCCCACTGTGTCGCACGAGAAGTATCCCCAGTATCATTTATGGTCTGAAAATCCAAAATGGCCGCCCGGATCTGATCCACCACCGACCGCCTGTGCAAAAGCGTGTCCCGGAGCCGCCAGACCCCTCTTGGCCGAACCACCGGGGGCAGAGTGAAAGCGCCCTCCACCGGGGCGTGGTCAGAAAGAGAGAGGACCCCCATGTCCACACTCGAAGCCAAAGGGAGCATTGGGCCCGACACAAGGAGATGATCTAATCGCGCATAAGATCTATGGGCATGTGAGAAGTAAGAGTATGCGCGGGTGGTGGGGTGGAGGTGGCGCCACATGTCATGCAGATCCAGCTCCTCAAGTCGAGCTCGAATCGAGCCCGAAAGCTCACCCAACTGGTGGCGCCGCTGCACAGACCTGTCCACCGCCGCATCGAAAACCAGGTTCAAATCACCCCCCAGCACTATGTGCCTATCAGAGGTGGATGCTACGTCCTCCAAAGCCCTGTGTAAGAATTGGTCCTGGTGATCATTGGGGCAGTAGATGGTGCCAACAGTCAGTGCTAAACCCCCCATCTTGATCCTGTACACTAGAAGTCTCCCTTTCTGTTCTGCTACCTTGCACACGACCTCTCCCCTGAACCCCCTAGAAAACAAGATCGCCACCCCTGCCGTCTTGGAGGCGCTAGAGGAGAACAGCTGCGTGGGGAACTTAGGGGTACGCATCCTCGAGCAGTCCTTAGCCAGCAAATGGGTCTCCTGCAACAGACAGATATCCGCTTGTGAGTTTTCTAACAAGGATAACACTGCCCGCCTCTTAACCGGATTATTCAGCCCTTTCACATTGAGAGTAAGCACCTTAAGAGCCATCAAGGAGGGGGATCAATGGAGCACATGTCAAGAGGCAAAGCCCCGCAGGCAAACACAGAAGGCACCACTCGAGGCCTCAAAACAGAGCAA
The DNA here is from genome assembly GCF_964263255.1 of Lissotriton vulgaris. Lineage (NCBI taxonomy): Eukaryota > Metazoa > Chordata > Amphibia > Caudata > Salamandridae > Lissotriton > Lissotriton vulgaris. The sequence continues at coordinate 1,182,157,091 of NC_141696.1, forward strand.
CTTTGAACCGTCCACTGGCACAGTACAGTCCCCGAACCCCAACACCCCACAACTAGAAAAACCCCCCTTGTCCCCACACAACCAAATCTACACCACCCCCCGCAACTGGCCCCCCCTCTAGTCCCCAGAATCAAAACATCTGCCCGCCTGTCCCAACCCCAGTCCCTGCTACTCAAACTTTTCAAAAAAGACATTGTCCCAGTCTGGCCCGTAACGGGCAGGGCCGTGGTAAATCAGTCTAGTGGACGTCCAGCCACCTCCTCCAGCACTCGCCATTCCTCCCAGCCCACCCCCCGGATCCCCGCACCTGCAAGAGGAATAAGCTAAAGTAGACTCCCCCCGGAGTGAGTTCAGGCCGTCAGGGCCACTTCGCCGTTCGCCGCCACTCTGGAGGCCTCCTGGATGGCGGCCGCCATGTCCGCTCTGATCACGGGCGAGCCCGGACGCTCCGACGGAGGAGAGGTCCCCCCTCCAGCTTGCTGCCATCCGTCACGAGTGCTTCGCCTCCGCCGCGGAGCCGGGGTATCTGTATCCGATGCTGTGAGGCCCAACACCGCGCAGACATCCTGGAGGGACCGAAGCTGATGCAAAACACCGTTCCATCGGAATATCAGACGGAAGGGGTGCCCCCAAGAGTACTGTGTCCCTTGTTCCCGGAGAAAGTCAGTGGCGATCTTGAATGATTTCCTCTTCTGCAGCGTGACTGTAGATAAGTCCTGAAACAGGGTCACAGGGTGGTCCCGGAATCGGAAAGATTGCTGCCCTCGTGCTTCTCGGAGGATTCGCTCCTTCAAGGGAAAGTCCGGGAGGAAGGCCAGAATGTCCGGGGCGGGCGCCGTAGCTCTGCGGGGGCGGCCCACCCGATGTGCTCGGTCTATGCGGATCCGAAAGTCCTCCGACTCTCCCAGGATCGCACGAAAGAGGGCCACCAGATAAGCAGTCACGTCTTCACCCTCCTCACCGGACGGCACACCGCGGACCCGTATGTTGTTCCGCCTGGACCGATTTTCAAGGTCCTCGGCGTGGGCCTGTAGCTCAATCTGTTGCTCCCGCAGTCGCAGGACCTCCTGCTGCAGATGGGTGATCTCTTCATCCCTGGAGTGACCCGCTTCCTCCACTGTGTTCACACGTTCCCCCAGGGAGTCCATCTCTCTCCTTACTTCGCGGACCTCCCCGGCCACCTCACGCTTGAGCGTTTGAAAGTCCTCCCGAAGGGAGCTAAAGAGCGATTCGAGAAATGATCTCGTCACCGGGGGTTCTCCGCCATCTGCACCCCTGGTCGGGGCCGGGGAGGTCGTGGCGGGTTGGGTTCCACCGCTGCGTAGGGTGCCGCGTCCCAGCATGTCCGGCAAAGTTCGGTCACCCCGTCGCTGTCCTCTAGCGTTCGACATTGCAGCTGAGTAGAGGACGTTGAGGGCAAAGAAAGCAGCTATATGCCAGCCGGGGGCAGCGCTACATAAAGAGCACCAGGAAGGCCGAGCTGCCCGGCCGGAGACCACAAAATGGCCGCTCTGTGATGTCGAGGGGCCAACGCCCAATATGGAGAACCCCTCTCCGTCTCTGATCCGGGACCCAAAATCCGGCCAGTGGGCAAAGTCACGGTGCGATGGTCGCCGGGGGCCGTAGCCTCAGGGGGAGATCTGCCCCGGGAGCCCCGTTCCGCTGCTCCGCTCAGACAACCGGCCGGAGCGGCCTCTCCCAGCGGGCCTCTTCAATCCACGGGCTGGCGTAGTGAGGCGATGTCGACTCCGCCTCCGCTCTTCACCTCCGCTCTGCTCCGTTCCGCACAACCGCCGTCGGACAACTCCGGGCCGTTCGCGAAGCCGCTGCTGACTCCCACTCCGACAGTTCATGCACCGCTGCGGGCTTCACACACAGGCGGCTGGGCGCTCCGTCACGCTCCGAGGGTCGGGAGACTCGCAGCTTCCAGCTCGCACACGGGCCATTCAGCGGGCCCCGACCCGAGCTTCACCGGTCAGGATCTCACCCCCGACGGCGCAAACCGGGCTCAGCAGTCGCTCCACACCTCCACCGTGGGCACCAGGCTCAGTCGCCGCGTGATCCGGGGGGGAATCAGCGGTTACAAGCGGTGCAGGGATTCAGGGGTCCGGGAGCTCTCGGCAAGTGCGACCTCTCAGCCCGCCATCTTGGCCACCATCAGATTTTTTTTAAGCACAGGCAGGATAAGTGATCTGCACAGGATCACAGGACACTGAGCTGACGCTGGGATTCAAACTACCCAGTTCCAAAGTCAGCAGCTCAGGCTGTTAGACCACATCTCGCCGATTGATATTGGCGTGAGTAGCTGCTGATCTTTGAAAGTAAAACAACAGGAGAGAAACGACAATACTGATACTACAACTCATATCTCTTAATGTCTTCCAAATAAAGAATTCTATTCAAGACTGGGAAATGCTATTTAATAGCTATTTATTAACCAAATTAGGGTGCTAGATATATTGGATGAACCTCAGTACATCATTAATGAATTAGTACAAATAATGAGAAAGGACACAAAACAGGATAAAATCACTATCAAACCATCATATAGTCGCTAATCATACATATCACAGTCATCCCACTACCATTCACACATTCATGCACACCGGTTTCTGGCATTCCAGCCGTCTTCAGCCCGGCTTGCTTGAATCCAGAGCATAACACAGTAATAAGCATGGATGGGCAAGGGGCAATAACATTTTCAATTCCAACACTCCCTCTTAGAGAGGTAGTTGTAACCCCCAAGGTGATTAGCTGTCATGGTGTGAGGAGATTCCCACTGAAGAATCATACACCTCTGGTGGGAAAGGGAATTCATCCCAAACAAGGAGCATTCCTGTACAGCTAGGTTTTGTTTTGTTGTCTTTGTTCTACGTCTTTCCTAAAGAGACCAAGGTTTTCTATATGTATTTATTAAAGTCAAAACATCAACAGAACATGAGCATTTACAAGGAGTGGTGAAATCCAATGTTAAGGCTTTTTTTTAAAGTTCTAATATGCCAACTAAGGAAGGAGGTGTGATCTAGTTCCTAAACTGTCAATCTGAGGACCTTGGCTTGAATACAACTTGGCATTGACTGAAAATAGTGCAGTTGTGCTGCTGAACCGTGCCTGTCCCAAACATAATCTGTGTAATTGGTTAGATGTCATGTAAACATCATAACCCAACTTCTCGGAACATGTTGCCCTGGCCACCCACCAGTTTAGTGAGTAAATTACTAAATCACTGGACAGAGTTCTACCAGTCAGATGGCAAAACAGATATCCAGCTGGCCCATACATCTCCTTCGTTTAATGCCCACTTGATGTCCCTGAAAAAGGAGTGCAAACATTTGGAGAGAAGATGGAGAAAGACTTAGGATGAGTCCTGCAAATCTGAATATAGGAAATCCATCAGACGATAAGACACACAGAAATTAAAGCATCTCAAGCCTTCTTCTTCTTCTCCAAAATTGCTAACTCCTCTAACCCTCCTAAAGATATTTTTAATACATTACTCAGCCCCCAACAATTAGTCTCACTCCGGATGCCTTAGTCGAGCACAGTGATAATCTGGCCTGTTACTTTCAGAAAACAATCATGGCTATATATTCCTCTTTCTATGACACTATTAACTTGGCTGATGCTCCTTGTAGGTAGTAATCTAACACTGGATCAACGAGAGGGTCTGTTTACTGCCTTTCCAGTCTCACAGTGAATCTTGTAAATGATCTTCTAAACAAAGTAAGATCAGGCTCTCCCTTGGACCCAGCCCCCTCTCCATATTATTCACTAAATACGTCGCTCCTGTGCTGACAGTTACTCAACATCTCCCTCTCCTCTGAACAGGCAGCTCACCAATGAAAGCATGCAATAGTCAGGCCAATTTAAAAAAAAAAGGAATTTTCACCATCTCTGTCTCCGTAATTATTGGCCTATCTCCTTGTTACCTGGAGTCTACAAATTCTTAGAAAAACATGTTCATAAAATCTCTCCCCTGTCCTCGAATCCAAGGAAGTGCTTCATCCAACTCAAATGGGCTTCCGCCCACAACACTGAAACAGCGCTGTTGGAGGTGGACCAGGAACTGAGACGGCTCCTTGATCAAGGAGGATCTGCAGCCATTATTCTCTTAGATCTCAAGCTGCCTTTGACACTGTGGACCATCTAACTCTCACTCAGAGAGTTTCAAAGGCCGGTGTCAAGGGCCAGGCACTAGAATGGCTCAACTCTTTTCTGGGGAACCAAACCTTTCAGGTCTTGGATCAGTCCTATAACTCATCAGACTTCCCCTTAGCTGTGTGGTTCCTTAGGGCTCCTCCCTGAGCCTCACCCTTTTAATCATTATATGCTCCTCCTTACCGACATCGTGCTCTCATTTGGGCTTTCATTGGTCTCAAATGCCGATGACACCCAGTTGGTCATGTCAATTTCCCTCGACCCCAACTCCAGACAGCTGTTTTTGATTCCATGTCTCCAGGAAGCAGCCAGTTAGATGGCTGGTTGTAAATTTAAACTCGATGAGGAAGAAGTTAAACGTGATGTTGAGGAAATAGGCGACCATGTAGCGACCCTTGAAGAGCATGAAAACAGAAGGGATGAGGAACTGAATATGAAGCAGCAAGAAATCCTCCAGCCTAAAGAGCAGAATATTGAGCAACAGGGACATGCGGAAGAACTGCAAAACTGTTACTGCTGCAACTATGGGTGCATCAGAGGTGTGAAATCAGGTGCAGAGGGAGAGGACATTAGGGAGTTTGTTGTGGCCCTCTTTCGCCAGGTGTTGGGCGACGACCACACAGCTGACATCCAGATTGACAGGGTCCATTGGTTGGGGTTGCCTAGAAGTGGTAAAGCTCCACCGCCGGATATTCTGGTTTGTGTACACGACTGAAGGAACTGATTATTAAGAAGGCGAGAGCCGCTCACCCCTTGCAGTTCCACGGTCACTCTCCAACATTTTTCCAAGATCTGCCGACTGACACCCTGTTCAAGCGACGTGAATTTCAGCTGATTACGATGCACCTAAAAGAGAAAGGAATCACACACTCCTGGGGTCATCCCTTCCGCATTATATTCCGCTATCAGGGTAAGCTGCGACAGATACGTTCACTTCAGGAGGCCAGGGATGTCCTGGGAATTGCGAAGCCCATGTCCACGGAAATGCAGCGTATATCCCTGGAGGGATCGAGGCACACTCAACCTCGCTGGCAGACGATGGTTAGGAACCCATTCTTCCACAGACTGGACACAGCGACTAAAGTGAAGGAACAAGAAGCAGTTATTTCCTCGCTGGCCACTAGCCCGTACCATTCGTCCCCCAGCTGAATGCTTACAGGAAGCACGATGAGCACAACTAAGTGGTGGAGTCGGAGACCGCCCTCACCTTCCCCTAGAGCTTAGCCGTGGGCACTTGCCCCCTTACCCAGTTCTACTGAGACAAACTTTTGTCTCTAGGAATGCTTGCTCTTGTTCCACCCAGTCTGATGTGAACGTTTATAATGATTTCTTGCATGGGGTTTATTTTTTTGTGTATTCTGCACCGGTCATAGGGAGGCCAGATATGCAAGGGTAGCGCCGCACACTCCCTGGCCCACCCCACTTCGCCCATCCTACTATGCGTACACCCCCATATACCACTTAACATCGGATACACCACATGGGTAAGGATGTAAAGATCGTATCCCTCAATGTACGGGGCCTCAACCACCCTGTGAAATGCGCTGCCATCCTCTCCCTACTGGAGAATGCAGACAATGACATTTGCATGTTACAAGAAACCCACTTATTAGCTAGAGACACTGCCCGCATGAGAACATGCCGATTCCCACACCAGTACTGGTCCTTGAGTGGCAGTAAAAAATAATGGAGTGCTATCCTGTTTAGAGCAAAATTCGAAGGGAAAGTTCTCTCTACCCTATGAGGTGAAGGGGAGGGTTCTCGGACGTAGAATTTAATGGGGCTCCACTCCTTTCACCTTAATTAATATCTACATGCCAAACACGCACCAATACCCCTTTATTATGAGGACCCTCTCAAAAGGTCCAGCATCTCCTGACGTAGCGATCCTGGTGAGAGGTGGCTTTCACTTAGTAATGGATGATGCCAAGGTCCGTTCCCACCAGCGGTCAGCTCAGATAGGGGCACTATCCCCAGTGGGTAAACAATGGTTCAAAGATAATGGGCTGCATGATGTCTGGCGCCACCACCACCCAGAAACATGGGATTACACATACTACTCAGCTACACACAAATCTTATGCGCGCCTAGACCACTTTCTAGCCTCCACAGCGCTTCTGCATAGGGTGCGTGAAGCAAATATAGAGCCACGGTCCCTGTCGGACCATGCGCTGATCACTGTCACCATTCAATCAGTTGAGGCCAGCCACAAATACACGAGATGGTGCCGCCGGGAGGGCCTGTTGCAGTCACCGGAGACGGTGAAGGTGATCTGGTCAATAATTGTAGAATACATACAACATAATGAAAGGGAGGACACCTCGTCGGCAGCGATATGGGAGGTCCTGAAATTAGTAACGAGGGGGGAATTTATGGCTCTTCCGCTGACAATAGAAAGCATCAGGAGATCCGTCAGAACATTGAACAAGAGGTGGGAGAGCTGGAAACTATACATACTCAGTAAACAATGGGGGAACCCTGTCTCCCTCAGAACATGGGTATAGTAATGCAAAAAGTACAGTGTTTCTGTCGGTTGTAACCAACTATTTCTTATGAATGCAATTCAATTCAGAACAAGTTATTTTCTGCACAAGTTAAATGTTAAAGCGTTTTCAGGGAACACACTGTAGAAACACAAAAACCACAAAGAAATCAGGTTTTTAAGGAATTGGGATATTTTATATCAATTGCATCATTTATATAAAATATCCCAATTCCTTAAAAACCTGAGGGCATATTATCAAGGGGGTTTGGGCCAGATGTAGGTAGCCCTTTACCGATCGGAAACGGCCGAAAATACCGATTTTCGGCCGTTTCCGATCGGTAAAGGGCTAGGGAGATGTAGGTGCACATATTCGGTAATTTTACCGAATCGTTAATATTACCGAATCGGTAAATTTACCGATTCGGTAATATTTAACGAATCGGTATAATTATTACCGATTCGGTAATATTTACCGATTCGGTAAAATTACCGATTATGCTATGTGGGTAGCCAATTTTACATTGGCAAATGGCTTACAGAATCGGTATTTTACCATGGAATACAAATCCATGGTAAAATACCGATTCCTGTGTACATGCACATCTGTGCATGTACACATGTGCCATGTGACAGACAGACGTGCCCTTAGGGCATGTCTGTGTGCCACATTGCACACATGCCCGTTTTGGGGGTGCTAGAGGGTGTCAAAGTGACACCCCCTGCACCCTTGACAAAATCGGTATTTACCGAATCGTTGAATACCGATTCGGTATTTGAATTGAATCCTATGGGCTTCAAAGGCCCATAGGATTCAATAGCAAATACCGATTCGGTATTTACCGAATCGGTAAATACCGAATTTTAAGGATTCGGAAAAGAATCCAGATGTTGGGACCTACATCCCATTTACCGATTTTGAAATACCGAATCGGTAAAATTCGGTATTTCAAAATCGGTAAATGGGATTTACCTACATCGGGCCCTTGATCTCTGCTTTTTTGGCTTTAAAAGCCAAGAAAGCGGAGATAAAATTATCTCCCTATTACCTAGCTGTCGCTAACACCAGTTAGCGACAGCTAGTAGGAGATAGCGACCATCTTGGGCCCCGCTTTGCATATCAGTGATATTTATCACTAATGAGATGCAAAGTGGGCGTGCCAAGATGTTAGCGACTGTAAACAGTTGCTAACATCGCTATCTCCTATTACCAACTTTTGGAGATATTCGCGCTAAGCGCGAATATCTCCAAAAGCTAACACCTGCCCTGAGCAGTTCTTAGCCATGTTATCCAATGGGAGGTGGATAACATGGCTAAGAGCATTAGCTCGGTAATGCATGAATATCGCTGACTTTTCAGCGATATTCATGCTTTGTGGCGATTTTTATCGCATTTGCGTTAAACCTTGGTAATACCAAGGTTTATTTGCGGTAAAAATCGCCGCAGCTCAGCGGTAAATTTTTCCCGCTAACCAAGCAATAGCGATAATTATCGCTATTGCTTGGTAATATGCCCCCTGATTTCTTTGTGGTTTTTGTGTTTCTACGCTGTGTTCCTTAAAAACGCTTTAACATTTAACTTGTGCAGAAAATAACTTGTTTTGAATTGAATTGCATTCATAAGAAATAGTTGGTTACACCCGACAGTACTTTTTGCAGGAAACTGTACATAAGCGCACAGATGCTCCAAGGGTATGGAGAGAACTGGAGAAGAAACATCTCCTCCTAAAGCCCCTAGATATGAATAGGGTTGAGTACGCCCTACTCCATCTCCGCCATAAATTCTACCTGTGCAGCAACAAATGTGGCATGTTGCTTGCTCAGAGGCTTAGAGCTTAAACTCTGGCGGCGGCTATACCATCGATTAAGACGCCCTCAGGCGAGGAGGTGCACTGGGATCTCAGATAGCAGCGACCTTTGGTCAATTCTACCAGTCTCTGTATACCGCCCAACGGATTCTGGACCACCCGCAGAGACAGGGGCTACAATTTGGAAGTGATGTCCATAAGATAAGCCTTAATGCGGACAACGTAATTCCATTCCACTCACCTGTCTGCCCATCCTCATGGCCGAGCTGGAGGCCTTTGGGAAAGTGTCAGGATTTAAAGTGAACCTAAGATTCTTAACCTTTCCTCCCCCAAGGCACATGAAGAGATTTTAAGGGAGAGATTCCCCCTAAAATCTGTCAAGCAACCGATAACTAACCTGGGCACCTTCCTGGCTCCAGCGATAGCGAAAACCCTGGGGATGAACTACTCCGCTCTGGTGGAACAAACGACGAAGCCCTGGATAGGTGGTTGAGACTAAAACTAGGCTGGTTTGGGAGTATAGCAGCGGTAAAGATGATGTGCTACAGTGGATTCTATATGCTTTCCAGATTCTACCCCTGGCCACCCCCCTCCGAAAGCTATAGGCGCTATGCAACTAGCCATTAACAAATTTGTCTCGGGAGGGAAGAAGGCGCGATTACCCATTTCCCAAATGACACAACCTAAGCAGGACGGAGGGGTGCATCTCCCACTGGTACATAGATATCTTCAAGCCTCCCACCTCCGGTATATTCTGGAGTGGAATCGTCCGCTCTCTGAAAAACACTTGACCTTTATGGACCAGGCGGTAGCTGGAGCAAATATATGGAGGAAGGCGTGGCTCCCGCGTAATTTAAGGGCCTGGGGTTTCTACTCTTCCCCTGTCACTGTGACGACTCTAAAGGTATGGGATGCCATGCCATTTAGGAGAGGCCTGACAACATTCCCCTTGCCGATGCCCCCAATAGTGGACAACCCAGACTTCACACCAGGCTGTAAATCTGAGGTCTTTCAGAGATGGAGAAAAGTGGGGTGTTAAAGGGTGGTTTTGCTGTTTGATGTAGAGGGCATACTTTCCTATGAACAACTGCAATTGGATTCTGGTCTGCCCAAGTCGGACGACTTCCACTACCTGCAACTTAGGTATTGGGTCACTTCACTGACCTATCTAGTGAAAGCCTCTCGGCCGCTTACCCCTTTTGAGAAGTGGCTAACGTGCAAACAGGATGAAACGCATATGATCTCAGAACTGTATGTTATGCTTGCCACAGAGCAGAAGTTGGGGGGGGCGTACAAAGGATCAACTACGATAGAAGTAGGAGCTGGGGAGGGTCCTCTCGGACAAAGACTGGGAGAACATCCATTACAGGGCATACCACACAGCCGATAACACTGCATGGACCGAATCATCATACAAAGTCACATCCTATTGGTATCTCACTCCAGCCAGCATTCATAGCTGGGACAAAAATCATACTGAGAAATGTTGGAGGGGGTGTGGCCTTTGCGGCTGCTTAGTGCACTTACTCTGGCACTGTCCAAGGCTGGTGCCCTTCTGGGAGGGGGTGTTGAATGATATTGGCAAAGCCTTTGATACTGAGATCCCACGCTTCCTTGCATACACACTACTGGGGCTATCAAACGTGCTGACATTTTCCCTTCACTCACTGAGGGGTAGACAGATGGCACTGGCATTGCTAGCAGCGCGACAAACGATCCTTGCGCAATGGGGCTCCACGAATGTCCCTGACCACATGGCCTGGCTGCATAGACTTTGGCTGACTCTCGCCATGGAACGCCTCTCACTAGTTAAAGATCACAAGGGCGAGACCCTATGCCGAATTATGGGCCCCATTCATCCAGCTACTGTCGAAGGAGTTTAGGAAGGTAACAGGCCCCAAATATCTCCAAATTTTGCATTTGATTTCTGAGGTAGAAGGGGCGAAGACGTCCCGCATGTAGTGGGGCAGACCTTATAAGAAGTCTAGGAGCTCATGGAGGGCAGTATCAACGCTAATGAATCTATGACAGGTGCAGATCTTTTTTCTTTTCCTTTGAGGGGTGTGAGGGAGGGACTTTTGCTTATCTCTTCATTCAGTTCTGTGTTGTTTCTAGATTTGTTCTCATTATTGAAGTTAGGTTTTCTACACAATGCAGACATCGCTGCCAGCCCCGGGGTTGTAGGCACTGAAGCTGTGTAAATGTAACTCTCTCTTTGACCCCACACTGCCGGCCAATATGGTTGTAAGCACACAGTTGTGTATTGCCTCAGGATTGTCACTTAATACTAATAATAAGATTGGTTCCATAAACTCAATGAGGATAAGATGAAAGGTATGCTGCTGGGTAATAACTTCTGCAGTAATGCCCCAAGCCCCTTACCAGACTGGCAAGTTGCCTTCTCCAAAAAGCTCAATAAAGAGCTTTGGGATGTGACTGGACCCCAATCTCAAGATGGACCATCAAGTAAAAAAGGTTGCTGCCAGCTGCTATAGCATCTTGACATTATTGAGGAAGGTGAAGAACCTTCTTTCATCTACAGCCAGAAGAGTGATCATACAGGCCCTTGTCCTATCAGGCCTTGATTACGGGAACGCCATATATCCTGGTTCACCCAGTTACGTTGTCAGAAGGTTGTAGATTGTACAAAATGCTGCTGCCCGACTTCTAATGAACATACCGAACATCAGTCTGCTGCTAAGGCTCTAAAAGACCTCCACTGGCTTCCGATGTAATGCCAAGTTCAGTTCAAGTGCCACTGCATTATGCATAGGGGAATTAATAGTAAAAGCCCTTTATTGTTAAGACCATTGGCATCCCAATATCTGCCTGGGAGACTTCTTCTATCTTCCTCATTTATTGAAGGTTCCCCGGATTCGTAGAGCTGATTGGGGTGGACGCTCCACCTCTTTTCTGGCATCCAAACTGTGGAATACCTTACCTCTTGAACTTCTGTCTAGTGGAGCACCAATTGACCTTCTGTAAAGCCTTGAAGGCCTGGCTGTTTAGGGATTATTCCTTTGCAGCCCACGATGATCTACGGTTTCTGTTGCAACACTGGGAGGCCCCCGAGTAGCTGTGCACAATATAAAATCTGCAGAATAGAATAGAATAGTTGTGGAAAATCACTTAATCAAAATTTGACTAAAATGTAAATGTGACAGACAGTCCTTGGGGCTGGTCGCTCCTGTGTGCCCTGTGCAGCATGTCCGGCAGGTCCTCCCGCTCAGCGGCTCCCGGATTGCGTACTCAGACCACGCCGGAGGGGAGCGAAGATGGCGGGTGTTAACAATGGGATTTCTGGTTGGCTAAGGCTTGCGCCAAAGCCAGGCAGAAACCATCATTCCTAAGTCAGGGTAAGGAAGTCACCCGCCAAGACAACCCCTGCTCACCCTCTTGGTAGCTTGGCACGAGCAGTCAGGCTTATCTCAGAGGCGATGTGTAAAGCATTTGCGCACGCACGCACCCACCAGCAACAACATCCAAGGCCCCCCACAAAAGGAACTCCACACAAGGTATATGTAAAAATAGCCTTTGTATTGCAAAACACATTAAATAGAAACACACACTTTACAATGTGCCAACAGGCACGGGCAGAATTTACAGGGGATATGTACAGGACAGGGCCACATGGGCCACTGTCAGGAATATGCACTTTTAGAACTAGGATACTTGTTAAAATTAGCACTTAGAATATAAAATCACTGTAGCACCAAATAGCAAATAGAACACACAACCAGTAACTACTGGTAAGAGGTAAGTACCACCCACGCAACCCTAACCACCTTAGGAGAATGTTACGCAGGGAACCAGGACCTCACTAGCATCACCTGTACTAGGAGAAAACAACCACCTAAGTATCACCATACATTTAGGGGTAAGCATGAACAGATTACACATGATGCATCACAACATTCAGAGGTGTAGGGAAGGAAAACACATGATGCATAAACATACATTCAGTGGTGTAAGAACAAGGCACATGACGCATCAAAACACATTCAGAGGTGCAGCACAGGAGAACACATGATGCATAAACAACACATTCAGAGGTGTAAGGAACAAGGCACATGACGCATTAAAAAGCATTCAGAGGTGCAGCACAGAATAATTCACAGAAATCACATTAGCACAGAACTTACATCAAAGTCCAGGTTGCGCCACTGCGCCAAAACCTAAACGTAGCAGCTGCCCACTACTTGCTGGGCAGCTGAGGGACAAGACAGGACAGGGCCTAAACGCTGCAGCTGGCACTAAGTGCTGCGCAGCTGGGGAACGCCAAGGTAGGGATGAAGGAGTGCGTCTCACTCCTAAGTCCAAGAACAAGTCCCTAGAAAGGAAAGAACCCTAAACGGTGCAGCTGCCCAATACTTGCTGGGCAGCTGTAGCAAATTGTGACAGGGGCTCTCGCTAGCCCCTCAGGAACCCACACTGCGCAAACTGGGAGCCTTCTAGGCTCTAGGACAAATACTGCACACCTGGGAGCCCTCTAGGCTCTGAAAACAAATGTGGGCCTTGGAGCCTTGGGGTTTGGACGTACAACTGTGCCCCCTGAACCCTCGTGGGCACTAAAACAACAATGCCCGTCGTTGGAGTCTTGTGGACTCTGGAGGAATTGGGCCCAGTGCGGGGGGAGCGGCCCGCTGCCTGCCGGGGCCGCTCTACCACCCAGAATGCCCGGGATCGTGAGAGTCCCTCGTGGGGGACTCAAAAAGAACTAAACGCCAGCCAAGAGCCTCTCTGGCTCTGACAATACTTGCCCCCTGGAGCCCCTCGGGGGCTCGAGATAAATGCTGGCGCCTTCGGTGGAGTCCCTCCTCTGGGGACTCAGAAAGAAACAACTGCCCCCGGCGTTGGAGTCCCTCGTGGACTCAGGAACAGCAGAAGCACTGGGGAGTGACCCGCGGGGACGCCCACACTCACCGGATGGCTGGGAGGCGGCGTCTCCTCTCCGCGGCGTCTCTTCGGCTCGGCACTTGCGGTGGGGGCATTCTCTGGCGGCTGCGGGGCTCTCCCTCGGTAATGGGAGCCTCGCCTGACCAGCTGCCCGGCTTCACCCGGCCCCCCATCTTGGGGCCGGGATTTGGAAATGGAGCCCGCGAGGCTCCGGGCTAACAGCAGACCATGGTTTCCCCCAGGCAGGGGGAAGCGGAAACAACGTCCTCCAGGTCCCGCCCACTACCAGGCGGCTGGCCAGATATCGGCTTCCGGTGCTTCTCCCAGGCCGGCGGTGAATCTCGGGGCCAAAAGGAGGGGTGGGCACCCTCGACACCCAATTAAGAGATAGAAGCGAGGTGGGCACTCGCTGAGGAACACATAAACGGGGTGGGCTCCCGTATATAAAAAAAATACCATAACGAGCATAATGCAGGGTGGGCACCTGCGATGAAGGGGCCACCACAGGGAGAATCCCTGCGCTCGGGATTCCCTCACACGCGGCCACAGGAGAGAGAAGCCCCGCGCTCCCAGGGCGCCCACAGGCAGCATCAAGTCCTGGGGCAAGGGGAACAGAACAGAAACAGGTCCTGGAGGTCAGGGAGGCAAAGCAGGGCCCAGAGGCCAGCACACAGGGCAGTCCAGAAAGGAGACAGCCCCCATGGCGGTCCCTCCTGGGCCCCACCATCAGCAAAGCCCCCTCTGCCAGGGTTCAGGAAGTAGAGGGGTCCTCCAGGCATCCAGGAGCTGGGCAGGGCCCATGGAGGCAAGCCTTCCCCTGGGCCCCAGCAGCAGCACGCCCCTGGTAGATTCAAGTCAGGAACAAGAACATTTTGTAAGGGGACACAGCCCCTCTTTATATAGTGAATTCCTTTGTCTCAGGGTGGGGGAAAAACCAGTCGCAGCTAGTTTTGGAGCACTGTTGTTGTGCTCAGCCACCCTTTCCTTTCACTGGCCAGGCTAGGGTCATCAGTCGCACCACAGGGGTGGAGCCAGCATTGTGTGTGGGAAAGTCCAGCCCGATTCAGGTCCCAGGTGTACCACTCCCTCACATCACACATGCTAATCTCAACACTCACCACCGGGGCAGACCCATGGAGCCTGGCACACCAGCCAGCTCCAGCCAATCACAAGCCAGCACATTCACTGCACAGACAGGCACACTTCTAGAAGTGGCATTCCATATTAGACACAAACACGCTGCACGCATCATTGCGCAGCATTCAATCACACTAGTCCGCACATACCAAACTCGAGCCTGCACACCTCACAAAACAGGAACTATCAGTGACACAGACATTCCCCATGCATTCCTATGGGAGGGCAGGCCAACCTTACTCCACGCACTCAGAGTGCGCACGCACATTCCACTGGGACACAGTGAAAGTGTACAGAAACCAAGAATCACCATCCCTAGGTCACATGTAAAAAGCAAAAAGTTCAGGGGTGAACCTGCCAGAAGGGCCAAGTCCAACAGCGGGCGATCTAAAGATCTGTTGCGCTTCACTGCAAGTCTACAGTCGTGGTGGGGGCCAGCTGCTGCGCCGGGGAAATAATCGCCCGGTCTGCCCGTTTCCAGGCCTCAGTGGGGGAGCGAGGACAGGTCCCGGACCAGGTGCTCCCCAGAGCACGATCCCGGCCTGGAAGGAGACAAGATGGCGGGTGGTCCACGGAGGCCTAGCCAAAAGATCCGCAAATCTTCACGTCGGGCAGCTTTCCTTCAGCAACGGGCCCACTCACACCCCCCAGGCCACGTACCAGCCATACAAGGGCTCGGGGGCCCACCGAATCAGCGCCGTCTAGGGCAGATCGCAGTACCATCTAGGTGCGCGGCAACACCCGCTTCCTCCGCCTCTGCAGGGCCCTCAGGTCAGGTCAGAAACCGGTGCAAAGAGCACCGCCACAGCTGCCAGACTTTTTTGAACCGTCACCGTAGGAAGGTCTACTTAGGTTCGGTCTCCATATAACTGTTTGGGGACAGGGGATGGAGCAATTACAAAGTGATGTAGTGGCGAGGCCGGAGGGACGAAAACACACTGCCGCAGTGACAGATCTCCGGTCAGTGTTGCATGGGACTTTGTCATATTCATTGAGGGAAGGCCCGTCGGCCATCTTCAAGTCTGCAGAGAGCGGAGGGCCCGATTGCAAAGTGGCCATATCACACCCCTGGCACTGACTGTGGGGGTAGTTTAGCTGATCATCGTGCCCCCCCCTTGAAGCCCCAACAACTGTCAGTGGACACAGCCTCAGAGACTGTTGCTAGGATAGCGAGAGACCTGCTCCACTGCCGGGGGGCTGGGAGAGGAAACTGGGCGCTGTATAGGCCCCTTTCCCGCCTGTGACATCACTGGGGCCCTCACTGGTCTACCGGGCAGAGAAAGGCCTGGTTTTCTGCACACGCCACCTGGCCAAGCGGGTACTGGGAGTCGTAGAGCAAGAGAATCGCCCCGGCAGCACGAGGCCTGATTGAGGCGAGTGACCTGGTACTGCGGACCTACAGCGACGTAGCGTCGGCCAGGTGGTCCCCCGGAGCATGCTCCGGCTTGAGTTCCGACACTGTCATCCTTCCGAGCCTGGAGGGCTGATGGGTGACATCCTAGTGGATCCCTTGTTGCCTCCCCCGTGAGCCCTGCCCAGCACCATGGTGTCAGCCCGAGCGAAGAGGGAGAAGACCCTCAAGGACTTGCTATCAAAGCAGACAACTGGCCCTGACGCAGTGAACGCAACACCCCAGAACTCGGGGCACCCGGAGCAAATAGACGGAGCAGATGGACCAGCCATGAAGGCCTTCATGATGGAGCTATTCTCTGCCATCAAAGAGGACATATTGGATTTGAAGGGCCAACTCTCTGCTGATCTCAAAGAAGTCCGGCGAGACGTGGATGAGGTAGGAGAGAGGGTGGCCGCCCTCAAGGAGCACGAACTACGCCGCAAAGAGTACTTGCACCAGCTACAACAGGAAGTAATCCGGCTGCAGGATCAAAATCTGGACCTCCAAGCCCATGCAGAGGATTTGGAGAATCGCTCATGACGGAATAATATCCGCATTCGAGCAATCCCATGGTGAGCGGAGGGAGATAACCCGCGATTCTATGTCCTGGCTCTCTTTTGGCAGATCTTAGGAGACGACGGCCCGCAAGAAATTCAGATGAACAGGGTGCATCGCGTGGGCCTGCCCAGAGGAGGGAAGGCCTCCCCACCAGATGTGCTTGTCTGCGTGCATGACATCCAGCTTAAGGAGTAGATCCTACGCAGGGCTCTAGCGGCCCAGCCAATCCAGTTCCCAGGGGCACTCCCCGGCCCTCTTCCAGGATCTTCCGAGTGGTCACCTACTACCTCTGTGACAATGGAATTCCCAACATGTAGGCCATCCCTTCCGCATCATATTCAAGTACCAAGAGAAATTGGGACAGATCCGCTCTCTTGCAGAGGCTCTTGCTCTGCTGGAGCTGGACAACACGGTGGATGCAGAGCGGAGGGAGAGCCCCAAAGGCCGGGTCGCACGAAGACTGTCACAATGGCATACAGTTGGGAAAGCGTTGGCCTCTGAGAAACCAGACCCGGAGGAGATGGCGAAGGACTGGGAAGCGGTGATCTCCTCCCTTTTGCAACCCCATGACCGCCCGTGTTCCCCTTTAGCACCCCAGTTCAGCATACGGGATGGATGTCATGGAGCGAGGTAGGAGGGGCTCCTGGGTCGACTACCTTTCCTTGCCCAATGGAATGCCCTTCTGTTTTTCTTGGTTCGCCAGGTACTCTGTTCAGTGGTCTGCCACCAGTGGCCTGAACCCCTTTGGTTTTTCTTTGCAGATGGACTTATGTCTACTGTTCCTTCATGGGGTTGAGTTATTCTAGGTTGCCTTTTTATGTACACTTGTAGGGGTTTCTTTAAGGGGTTTCCCGTACCAGGACCTGCGCTTGCGTCCCTGCCTTGTCTGCCCACACGCTCTCTGGCCCCTATTTGTGCTCTGTTTCCTCAACCCTATGGGTGTGCCTTGTGTGCTAACCCCATTGGTTATGACTAGAGACCTAAAACTTGTGAGCCTCAATTTTCGGGGCCTGAATCACCCTACCAAATGCGCTGCGATTCTTTCCCTACTCGAACAGGCATATGGCGACATCTGCATGCTACAGGAGACTCATCTGCTTGCTTCCCTCACCAATTCTGGTCATCTGGCGCAGCAAAAAAAGAATGGGGTAGCAATCCTTCCGGGGGCTAAATTTGATGGTAAGGTGCTGACTACCTTCTATAAGTCCAGGGGCAGGGTTCTGGCTCTCCGTATTCAGCGGGGGTCCACTTTTCTCACTCTAATTAACATTTATGCACCCAATACACAGCAGGAGCCTTTTCTCCATTGACATATTACCGAAGGCTTGGCCTCCCCTGACTCTGCATTGGTGGTGAGTCGGGACCTCAACTTGGTCATAGACAATGACTGAGACCGCACGGGGTAGTGCTCCATGCACGTGGAAGCTATCTCTCCACAGGGTAAGCAATGGCTGGCTGAGTGCGGCCTTCACAATGTTTGGCGCCTTTAGCACGTGGACATGCGCGATTACGAAGTGCCTGTCTGTTGTTTGGAAAACCCTCAAAGCAGTGATTCGTGGGGAATTCATTGCGAATTCATCTACTGACGCTCGGAGACGCAAGGAAGTCCGTTCGGGCCTCGAAAAAGAAGTGGCAGAATTGGAGGCGATATATATATAAAGGTACCAGAGCCCCGAGGGTGTGGCGGTCACTAGAGAAGTGGATGCTTATTAAACGCTTAGATCTTGACAGGGCGGAATATGCCCTACTTCACCTTCGTTTTACTTAGGTAATGGCAGATGTGGGAGAATGTTGGCACAGTGATTGCGTGCCAGGGCAGTGGCGGGGACTTTTACCTCCCTCAAGCAGCCTACAGGCGGGGAGATCCACCTGGACTCCCAGATCGTTGAGGAATCCCGGTGCTTCTACCACTCTCTCTTTAGAGGAGATACACCTGACCCCCCTGACGCTCAAGACTATTTGGATTCTAGCAACTTTACTCATCTCCCAAAGGCGCTGGCAGACCCCTTAGGAGACCCAATATGGCTGGACGAGGTTATCTCAGCCATTTCTCGATTGAAGCTTGACAAATCTTCGGGTCCTGACGGTTATCCTGCCCTGTTTAATAAAACATTCTGTCACGAGTTAGCTCCCCTCCTAACACCAAATGCATTCTCTATCTCATAGACAGTGTTCACCGCTCCCAGGTAGGAGATGTGCTTTTTTCCGTTGACACTCAAAAGGCGTTCGATTGAGTATGTTGGACATATCTCTTCGACATCTTGCGGGGCTTCAGGTTTGGGCCCGCTTTATTCAATGGGTGCAGTGTATCTACTGTGACCCCGGGCATTTGTTAGAGTTAATGGGCTTCCTCCCCCTTTGAGATCGCCTGGGGTACGAGGCAGGGGTGCCCCCTCTCGCCCCTCTTATTTGCACTTTATATGGATCCCCTTGCGCAGAAAATCCGCAATCACCCGAGAATCCAGCATCTCAAGTTCAGAGGTGACATCCACAAGATAAGCCTCTATGCAGATGATGCCATCCTCTCCCTCGCACAACCTCTTACCTCCCTCCCCACGCTGGTTGACAAGCTTGAGTCCTTTGGTCGGCTTTCCGGTTTCAAGCTCAGCCTTAGCAAGTCCCAGGTCCTCAACTTGTCCTTACCGCAAATACAGGTGGAAGACCTCAGGCAGACTCTTCCCCTACACTGGTCTAGTGACCCTTTGCCCTATTTGGGCATTCTTCTGACCCACTCACTCCCACCTACGCTAGAGCTGAACTACTCAACCTTAGTGGCTCAGACGTATAAAGTGCTGGACGGGTGGACTAAACACAGTGTATCCTGGTTTGGGCGCATCGCCGTGGTGAAAATGACGATCCTGCAGTGCATACTATACCTAGTTCAGACCCTCCTGTTAGTTCCGCCACCTAAAGCACTGCAGACCTTGCAGCTTGCCATGAATAAATTCATTTGGGGCAATAAGAAAGCACGCCTTTCGGTAGTGCAGCTATCGCGCCCCAAAGGGGACAGAGGGATGAATCTGCCTCTAGTTCACAGATACCTCCAGGCAGCGCACCGTCACTACGTGCTGGAGTGGAATCACCCACTTTCAAAGAAGCACTGGACCTTTATGGACCAGGCAGGTGCTGGCATGAATGTCTGGCGTGAAATCTGGCTTCCCCGCCGGTCACGTTCATGGGGCTTATACTCCTCCCCGGTCACGGCGGCGACAATGAAGGTGTGGGACGAGGTGGCAGTCTTGAAAGGTCTTACCACCTTTCCATCCCCGATGACGCTGATGGTAGACAACCCAGATTTTCCCCCGGGAGTTAAGACTGCAGTTGCTCAGAGATGGAGGAAAGCTGGGTGTAAGCGTTTTGGCCACTTATTTGATCTTGAGGGCCTCATCCCGTTTGATCGGGTTCGACAAGACTATGATCTTCCCCACACTGATGAGTTCTATTATTTGCAGCTCCACGACTGGGCTACCACTAAGGCCTATCTGCCACACGTCTCTCGTAAGCTTACCCCTTTCGAGAAATGGATAGCGAACAAGATCGATGATAAGCACCTCATAGCAGAACTTTATGTTCTCCTCACTCAGCGCACACACAGGTAGTCGTCTTGCGGCCAACTCCGGTGGGAAGAAGAACTGGGTCGGGCTCTCAAATTCAAAGAGTGGGACAATATTAATTATAGGGCTCGCCACACGGCATACAACACTGCAGGGACTGAATTTACATTTAAAGTAGCATCTTATTGGTATCTCACATCAGCACGGATCCACCAATGGGACAAAAACCACACTGAAAAATGCTGGCGGGGCTGTGGCTTGACAGGCTCTCACGCACATCTTCTTTGGCACTGCCTGAGGCTAGAGCGTTTTTGGGAACAGGTACTTAATGATATTGACACGGCATTTGAAACTGAGATTCCCTCGTTTCCCAGCTTACACTTTGCTAGGGCTATCGAATCCACTCACCTTCCCATTACGGTCATTTCGAGGCAGGCAGATGGCATTGGCACTAATCGCAGCTCGCCAGGCGATCTTAGTCCACTGGGGTACTCCCACGGTCCCGGATAATATGGCCTGGCTCCACAGGCTCTGGATGACCCTTGCCATGGAGCGACTCTCGCTGGTCCGAAATCAGAAGAGTGAGAAATACACAGAGCTTTGGGCTCCTTTCATAACGTTGCTGTCGAAGGACCTCCGTGAGGTCACTTGCCCCAAATTCCTGCAAGTGTTACGTCTAATACCATCAACTGCGGAGTAGGTGACGCCCTGTGTACGTGAGAGGGAGGACTGGAGGGTGGGCATGGTGGGGGGCATGGGTCGCCCTGCGACCCCTAATATCTTGGTACGGGTTCCCCTTTGTTTTCCTTCTTCATGGGAGGCGATTGGGTGGGTGGTTTTCTTTATTTATTTGTTGTTCTCTTTCTAGGTGGGTGCTCGTTTCTGGACTTATGAGGTCCTTGACAGAGTAGGCTTTATCTAATTGCTGGACTTAACTCTGAGCGCTACCAGCCTCTGGGATGTCGGCATTAATGCAATAGTGTTCTATTCTCACTTAATGCCTCATTTGTTAGCCGCCGGCCCCTGTGGCTGTAGGCAAATGGCTGTGTACAAATGTCGAGACACCTACCAATTAACTCAATAAAAAAAACGTATTCCATAAAATGTAAATGTGGGAGATATTGCTGTAAGTGTGTGCAACAAAAAGATTTAAGCTACCACTTGATGAATACAGTCTAGCATCATTTTCCATCACTTCCCATAATGTGCAACGTTCTGTTGCTCTTGGGCTAGGTTCATGCTATAGAAATACCAACACATGCGTGCTTATACTATGTGAAGAGGTAATTCGCTTATTATTCTCTGTGTATACTCCTTCCTGTTGAGCTGTTTGTGGGCCCCTCTCATGTTGTGACAGCCAGATGGAAGCTCCCTACAATTTTCTTTATTCCAGTTTATTCTTCACACCTCAAGTCTGCTTTTCAGTGAATGTGGGAGCACATTTGTGGGCACATTGGGAGATTCCTCCCACACTCATCTTCTTGTTCCTTAGAAGCATTTTATCATGATGCAATTCATGCTTCTTTTAATCAGAAAAGACACTTTTCCTTTCTGTGCATCGGACAGGGGGCGTAGCTATCATTGGTGCAGCAGGTGCAGTGGCACCGGAGCTCAGAGCCCGGCGGGCCCGTTGAACCCTGACAATTGCTGTATTTACTACCACACCAGCATTAAAAGTGGCCATTTCTTCTGCTTGCACCAGGCCTATGGCATTCTTGCTAAGCTGCTTCCTCAGAAATGCATAGGACCTGCTTGCTAGCAACCATCTTGCAGAAATCTGATGCTTGCAGGTCTGGTGTTCACACTCTGCGCTCCAACAGTGGTCGGTGTGTCAGGGGAATGCATTGAAGATAAAAGATCTGGCTTTAATGTGCTTACAGCATGATAGAACAGGCATGCACACATGCCTTTTCCATGCATTACCACATTAAACCCTGAACTATTGGCCTTCCAAACCTGAATGGTTCCCAGTGTGACAAATGGCTCCACCATCATTTTTAGTACTAGTAGCCCCCCCCCCTCCACCCACCCCCAAGTTCAGGTCTAGTTGTGCCCCTGATTCACATCATGGCTAGCTGCATCACTGTGGGTTCTAGTGTATTCATTAGCATATATTGTAGGACCACCTGCGTTTCTGCTTAGCAATTTGTTGTCCGCTAAAATACTTGAAAGAAGGACAGACACTTAGAACCCAAGATGGCGGCTCTGAAGAATGCTAAATTAGGAATTCTGCTCCATAAGCCACACAACTTGGAATGTTACTCTTTTGCAAAAATCTTCCACCCCAAATCTAAACGCCAACAGAAAGCATAAGAGAAACTGCAAACTAGTGCCACACTACCAACAAACAGTCCATGTAAGAGATCTTGGCACCTTCTCTGGACATATTCTCCCCACCGGCTCACCCCAATCCACCAGTGATATATGTGCTGACTGGGACTATAAGAATAGTTTTCTTTTTTTTCATGTGAACTTCAAATATTTTCCACAAAAACTATGAAAAATGTGCAGTGGTTGTGAACTTCTAAGCAAATTATGCACTTGTGCACAAAATCCATGCAAGTTACTGGTGCGAATATGTTGAAGGGGGCTCATGAGAAAGGGCCAAGCAGCATGTGCCTTTCCATAACATAGCCACTAGGTCTCGCCTTTGGGACCTTATACGTGTTTAGCCATGCAACAGTTAATGTTGTTGCACCAAGGATATTGTGCTGCATTACTAAATACTTATAAGGTCCCAAATGCGAGACCTATTGGCTATGCCAATGCTTGTTTATGTTACCATTGGTTTGCTGTTTTTCATAACTTAATTTTCTCTTTGAAAGCATTGTGGTGGAAGTTAGGTCCCTGAGAGCAGCCCTTCGGCTTGTCTTCAGTTCTCTTTGTTTGGCCACCTCCCCAGATAATGTATATTTTAAGGAACTCCAATATTATAATGTTGCTTGGAAGGCAAAATAAAAGACGACAATAAAGTTGTACCCGATTGTCGTTTCAGAGGCTCCATTTTGTTTTGACTTTTAATTGTTTATAGAGGGAATAGGCAAATATTGAACGACTGTAAATGATTGAAATGCAGTGATACAGAATTATTTTTTGGAAGGTAGTTGAGGTGGTATTGATACTTATGTTGTAACCTGATGATCTATTAATGGCTGTGGAATGTAATACTGATCCTAGCATTTTGTATACGTAGAAGTACCTAAAAGTGTAAAGGTTTTGCTCAAATTGAATGGAGAAAATTCCAGCCCAGTTACTCAATTAAAAAGTATTCTACTTCATCTGGAGAAAGAGGACTCCCTAACGCTTCTCTCAGATGGGGCATCTGAGCTGAAGTGTCCTAGTGGCTTGAAGGCATCAGTTGGTGCCATGCAGTCTTTATACATCATCACAAAACTAAATAAAAGGAACTACAATTCTTCATTCTAAGTTTCTTCATTGAAAATCCTCATTATGTCAACGATTTCATCGTGTTTCGTTCCACTAGACATATTTGTTGAACAAAAAAGAATAAGAATGCTTATATAATGCAGAGTGTCCTTTTGTATTCTCCTTCCTGCAGATACCATTCGGTTTTTTGGGGGAAATTTTTGGTTAGCTGCTATTCTTTAGAAAGCATGCCCTAAAAGAGAGAATGATTGAGCTTGGGCTCGGAATGAGAAATAAACGAATGAAGCAGCAGTGCCCCAAAACCAAGGAGCGATACATAATTACACAGACCTCACCACAAAATTCCGTTTACCATTATATTTCCCTGTAATTATATTCATTTTTTACCGTAGGTTCGACTGTATGGAAATACAGCGTACTACAGGTGTAGAAAGAGGTGAGCGCCAAGCCCTTTCTTCTTAAATATGCAGTCATACAATTGCCCGCGCGCTTTGGGAGTTGCATAAATGACTGGCAGTGTGTTCCATTCGAGGCCTATGTAGGGTCGGTTGACAGCTGTGCGCATTGGCATGCTGGGAGCAATGGTAGCTGCAGACAGCAAAAAGCTGAAATCCTATGTCTACCCTGATAGCGTTCCTCTGTCGGAAAAATGAAGGTGAGAACATTTGTCCAGCTTTGCGTGGGGGGCGGCTAAGTGGGACAGTGCTGATGGCAGTATATATTTCACAGTGAATTGCTGTCCTTGTGGGAATAAATGCCTTGAACCGGTCGGCGCGAGCCAGCCTTTCCTGCTCAATCAGCAGCCATGGGGCTCGGCTTTGTCCTCGGGTTTGCTCTCGGCCAGAGAATTTAGAAAACAAGCCTAAGTCCGCGAGTGGTGGAGCAACTAAAGGAAATTTAAAAAACAAGCAAAAGTGATGCGGCCACCCCTGAAAGTGAAAAGGAAAATGAAACTAACGAGGAGGGAGTGGAAGAAGGGAGGGGGTAGGGGAGGGGATTCACGTGCTGGAAGTCTGGAAGGCTTAATGAGGCTTGACAGAAACCCACATGGCTGCTGTACGTGTGCACACACATGTGCACACAAGATTTAGGCCAGGAAAAGCCTATGGTAGCACTTTTAAAAGCCTGTTTACTAAATTTCTCGCAGAGCAGCGCATGTGCTGGCTCAGCGAGACCTAAAAATGACTGCAAGTTACTCATGTGACAATGTTTCAGAGTACTCGAGGAATAAGCTGAGCAAGTTATGCACTAGCAAACAAGATGCCTACGAGTTCTTGGTACCAGCTGATG
The DNA here is from genome assembly GCF_964263255.1 of Lissotriton vulgaris. NCBI lineage: Eukaryota > Metazoa > Chordata > Amphibia > Caudata > Salamandridae > Lissotriton > Lissotriton vulgaris. The sequence continues at coordinate 1,182,181,754 of NC_141696.1, forward strand.
TTATGTTCAAGGCAGAAGAAAGGCAATCAGGAAAATCTGCAAACACCTTGCAAACCAGTAATTGCAAACTATGCAAAACTATATTTATGCAATGAAAACTGCACATCCTGGTGTGGTGTATTCTGGCGGTGTTATAGATTAACATAGGTAGTAGACTTTAACATAATGTTTATTTACCATGAGTTTTGCTTGTTCAGACTCTGCAGAATAATTTCTTTTTTATGTGCATATTGCCACATGCCTCCAGTTCTAAACTACCCTTCTTAAAGAGAAGGTTATACGTCTGCACAGATTAATATTAAAAGCATCTAAGAAGTAAAACTTTACTTGCAGAACAATCTTATGAGCTCGCCAGTTTCAGGAATAATTGGGCTCCAAATGCAACTTACAAGAGCACTTATGATGCTTAGAATAATAGTTTTGTGTCCATCAAAGTGTGTCTATTGCCAACATAGGGTTCTCAGTTTGAGAGGGGCCCTCACCAGCCCCACAGAGCCGCTGTAGAATGAAGTCTAGATAAGACCCCCTCTGTTAGAGACGAGGGAGAGGGACTGTTGCAGGAGTCAGCAGTTATTCTAAATGTTGTGTGTGTGGGGGTGGAATCTGGGTTATGGTTCCTCATCCATAACCTGCAATGCACTTTCTTGGAAGCCTGTCTTACTTCTAACTTCCTTGGCATTCCTATGAGCAGAGCCCAAAGGATGGGGTAGGAAGTGCCCATCTGTCTCCGTGGGGTTTGATATCTAATTTGGGGAGACCCCTAAACGGAGCGGTACATGTCACCTGGTGGTGATCTGGAGTGTCACCTGTTGTTGGTCGCTCCAGATCTGCTCTCAATTCTCATTGCCCTCCAGATATTGAGATGAAACTTTTATCAAAGGTGCACAGAGCAAAGGGGTTACTACCTCCCTTCAGCCTTGCTGTAAAAATCCACCTGTAAATGACTTCGCTTGAACCCCCCTGTGCTGCTGCCTGTCCCTGGGCTGTCCATGCTGTGGATCCAGCTCTTGCTTGTTTCGAGTCAGTGCAACCGGTTATCACCGCTAATCCCCTCCAAAACAAGGGACCATAAGCCTTAACGTTACCCCGGGCAGTAATTGTAGCCACTGTTTTGTCCCTCGTTGCCTCTTATCAATGACTTCAGAGCACTCAAGTCCAACCTTATCATCACAGATGACCATTTAACTCCCTGACTGGCAATTATCTGGTTGTCTTGCTCCTCCACAATGGTTCACTGTCACTTCCACCCTCTCACTTTCCACTTGCCCCCTCCATGGGTGAGCCTGTCACTATACCCTGCATCGAAGTGAACCAGATGCAAATAATGTCCCTCCTGCATCTCTGACCTCCCTTACTTCACTGAAACAAGGGCAACTGGTCACTAATCTGCAGTGTCAAACCTGCCTTGAGGCTGCTGATATCCACCCATTCACCCCTCAATGAGGATTGCACCCTCTCTCTCTGCTGGCATCCACTTTCCAAATATGTACTCTGTGCTTTTGAAAATATCTCACCTCCCAACACCCAAGCTGGATCTATTTCGTTTTAACTTGTCAACTATATTATCACCACTGCAAGAAATTGAATTATTAGTTGAGGGAGGTAAGTACCCATCTCAAGTAATAATCAGAATCCTTGTCAGGGTGAACCACTAAAGTCACTAATTAAACCCCAGCTTAATCGCCCGGTAACTATAGCACAAAGCAAACGGGCTTAACTAAGGGGCAATGTGTAAGTATTTATGCAATATTACACAGTATCAAAGTCAAAATGCAAAACAATACAAAATTCCAAAACAAATTAGAAAAACAGAGTACAATTTAATAAACAAAATTGCAAACATCCAATAAGGGAAACGGGAGATATGAATTTTCAAAGTTTTAAGTAAGAATTGAACCAAGAACTCCCAACAGGGGTGGCACCTCCATGTGGGCGGAGGAGCGTCATCCCACTGCTTTCTCACAGTGCGAGAAGCAGAAACATACAATGGTATTATATATACCATTTTAGGTTTCTGCTTCTCACTCTGCGACAAAGCAGAGTGTTTGGTTGGGGGCTGGCGGGTGGGCGGGCGGGCCTGCTCTAGGGGAGAGGAGGAGTGGCTTACCCATTATTGTGGCGCTGACTGTTTGGTCAGCCCTTTGTGTCAATCTTGCTGGAGCACAGCATAGTGTGACATTGGTTTTTTTTTTGCACCACACACCAAAACATAAATACCTGTAAATGTACTGTATACATTCAGCTGTTAGGAAAAGCCATAATTAAGCACATTACTTTGTAATTCTGCAGTGTGCTGGAAACTACAATTTAATAGGATCAAAACAAATCAAGACATTGCGATGCACAAATGATAAATAATACCAGAAACCCGATTTCCACACACATTATCATCATAGAACTTTGTTTTGATTGCTGTGGATCATAAAAGTATAGACAAACAAGACAACCACAGTACACATTCCACACATTATCACTTGTGCGCTATAAAGTTTTATCAGTAAACAGTATGTCTGTGCAAAGTTAGAGGCCATTTCAATGGGAAAATGTGCCATCTGTAAATGATGATGTGGTACTAAACAATGCTTTAGGCAGATTAAAAAATCAGTCTGTCTGAAGTCCACTAAAGGTAGGTGGGTCTCGAAAGTTTGTTGTTCAAAAAAGTGTGTTGTGGTTCTAAAAAGTTTGGGAACCACTGACTTAGAGACTCATAGGGTGGCAGGTGGAGTCAAGCCCAGGTCTAGTTGCTACTGCTCAGCTGGTCAGTTGAAGATAAGCCGCTTGGAGCTTGTTGTGTCCCTGTATATTGAACAAGAGGTCAGCATTTTGACTCTTGGTGTCCACTTCGCTAATGAAGGTACTAGAGGAAGGGAAGGTTCCAGGCTTCTACGCTCTTCTCAGACAGCAGATTTAGTTCTCTTTTGATCTTCCCCTCGTCCGGGACTGTCCTGAAGTTGGTGCCAATCGATGCCACATGTATTACTGGCATGACCTAGTGGGTAGGAATGACCCCTGAGGGTGCCCTAAACAGTAGGAGACAGGTTCCCAGAGCTAACCCTACAAATGTGAACATTTTCAAAATGGGTAAAGTCTTCAGCCACACTAAACTTGGATTCTGTGGGCTGGGGTTAAGTGTGGAGTATACTAGGGTAATCCTTGTGCCCTCACACATCTATCATTACAATCCAGTTCTGAACAGCCCCTGCACCCCCAACAAACGCAGAGACAAAATTGGCATCCAGACAGTGGGTACACATAAAGTGTTTTATCATTCTCTTTTCCTCCTTTGAAGTGCACCCCAAATGTTATAAGTAAAAATCCAGCAGACCTGTCAAGCAGGATGTGACATTCAAGCAGAATTGTACATTCTAATCTCAAAGGGGATGCTCCCAGCCTCTAAACCAGGTCTGGGGGAGCTCCTCTTCCCTCTGGGGTTGGTGCCCCCTTGCAACTAGAAGGACAAGTGGAGTGGCAGGCCCAGGTGCGAGATACATCTGCTTGTGACAAGGGAGGCCCCTTTGAAGTGCATCACCGAGGCCCTAGGCAGGTAAACAGTAACTTTTCCAACGTGTCTTTCCTGTAACAGTTGGACAAAAATGTGACTTTACCATTAAATTGTAGTTTGTTTAACTATTAAAAAGAGTCCTTGAAATATTTAGCTAGTTGTTACAAACTTGAAATTAGCATTATAAGGTGTTTTAATGTAATCCAGCACTTCCCTATGGAAGCAGCCAGCCTCGCTACAGTGAAAATAGCTCTTATGTTTTTTCACTGGAAGAACATGCAGAATATTAAACTTCTACATATCCTGCTTTTAAATAGCTGGCATCCTGCCCAATGGACAAAAGGGCCTACATTAAGGGTGACGTATTCATATTTAAAAGGAAGGTTTGGGCCTGTCAAAGGGGTTTATTTTGAAAGGTTGAATTGTCAGGTTAAAACTGCACAGCCAGGCTACAGTGGTAGCTATGGAAACATGCTTTACTCCATCACTGCAGTGGTTGACACAATGAGTGCCGCAGCGCACTGGTGACATTCAACTTACAGGCCCTGGGTACACTTTGGGTACTATATGCTAGGGACTTATAGCTATGTTAAATATGCCAATCAGGAGTATATGAATGTTGCCATGTTGAAAAGAGAAGCACAAGCATGTTACCACTGGTTAGCAGGGGTAAAGTGCGCAGAGTTGCATAGCCAGCAAGAATAGGGTTCAGCAATAAGGCCAATAAATCGAGGTGACCCTGAAGAGAGGGCACATTTCCAACACCCACCCCAGACCTCCTTCCTGCTCACTTACCTCATCCAGGTAACATGCAGCTTGGATGCTGTCTCATTGGTTTCATCAATGCTCAGCGCCAGTCGAGCCTGGCTAGAAGGCTATATAGGTAGGAGTGAGATGCCAATCTCCCACCTGCCGTACAACAATCCTGCTGATCATCTGGCGGTTCTAGGCTATATGCAAAGACTGAAGACACCCTTTAACCCATAGAGTATATTGCAAGGAACAGTTTGGCACTTGTTACCTGGTTTTTTGGAGGATTAAGATGCCAGGCCATTCCCGGCCTCTCTCACAAGGGCAGCCATGACAAATTAGAGCCAGAGCAAGCTGTGTGTCATTTCCGGCTGCCTTAATGGACACAGCAGAGCAGGGGCAGGAAGAATAAGTGTGACTCTATGTGACCAGAAATAACTTCTCCAGTCCTGGGCTTTTCTGGGATGTCTTGTTTTATTTCTGTGTGTTTGTCCAGTTCAATGGGAATATCTCCCAGAATGCACTGCTTTGTTAAATGACAGGGCATGATTTGAAACAGACTGTCACGGGGCATGGAATCATTTAACAAGTGCTGGCACGGCACTCCCACCAGAGCCCTGTAACCCATTTAAGGAATGACAGCTACCGGAGCCTTCCATTCCCCACCACATTATCCGTCGATGCACTCACTCCTTCATTTACCCGTTCACTCACTCGCCCCTCTACCATCCATCCATCCTTACACCTATCGGGCCCTCTGTTAATGCACTGAGTCACTCAGTGCACGTGGTGCCCATTGATCCATCTATATACGCATTCATTCATCCATCAGTGCACTCAATCATTCATCCAAACATTGACTTTTTCACGCTTTTACCACTCACTTGCTAATCATGTTGTCAGGGAAGGAGAAAGACTTGTTTCCCAAAGACATTCTACGTCAGTGCTCGTTTTTTTCTCTCACTTTCACTGAAATCATAATAACACCAATCGCCTCGAGTGCAATGAGGCTTTCCGCACAGACCTTACCACTGCTGCTAGATAGGTACCAGGGGTCTGAGGCTGCATTCCTACGAGTTGAAGGAGTTTGTTTTCATGAGTGAAGCTCCTGGACTTCCGGGTCTGATGATGATGTCACGCCTCGCTTTGGGGACCGCGAGATGTCACAGCGACGGGGGATCAGAGGCTAGAAGGGAAGTCATGCCTGGAGGCTTTGGACTGAGGGGGTTTCGGGAGGTCCATCCCTGGGGAGGGGCAGGAATCAATGTATTAATGTGCGGGGACGGGCAGTGGGACGGGAAGTGCTTCTACTTGTTAATGAGTGGAATGACTTTTTTAATCCCGTTACATTTCTGTACAACGGATTTGAAACAGTAGAAAGTGTAAATTGTAAATATTCTTCGAGCAATTCATAAAATTTAAATAGGTAATTTCTCCGCAGGAAGGAGTGGATTAATGGACAGTACTCGAGAGGAGGAGCAGGGCAGACGGGGAGATGTTGTTGTTGCAGTTTTTTATATCGCTAAATCAACCCGAAGGCATCAGAGCGCGACACTTGAGCGCCAGAGAAACACATTCACTATTAAAGCACGGGGAGAGTTGACCAAAACCACAGGACGTTTGAGCCTCCTGCCAGACCCGAACCTCGCCCCCGAGCTTCAAGGTCGGCCGCTCTAACCGTTCCCACCCCCCCTCTTGGAGACGGTGATGTGGCCTAGTAAAAATCATTTAATTTGTACAATGAAGGAGCGCTGTTTGAGCAAGTGGTGAGAATGCGGCCTATGATAAAAAGTTTCATTTATTTTAAATGAAGACTTAGAAAAACTTGCATTTTATATTGATTAGAAAGGCGCGTGCCATCCCATCGGCACCGGAAGCAGTATCCTGTGAATGGAACGTTTATGATGTAACTTCACTGTGATGTCACCAGGCCCAGGGCAAATGCAGGGCAGGGGTGGGGGCGTCTTCCCAGTAAATTGGAAAGAAGAGACCACTGTTGAGGAAGGGTGTCGGGTAGGGGGGGGATCTTCTTTCGGGTTCATCGCAGGAGCTTTTGTATTTAAATAGTTTGATTTACTTAACAAATCCCGTAATACCCATGCCTTGCCGGCTCCCCCGTTAATCTTACAACACATGGCATCACCCACACAGCAGTGATGTAGGATGACGCGCTGAAAAACCTCCACTGTGACGTGTTCTTGGTATGAGAGGCTGGTTACCAGGCAGCTGCAGCATTGCACTCGGGGACATCGGACGGAGAGGACCGCTGCTGGCGGCTGGAGCTCGGGCAGGGAGAGGCCGAAGCTGCAGGGGCTGAGCAGGCTCCGAAAACGGAGAGGGGCAGAGAGAGAGGGGTAGGCCGGAATAAGGAGACAAGGTGAGTGAATAAACCAAACTGAAAGCTGAACTTGAAATCAAACTGAAAACGAACTTGAAACTGACTTGAAATTCTAATACCCTTTCCCCTGAAAACCAAACTGAACTTGAAACTGACTTGAAATTCTAATACCCTTTCCCCTGAAAACCAAACTGAACTTGAAACTGACTTGAAACTGACTTGAAATTCTAATACCCTTTCCCCTGAAAACCAAACTGAACTTGAAACGAACTTGAAACTGACTTGAAATTCTAATACCCTTTCCCCTGAAAACCAAACTGAACTTGAAACTGACTTGAAATTCTAATACCCTTTCCCCTGAAAACCAAACTGAACTTGAAACTGACTTGCAATTCCAATTCCCTTTCCCCTTTTCATCTTCTCTTTTTCCGTCCATTTAATTTCGTTTCCTTTTCTTTTCTTTTCTCTTTTCCTTTCT